>NC_141686.1:152789210-154007828 GCF_964263255.1 Lissotriton vulgaris
CACAAGACCTAAACGGTGCAGCTGCCCACTAATTGCTGGGCAGCTGGGAACTTCAAAACGTCAACAGGGTCCTCACTGACCCTTAGGCGCCAACTGTTGGAGCCACACAGGCTCTTAAACAAATAGGCCCCATGGAACCCTCAGGCTCTGATAACAATCACGTGGGCAGGGAGCCTCTAATGGGCTCAATGAATATGCCCCCACGAGCCTCTCTGGACTCGCAATACTCTCATGTGGGCAGGGAGCCTCCCAACACAAAGGGCGCCTTGAGCCTTCTGGGGCTCGGAAACAGAATGCCCCTTCAGAGCCTCTCTGGGCTCTACTCAACGTTGGGGCGACCCGCTGTCAACCGGGGCCGCCCTTCCCGCACCACTATTTTCACGTTGGAGCGGCCCACTGCCACACGGGACCGCTCTTGACCTTGTGCCTCCACCGGCACCGCCAGCAATATCACGGAGCCCCCAGCCCTTTCACTCACCAGGCTGTTCTCTTGGGTGGGCTCCTCCGGGTGGCAGATCTCCTTCGCTCACGGTGGGGGCAGGCACGGGCAATGTGCCTCGCGCCCCCTCCGCTCGTCTCCTCATGTCGCTCCTCTCGCTTTTCTTCCCGGGGCTCCCTCAGCACATGGGAGCCCCGCGAAAGGTCACGCTTCTTCTCCGGTCTCCCTCCAAGCATGGGAGACCGGCAACACTGGCGAAGGCTTCCCCTAGGCAGGGGGAAGCGGAAAACACCTCCTCTCTTTGGACGGGGCACCCGGTAATTCCCCGCGAAGGATCCTTGCTTGGACCAATCCGCTCGCGGCTCTTTTGACAAGCCCTCCTTGACGTCACACGCCTCCTCGGTCCTCAGCCAATAGGAGCGCAGCTCCTTCGTGTAATCCCGGGCAGTCCTCCAATGGCAGCGCAGCCTTCTCAGGCGAGCCTCCCTGAGCGTGCCAATCTCAGCGCGGCCCCTCTGATGCTGCTCACAGGTCCCGGGCCGCTGGCGGTGATTCTCGAGGGGTGGACTCCCTCGGGAATTAAAGAGCGAAGTGCCACGAGCGGCACCAATGCGAGGTGGGCACTCGTTTGGCCTAATCAATCAAATAAACGGGGTGGCACCCGCAAGAAAGCAAATAGCGATGTCGGGCATGATGCAGGGTGACACCTGCAATTCCGCACGCAAAATGCGGGCGGAGAAACGCTCAAATGAAGCAAAAAGCGCTCCCAAGCGCCACGAAAGGCAAATCAAGCGCTCCCAAGTGCCAGCAGGCAGAAGAAGGTCTCTGCCTCAAACAAAGCACTCCCCCAGCGCTTCCAGCAGAGTCCAGCAGCAAAGGGGAGCAAAGGGGACCCAGCAAAAGGTCTCCAGAGTTCAAGATAGGTCCATCAGGTATCCAGGGCAAAGCAAAGTCCCCCCATCAGCCCGGGCAAGGCAGAGGGGTCCCCCATAAGTCCTCCAGGCATCCAGGGGCTGGGCAGCGCCCGCCCCTGGTAGATTTAAGTCAGAAACAAGAACCAATAGGAAGGGGACAGAGCCCCTTTTTATACACAGAAACGTCTTTGAAGTCTTTGTGTAGGCAGTGTGAGAACCAGCTAGAACTGGTTATAGGGAAGTCCTGTCAGTATCAGGGACAGAGGTGACAGTCGCCCAGTGGGGGGTGGAGCCAGCATTGTGGTTTGGCAGGCACAGCCCTTCACTATCAGGTGCCATCTCCTCCCACTTCCCTGGCAGCAGATGCTGCCTTTCATCCATTAGCTGACTCAGACAACCTCCTGGGCTCTCTAGCCCCTGTCACCCTCAAACCAGACAGTCAATCCACAAGCAGGCCCAGGCACTCCTGACCAAGGCTCACCAGCCAATCACACGCCTGACACAAATTACACAAATATGCCAACTTCTAAAAGTGGCACTTCTAGACTAGACACACTCATGCCGCATATACCATTTTGCAGCATTCAATCTCACGAGTTCGCACATATCAAACTCGCCCCTACACTCCCCACACAACAGGAACTACCATGGCCATACATATTCCCCATTCATTCCTATGGGAGGGCAGGTTACTCACCACACATACACAGAGAGCTCAAGCACTTTACACTGTACCACAGTGAAAAAGTGCGCAGAGGCCTAAAATCACCACCACCAGGTTCCAGAAACAGGCTAGGAAAAAGCAAAAAGTCTCAGGGTGAACCTGCCCAAAGGGCCGGGTCCAACAGGTTCTATCAGTGTGTGGCAGTAAGTTGTGTCCTTGGTATAAAATAAGAAAGGCAAGAGGAAACATGGACATGTACAAGTGAGAGGGTCTGAGTCAAACAATGTGTGATACTCTGAAGATAAACTACTCTTGCAATGATGAACTGGGGTGAGTGTCAGTGCTAGCACTCTCCATAGTTTGACTGGGCACATCCCTCGACTGTCCACTAATATGGAGCCAACTTTGTGTGTAATGAACTCACATGAGTATACACCACTCACAAAACCATAATATGAAAATGCACTCACACATTCCTGGATGTATCAAGGTTGGAAGCTGTGTGCAGGATATGTGTGAAATACAGAACTCCTGGCCACATGAAAGCACAATGGGCATGCAAGACAGCACAACAAGGCAGAGTGCCAGGGTGTGTGTGAATTTTTGTGCTGGGTGGGAATTTTATTGAGTGGGAGGGATTCGGACGGCTCCCGCCTGTCGTCAGCACAAGCCCACTGTGATGTCAGACGGCCGGGGGCCGTCCGAAGCAAACAGGTGGTTATGTCCCAAGCCACATCATTTTCACAGGAGCAAAGGGCTGAGTACTGCTCACAGAGAATGCAGACTCCCTGGGTATTAGGTGCAGTGTGAATAGTAGTGGTGCGAATGCTTCCAAATCCATGGGGGCCCATTTACAAGCCCAGTGCACCACTGTAACTTCACTTTTTATGATGTTGCAGCCATGCACTGGGCTAAGCCATATCCACAAGGCCACATAAAGCCAACCTGTGTGGCTTTTCATTGCCTTGTAGATATGGAGTGATGCAACGCAGCACACGTCGCTGAGTTACCTCATACAACGATGGGGAGGCATGCCGTTGGTGTTACGGGGAGTGTACCCCCGTAAAATCCTTGGCATTTGAAACATTTCCAGATTTACAACCAGCTGAAAACCTGGCAAAGTATCAAAAGCCAATGCCTCCCCAGGGGAGGTGTCAGGAAGGCGCAATAAGGAGATGTAGAATTATTTCAAAGAATATTTTCCTTTTTTGATGTGTGCAGCATTTGCAAAACACGTAGAAAGATGAAATTGCCTCCATTGATTATGCTCCATCCAGCACGAAAGCAATCATCCCTACAACGTAGACACCTTTGCACCATCGTGCCTGCATTGGTGCATGGCAGATATTTGTACCTCAACACTGTGGAAGAGGCAAGGAAAGCGCAGAATCTCATAGACGATGGCCTTCCTACCTTTTCTTCTGACATAGGTCACTGCACTAGGAAGGCTTGCGGTAATGCCCTGTGCCACAAACTAGTAAATGAGGCCATGAATGCCAACCTTTTAACTCATGTGGACAACTGTCAAGGATTACCATCTACATGTTCAAATTTAGAGGAAGTACCAGCATCTAATGACCAGCTGCATGTTCTGGACGAGGATCCTACTGAGGATGACAGATGGCCCACCCTTGATCAAGACACCCTCCAGCATTTCCTGGACTCCATTCAAACACCATATCTGGCCATGGGAAGGGCCAACAGCATTGCAGGGTCTCCAGAGGATCTGTCTATCACCCAACAGGCACTACCTGCCAGTCCACCCCCAGCCCTGGACTCCTAGGACCCTAAAATAGGCTTCCATCATTGTATGGTAGAATTGCAGAGGGGCTGGTAGATAAGGTGCCAGCAGGAATGGAGATTTTGGTAGGCACCGTAGATGGAGTCCATAGGTGCTTCAGTCCCAACAGGGATGCCTCAGAGGCTATACGAGCCACCTACCTTCTGTTCCATGGCTTGAAAAATCCATGGCTGACAACTCTGGTGTCATGAAGCAGAGGCATGAGCAAAGGCCCTGCCAAAGTGGCTCCAGCAAGGTTGCCAACCAACTGGGATCAATATGCAACACCCTGGAGTCCATGGAACATAAGCAGAACTCCTACATAGCAACAATGGGTGCCTACTACTGCAATGTTGCTGCTGTGCTGCCAAACCAACAGGTCCTTTTCAGTGCTTTGCCGCTTTACTTACTGGTACAGGGAAGTGCTGCTGTGAACACGTGATCAACATCTTCAACCACTGATGAGTGTGTGCCTCCGTTGGCTCCAGCATCATTAACACCACCCTCATGGGAGGCACCACACACATCAGAGGACGAAGATGTAGACTGCAGCTCTTTGCAATGAAAATCTATCCAGTAGCTTATCTCTGTGCCACATGGCCAGTTTCCCCAATGACCTGTGCCTATGTTATGTTATGTTAACTGTGTTTGTATAGCGCTCGGCTGCCCCAGCAAAGGGGGGTCCCAGCGCTTTCACTCACTGAGACCAATCCTGAAAGCCACGCTGCAAAGCTCCAATAAGAAACCAATAGCTGGAACTATTATGATGGACAGAGGTAAGTTTTAATAGCTCCCTGAAATCCAACACGCCCTCCAAGCCACGGATCTGAGGTGGCTGAGAGTTCCATGATTTGGCCGCCAAGCAACGGAAGGAGCGTCCTCCTGCTCGACAGCGCTTCAAACAGGGTAAAGTGACCAGCTGCTGCCCGAAGGAGCTCGAGAAGGAACATACAGAGTCATCAGATTGCAGAGCAGGCCGGGCGAGGCAAGTTTCAGTATCTTAAATGCAAGACACAGAGTTTTAAACTTGATACGCTCCGCCATAGGAAGCCAATGAAGTTTCCGGATAGTATCGGAAATAGGACAGAAACGTGGTAACCCTAACAAAGTTCTAGACGCTGTGTTTTGAATATGTTGCAGTCTGGCAATCTCAGCCCATGCTAGTGTACTTTTTACCTGGTACTGCCCTATCTGTTGAGCTCAACCTTGTGAGTACTGTCAATGTGGACTTTCTTTCCTAATGGCAATTTTCTCCGCCACCTCATTGCAACACTCTTCTCCTTAGCATGTCCCATTTCATGTATCCCCCATGGATTCTGTCCGGGCACCTAACGGCTCACACAATATGTTGGGGTTGTTGCCCCAATGACTGCCACTTGCTCCTTGGTTTATATGTCACGAAAACTACTTTCCAGAACCAGCATGCTGTATTTGTGGTCCTGATTGAATTAAGTAGACCTTTGTGGATGTACTGACTCTTAAGACACTACCTAACATCTAAAGGAAAATGGATCCGATTCACAGAATGAACTTAAGACTCAATCCTAAACTTACTACTATTTTGGTATTCACAGAATGCACTTACTACTTTTGGCATTCACAGAATGAATTTTCTACTTTTGGTATTCACAGAAGTTAGGATTTTGTCTTAAGTCTATCTTAAGTCTGTCTTAAGTCTGTCTTAAGTTTGTCTTAAGACAAACTTAAGACAAAATCCTAACTTCATAGCCTGTAGACCTCAAATTAGCATGGGCCACCCCGGGCATGAAGTAGGGGGCAGCAACATGAGACAAAACCACATTAACAGGACCCTTTACGCAACACTTCATGAGGCAGAAATTTAGGGCATCATCCCCTGACATCAAGCGTAATCCTCAGCCTCACATCGGCACCAAACCCAGTAGGCCTGGGAACATGAATACATCAGGCCGCAAATCAGCAGGGTAGACACGGTAGCACTTAGAACATCGCGCATTATCATTGGGCACAATCATGGGCATCAGTCACATCCTGCATTTGCATGAACAACACAATGGCGTAAACATGTGAGCATAGGGGCCTATTATTCACAACAACCTTCAGTGTAAGGGCATCTACCTATTTGCATAAATCCTGGGGCATAAAACACAATTGGCCAGTGCCGGACTAAGTACCCCAACTTAGAGGCATGTCCAGCCCCACTCATCAGCCCGAGAACCCCCACGTCCCCACTGCCCATTGTCCGGGGGTGGGATAGTTGCACCAGGTGCCGCCAGCACAGTATGGGGAATGTGGGAAACCCTCTTCTGGTACTCTGAAGTTCGGAATGCCCACTGTTGCTGCTGCCCACTGTCCAATGGGGCAGCCATGATCAGCAAATCAGGCCGTCACCACACGACCCACGTTGGAGCCCCTCACAGGACTTTAAATACAAGAGTGCCCCCAGATGTTGTAGGTCTGTGGTAGTTGCCCGCTTCTGTGTGGGGCAGCTGTGCCCGGCGACCAATGTGGGCCCTCCCGGTACTTCGGGGGCCTCAAGCATCGATAGCATGCCTCTGGCGGCCCCCGACAGTCCCGCAACTCAGCCCCACTCACCGACAGACAGGGGCTCCTCCGGCCGTCACTGGAGGACTCTGGCAGATCCTTCCACGCATGCAGGGCTCTCCTCTGCTCATGGGGAGCCCTGCCGCCGACAGCACCCCCCTCTGCTCCACTCGGGCCCCCCTCCTGGGACCCGGGACTAGGACGCAAAGCACACAAGGCTCCAGATGTCTCGGCCAGGTCTCGCAGGGCTCCCCTCTGCTCACGGGGGCCCCGCCAACAGCAGCACCTCTCGCTTCTTCTCTGTGGCCGGGCTTTCCAGTGCTCCCCCCTGGCCCCGCCTACCACCAGGCTTGTGCTTCCGGGTTGCCGCAGGCAGCACGGCGGCCCGTCTCCAAATCTGCACGTCTCTAGGTGGCAATGCGGGGTAGGCTTCCGCCGGTTCTAAGTCGGCACAAGCGCCGCCATTACACGGGGTAGGCTCCCGTTAAATCAATTTCAAAACCACGGGGTTGGCTCCCGCTGGTTTCCAAGTATTCAGTTCTCCCTGTGGCGGCACAGCCGCCGCGATGATCTTCATTGGCGCCTCCTCCTGTCTCAGCGCGACAAAGCCCACGCAGCTTCCCTCACGTCTCTCGGGCACCCAATGCTCTCTCTCCTTGGCGTCCGGGCTGCAACGGTGATTGGGGTCACACAACGCTGACTCTCAGGTACCCTGGCAGTGGCAGTGATTTTGAGCAGCTCGCACTCCTCAGCGCGGACGGGGGCACAGCAGGGGCGCACCAGCACAGAGCCAGCAGGCACACAGATCCTCGTGGGGCAGCGCTGGCTTCAGGTGGCAAGAGCCTCCAATGTAGTGCTTCAAAGACACAGCACCAGCAGGAGTGTAGCAGACACTCGGTCTAGCACTTGGACAGGCCCGCGCTATTAACAGGTGGCAATTGTTTTTAGTCCTGAGCAAGCAGCGCTTAGAGCACAGCTCTGGCAGCAACAGTTCATCCCAGCTCTGGGCAAAATAGCGCATAGGAGATTACAGCTCTTTAGTAACACCGCGCAGGGGCAGCAAAGTTCTCCCACTATAACGCTTGCGATATGTTCAATCCCACCAGGAGCTTCAGGGACGACGGGTAGCGCTCCTCACCTTCTTCTGGGCACAGTCAAAGGTGCTCCTTGGCAGTCAGCTAATGCGCTCTTTTTTTCAAGGCGCTAGGAAGCAGTCAGAAGGCACAGGTGTAGAGCTCACGAGGCGCTAGGGCAGGAGAGCGGCAGGCAGTGCTTGGCAAGGTCAGCAGTCAGTGGGTACTCATCAGTACAGTACAGCAGCTCCTTGGAACCATCATCCCCTGTAGCGTGGCACTCGTCCTGTACAGCAGCCTGAACTCCAGCAGGTGGTTCTCACTGTCCCTGTGGACAGTGGAGGGGTGCAGATGGGCTCAGGGGCCAGCACACAGGCCCATGTGGCGGCACCCCCTGGCAGCAGGTCCCCTCTCTCTCAGGTCCAGGCTCTGACTGAGCACATGGTAGCACAGCCCCCTTACTTATATGCCCCTACTTATATGCCCCTCACCCCACCTAACAGACAGTGGCTGAAGCTTCTAGAAGCGCCTGGGGAAAATGGTTCTAACTAGTCTAGGGAGAGGAGTAGAGCACCCTGGGTACCAGGCTTTCCTTCCAAAAGCTGGGAAATGACAACTATACTGCTAACCCACCACAGTCAGGCGGCACCACACACAGCTCTGACATCCATTTTTAAAAGCAACAATTCACCAGGGTGCATTCTTGCAATGGGGGAATTACAGGTGTGCACACCATTGCATTACATTTAACATGGCACCTCACACCACACCTGGCCAACACATTTCTCTACCATGGGGGAGGTATTCTAAAATAGGGGGGTGAAAAGCGAAACATTTCGGGAAAATGGGCCAAGTCCAACAATTGCTAACTTGGAATGATCAACTCCTTTGGTGCTCAATCTACTATCACACTTATACTAACATTGGCAGGAACTCGGACAGCACTTGCTTAACTCACCCTAAGCAGATATCACAACTGGCAAGCAGGAAATTAGCAAGCAGTTGGGAAAGTACAAAACAGAACAATAACACACTAATAAACATAACATCGAAAAACTAAAACCCACATTAATTATACCTATCTAAACTGTGCCTAAACTAAGCTGATCTAATTTACCTACACTATCCTAACTTAAAACTACCCTAACCTTAACTTGTCCAATTCTACACTTATACCACAATAGATAAGTTAAACATCAACTCTCCACCCCCATATACCACATTTGCACATGAGACTAAGATAAACTAATGCCATACACAAACTAGGTAGATATTAAAACAGAAACAAATATATATTGTGAGGTATTTTTGTTTTAATTGCTTTGTTTTTTTCTTACTTATAGACATATTAAACATTAACCCCACCAACTTAACAACCTATCAATATGTATCCCCATCTAAAAAGAGGTAAATAGTAAGATCTATAAAAACACTCAAACTACTATAACCTAGCACTGTGCTAAAAATGATCCTAACCTATGCTAAAAGTCTATATCATAAAAACAATTAAGAAGAACTGGGGAGGACCTACATTTTATACTCAATACGGTCCACCTACAATTGAAGTTCTGCCAACTTCAAAAAAAAAAATTGCTGGCTCTTCAGCAACTGCCTTTCTATCTCAGTTGACTGCTGTGAGGTAGTGGTGACAGGCTGGGGTGTCACTGATGGTGTAGCTGTGGAGGGTCCTAGAACTGGTCCTGGATCCACACCATGGGAATCCTCCACTTGACACCTTCTCCTTACCCTGTCGGTAGCTTCTTGATCTCGCAACCTTGTGCCCCATGCACCTAAAGGCCTTTGCAATGTGATGTATGTGCTGTACCTCTCTAGGTGGATCCAATATGCCTTTGTTCTGCTCTAGGATCATGATGTCTGTTAGGAAAGAAGGATACATGAATCTGACCAAGCTTATTTGTCACAATTGTCAACATCACATGCATTAACTATTATTAGCGGCACAAGTGGCATGGCCTACCAACAAAAATTATATATATGTAACATATAATGACCAACCATCATGCGAAGCATGTACTTTCCCTAAGATAACACTGCAAAATAACCCAGTTTTTGCCTTGTAGGTATAGGAAATGGCAGTGTCTGGCCTCATTACAATTTTTCCCATGTGATAAGAAGACAGATTTGGATCTATGATGTTGTGTACACATGGAAAGGTGCACATGGTCAATGTCAGTGCTCCCTGGGGAATGGACTGCAACATGCAAGAGGGTAAAATCTATGGCCAATTACCTATGTGAAATGAGTGATGTATAGTAAGTACACGTATGTTTCCTCAGCAATGCTCTACTGTTATGGCATATAAAGAAGGCCACACACATAGTAGCATAGATTGAATCAGTGCTAGATATTTGAAACATGGACTGAGTGTGGCTGCCTACTTCTGATTCAACGGACCTATTGGATACTTCACCAAGAATGACACATGGGCATACCTGAAACACTATAACACAGATCACCTAATGAAAATCAGAACAGAGACTCTTCTCCTTGACAATCCCAATAGTCTGTCCCAATCTTCATGTACAGATTGTTACCTAGAAGCAACTCATACTTACTCTATGTGATGAGTATTTACATCCATGCTGTAGAGCTTAGATTTGTGAGTTTATTGAGCTGTACACTTTAGGTAATTGGCCAGAAATTGTAAAGTGGAGGGAAATCCTTGGGATATAGTATGGGTAACGAAAGCATTTATTGTAAAGTGGAGGAAAATACTGGGCATATAGTATGGGTAACGAAAGCACTTGATGGGATGTGGAAAGGCCTGTATGCTGGCAACACAGTGTACATGCCTGTGGAACTTAACACATTGGACTTATGTCTCTCAAAATACTATAAAGGTATGGACATTTTTCTATTACCACCCAGTGGACATATGGGGAAGGAGTCAGGCATGTGACAGCATTACAATGTGTGGACTGGTGACATGTCCCACATCCACTCATATATTTTCAGTCTGCACTGGTGTAGGGTTCATCACAGCCTGTGTGGACCTGCCACACACAATGCTCATGAAATTCCCATGTGTACACCTACAGTATCAATGTGCAGATAGATGTTAATCCCTCTGATTCCATGTTCACATTGAGTTTAGTCACAACTTGCTTTGTACAATCATGCAATTTTGCCGGTCTCTCCTCTGGCACCCCATCTCATATATCACCTATATCCAGTACGCTGAAGGATGTGCTGGTACCCATGATGCGGGATGACAGTTGCCACATGTCATGATCAATGTGTAATAACAAAAAACAAACTGGGGGTCTATAAAGGAGCTATTGGTGCTCCAAATATACACAAACCTCCTGCATAAGTGAATTAGCGCTTGTGATGTTAGAAAAATCTTACTACCATTCAATGTGTAAGGAAACAAACTTCACTAATTGGACCCACTGTGATTGTTGATCAGACCAATACAGAGAAAAATTGGATTCCCATCAAAATTGAATGTAGATCAAATGTTCTCATTTGGTCATCCGAAGAGGGATGGCGTGCCTCATGATCATCGAGACTGATCCATTCCCCATACTCATCTGGGTCGCACCCTCAATCATTGTGGTGACCATGAGACTGAGATCAAGATGGGATCTAGTGCAATGCAAAAACTAAAAAGTGTCGTGAGTTAAAAAAGGGTAGAGGATCAATGAAGGAAACTTTATTGGAACTTGTCCTCTCCCTCAGTAAAAACAAGAAGAACAGTGCAAGAGAAGCAGTCTAACCATATAACTGCCCATACAGGGCCAACATGTTTCAGCCAAGAGGGACTGTATCCCAAGGCTTTCGTCAGGGCCACAGTTCTTAAAGTCTGCTACTGCTTTTTAAAGGTGAAAAAATAAGTCAATTAAAGGATATCAGTGTATAAATCAAATATCAATTTACTCTGTATCAACTGGTGTCTCTTACATCTGTACAAGAAACAAAACATACAGTGAGTACCAAATATAGGAAGGAGAAACCTAACTCTGCCCCCCTCGCGGTGAGCCAAAAAGTCTACATTCTATTACTCACCCGAATTGTACACGGAGTGTACCTCACCTCTCCTGGAACCTTGCTCAGGAATGGAGGAGGCCCGCTCTGCAAAAGGTAAGGAAGGGGTATTTGGAAGAAAGGGAGTGAAGGAACAAATTGCTCTATCCTACCCTATCAAACTTTGTCTGCCCCTTACATAGTCAAACCTCCCAGAGTTAGTAAAAAAATCTAAGTTCAAAGCTCCAGGTCCCGTAACCACACCATGAGTCCCTGGTCTCCCACTGGTCATCTTATTTAATGTTAGAGAGCTAAGTATAACCCTCTGTTGTCTCTAAATGAAATACATGCATAGCCCAGCTGTTTTCAGATGTAGCAGGCAGTGTTGGATCCCCTGCCTTTACTTATATTAAAAGTTATGACACTAACCTGTCTGTCGTGACCTCGTGGCTGGATACTGAGCTCAAGGGGAGGCGAGGCAAACTTTGCACCAGCTGTTAATATAGAGAGGAGCAGAATTACGGGAGGAGCAAAAATTAAGGCGGGCTCCCTCGTGGCACAATATTAGATCTTAATGATGGTGTTCATACACCGAAAACTATGCCTCCTGTGAATTCGCCCTCTACCTCGTAGCCAGAACGCTCCTTTGCTTGCTAAATCTCTGTTTACATCAATATCACACATGTCCTAGGACTAGCATGATCTCGCGAGAACTGCAAACCGGACTACCAAATGACATCATCATTGCCACTCCTGTAGTTCACGAGTGTATTGAAGATTCACCTAAACTCCAAGGTGACCTAATCACTCTAGATGTCTAGTAGTTACAAGGGAGTATAAGCCCCAGGACGCCCCTAGTATTCTCTCCAGCTCGTCCCAGTAAGATGTATGATCCACATCGTACTTTGTTCGTCTTGAGAGTCTAGAAGCGGAACAATGTTATAAACAATTTCCATCTATCGCGTAATCTCGCGAGATTACGAAGGAAAACTCAATACTAGCCTTATGATAGTTATATATCAGGCTGTAGGGTTGTAATCCATATATGAGCCATACATCATGATTACTGGCTTGGTATGTATAATAATGTATGTAAAGAATGTAACTGCTCAACAGAATTACAAAATGACCCCATTTTAGTAGTTTTTTAGTTTTTAAGAATACAAAATCGGCCGTGCTTTATTGGTGCCACTCTTCGAGCAACTAAGTCCAACGAGGTTATTATTTGTTGGCTATATAGATCTGCTCGGTGTTGGTTACATCTAGAGTGTGTGGATTCCTAAATATCCTATACACTACCCAAGGCTTGCAAATATACGGGGTGTTCATTATGTATGAAATACTGCAGTATAAACTGAACAAATTGTTGCTGACTAAGCAGGCTTTCTAAAACAAAATAAGGGGCAGTGTGTATATTACAGACTCATTAGCGGCAAAGTCCAGCATTTACACAAACGGAAAATGCATTCCGATACTGGCTACATGTCTCTACTGCAATTGTCAGAGAGTACCGCCTGACATCCTCTTATAGCAGAAACGATTACAGGTCCATTTTCCACAAGGGTATTCAGTTTAGGGCCACCCATGGTATCTCATCATTGAGCCCCTGGGTGTCAGATGACAACTTGTAAGCCCATTTCTATTCTTTAAGGAATAAAAATTTTGAAACATCACCTATATGAGATGGTATGTGAGGTTTGTCTAGGACGGTCCATTTAAACTCTGTCTCCAAGTGATTAAATTCTACAAAGTGTTTTGTCAGTTTAGAGACAGTTGTCTTGCACCTGAATAGACTCTTGTGCTCCACCATCCTCGTTCGTACCTTGCGGGTGGTCATACCAATATATTTACTGTTACAGAGCCGAGGGCCTACGACAACTAAGTGTTCAAACTTCTTATACACCGCTAGTGGAGGATCCAACAGAGAGGTTGTCTCCCGAGATTAACACCCTGGTTGAAGAAGCCTTGAGTGAAGGCTGGATCATGAACCAAGAGGCATTGTTTCTAGTAACCTCACATTCCACGATGCCGTATTTTTACACTTTACCCAAAGTGCATAAGGCCCAGAGACCACCGCCTGAGAGACCTATTATATCTGGTCAAGGTTCCCTTTTGGAGCCTTTGCCTGCATTCGTGGATTATTTTCTGAGACCTATTGTCCTAACTATGCCTACGTATTTAAAAGACACTACAGCTGTCTTAAGAGCCATACCTGAAATAGAGTACAACATCGAGACAGACTATCTAGTCTCGTTTGACGTCGAGTCGTTGTACACGTCAATTCCTCAAGATGAGACCCTTGACACCATCAGGACCATCTTGAGCCAAACTGAAGTGGATTCGATCACGCCAGTTTCATTTATACTGGCCTTAGCAAAGCTAGCCATGAAAGACAATTTTTTCAGATACGAGGATACCGTCTACCTCCAGACCTCAGGGACCAGTATGGGCAGCATTTTCGCCCCAAGTTTGTCCAATTTGTATGTCCACACCTTCGAACAACAAGACGTCTTGACACCAACCAATCCCTTCCACCCTTACATCAAGTTGTGGAAGAGGTATATAGACGATATCCTGGTGGTCTGGAGGGGTGATCGGGAGTCGATCCTTCTATTCCATCAGTGGCTGAATATGCAAAACCAATATCTGCGGTTCACAGTGGAGGTTAATAAAGAAAGGATTTCCTATTCAGACCTCTCTATTTATGCCACTGAGACTGGCCTGGAGAGCGAATTGTTTCATAAACCAATGGCCAGGAATTCCCTTTTACTCTATGGGAGCCAGCACCCCAAAGCCCTCAGAGACAATTTGCCTTATGGGCAATTTCTCAGAGTAAGGAGCAATTGCTCGGTGAAAGATACTTTTTCCAAACATGCAGAAGAATTATGCCACCAGTTAATTGAAAGACAGTACCCGAAGAAACTGATCAGACGTTCGCTCAAACGAGCTACGAATATCAATCGTCTAGCTCTACTTGATCCCCCAGTGGAGAAACCACCTTCAGAGCGTATGACTTTTGTGAGCACCTTCAACACCCGGTCCAACCGCATACAGCAAATTGTAAGACGACATTGGAGGCTCCTGAACGCGAGTAATGACAAAATTGAGCCTCCCTTGTTTGCCTTTAAGAGGTCAACAAGTCTGCGTGACAGGCTGGTACATACTCGTCCCACTACACCCAGAAGAGCTATTGGGACCTTGTGGGATCTACCAGCAGTGACAGGGCATCACCCTTGTGGGGCCTGCTCTGTTTGCCAACAGACATCACGCTCTTTTCAAATAGACATTGGGACGGACCGCCCATGGGTGCAGACACAATTTACTAATTGCAACAGCACTCATGTTATTTATCAACTTAACTGCCCATGCAACAGCAAAAATATTGGTATGACCACCCGCAAGGTACGAACGAGGATGCTGGAGCACAAGAGTCTATTCAGGTGCAAGAAAACGGTCTCTAAACTGACAAAACACCTTGTAGAATTTAATCACTTGGAGACAGAGTTTAAATGGACCGTCCTAGACAAACCTCACATTCCATCTCATATAGGTGATGTTTCAAAAATTTTAATCCTTAAAGAACAGAAATGGGTTTACAAATTGTCATCTGACACCCAGGGGCTCTCTGATGAGATACCATGTGTGGCCCTAAACTGAATACCCTTGTGGAAAATGGACCTGTAATCGTTTCTGCTATAAGAGGATGTCAGGAGTACCCTCTGACAATTGCAGTAGAGACATGTAGCCAGTATCAGAATACATTTTCCATATGTGTAAATGCTGGGCTTTGCCGCTAATGAGTCTGTAATATACACACTGCCCCTTATTTTGTTTTAGAAAGCCTGCTTAGTCAGCAACAGTTTGTTCAGTTTATACTGCAGTTTTTCATACATAATGAAAACCCCCTATATTTGCAAGCCTTGGGTAGTGTATAGGATATTTAGGAGTCCATACACTCTAGATGTAACCAACACCGAGCAGATCTATATAGCCAACAGATAATAACCTTTTTTGACTTAGTTGCTCGAAGAGAGGCACCAATCAAGCACGGCCGATTTTGTATTCTTAAAAACTAAAAAACTACTAAGATTGGGCCATTTTGTAGTTCTGTTGAGCAGTTACATTCTTTACATACATTATTATACATACCAAGCCAGTAATCATGATGTATGGCTCATATATGGATTACAACCCTACAGCCTGATATATAACTATCATAAGGCTAGTATTGAGTTTTCCTTCGTAATCTCGCAAGATTACGTGATAGATGGAAATCGTTTATAACATTGTTCCGCTTCTAGACTCTCAAGACAAACAAAGTTCTATGTGGATCATACATCTTACTGGGACGAGCTGGAGAGAATACTAGGGGCGTCCTGGGGCTTATACTCCTTTTTAACTACTAGACATCTGGACTGATTAGGTCACCTTGGAGTTTAGGTGAATCTTCAATACACTCGTGAACTACAGGAGTGGCAATGATGATGTCATTTGGTAGTCCGGTTTGCAGTTCTCGCAAGATCACGCTCGTCCTAGGACGGAGCGTGATATTGATGTAAATAGAGATTTAGCAAGCAAAGGAGCGTTCTGGCTACGAGGTAGAGGGCGAATTCACCGGAGGCATAATTTTCGGTGTATGAACACCATCATTAAGATCTAATATTGTGCCACGAGGGAGCCCCGCCTTAATTTTTGCTCCTCCCGTAATTCTGCTCCTCCCTATATTAACAGCTGGTGCAAAGTTTGCCTCGACTCCCCCTGAGCTCAGTATCCAGCCACGAGGTTGCGACGTACAGGTTAGTGTCATAACTTTTAATATAAGCAAAGGCAGGGGATCCAGCACTGCCTGCTACATCCAAAGCCAGCTGGGCTATGCATGTATTTCATTTAGAGACAACAGAGGGTTATACTTAGCTCTCTAACATTAAATAAGATGACCAGTCGGAGATCAGGGACTCATGGTGTGGTTACGGGACCTGGAGCTTTGAACTTAGATTTCTTTACTAACTCTGGGAGGTTTGACTATGTAAGGGGCAGACAAAGTTTGATAGGGTAGGACAGAGCAATTTGTTCCTTCACTCCCTTTCTTCCAAATACCCCTTCCTTACCTTTTACAGAGCGGGGCCTCCTCCATTCCTGAGCAAGGTTCCAGGAGAGGTGAGGTACACCCCCTGTACAATTCGGGTGAGTAATAGAATGTAGACTTTTTGGCTCACCGTGAGGGGAGCAGTGTAAGGTTTCTCCTTCCTATATTTGGTACTTACTGTATGTTTTGTTTCTTGTACAGATGTAAGAGACACCAGTTAATACAGAGGAAATCGAGATTTGATTGATACATTGATATCCTTTAATTGACTTATGTTTTAACCTTTAAAAAGCAGTAGCAGACTTTAAGAACTGTGGCCCTGACGAAAGCCTTGGGATACAGTCCCTCTTGGCTGAAACATGTTGGCCCTGTATAGGCAGTTTTATGGTTAGACTGCTTCTCTTGCACTGTTCTTCTTGTTTTTACTGAGGGAGAGGACAAGTTCCAATAAAGTTTCCTTCATTGATCTTCTACCCTTTTTTAACTCACCACACTTTTCAGTTTTTGCACTGCACTAGATCCCATCTTGATCTCAGTCTCATGGTCACCACAATGATTGAGGGTGCGACCCAGACGAGTATGGGGAATGGATCAGTCTCGATGATCATGAGGCACACCATCCCTATTCGGATGACCAAATGAGAACATTTGATCTACATTCAATTTTGATGGTAATCCAATTTTTCTCCGTATGGGTCGGATCAACAATCACAGTGGGTCCAATTAGTGAAGTTTGTTTCCTTACACATTGAATGGTAGTAAGATTTTTCTAACATCACAAGCGCTAACTCACTCATGCAGGAGGTTTGTATAGATTTGGAGCACCAATAGCTCCTTTATAGACCCCCAGTTTGTTTTTTGTTATTAGGTTTGTAGTTTAGGGGACTTCATTCTGGGTAGGACTCTAAAATTTCCCTCAGACCCTTCTTCTCACTGTAGGTTATTTGATACTTAGAGCAGCTGCTGGCTGCGGGTCTCTTCTTTTCCATACTACACTTTAACAGGTAGATGTTTGCTAGGCAGCTTGCAGGCACTAGTATATAGTATTGAGTGTTTTGTGATAGGCTTCGGGTTAAGTTCCCTTTGAGTCTTAGGTCTTTACCCACTTTTTGTCATCCCCACTATGGCTGATATTAGTGGATTAGCATATGATGATGCAGTTTACCAATCCATACTGGACAGTATGCCCAGTATTTTGGATGCCCTCCGTACTACTAATGTAGGTACGTCGGACAACTGGGCTAAGGTTTTGACTCGGAAGAAATCTCACTCACGCACGACGGTGCACAGCTTAGCAATGGCGGAATATATGAGAGCCAGCTGTGCCCCGCCGGGCTTGATAGTTACAAATGCACCACGGTTATTCTTAAATGATAAAGGGTTTCTGAAAGATTAGTCACTCATCACGTGGCAGTGCGCCCGCGATTGGCTACAAGTACATTGGGAGGAGTCAGCGGGACCCCATGCGGGCACTCGGAGCCAGACCAGGAGGAACCCTGCTCAGACAAGGAACGAATAACATCAAGTTTAGTAGAGAGCCTGAGTAGTAAAACTCTGACCAACCATGAAGAGACTGTTCTTAACAAGAGGTTAGGGTATGTGATCACCAACAACGGAGACCCTTTTCAAACACAGATTGAGTTGGCACAGTTTTTTCGCAAACTCCGACTGCGCTACTTTTTTCGAGACAAAGACACTGCAGCGGAACCCTCTACAAATGTTAATACAGGTCTAAAAAAGAAGTCTACCTTTCAGCCTCTAGCTCACCAGATAACACCCCAGGTAGCTACTTTTGAGCAGGCGGTGAGAGATGATATCGGCAGACTATGGAGCACTCCTCAACAAGACTTCAACAACTTGTCAAGGATGGAACATCGTGCCCTGCGGGCTTTAACACAGGACTGCTCAATCACGATTAAGCCTGCAGACAAGGGTGGCCCTATCGTGATACAAAATACTGATGACTACAGAGCTGAGTGCCTACGACAACTAAGTGTTCAAACTTCTTATACACCGCTAGTGGAGGATCCAACAGAGAGGTTGTCTCTCGACATTACCACCCTGGTTGAAGAAGCCTTGAGTGAAGGCTGGATCACGAACCTTGAGGCATTGTTTCTAGTAACCTCATATCCCACGATGCCGTATTTTAACACTTTACCCAAAGTGCATAAGGCCCTGAGACCACCGCCTGGGAGACCTATTATATATGGTCAAGGTTCCCTTTTGGAGCCTTTGTCTGTATTCGTGGATTATTTTCTGAGACCTATTGTCCTAACTATGCCTACGTATTTAAAAGACACTACAGATGTATTAAGAGCCATACCTGAAATAGAGTACAACATCGAGACAGACTTTCTAGTCTTGTTTGACGTCGAGTCGATGTACACCTCAATTCCTCAAGATGAGACCCTTGACACCATCAGGACCATCTCGAGCCAAACTGAACTGGATTCGATCACGCCAGTCTCATTTATACTGGCCTTAGCAAAGCTAACCATGAAAGACAATTTTTTCAGATACGAGGATACCGTCTACCTCCAGACCTCAGGGACCAGTATGGGCAGCATTTTCCCCCCAAGTGTGGCAAATATGTATATCCACACCTTTGAACAACAACACGTCTTGACACCAACCAATCCCTTCCACCCTTACATCAAGTGGTGGAAGAGGTATATAGACGATATCCTGGTGGTCGGAGGGGTGATCGGGAGTCGATCCTTCTATTCCATCAGTGGCTGAATATGCGAAACCAATATCTGCGGTTCACAGTGGAGATTAATAAAGAAAGGATTTCCTTTTTAGACCTCTCTATTTATGCCACTGAGACCGGCCTGGAGAGCAAATTGTTTCGTAAACCAATGGCCAGGAATTCCCTTTTACTCTATGGGAGCCAGCACCCCAAAGCCCTCAGAGACAATTTGCCTTATGGGCAATTTCTTAGAGTAAGGCGCAATTGCTCGGTGAAAGATACTTTTCACAAACATGCAGAAGACTTATGCCACCAGCTATTTGAAAGGCAGTACCCGAAGAAACTGATCAGACGTTCACTCAAACGAGCTACGAATACCAATCGTCTAGCTCTACTTGATCCCCCAGTGGAGAAACCACCTTCAGAGCGTATGACTTTTGTGAGCACCTTCAACACCAGGTCCAACCACATACAGCAAATTGTAAGACGACATTGGAGGCTCCTGAACGCGAGTAATGACAAAATTGAGCCTCCCTTGTTTGCCTTTAAGAGGTCAACAAGTCGGCGTGACAGGCTGGTACATACTCGTCCTAAAGATACACCCAGAAGAGCTATTGGGACCTTGTGGGATCACCAGCAGTGACAGGGCATCACCCTTGTGGGGCCTGCTCTGTTTGCCACCAGACATTTCAAATAGACATTGGGACGGACCGCCCATGGGTGCAGACACAATTTACTAATTGCAACAGCACTCATGTTATTTATCAACCTACCTGCCCACGCAACAGTAAATATATTGGTATGACCACCCGCAAGGTACGAACGAGGATGGTGGAGCACAAGAGTATATTCAGGTGCAAGAAAACGGTATCTAAACTGACAAAACACTTTGTAGAATTTAATCACTTGGAGACAGAGTTTAAATGGACCGTCCTAGACAAACCTCACATTCCATCTCATATAGGTGATGTTTCAAAAATGTTATTCCTTATAGAACAGAAATGGGTTTACAAGTTGTCATCTGACACCCAGGGGCTCAATGATGAGATACCATGGGTGGCCCTAAACTGAATACCCTTGTGGAAAACAGACCTGTAATCATTTCTGCTATAAGAGGATGTCAGGCGTACCCTCTGACAATTGCTGTAGAGACATGTAGCCAGTATCGGAATGCATTTTCCATATGTGTAAATGCTGGACTTTGCCGCTAATGAGTCTGTAATATACACAATGCCCCTTATTTTGATTTAGAAATCCTGCTTAGTCAGCAACAGTTTGTTCAGTTTATACTGCAGTTTTTCATACATAATTAACACCCCATATATTTGCAAGCCTTGGGTAGTGTATAGGATCTTTAGGAGTCCATACACTCTAGATGTAACCAACACTGAGCAGATCTATATAGCCAACAGATAATAACCATGTTTGACTTAGTTGCTCGAAGAGAGGTACCAATAAAGCTCGGCCGATTTTGTATTCTTAAAAACTAAAAAACTACTAAGATGGGGTAATTTTGTAGTTCTGTTGAGCAGTTACATTCTTTACATACATTATTATACATACCAAGCCAGTAATCATGATGTATGGCTCATATAGCCTGATATATAACAGCATAAGGATAGTATTGAGTTTTCCTTCATAATCTCGCGAGATTACGCGATAGATGGAAATCGTTTATAACATTGTTCCGCTTCTAGACTCTCAAGATGAACAAAGTAGGATGTGGATCATACATCTTACTGGGACGAGCTGGAGAGAATACTAGGGGCGTCCTGGGGCTTATACTCCCTTTTAACTACTGTTATGTTATGTTATGTTAGTAGTTTTTATAAGGCGCGCAGCTGCATCAGCCAAGGGGCGTCCCGGCGCCTGATCAGGTACCACAACACAACAAATCGATGCTGGGAAGGAGAGGAAGGAATCAGTCAGCGATTGGGAACAAAAAAGTTTTTATGGCGCGCCTAAAGGAAGTAAGGCTGTTCAAGGCTCGAATATGGACAGGGAGAGAATTCCATAATCCTGCCGCTAATACTCGAAAGGAGCGACCTCCCATCCTACTCAGTCTAAACCGTGTATTGACCGCCAGATGGAGAAATTCCGATCTAAGAGACCGCGTAGGAACATAGGAGGAAACAAGCTTAGCGAGGGCTGGAGGAGATGAAAGCTTCAAGATTTTAAATGTCAGGCAGAGAGCCTTAAATTTAATTCTCTGTCTGACCGGCAGCCAGTGGAGAGAGGTCAAAACTGCAGAGACAGAGCACTGTCTAGGAAGGCCAACGATGGCTCGCGCCGCGGCATTCTGCACCCTTTGAAATATAGTGGCCTCCGCCTGATTCACTCCGAGCAGCAGCGCACTCCCATAGTCCAGCCGAGAAAGAATGGAGGCTTGGACCACCAGTTGCCGAGTAGGGGGGTCGAAGAATTTGAGGACCGGTCTCAGCCCTCTCAGAATACCATAACAGGTAGCTGCAACCTTCTTCGTGTGGCTGGTGAAGGAGAGTGTAGGATCCAGCCAGACCCCCAAGTTCTTAACTTCGGCAGCTGGGATGGGAGTCACCCCCAATTCTGGAGGCCACCACTGGTCTCCCCAGAGCTCCGCCTGCTTTCCTAAGATCAGGACCTCGGTTTTTTTGGCATTTAACTGCAGACAGTTAGTTCGCATCCAATTTGCCACGGCTATGAGTCCTGCACGGAATCTGGGAGCGTTCACCTCGGGATCACCGCTGAGTGACACCGCCAGCTGCGTGTCGTCGGCATACGATGTCATGGTTAGGCCACATTGTCTGACGACTGCAGCCAGCGGTTTCACATGTAGGTTGAACAAAGTGGGGCTCAACGCAGAGCCCTGCGGAACCCCCAGCCCCAGTGAATGGAAAGAGGACTGACAAGGTGGAATAGCCACTTTAAAAAACCGGTCCGAGAGGAAAGAGCAAAACCATTGGAGAGCAGTCCCCTCAATTCCCACTCCCTCCAAACGCCGGATCAGAATGTCATGAGACACCGTGTCAAACGCGGCGCTCAGATCTAACAGGAGGAGCGCCGCTGTCTGCCCAGCATCCAGCACTGTTCGCAAGTGCTCGGTCATAAAGAGCAGTGCAGTTTCGGTGCTGTGTTGTGCACGAAAACCATTCTGGCTCTGGTCTAGAATGTTATTTCGAGAAAGGTGGGCAGACAAGATATAGTTCACGTGCGCCTCAGTAACCTTGGCGGTCCAGCGCAGGAGGGAGATGGGACGGTAGTTTTCTGGTAGTAGGGGGTCAAGGTTAGGCTTCTTTAAAATTGGGCTGACCACTGCCTGCTTCCAGGAAGAAGGGACCACACCCGATGTGAGCGATAGATTGATCAGATCCAGTATAGGCTCACGACATAGGGGAGGAAGAAGTCTGAATAACTCTGGCTTCAGCGGATCTAATGGAGAACCGGATTTAATTTTGAGGCTCAGAGTATCAAAGACCTCGTCAGACATTACTGGCAGGGAGGACAGAGTTTCATGAACCGTAGCCATCACACCAGTTTGCTCAGCATCGGGCACAGATGACGTAAATCCTCGTTCTACTAGACATCTAGAGTGATTAGGTCACCTTGGAGTTTAGGTGAATCTTCAATACACTCGTGAACTACAGGAGTGGCAATGATGATGTCATGTGGTAGTCCGGTTTGCAGTTCTCGCGAGATCATGCTCGTCCTAGGACGGAGCGCGATATTGATGTAAACAGAGATTTAGCAAGCAAAGGAGCGTTCTGGCTATGAGGTAGAGGGATAATTCACCGGAGGCATATTTTTCGGTGTATGAACACCATCATTAACATCTAATATTGTGCCATGAGAGAGCCCCGCCTTAATTTTTGCTCCTCCCGTATTCTGCTCCTCCCTTTATTAACAGCTGGTGCAAAGTTTGCCTCGCCTCCCCCTGAGCTCAGTATCCAGCCACGAGGTCGCGACGGACAGGTTAGTGTCATAAATTTTAATATAAGCAATAAGCATGGGCGAATTTTGCGAATCTCCGTTCGCGAATTTTGCGGGTTTGCGAACTCGCAATCCGCAAAATCCGCGAATTCTCGCGAATTTGCAGATTTTTTTTTGTGTTCGCGCGGGTTTCTGCCAGTTCGCGAGGGTTTTTGTACAATTTCGCAAACGCGAACTTACCTGTCGGGTCGCAAGTTTTGCGAACTTGTTGTTTCTACGTGTCCAGCCTGTTTGGGACACTCTTCTTCATCACTGCCACCCTCTGTCACCACTGCCACTCTCTGACTACTCATGCCACCCTCTGGCCCACCCATGCCACCCTCTGTTTCATCACAGCACCCTCTGGTTGTCCAGTGTACATTATTGTGGCAAAGCAAAGCACACCTTCCCTGCCTCAAGTGACCTGAATTAATTTGGGGCTGATTAATGTGTCACAGAATATTTTTTTAGCTGGCACCTGCTTCCTTAGTGCTTCCTGATTAGTGATCTTTTGCACTTGCTAAGTGCTTTCATTGTTGCAAAATTAGTTACAACACCTGCTCTGCCCCAACTGACAATAATGAATTAGGGGCTGATTAATGTGTCACTGGATTTGAACTTCCAGCCTGGCTCCTGCTTGTCTCCCTTAGCTGTAATTCAGGACCTTTGTGGCATATGTGTAACTATTCTGAGGGTCAGAGCAGGGTCACATAATAGTTGCAAGTAGGCAACTGAACTCTGGAGGGGCCCCTCAGGAAGCACTACAGGAAATGGCTACTAATGATGAGCTTGAACTTTTGAACCTGGTAAGTAGTTTCAGTTTTGCTAAGATCGTATTTCTGCAATTTATCGCTTAGTTGAACTGGGAAGCCGTGAACTCACGCGAACAGTGCGAGCAAGCCATAAAATCCGCTGCTCGCGGATTTGCGGATTTTGCGGGAAATTCGCGAATCTCGCGGATTGCAAATTTACCGAAAATCCGCAAAATGCGCGAGCGGAACGGATTTTCCGCCCATACTTAATAAGCAAAGGCAGGGGATCCAGCACTGCCTGCTATATCCAAAGCCAGCTGGGCTATGCATGTATTTCATTTAGAGACAACAGAGGGTCATACTTAGCTCTCTAACATTAAATAAGATGACCAGTGGGAGACCAGGGACTCATGGTGTGGTTACGGGACCTGGAGCTTTGCACTTAGATTTTTTTACTAACTCTGGGAGGTTTGACTATGTAAGGGGAAGAAAAAGTTTGATAGGGTAGGACAGAGCAATTTGTTCCTTCACTCCCTTTCTTCCAAACCCCCCTTCCTTACCTTTTACAGAGCGGGGCCTCCTCCATTCCTGAGCAAGGTTCCAGGAGAGGTGAGGTACACTCCCTGTACAATTCGGGTGAGTAATAGAATGTAGACTTTTTGGCTCACCGCGAGGGGGGCAGAGTTAGGTTTCTCCTTCCTATATTTGGTACTCACTGTATGTTTTGTTTCTTGTACAGATGTAAGAGACACCAGTTGATACAGAGGAAATCGATAATTGATTTATACACTGATATCCTTTAATTGACCTATTTTTTCACCTTTAAAAAGCAGTAGCAGACTTTAAGAACTGTGGCCCTGATGAAAGCCTTGGGATACAGCCCCTCTTGCCTGAAACATGTTGGCCCTGTATGGGCAGTTATATGGTTAGACTGCTTCTCTTGCACTGTTCTTCTTGTTTTTACTGAGGGAGAGGACAAGTTCCAATAAAGTTTCCTTCATTGATCTTCTACCCTTTTTTAACTCACCACACTTTTCAGTTTTTGCATTGCACTAGATCCCATCTTGATCTCATTCTCATGGTCACCACAATGATTGAGGGTGCGACCCAGACGAGTATGGGGAATGGATCAGTCTCGATGATCATGAGGCACACCATCCCTATTCGGATGACCAAATGAGAACATTTGATCTACATTCAATTTTGATGGGAATCCAATTTTTCTCTGTATGGTTCTGATCAACAATCACAGTGGGTCCAATTAGTGAAGTGTGTTTCCTTACACATTGAACGGTAGTAAGATTTTTCTAACATCACAAGCGCTAACTCACTTATGCAGGAGGTTTGTGTAGAATTGGCGCACCAATAGCTCCTTTATAGACCCCCAGTTTGTTTTTTGTTATTAGGTTTGTAGTTTAGGGGACTTCATTCTGGGTAGCTCTCTAAAATTTCCCTCAGACCCTTCTTCTCACCGTAGGTTATTTAACATGATCAATGTGTGCCAAGGGATGAACCCAAGTAAGTCATTGGCATGGACAATGGACTTATGCACTCACTGCCACAAACGGGGATATGTGACTTGCCCACTGGTTTTGCTACCATGAATAATACATTTTAAGAATGCCGCCTCACACATATATATGCAGCATCTATACTAGGATAGAATCATTATTTTGGTATGGTGAGCCTTCTCACATGGTCACCCAGGTCCATTGGACTCCAAACTTTGGCTAGGCGCTGTCCTACAGGTACATGTATGGAACACCAAACAATATGCTGTCTGAGTGGCATGAATGTCTGGCATGCGTTCAATTATTTAGACTGTACCAATGCTGGTAGTTTAGAGGACAGTAATCTGCAGGCATGTGCTGGTTATGATGTGAACACACAATAGTAGGAGATATATATTGAAAAAATGTCCATTGTGCACATGTCAACATTAGATGTGCTGTTCACTCTTGGAAGTTTGAAGTTTGGTGTTGATATGTATAACACCCCAACCACACCTGTATCCTGCTCAAATTTGGACTTTGCCAAACATACTGTTTCATGAAATTCACAGCCTATCCCATGCAACATTTTTGTCTCATATTTTAGGTAACTTGTTGGGAATTTCAGTCTATAGCATGGGTGAGAGACGTTAGAACTAAATACCATCAGTCGGTTTTGGGGCAGGTGATCGTAAATGTGTTATAGGGATCCATAGCACAGCTGCCACAACAGTAACACAGCATATTAAGAGGCATCCATCATGTGGGCCTGCATACATTGCTAATGATTTGACATGACAATTTGGCCCTGTCAATTACACATGCAACTTTGTCCTACTTCTGTTGTAAATCCACATGTGAGTTGCAGCTTGTTTCCGCAGAGTGATGATACCCCTTGCACATCTCACTGCAACCCATTTCAGCAAACACACAAACCTTACAGATCACAGAAACAATGAGGTGACACTTACCGGTAGCTTTGGGATCTTGGAATGTCGCCACCTCACCAATGGTCTATGTGCTTGGTCCAACAACGAGACAAAACACATGGTACATAGCTCTGTGAATGCTGACCGTGTAAATGTATGAAGCACAGTACATTGAGGTCACAAATGCCTGGTAGTGTCTCTACATTGGATTTGTAGCATAAGGCACAGTTGGAATGCCCTCATGATGAACTAATGTCAGATGATAGCAGGCACATCACAGATAAGGTGCACATAGTGCAGATAAGGTACAAGACCAGGATAGCTTGCAACACGGTGCAAGGTGCCATGCTTTAATGTCTATGTGAACAGTCCAATTTGATTAAACACACTCAACATAGTATAACAAAGCTAGGACCTTATAAAGTTAATACGAGTACTTTACCATGAAACACACATCAACAGTACCAATACTTGTTTGGCTCCTTGACCTAGCTCTTGACATGTGACCAATGCACTGTAAATGAACAATGACCAATCAAGGTCCATACATGCTAATAAAGGTATGACAACCTTGTTTTGTAACAGAGATGTATGTGTGACCATTTGGGGGGGGGGGGGACATACACCCTGTCCAACCTGTGGCCTCATGACATGTGAGTGCACTTCCCTGCAACATATAGTAATGACATGACCTTGCAGGCTGGGTGACAATACTCCCAGCACAGTGCGGGATGGGTCTCACATCACCTATGGGCCTCCCCTTCATTACATTTTCTCTTTTGGCTATTGTAATACCCCGTTTGAACAGGCCCCTGTGGCTAGTTCAGTGTATGTAACAGAGTTGGCCTGTATCATGCCATAGTAACCTATATACATATCTGGCCTTCCTAGAATAAAAACTGCTCAGAGTATATAGCTACAGCCACACAGCTACAAGCTCTTGGTATATAAAAACTTACTGGTATCCCCACCAACTTCTATCCCTACGTGATCCAGGACATTCTGCTCCCGGCTGAAGATATCTGCTCACCGGTGCTTCTATTGGTGTTTGGTTTAACAATAAATACTTGGTATTTGGCTTCGCACCAAATACTCTACTCATCGGGTACCACACCTTTTTCCACCAGTGCTGCCTCTCATGTGCTGGGTAGCCTTGACTAACCCTGACTCCACTTCCAATCATGTTGAACATGTTCTTCACCAACAACCGCATAGCAGGCCCCCACACTCCTCCTCCATCATGTTATTGGCCTTGCCCCTGCCTGGCATCTTCATATCTCCACTAGCCACCATAAACACAACAGAAACACTATCCCACAACCCTACCACTATAACTATTAAGCCCTATTCAGACAAATACCACATAATACACTACACAAAACACCACAAAATGCAACTACAAGACAAATGTGACAGTTTTGGGCCATAACAGGGACAGCACAGTCATCAAAAAGACTAAAAACAGCACCATACACTCCAGCAAACAACAAACACCATAACCAGCCAGTACAGACAAACAGATAGTAAGTGAAAGTGAAAGGAACTTCACACTCCTGGTTTGCAGCATGGCTGAGCCATTGCATCATTTCCTATGTTGACGAGTCTCATTTCCAACAAAAGAATCCTTTTTTTTTTTAGGCTTCTCTAGAGAAATAGCCATGCTGTGAGTTACACAATTCCCAATGCCTTATTTTTGACACTATTGCTCTTTCCAATAGAGTGCCATGTTCTGTGCTACTGTGTCACCTTTTCTACTAAAGCATCACATTTAGTACTAAAAAGTTACCTTTCCTAGAAAAGTGCCAGCCTTTCCTCCTCAAGCATCACACTTTGTGCTACTGCATCACCTTTCTGACTAAAGCATCATGTTTACTAATGGATAGTCACCTTTTCTAGAAAAGCATCAGCCTTTCCTACTCAAGAGTTATGTTTTGTGCTACTGTGTCACCTTTCCCACCAAAGGGTCACGTTTAGTACTAAAAAGTCGTCTTTCCTAGAAAAGTGTCAACCTTTCCTACACAAGCATCACATTTTGTGCTACTGCATCACCTTTCTGACTAAAGCTTCACGTTTACTAATGAAAAGTCACCTTTCCTAGAAAAGTGTCTGACTTTCCTACTCAAGAGTCACATTTTCTACTTCAGCATGGTTTTTTACTGACAATTTGCTAAAGAAAGGGCAAGGCACAAGTTACACACAACACATGACAATGCACAGTGCATTCTTTCTGATGCTTCAATGTTGATGCCAGCCTTCCGACCTGTTTGTACATTTTTGAGAGCTACTTGTAGTTTATGAGATGTGTGTAAGATGATGTTTCCTGAGACTGTCATACAACAAAGAATGTTGCTAGCCCTCTCAATCGTTTAGTCTCTGAACATTTTGAGACTACAAACAAAAATGAGTCAATTGTTTGTAAGGGTAATTTTATTTAACCCTTTTGAGCTTGTTTTAGTAGTATTTACCTGTTTTAAAGGCGAGAAGAACACTTTACAAAACGCTTTACAAAACACAATAACACATATTTACAACTACTATACAATTAACATATATACAGTTAAACAAACAATTATGCACAAACTTCTTTTACAAAAGAATATAGTGATTATGTCCACAAATAATTACTCTTTGCGAAATTTCAAACCACTACAAAACCCACAAAGTGAAAGAATGGCAACAAGAATTGAATTTTTTGTTTAGCAGTCAATTCAGAGATACTGAATAATCCCTTCAGGGGCAGATATTTTATAGTGCCTGTCTGCCGTTTGCCGACGCGTTTCGAATCTGTAAAGAATCGCAGATTCTCCTCAGGGCTCTTTCATTGTAGTTGATCTATACAAATAAGAATGTAAAGGAAGTTTGTTTTAATAAATGATAATTAGACGCTTGTCAACCCCCTATGGTCGCTAAGAGTTACCGGACTAGTTACCTTCGTGAAAAGGCGGTATGGTCTCGTGGTCCAATTGCTGACAAGGGGCTGTGAGCCGCAGATATTCAATATGACAGAAGATCAGTTCTGCAAAAAAATTAATTCACATGCTTACTAAACCACCCGGGGCAGCACAGTATGACTGACTCCAGATCTGAAAGGCACAAGTTTCCTACCTCTGTCTGTTATGACGGTAAGGCTGTGTCTAGATCCTTTCAGTGGCCAGTATAATTGCGATGATACCTGTAAGGCACAAACCTTGTGCTCAGTATTAAAATCGACTTTGACACCCTGGACTAGTAAGGTTTTGCGAGGGAGTGTTTGATGACATACCCATTGTTAGAAGGTAGAGCGGAGAACGCCGGTCGCCATGCCGTTTTCTCCTTATCGTTCTCTGTGTGAAGTTTTAGTCAGTGGCGGGGACCAAGGTTAAATTCCTCCGCGATGTTCACAAAGGCATGTGTTTCAATCACGCTGGAATGGAAGGGGAGATTTCCTTAGTTTCGGGCTAAAGATGTTAAGTTTGTCATAACATGTTCGGAGTCTCGCTTACACTCACCTCGCTCTTGCGTTGTCTGACCAGGAAATGCGAACACTTTGGCAGCCGTGTGGCCGTGTGGAGCTCCTACATCATAGTGAACCATGCACTCGGCATTGTGGGTGTTGTAGTTCTTCAGGGTTGGATCGCGTGGAAAACTTTACAGCCACGAAGTTTCCGAAAGTGAATTCAACCCAGTTTGAGTGCTGTTAAACTTGAGTATTAGATAAGCCTCCTTTCTCAATAGGATTTGTTCAATGTTGGTACCTGATTTTGGCTGGTTTATGCTGAATAGCACAGTCCATTTAAAATCATTTTCCCCATGTTGTTTATCAGAGAAATGTTGGACTAAGGACGCAGTTAGAACTTTGTTCTTGATGCGTGACCTGTGCTGTGTCATACGCGTGTTCACCTGTTGATTGGTCTTGCCTATGTAGATTTTGGAACAAGGGCAAATAATGGCATAAACGACATTTTTCGTTCTGCAATTGGTGAAGCCTGTGTGTGACCATGTTGTGTTGAGATGTTGAAAAGTTTTACCCTCAATAGTCGTGTCGCACGCGATGCAATTACCACATCTATGGTGTCCTTCAATGGGTTTAAGACCCCATTGAGACAACAAGTCACTTTTTGGTTTGGCTATTCTTATGTCTGCACAGACTATTTGCTGGCCAATATTTTGATTTCTTTTAAAAGCAAATATTGGGCGGGGAATAGGTGTATCCAGTTCTTCGAGTAAATGCCAATGTTTTAGCAATAGACGTATTTTGTGGGTTTCTGCACAAAATGTCGTCACACAAACCAGGTTCTCGAGGTCACACTTGATTTTGGTTTCAAGAAGGCACTCTCTGGGTGTATAGCGTGCTCTCTTGAAAGAATGTTTCGATAATTTTTTGGGGTACCCCCGTTGCGTTAGTTCTTGACAGAAGTTCTGCCCATGTCGGTCGAATTGTGCCAGCTCCGAACAATTTCTCCTAATGTGCAGGAGTTGTCCGTACGGCAAGTTAGCCCTTAAATTTCTAGTATGCGAGCTATTATAGTGGAGTATGGTATTTTGGTCTGTGGCTTTCTTAAATAGGGAGGACTTTAGGGAGCCTCCAACATCTGTTATTTCCACATCAAGGAATGTCATTTTCACATTGCTGGAGTCAACCGAGAATCTTATGTCCCGGTGTCTGGTATTGAGCCACTGGTGAAAGTCACTCAACTCGGTGTGGCTCCCCTGCCACAGGAGCCACACGTCGTCGATGTAACGATACCAGTGCACAATATGATGTTTGAAAGGGTTATTTTCCTCCACGAATTTTTTCTCGTATTCGGCCATATATAATACAGCCATTTCCGGAGCATAAGGGCACTCCATCGCGGTGCCCTTGATTTGCAAAAAGAAGTCATCATTGAAACGGAAGTAGTTTCTTTTGAGGGTTATTTCGGCCAATCTCAAAATAAAGGAGGTGGGAACTCTATGGGGTCTTTCCCTTGCGTCTAGATAGAGTTCCAACACCTCTAATGCCTCATCCTGTGGTATCTGGGTGTAAAGTGACGTGACATCCATCGTCACCATGAGTTGTGAGGTACGATCGAACTGGGTCCCTTCTACCTTGACTAAAAAATCAGTTGTGTCCCTTAGATAAGAACTGACTTTGGCCACGAAAGGTTTTAGGAAAAAATCCACGTATTTTGACAGTGGCTCTAGACATGACTCACAACCCGAGACGATCGGTCGTCCCGGGGGATTCGACAAATTTTTATGAATTTTCGGCAAGAAATATGCCACTGGAGTTCTTGGACATTTCTTCACCAAGAAGTCGCTTTCTTTGGGACCCGGAAACCCACTTTCTTTACCTGTTTGGACTGTCTCCAAGATTAGTGACTGAATTTGTTGTAGCGGGTCCTCCTGCAATTTTCTGTACCATTCCTGGTTGTTTACTTGCGAGAACCCTTCAGCTAGGTATTGGTCTCTCGGCCAAATCACCACAGCACCGCCCTTATCGGCCTGTTTTATTATTACCGAGGGGTCTTCCTTGAGGTTTTTCAAAGCTAGTCGCTGTACTTTGGAGATATTATGTTTCATGAATTTCTGGTTGTTCTCTAGTTTATTGATTGAGGACAGCAGAATTTGTTCAAAGGCATAAACCTGTTTCGGAATATTCTGATTCGGTACAAAGGTGGATTTGTTCCTAAGGCCCGTTGTTTCCATGTTGGTACTTGGAGGTTGGTTCGCAAAGAAAGCTTTGAGTCTGATCTTACGGCAAAATTCTATTGCTTCCAATTTGATCTTTGTGAAGTCTGTCTGTCTCGAAGGGACAAATTTGAGTCCTAAATTAAGGACAGATTCTTCTTCTTTTGTCAATGTCCGGGTAGATAAGTTCACTATGGTGGAGGGACCCTCTACGTTTTGTAGTAGTTCCTCCTGGTTCGCATTTCCCATGCTTGTTTGAATCTTACTTTTTGTTGTTGGCCTTTTTCTAAAAAAGGAGTTTGTTTTTTGTTATTATTCCCTCTGCTTTCAGAGCCTAAGGACTCCGAAGACGAAGTCTCAGAGAAAGTTTTAAATCTGTTTCTAGACCTTCCTTGAAAATTTGAAAGTGCTCCTCGAGATTCTGTTTGAGAGTAGTAGTCGTCTTTAAGGAAGGGATAGGCCCTTTCTAGTGTGAAGGATTTAGAATCCCTTTCATACTGAGCTGTCTTGCTATTGATGGTATTATCTTTAAAGGTCTGTATGTCTTTGTCAAGTTTCTCTAACAGGGCCTTAGAGTCGGGAATCACCTGACTGTCCCTGATGGCCTTAGTAAGTTCCTCGATTTCCTCTAACTCTTTGCACACAATCTCTGCGCTGTTTCTATGGTGTGGACCATTAGTTTCCTGAGACTGTGACATAAACAAAAAGACAGCTGAGGTTTTTGTTAGAAATGGGATTATTGGTTAGCTAAGGCTTGCGCCAAAGCCAGGCAGAAACCACCCCTCTAGTCAGGGCAAGGGAGTTACGCGCCAAAGATAACCCCTGCTCACCCCCTTGGTATCTTGGCACAAGCAATCAGGCTTATCCCGGAGGCAATATGTAAAGCATTTGCACACACACATATCAACAACATCACAGGCACACTACAAAAGGAACTCCACACAAGGTTATATAAAAATAGCCTTTGTATTCTCATAACATATTAGAATAGTAAACACATAACATACACTGTGCCAACTGGCACGGGCAATATTCACAGGGGATTATTTACACAGGACAGGGCCACATGGGCCACTGTCAGGATCAGCACTTAGCAGAAATTGGTAAAAATAAAATACGTCATAAACATACAACCAGTAGCCACTAGTAATCACTGTACTCCACCTCAACCTGTAACATAACCTACATTATGCACAGTCACATCAGGCGCGAATTACATTCTGCGCCAACCTCACCAGCATAAACACATTATGCAATTTCCTCACTAGTCTAAACACATTATACCCTACCTCCTAAGTATAACTCACATTTAGGGGCGTAAATCACACAGTGAAGTATAATCTCACTAACATCCTCATAAGCCTAAACCATATCTAGAGGTATCAAACAGGGTGCGTTAAACATAATAAATGCAATAAATTTCGTAACACCACAATCACTTCAGCACATAAATCACATTAGGGCCTTGCGCCCTATACATCTACCAGTCTCCCTGGCCAACTGGCTATCTCCAAAGGGGCTCACATGCCCTTTGTCCAGAATGTCAGGGCGCGCTGCCTAGGCCACGCCAGTCAGGGGTGCGCCATCTGCACAAACTTAAATGTTGCAGCTGCCCACTACTTGCTGGGAAGCTGAGAACAGTAACAGGGCCTAAACGCAGCAGCTGGCACTAAGTGCTGTGCAGCTGGGGAAGGCCTGGCATATCTGTGCCACTTCTGTCCCTCTCAGGGACTTGCACTTGAATAATTGCGCCTAAACGGTGCAGCTGCCCAATACATGCTGGGCAGCTGGAAAAGTTAGCAGATGCAGCAGGGGTTCTCACTAGCCCTTAGGAACAAATTGCCCCACACGCTGGAGCCATCTGGCTCTAAAGACAAACAGGGGGCCTTGGAGCACTCTGGCTCCTGAAATAATCCTGCGCAACATAGGGAGCAGAACTGGCCCACAAACACTGGAGCATGAAAAGCATGGGCCCCTGGGAGCCATCTGGGCTCTGAGAAATACTAGGGAGCGTTGGAGCCATCTAGGCTCTAGGAGTAATGATGCCGAAGCAGAACTTGTCCCCAAAACGTTGGATGAGCTCTGGCACTCTCTGTGCAGGGGAATCTCTGCTAACCCGGACTCTGAAGCAACTGGGGCCACGTTGGAGCGGCCCGCAACAGCGGGTCCACTCTGGGAACACCCACGGGCCCTCACTGGCACCCTACGGGGAAAGACCACGGGCCCCTTTGAAAACATCTGGCCAGGGTAGAGCCACATAGGCTCTTTAAACAAAGCATGCCGCCCAGGGTTGAAGCTACACTGGGCTCCTGCGATACTTAGTGCCCCCATCATTGGAGCGACCCTCCCTTCAGGGTGCTCAGGACACAGGCCGGGCTTGGACCAGCACCATTGATGCACACCAGAGCCCTCCCAGCCCTTGCCAACTCACCGGGCTGTTCTCGGGGACTCCAGATTTCTACGCTGGGTGGGGGATCCGTGGGGTTCTCTCCTCCTTAAGAGAGCCTCGCCTGCAATCAGGATCGGCAGGCGGGGCTCTCTCTCCTCCTATGGGAGCCCCGCCTCCTTCTTTCCTCACAACACAGGGCTATCTCTCCATCACGAGAGCCCCATAGACCGGCCTCCCTTCTTCACCCGGGCCCCATCCTGGGACCCGGGACTTGCTACGGGCACTCGAGGAGGCGGTGTAGGCTCCCGTCCTACTCTCTCCAACACAACTTCCTGCCGCACTTCCTCTTCCGTCCGGTGGCGCCGCCCACAACCAGGCGGGCCACGTACGGCGGCGGCAAACTTACTCTTGGCCGTGAAATGGCTCCCTCCTACCTCAAACAGCATGCAGCGGGGTGGGCACCCGCAAGGGAGATACCAATAAGCGTCCATAAGCGGGGTGGGCACCCGCCTTGAGGTATGACTATAAGCGGGGTAGGCTCCTGCAATTAGGCACACCAGCGGGTTGGGCACCCACTCAGTTCCAGGGCAAAGCATGGTGGAATCCCTACAGGGGGATTCCCTCAAAACAGGTCTCAGCTTCGTGCTGCTCAGCCCCCAGGCTCTCCCTCACTGGGGGAAGTCTCACTAGCAGAATAAAGTGCTCCTCAGGCTCTGGTAGGCTGTAGCAAGCCTTGGCTAAAGCAAACAGAGCAATAGGTCCAAAAGAATGTCCATCAGGCATCCAGGTGCGGGGCAGGGCCCAGAGAGGCAAGCCTTCCCCTGGTCCCCAGCAGCAGCACGCCCCTGGTAGATTCAAGTAGGAGAACAAGAACAAAATCATGGGGTCACAGCCCCTTTTTAATACACACATAATCCTTTGTCTACATGATGCAGACAATGGGAGAACCAGCTACAACTGGTTCAGGGGAACTGCTGAGCACTTTGTTTTGCTCAGCCCCTCTTTCCCTTTCACTGGACAGGCTAGGGACATCAGACGCACCACAGGGGGTGGAGCCAGCATTGTGGAAGGAAGGCACAGCCCTATTCTGGTCCTAGGTGCAACTCCTCCCTTCCATCAACATGCAGATCACCCCATTCACCACCAGACAGACCCATCCTGGCTCCTGGAGCCAAGCACACCAGCCAGCCCGTGTCACTCACAAGCCAGTCAATTCACATTCACTGCACACAGAAATGCCAACTTCTGAAAGAGGCACTTCTACACTAGACACAGTAAATCAGCGCACACTGTCACACAGTATTTAATCTCACGAGTTCGCACATACCAAACTCGCCCCTGCACTCCCCACACATCAGGAACTACCATGGACATACATATCCCCATGCATTCATACATACACTGACAGCGCATGCACTTACACTGGACCACAGTGAAAAAGTGCACAGAGGCCTAAAATCACCAATACCAGGTTACAGAAACAGGCGAGGAAAATGCTAAAAAGTTTCGGAGTGAACCTGCCAAAAGGGCCAAGTCCAAGTTTTCAAACCTTATTTGTCATGTTGAACCGTTATGACATGTTGGTTAATGGTCCATTCCTGAACATGCGGATCAAGTCAAGTGGCTTTACGTGCCTTGGCATGAGTAACTTGGGGGTTTGCATGAGACATGTACCTTGATGCATGGTGCATGTGTGGGACACACCTCTCAGGATTATGTCCTTATCTGTCTCAACACACACAGTGTTATGTCATCTATGTCTGACTTTTAGTTGGTGTGATAAGTATTTGAGTTTTACTTACCTACAAGTAGGCCATTCTCATATTGTCCATTCTGGAACCGGTCATTTTTGATGGAATGGCTGAATATTTATGCATTATGCACACTCCCGGAATATTTGCCCAGCCTGTTACTGAACAGGCCCCGATGGTCCACAATGGCCTGGACATTTATGAAGCGGGTGCGCTTTGTGTTCCTGTAGGGATGGGATGTTGTTGCAGGTGGAACAAGTTGCACGTTTGCGGTCCATAGAACCCAGCATGTGTGGGAACCCAGCAATGGCATAAAACCCTTGTTTTGTCTCCAGCTGCAATTAGTGGGTGATGGTAAAGAGAATGTAACGGGGTGTTAGACAGATAATGGCACTCAGGACAAAGGGAAGGAATGCGGAGAAAGATAGCTGGGAGATTCTGTCCTCTCTGACGGCTGTTGTCTGAAAGGACCAAGAATCCAGCATGTGTAGTACCACAATTAGCTTTGTCTGTGGAGGGATGTTGGTAGACCTGGCAGCTGTTACTGGGAGCCTTAGCAGTTCTACAATGGACTCCCTCCCCAGTCAGTAACAGATGATTACCTCATCCACCTGGAGTCCAACTAGCATAGTCTTATGGCGATAAACACACTCCCATCTCCTGTGTTGAGTTTGTGGTGTGAAGAGGCAATGGGCGGGTAGGGATGGTGGTCGTCTCCTTACAGCTCCCAGCTGCAAAATGAGTGCCTCCATGGTGTAGTTGTGGTTGCCATACTGTGCTGTCTGGCTTCTCTTTATGTACCAATGTCAGTGCGTCATTTCCCCTGCGTGGTTTTCGCAGAATTTCTGAAGATATCGGACCGCTGCTCAACTCAAGCCATTGATGCATCTCTTTGGTAAAACTCGGAAATATCAATGCATCTGTTTTACAGTGGAATTTACGAGGGATTGCCTAACTTGCAAATTTGAAAACTTACAGGACGCAGGGGATTCCGATGCAGGTCCCTTTTGACACAGGTATCTAAAAATTGACGCGTTTTCCAAGATACGTCACCTTGTAAATATTGAGCACCGACAGTGCTGCCAATACGTCGAATTGATGGCACAAGTTTCATGTAAATAAGCCCCCTGAGCCTGCAGACTGCGTGCCAGGCTCTAAATGAATTTGCAAGCAATTTGCCAAGAAGTGCTAAGCACCCAAAAATCTAAAAATTTGCTCCAAGTTAACTTTTTTCCCCACAAAACCACATTCCTCCTTGTAGTGTTGGTATATGCAGACGTGTAAGTACATGTTTAGCTCAAGGCCAACAGTAATGATTTTTTAGTTAAATCAATTTTGTTTGCGCCACAAATGCATTTTTAATCCCATTACGAGCTGATAATTTCCCTGGTGCACTTCACTGGGGGCCAGCCTGCCGCTTACCCCTCAGTCCCTTCAATGAGCAAATGAAAGCAGGCCCTCACAAGCGCCTCCTCACGCACACTTAACTCTCGGCCCGGAGTGATCCTGCGCTAATGAGTTTTCTTGGAAGGATGTGAAAGATCATTAAAAAGCAGTTTTTGCTAAACCAATATTAGCTTTTAAGTAGTTAACTAGTATGCACCCCTAACCACAGCACGATCGCCAGAGTTGAATGATGGGATTAAATGGCTCAGAGAGAAATGGCTCTTCTGCTTAGAATGAACATGTAGGGTTGGATTTATTGTTTTTTAGCGCAATTGAGCACAGCCGCCAAAGTTGCTGTGCTGTGGGAATCTTGTATGAAGAGGCTTTCCAAGCCTGTCTGCCCCTGCTTAAGATGCACATTGAAATCAAAGTTGTCTCTCCTCATTGCACAAGGGGGAGAAAGTAGCACAGAGCCATATTTATTCATAATGGATTCCCTCTGCTCACTGACACAATGTTGCCTAGCGTCCAGCAAGATCTTTGCATGTACCGTGGTGCAGAGGGGCAAATGCTATCTAGCAGGGGAGCTGCAATCCCCACTAGTACAAAACTCTATGCTAAAACCAATCCTTGAACATCCCACACATTTTATGTATGCTGAGCTGCGCAGCACATATGCAATCTACAGAATGATTAGAGGAATGAAAATATTTCTCCTTGTTAATGCCTGCTTCATGGAGGCATTGTTTTGTCATGGAAAGCTATGTTTGGCTATTTTCAGCCAGACTTTGCATCAGAAACTGAGGGGGATATTCTCAAGAACGTGTGATAAGTACCGCAAAATCAGCTTAACACAACTCTTCACATGGCAGTCTATCACGGGAAAATAACGCCGTGTTAACTAAAAATTCACAACACGAAGGCATCATGCGATAGGCACGCGACAATGCGTCAAATGTCCGTGATAAAGTGAACGTGACGCCTCAAAAATGTGAAACACAAACGAAAAAAGTTGCGATGAGGCCAATCGCGATACAAATATCTGCGAAAACCAGCAACAGGCCTGCAATTCACACACGTCAGGTGGGAAAAATCACCATAAAAGAAGAAAAAAACGGACAAATAAATGCCATACAGCAGAGAAGCAGAATGGAGGTTGCCGGAGCAGGTACGGAAAACAACCAGAAACCCACAAGGACCAGCCAGAGACCTCGAGGTCAGGGAAGGGCAAGGAGAAGAAGAGTAGGAAGAAGCGGTTCAGTTTGCAGGAAAACAGGATCCTGATAACGGAGGTGGTAGAACACCATCAACGACTATTTGTCACCTCCACTGTGTCATTGGCAACAAAACATGGACTATGGCAGTCCATTTTGGACAAGTTGAATGCAGTGGGAGTGCTGAAGAAAACAATGGAAGAGGTCAAGAGGTGCTGGAATGATGTCAAGCACAAAACCTGCGCCACAGGAGGAGCTGGACAATATGGAGGAAATGGTGTCCACAGTCATCAGTGGGGAGACGGTGGCAGGAGTTGGGGGACCGGACACTGCTCAACATGACAGGACACAACTGCACATGGGTGAGTAAAGACCAGGGTCTGGGGGAACGAGGGGGAGATGGGCACAATGGCACACAAGCATAATTAAGTAGAGCACATCTGCCGACAAACCATGCCCTAGACCCCAACTCCCACCAAGAGATAAATGTTCCTAAGTATGCAACATCTCATTACTGTATAAGCACAGAAGTCAAAGGCACACCTCATGAAAGCGATAAGGGGCACCAAAATCAGAGCTGCAGGAGCGACTACCCCAAAATGTAGCATATACACACATAACATGCAGAGCATATCAACATTGACAACAATGTGGTACAAACCACAACACATCCACAACAGAACACAGGACACAACTGATGCGGCTTGTCTGTAGAAACTGACCAATCACATTTGGCATTGCAAGGAAATGCGAGTTGATAATGTACATGTACAAACACACATCTGTCATATTGCCGAAAAGTCCACTGTCCCCCATCAAATAGGCAGCTCCTCCCAAACAACCACAATGTAAACAGTCATGCAGTCTGTATGAAAACATGTACAATGCGGCAACATACATGTGAACACATTGTTAAACTGCATCTCCCCTTTACATTGCAGAGGGAGAATCAACACCTCCTGCAGAGTAGCCTGAAGCTCTCTTCTCTGATGACGTAAAGGACCACCACAGCTTTGACTTTCACGCACTCCAATAGCTCTTGGAGAGCTTCCATAACCCACCTCCAGGACAAGGGCAGCCCAGCTGCCACGAGGAGACCCCACCCCTGCTCAGACCATGCAGCAGGCAGCACCCATCACCACGGCTACCTCCTAGGACCCCCACGAAGAACACATGGCCTTCCAAGGCCATGTGTTGGGGTGCCAGGAGAATCTGGCTGATCAAGTGTGGGTGGGCTGCGACCACATGGCAGCCAAACTAGATGCCATATGTGAGTGTCTAAATCCCATTAGGGACCACTCACAGTCCCTAATGGACACCCATAGTATGCTCCATGCTCTCCAATGGACCATGGATGACAACACTGGAGCCCTGTCTCAGATATTAGAACAACTGTCCAGTGAGAGTGGTACTAGCAATGTCACACAGGTGTTGGAACACATGCGGAGGTCGATGGAGACCAAGGAGCGGACGCAGGAGGAAAGAGCGGCTGCCACAGCTGCACACCAGCGAGAGGTATCTGGGTTCCTCAGTGACCTCTGGACCATCCTCATGGCATTGCTGCCACAAGGCCTGGTGCTGATGCATGCAGCCTCTACCACTACATCCACCTTTCCGTCCCCTGACGTGTCAGTTCCACACAGTGCGGCATGCATTACAGCAGACATTCCACCTCCAGCCACTGATGTGTCACTGCCACACAGTGCTGGAGACAGAACACCACCACAGAACCCCACCACCCACACGTGAGGCACATGAAACAGCAGAGGACGAAGAAGCAGATGAAACCACAATAGGGCCTGTTTCTGCTTGGTTCTGCCCTCTGCATCATCACCTTCCACTGTCCCCCAATACACTCTGCGACACACACCTTGGACTTTGACATGGACTGCCATATTCTGTTTGATCACCAATGACACAGCAATCAGGCTGCAGACTGAACTCATCCTCTTCCTTTGGACTTGTCATTCCCTGAAGGACTCTGGCTGGCCCTCCAAGGACCAACACTGTAAAGTGGGGTTTGCCTGGCCCTGTACTGCTCCAGCTGCAACACTCCACTGAATGTGCATTAAACATTCATAATTACACAGATGTGTCATGTCTATGATCTTTCAGGTGTGGAAGCATGGATGAATGTAGGCTTAGTGATTACCCTCCACGTCCATGTTGTTCATGTTGTGGGACTCGGGTCACAGGGTGACACATTACTGAATGCGGTCCGGGTGGCACTGGCACAACAACAGGTACACACACATTAGTTACTTCCTTTAGGCCTAGGCGGTAAATTCCGTTCCGTTTGCGGAATTTGCGGAATTTGGGTAATTTTACGTTCTGCGGAGAACTTGAAATTGCCCAACATTCTGCGTTCTGGTACTTTGCGAAATTTTTTACTTGTTTGCGTTCTCAAATGCGTGCTCGCGAGATATTTCCCCCTGAGCCCGCAAACATTGATTGCGAACAGTAAAAAAGCATCCCGAACAAGCAATTCAGCATGTTCGCTGAATCTCTGCATTTTTGCTGACATTTTTACAGTTTCGTAGAGATTTGCGAATTGCGACTACGCAAATTCCACCCAGTTCTTATAGCCGAGATACCCGCCACCCCCTCTCAACACAATCCCCAAAAGGAGTGAAACCGGAAACAGTTCTTGAAGTTTTTGGAAGTGGGATGGAGTGACCATCCCGGCCGTATTTATTAAAACAAAATTAAAACATTAAACGTTTCATGTTATGTACAATTTCATTACCATATTGCGATGTTTGGCTAACCTTAACAGATTCTCTAATACAGAGGTTCTCCTAGCCGAACTAGCAACCTACAAAACATTTCTTGACATATTGAAATTGTACAACCTAACGTTTAAGGGCCAACGGCAAGGTCATAACCGGTGTCAAGATCCCTAACCGGACTTACCCCTCCCACTTGGGATGGGCGACAGCACGGAGGCGTACCTCAAGTGCAACTACTACCAATTTCCCTTGACTTGACGGGGGCACCTAAAACTCGACGCCAGTTAAAGGTCGTTCGAATACTCGTGTGAGGTATCTAGAAGGTATCGTGGCCCTTATCCCAACCCCACACAACTTACCGCATCTGCCGTCGCAGATGTCACTGGCCCCGGGAAATTCCCCAGGAGGGGGCTGTAACCCCTCCTACAAAGGAAGGGGCCTTGACCGCCTTTCCTTTACTTCCGGCGACCCATCCTTAGAAGGGACCGCCTCCCCATTGAGGGGCCAATGGCCACCTCTCCCGAGCGCTCCCATCCGTGTTGGGTGACGCCCACTCATAGGGATCTACTAATTAGTGCTCACCGATCATGACCTTACCGCCTACCAAAATAAATACGACAGTGCAAATTAACCTAAGAATACATTGGCCACTATGACCGAAAGAGCATGGATCAAAATTCGACACTAACCGAATATCTTTAATGGCAAACATACTCAAAACGAACCTTCTTTATTAACTCAAAATCAACATGGCACTACAACCTGGAAACGAAGATAAAACAAAATTAATCAACTTTATTATACACAACTGGCTGTCTTCAGGGGCTGGTGGGTGGGTCAAAATTGGCTCTTCGTTCTGTCCCGAGCTCACGTGCAGCGAGGAGGTGCAGCTTCAGAGCACAAGAACAAGAGGATGTCTTCTGGTCTTGCGTCCCTTTTTATCCGTCTTCAGGGCGGGCGTATACCCGCCCCTGCCTGCCCCTGAGGGCGTGGCTGGCTGCGTCGGTGTCTAGGCCAGCCCACTCTAGGGCGGGAACGAGCGCGCCCCAGCTACGCCGCTTCGGGCATACCAGCTGAGACGCGCCTCCCGCCCAAAATGGCTTCCCGGGGGGATCGAGGCACTCGGCCATAAGTTCGGGGGGACCGATTCGGTCGCCCCTTTCCATATAGCCGAGATACCCGCCACCCCCTCTCAACACAATCCCCAAAAGGAGTGAAACCGGAAACAGTTCTTGAAGTTTTTGGAAGTGGGATGGAGTGACCATCCCGGCCGTATTTATTAAAACAAAATTAAAACATTAAACGTTTCATGTTATGTACAATTTCATTACCATATTGCGATGTTTGGCTAACCTTAACAGATTCTCTAATACAGAGGTTCTCCTAGCCGAACTAGCAACCTACAAAACATTTCTTGACATATTGAAATTGTACAACCTAACGTTTAAGGGCCAACGGCAAGGTCATAACCGGTGTCAAGATCCCTAACCGGACTTACCCCTCCCACTTGGGATGGGCGACAGCACGGAGGCGTACCTCAAGTGCAACTACTACCAATTTCCCTTGACTTGACGGGGGCACCTAAAACTCGACGCCAGTTAAAGGTCGTTCGAATACTCGTGTGAGGTATCTAGAAGGTATCGTGGCCCTTATCCCAACCCCACACAACTTACCGCATCTGCCGTCGCAGATGTCACTGGCCCCGGGAAATTCCCCAGGAGGGGGCTGTAACCCCTCCTACAAAGGAAGGGGCCTTGACCGCCTTTCCTTTACTTCCGGCGACCCATCCTTAGAAGGGACCGCCTCCCCATTGAGGGGCCAATGGCCACCTCTCCCGAGCGCTCCCATCCGTGTTGGGTGACGCCCACTCATAGGGATCTACTAATTAGTGCTCACCGATCATGACCTTACCGCCACAGGCCCGGATAGTTGACCGGCTATCCGGGCCCCCCACCAAAACTCCTAGCTAAAGGTCATGTTCCAACGTTTTTAACCATGCTAAGAAATCTCCTATGAGTAACTCATTTCCCACCCGAGACAAATGCACACCATCCCCCATATACATACTGTCATCATTAATACAACCGTGCGAGATAGAATGCAATGTCCTGGAACGGAACAACCTACTCATTTTGTTATTAAGTTTCCTAACAGAATGGTTCAAAGCAGGGATCGAAATAGCCCCCCGCCACACTTTTCGTGGGATCATATGAGACCACGCAATGATACACCCCGGAACTTTCCTCGCCAACCAACTTACGGTGGAAAGCATTGCCTCCAGGAGAAGTCGTCTACCGGTGGTGACCAAATCATTGCCCCCTAAATGTACTATGACTATAGACGGCGGTGACCTCATCCGCCCTAACAAACCCTCAAAGTAAGCTTGAAACTGGTCAATACAGAGACCGCCCCTTCCGTAGAAGGACATCCTGTACCCGTATTCCCCAGCTACGTGAATCATGTCACCTGCTTTGAATACGTCTGCGGCACGCCTCACGTATGAGTGGCCCACGACCCACACCTCCTTTCTCACAGCCGGTGATGTCTGACCGCTGGCCCGGTGTTGGGTCGACTGCATAGTCCGCCCCGCCTCGAAGGCTTGCGTAACTGAAAACCAAACAAAAGACAAGAAGCGTGAGTACATTGTTACAGCTTCACAACATGTGCAACCGCACATACCTCTTATAACAATTGGAGGACCAACGCCCCACTCGTTTTACTTGTTCCACATTAAGACCCCTGGCTGCAGCTTCAGTGGCAGCCCCTATCCGAAAGGAATGGGTCCCAAACTCACCCGGGTCCAAGCCCGCTGCGGTAATTGACATCGCGAGCACCCGCTGAAACTGAAACCTTGTCAGTGGGGTGGCGTCCGCGTGTCTCAACATTGTCCCCCCCCATGATGCCACCCTTTGTGCTAGGTAATCCTCTAAACACCTCACCGGACACATGGAGGACCCTGGAATCCTGCGAATGACTATGCAGTCTCCCACCCCACTTTGATCGGTTTTTGACTTGACAAAGGATACCGTCATAGTCTCACCCCTGATCTGAACGTGTTCCCGGCACAAACCCCCCGCCACATCCCGCTTGCTCCTCGCCACCAGCTCACTTATCCTCATAGCCCCGTGAAATGCAAGCGTAAAAGCGGCTCGGAACAAACAGGCCTCGAACTGAGACGAGCATGTGTCGGGGAGTGTGGCCAGCAACTGGGACAACCTATCCAGACCTATCGGGCGCCTCTCATCTACTCTGCGACCCTCAAGGCGTTGCCACCCACGCAGCGCTTTCTGTACAGCAAAAGACGCTGTCGGGTCCTGGATATTATGAGCCCTGGCGACAAAGGAGATGGCAGCACGATGCCTCTGGGCTGTAGCCACCGACTTCCCAGCCTTACGCAAGGACATCAGAAAATGTACTACCCAATCCTCATGCCCCCAAAGTCCCCCTCTCTCAGTCCCCAAAAAGGCCAAATAAGCCCGAAACGCCCCTTCGTATGCCTTCCTCGTCCTTGGTGCTAGACTCTCTCCCACGAGGTAACGAAGTTCGGGGCACCGAGAGACCAGAGAGCTTCGGGAAAGGGTGCTGGCTCGGGGTCCGCTGAGGGAAGGAAACCCGAGAAAGCCTGCATTTGAAAACGAGACAGTGCATCAGCAGCCTGATTCATCACCCCCGGGACATGTTTTGCTCTGAATACCACGTTCAGTTGCATACACAGTAAGACAATTTCTTTAAGCAGCCTCAAAATCATTTTACAACGTGCTGCCTGACTATTAATGCATTCTACAACGGTCATATTGTCAGACCAAAATATGACAGAATGATTTTTGAAACCATCGGGCCAGGATCTGAGGGCCACCAAAATAGGAAACAGCTCAAGGAAAGCAATATTACTCGTCAGCCCCTCATCGTGCCACCATGTTGGCCACTTTTGTGCCGACCATTTTGTGCCGAAGATGGCGCCGAAACCCATGCTTCCCGCTGAATCCGTCCATAGACCCAGCTCTTCAGAGGACAAGGCCGGTTTGTTCCAGACGACTCGACCATTGAAATCCGCCAAAAATGCTAACCAAATACGCATGTCTTGGCGGACCTCGGCCGATAACCTCGTGCGATGGTGACCCTCCTTTAGGCCGACCATCGCCTGTGCAATCGAACGGGAGAAGGGGCGGGCCATCGGGATCACCCTCAAGGCAAAATTCAACTTCCCCACCAATTGCTGCAATTGATGCAGCGTAACTTTAGATGCAGTGATACACATTTGCAGGGCTGTCTTGAATTTCGATACTTTGGAAGCTGGTAAACGGAAACAACCCTCACTAGAGTCCAACTCGATCCCGAGGAACTCGAGGCAAGTCGTGGGACCCACAGTTTTACCTGGTGCCAACGGCACGCCAAATTGACTCATTAAAACACAAAATTCAGTCAAGGCCCGGGCACATTCATCATCCCCAGCGGCCCCAAGGAACAGAAAGTCATCGAGGTAATGCATCACATTCCGAAAACCTGTTTTCTTCGTGTAAACCCATTGCAGAAAACTACTGAATTTCTCGAAATAAGCACAAGATATCGAGCACCCCATTGGCATACACCTGTCCATGTAATACAAACCTTGAAACATGAATCCCAACAAACGTTGGTCATCCGGGTATACCGGGAGCAAACGGAACGCTGACTCGATATCTGATTTCGCCATCAGCGTCCCGGGCCCCAGGCGATTCAAGATGGCTACGGCCTCATCGAAGGATGCGTACCGCACCGAACACATTTCTGGATTAATTGCATCGTTTACAGAAAGGCCATGAGGGGCTGATAAATTGTGAATCAACCGAAACTCACCCGGGTCCTTCTTGGGGACCACCCCTAAAGGAGAACAAACAAAGTTCGGTACCGGGGGGGCAGGAAACGGGCCGGCAACCTGACCTCGGCTAACCTCTTTCCGGATCTTATCCTGTACTACAGTAGTATGCTGCAAGACGGAAAGTTGATTTTTGCACGTCCCGACACCCTGAAAGCTACCCACCGGGATGCGGAAACCATATGAAAAACCGTTTCGTAGCACCCCAGCAGAAGTACGATCTGGGTATTCGCTGAGCCAGGGAATCATCGCCAGGGTATCAATCGGGGTTGGTAAAGGCGCCCCTCGGACTATATTAGACCTGTTTGGCGCCTCCTCTACCCCCATTCTCACCCGATTTGGCTCTGCACGAGGACTCAGGATGGGGTGCCCCACAACCACTACATTCGTGTTTGAACTTACAAGATCCCGGGGGCCTAGTACATTTGCTTCTGTTGAAATTGAAACAGAACCCCCTCTTCCCTGTATTGCCGGCGGGTCTCGGGTAATCGTCTGTACCCGTACCCGACCGAAAGGGCGTCCCCCCATTTTGGCGGGAGGACTCACTAACAGCACTCCCCATCAATGGCACTTTCAACATTCCGGACTCTTTCATCTTATTCCATGTTAAAGAATCGTAACAGTCCCAGGTTAAACTTTTGTTATGCTCCATCGCTTTCCTGAAAAGGTTGTCATAACAGAACCATTGGTTACCTTGGTGTGATGTCGAGTACCCCATAATTCGTGACTGATATACTGGAAATTCAGGGAGCAAATCAGGCCTACGTTCCCCCAAAATTGCCGTGAAAATTCCCCAAGCATTACCCCAGTTACCAATATTTTCATTCACTTTAAAGGCGGCCATTTTTGCGCGCCAAACACTCGGATGCATCAGATCCTTTTGACCTCATAGTGATCAACGAGCAGGGAGAAAATGTTAACGTATTCCCCCGCCCAAATCTTTTCCTTTATTGGCAAAGGAACATGTTGCCCCAATCTTTCTCTACGAGAGGGTGTTGACTCATCCCTTGCAATCGGCAATGGCCGCTTACCTGCACCGGACGCTGCTTCCGTCCCTTGTGGCTTGTCTATCGCCGCATCCGGCGCGGGCACCTTGGCTGTATCACGTTTCTCGCGCAACTGCTTTATGAGAGCTTGCGCTTCGGTAGCCATGGCGCCCCCATTACTGTCCCCCAACCATGCTGCTAACTGTGCCGCCAACTCGGGAGGCATATCTCCGGCAGACGTCGGGGTGACTATCACGGGAATCGGATTCCCCTCATCCGGTACCGGGGCCGGTACCGGGGCTGGCGCTTCGAGCGGAGAACAGGGAACCGGGACGTCTCCCCCGACCGGCCCCCTTCTTGGCCTCTTTGGCCTCCCTCCGGCCGGTGGACGCCCCGATCCCTCCTCGCCGTCTCGCTCCGCCAACCGCTTCTTAATTTCGGACATGTCCTTCATGAGTGCCCGAACCAACTGGTCAGTCGACATTCTCTTTGCTCCTTTCTTGGGCATCCTTTCGACGAAGTATCTAAAAGACAAAGAGAGAGATTAAAACGCTCAAAATTGGCTCTTCGTTCTGTCCCGAGCTCACGTGCAGCGAGGAGGTGCAGCTTCAGAGCACAAGAACAAGAGGATGTCTTCTGGTCTTGCGTCCCTTTTTATCCGTCTTCAGGGCGGGCGTATACCCGCCCCTGCCTGCCCCTGAGGGCGTGGCTGGCTGCGTCGGTGTCTAGGCCAGCCCACTCTAGGGCGGGAACGAGCGCGCCCCAGCTACGCCGCTTCGGGCATACCAGCTGAGACGCGCCTCCCGCCCAAAATGGCTTCCCGGGGGGATCGAGGCACTCGGCCATAAGTTCGGGGGGACCGATTCGGTCGCCCCTTTCCAAACTTCCTTGTCCAGCCCAATACGAAACCACGCCCAGAGCCCCAGGTTCATTGCTCAAACCCTTATGCTGGACTGGGCTACACCAGGCCGGCCCACTCCGCTCACGCTCACAGGGGGGGATGACAATGCTACATGTCCCAGGTCCTCCCTGTAGTGTTCTGCTGATCGCAGGTCTAGTTGTCAGCTTGAAACAGCCACTCCCTCATGGCTGGATTACACCCACACCACACCCATCCAGCACACGCGTCACAGGACTTGTGACCCTGCCAATAAAAAGGGCCGGGCGCACGTGCTCGACTCCATTTCCACTCTCTATCTAGGTGTATCTGTGTGATGTGAATGTAGGCATAAGGGCCTAGGGCCCTGCAACATCACATTCCCAGGACCCGAGGTGACATGCTGTCGTCCACACCACGATACTCAATCATAGGGGTCCATGACTTTCGGGGAGCAGACTTGGTGGCACCAGATCCACTGCGGCTGGCACAGGCACACCGCCATGGGATGGTATTTTTTGGTGCACTGAGGTAGGGGCACCTTAAGTGCTTAGCGGGTATGCAGCCTGCGAGGATTCCCCGTCCCAGAGGTCTGGAGATGATGATTGTGAGCCATGCTAGACCGCAGTGTAGGCCTGAGCCAGCAAGCAGTGATTGCCTACCGCCATGTGGCGTTGCCTCATGGGTCACAGAGATAGTGGCACCTCAAAGGCTGAGCGGGTGTGCAGCCTACGATGATGCTATGTGCACTGGTATGTCCACTGCCATAGTGAAATCAAGACCCAGAATCAAATGTGAGACCTGATGCCCCGTCGAGGGTGCCATGTCTGCATGCCCCAGGCATAGGGCTTGCACCGGCCCATGGTGGGCCCTCTTTGTGACACACCAATGGAGGAAGGTGAGCAGTGAGGCCTGGGTGTGTAGGGGCAGACATGTACTGCTGGGTGGCGGGAGGGGATGGGGTGCAGCTGCCTAGGTGCTCAGAGGTGGGAATGACCCACTGGGTGACAGAAGGGGCTGGGGTGCAGCTGTCTGGGTGCACAGGGGCGGAAAAACTATGATGGCATGTGCAATTGTATGTACTTTGCCATTCACATATCGGGACTCTGTTTTCAGATGAGGGATCTGTGTCAGATGAGGGACCTGGTGAACTGCACTACATACTGGCACGTGGATGGTGACACACCGGTGGCAGCAGGTGAGCAGCGAGGCCTGAATGCGCAGTGTCGGCACTTTCTCTCACTGTTCTTCTCTTCTTTTCTCTGTGTCTCTCTCCCCCTTTCTTTCCGTCTTTCTCACTCCCTCCCTCTCTTCCCATCTTTCTCTCTCTCTCCCTCCCTCAGGTTCTGTGTTTATCCCTCTCTTTCTCTCTTTCTCTGTATCTCTCTCTCTCCTTCAGTGCCGGACTGGCAATTCTGGGCACAGGGCAATCCCCCCGTAGGCTGGATGGGGTGGGGGCTGGTTATTTGGCAGGGGGCTGGTTTTGGTGTTGGGGTTGATTTTTGGTCCGGCCGGCGGAGTTAGTCAGAAAAAGAAATCAGAAAATTAGAGACATTCTCACAAGTCACGACTCACTCACACTCTGCATGAGTCTCTCCTCGCTCCGTGCGGGGAAAAAAAGCAGGCACAACTATCTCTGACTGAGTCATGGAATCTGCATAAATAATGGCATGCATTTGCATTGGAGCACTGCGCAGATGTCTCCACGGCTGCCGCCGTGTCTGCGCGGTCTTTCCAATTTACCCACCTTAGGGTGGGACGGCCGGTGGTGATCATGCGCATTAAAAAGTGCGCGTGACCGGTGGTGAGGCCAGGTCGAGCTCTCAAGGAGCATTTCAGAAGTAACTCTAACAAAAGAGAGGGACCCAGCAAAGCCAAAGGAGTAGGGTACCAAAAGACAATATGTCAGTAAAGAAATCCCCTTTGGGTAAACTTAAATGTAAATTACAATTTTACACTAAATATACACAATCATCAAACAGTATAAACATAATACGGAGCAGTAAAGAACTAACATGAATCAATCATACAGAAAATCTTGTACATTTTATTTGAGTAAATAAACAACAAATTAAAACACAGTACATTGTAAAAAACAAGATAAACCGTTCATTAAAAATATGGGACAGTGCATAGGGAAAATGGTTCCAATTAAAAAGGGGAGAAGAGGACCACCAGTGTTGCAATAATTTGATTAAGCTACTCCAAATTTGTAAATTCCACAGTTTTGTAGGAGTTTCTTATCTCTTGTAACTTAGTGCTTCTCCACCCAAATAGAGCATCAACGCGTTTCGGTTTATGGCAACATAAATTTCCAAAGCCAAAAAACCTTCCTCAGGATTAAAATAGTAATATCCCATATAACCACAATGTCTTTGTGGTTTTCAACCGGATGTTGCTATAAATGCGACCACTTCTAATTCTCCGCCACCTCCTAGGTGGATCTTAAAGATTTGCAAAATGCGTATAGAAATATACTGCATCAGTCAGTGGGTAAAAGACGACAGAACGTCACGTCTATTGCTTCAAGATTGGCCTCCTTCCTAGTCAGACCGCCCGCAGTCTGCTGGTCAAATGGTCATAAGCCGCAACGTGGGGTACTGCGTAGTAAAGACCTCCGCTAGCAATAGCACTATCCCATATTTTTAATGAACGGTTTATCTTGTTTTTTACAATGTACTGTGTTTTAATTTGTTGTTTTATTTACTCAAATAAAATGTACAAGATTTTCTGTATGATTGATTCATGTTAGTTCTTTACTGCTCCGTATTATGTTTATACTGTTTGATGATTGTGTATGTTTAGTGTAAAATTGTAATTTACATTTAAGTTTACCCAAAGGGGATTTCTTTACTGGCATTTCAGAAGTAAGCCAGCAGAGACTGAGACAACGTCGACCCCTGGTGAGAGAGCTGCCCATAATTTAATTATTTCCAGCTCCTGCTTCTGCCTGTTCCACTCCCTGCTTTAATGCCGCCCGCCGGTGAGTCACTCACTAGTGCCTGTCTGCCTGTCTGTCTGTGTAATAACCTTGCCCAGCGTCCAGTCGTTTGTGGACCGGGATGGGATTAACCAAAGTTAGAGGCCCTCCGACTCCCCCACCCCCAGGCCCAGGGGCCAGGGCCTTGGCCTATACATTTGTTTAAGCAGCGCACTAGGGCATGGCCCAGTGGACCCAGGGGCCCCTCAGTGTGGATTTAAAACTGTGACACTGTGAGCAGGGCAGGCCTGCTGTTGGTGAGTACGGGCCAGGGCGGACCCGACGACCCGGCGGAGGCCGAGCCGGCTTCCGATGTGAGGTGGTGGGTGGTGGTGCTGCCTGCCGGCCTGGCTTGAGTTGAGTTGCGCTCTGTCTCGGCTTGGGCCTTGTTTCGGGCCTGGCCGGCCCTGACTCCCAGAGCTGAGCCTGAGACAGACACACTCACTGGGGAGCGTGACTCCCTGGGCTGGTGGCCGAACTGTTATGTTGTTATTGGGGGTTGCTTATATAGCGCACGGCTACTCCAGGGAGTGTCCCGGCGCTTTCTGACCCCAAACTAAGAAAGAAGAAGGAAGAAACAAAAACATAACAAGTTACTGCTTGTACAGCCAAGTTTTCAAGGCCTTTCTGAAGGCAAGCAGATTAGAAGTACGGCGCAGATCAACAGGCAGGGAGTTCCATAATTTGGGGGCAAGATGTGTAAAGGAACGTCCACCTATCCTGACTCTCCTAATGGGAGGAACCGTTGCCAGGCCAAGACATTCAGAACGGAGAGATCTGGTGGGTTTATAAAAAAGAAGCCGTTTCTGAATGTACGAGGCCCCAACCAAATGGAGTGCCTTGTGGGCTAAAGTGAGAGCCTTGAAAATAATCCGCTTCTTCACTGGGAGCCAATGAAGGGAAGAAAGCAGCTCTGAAGCCCGAGCTTGTCGAGGTAGGCCAAAGATAGCCCTTGCCGCGGAGTTTTGAACTACCTGAAGTTGATGCAGGAGGTAGTCCGGTAAACCCAGGTAGAGGACATTAGAGTAGTCAATCCTGGAACAAATCAAGGCCTGTACCGTCAGCTTCCTGTGGACTAAAGGGAGCAGAGGAAGAAATTTTCGCAGCATTTTTAACAGACCAAAACAAGTGCTGGTGAGACCTGTGATCTGTGTTTTCAGCGAAAGGGTGTTGTCGATTTTGATCCCCAAGTTTTTAGCAACCACAGAGGAAGAGGAAGGGGGTGACATACACACCGGCCACCATTCCTGCCACGGTGGATCTGCTTGACAGCCGAAGAAGAGCACCTCAGATTTATCAGGGTTGCATTTGAGGCTGCTTCGCTGAAACCAGTCGAAGACAGCCCCCAGGCAACCACGGATCCTCTCCCCGTCAGACTCCATGCCCTTCTTGCAGGTGAAGAGGAGCTGGGTGCCGTCAGCGTATGATATGATCTGGGCACCCATGGACTCCGCAAGTACCGCCAGTGGAGTCATGAAGATGTTAAAAAGGGTCGGGCTCAGCACCGACCCTTGTGGGACTCCAACATCCATAGGCGGCACCTCTGCGGAGTACGGCGGGGCCCAGACCACTTGTCGATGACCCGCTAGGTAAGATCTCAACCAGCTCAACACCGTCCCTCGGAGACCAATCTCGTGAAGTCTTCTAAAGAGGGCCTCATGCAGGACGGTGTCGAAGGCCGCCGACAGGTCCAACATCACCAGCATAGCTCTTCCCCCTGCGTCGAGAACTTCCTTAATGGCTTCATTTACTTCCAAAAGAGCGGTCTCTGTGCTCAAATTGGAGCGGAAGCCAGATTGGGTAGAGTGGAGTAACCCCTGATCTTCCAAGAAGGAAGAAAGCACAGAGTGGACGTGCTTCTCGACGATCTTAGCCATACTGGGCAGGAGAGATATGGGCCTATAGTTCGCGTGTATAGCTGGATCAAGGCCTGGTTTTTTTAGAAGGGGAACAACCATTGCCTTCTTCCAGGCTGGCGGAACCATGCCGCTTGACAAGGATGAATTCAAGACAGGGTAGATCAGGGGATTTAGAATCTTAGCATTCCTAGCTAGAAAACTTGCCGGACAGGGGTCAAGCGGAGAGCCAGATTTAATTCTGAGTAGGAGGTCCAGAGAAGTGGATTCCGATAAAGGTGGGAACTCCGATAGAATGGGGCAAGTATCAGATGGAAAAGACAACAGATTTGAATCAATCATGGGTACATTGGGGACAGCTGGAGGAAAGGATTCTTGGATGAGTTTGATTTTCATATTAAAAAAGATGGCCAGCTCCTTTACCCAAGGTTCAGAAAACTTATGCTGGACTGAACTCGATTTGGGAGAAACAAACTCTTTGACAATGGAAAAAATTTCTTTACAGGAGTTTGACGCAGTTTCAATTCTGGTGGCGAAATAATTCTTTTTGGCCTCTAGGATAGCCACATGATAAGATTTGATAGATAATTTGCAAGCGGACTTAGCTTCCTGATCATACTGTTTCCGCCAGAGTCTTTCGGCTAACTTACAGTTAGGCCTAGCAAGAGTCAGTGATTTAGAGAACCAGGGAGCCGAGCTACGCTTGATGGATGAGCGAGGCGTAGAGAGAGGAGCAAGATCATCAAGCCTTTCCGTAAGCCATTTCTGAAAAGTTTCAAGGTCCCTCTCCAGATGGCCGGATAGGATACAGGGATGTTCTTGATACGCTTGAACAAGGCTCTCCTGAGTAATTTTATGAAAGGGTCTACTGGGGTGCCTCAGTTGGTCAGAGTTAGTACAAGAGATTTTGCTTCTACCTTGAATAAGAAAACTGATCAAGGAGTGGTCAGACCACAAAACAGGAGTGGGACGGGACATAATGAGGGGAATGGTGGAGAACACTTGGTCAAGAGTGTGAGCCTTATCATGAGTTGCACTAGAGATGTAAGGAATTAGACCAAGGGGAGCAGTGATGTCCATGATTTTAATAGCTTCACTGTCCGACTCAACATCCATGTGAATGTTAAAATCCCCTAGCATTATGCAGGGTTCCACCTTCAGGCATAGAGTGGAAATAGCTGATTGAAGCTCATCGAAGAAGGAACCACGCAGACCAGGAGGTCTATTAACTAGGAGCCCTGAGAGTGATTGGTGTGGGGAAAGTGTAATAGAGAAGGCGAGGGATTCGCAACCAGAGATCGGTGAGGAAGGAATGATTGCACAGGCAAAGGATCTTTGAACTACAAGAGCCACACCCCCACCTTTACCCAATGCCCTATCCTGTCTGTAGACTATATAGTCGGGAGGAATGGCTGCCACAATGTCAGGGTTAGATGACTCATTGAGCCAGGTTTCTGTAAGCATAAGACAAAGTGGCTTCTCAGCGGTCAATAGCTCAAAAATGTCCAGAGCGTGTCTATGCAAAGAGCGGGTATTTAACAGTAAACACTTAAAATTATTTACGGGGAGTAAGTGGGGTCCCTCAGAAACCCGTTAAATGTTAGGGTACCATCCACAACCAGGACAGCGACATTTACCTTAATAACGGCCTGGAAAGACAGTCCGTTATAATGTAAAACTGGCATCAGCCAACTTGAGCAAAGGCGTTTTTTTATTCTGAGATGGCTCCAAATGCAGATGTCCCTGGTCGGCCATTTCCTGCCTACGTCAGAGTGGAGTTGATTGTTTCTGAACCATGATGCTATTGCACCACTTAGAATGCTGCAAAGGATGTGACTGTCACTAGGCCGCTCACTCTTGTGCATGGAATGATGGAAAGTTCTCTATGATCACTTGATAACAGGGGCAGGAAAGCAAGTCTGGGAGGACTCAAGCCTATCCGGGCGGTGGCCCAGGGTCATCCCCATGAGTCGACATGCGGTTTCACTGAGTGCGAATGCATAGAATTTACACCCCATTCTCTTTCTGACACTATTGCAAATAATTTGTAATAGAATTTTATATATGCCATTATTATGTGTACAAAATAAATTCTAAAGTGTTGCAAACCATGGCCCATTTTAAACCCACTCTTTAAGTTATCAGATTAGTTGTAATTGACTCGTTTGAGTGGGAGGGAGTTTGAGACCCATCTGGGCACATCTCACTCAGGCTAACATGTTTAATCAATGACTTGCCCTGCTACCTGGCTGTCAGCGAGGTCAGGTCTTACTGACAGGCCTCTAGCTAAGCAGATTTCATAGGTTTTACCTAGAACATCTGTGCCCTCGGGTGCACGTAGGACATGATTTACAGGTTCACAAGGACATTAGCTAGGAGATCTACGCCTCACCACAGCAGGCCCTACAGTTCCAGTCCTGGCGTGGCACCAGCAGAGCTGTGACTTCACGAATCAAGAGCCTGGCCTAGAAAGTTGTTTTAAGCTGCTAACTGCCTACTATTTACTAATGTGTTTCTTAATAATGTAAAAAGGAGACGTATCTGTGCTTTCATGTTGGTTAAACACAACTGCAGGAAAAGAAATGCAAGAACACCAAGCATCTCTAAAAATACACTGTGCACTTTTTTATTTTGTTTACTCTACGAAACTGCAGTTTTTAAATGTAACTAGCAAGTACTCTGTGTGTGTACATTTGCATTAAAAGATCCGACTTGGCCACCCTGTTTCTTACCCTGAACTGTAAGATACATCTATTTTCTTGAAATGTGAGCTGTAAGGCAGTTATATTGCTTTCCGTGACGTCACTCCACTTGACGTCATTGCGCACTTCCTATTAGTCCTCCACTATTTCTTTAAGGACTTGAGTTGCGCCTTGGCCTGAATTTTGACCTGAGGACTGCAGATCATAGCTATTGTCGATGGCAGGACTCACTGTTCCAATAAATATGTTGGTAGCACAGCCAGAAGTGCGTTTTTAGCAAAAGTGCACTTTAGAAATCAGTAGAGTTTCCAGTCCTGCAGTGGCCAGCAGTGTATTGTTTGGACACAAGCTAGTAACGCCTAATAAAAGGATGAAGTTTCGAGAAATCTCTTAATGTTCTACACTGAATCTTTCACGACTTATTTAGTAGCTGGTACTCAATGACTGGTGTTGGTGTGCTGGCGTGATTCCTTTATATCACAAAGTAATCTGTTGGGTCAGATTCTAGCAAGAAGGACCCAGTGCCATATGAGTGCTTTTAACACTGATAGAGATCTGGGATTGGGACCTGGTGATGCTGCTCTGTTTGTACTCAATTAACACAGTTGTTTGTTTGCACAGAGATCTGGTACTGGGCAGAGTGCAGGACTGGCAGAGTGGGACAGGGCGGCTTGTTCCAATTTGAGGGTATTTTGTTGAGCAGTTTTCAAATGAGCCTCTTTCACTAATTACTGTATTTTGCAGTGTTCTGAGCAGCACACAGAGGACACGTTGAACCCAGTGACTCCTTATATTAAGACGTTGGTGTGAAACTGGAGGAGTAGATTGAGTTTAGAACATAGCGATTAATGGTATTCGGTTTGACATGTTTTCTTGGTAACATTTGAGTAATTAATTATGTGGCCAAGATAAAAAAAATGTTTTTTTGACAACTGGACAGAGAATCCTCAAAAAGGGAGGCTTAGATGCCCTCCCTTGCATGTTTCAACATTCTCTACGCCGTTCATATTTTATTGTGGTGTGGGAGCTTCAAAAATGACCCCACCCCCTCACATTTGTTTTAAGACTCGCGGCCTTCGTGCGTTTCTGTTAAATTCCAGAAAGGTTTAGGATGGGACTCCTGCCTGTCCAAGAATGGGACCAGATTTACCATACCACAGTAATTGCCCTTATGCCCACCACTGCGACCCTTACTATGCTTTAAAGTTAATACAATCATATATGTGATGAAAAATGTGTTGAAAAATGCTTTGTTTTGGCCTTTCTGTCTCCAAAATTTTCTTGGGGGGATAACCCCCCAAACTCCCCCTAGTAGTGGATGCTCACTGCGCCTGCTCGCTACGCACCATGTGGGGGGCTGGTCTCACTTTTACTTTGTTCTCTCTAATTCACAACTTGTGTCTATTTTTGTTGCTCTCTGAAAGAATGTCTATGGGTACATATGACTGTGTGGGTAACCTGGTGTTCTTTAAGGTCATCATCCACTATTTACTGTGCTTTGAAAGTTTATACAATTGAATATGTAATGAAAAATGTGATGTAAAATTCACCATTTTGGTCTGTCTTTTTCCAAAATTTTCTTGCCGGGAGAACCCCCCCAAAGCCCCTAGTAGCAATCGGGCTCACTCGTTATGCTCGCAAGCTACGCGCCAGACGGGGGTTGCTTTGGCAAAAGCAGCCAGGGGTGGTTTCAGTTCCCAGTCCGGCCCTGCTCTCCTTCGCTCTCTCTCTGTCCTTTGGTGAGGGCATGACACACCTTCTTATCTGTTTTTTTGTCTTGCAGGCTGTGAGCTACAGATTGTCCTAAGGAGAGCCCCCATGTGTCTTCATTGTTGTTCTTCTGAGTTTTTTTAAATGCATTTTGTTTGTTAAGTCGAAGGGGAATATGTGATGGACATTTTTGCGACGACCCATGCATGTTACCAAACGTGAGTGTGAGACTGCAGTCGGATTCTTTGGTACATGATTTCGTGAAGTTGATGTGGCATGTCTTTGCCGGGGGTGCCCGGAGGGGGATTCCTGGGGGGGGTGTGGGGGGTGGCAGTGGGTGTTGGGGCCCTGTTGGGGCTCTGAGCTGCATGATCAGTGGTTCCACTGCATCTGTTGCCCTTCAGGTATGGCTCTGGGCTGGGCTCCCTTTTCTGGTGCAGGCTGGTCTGACTTTACACCAGGTCAGAGCAGGTGTTAATTTCCGTCTGCTAACGTGCCTTATCGGCTGTTTTGGGTTCTTATCGCCGATCCGGCTGGTCATTGAGAATGTTGTGGAGTGGTGTTGTTGCGGCTCTTTGCACGGGAATGCCTACTCTGCATCTCATTAGCGATAGTTGCCGGGGTCATCTGTGGTGATGTTTTTTGCGACTGCTAGCGCAGGTTAACTGGTGATATGGGCTGGTAGCACCGGCTTGTGAATGGGCTTGTGAATGGGGAGATAAATTTATCGCCACTTTGGCTGCAATAAAGTGCTGATAACTTGGCGATAGTTTCTTGAGAATATGCCCATCAGAGTGCTTGGGCTGGTCCACTCAAGTTCCATCCAAGCCACGCCCCATGACGTAAAGTGCACAAAGCAGAGCAAAGAGGTATTTGTACTGAGAAAATGGCACCTTTGCAGCACAAAATAAATTTTTTACCAGGAAACGAAATAACCTTGTAAGAGTTTGTTTCACTTTGCCTTGCTTAATACTCTCACTAAATCCAGTACGTTAACCTTTATCTTGGCACATAAATTCTGCTGTGCGATAGGTCATTTATGTGAAAATACATGGTAGGAAAAACGTACTGTACATATGGAAGCTGGAACACTGCCTCCAGTTAGGGGGTCAGGAAATGCACTAAACCTCCCCTTCTCACAGTCTTGATTCTTCAGACTCACCCTCACCCTCACCACTCGCTTCACATGTCCTGAAAGACTGTACCAGAGGTCTTACCTTCTCAGTCATGGGAGCTGCCTTCTGGAATATGCTTCATCTCCTTCAAGGTCATATTAAAAACCATTTTGGGCCTTGATTTCCTGTGGTTGTGCTATCAATAATTCCTCAGATTAGCAAACTCTCAACAAATGTAGAAAGTGCCCAGGGGGTAATGAGCGACCTTCTGGGGATTTAATTGATTAATCTCATTGCAATATTAATGTTAAATCACTAGGTATCACACTAGACCCAAAACTGGACCTGGCCAATCATATAAAGAACTCAGCTAAGAGTGCCTTCCTCAACCTAAAGTTATTGAACAAAATTAAACCTTTCATCCCACCCAAAGATCTCCAACAAGTCACTCAATCTATGGTGCTGTCAAGACTAGGCTACGGTAATTGCACCCACTCTCAACGCGGCTGCCAGAATGGTCACTGGACTCAAGAAATACGAGCACATCTCACCGGCACTCAGAGAACTCAAATGGCTCCCTGTCGAAATGAGGGCTAATTTCAGAACAGGTTGCCTTACTCACAAAGCCCTACACATAGGCAAACCTGAATACCTGGATGCCAAACTCAAAAAAGCAGGTCAGAACAGGAACCTCAGAAGCTCAAACACCCTACTACTCATTCCACTGAAAGCTCGTAAACAAAAAACAGCGGCCAGATCATTTGCAGGAAACGTGCCCAAAATATGGAACTCTTTTCATCCCCACATCAGAACTGACCCCTCCTCTACGAGTTTCAAAAGCCAGCTCAAAATCCTGTTTCTCGATCGATCCCTAGTGAACAGATAAATAATCGACTCCGCACTTGGCCGGACGCTACGCCAGCCAGCCCTTCTCTGGCACTGTGTCTTCTCAGTTTTTGTACTCCGAGATTGTCTCCATCATTGTATTTGTGTTTTTACATGTCCTATAACAGTTGAAAAGCACTCCGATACCCACCGGTCAGGTCAGCGCTATATAAAACTCCGCAAATAAAAAAATATATATTGGTTCTTGTGGAAGAGAGCAAGTACCAGGGCTTTATTGGCACTAGGGAACATAACTAAAAAAAGATACTGAAAAATAAAAGACTTGAAGAAAATGTTTGCATTTTTCCATTGTTTTGCTACTAATAAAATGCCACAGCACTCAAAACCTTAATTAAGTACAATATACAATGAAAGAGAAAAATACATAATAACACAACATTTTAAGTACTACATAACATCCGTATATAATATCAGAGTAATTGGGTGTACCATAGCATCAGTACCAGCCCAGGCCAACCGGTTTAAAAACACTGTTGCCTTACCTTAAGACGCTGTTCAGTTTGAAATCATCAACCATACTATGAAATACCTTTGAATTGACCAATTGTCGTCTCTGGTACTCTCAAATGGCTTCTGCAGTCTGCCCACTCATTTAGAATGGTTGCGTCAATGCCTCTTGGCATGCTCACCCAAAGTCATTTGACCCAGACTCAAGTCTCAGCCTACTTGAGACTAAATGCAAATTGTTCCTGCAAGACCAGATTGCTCCTTAGACTTGTCAGGTAATGCTGGTCTAAGCAGGAAAATTACCTTTAAAGAAAATATTCATTTTGCCAGAAGAATTGTGCAATTATAAAAGTGACACCCATGCTTGCAGGTCTATCTGTTCCCATTAAAGATAAAGGCATGGGTGAAACTCGCGGAGTTTCACAGATCTCACCAGGTGGCATTCTAGCACCCAAAAATAGAACTGGTATGCAAATTCTCACTTGCGCTCACCAACTTACCATTGGCGAGCCATTAACGAGAAAAAACGTGGCGGTTAGCGGAGTTTCTCTGTGTGACAAGCATAACGTGGAGTGGCCAAAACTCTGCAAACCTCACTGGCGGAGTAGAGTTTATCGCCCACGCCTACAAAGATGCACCTTGCCAGGAGATTATAAGAGCCATAAAACATACTACACTTGTATCTTTATTTAAGGCCATTCCAGTAGATCAAGCACTGCACATTGCCATACAAACCATAAGGCACACTTCTACACCTAACACCTCAACTACAGCAACCAGGACACCACACTCAGAATGTACACATCATCTATAAAATAAAGTATGCACCACTCCTAACGAAAATGTTGCATATCATACCTAGCACGCCAGCCCCTGCTTAATCCATCACAAACAACACAATTGAATACAATTACACCAGACACACACTACAACATCAAACCATTCTTTTCACCCTTTGACTCTCACCCACACACAGCAGATATCCCCTATCTTGAACAATTAATAGCAAGTCCAGGCATTCCTACTCAAACAACAACACACCACAACCCACTGCCCCACCATGCTCTCCTAATATCACTTCTCACAAATGAACTGGTGGAATAACCAAACCTTGAACAACAACCACATATCCATATACTTCAAAAAATCCCTTAGCGTTTAACAGATCATTTGGTTTAAAAGTTCCAACATACAGCCCTGATTTCTACCCCCACTCCACCTCCCATCTTCAACACTCAGCCTACAAGCTTCAAATGTTGTCTCAACATCATCACCATCAGAAACAACACCCTCACTTTAAATGTTCGCTTATATTTTGGTTATTTATTACTGAATTCCACATTTACAAGTGGGGTTCCATTCATATAATATTAATAGACAGATAAGTGTTGTTACTGAGGATTTACTATACTATAATAAGTATGAAATAATGAGTGACATTATGAACAGAGAATTTGGGGTTTTAGGGTAGGATTACTAAGTTACCTGTTTAATTTCACATCTTCATAGGTTTTCTTCTGAAAGCACTACTGTCTGGTCAACTGAATTAAATCTTAGTTTGCTTCACCTCGGTTAAAGTGAAGGTACTGTACAAAATCACAGCCTAAAAACTCCAGAAACTCATCATGTATGCTATGAAAATGATAACTTGCCCTGCCATGTAGTGCTTGAGACCTCACATAACATCACTGATAACATCCCAAATAACATCATTGATGACATCACCAATGATATTGTATACATCATCAATTACACCATTGATTACATCACTGTTTTGGACTTTTATGATATCTCTAAATGGCTGCACAATTACATCAACACATTGCTGTCAAATGCTTTTTTGAAGTCACAATTTTAGAGTTTGTATTCTCTTTCACTACCCATCAGTCCAACCATATGTGGTAACTGTGTTGTTGGCATTGACACTATGGGGCATATTTACAAGAAACTGCCGGAGCGTAGTGTTAAGGAGAGGGGAGAGGAGTTGGCGTAACGGCTAGGGTGGTCGACCTCAATTTTGGGGAGCTGAGTTCGAGTCTTGGCAATGACACTGAACATCCTGTGATTCTGGGCAAATCACTTAATCTCCCTGGGCCCGATTCATAGAGTGAACTTAAGACTCAATCCTAAACTTACTACTATTTTGGTATTCACAGAATGCACTTACTACTTTTGGTATTCACAGAATGAATTTACTACTTTTGGTATTCACAGAAGTTAGGATTTTGTCTTAAGTTTGTCTTAAGATTTACTTAAGACAAACTTAAGACAGACTTAAGACAGACTTAAGACAAAATCCTAACTTCTGTGAATACCAAAAGTAGTAAGTTCATTCTGTGAATGCCAAAAGTAGTAAGTGCATTCTGTGAATACCAAAATAGTAGTAAGTTTAGGATTGAGTCTTAAGTTCATTCTGTGAATCGGGCCCTCTGTGCCTAACAAAAAATGAATGTGTCCTCATGTAATGCAGCTGGTGCTATGTAAAAAGTTCTGATACCTGATTTGTGTCAAGTTAGCGCTGTATAAAACTCTGTAAAATAAAAAACTAAAAAGTGTTATGTCAAATGTGGTAATGCCCAATTCAACAGTTTCAAAATGCAAAAATACGCCATATTCACAAGAATGCGGTGCACCCCTGCATTACCCCTAGCACTGGTGCAAAAAAAGCTGCCTAGCGCCAGCGCAGGCACTTTAGCACCATTTTACTAGGTTGCCTGCAATGCAGAGGCAATTGTTTATGTGCAGGAAGGGACATCAATGTTCTTTTAGGAACACTTCGGCTGATTCTGCATCAAGCCATTAGACATAGGTAAGTACTAGATAGGCAAAAATAATTAAAAGATTTATAAACATGATTTATAAGTTTGTCTATATTTAAAAAATGTACGGAGCATTGCGGTACTTTCTAGTAAAAAAGAAGTTTGGATGATGTCATCAGTGATGTGTCATCAACAATGTCATTTGAGATGTCATCAGTGATGATGTCATAGAACATGCATTGGGGTCGCAAGTTATAGTTAACTCTGCTAACTATAACTGGTGAATATCTGTGTTGTTTTTAGTTCAAAATGGTAATGTTGTCACTGACATATTTAAATAACTATAACATCATCTAAACCTTTGTTTTTTCCTGTGAATTTCCAAGTAACAAGCAATTTCCAAGTAACAAAATTCATCAAAAACAGATGTTTTGATCACACCTAATTATAATGTTACTCTAACCTTTGTTTTTTCAGAGTATACACATATATATATATATATATATATATATATATATATATATATATATATATATATATATATATATATATATATATATATATATATATATATATATATATATATATATATATATTTGGATCCAATCCTAATTTGGTTTAGAAAGAACAGACACCGACTCCGTGGATGGGAATCAAAGGTTTTTAATCCAAAATAACGACCAGACGCATTTCGCCGGACAAGTCCGCCTTGTTTACTTCATCTATATATATAAATCCAAAAGTTAGTGTAGCAACGCCTTTCCCTCGCCTCTCACAATGGCGGTCTTTAGCGAGGCAGGCAAGCCTCTCAAATCAAACAACTCCCGCTGTCGCCCTTCATCAAAATAGCAGCCATGGGCACAAATGGACTTTTCAGCAGTCAGAATTTAATTGCAAAAGTGTAGCAATCCGGCAAACCACTCTACGCGTTTCGGGACTTGCTCCCTTGTTCACGAGTGCCAGAGGTTTCGTTCCTATATATATATATATATATATATATATATATATATATATATATATATATATATATATATATATATATATATCCGCTCCCAGGTTCTAAATACCATAAAGACCCACTCGGACACCTCGAGTGCTTTTCGCTCTGATTTATTCAGCAAAACGGGAAAAACGACGCGTTTCGGGGATGAACCCTTGATCACGCTCGTCGAACTTTCAGTGCCACCATGTTTAAATACATAAACAAACCCCTTTACACCACGTGACATTACATTCAACTGTGGCGGCCATCTTTTAAGGTGCAATATTGTCTTAACAAACGTAGGTTTATCTCATTTATCATCACATTGATAAGTGCCCAGAAGTTCATTATTATGATATCACAGCACAATTGATTTCTATATTCTTAACGCTAATGCGTAAATTCATACAAGTGCAACAATTCACTTAAAGATGTTAAGCTGTGATATACATCATATATTCAGTCCTGCCCAAGTGGGCTAGTCCGTTCTTGGTGTCTTGCCCCAGTGGGCAAACAATAATTCAATGTCAAAGAGAAAACATATCATATCCTACGTATTCACGGTATGTTGGCCTTGATCTTCTAACCATCAGTTGTTTTACAAGTGTCAGTGCTCAAATCAATCTGGAATTAAAAACATGATAAAATTACTCTTCAGCAAACTGTATTCAGACGTAAAAAACATTTCATTCATGTAAATGAATTGCTAGCTCCTCACTGATGTTCAGCCCATTCGGGGCCAGGCTTTCCAAATCCACAATGTACCTGGATTCCAATTTGCGCATTGATAATTCTCAGTTACCCCCTCTCACACCAAGAGCCACACTGTCAATTACCACTAAACGTACCAGGTTCTCGTCACTGTAATGATGTTCTGCAAAGTGGCGAGAAACTGGATACTGTTTGTTCTTATTCTTTATAGCTCTTAAATGCTCCAGTACTCGTTTTTTTGCCTCATGTTTTGTGCTACCAATGTACCATTTCTGGCAGGGACACAACAAAACATAAATGCAGTGTGTGGTAGTGCAAGTTAGATTTTTCTTGATCACAAATTCTCTGTTTTGATTGGGTATCTGTAAGGTTGTGCAGTCTATGCTGTTCCTGCAGGCTTTGCATTTCTTACAACAACGGAAACCAGCCGGTTTCGCAGTGTTTGAGATATCCCTAGATCTAATGTGGTTATGGCTCAGTTCGTCCCTCAGGGTTCTGCTTTTTTTGAAGGTGATCTGTGGATTGCTGCTTAAGTTGGTACTTAGGTGAGTATCTGTTAACAAAACATGCCAATGTTTCTTTAAGATGTGTCTTACAGAATTGGCACTGAAAGTTCGACGAGCGTGATCAAGGGTTCATCCCCGAAACGCGTCGTTTTTCCCGTTTTGCTGAATAAATCAGAGCGAAAAGCACTCGAGGTGTCCGAGTGGTTCTTTATGGTATTTAGAACCTGGGAGCGGATATTTCTGCGAAGCGCCGGCTTTGTGACTCGGACCGCCCAGACAGCCTGACAGTCTTCCCCGGCATTCGTGGAGCGAATTACTAATTGGAGATAAGGCTGACCCCCTGTGAGTATGCCGATGTGCGGAAGGCAATAGGATCCATTTGAACTTTGGATACCTGAGAGCGTGAAGAGAACTGTGAAACCCGCAATTACCGGCAAACGAAGCATAAAGACGCGCATTACGCGTTTTTCCCACCAAGGTAAAAAGCGGCAGGCGGGACGGGACGAGCACGATCCGGGGATACCGGTCGAGGCACGTCTGACGTTTTGCCAGTCTGCCGATACCTAGGGACTGCGTGAGAACACAGAAACGCGAACAACTCCAGGGGTAGGAGCACCGTTAGTAAACGTACTAACATAATACAATTGAAACGGTGCATCAAGTGCTTCAGCACAAAGCAGAAATAATAACATGGCAACGGGATTAGAAGCTCGCAGGAAGCAAACTGCAGACAAGCTCTTTTTTGAGCAAGGAGCAACAAGTAGCAACCAGGTTCAACCCCCGCCTGATATCTCAGATAAAATCAATCTTCAAAATCTTTTTACTGCCCTGGAAAGACTTTACAAAAAGGAACTGTCTAAATGGTGGGAAGCTGAATCACTTCAGAGGTACATTGAAGTGAAACGTGTACCACGGGGACTCCGTATCTTTACAATTCCCACTTATGAGAATCCAGACGAAGAAATGTTGGAAGAATGGTCCAACAATTCTGCAGCGTGCTCCATGACCATGATGCAAATTCTAGTTAAATACGCCATTAAAGATCGTGCGAAACTAGTAGCTGAAATTGATAAAACGCTGGAAGAAATAAGTAAAATCATTAGCAAAGAAGCACTGGAGGAACACATGACTAATTTAATGAAAAAGGTGGATAAGTGGGAAGAGGAAATAACAGCCAAGAAACAGCGGAAGTTCCTAAGGGATTACAAAGACTACCAGGCAGGAAGAACACTGACATTTCACCGAAAATATGACCATCTTTTTGAGAAAAGGGGCACATCCAACGCCCCAACACCAGGAGTTCCTAAACCAACAGAGGAAATAACCGAGAGTGACGTTTCGGATGGGAACCTGTCAGATGCATCATCATCAGCAATAAGCCAGGAAGCTACCCCGAACCAACAGAAGAAATCAAATAATTTTTTATTACAGTTCCAGGTCATGAGCCAAAATCGGACAGAACAGCATCAGGAAGGAGGGGCTCAGAGAGGACGTGGACGAGGAAGCAGAGGAAAAACCAGAGGAACAAGCAAGCAAGAAATGGTTCAACACTGCGGTACACGATCCACGAAATGTGAGTAATTCTGGTACTACAAGTTCTATTAATGTGGGTGATATTGACTTACTAAATGTAATGTACCCCACCCAAGTTAGAGCAGCAAATGTAGCAGAAGGAACCAATGAGTGGGAAGGATGGGTAGACGATCTGAGTGGTAACCCAGGCAGTACTTTCAAGCCCAAATCTATTTTCCTCCCTAATGTCCAGAGTGAGGCGATTGATGTGTTTGAGAAAGGGGTTTTAAAAGACTTGAAGAAACTGAGATATGTAAAAACACAGTGGAACAAGAAAAATTTGACTGAGATACAAGCGAATGCACTGATGGACCTGAAATGTGACTCTAGTATTGTCATCCGACAATCAGATAAGGGTGGCAATGTGGTCATTCAGGACAAACAGAAATATATAGCAGAAGGCAAAAGACAGTTAAATGACACAGAATGCTACTCTAGGAGCAATATGACAGAAGTATTGGGATCCTATATAAAATACAGAAGCCTGTTACAAGACTGGTTAGACAGAGGTTTACTTGAGGAGGGGGAATATAAATATCTGTATTGTGCCCATCCCAGAGTCCCTGTTTTATACCTACTCCCGAAACTGCACAAAAGTATGATAGACCCGCCAGGAAGACCTATAGTCTCCTCAATAGGATCAATGTTGGAGAACACCTCAAGGTTTATCGACTATTTCTTAAGACCTTATGTGATTGCATTACCCTCATACCTGAAAGATACAACACACTTTTTGACGGTGATTGATGGGATGCATTGGGAAAAGGATTTCTTACTTGTGTCACTCGATGTTAGCAGTCTGTACACATGTATAAAACATGAATTGGGGCTAGAAGCTATACAACATTTCTTTAAAAGTAGGTCTGTAACGTTTTTCCATCATTCCCAAATGTTGTTGAAAATGATTGAAGTTTGTCTGACAAATATTTTCTTTTACTTTGATGAGGACATCTATAGACAGTCACAGGGCACAGCCATGGGAACCTGCTTCGCCCCCAGCTACGCAAATCTTTTCATGGGCTGGTGGGAGGAGCAGGTTGCCATGGAGATGGCTGATTTTTCCAACATTGCCCTGTGGCTGCGCTATATAGATGATATTTTTTTCATTTGGTGTGGCACAGAAGAAACTGCAATATCCTTTATAGAGAAGCTTAACAACAACAATCTAAATCTTCATTTTACCAGTAACATCAGTAAAAAATCCATTGAATTTCTTGATGTTTTGGTGGAAATAAAGGATGACAAGATTACCACTAAGCTGTACCGAAAGAGTACAGCCGGTAACAGTAGTCTGAATGCCAACAGTAGCCATCCATCTAACTTGGTACGCAGCATACCTTACGGTGAATTGCTGCGTGCAAAGAGAAACTGTAGTAACGACTCATCTTTTGAACAAGAACAAGAAATCATGTGCAAAAGATTCCTTGAAAGAGGATATAGTAGGAACATCATCAACAAGGCCAAACTCAGAGTTCAATCATTGAGCAGGAATGACCTATTGTATCCAAAAGTGCAAGACGATAATCAGGACAAAATTGTCAGATTTATCACTACATTCTCTGGACAGGCCAATTCTGTAAGACACATCTTAAAGAAACATTGGCATGTTTTGTTAACAGATACTCACCTAAGTACCAACTTAAGCAGCAATCCACAGATCACCTTCAAAAAAAGCAGAACCCTGAGGGACGAACTGAGCCATAACCACATTAGATCTAGGGATATCTCAAACACTGCGAAACCGGCTGGTTTCCGTTGTTGTAAGAAATGCAAAGCCTGCAGGAACAGCATAGACTGCACAACCTTACAGATACCCAATCAAAACAGGGAATTTGTGATCAAGAAAAATCTAACTTGCACTACCACACACTGCATTTATGTTTTGATGTGTCCCTGCCAGAAATGGTACATTGGTAGCACAAAACATGAGGCAAAAAAACGAGTACTGGAGCATTTAAGAGCTATAAAGAATAAGAACAAACAGTATCCAGTTTCTCGCCACTTTGCAGAACATCATTACAGTGACGAGAACCTGGTACGTTTAGTGGTAATTGACAGTGTGGATCTTGGTGTGAGAGGGGGTAACCGAGAATTATCAATGCGCAAATTGGAATCCAGGTACATTGTGGATTTGGAAAGCCTGGCCCCGAATGGGCTGAACATCAGTGAGGAGCTAGCAATTCATTTACATGAATGAAATGTTTTTTACGTCTGAATACAGTTTGCTGAAGTGTAATTTTATCATGTTTTTAATTCCAGATTGATTTGAGCACTGACACTTGTAAAACAACTGATGGTTAGAAGATCAAGGCCAACATACCGTGAATACGTAGGATATGATATGTTTTCTCTTTGACATTGAATTATTGTTTGCCCACTGGGGCAAGACACCAAGAACGGACTAGCCCACTTGGGCAGGACTGAATATATGATGTATATCACAGCTTAACATCTTTAAGTGAATTGTTGCACTTGTATGAATTTACGTATTAGCGTTAAGAATATAGAAATCAACTGTGCTGTGATATCATAATAATGAACTTCTGGGCACTTATCAATGTGATGATAAATGAGATAAACCTACGTTTGTTAAGACAATATTGCACCTTAAAAGATGGCCCCCACAGTTGAATGTAATGTCACGTGGTGTAAAGGGGTTTGTTTATGTATTGAAACATGGTGGCACTGAAAGTTCGACGAGCGTGATCAAGGGTTCATCCCCGAAACGCGTCGTTTTTCCCGTTTTGCTGAATAAATCAGAGCGAAAAGCACTCGAGGTGTCCGAGTGGTTCTTTATGGTATTTAGAACCTGGGAGCGGATATTTCTGCGAAGCGCCGGCTTTGTGACTCGGACCGCCCAGACAGCCTGACAGTCTTCCCGGCATTCGTGGAGCGAAATGTATATATATATATATATATATATATATATATATATGAATGAATGAATGAAAAGAAACTCTCCAATACCCATAGAGAGGACACAAGATGCACCCAACTGCAAGCCTCCCTGGCACGTTTCAGTTTCAACACCTTAATCAATTAAGATGGTGGAGCACAGTCTGTTCAGCAGCAGCGGTGCGTCCATTGGGGCGTAGGGGCGTAGCCCCACCAGCCACCACATGGACCTGCATCGCTGCCGCCGGCCGCAATCCTTCTCTAAATAAAATAAATACATTGCAATACATTCATTGCAACAATCAGCCGCCAGGTGGCCTGCTGCAGTTGCGCAATCCCGATAGTTGCGCAATCCCGATGGGGAACTTACAGTGCGCATGCTTCGGAAAGTTGGATACTTCCTCAAGCATGCGCACTGTAAGGTCCCCAGCGGGACCCAGGGGTGCTTTTCGCCTGCCACAGCCCGGGTTCACAAAGGGCGTCAGGGCGAGCAGCAAATAAGCCCCCCTAGCCAATCCTGGCGCTGTATGCAGCCCCAGGATTGGCTTGTCAGCCCCGCAGCTTCCATCATTGGATGCCGCGCGTGGGGGTATTTGGAATTGGCTGGTTTTGTGACGTGGCAGCCGCAAGCTGAGGAGCTAACAGGATGTGGAGCGCATCGGACGGAGCAGCGTGACTGCAGCAACACGTGGTATTTCGTGTCTGACTCAGCGCTGATAATTCCAATGCTGTGCCCCGGAGTATTTCAAAAGCGCTCCAAAAAAGCCTTGGTTTAATATTCCCACTACTATGATTGTCCTTGGATGAGTGAAACCTTAGGGATCCTGTAGCCCGGTCCGACCCGGGCACCTTTTATCCAAATTATCCTTCACTTATTCGTGAGTTTGGCACGTTCATGCACCCTGACTCGCATAAATCAATAATTCTCGCAAACTCTTGTAATGGCAGTATCACACTTGTTTAGAGCTTTCTGGCAAGTCGCTAAGGCGGTAAGAATGTCAGTCGTTAACCTTCACCGTATTCAGACTTTGATGAAAAAGAATGCCACTTTATGGTAACTGCTCGAAAACTTTAACACCTTTGAATATGAGAAGTGAAAATTCACTGTGAAGATGGAGAATTTGCTGGTAAATAACCTTATTAGTGCAGGCTGTGTTTCATCTTTTCCGGCAAAAGTCTAAATACAGTGTTTCTTCCCGGCATTATGATTGGTTGACATCACTGTTCTATGTGGATGTGAAACGACTCTGTAATTAATGTATTGGTAGTTCATCAGACGGATACCAACCTAGATTGGGTTTCTTTACAATCAGAGAGAAAGTGTTGTAGGCTGATTACGTGACCTAAATTGTTTTCTTATTACAGGAACGTTCTGACATCTCTACCAAACAAATAACGTCACTAGTCACTTGTAATAACTTATTACAAGGTGGTAGAGAAATTGCAGCATGCTTGATTCCACATTTGGCCAGTTGACTATGGCAGGCATGCACTTGAATCACATCATGACGTACTTTCCAGAAATATATGCTTTGATGTAATATAAATGTTCTTGTCCCCACTAATTATATTAAAGAACGTACCCCCAGCTAGGCCTACATGATAGGAATGGAGCAAGTCACCTCTGTGTACCCCTGCATCTATCTACAAAGGTACCCTATCTTCAGCCATGTGCATCTATGTGCTCATGTAACTCCTCAGTGACTTGCAGTATCATTATGTACAGTTGGGTGTACATTATCCCGTATATGTTTAGGAGGTTCGACAGTCCAGCTGGAACGCCAGGCGATAACGTTTTTGAGCTTAGATCTAGAGAAGAGTGATAGATGAATTAAACATGCCTTCTCAAAATGAACCTTGTTTACTTAAATCAAAATCCTACAGCTCACACGACCATTGCAGCAGCACTTTATTCATTAACTATGGTCATATATTAGGGGCGTGGACAGCCTGCGATTGGCCTAACCCAAATCTATCAGATGCCTGGTTTCTCCTATAGGGCTGGACGCCACGTGTTCACACGCAAAGAAAATCGTTTTTAACATCTGTTTTAAAACATATTTTAACGAGTTTAATGCAATTTCATATTCCAATTAGTACTAATAGTCAATGATGTTTAAGTATTTTGTGGGTTAATTGTATCACACTTTTATGATTTTAAATAAAATGGAATAAAAGTATTTCTTTCAATTCATGATAAAAATCCAAGGCTGTGTTCAGCGACTTTTGATGGAAACACATGTATACAATTGAGGTTTGCAATCACTAGAAGCTATACTATCATTTTATCCGGGTCCAGAAGTAGTATGTTTGTAATCTAAAAACATGCTTTCACTATTTAGTGATTTTAGTTGTGCCACTGTCGTAAACCTCCTGAGAGGTGTAACCTGCTCTGATTGCTAGACTTTCTCTAAATATTACATTTCTTGGGTTCAGTCTTGCGGTGTTGCAGAATCTCTGCCTGGGTGTTTTGTTAAAGCACTTCTTTGGTTGAAAAAGGCCTGACATGCTAATTAAATCAATTCATCCATAAGAACCGCCTGTGGTAGAGGTACATGCATTAACCCTCATCCTCCATGTCAATCAGATTGAATTGTGTTTTTCAAAGTAGAAAAGGTTGAGACCTGCATATGTCACTCTCTGACATGGCAATTGGAGAGAACGTTGGCACAAACATTCTGCATCTGTTTATATTAAATGGTTCCTGGATCTTTGAGTGAGCACCGGCCTAGTGTTGTATCTAAGTCAACCGAAAATACGGGAAGGTAGTGACTGTGTAAATACCTTCTTCCTAAATGATTGTTGATGAGGGGTAATGAGCCCATGGAACAAAATGTTTTTTTCTTTAAATATCGTGTGTCATATTATGAGTCATTAAACAATGGAAAATGTGAACCGAAGTGGATAATAGAAGAGATGATGAATTCTACAATTTATCAATGGTATAGATATCGTTTTGATAAATTAAACTTTAGTTAACAGTGGACAAACGCAATTTCCATCTGGCAATTTTTATTATTTTGTGAAATGATTATATATTCTCATACAAGACAATGAAATGATGGCCAATAGAAATTAAGCTATATTTGTTTTGATGTTGGTGTCCATGTTTTCAATATTGCTGTGAAAAGCATTACTTGGCATTGCATAGGTACACAATATTGGTAAAGGTATAGCGAACAGTATTTTTAATCCTATTTATACATTCAGGTTGATATACTACCTTCAAGTTTAAAGCTCTGCTAAACAAACATTAATGTGTCAGTGAGACAATAGAAATATATGATTTACAGAATGATTTCTTTATTTAGCAGCAGATATTAGACTATTAGACTCTAAATACTATTTTGACAGCAGAAACCTTTCAAGTATTATAAACTTTATCCTGTCGTAAATGTATGGTTCTGGTTGAGAGCTTGGCTGCTCCTGGAGAACATGCCAATCGATTAGCCACCAGTAAGAATTTGGTCCTCATCGACAAATGTTTTACTTTTTGGGCATTCACAAACATTTGCAATTTGTTGCTGTTTCTCTCTTCAAACAAAGCTTCTGCCTTTGTCGCCTATAAAACACAAAAATTGTGAAACCGTTCATATCCGGATGTTTCCCACTGGATGGAAACCAGTACCAGTCCATATGATTGCAGAGAAAACGCTTCTTGAGTTCTTTGTAGGGACTTTGCTGTCAGGTTTGTCCACTGGTTTTAATCGTTAGCTGAAGACAATTATTTTCTGTAGGTCTCTCATACTATATAATAATTTGCACTAATTCCCCAAAGAGAGTCACATTTGTTACATGCCACTGTCATGAGGATGCTGGAGCGATGCCATGATTAGATGCCCCATTGGCTATGCTTGATACTAAAGGTAATGGACTCCTCGCTGCCCATCGCCTAGCATCTGCAGGATGTCAAAACCTGATAAGAGCCAGAGCAGGGAGGCATCATGGACACATTAGCAGCATTGACTCTTCTTGATCATTGGCATCCCCCTGTTGCCACCAGCATGTGGCAGTAGGAGCAGTGAGACCATTCTGCCTGGGGCAGTAGGAGAGTGTGCACGCTTTTGGCTTCCTCCAACCAAAGGAAAGTAGCCACAGTACATTTTGAGTCTAAAGCTCATGTAATTGGTGACGAGAGGGCAGGTGTTGTGTGTGTGTGTGTGTGTGTGCACGTGGTGTGTGGGTTTTATTTCATCTTCGGCTCTGAGCTGGATGGAGTAAGGGGCAGGCTTTTGTCAGGCAGAGGGGCACTGAACTCCAGAAGCTCATTCACGCCTCAGTGCAGGGGAACAGCATATGCTGCGGTGACTTGTTACAATATCAATTGTGAACTGCACGTTTTGAAAGTGCAAGGTGTCACTGCAGCTATATTCAAAGGTCTTTTTAATAGTACTCCATAAATGTTTACACATCCTTTCGTTTTTTACTGCAGTGCGTGTGTTGTACTAAAGTATGTAAACCTTTGACCCCTTTGTTTACTGGGTACCAGTGAAGCCCCGGGTAATGTTTGTTGCCACCCTATATTCGTCCCTCTGTCTGCCCCTCTCTAAAAGATGCTGGAAATTCAGTTGCTTAGTTCGGCAGATTGTGGGTCCGCAATAGCTCTGATTCACTTATTTGTTTCAAAGTCAAGTTTGTTTCTCAATGGGCCTTTGATTAAGATGGATTAAATGATTTTAAACTGACCGACAACAGGGTATTTATTCAAATTTTGTGATAAGGTTTATTATCAATATTATTAAACACAATTGTTTTATTACATTTATGTATCGTTACATGGAGCACAGAGGGGCTTCCTGGCACCTTTATTAGAAAACAAAAAAAATGACCACATTTCTTGTCAAATTAATTCACGCTAAGCAACAACCAACTGAAAATGAAAGTGACTTTTATTGGTGTGAAAGCTGTGGGGTTCTCTGAAAGGAGTGAAGCACTTTGAATTAAATAACTAAGCTCTGTGTATGTGGTAAGGTCTTCAGTGTGTCTCACTCTCTCTCGCTTTCTTTTTCACACCATTTTCCTCTGCACTCTTTCTCTCTTTGAAACATGCTCCCATGTTCCTCCCCATGTATTCCTGGAATCTTGCACCTGCATGCCTCTCAAGCAGTCGTTCTCCTCTCCAACAGTTTCCATTCTCTCCTTTTTGTGCATACTTCCTTTCATCTCCTCCACCTTTCCATGTCCCATGCGCACAGAACATGCCCCTCCACTCACCCGTGAGCACTGCATCCTCGTTTCCTTTCTTTGAGTACATATTTGACAGTAGTGTGACCCCCTTTATATGCGAGCTCACAATTGGCACACTACCATTTTCAAGATGCTCGCAGAGAGGCCAAGGACTGAATGTGCCTGTTGTGTGAATACCTTTATCACCAGTGCTCAATTTGAGCAGGTGCTTTCAGGTGCCCAGCACCAGCACTTCTTTTGCTGTTCCTGCAGGTGATGGTTTCAATATTAATTGCCCAATTTAAAATAAAAAGAACCACATACCTTGCATGGTGACGGGCTAGTATGTTTTCATAGGGAGGCATACATCTGTTCAGCAGATAACACGTGCATGACCTCTTTTCAAATGTTTGGGTTCTAATGAGCACTAAATATACATTTCCTGCACAGACCAGCAGACTACCTCACGGGAAGTTTCATTTCGTGTATAAAGTGCCTCGATTTTTTGAATAGCACACAGACTTTACTGTGAGTCCTCTTTCATTCACTCTTATAATTTCTGAGTGTTATGTTAATCAACATGCACGCCGAGGTCGCTGGTTCACCCAGTATGTACGATAATTGCTAAAATGCAAGGACCGATTTAGACAGTCCTACTTGGGACAAAAAGAGCATGCAAGTTGTTCAGAGTACTGAACGAACGTTTCTTTTTGTTTTCTCATTGCTTTTCCTTACCAATTTTACCTGCCCGACCCACAGATCTTCTTTTTTCTTGTTGACAAATACAGGTAGGATTTTTAGTACGGAATAAGGATATCAGCACAAATTATACGCACTGATACACAGGGGTATAAGGTCAAATTAAGGTATGCACAGATGTACTGATCCGACACATCCGCACAACCGTAGCTGACTCACATAATACACACGGGTGAGGAGCTTGTGTTTTGTTTTTTTTGGATCTCATTTCAAGGTTAGTTCTTAACAGTGCATACAAAGCAAGTTAATCAACACAACGTTCACTGCTCTAGATAGATTTCTGGTATGTATACATGCTGGAATTGGAGCCATGATCTCTTTTGTATGCAATTCATTCTAATTTAGAGTCTCACAACTCTCTTTAATTTCACTTGTTCACGTGGGCAATCGGGCCTGTGTAACTTTTTTGACCACATATGAATTTAATTTAATTTGATTTATGGAATGTCGTATTGAAATAATCACCAGTGCATGACATGCCTGTGGTATAGACAACCATTGATCTGTGCATGATATGCCTATATGATTGCCATTATGATATACATTCCCGCAGGGGCATTTGAAAGGTTGTATGTTCTAGTCCGCCTTTTTGCACGTGGCTTCAAAACGCTGTTATAATATGGATTCTTTAATTCTGCTTTTTGCATCTGGGGACACGTGACCAGCCCAGGCCTGTCTTACTTTTAAATGTTGTTCATGTGCCCCGAGGTTTATTCCCTTATAGATTGTCACTTGCACTTTATCATACATTGGTGCTGCGTGTCGTGAACTCTTTACACACATTTGTAAGAGTAGTTTTTATCTAATGAAATATTGTTTAGCCTGTATCATTCACAAAGGCAGTGTAGTTGCTATTCCCTTCTGCTTTTAATCATGTTGCTATTTTAACAATGTTTTAATTGTTTTGATGAATTATGAAACTGTACTGTATGTGGTGTTAAGGATTTTTGAAATCCAAAAAAAACTTGAGGATGATGACTAATAGTCGCTAAACAAACAATAGTCTGAAAAATGATAGTGGTGAATTCACGGGCTGGTTTTTTATTGATTTGTTTTTTGCCTGCGCCCTGACTGTTGGCCCTATGGTGTCGTTTGTCAGTGTTTTCTTTCTGTTTTTCTGTCTTGGCCCAAGTCTGGCTTCTGATAGGCTTTCAGTGTTAGCTGTTAAGTTGCTGATCTGAAGGCTCGAGTACCCATTAATGTTTGCAGTACATGGTGGTTTCTCACAGTACACCACATGTCGACTGCCCCTCCACCTTTATTCATGTTTGAGGGTAGGTTATGTGTATTTGTAGAGCGCTCCACCGCCCACGAGGGTATCCAGGCGCTGTGTACGGGTCCAGCCTCGCCTAGAGGACCTAGGGAGAGTTATTCGAAGGACCAGTTCTTCTTCAGCTGTATGTGTGGTGGGAGTGAAACACAACTTGTTCTTTATCCATCACATCTTTTGTTTTTGATGTGCGTGTAAGCCACTGCTAATCACCCAACATTGGCCTCCGAGCACCTGGAGGAGTACATACAGAGCCGGCTTTAGGGCGGTGAGATGGGTGCAGCAGCACCTGTTGCTGACCTTGGTTGGGGGCACGGTTTAAATTACTTATGGGTTTAAAAGGACTGTGATTCTGGGCAAATCACTTAATCTCCCTGTGCCTGAATGTTTCCCTGTGTACCATAACCGGTGCTTATGTAAAGTGCTCCAATACCTATGGGTCGAGTTTGTGCTATATAAATTTGCATTAAAAAAAAGTCTTATTGTATGTTGATGGCAAGGAAACCAGTCACATCTTTTCTGCTGGTGCGTTTGAATTACAAGGCTCATCTCTCCCCTTTTGTTGCTTTCACTCAGAGTTTTTTGGGAATATCCTGATTAAGTGATTTGTAATGAATCTGTCACACATATATTCCTCATTGCCTCATTGCTTCCCCAGTGACTTCCCAGCCAAAAGACAACTGGATCCCCTTCCAGCAGTATCTGAGTCTGAAATGTGTCTCTGTTATGTAATGCTCACCTTAAATTTAGCCTTTACTACTCACATCAGTGGCACCTCCTGTTGTGGTTGTGGGCAAAGTTGTATAATTGGGTAGCTCATGTGCATTTTCATGACTAATAGGTGGGACAGATGCTAGTCTATAAGCGATCCTTGGGGATGGTCTGAGAACGGTTCAATACATTTTACTCCTCTGCATGTACCATTGTTGCTTGCTTGGCATCAGTCATGGGTCATTGACATCCCATTCTAGTTGCTAAATATCCTGATTTAAAGCTGTGAAAACACAAGGAATCTATTTACTCCACATCAAAAACTGTTTATTGGTAATGGGGTAACAGTCAGTACCAATGTTGTAGGGCAGGATCTTGATATGGCTTCCATCCTTCCATCATGCTGCCTTATCCATGGTTGCTGAGTCCATCTTAGAATAACTTCACTCTGTCAGTGCCACCAATTGCAATTATTTGATCTTTCCTTGTGTCATCACCCACAACAAATTCTTCTACTCTTAGAGCAGAGATTTTCATGAAAGTCTTATAGTCTGAATTCAGCACCTGAGCGTAATAGGACGGAATGTATGAAGCTCTGTGGTTATACTGAATAAGCAGCTACCTATGTTATGCCATCTATTAATGTAATAACTGCACTTTCACAATTGCTTTATTAACCTTCCTGCTTTCTCAAATTTGCTTGAAAATGCACGATTTTTCTTCCTTTTTTTCAAAATGTTCTTGGGGGGGTTATCCCCCCAAACCCCCCTTTTGGGGTTCGGCCTCGCTCGCTACGCTCGCTCGCTACGGTGCAGTATGCATATCACTTTGCGCCCCACCACTTTCAAATGACACCCACCGCCCCTGCTGTTCAGTAACACATTTCGGTATCAGCCGCTTTCAAAACATAATATATCTTTTTCTGTCCATCATTTCAAAGCCCAAGTGGGTTCACCTTATTTGTGTCCTTTAAAGATTTCACCAGCTTGCTGTCTCAAAGTCACCATGTATTCACGGCAATGCAGGCCCTCTACTTGCCATTGGAAGAGTATTTATTGCTTTGCCAATAACTTTGGCGTACTTTGATGAATCTTCACAAAGTTTTCCAAACTAAATCTACCAAGAAATAGGGGGGCCCAAAACACGGTTTCCCCATGTTCATTCCACAAATGCAGAGCTGTTTGCAGAGTAGTGCAATCCGTCACCTCAAGCCCTGCCCCCTTCCTGCACCACCAGGGGTCGCGTTTGCAGAGGGGAAAGTAATTTCCCTTGAATACTGGGGGTCCCTGGGGGCGAACTAGCTCACCAGGTACCTCCAGTAAGTGCCACGGAGTGTTGTGAAAAGGGGCGTGACCTCATTATACCTCTCTGCAATGCAGCTCCCTGGTGCACACTGGAGGTTCCTGGTGGGTAGTTGGCCCCCAGGGACCCCCAATATGCAAGGGGAATTAGTTCCCCCTCTGTAAATGCGCCAGGGGGTTGCATTGCAGAGAGGTGTAATGAGGCCACGCCCCTTTTTACACCGCAGTGCAATGGAGCCCTCTGGCACATACTGGAGGTTCCTGGTGGGCTAGTTGGCCACAGGGACCCCCAGTTTTCAAGGGGAATTAGTTCCCCCTCTGCAAACGCACAAGGGGGCTGCCTTGCAGAGACGTGTAAAGAGGCCACGCCCCTTTTTACACCTCTCTGCAAGGCACTGGAGGTTCCTGACCCCCAGGCCTGCTCAGGGGGTCCCACAAGGACCCCCAAGGCCCCCCCAAAAAATGTTATTGAAAAAATCCCATGATACATGCAGGGTACGCGTACACTGCCAATCCAAAAAAAAACCATGAGGGCACCACTCTGCAAATGCGCCCCTGGTGCGTTTGCAGTGGGGGAAATAATTCCCCTTGAATACTGGGTGGTCCCTGGGGGCCAAGTAGCCCACCAGGAACCTCCAGTATGTGCTAGGGGGCTGCGTTGCAGAGATGTGTAAAGAGGCCATGCCCCTTTTTACACCTCTCAGCAACACAGCACCCTGGCGCATACTGGAGGTTCCTGGTGGGCTAGTTGGCCTCCAGGGACCCCCAGTATTCAAGGGGAATTAGTTCCCCCTATGCAAATGCACCAGGAGGCTGTGTTGCAGAGTGGTGCAATCTGTCACCTCGAGCCCTGCCCCCTCCCTGCACCACTCTGCAAACGTGCCAGGTGCGTTTGCAGAGTGGTGCAGTGGAGGGGGCAGGGCTTGAGGTGACAAGGCAGTGGAGTGGTATTTCCCTTGAATACTGGAGTCCCTGGGGGCCAACTAGCTCACCAGGTACATCCAGTAAGGCCACGAAGCTGCTTTGCAGAGTGTTGTAAAAAGGGGCATGGCCTCATTACACTTCTCTGCAATGCAGCTCCCTGGCGCATACTGGAGGTTCCTGGTGGGTAGTTGTCCCCCAGGGACCCCTAATATGCAAGGAGAATTAGTTCCCCCTCTGTAAACGCGCAAGGGGGCTGCATTGCAGAGAGGTGTAAAAAGGGGCGGGGCTTCATTACACCTCTGTGCAACGCAGCTCCCTGGCGCATACTGGAGGTTCCTGATGGGCTAGTTGGCCCCCAGGGACCGCCAGTATGCAAGGGTAATTAGTTCTCCCTCTGCAAACGCACCATGGGGCTGCGTTGCAGAGAGGTGTAATGAGGCCACGCCCCTTTTTACCCCTCTCTGCAACGCAGCCGCCTGGCACATACTGGAGGTTCCTGGTGTGCTAGTTGGCCTCCAGGGACCCCCAGTATGCAAGGGGACTTAATCCCCCAACTTGGAATGCGCTACACGGCGTGTTTGCACAGTGGTGAAGATAGGGGGCGGGCTAGAGTAGATATGTGCGCAAACATGCCCTGTGGTGCGTTTTAAGTTGGAGATTAATTCCTCTTCAATCCAGAGGTTCCCTAGGGGCCAACTAGTCCAACAGGTACCTCCATTAAGCGCCATGGAGCTGCGTTGCAGCATGTTGTAAAAAGGGGGCATGCCCTCTGAACACCTCTCTGCAACACAGCTCCCTGGCGCATACTGGAGGTACCTGGTGGGCTAGTTGGCTCTCAGGGGACCTCAAGATTGAAGAGGAATTAATTCCCCAATCTAAAACGCGCCACAGGGCATGTTTGCACACATGTCACTTCAGGCCCCACTCCCTTCCTTCACTATTGAGCACAATATTCCTCTAAAATCAGCGGAACTACGAATTCTGATGTACTCACCTGTTATCACAAGAGATGTCAGTGCTGCATCTTTGAGCCCAGTACGGACTCTGAAAAGTAAATCCAAGCGTACTTACCAATAACTTGTATTTCCTTCCATCGGAATCTATTGTGTGGTTTTCACCAGAAAAGTTTCTAAGTGTCTATTTCTGAAGCATACAAATATTCCTCTAAAATCAGCCGAACTACGAATTACAATGTACTCCCCTGTTATCAGGAGAGACCTCAGTGCTGCATCTTTCAGCCCACTACTGATCCTGAAAAGTAGTTCTAACCATACTTACAGTAACTTGAATTTCCTTCCATAGGCTAACATTGACTGGTTTCACTTCGAAATTCTTTTAAGTGTGGAGTTTTGGAACTTTAAAAAATTCCTCAAAAAAAGGCCGATCTACGAATTACGATTTACTCACCTTTTATCAGGAGAGACATCACTGCTTCATCTTTCAGCCCACTACTGATCCTGAAAAGTAATTCGAATCGTAGTTACAGTAACTTGAATTTCCTTCAATAGGCTAATATTGACTGATTTCACTTGAAAATTTTTCAAAGTGTGCAGTTTTGGAAATTCCTCAAAATTTAGTCGAACTACGAATTCCAATTTACTCACCTGTTATCAGGAGATACCTCAGTGCTGCATCTTTCAGCTCACTACTATTCCTGAAAAGTAAATTTAACTGTACTTACCAGTAACTTGAATTTCCATAGGATATCATTGCCTGCTATATAAAATATATACAAATTAAAAAAATATTAAATAAAAAAAAATTGTTTCATTATTTTTAAAAACATTTTTTTTCAATGTATTTTAATAATATGTAATGTAATTTGAAAAATAAAATATCTAAAAATAGATACTTAAAACAATGTAGTAAATTAGTATAAAAATATATAACAATACATTTAAAAATTATCAATTGCAAAACCTTTGAAATTCACTGACAAAACCATAGGTTTCAGCCACGTTATAGTTTGGAATTAGCATTTAAAAAACCTTAGAAATTTACTGAAAAAACCATAGGTTTTACACATGTTATAGTTAGCTGGGCATTTCACTCATACAAAACCATTGAAATTCCCCCGTTAATGTTAGTTCAGCTAACTATAACTCGCGCGCCTGCAATGCACTGCAGATGACGTCACATTTTACATCACTCATGACATGGTCAGTGACATCACTCATTACATCACTGATGACATCTCAAATGACATCACTGATGACATCATCCTTGTGAAAGAGTGGCAGACCTCCTCTCACCTTATTATAACCTTCCATACACACATTCAAAAATAGAACCTAAAATTTTCAAAAAAATTGAGGTACCAATACCAGTTAGAAGTGAACAACCTATTCAGTATTTCCAAAATCTACATACGCATCTACTCATTCACAAATAGTTCTATATAGTCACTTGTAAATGTAAATGTAAATGTATTTGAGCTTATATAGCGCACAGCTACCCACAAAGGGTTTCCCTGAGCTTGCTTAGGGAACCCGTCCTGGTATTCCCCTGTGAGATAACCCCAGCAGGGTATCCACAAGGTGAAAGCCAGGCATCCCGCCACGAGGGGCCGTTGTGGAGATTAAGCAAGCTATTGCCCAGAGTCGCAGAGTGTGAACCCATGAGTTGAGAAGGCACCGGAGCGAGAATTATCGAGTCTGTGGAATTTTTGAGCCCAAGACCCGCCGAGGCGGGGAATTGAACCCTGGTCCAGGGCCGATCTCAGCTTCCGGGTTTGCCGCCTCTAACCCCTGAGCCACACTTCTCCACTACATGTACTCACATGTACTCACTCATCATATGTACTCATACCCCTATATATCCTGTTACACACCTACACATATACATAGAGGTATTCACACATATACTCACACATGCAAATAAACTATCAACCATCCATTTACTTGCATATACAGCTCTACACACACCACTACACTTATTTCTACCGAAATGTGCACATACTTACTCTCTTAGTTATAGAAACATATACTTATTTATACAGGAACTCTTCCAATCTATCACTGTCATATATCCTTACCTATATACATCAATACTCACATATACTAGTTTAAAACATATGTACTTACTCATAAAGACACTATTGAGGCAGTCATTTATTCGCTAACACACCCATACACACACTCTTCCACCCATACAGGCCTGCAAACATGCTGTCTTCAAAACACATACAAACAGTGAGTCAGTCATTCCTGCATCTGTGCGTTAAGTACTACCCCATCAAACCATACATACACTCATTCTGATCCTCAAAAAACCAACTAATAACCCATATAGCCACTCAAGTAGCTACTCACTAACCCATGCTGCCACTTATACACAAATTGAGACACTGATACAGATATTTACATATTTAAACATTACTCACTAATACATATAGGGCCAGATGTAGGTAAGTATATTTTACCGACTCATAAATACCGAATTTTACCGATTCAGTATTTATGAATCGGTAAAATTGAAGGTGGGAGATTTAGGTAAATTCGGTAATTGAATTACCGAATGTGTAAAAATCGGTATATGCCCATTGGAAGCCCATAGGAATCAATGGGCATTACGAATCGGTATTTACCGATTCGGTAAATACCGAATCCTGCAAGGGTGCAGGAGGTGTCACTTTGACACCCTCTAGCTCCCCAAATACAGGCATGTGTGCCATGTGGCACACAGACATGCCCTAAGGGCATGTCTGTCTGTCACATGGTATAGATGTGCATGCACAATTGTGCATGCACACCTGGATTGAGTATTTTACCACCCAATTGGATTGGGTGGTAAAATACCGAATCTGTAAGGCCTTTGGGACTCAGAAGTTACCGAATCGGTAAAAATACTGATTCTGTATTTTACAGATTCGGTAAATTTACCGATTCGGTAAATTTACTGAATCCGTAAAATTGGCCCCCTACATCACAAATACCCATTTACCGGTCGGTAACGGCCGAAATCGGCCGTTACCGGTTGGTAAATGGCCTCCTACATCTGGCCCATATTCACTAAGATATACTTAATAAGTCAGTTATACAATCAATTTTACAAAAAAAAAATTGACACTTATTTACCTATTTATTCTTCCATCGACCATTAGATATACATATATAAAAAATATTTATATTTCAGAAAGACACACATTCACTGGATGATGTCATCGGAGATGTCATCAGTGATGTCATGAGTGATGTCACTGACCATGTCATTTGTCATGTAATATGTGACGTCATCAGCAGTGCATTGCGGGTGCGCGAGTTATAGTTAGCTGAACTAACTATAACAGGGGAATTTCAATGGTTTTGTATGAGTGAAATGCCCAGCTAACTTGTGTGAAACCTATGGTTTTTTCAGTGAATTTCTAAGGTTTTTTAAATGCTAATTCCTAACTATAATGTGGCTGAAACCTATGGTTTTTTCCGTAAATATATATATATATATCACGAACCCTCCTATCCCTGAAGAAAGCGGCCACACGGCGAAATTCAACAGGAAACACTTTATTGGACCATTAGCTGGGCATGATGCATTTCAGCTGTAGTTAGCCTTCCTCAGATGCCGTTAATGTCCGGATGTTACCACACCTACGTTTAAAATAGTCCCACTTTGCTCCTATTGGTGCAAGCACTGGTAGTCCCCGCAAACATGATTGCCCATCAGCTGTAGCCAGGTGGTGACTACAACTCCCAGAGTTCTCCTTGCTTGGGAAGATGTTGCGCGGGGAACTTTTGTTGGAAATAATCGTCGCAGTGGACGTGTGCTCTGCAGGATTAAACACGATGTGTCCTGGTGGCACAGAAGTGCAGAAATAGGAAGAAAGGTGCAAAAAGCGGCAAGAGATATGCAGAAAGAACCAACAGAGGTGCAGAAAGAGGTCTTGTTGCAAAGTCATCCTGTGCCCTAAACTTTTTGCTGACTAGTACTGGTGGTAACTGACTCTGACTAACCAGGTCTGGAGCCAGTGCTATGCTGAAAGACAATTAGAATACAATGAAAACACCTACATACACTAAGGTACACTATGGGTTGACATACCCCTGTGATTGGCATGTCCTCCCCTGTAAGGCCCTAGTATATAATAGGCCAGGGGATTAAAAGTACCCCTAAGTCAGAGGTGCAGAAAGTGGCAAGAAAAGTGCAGAAAGAAGCAACAGAGGTGCTGAAAGAGGCAAGAGAGGTGCAGAAACAGGCAAGCAAGGTGCAGAAAGAGGGAACAGTGATGCAGAAAGAGGTAAGAGGGCTATGGAAATTTACAAGAGAGGTGCTGAAAGAAGCAATAGCAGTGCAGAAAGAAGCAAGACAAGTACAGAAAGAAGCAAGAGAGGTAGCGAAATAGGGATGAGGGATGCAGAAAGAGGCTAGAAGGATACAGAAATTTGCAAAAGAGGTGCAGAAAGAAGCTAGAGCAGTGCAGAAAGAACTAACAGAGGTGCAAAAAGAGGCAAGGGGGTGCAGAAAAAGGTAGGAGAGGTGCACAAAGAGGCAAGAGAGGTACAGAAAGAGGTAGAAGGGGTGCAGAAGGAAGGAAGATAAATACAGATAGAAGCAACAGAGGTGCTGAAAGAGGCACAAAGGGTGCATAAAGGGGCAAGAGAAGTACAGAAAGAAGCAACAGAGTTACAGAAAGAGGCAAGAGAGGTGCAGGGACAGGAAGGAAAGGTGTACAAATAGGGAATAGGGGTGCAAAAAGAAGAGAGGTACAGAAAGAGAAAAGAGGTGTGCAGAAAGAGGCAAAAGGGATGCGCAAAGTGGCAAGTGAGGTGCAGAAAAATGCAACAGAGGTGCTGAAAGACGCAAGAGAGGTGCACAAAAAAGGCAAGAGAATTGCTGAAAGAAGCAACAGAGATGTGGAAAGAAGCAAGAGAAGTGCAGAAAGTGGCAAGTGAGGTGCAGAAAGAGGCAAGTGAGTACAGAAAGAAGCAAGAGAAGTGCTGAAAGAAGCAACAGAAGTGCAGAAAGAGACAAGAGAGTTGCAGAAACAGGCAGGAAAGGTACAGAAGGAAGGAACAGGGGTACAGAAAGAGGCACAAGGGATACAGAAATTTGCAAGAGAGGTGCAGAAAAAAGAAAGAGCAGTGCAGATAGAACCAACAGAGGTGCAGAAAGAGGCAATAGGGGTATATAAAGAGCCAAGAGAGGTGCAGAAAGAAGCAAAAGAGGTGCAGAAAGAGCCAGGAGAACTGCAGAAAAAGGCAAGGAAGGTGCAAAAAGAGGAAGGAGAGGTTCATAAAGAGGCAAGAAGGGTACAGAAATAGGCATGAGGGGTGCGGAAATGAGCAAGAGAAGTACAGAAATAAGCAACAGAGGTGCTGAAAGAGGCTAGAGGGGTGCAGAAAGAGGCAAGAGAAGTGCAGAAAGAAGCAACAGAGGTGCTGAAATAGGCAAGAGGGGTGCAGAAACAGACAATAAAGGTACAGAAAGAGGGAACAAGGAAAAGGAATTAAAAAATGTGCAAGAGAGGTATAGAAAGAGGGAACAGGTAAAAGGGATTCAGAAATTTGCAAAAGAGGTGCAGAAAGAAGCAAGAGCAGTGCAGAGAGAACCAACAGAGGTGCAGAAACTAGCAAGAGGGGTGCAGAAAGAGGTAGGAGAGGTATGCAAGGAGGAGGAGGGGTACAGAAAGAGGCAAGAGGGTGCAGAAAGAAGCAAACGGGGTGCAAGAGACAAGAAGGGTGTGGAAAGAGGCAAGAGAAGTGCAGAAAGAAGCAACATAGTTGCAGAAAGAGGCAATAGAGGTGCATAACAAGGCAAGAGAGATACAGAAAGAAGCAACTGATGTGCAGAAAGATCCAAGCAACATACAGAAGAAAGATAGTAAGGTGCAGAAAGAGGCAAGTGAGGTGCAGATAGAGGAAAGGGAGGTACAGAAAGAGGCAAGGGAAGTGCAGAAACAGGCAAGAGAGGTGCAGAAAGAGGCAAGAGATCTACAGAAAAAAGCAACAGAGGTGCTGAAAAAGGCAAGTGAGGTACAGGAAGGGGCAAGAGAAGTGCAGAAAGAAGACAGTGAGGTACAGAAAGAGGAATAAAGGTGCAGGAAGAAGCAAGAGAAATGCAGAAAGAGGCAAGAGAGACACAGAAAGAAGTTTGTGCACCATTAGTACCAATTTAACACCCACATTTAGCAATAAGTAACACATGACCATTCCAGCTTTGAAAAGGGCCTTCCACCAAGCTGCAACACGTGACGCTGTATTTTTGCATATATTTCAGCCGTTTGAGCTGGAAACAATGTTTTTTTTTGTTCAAATCTACAGATTATGCTGCAGATGATGGAATATTTGGCAAATGCAGAAAATGGTGCAGCCGAACAGTCACATAATTCCCGTGGCCTGCTCAACCCTCCAACTAGGTCCAGAAGACTAAAACTGAGGTACAACTCCACAACACAGACTACAATACCACATAATTACTCTCCAAAGCACATGATCCCACTCAACATAATTCCTATACACTAAATACCCCATACTTTCTATTCACATAATTTTACTGCACAACATACCACATAATTCGACTACACACAATCTACATCCACTCTACACCAAAAAACATTAGTAAAAATCTTTTACATTTACAATGCAGATGCGAGACCTATGGCATTGCAAATCCTTGTTTAACTAGAAGTCACATTTGCAGAGTGGTGGAGAAAGGGGGCTGGGCCTCTAACCATCGCTAAGGAATTCCGCTACGTAGGACTTACAGGAGGTACCAGGAGGGCTTCTTGGTCCCCAACATCCCTTAGGAGTAAAGTGGACTTCATCCCCCAACCAGTAGTGTGACAAGAGGCATTTTTGCAAAGTGGTGGACTAAGGGGGGCATGGCCTCCAAAATCCTCCTAGCAATGTCACAGTAGGAGACTTACTTAAGGTAACAGAAGGGGAGTTGGCCCTGAGGACATCCTTGGGGACCAACTGCCCTTCCTCTTACCTACAGTAAGTCCCACACAGTAGGATTGCTAAGTTCTCATAGCAGGCCACGCCCCCTTTGCCCCCTCTGCAAACGCGCTCCCTGGCACACTCTTGGATGGGGATTGAAGTCCCCTTCGCTGCTGGGGATCCTTAGGGGCCAACTAGCCTACCTGTTACCTCCAGTAAGCCCCATACAGTAGGATTGCTGAGAGGTGGAAACAGGCCAGGCCCCCTTTCTCCACCACTCTGCAAATGAGCCTCCTGGCACGCTCTTTGTTGGGGGATGAAGTCACCTTGTCTCCTAAGAGTCCCTGGGGGCTAACTAGCCCTCATGGTACCTCCAGTAAGCCACACACAGCTGGATTGCTGAGAGTGGTCAAAGGCCATGCCCCCTTTTTACACAACTCTGCAAACGTGCCTCCTGGCACACTACTACTTGGGGGATGAAGCCCACTTTAGTCCTGAAGTCCTCAGGACTCAAGGTGACCTAATCGCCCCACCAGCAGTGCTCCAAAAGACGTGTTTGCAGAGTGATGCAAAAAGGGGCATAGCCTCGGGCCACCTCTTAGCAATCCCACTGGGTTGGCGGTTTCTTTCTTTTAAAACATATTTTAGGAAGCGGGCAGTGTGGCATCCCTTCTCTTAACCCTTTATGGCCCTGGGGACCCCATCCCCCGGGGCCAGAGCATTTTATTTTTTAATGAAAAGGAAGGGAGCCATGTGCCCCCCTCCTAAGGCAAGTTACGGCCCGGGGACCCCATCCCCCAGGGCTAAGCCATTCCTTTTTTTTAATAAATGGAGGGGGGCCATTTTCAACTCTGAGGACCCGATCTCCAGGGGTTTGGCCATTTTTGTAACTTGGGGAGGGGGGACTGCATGGCCCCCCTCCCCAGGCCAATTTCAGCCCTGGGCACCCCATCCCCTGGAACCTGGCCATTCAGCTTTTATCATAAAGAGAGACTAGTTGGCCCCCATGGACCCTCAGGATTCAAGGTGACTTAATCCCCCAAGTTAGAACATGCCAGGAGGCGCGTTTGCAGACTGGTGCAGGGAGGGGGCCGGGCCTCCTTCAAGATGCCAGCTTTTCATCTTTTTTTTATTAGAAGGGGTGCTGTGAGCCCCCCTTTCCTTAATATTTTTTGGGCCCTGGGGACCCCTTCCACAAGGGCCTTACCCATTTTTTTAAATAAATTCGGCCCTGGGGACCCCACCCCCTGGGGCATGGCCACATGTTCGTATTTTGCTAAATAATCTTTTAAAGGAGGGGGACCACAGGCCCGCTCTTGAGGCCTTTATCAGCCCCGGGGACCCCATCCCGAGGCATTGCCTCATTGTTTGTGTTTTTAAATAGTTTAATATTCAGGAGAGGAGCCACATGTCCCCTCATCCCTGGGACACTTCTGGCCTGGGAAACCCATCCCCCGGGGCCTGGCCACAGTATTGGGGACCGTGGGGGAAGCCCCAATGCACCCACAGTCCCTGCTGGCTCCCCACCTCCTGCGGGAGTCGGTATTGCTTTTGGGCAAGGGGAGCTGATAACATTCATCTCCCCTTGTCCAAAAACAATTCTGCTTTGCTTCTTGAAAGCGAGTGCAGGTTTCCTTGCAGGAGCTGGCCCTGGGGGGGGGGGGGGGGGGGGGGGCATTCCCTAGGGTCATCTAAAGCTCCAGGAGGGGGGCCGCGCAGTCCCCCTCCCAGCAAGTTTGAAGCACCGGGGAGGGGGTGGTCCCCATGGCCAGGGGTCTGCTACGGACACCCGTATTTACATATTCAATGCCCCGGGGAGGTGGTGGTCTCTGGGGCTGCAGGGCGGCCTCGTGGCCCCCGCACTTCATGATCAACGTCCTGGGGAGGTGGTGGTTCCCTGGGCATTGTGGGGAGGGGCAAGAGCCCCCCAAACTTTATAATTTAAATTTAAGCCCCGGGAGGGTGGCGGTCCATGCGGCAGCAAGGGGGGCATGAGCCCCACATACATTTTGTTTCAAGCCCAGGGGGATGGAGGTCCCCAGGGCTGCAGGGGGAGGCGTGCCCCACACATTAATAGGAAAGCCCCGAGGAGGTGGCTGCCCCCGGGGCTGCGGGGGCCCTGTTCTTTGTGCTACTCGCACTACAAATACCAAGATGCAGAGGGGCAATCCGGTGGAGAGGCCAGCAGAGTCGCACCCTTCTTTGTTTCTGATTTAAGGGCTCTTGCGAGCCCCCAAAGCTGACGAGCTTTTTGAAGATGCACCTGCACGCCTAGCAGGCAACGAAGCCCTTGACGGTTCTACAGCGGCTTTCTCTACCACCCCTGAACTTTCTCTACTGATGAGGGATATAAATCCCGAAACCCAGGCCATGTCTCGGGTCTAGAGATGATGGAATTTTCAAGAACATACTTGCACCAACCATGGTGATATACTTTGAACTTTTTCTCAGTTCTTTGTTCTACTCGCACTACAAATACCAAGATGCAGAGGGGTGATCCGGTGGAGAGGCCTGCAGAGTTGCACCCATCTTTGTTTCTGATTTAAGGGCTCCGGTGAGCCTCCAAAGCTGATGAGCTTTTTGGAGACACACCTGAGCACCTAGCAGGCAACGAAGCCCTTGAAGGTTCTACGGCGGCTTTCTCTACCACCCCTGAACTTTCTCTACTGATGAGGGATATAAATCCCGAAACCCGGGCAATGTCTCGGGTCTAGAGATGATGGAATTTTCAAGAACATACTTGCACCAACCATGGTGATATACTTTGAACTTTTTCTTAGTTCTTTGTGCTACTCGCACTACAAATACCAAGATGCAGAGGGGCGATCCGGTGGAGAGGCCAGCAGAGTTGCGCCCATCTTTGTTTCTGATATCAATTAATTATTACCCCTGGGACCTGGCCCACCCAGGGGATAAAAAGCAACAAAGTGCGCAGCCCACGCTTTGTTTGAAAACATATTTTTGGCTGGATTCATGCACCTAGCGCGAATTCAGATGAAAATATTATAAAAATACTTTTTTGGGCCCAGGGACCCTTGAGCAGGTCTAGGGGGTAAGGGTGATCCTACCCTGCCCCCTTTTCTTGGCTTTATATTGTTTCTACTTCTATATATATATATGCGGGTAACACTACACTCTATGCAGGGAGCACACACCCTGGTCATCTCATCATGAGCATCCCGTATGGGGAGATGCTGCATTTGTGCCTGCGTTTAGGCCTGCCCCCTTTTCGCGTTTTCCACTCTTGTTTTGTGCTCTCTTGTGCCTCACTTCTCCTGAGAAACAAGATGGCTGCTCAGGTGGTCCCAGAAGGATAATAACATATATAAACGTTATCCCCTTATAGAATTAGCATTTACAAAACCTTTGAAATTTATTGAAAAAATATATTTTTCACGCCTGATATAGTTAGGAATTAGCATTTAAAAAACCTTGCAAATTCACTTACAAAACCATAGGTTTCAGGCCTTATTTGGTTAGGAATTAGCATTTAAAAAACCTTGGAAATTCATTCAAAAAACCATAGGTTTCAGGCCTTATATAGTTAGGAATTAGCATTTAAAAAACCATTGAAATTGCTCCTATATAGTTTGTTGTACTAACTATATTTCGCGCACCCGCAATCCACTGCTGATGTTGTCACATATTACATCATTCATGACATGGTCAGTGACATCACTGATGACATCTCATTTGACATCACTGATCACATCACTGATTATATAATTCATGTGATAATACGATGCACCTCCTCACACTCTAATATAACCTTTGATACACCCAGTGTTAAATACAGACTACCATTCTTGAAACCATTGACACACCAATACCAGTTACTACATACGCACTCACTGATTCCTAGGTCTACACACACATTCACTCATTCACCCATAGAAACATTCATACATACAGTCACTCATAATACAACACTATCATATGCACTCATATACCTATACAGACACTCACACACTGCCACTCATCCATGGAGTTACTCACACACCTAGTCTGTCATGCAAAGAATCAATCACACTTCCATTTCCTCAACTATACAGTTATACACACAACACCTTACTTATTCAAACTTATACTAACACATACTTACTCTCTTATACAATCACTGATACAAGTACACAATGATCCATACAGCCATTCACTGGCTCTCATATATAGTCATTTATATATGCCAACTCTCACATGCACTGTGTTTTACATATGTACTTACTTGGACATGTAGCACTGAGATATCCATTCACTCACCAACACACCCATGCACACAGTCAACCGCCCATATAGCTGTTTCCACATTCACTCTTGAACTCATACACCTAGTTAATCAACTGCTCACACATCTATGCACAGAGTCACACACCTCCCAGCCACCCACACACATACTCAGTCTCCCATTCAAATACTTGGACAACCAATCAATAACCCATATAGCAACTCATATAGCTAGTGGTCAACACATGCAGCAGCTTACACAACAACAGACATACTGATGCACACATTCAGACAGTTTAGTCACTAACCCATGCATTTAGTAAGACACATTTAATCACTCACTCATACAGTCAGTCACGCATCTACTAAATCCTTCATCCAGACAATTATACATCCACTCATTCTTCAATATGTAAAACATATTTTAACTTTACAGAAACACACAGTAACTGGATGATGTCATCAGTGATGTCAAATGAGATGTCATCAGTGATGTCATCAGTGATGTCATTTGAGATGTCATCAGTGATGTCACTGACCATGTCATGAATGATGTAATATGTGACATCATCAGCAGTGGATTGCGGGTGCGCGATATATAGTTAGTACAACAAACTATATAGGAGCAATTTCAACGATTGTCAGTGCTATTTCCTATGGTTTTTTAAGTGAATATATATATATGTATGTATTATCTACTGGTGGTCACCAGTATATATATATATATATATATATATATATATATATATATATATATATATATATATATATATATATATATATATATATATATATATATATATATATATATATATATATATATATATATATATATATATATATATATATATATATATATATATATATATATGAAAAGAACAAATCTTCAAACGCCACACTCCTGCTGTGGAAACGAAGACACGGACCCAATGGCTGCAGTAAAGGAGATTTTATTAGAAACCTCTCTGGTTACGCGTTTCGAGCAACTAGTGCCCTTGGTCACACACCGCGCACCAGGTCAGCTACAAATTTATACCATTTTTTTGAAGTGATGCTCCACCCATTTTTGTGAGTCACAAGGTGTAAACATAGAAAAAACACGTTTTGTAATTTAGAATACGTGCACACCTGTTGTTACAATCTAAAAACAGTGAGTTTAGGCACTGAAACAAAAATAACTGCATGAATGCAAATACCCTGATATGTTACATAATGGCCATGTACAACATATAAGTCCTATTTGAAATTTATATATTGGTCAAAATATATACACTTAGAAAAATATACTATCTATATACAGTATTCAAAATGCATGAAAAAAATATATATATATATCTACACAAATCTATACTCTATTTCTATATACAACTCTACATATATTATATACAAAATCATGACCTTTTGTACCAATTTCATATTCATGGGGACTTATCCTAGAACATGAATCACACTAGTATGAATAGTTCACGACTAAGATATATACCTGTACATTATGTGTGCCTTCACCCATATATCAAAACCCAATTGTGATTCCTACCATTACGAACTAAAGTGAAAATGTGAGCTAAAAACAGATTGCTGGTTAAAAAAGAATTCATTGATCAACAATTTCTACTTAAAGTTGGTACAGAGAGATAACTATTTACATGGAGCAAATGTATATCAAGATCTATACAATTAAAGAATCTTGACTGGACTCCCATACGGTGCCACGTCGGCGCCATCAAGTGTCAGTTGTAACGTTCAGAGAGACCTTGAAAAGAAAGTATGAGAAAGACCACATGTGAATATTCTCTGGGTATACTCCTAGAAGTTATTAACAGATAACCCGAAAAAATGCAGAGGTAGACAAAATTACAACAGATGATGTAAGTCTTCAGTGGTGTTTAACCCATTCGGGTATTTGCTGTCTAGTTCAATAATATATTCGGTTTCCTTTTTACGTAACAATTTTTCTCTATCACCTCCTCGGATGAGGGGCGCTACCACATCAATAACATAGTATGTTAAGTTGGAGAGATCATTGTTATGTGTGGATTTGAAATGACGTGCTACCGGGTATGTACTGTCACTGTTTACTATAGCACGTAAGTGTTGCAAGATCCTGGCGTGCACCTGTAGCTTGGTACTGCCCACATAACGAAGGCCACAGGTGCACGTCAGGACATATATTGCAAACTCACTGTGACAGTTATAGTATCCTCGGATAGCTTTCCTCCTAGAACTAAACGGTGTATAGTAATAAGACGTATTGACACCGAATTTACAAGCCCTACAAGAGGAACATTTGTAGAAACCTTTCTGTTTCAACCAGGTACTGCCACTACCTAGTTCTGGACTGGTTTTTACTAGACAGTTGTGCATACTGGGTGCTCTTTTATAAGTTATGGTGGGGGCACAGGGAATGATGTCACCCAAGACACTATTAGTTTGAAGGATAGGCCAGTGCTTCCTCACAATAGACCTTATTTGTCTCTCTTGTTTGCTGAATGCCAATATGAGGCGAGGGGCAGGGTTATCTGACTCCATTTCTACGATTTCAGATGTAAGGAGTGATTCCCTAGGCTTAGCTCGACAACGCCTAAGGGCGCTGTTTAAGACTTTGTCTTTATAGCCCCTAGCTCTCAATCTATTCATGGTGATTTGTGCCTCGTGTTCAAAAATTTCAGGAGTGCTGCTGATCCTTTTAACTCTCAGCAGCTCCCCATACGGAATATTGGTTATTACGTGTTGGGGATGCTTGCTACTAGCGTGTAATATACTGTTACCAGCCGTAGGTTTACGGTATAATGATGTAGTAACAGTATTGTTAGCAATGGTGACATGAACGTCTAGGAAATCTGCTTGCTCTCTGCTGATGTTGGCCGTGAAGAACAGATTGTCATTGTTCTGATTAAGAGCATCCACAAATAAACCAGCACTTTCCTCATCCCCCTCCCAAATACAAAACACGTTATCAATAAACCGTTTCCAGTATTGAACCTTGTGAAATCCGGGAGTGTTGACGAGACCGCGCTCCTCCCACCAGCCCACATGTAAACATGCGTAGCTGGGGGAGAAGCACGATCCCATCGCCACGCCTCGCACTTGTCTCCAGACATTCTTGGCAAACATGAAATAATTGTTATGCAGACACCAATGCACTAACTCACATAGCATCTTGTTGTGTGTGTAATATTCACAAGATCGTAAATCAAGGTAGTGTTTGATGGCGTTCAAACCTTTAGAGTGATCTATGGAAGTGTATAATGACTCAATGTCTAAAGTCAATACACACCAATTATCTCGCCACTGGATGGAATTAAGTTTGTTAAGAAAGTCCCCCGTATCTTTAAGATAACTGGACAGATCTTTGACAATGTCCTGCAGAAAAAAGTCTATATACTGTGAGATATTCTCCCCCACGCTGTTGATGGCCGCTATTATGGGACGGCCCGGTGTGGGAGTTTTCTGCTTATGTATTTTGGGGATCAAATACAGTATCGGTATCACAGGGTGTTCTATGTGAAGGTAGTCAAATTCAGTTTGAGAGATCAAATTGTTTCTTTTGTAAGACATTAGCATTTTTTTCAAATTGTCTTTGGCTTTGTGGTGCTCTCTCGGCGGCTGGTCTGCACCACTCCTTGTAAAGGGAAGGAGGCCGAGGGGCTGCATCTGAGGAGCTCTGACTGGAGCACATACCTGGACATTGCACGCTGCTTAACATCCCGGTGCCCATCCAGGGTTTTTGATTGTGCCACGGCAGGAGCAACGATTCAAAGGCTGTAAAGGTGGACTACATCTCCCAGAAATGCGTTAATATGCGCCAAGGGATAAAATGGGTGTGGCCAGCACTGCTCCGTGAGCCTCTGAGGAAGTGATTTCATCACGAAACGCGTCAGGCGGAATGCTGTGACAGCATGGACTGAGATGCAAAGCTGCGTGTCCCAAATAAAGCTTTCAATGGGGAAAGGCTGGTGGGTGCTTGTGTGCCTCTCGACTTGTGGTTACCGCAGTGAGCGTGATGTTAAAAGCGGCAGACCAGCCGCCGAGAGAGCACCACTCCTTGTAAAGGGAAGGAGGCCGAGGGGCTGCATCTGAGGAGCTCTGACTGGAGCACATACCTGGACATTGCACGCTGCTTAACATCCCGGTGCCCATCCAGGGTTTTCGATTGTGCCACGGCAGGAGCAACGATTCAAAGGCTGTAAAGGTGGACTACATCTCCCAGAAATGCGTTAATATGCGCCAAGGGATAAAATGGGTGTGGCCAGCACTGCTCCGTGAGCCTCTGAGGAAGTGATTTCATCACGAAACGCGTCAGGCGGAATGCTGTGACAGCACGGACTGAGATGCAAAGCTGCGTGTCCCAAATAAAGCTTTCAATGGGGAAAGGCTGGTTTGTGCTTGTGTGCCTCTCGGCTTGTGGTTACCCCAGTGAGCGTGATGTTAAAAGCGGCAGACCAGACGCCGAGAGAGCACCAATCCTTGTAAAGGGAAGGAGGCCGAGGGGCTGCATCTGAGGAGCTCTGACTGGAGCACATACCTGGACATTGCACGCTGCTTAACATCCCGGTGCCCATCCAGGGTTTTCGATTGTGCCACGGCAGGAGCAACGATTCAAAGGCTGTAAAGGTGGACTACATCTCCCAGAAATGCGTTAATATGCGCCAAGGGATAAAATGGGTGTGGCCAGCACTGCTCCGTGAGCCTCTGAGGAAGTGATTTCATCACGAAACGCGTCAGGCGGAATGCTGTGACAGCACGGACTGAGATGCAAAGCTGCGTGTCCCAAATAAAGCTTTCAATGGGGAAAGGCTGGTTTGTGCTTGTGTGCCTCTCGGCTTGTGGTTACCCCAGTGAGCGTGATGTTAAAAGCGGCAGACCAGACGCCGAGAGAGCACCAATCCTTGTAAAGGGAAGGAGGCCGAGGGGCTGCATCTGAGGAGCTCTGACTGGAGCACATACCTGGACATTGCACGCTGCTTAACATCCCGGTGCCCATCCAGGGTTTTCGATTGTGCCACGGCAGGAGCAACGATTCAAAGGCTGTAAAGGTGGACTACATCTCCCAGAAATGCGTTAATATGCGCCAAGGGATAAAATGGGTGTGGCCAGCACTGCTCCGTGAGCCTCTGAGGAAGTGATTTCATCACGAAACGCGTCAGGCGGAATGCTGTGACAGCACGGACTGAGATGCAAAGCTGCGTGTCCCAAATAAAGCTTTCAATGGGGAAAGGCTGGTTTGTGCTTGTGTGCCTCTCGACTTGTGGTTACCCCAGTGAGCGTGATGTTAAAAGCGGCAGACCAGCCGCCGAGAGAGCACCACTCCTTGTAAAGGGAAGGAGGCCGAGGGGCTGCATCTGAGGAGCTCTGACTGGAGCACATACCTGTACATTGCACGCTGCTTAACATCCCGGTGCCCATCCAGGGTTTTCGATTGTGCCACGGCAGGAGCAACGATTCAAAGGCTGTAAAGGTGGACTACATCTCCCAGAAATGCGTTAATATGCGCCAAGGGATAAAATGGGTGTGGCCAGCACTGCTCCGTGAGCCTCTGAGGAAGTGATTTCATCACGAAACGCGTCAGGCGGAATGCTGTGACAGCACGGACTGAGATGCAAAGCTGCGTGTCCCAAATAAAGCTTTCAATGGGGAAAGGCTGGTTTGTGCTTGTGTGCCTCTCGACTTGTGGTTACCCCAGTGAGCGTGATATTTATATATATATATATATATATATATATATATATATATATATATATATACATATATATATATATGTATTATCTACTGGCGGTCACCAGTAGGTAGTTATGGTTAGGATGTGCTTGCCATAGGAAGAGCGTTTTTTGTTTTGCCAGTTACTTTGACATAGTTTGACAAATCTTCACAAACTTTTTCAAACTAATTCGACTCTCACTGTTGCTGCTTTTTGGGAAGTTTCTGGTGATCTGCGAAGCAGGGGTCGAGAAAAAGGGGGGACCCAAAATGTGGTATCCCCATGTTAATGTCACTAGATGGAATGACACCAAAATTGGCAGAAAGGTAGGTTGTTGTAGTTTAGAATACATCTGTTCATTAGTTTTAGAAATATTAACCAACATCCAAATTTGGTTATCTGGGGCGCAGATCCTCTGCGGATCCAACCACGATGAGTCTGCAGATTCATGGCCACAGCAGGGTCTTCATTGGCTGGCTGCAACCTAACAGGGAAGTTGTGGCCACCATTTTATCTATTGAGAAATAGTTCCCGGGGTTGAACATTTCTGTGCAAAGTAAATAAAGGGGTCAGGGCAGAGGTACTCTGATCCCATGGGTACATCAGAGGGGATCAGAACCCCCAAAGAGGCGAATAAATTGCCTTATAATGTTTTTTCTCAACGCATGCCGGAATACATGGAGCCCCCTTAGTGCTCAGCACAACCATCCCCTGTTGAACTGTGAATCCTGACGCAGCTCATCAGAGGCTTTGGCCACTTGGTCCACCTCTCTGCAGACACACCTCTTGGTGCACTCCTGATTGGGGGATGCAGTCTCCTTGAATGCTGAGGATCGTTGCGGCCAATAATTCCTTCTGTTTCCACTAGTAAATCCCACACAGCTGGATTGCTGAGAGCTCATTGGAAGCCCAGCCTCCTTTATCCAACCACTTTACTGACCCAAAGAGCAACTCACAGATGCATACATCCACTCACCCACCCACTCAGAAACCTATGCAACCACTCCAGGTGTAATTTTATTTGCATAAGTTAGTGAAAACCATTGCTTACAATAAATTCTTAAAACCAACCAAAACACATGTTTGAATCAACAATCCCATTTTTTTTTTATTTTTAGTGTATCTTATATAGCGCACGGCTACCCCAACGGGGTCCCGGCGCTTGCATTGGGAACCCGTCCTGGCTTTTCCCTGTGAGATAACCTGTACTGGGCATCCCCAAGGTGAAAGCCAGGCATCCCGCCGCAGGGGCCGTAGTGGAGATTAAGCAAGCTCTGTGAGATTAAGCAAGCTATTGCCCAGAGTTGCCGAGTGTGAACCCGTGAGTAGGCACCATAGTGAGAATTATCGAGTCCGTGGACACTTGGGCTCAGACCCTGCCGTGTCGGGAATTGAACCCTAGTCCCAGGTCTGACCTCAGCTTCCGGGTATGCCTCCTCTAACCATTGAGCCACACTTCTCCATTTGAGACCAAATAATCTGAAGACCATCAAAGGTTTTTAGGTTTGCTGTTATAGTGCATATGCTTTGTGCTGTTTGTCGTTTAGGAAATCCTAAGATTTGTTGCTAACATGTGAAAGTTTTTTTAAAAAAAGGAAGGTTTAGAAACGGTTGGGAAAGACTCAGCCCCATTTTGAACCTTGAAAAACTGACATAAATACAAAGGAGAAGAAGGGACCCATTGCTGATATACTTCATTCGGGAATAGATACCAGTGTTATGTGATTACTGTAGACTCCTGCTACGAGCTTGCTTTCATATTACTGAGTTCCATTAAAGATCAAAGCTAAGGCATGATTTGTTTACCTCCCTGTGTCTTTATAAAGTCTGTCTTCAATTTCTGGATTTTTGTGGTATGTGCGGAGGTCTAGGGTGAGGGTGCAGGGCATCTCTAAGTCTTTGTACGAGTCTCCCAGAATGGGCCAAGGTGGAGGGATCCTTGTGTGAAAAGCATATCGCTGAAGCCGCTAGGCAGGTACGTGCTCCAATTCCCAGTAGAAGCTCCATGAGTAAAAACCTCCTTTCACCTGCCATGGTAGGGCAACAGCACAGGAGGTGCAACTATTAATATTTTTTATAGTTGCATAGTTTACATTTCTGGTTGGCCCATACTCCGTTGAAATCTGCAGAGCCAGCATTTGCATGCAGATGATCTCTCTTTGAGTTTTACAGTTAAGGGAGGCAGAGATATAAGGCTGGGGTTTGGCTACCAGATATAAAGACTAGAGTTTAAAAAGTTTAGGATATTGGTTGTTTTTAATGGCCTGGTCTTATTGAAATGACACCATTTGCACTTGTTTGTTTATGGTCTTTTTCCAGATTGTATAGGAAATGGAAGTCAGTGCTGATCTCTGTAGTCGCACGGGCTCTCGTAATCTGGTTGTTCCATGGGGACCCCACTCTTTTCAAAAATATATCTAAGGCAGGCTTACAACCACTCACAAACCCACTCATGTTGCATCATGACTGCTCAGTCGAAATAGATGGTCCAGAGGTGGCAAATTCTTTGATCGGCCTGCAAGGACATCTCTGACTTGATATGAGGCGGAGTTGTCACCTACCACACTTGCACTTCACTACACTTGTTGTTACGCTTATTCTACACTAAGGGGCAGATTTACAAGCCCCTTGCGCCTCATTTACGCCACTGTTGCATCACTTTTGTGATGCAACGGTGGCGCAAATCCTACTCCATGGTGCGGAGGTACTTACAACGTGACGTTGTAATGCCCTGCGCCACATGTAGGTGTTCCTGTGCAGGGGGGGGGGCGTTCCGGCGCAGGAACCCCTCCTAAAAGCGGCTGAGTGAAATCTACAAGATTTCACTCAGTCACTTTTAGGCCCATGCTGCGTCAAAACCCTGCGCCTGCCTGAAGCAGGCGTAAGTATTGACGCAGCATTAACTAGATAGGGCCCCCAGAGCATTGATGGAGCTGCGTCGCGCTTGCGACGCAACTCCAGCAATGCGTCACTTTTACGGCACAGATGCGTCACGCATCTGTGCCGTTTTTGCACCATGGTGCGCCGCATTGTAAATGAGGCGCATCCATGATGGCGGAGTTGTGGCGCACAATAACTGGCGTATCCCTGCTGATTTGCAGGGATGCGCCAGTCATTGTAAATATACCCCTATGTTTATAGAGTGAAAAGTTAATGTTAGAGATGACCCATCATGTCAACAACATCCAGACACTCCTCTGTGATACTGTCTAGCTGGAATGCACAAAGGCCAACTGCACTTAGTAATGTTACCCAAGAACAGACTGCTGGCACCCAATGGTTAGGACAAGAGAATGACAACTTTCTAAAAGTGGCATTTCCAGCTCTTTTATTCTTCTGAAGATGATTGATGAAAACAGCTCTTTATTCACTGTATAGCCGAAACTGATGCATTACCAATGCTTGCTTGCTCTTTCTGTGTGTGCTGCATTCTCTTCTGAAAAGAGGCCTGGTGGGAAAAACAATTCTGCTAAATATGACATATGTAAAATATGCAATAAGGAGTTCAGCTGGGGCATCAGGAACAAGCAATACAGCATGAGTACCACTTCTGACAGAAAATAGAAATATGGTTAGATTTACACAAACAATTATTCAAAGCTGGGTTTCATTATGCTATCCTAAATATATTATTTTAAACCAAAAATGAAATGTCTATAAATCAATGAGTGAAAAGCGAAGCAACTAAGAATATATTAACAAAATATAAATGTGCATCATAGCTACATGGCTATCTGTGAACAAAACTGTAATAGAAGAAATATCTGCAACAGAAGCACCCTACATTAGAATACAAATTAATGGACTTGTGGAGGGAAACTGGTTAGAGAAGCAGACCAAGAACAAGCATTGGTAAATGCTGGAAACTATGCCACAGCCAAAATAAATGCTGGAAATGTGAGTGGCATGCATAGGAACCAATGAAAAGCCAGAAAAGAGAGAAGGCGGGATGTAAATCCCTTATAAGTTTATATTAAAAACAATAGATTTCTTGAGCACAGCGCAAGCGCTGTGCAGGCGAAACCTAAAAACAAGATAGATGCTAGTTTTTGGTGTTGCCTCAGATTTACAGACCCTTCTAAATCTGGGTCAGTGTCAAAAAACTATCCCCCACATGCATCAATCTAGGATTTTGCATTTCTCAAATAGCGAAAATTAAGGAATCGCTATTTAGGAAATGCAAAATGCTATGCATCATTTTTTTCGGTATTTTTTTGTGATTCGGTAAAAATCGCATTTTTTACCGAATCCCAAAGAAATACCGAATTCTTAAGTTAATTTTCGCAATTTCCATTGATTCCTATGGGCCAAAAGGCCCATAGGAGTCAATGCAAATTGCGAGTGGCACTTAGAAAATTTCATGGGTGCAGGGGGGGGTCCAAAGGACCCCCCCATGCACCCCTGAAATGTATTTTTCGCATCATGTTGCACACACACATGTCCTAAGGACATGTGTGTCCGTAACATGAATGTTGAAAAAAAAACATTTAAAGCATTTTAAACACTTTTTCCAAATTTACCGAGTGGTTCAACCACTCGGTAAATTTGGAACCCTAAGTGCGAATTTTCACTTGTCAAAAGTGATGATGCATTGCTTTTAAGAAGTCGCACATCTGCGACTTCTTAAAAGCACCCGCAATTTTAGAACTCGCAACAATGTTGCAATTTCTAAAATTGCTTCATGCATCCCAAAAAGCACTTTTGCATTCGCAAACGGCCGATTTTAAGGAATCGCACCGTTTGCGAATGAAAAAGTGCTTGATGCATGTGGGGGAATGGGTCTAACCCGGGAACGCCCACAGCAACATCCATTGCATACCTCTTTGCCATAGAAAACTGCATTGAGGAGGGCCTTATTTACAAGGCTGCGTTAAGTCATGCAAAGTCTGAAAAAGTGATGCTCCGGTGGCACTAAGCCCTTAAATGCAAATGACCAGTCTCTTTCAACTCCGGCTAAATTAACTTCTGCTGAGAAGTATATATGGTTGGGTTTAAGGGCCAGGGCTGCCGAAGCTGAAAGTGCATATGCAGCAGGACCAGTTTGATTTGGGACTTGGAAAGCCAAAAATGAGACATGCAGGGAATGGATGGAAAGACTATATTACAAAAACGAACCTGGCAAAAATGCTGTTAAACCCACTGAAGGGAGACAAAACTTTGAAAACAAAGCCCACTGAAGGGTATAAGTACATTCAAAATACATTGCTTGACTACAAACTCCAGCATGCATTTCGTGAAGTAATTAAAGGGTTAGCTGGAGAGAGAAATGGGATTTCCAGCAGTGTGCTGAATATGTGACCTAAATATCAACAATGTGTTGCACTCATGAATGGGTCATAGCTTTAGGCTGGTGGCAGCGCCTGGAGTTTGCTCGAGGTCCCTGTGTTAGAGCGAGTCGAGCACTACGCTTTTAGAACTTGTTTTTAAATGTACTGCCTACTTTTATCCATTTATATATTGACTGTCACTTTGCTTTGTTGTGCACTATGTTTTAACCCCTTTTTGTTGTGCAGGAGTTTTCGCCGCATTCCCGGACCTCTAGCGTCCTCCCTCGACTCATTTCAGCCGGCCCCAGTGCCCTGAGAGGGGAGGGCGAACCGCCATCTTGGGGTGGGGTGTTCCACGAGCCTGGCCGGAGTTAGCGGTCCAGTGCTTGGGTGTGACAGGCCTTAAGAAGCGATGTGCTTCCGGGAGCGCAGCGGACGGGCGCAGCGGGCTCGACAATGGCGCGCTGAAGGTGCGCCTAAGGTAAGCCTGTCTGCGCCCGTCCCCGCTCCGGCAGCGCTCAGGGCCAGGAACTCTGCCAAATCTATCTCTCACGTGACTGTTTCTCCCATCACGTATAACCCTGATGATCTGAGGGCCCTCAACTGCCACCCCTCATGCAATGGCGCCCCATGGAATGCCTTAGATTCCTTTTCACGGATTTGTCCTGGGTGTTATTTTCGATTTAACTGCTCTGATCCCCCCTCCACTTCCCAGGCCAACAAAGCTGGTGGGTCAATTATTCAAGCTGCTCTTATCAATGCCCACTCCTTACCGAAGCATTCAGAAGAAGTGCACAAACTTATCATTGATAAAGGGCTTGATATCCTTTTCATCACGGAGACATAGCTGAATGAGAACTGCGCCCCAGTGGTTGAACTGGCTGTTCCCAGAGGATTCAAGATCACTAGACTGGACCGTAACATAGGCAGGAGAGGAGGTCTAGCTGTGATATATAGGGAGAAGTGGTCTTTGATGAAAGAATGTACGGGTGGGATTGAGGATGGGGAAGCTTTGGAATTCTCTCTGGCCCTGTCCCCTCAATTTACCCTGGGGGTTCTGCTGATTTATCGCCAACCCGGTCCTTTGGGCGCTTTTATTAAATCTTTGGAAGAGGTTGTTATCCAGAGAGCGCTTAGATTCCCGAGTTTTTTAACGTTGGGAGATTTCAATTTACACATGGACACGGGCCTAGCTCCCGGATTGAAGGACCTGGAGGAGATCTGCGACCTTGGCAAGCTGGTGCAACAGGTGCGCTCTGCCACTCATGTAGGGGGTCACTGCTTAGATCTGGTGTATTCCAACTTTAGCATTTTAACCGACCCACCCCTCCCTGTCACTTGGTCGGACCACTTTCCAGTTCACTTTTCATGGGACATTAACAACACTCATGTGCCGGTTAACCCTCAGCTTGGGGAACACCCAAGAAGAATTAATATCCCTGATTTGGCAGAGGCCCTCATGCACACTGCCCCAGCGAATGCACAAAACCTGAATGATGCTGTTGATAATTTTTCATCCTGGATAGACTCCACTGTTAGATCTCTACCGGAGTGTAAAGGGAAAAAGCACCGTAGGGCCACCCCCCTGGTATACCGACCAATTAAAGATTTTAAAATTAGGATGTAAGGAGCGAAAACGAGTATGGAGAAGGAATTATTGCCCCATTGCAAAAACGGAACTCCGAATAGCACAACAAAATTACTATGCAGCAATTAAGATGGCCAAAGGGGAATTTTACGCGGCCAGAATTCTTACAGCCAAGAATAATAGCCGAGAAATTTTCTCCATTGTTAAGAGCTTCACAGCCCCGTGGCAGAGAAGATGTCAGCCCCGATCTCAACAGATTGGTGTGAGCAACTATCCACCTATTTTATTGACAAAATACAAAAAATCCAAGATAGTCTCAAACCCTCTGACGAGCCCCCTCCTCTGCAAGTCGATCAACTTTTTCACGATCGACTACCCTCGCCTTCACTATTCCAAGGAACAGAGGTTAAAGCCGAGATGTCCAAGTTCATAAATGTAGAGGAGGTGGATGTGATGGCTATACTAAAAGCACTGAAGTCGGGGTCCCCAGCAGATCGGTGCCCAGCAAGGGTCTTGAGTGGAGTGGAGCGAGGTAGTTGCCCCTATGGTTACTGCTTTGGTCAATGAGTCATTACTTTCAGGAATGGTTCCCTCCCAGTGGAAACAAACCAAACTCCTCCCTCTGATCAAAAAACCTACAGAAGATCCGCTGATTACATCCAACTACCATCCCATATCCCTTCTCCCGGCCCTTGCCAAAGTATGCGAGAAGGCCGCATTTCGGCAGCTGGAGAGGTTCGTGGAATCCTCTGGGCATTTCATCCGGCCCAGTCGGGCTTCCGTACCTCTTTTAGCACCGAGACTGCGCTTGTGGAGGTGGCAGAGGCCATTAGGGAGTGCCTGGACGGGGGCGGAAGAGTGGCTCTAATTTTATTGGACCTCTCTGCTGCGTTCGATACGGTGCCCCACCTCCAGCTTCTGTCTAGGCTGGAGGATATTGGCATTACAGGCTCCGCCCTTAGGTGGATTAGTTCTTTCCTTTCAGACAGGTCTCGACAAATCTGGCTACCCCCCTTCCACTCTTCTAACCGCAGGGTAGGTACTGGAGTACCACAAGGGTCGACCTTGAGTCCCCTTTTATTCAATGTTTATTTGACCCCTTTGATTCTGTTGGCAGAGAACTTGGGTGCGAAGATAATGGCATACGCCGATGACACCCAACTTCTCTTTACCTGGAACAAGGATAATATCTGCACATCAGGAGTCCGTCAATGCCTGTCCTCTGTATTTGCTTCGCTAGCAAGAGCCTGCCTCAAGTGCAATGAGGACAAATCAGAAAATTTGCTCTATGGCCAATTTTCAACTGACTTTAGGGAGTCCATTTGGCCCAGCGGATCACCTTGCCCCAAGCAAGATGGTGGGATTGCAAAGAACCTAGGAGTCTGGTTTGATGCCGATCTATGTTTCCGTGACCAGATTTCCAGACTGGCAGGGACTTGTTTTGGCTCCCTGACCATCCTTCGAAGATTCTTTCCCCTTCTCCCCCAAGCGGGTAAAAAAACGGTAGCCAGAGCACTCGTGCTCTCCCGCCTGGACTATGCGAACGCCCTTTACATCGGGCGGCTGACTTTCTGATTAGAAAGCTACAGGTAGTCCAGAATGCGACGGTGAGACTCCTTTATAACATTCCTAGGAGGCTCAGCGTTCGTAAGCAACTGAGGGAGCTACACTGGCTTCCAGTGGCCCAAAGAGTGCGTTTTAAGGCTCTGGTACTCGTTTATAAAGCCCTGCATGGACCTTGTCCGCCCTACCTCGCAAAAAGATTTGCCTTTTACCAACCGACCCGTCAGCTGCGATCTGCCTCCCGAAGGCAGGTGGTTGTCCCCAGATTTAAGAGAGTTCGCCTGGGGGGGCAATCTCTGACGGTACGGGGAGATCAGATGTGGAACACCCTTCCTGATGCTCTAAGATACTCCCCCACCCTGACCAATTAAAAAAATTGTTAAAAACCCACCTCTTCACACATTCTGAATAGCTGTCTCTCGCTCACTCTGACACCGTTTCCTCACCGCGCCACGACAGTCCCGACTAACAGAGCGCGATACAAATCAACATATAACATAACATAACATAGCAGCATGTCCTTTGAAAACAATTTAGTGAATATTGTTTTGTGGTCACAAACAGTGAAAATAATTTTTAGCCTCATACCTGTGAACAAGGTCCAGGTTGAACGAAATGTGTGAGGAAATCACAGGAAAGTTATCACGGGTTTTACATTACGTTTAATAAATACATTCAAGCCTGGAGTGGGATTACAACTCATTTTGTCTTTTAAATATATATATATATATATATGTGTGTGCGTGTGTATTCACTGAAAAAAAACAAAGGTTACAGGGTCATTGTAGTTAGGAAATGGAAATAAAAAAAACTTAGAAATTCACTGAAAAGCCCAAAGGTTACAAAGACTGTATGTGGTGTATGTCTTCCACTTCCATTGTAGTTTTCTTTATTTAGTTTTGTAGTTCTTCTCCCTTGTTAGACTCTTAGCTATGTAATATGGAATTCTGTTATTGTATTCTGGTGATCCAGATTCTACTTCAGTGAAGCGGTTGGAGCTGAACTGAAGAGATGCCTGGACTCTAGCACCAGTGGGTCTATTTGTATCTTTAAGAATAAATAAGTTTAAATCTTATTTCTGCCTCCTCCCGCTCTTTACAATGGCGACGAGGTTAATTAATTAATTACTGACCCACTGTGTAGCCATCTTAAAGAAAAGAAGACTTCTACTTTCCAGAAGCCCTTTGATTCGGACCTCTGCGTGGTTGTGCCGGCTACCACTGTCCTCCTATTGAAGATCCAGGCATCCGGTGTGAAACTCTCGTAATTTTATTACGTTTTAACGTACTGTTACGAATTAATTAACTTTGAGGATTTAAAACGGCCCTTACTTTTTCTTTTTGCCGTTAGTCGCCGCACGCGCTGGCTTCTTGCGCTCAAGACCCTTCTACGTCTCTTTGAGTTCTGAGCTCTGTGACGCTGCATGCAGTCACGTCTTCACGTATTGGAACGTGTGAGCTCATTGAAACGCATCGCTTTGCACGCAACGGGCGGCCATTTTAACAACATATTTCAAAGTTGTCATGGAAACTGTCCACACGCTCGTATTTTAAGCGCGTACTTGTTTCCATTTCTCAATGAGCCTTGATTCGCCCTTCATTCATCACGAATTTAAAGCGGTTTTCAAGCTAATTTTTCAGCGAACACAGTGATTCGCTCACTTTCTACTTATTTTTTAAAACACTTGCATTTATTCTAAGTTACTGTTATTTATTCAGACATTATTTATTTTAAACATTGCGCTTTTCTTTTATTTTGCATCAGTGATTTGCACACTGTTATTTTAAGTGCAAGTTACCTTTCAGTGATTTGCACACTGTCATTTTAGTGCAAGTTACCTTTCAGTGATTTGCACACTGTTATGTTAAGTGCAAGTTACCCTTCAGTGGTTTGCACACTGTCAATTTAAGTGCAAGTTACCTATTCAGTGATTTGCACACTTATTCTACGAGTGCAAGTTTCAGTTAATTTCAGTGATTTGCACACTTTTCAGTTTTATTCTTCTCCAGTGTTTGCACATTTATTCTACGTGCAAATCATCTTTTCAGTGATTTGCACACTTACTCTACTAGTGCAAGTTTCTGCTAATTTCAGTGATTTGCACACTTTCTTGTTTGACATGGCTTCTTCTCAAATTTGCAACCAACCTTCTATTTTCCTGCAAATTCCTGGAAAACCTAAGTTATCTTGAAAAAATGGTTTGAGTCCTTCGAAAACTATATTGTTGCAATTGATGGTTCTAAATTCTCACCAGAAAGGAAAAATGCTATTCTTTTTAGTTATTTAGGTACAGCTGCAATTGAGATTTATAAAAATCTCGAACCTATCACAGCACCGGGAGGTTGAAGGAGATGTTTGGAATGTATTTTTAGAAGCTGTTGCCAGACTTGAAAAGCAGTTCGAAGATGAACCTAATGTATTAATCGAGAGACATGCTTTTCATAAAAGAAAACAGTTGTCCGATGAGTCAGTAGAAGATTACGTGGCGGCCTTGAGGGTATTAGCTGCCAATTGTCAATTTGGAGCACTTGTTGATTTCTCTATTAGAGACCAATTTGTTTTTAATTGCTTCTCAAAGAAGGTTCAAGAAAGACTTTTGGTGTGCCGCAACCCCACGTTAGGAGAGGTGATTGATCTAGCCAAAGGCATTGAAAGATCTATAGAATCTTCTAAAATCATTGAAGCGGAATCTGTTAAAAATGCAAGTGTCTCTTCCATTTGCGCAGTTCAAACTCGAAGCAAAAATCTTTTCAAGGCTAACAGGGAGTCTGGTTTAAGCTGTTTTAGGTGTGGTTCTAAATCACATTTAGCGAACTTCTCTGATTGCCCTGCACTAAAAAAGAAATGTACCAAGTGTGGCAAAAATGGTCATTTTTCTGCATTCTGTAAAACTGTTAAGAGAAATGTAAATACTACAGTCAGTTATGTTTCTGATGTTGAAAATGATATGCACAATATGATTATCACCATTTATGATGATACTGTTGAGAATTATATTAACAGTGTTATTCTCCCTTTCAAAGCTCCTTTGGGTATTGTTTCTGTTGGAAAGGTTGAGTTTGAAGCCATGGCTGATTCTGGTTCGCCAGTAACCATTTTATCTGACGTATTTTTCAAGGAAAATTGGAGTGGTGTCAAGCTTAACATTTCCGACATAAATCCTAAGGCGTTTGGTAATTTTAAAATTAAAATGTTGGGTTTCTTTCAGGATTTTCTGAAATTTGAGACTCGCCAAATCTTTACTAAAATTTACGTGGCTATTGACGGGAAGAATATTGTGGGTTGGTTTGACCTTGGCAAGCTTGGCATTAACTTATGCCCAGGTTCTGATCACCCAATCCAATTAAGAGATATGCCTGTCAGTAGTATTATTTTAGAGGATGATTCCCTGTCTTCTATTCTTCATAAGCATGAAAAAGTGTTTGAGGATGTGGTTGGACAGGTAAAAGGATTTTCTCATAAAATCAAACTCAAGAAGGATGCTTTACCTGTCCAACATAAAGTCCGCATGGTACCTCTGGGAGTGAGAGATAAACTTAAAGCACATTTAGACGACCTGTGTTCTCAGGGTATCATAGAATCTACGGACAGTTCTGAGTGGGTTTCTGCTATAGTTATCGCTCTTAAAAAGAATAATGATATTAGGCTATGTGTTGACCTTCGCTCTTTAAATAAAAACATTGTTATTGAGACCTATCCCTTACCTAGGATACAGGAAATGCTGGCGGCGGTTAATGGGGCAAAGTTTTTCTCCATTATTGATCTTAAATCCGCCTATCATCAGGTGACTTTAGTAGAGGAGTCAAAGGACTTGACAGCCTTTATCACCCCTTTTGGCCTATATAGATTTCTTAGAATGCCTTTTGGCTTAGCGTCAGCGGCCAGTGTTTTTCAAAAATTGATTGAGAATCTGTTTCATGGTCTCAAAGGTGTACAATCATTTCAGGATGATATACTAATTTTTGCTAAGACCATTTCTGATCATAATGTTATCTTGGAAAAGGTTTTAAGCACCTTAAACAACAAGGGAATGACAGTGAGTAAAGATAAATGTAAGTTTTTGGTCAGTGAAATTAATTATTTAGGCCACAAAATAACTCCTGAAGGCATCTTCCCAAAAAAAGACATAATTTCCAGCTTAGAAAATTGCAGTAAACCCAAAGACACGGATACCTTGCGCTCATTTCTTGGTTTGAGCGAGTATTATGCCAAGTTTGTGAAGGGGTATGCCTTGGTTGTAGAGCCACTTAGATTATTACTTAAGAAAGGTGCTAAATTTTTGTGGACAGATATTCATGACTCTGCTTTTGTGAAGGTTGTTAATCTCATTGCTAAGGCACCCGGTTTAAACACTTTTGACCCTGAAGGTGATTCTTTTGTGACTGTTGATGCCAGCACTGTTGGTTTGGGTGCGGTGTTCACTCAGATTGTTGAGGGCAAAGAACGTGTCATTTCTTTCATCTCCAGGGGTATTAGGGGTGCAGAAGCTCACTACAGCACTATTGAGAAAGAGGCCCTTGCCTGTGTGTGGGCTGTTGAAAAGTTTAAGAATTTTTTGTGGGGAAGGCCTTTTACTTTGGTAACTGATCACAAGCCGCTTGTCTACATGATGGACGGCGTGAGAAGTGGTAATGCTTCCTCAAGGTTGGTTAGATTAATTGCGAGGTTACAAGAGTTTAACTTCACCATTCAGCACATCTCTGGTGGGAAAAACGTTACCGCAGATTGCTTGTCCAGATTACCTCCTGTTGATGACTCTGGTGATGAACTTCTTGATCTGCACGAATGTGTCGTAGCTTCTGTTGACGCTTTAGAATTCTGTTGTTTTGGTGTTGAGGAGAAGGATTGGAGACATCATTTTTCTAATGACAGTGTTTTGCAGAAGGTTAAATCTTATGTTGCTAATGGGTGGCCTTCTGTTAAGAATTTAGAGTTACCTCTGAGAAGCTTTGCTCAGGTCTCTGAGGAATTGTCTATTCAAAACGATTTTTTGCTAAGACAAGATTTGTTCATCCCTCCTGCTGGCCTCAGGGATAGAATTATTCAGTTAGCGCATTCTGGGCATCCTGGTGTGTCTGCTACCAAGAAGCTGTTAAAGTGCCATTACTGGTGGCCTGGTTTAGATGCTTCAGTGGAAAGATTCATTGATAACTGTTCCGTTTGTATCAATTCTGATAAGCACTGGAAGGTTGCTTCTGAACCGTTGTCCTTAGGTAATGGTCCCACAGGCCCTTGGCAAAGGCTTTCCATTGATTTTTCGGGACCTTTTGAGTGTCTGGGTAGAGAGATGAGATTTCTCATTGTACTAATTGATGATTTCTCCAAATGGATTTATTTTTCTTTTGTAGAACACCCCACCACTGATGAAGTTGTATGTTTTTTGGACAACATTTTTAGGGTTGAGGGAGCACCTGTTTCTTTGATGTCGGACAATGGTGTCCAATTTGTTTCCAGTAAGATGCAAGTTTTTTTGAATAAGTTTGGGGTTACTGCCATCAGAGCTCCCCTTTACAGTCCTCGCTCAAATGGTAAGGTGGAGAGGGCTAACAGATTTTTTAAGGAAGGCGTTCAGGCCGCTTTAGAAAGCAATCTTGATGTTTTGCAGTTTCTTAAGGAGAAAATTTGGAGTTACCATTTGACCCCCAATTCTTGCACTGGCATATCTCCTTACTTTTTAATGCGAGGCAGAGAACCCAGATGCATGTTCATGCTTTTAATTGGTAGTGCCAAATCTAATAAAATCAGTTTGGAGGATTCTATCATTAAGGCTAGGAACAATATTTATTCTGCTCGTGTGTCTGGTAAGGCCTATCATGATTTGTCTCATCATTCTAAAGGCAAAAATGTTTCTATTGGTGATTGGGTTAGAACTATTAAACCATCTTTCACCCCCAAGGGTTCGTCTAAGTTCTCTGAACCTTTTCAAGTTTAGGATGTCACCAATTCCACCGTTTTGCTTAAGGATAAGGGTTGGTGGAGCAAGAGTTCTGTGATAATTCTTAAACCTGGTCAAGAGCGTTTCTTTTCTAAAATGGGAGATGGTGCCTTGTTTGATGATATTGCTCTTTCCAATGACAATAACAATGCTTGTTCTGTTCCTGGATCTGTTCATTCCACCAACAATGCTGAGAAATCTCCAGATCCTGGATCTGTCCTTTCCAGTGACAATCTTGAGAATTCTCCCATTCCTGTTCCTGACACTGCTTGCTTACCTCTCTCTGATTCGGTGGGCACTGATCTAGGAAATGACATTTCTTTGAATTCCTCTGTTCTGGATGCTCCTATTTTATCTAGAAGAAGTGTAAAATTGCCTAAGAAATTCTGTGATTATGTGTTAGATTGATTTTGTTTTCTTTATTTTGTTTGTTTCATTTTGTTTAGAAAGGAACATGTGGTGTATGTCTTCCACTTCCATTGTAGTTTTCTTTATTTAGTTTTGTAGTTCTTCTCCCTTGTTAGACTCTTAGCTATGTAATATGGAATTCTGTTATTGTATTCTGGTGATCCACATTCTACTTCAGTGAAGCGGTTGGAGCTGAACTGAAGAGATGCCTGGACTCTAGCACCAGTGGGTCTATTTGTATCTTTAAGAATAAATAAGTTTAAATCTTATTTCTGCCGCCTCCCGCTCTTTACACTGTATAGTTAGGCTGCGGTTTCACTCGTACAAAACCAGAGAAATTCAGCTGTTCAGTTAGCTGTGCTAACTATAACTTGCGCCCCCACAATGCACTGCTTATGACCTAACATATTACATCACTCATGACATGGTACGGGACATCACTGATTACATTACTAATGATATCTCAAATAACATAACTGATGATACCATCTAGGTACTGTGAGTTTTAAAAAAAAGTATATGAGTGTTAAATATATATACTAAGGTGTATTGGTGAATCAGTGGGTCTATGAGTGCCTGCATGGATGATTCAGTGGGTGTGTGACAGACTGTTTAAGTGAGTGATTAGGTGTCTCAGTAAATGTATAGGTGAGTGACAAGGTTAAGTGAATGTCTGCATCAGTCAGTCAGTTGGTATCTAAGCGGCTGTATGGGTTGGTGAGTGGGAAGGTGAGTGGCTGCATGGGTGATCGATTGGTTATCTGAGTACCTGTATGGGTGTATAAGTGTCTATGTGTGTTGGTCAGGGGTTGTGTGACTGTCTACATGGATGCATGAGTAGGTGAGTCAGTGGCTGTATGGGCGAGTAAATACATATGTGAAAGGCAGTATAGGTGAGTGTTGGAGTATATGAGTGACTGTATGTGTGAGTGAGTGATGATGAGAGTGGTTGTATGGGTTAGTGTGTGCTTGTGTAAGTTACTGTACAGGTGAGTGAGTATGTGTTACTTTGTGTAGGAATGAGTAAGTGAGTGGGTGTGTGTATAATTATATAGGTGAGTAAGTGGCTGTATGATTGACTCTATGAGTAAGTGAGAGTGGTGCATAAGTAGCTCTATGGATAAATGACAGTGTGTAAGTGGCTGTATGGGTATATGAGTGTATATATCAGTGGTTGCATTAGTGAATGAGTTACTGTATGAGTGGCTGTTTGGGAGTCACCCATGAGAGGATGTATGTTCCGGCCTATAGATCAGTGAGTAAGTCTGTAAGTACTGGTATGGGTGTTTCAATGGTTTTGAGAATGGTAGTGTGGAAGTGTATAAGTTAGTGAGTGCATCTGTGAGAGGCTGTAGGTCAGCGGTATATGGGTGAGTAACTGCCTATGAGAAAGATGATATAAGTGAGTGTTGGAGTATATGAGTGAGTGTATGGGTATGTGAGTGAATGTGATAGTGGCTGTATGTTTGAGTATGTGCTTGTGTCACTGACTCTATAGGTGAGTGAGTATTTGTTATTCTCTGTATGAGTTAATGAGTAGGTTTGTTTTAACTATATATGGGAGTAAGGGACTGTATGATTCACTGTATGAATGAGTGAGTAGGTGTGTGAATAGCTCTACAGTTGACTGACTCAGTGTGTGAGTGGCTATATGGGTATATGAGCGGATATGTAAGTGGCTGTGTTTTTGAGTGAGTGGCTGTATGAGTGGCTATATGGGGGACTGAGTGGATGTGTGGGTACACGTATGAATGAGTGGGTGTATAAATACTAGTATGGGTATATAAATAAGTTTGAGAATGATAGTGTGGAGGTTGCAGTGGGTGCATGAAAGGTTATATGGGGGTGTGAGGGGTGCATCTGTTATCGTGTGGATGATGTCATAAGTGATGTCATCAGTGATGTAATTTGAGATGTCATCAGTAATGTCACTGACCTATCATGAGTGATGTAATATGGGAGGTCATATACAATGCAGTGCTGGGTGCAAGTTATACTTAGTTCACTAACAGCTGAATTTCACTGGTTTTGGACGAATGAAACCTGAGTCTAACTATAACATCCCAGTAACCATTGGATTTTTGTTGTGAATTTCTAAGGATTTTTAAATGCGATTTCCGAACTATAGCGTTCCTATAGCCTTTGTTTTTTCCAGTAAATTTCTAAGGTTTTATAAATGCTCATTCCTAAATATAGCATCACTGTACCCTTGTTTGTATGTGAATTTACATGGTTTTTAAAAAGGTTTTCACTTAACAAAAAAGATACCACTAATCATTCTATTTTAAATATATATTTTAATGTTTTCTATGTATTTAAAAAAAGTTAAAAACATGTTTATAATTACTTTCTGGAAACATAGGTAAGGCCAGCTGATTACACGGTTTAACTGTTATTTATTTGAAAGTTTATATCGTTTTGAAATTTTACATTTTGCAATATTTATAATTTTGCAGAGTATGTAATTATATTATCAAGTTACGTTTTGAAACAGAAAAGTTGTGTTCAGTGTTTTGGGATTATTTTCTTCAAAAATAAATGATTGCATGGTTACTGTTAGTTGTGTAAATGATACATTGTTGTGTCATTATGTAGAATATTTTGATTCTATAAGTAGTTTTTTTTTGTTTAAAAAAATAGTGTTGCATACCGGTCATGGACCTACGCGTCCGGTATGTAAATCTGTTATACAAATACAAGTGTAAATACATATAGAGACAGAAATAATATTTAATTTTAAGTAAGAGGATGATTTTTGTCAACGCAGCTCCATTGCGCACCGGCTGCGTCAATGTTGAAACCGCATGTACTTTTAATAATGTTGAATATAGTTACAATATTTTTTTATAGATTTTAATGGAACTGAATCAAAACTAAATTAGTGAAATCAAATTGAAGACATTTTAAAGTTAAAATAAAAACAAATTTTAGGTTTGCTATAGAACAGCCACAGCGTTGAACATCGTGCCAACACATATTTCTGGGGTCTTGTAGGGGTTGCGACTTTGGCATGAGCTGTAAAAGTTTTAAATATTCTTGTGCATAATTCAAATATATGTTTTAGTTAAAGACTTCTGACTAAAATGTTTAAAAATTGATTTACTAATATTAAATAATCATTTTTAATGAAATGTAACACATTTTACGGGTAGGCCACGTGTCCCCGATGGTGACCCAGCATCATGTCACATGGAAAGAAAGCTTTTGATTGGTAAAAACTTTTCATTCTGTTAGAAGGAGGATCTAACACCTGTTTTGTTGCAGGGATTCTGCACATATACCGAACTATGCACAGGAAACCAGGACCTCAGTGTATAGTGGTGTACCAACTGCCCCCCTTAGTGCCCAAAATCCCAATCCGACTAGCTATAGTGTCTCATTCGTTCTCCGTACCTCAGCAAAGCTCCCTATAACTAGACAACCCAGAACATGTCACTCCGACTCTCTCAGGAATCGTGGGTGCAAGAACACTTTTTCGCTCACTCACTCATACTTGTACACAAAATGAGTAATCAGAGACACTGTATAGTTTAAAATGTTTATTTTAACTAATGTGCTCTAAAATACAGTACACGTGCTATTACTAACAGCAAAATGCATAAACACAATTTAGTGAGCATTGTTACAATGCCAATGAATATGAACTTGGAGATAATTTTATAAAGCTGGTAGAAAACGGCCTACTGTGCCTTGCCACCCTCCCCGTGCTTGGAACTAAATTATTATAAAAATGGAAGACTTATGGACTTTGTCAGGGGGACCCCACACCTCCAAGTCTAGATGCAAAGGTTTACATCTACGGACAAGCACAGCTATTCTCTCTGGAAAGGTTTTTCTCCAAGTGCCTCGAACATGCATGCAATATTAAAAGCACTCCATTTTAGAAGTGCAGCTGTGCTTCGTGTTATGTCTAGGTGTGGGGGACTGACCAGAGCAGAATAACAAGGGACATTATATTTCGACCTTGCACATCATGTACAGAAGAAAACTACAGAGAACAGCAAGGAACGCGAAAGGCAGGCGATTTTCATGTGAACAGGCACAAGCTGAGTCTTTGTCGAAAACAAAGTTGTGTAGTAACGTGCACAAAAGCAGCAGCATGGCAGCCAAGCTTGTACTAACTTAGCAATGTCTGCAGTCTATCCACCAACCTCACTACAGTTTCTTCCTTCTTTTGGGTGTGTCTGCATCTGTTGACACCTTTTTGTATTGTGTCCAGTTATTTTCTTTTTTGTGTGTTTTGACCTACTCCTCACTCTTCACATATGGAGGAAGACAAAGAGCTGGAAGAGGTTGAAGAGGTTGAAGAACCTTTTTAAAAAAAGAAAGTATTGTTTGGACCTTTTTCACTATTCCTGAAGGTGTGAAAAAGGGGAATGTGAAGAAGGTCACTTGCTCCCTTGCGGCAAGATTTGTCAAGTGGATCAGATATGAAATATTCCTGTGGGACATTGTCCATGAAAAAAAATCTGGAGACAATGCACCCAACTCGCCTTGCAAAGGAAGCCATGGCTAGAGAGAAAAGGGACTAAGCTGCATGAGGCAAATTAGATCAGTCTTCTACATATTGTGAATCTGTACTCACAGCACCACAGCCCCAGACCTTTTCTGAGATGGCAGAATCAATCAATCAGTCAATCACGACATTTGTATAGCGCGCTACTCACCCGGAGGGGTCTCAAGGCGCTGGGGGAGAGGGGGACTTTACTGCTCGAAAAGCCAGGTCTTGAGTTGCTTCCTCAAGGAGAGATGGTCCTGGGTTAGCCGGAGGTGGATGGGGAGGGAGTTCCATGTCTTAGCTGCCAGGTAGGAGAAGGATCTTCCCCCGGTGGTGGCTCTGCGGATGCGTGGAATGGCAGCGAGGGCGAGGCTGGTTGATCGTAGCTGGTGTGTGGGAGTGTAGAAGGTCAGGCGGTTGTTGAGGTACTTGGGGCCCAGGTCGTGGAGGGCCTTGTGTGCATGGGTGAGGAGTCTGAACGTGATCCTCTTGCTGTCGGGGAGCCAGTGTCGGTCTCTCAGGTGGCCGGAGATGTGGCTGTGTCGGGGGATGTCCAGGATGATTCGTGCGGAGGCGTTCTGGATGTGTTGGAGTCTTTTCTGAAGTTTGGCTGTGGTTCCAGCGTAGAGGGTGTTTCCGTAGTCCAGTATGCCTGGGTGACCATCTTCCTGGTTTCGGTGGGGATCCACCGGAAGATCTTTCGGAGCATGCGCAGGGTGTTGAAGCACGATGATGAGTCGGCGTTGACTTGTCTGGTCATCGAGAGGGAGGAGTCCAGGATGAAGCCCAGGTTACGTGTGTGGTCCGTTGGTTTGGGAATGGTGTACAGGGCAGGGGTCACCAGGAGTCAGGCGGAGGGCGATGACCCCAGGATGAGGACTTCCGTCTTGTCTGAGTTCAGTTTCAGGCGGCTGTCCTTCATCCACTCCGCGACGTCTTTTATCCCTTCGTGTAGGCTGGTTCTGGCTGGTTCTGGCGGTGGCGGGGTCGATGCTGGAGTGCTCTGTTGAAAGTGCCAGGCTATTTTGTTGATGAGGAGTCTATCTCTGCTATTATTACTCTTCTAAAAGGACAAAATGTAAATTTGTTTGTTGGGTTTCCTGTCTCGTGTTTCACAGTTTTTTGCTAGTGCTATGTTTCAAAGATTGATTTTTTTCTTTCTTTTTTAAAAAGGTCAAAAACACCAAAACAAATTATCAGAACATACAAAAAAAGCTCAAACTGTTAAAAAAAAGGTTTTTACAGAACTACCTATTCTGTTTTAAAAAATAAAAATTATATGTTGTGAAACTGATTGGATGGCTAAAATGAGTGTATGGGAGAGTGATTTGTGTAATAGTGTATCTATATGTGATGAGTGATTGCTGTCTGAGAGATTGGTTGAGTGGATGAGTAGTGCCTTACTGATTTTATGAGCACATAAGTACTGTCTGTGTAATTGGATGAGTGTGTAAGTAATGTGTGAGTAATTGTAAGAGTCCACATGTAGTGCCTAAGTTATTGGATGAATGCATGAGTACTGCTTGGGTGATTTATAACTGTACGAGTAGTGCTTCAGTGATTGGGATGCTCCCTCAATTGGATAAGTGCACGAGTAGTGCATGAGTGTTTGTTAGGGTGTTTGTTAGAGTGAACTAGTAGTGCGTGGGAGCTTGATTGTGTGCATGAGTAGTACCTGGGTGATGGCATTAATGCATGGGTAGTCTGTGGGTAAGTGCAAGAGTGCATGACCAGTGTTTGAGAGATTGGTTGTGTGCATGAGTAGTGCTTGGGTAATTGGATAAGAGTGTGAGTACCGTCTAGGTGATTGCACAACTGTATTGGATGTGCCTTGGTGAATAGATAAGTGAATAGATAAGTGCATGGGTACTGCCTGGATGAGTGCGAGAGTAGTACCTGGGCGATTACATGAGTGCATTTAGTAGTGTCTACGTGATTAGATGAATGTATAGGTTTAGGTTATGTCTGAGTGATTGGATAGGTTTATGGGTAGTGCCTGAGTGATTGGATGAATGCATGGGAACTTCCTGGGTGGGAAAAAACTGAAGGTAGTGCGGCTACGGAGCCACACTTGTCTGTGCCGGTAGGGGGGGCGAGTTAAGCATGGGCGAATTTTGCGAATCTCGCGTTCGCGAATTTTGCGGATTTGCGAACTCGCAATCCGCAAAATCCGCGAATTCTCGCAAATTTGCTGATTTTTTTTTTGTGTGTTCGCGCGGGTTTCTGCCAGTTCGCGAGGGTTTTGTACAATTTCGCAAATGCGAACTTACCTGTCGGGTCGCAAGTTTTGCGAACTTGTTGTTTCTACGTGTCCAGCCTGTTTGGGACACTCTTCTTCATCACTGCCACTCTCTGTCACCACTGCCACTCTCTGACTACTCATGCAACCCTCTGGCCCACCCATGCCACCCTCTGTTTCATCACAGCACCCTCTGGTTGTCCAGTCAGTGTACATTATTGTGGCAAAGCAAAGCACACCTTCCCTGCCTCAAGTGACCTGAATTAATTTGGGGCTGATTAATGTGTCACAGAATATTTTTTTAGCTGGCACCTGCTTCCTTAGTGCTTCCTGATTAGTGATCTTTTGCACTTGCTAAGTGCTTTCATTGTTGCAAAATTAGTTACAACACCTGCCCTGCCCCACCTGACAATAATGAATTAGGGCTGATTAATGGATTTGAACTTCCAGCCTGGCTCCTGCTTGTCTCCCTTAGCTGTAATTCAGGACCTTTGTGGCATATGTGTAACTATTCTGAGTTTCAGAGCAGGGTCACATAATAGTTGCAAGTAGGCAACTGAACTCTGGAGGGGCCCCTCAGGAAGCACTACAGGAAATGGCTACTAATGATGAGCCTGAACTTTTGAACCTGGTAAGTAGTTTCAGTTTTGCTAAGATCGTATTTCTGCAATTTAGCGCTTATTCGCGGGGCGCGAAGTTGTACTGGGAAGCCGCGAACTCAAGCGAACAGTGCGAGCAAGCCATAAAATCCGCTGCTCGCGGATTTGCGGATTTTGCGGGAGATTCGCGAATCTCGCGGATTGCGAATTTACCGAAAATCTCCAAAATCCGCGAGCGAAACTGATTTTCCGCCCATACTTAGGGCGAGTAAGAAAAGTGCCCTCGTCTCGGAAGACCATTTATGCAATTGCTCCACTCGGGAAAAGCGGCTGATAATCTCTTGGCTGCCTCAGAAGCTTCTATGGCTGGAATCATACTTGAGGCAGTGCAGCTCGGACATGGTGGGCTGCCTGATGTAGACTATGCCAGCTGTGCTGAACCTCCTTCCCTCGCAAGTATCGATACAGCACACTTGAACGGCGTGCTTTATGGAGCACTATCAGCCCCTATACTTCACTTGTTTCAGCAACAACCATCTGCTCAGCAGACATGCCAGACAGAGGAGAGTGCCAATGCTTCTGTTTCCTGCCTGAACATTGTAGGCTCACTGTCATCTCTACAAACACTAACACCACCACAGTCGTTGACTTTGGCAGATGTAGTGGGGAATAAGGCTGCCAGTTCATTGTCTATTGACCAGGGCTGAGATAATTTAAGAATGTGGGCAGATACTCTCCTCTCAGAGCTGTTATGGCTCCCTCAAACAGCAGATACATCAGACTTGGAGGCTGATTCTGGGGTTGATTAGGGGCTGATCAACATGATAAACATTATAATAACTTGTCTACCTGATTATGTGGTGATGGGGCATCTCACCCTACTCATCTCTACCTTGGCAGAGCACGAATGATCAATCAATTAATCAGGGGAATTGTAAGTGTGCTACTCACCCGAGAGGGTCTCAAGGCGCTGAGGGGGGGGTCCACAGATCTGTTAGTTGATCAACCATCATATCACTCAGGGAGTCAGCTAGCCTTCCTTCAGCAAAAAAAAGACGTAATCTTAAACCTGATAAATCTATTAGATGTATTAGATGTCCGAAATAAAATGGCAAACTTTTCAGTAGGACGCAACTTCGAGGTCCTATTCTAGCGCACTCAAAAACTAAGACAGAGAGCAGTCCTCTATGCCCATGGGTCACTTTACAGGGTGAGGTCAAAGCTATCATCTCAAGACTCTCTAACACAGGTCTGACTGGAGGACTTTATATCAGTCAAAACTCCTCTCCCCCCAACATCGCATAACACCACCAATCACTCACTGAAGACACATCCATGCGCACCTGGTTCCCCTCTTCAGTCTGTTATTCCTATGTTGACAGAAATGGAAGTTCCCACATCCAAATGTGCGGCTCTGAGGTATCCCTAGCAATGGCGACACCAGGGATGGTAGAACCTATTGAACCATCACTCTGTTCAATCTTGCAGGTTTTACAGGCACAAAGAACCCAGGCACAGGAGCACTATATACAGCTCAGAGCAGAAAACGCTATGATCCAGCATTCATTAACAGCAGTAACCAACAAAGTGGCTTTACTTACTAACGATATGATGGAGCTATAGCAACATTTGGCAGATAACGAAGAAGCAGTAATATACTCCACTAGCCTTGTCCGGGATCATGACAATCAGCTGATGGCTTTGCAGGTTAAAATTAAGGACATGGAAAATCGGCAGCGCCGGAATAACTTAAGAGTGTTTGGGGTCCAGGAAGGCAAGGAGGGCTCTGATCCACGGGTTTTCATTGTTCAGCTGTTCCAGAAGGCCTTTCCTGATTTTGTTGATTGGGATTCGGATTCCCAGATTCAAAGGGCTCACAGGTTGCCAATCATTCTGAATCAAGCAGATCAGACCAACTTACGATGGCTGCGTCCAATCCTCATCTATGTAGGCAACTTCCTCTTACGATAGGCTATTGCCATCTAAGCTTGACCTACGACATCAGTGGTTGTTGAATCTCTTTAAGTCTCCGTAAGATTGGATCTTTGCAAATTCTTTGTATGATGGACAAGAGGTGGAGGATGCAGCAGCTTATTAACCCCTTGAAAGCGAATGGGGCCCAGGTGTATCTGCAGGAACTGGCCCGGCTAAGGTCATCAAGGATGGTCATTTAGAGATTTTTTCCATAGGACCTGGATTCAAAGCTGGCACTCTCAAGATGGCAATAATATCCTAAAGAATGATATGAACATAACAAACGCTTCCCTCGCAAAGACGATCTGCAGATACATTCTACTACTGCCGAAAAAAAACAGAGAAGGAAAAAAAGGGAAAAAGAGGACATTTAGCTCTTGCACATATATAAGTAGGACTTCTCATTTTTTTCAATGTTTCTTTTTTTTGTTCTTGTTTTCTCTCTCTCTCCCGATGGTGTTATCTTTTTCATCTTCCAGGCTCTTATATTGCATCACTTCTCATGCAGTTGATACTTACCCAAGGCAGTGATCCCGGGAGCCATGTTCACTTAAGGCTGTCAACGATCGACAAACAGGTCAGTGGATTTATTCCTTTTCCTTTTTGGGGGAGCATGGGGGCTAAAGGGGGGATGGGCCTTCAGGGGGTTTGCACACAGAATACAGGGGTTTACAGTGGGCTTAAATCACAACGGGCACTAATAGCAGTATTAGAAAATGAATTTGCTCTCTTACAAATGTTATCGTTTTTTCGTACCTTTCTGCTTTTTTTCAAAGCTTTCTCTTTTTAAAATTGTTTATGGTTAAATATAATGGGGAATTGCAAAGAAGCCCTATACTATGTTTCTCACACTATCTGAAATTTCATGATGGGGATAATTGGATGTATAGGTTGGAACATAGCAGGGTTGACTATGGCATCTAAGCATCAGCTGGTCAGGGCGGAGCTTCAGCTTTATAAACCTCATCTGGTATTTCTCACAGAAACATATGTGGCATATAAGGACAGAGGTTTGCTAAAGCAACTAGGTTTTGAAACAGTAGAATGCACCTCCTGGGGGTAGCAATCAGAGGAGAAGCGATACTCAAGGACAAGCAGCTAACATGCAAAATCCTTTAAACTTCTTCTGACCAATGGGGTAAATGTGTCATTGCACAATTGGAAATCCGTGATAAAAAGTTTGTGTTCTGTGCAGTGTAGGGCCCAAACATGGGCAATCCTACCCTGTTCAATAATTTAATTTTGGAACTATTTAACTGGCACAGGGAACTGATCATCATGGGGGACTTCAATTGCACATTAAACTACGACATTGCTTCCACCAATAGGACGGCCTATCTGAGAATGCAGAGGGTTCAAGACTCACTTTATGAACTGGCTCAGTTACATTGTTTATCCGACGTGTGGTGAACGCTTCATCCAATGTCACCAGGATAAACACACTATTCTGCCCCTCATCCGCATTATACAAGAATAGATCTGGCTATGGTCTTTAAAAGTCTCTTGACAGCAGCTAAAATTGAGGTGTGCCCTCGGATAACCTCTGACCATAACCCTATTCTGTTTAGCTTTCAATTACCAATCGTAGATAAAACTAAGCTGCCTTTTTCATTCCATAGACGTCTTTTGAGAGACCCTGAATTTATATCATTCACTCGAATAGAACAAGTTTTTACAGTCAAATGTTGACAACGCATCTCCTACTATTGTTTGGGACCCAATGAAGGTTTACATACGTGGCACTACTTAACAATATATCTATTGCCTAAATAAAATCAATTAGAATAATGCCAGGAGATCTTGCAATGCATTAATACAGCTAGAAATCTTGCATGCAGAGGACATTAGGTTGGGAGGGCCAAATCAAGATCAGTTATAGGCATCACTAATAGATCTGCATCTACTTTTGGGCAGGATATTAAAAGAAAGGATTGCGGCCACATGCAACAAAAAACACTCTCTGCAATATGAATATGTGGATTGTCTGTCTGGAACTGGAAGGTGAGTGGAGCTGAGAGAGGTCTTGACTCAGGGAGTGGTTGAGATGGCACCAGGCTGCCCTGCATCTGGAGACTGGGGGCAGGAGAAGCCCGGGAGGTGAAAAGGCCTGGGCTGGGCCTATAAACCAATTGACCCATCTCCTGAGAAGTGATTAAGGATCCAGACCCCCATTATCAAAGGGACAGAGGTGATACTGGGAGGGAGACACCCAGAACTGATTTAGGGAGGTGTCAGGGACCCCTGAGCAGATACAAACAAAAGACATTAAGGGGTATAACTATGAGAGCTGAAACCCCTGAACGTTGGAATGAAACAGATATGGATTGAGACTGAAAAGGCTTGGACCCATTCTGTGGTCAAGAGGAACCTCTGCTAAAGTAGGAACAACTGAAGAGACTGCTGTGGATAGACCAATCCATGCTTGGCTATCTGGGGCTGGTCTGCAGTTTGCTGTTCTAACTAAGGAAGAGGCTGTTGGGACTGCTTGGAGGTGCTGGGTCCCCCTGCTTGAAGAAGACTATGCTTTGTGCTGTGTCTTGTAACCAAGGGCCCGAGGTGAGGTGGCTCCCTGTTTGGAAAAACAGGATCATAAAAGTTTACGGAGAAGCCCCAAGCAACGCGGTATGCACGTCCTTTTTGCCGCTTGAGACCCTCAGAAGTTGTGCCTTGTGATCGTGGAGTAAGCTAAGTCTCAGAAACACAGAGTGCGTGTCGGGGTGCAGGCCAAGGCATTGGTGAGGAGCGTCTGGTCATGGTGTGCACAGGGGTCGAGGTAAGACTTGGACACACAAGGGTGCATGTCGTGGTGCATCCCGGGTGTTGGTGAAGAGGGCCTGGGCCTTGTGTCCACCAAAGGAAGAAGCTAGACTCGGAAGCGCAGTGTGAGTGTCATGGTACAGCCATGGTGTTGGTGAGGAGCGCCTGAAGATCACGTGCACCAGCGGAGGAAGTGAGTCTCATACACGCTGGGTGCGTGTCATGGTGCAGCCCGGGTGTTGTTGAAGAGCGACGGGGCCTCGTAGGCACCAAAATAAGAAGCGTGTCTCCGACGTGCAAGAGTGTCATTGATGAAGTGCACCTGGACATCATGTGCACCGGGAGAAGAGGAGAGGCTGGAGCACGCAGGGTGCGTGTTGAAGTACAAGTGGAGCATTGGTGAAGGGAGCTGGGTCGTCGTGAGCACCAGAGAAGAGGCGAGTCTCGGAATGGCTGTGTGGTGTCGAAGTGCAACCTGAGGTGCTGATGAGGAGTGCCTGGTTAGGGTGTGCACCGAAGTGAAGTAAAGTCTCCACAGTGCTGGTGGCGAGTCTTGGTGTGGACTGAGACCACAGGAGTGAGGGCCAAGTCATTGGGGCCCCCTGAGTCAATCAGTAGTGGCCCGGACCGGCAGCCACAAAAGAACTGAGCCACCGGCCCGAGTCCCCCGCAGCCTGGGATGGAGTTATGGATCAAGACCCAAGTTGAAGGGGAGGAGAGGGGGATTGTTCCCCCCCAGGTAAAGTGGATCAACACCTGGGGTGGGGTGCGGGCCCAGAGGGACACTCTCTCGGCCTCCCCCTTCAGTCAGCTGCAGGAGCAATTGCTTCGGCTCGTATCCTGACCCATGCTGACCCAAGACGGGGGAGTACTGGGGCTGGAGTGGGAAACAGTACTTTTTGTGTCATCATTTGCTCCATAACGGAGCACTGTTAACAGAGCACATAAAACTGTTGTATTACACTTTGCATTATTGCTGCTAATGAACTATCGAACTGTCGTATGATGCCTGACCTCATTTGTGCCTGACGAACTTTATGCTTGATGCGTTATGCACTGCGTTATTTCTTCCTTGCATATTGCCTGATTGTAACGTGACACATCACATTATTTCTTCAGTGCACAGTATCTGAGTATAACGTGGCACAGTGTAGTATTTCTTCATTGCACCATACAGGATTGTAGCATGACGCATTGCTTTGTTTCTTCCTGGTACAGGGCATGCTGGTGGTGATACACATTGCATTATTCCTTCAATTTCAAAGTACATGACTGTGGCGCTAAGTATGGCATTGTTTTTCTGTTGCACAGTATAAGAGAATATTGTTACACATTGCAGGATTGTTTCCTTTTTTCAACATGTGTGATTCTAGCAATACGACTTGCCTAACCCTTTTGGGAAATGGATAGAAGTTAGCTTAATGTTGGTTCAAAGTGATGGTCGGGATTAGAACTTGCCAACCCACCAGAAAGAATACTACCCATTCTTATATGTTGATTTTGTATCGTGTGGTCATATCGTATAATTGCTTATATAAAGATTATACTCATTTTATCAATACTTGTGTGGAGTCTATTTGTGATGACATCATGGGGTTACTGTGAGCGTGATTGCACATACTGAACACTCGTGCCTTGAAGATAAGCCCGGATGCTTGTGCCAAGCTACTAATGAGGTGAGCAGGGCTCTTTCAGACAGTGTCCTTACTTAGCCTAACGTTGAAGAGAGTGGTCGGGGACGCCCAACTCCAGAATTTGGTGGCGGCGGTAAGTGACAGGGACCTCCACTTCCAATACTCTTTATACTGTTTCTGCTTTCTTGTTAGATGAGTTGTTTTTTTACAATTTTAAATATCTTGAACATGAGTAACCCCTTTTCATTTCTGACATGTTGTTACAGTTTTCTTTTTCTTTTCAACATTTTCCACAGTTTTCATTCTTCTTAACAGTTTTTTAAGAAACTGCTTAGTTCTCTTACCAGAAGATTTTTTTTCCTCTACAATATTGTTTCCATAATCCAATTTCTTTTCTTCAGTCTTCTTTAAGTAGTAATTTTTTTAGCTCTTCTCTTTTCTTGTCATTTTTAAGTACTTTGCTTTAACCTCTTAAGTGCTTCGAACGTTCGGCGGCCGACGGCACCACTACCTCAGGAGTTCTGCCGTCGGCCGTTGAACGTTCGAACCTCATAGCTGCAATGGAACGTCCAGCACTGGAGCTGGACGTTCCATAGCCGTTATGAGGTTAAGTAAACTAAATATCTTAAAAAGAAAGAACAATTTTAATAGTATGTTACATAAATGAATGATCTTAAATTATTCACATATAATTATTCATGGCAATCATTAACCAGTTGCTTAAATTAGACTGCTGTTGTCTTCATTATCAATAGATACGTAGGATTTCTAAGTATGCACGTTCGGAAAGGTGGAAATGGTTAGAACGCCCCTGAGAGGTTGTATAAGTAAGTGTAACATCTCAGGGGCATATTCTCAAGAATGTGTGATAATCATTGCAAAAGTTACTTAACACAACTTCCAACATCGCGGTCTATTGCGGGAAAATTAAAACGTGTTAACCAAGCATAATCAACACAGCAGTACCTTGTGATAGGCTCCAGATAACGCGTCAACTGACCGTGTTAAAATCAATTGATTTTGGAAAAGGGGGTGGTGATGGACAGAGTTTCTGAATGATGCAGAATACTCTTACCCAGTCAAGAGATCAGGGCTTGATCCATCACCGTTTTTTAGCTCACTGCACCATCCCAGCTCAGAACCTGGCTACATGCAAATTAGTCTGTTCCTGTCCCAGTGCATGATGGGAACAGGGCAAACCAAACTACCAAGCCAATTCTTATACTGGGAAGGAAACAAGCTTCCGGGGACCGGTTTCTGGCATTTCAGCCGTCGTCGGCCCGGCTTGCTTGAATCCTGATGGTGCAATGAGCAAGGTACTCACGTATGAGTATACCCTCCCACACATAGTGTGGACAAAATTGATTTTGGAAAAGGGGGTGGTGATGGACAGAGTTTCTGAATGATGCAGAATACTCTTACCCAGTCAAGAGATCAGGGCTTGATCCATCACCGTTTTTTAGCTCACTGCACCATCCCAGCTCAGAACCTGGCTACATGCAAATTAGTCTGTTCCTGTCCCAGTGCATGATGGGAACAGGGCAAACCAAACTACCAAGCCAATTCTTATACTGGGAAGGAAACAAGCTTCCGGGGACCCGTTTCTGGCATTTCAGCCGTCGTCGGCCCGGCTTGCTTGAATCCTGATGGTGCAATGAGCAAGGGACTCACGTATGAGTATACCCTCCCACACTAAGGGCCCGATTCACAGAATAAACTTAAGACTCAATCCTAAACTTACTACTATTTTGGTATTCACAGAATGCACTTACTACTTTTGGCATTCACAGAATGAACTTACTACTTTTGGTATTCACAGAAGTTAGGATTTTGTCTTAAGTCTGTCTTAAGTCTGTCTTAAGTCTGTCTTAAGTTTGTCTTAAGACAAAATCCTATCTTCTGTGAATACCAAAAGTAGTAAGTTCATTCTGAGAATGCCAAAATGAGTAAGTGCATTCTGTGAATACCAAAATAGTAGTAAGTTTAGGATTGAGTCTTAAGTTTATTCTGTGAATCGGGCCCATAGTGTGGACAAAATTGATTTTGGAAAAGGGGGTGGTGATGGACAGAGTTTCTGAATGATGCAGAATACTCTTACCCAGTCAAGAGATCAGTGCTTGATCCATCACCGTTTTTTAGCTCACCGCACCATCCCAGCTCAGAACCTGGCTACATGCAAATTAGTCTGTTCCTGTCCCAGTGCATGATGGGAACAGGGCAAACCAAAATTGATTTTATCCACACTAAGTGAGGGAGGGTATACTCAGACGTGAGTCCCTAGCTCATTGCACCATCAGGATTCAAGCAAGCCAGTCCGACGACGGCTGAAATGCCAGAAACCGGTCCCCGGAAGCTTGTCTCCTTCCCAGTATAAGAATTGGCTTGGTAGTTTGGTTTGTCCTGTTCCCATCATGCACTCTTGACTGGGTAGGAGTATTCTGCATCATTCAGAAACTCTGTCCATCACCTTTTCCAAAATTGATTTTATCCACACTAAATGTGGGAGGGTATACTCAGACGTGAGTCCCTAGCTCATTGCACCATCAGGATTCAAGCAAGCCTGGCCGACGACGGCTGAAATGCCAGAAACCGGTCCCCGGAAGCTTTTCTCCTTCCCAGTATAAGAATTGGCTTGGTAGTTTGGTTTGTCCTGTTCCCATCATGCGCTGGGACAGGAACAGACTAATTTGCATATAGCCAGGTTCTGAGCGGGATGGTGCAGTGAGCTAAAAAACGGTGATGGATCAAGCCCTGATCTCTTGGCTGGGTAGGAGTATTCTGCATCATTCAGAAACTCTGTCCATCACCTTTTCCAAAATTGATTTTATCCACACTAAGTGTGGGAGGGTATACTCAGACGTGAGTCCCTAGCTCATTGCACCATCAGGATTCAAGCAAGCCAGGCCGACGACGGCTGAAATGCCAGAAACCGGTCCCCGGAAGCTTGTCTCCTTCCCAGTATAAGAATTGGCTTGGTAGTTTGGTTTGTCCTGTTCCCATCATGCACTGGGACAGGAACAGACTAATTTGCATATAGCCAGGTTCTGAGCTGGGATGGTGCAGTGAGCTAAAAAACGGTGATGGATCAAGCCCTGATCTCTTGACTGGGTAGGAGTATTCTGCATCATTCAGAAACTCTGTCCATCACCTTTTCCAAAATTGATTTTATCCACACTAAGTGTGGGAGGGGATACTCAGACGTGAGTCCCTAGCTCATTGCACCATCAGGATTCAAGCAAGCCAGGCCGACGACGGCTAAAATGCCAGAAACCGGTCCCCTGAAGCTTGTCTCCTTCCCAGTATAAGAATTGGCTTGGTAGTTTGGTTTGTCCTGTTTCCATCATGCATTGGGACAGGAACAGACTAATTTGCATATAGCCAGGTTCTGAGCTGGGATGGTGCAGTGAGCTAAAAAACCGTGATGGATCAAGCCCTGATCTCTTGACTGGGTAGGAGTATTCTGCATCATTCAAAAACTCTGTCCATCACCTTTTCCAAAATTGATTTTATCCACACTAAGTGTGGGAGGGTATACTCAGACGTGAGTCCCTCGCTCATTGCACCATCAGGATTCAAGCAAGCCAGGCCGACGACGGCTGAAATGCCAGAAACCGGTCCTCGGAAGCTTGTCTCCTTCCCAGTATAAGAATTGGCTTGGTAGTTTGGTTTGTCCTGTTCCCATCATGCACTGGGACAGGAACAGACTAATTTGCAAATAGCCAGGTTCTGAGCTGGGATGGTGCAGTGAGCTAAAAAACGGTGATGGATCAAGCCCTGATCTCTTGACTGGGTAGGAGTATTCTGCATCATTCAGAAACTCTGTCCGTCACCTTTTCCAAAATCGTGTTAAAATCAATGCCACGCTGCCAAAATGAGAAACATAAAGCAAAAAAATCTGCGACGAGGCCAATCGCGATACTAAAATCAGCGAAAACCAGCAACAGGCCTTCCATCCACTTGAGACAGTTGGGAAAAATCACCATAAAAGTAGAAAAAAAATGATGAACAAATGCCCATACAACAGCAAAGCACAATGGATGTTGCCGGAGCAAGTACGGCGGAGAACCAGAACCCCACAAACCCCCGGAGGACCTGCCTAGGACTTCGGAGTCAGGGAAGGCCAAGGAGAAGAAGAATAGGAAGAAGTGCTTCAGTCGGCAGGAAAACAGAATCCTGATAATGGAGGTGGTCGAACACCATCAACAACTGTTCGTCGTCTCCATTGTGTCATTGGCAACCAAAAATGGACAATGGCAATGGACAATGGCAATTAATTGTGGACAAGGTGAATGCAGTGTGAGTGCTGAAGAGGACAATGGAAGAGGTCAAGAGGCGCTGGAACGAAGTCAAGCGCAAAACCAAGCTGAAACTCGCCAACAACCGTAAGGCAGTAATGCGGACTGGATGTGGAAGTCCTGCGCCACAGGAGTATCTGGACGACATGGAGGAAATGGTGTCCACAGTCATCAGTGAGGAGACGGCGACTGGAGTCGGGGGACCTGACACTGCTCAATATGACCAGACAAAACAGCAACAGGGTGAGTAATGACCAGGGACTGTGGGGATGGGGTAGATGGGCACAATGGCACACATGCAAAATTGAGCTGAGCACATCTGCAGATAAACCATGCCCCAGACACCACCTCCCACGCAAGACCAATGTATACAAGTATGCAACATCTCAGCACTATATAAGCACAGAAGTCAAAGCCACACCGCAGAAAAGGGATAAGGGGCAGAAAAACAGGGCAGCATCCCTAAATGCAGCACACACACATGATATGCAGAGCACAGCAATACTGAACACAATGTGGCACAAACCGAAACACGTCCACAACATAACACAGGACACGACTGGTGCCGACTGGGTGTAGACATTGGCCAATCACAAGTGGCATTGCAGGGAAATGTGAGGTCACTATTTGCAACTACAAACACACACAGGTACTCTCACCACTTGCACAACTACCAGCAATCCCTGTACAGGCACTCCAACCACCTGCACAACCACCAGCAACCCCTGTACTGTTGTGTAGCATTTGAGAATTTAGCGTAATTTAACAATTCATGCCGTTATATAGGTACAATTCACATTGTCCATATATAGGCATAGAAATCCTGCCCACATTAAGACATAACCCATCCAGTCCAAATACAGGCATGGCTACTTCCACTAGTTCCAAAAAGCCACAACGATTTCTTGGAAAACTTGGCTTCAGCAATCAGGGACATCCCCTTACTTGAATATTGATTTGTCCTAGAAATCATGGTGTTTTCAAAGAACTACCATTCCCTTGGGGTTCTTTGGTGATGTTATTATGTACGACTGTACGTCAAACAAGGCACCTTCAAGGTATAAATATGCCTACACTTGCCCTAGCAAACACACAGTGATTTGTAGCTGCTCGACTATCTACTTGCCCGACGCAGCATGCTACAGCAAGTGCCGAAGGAAGCCGACCATCCAGCTGATGCACTGACAGAGAGACTGCCTTTCTCTTGCTGAGAATCCAGCTCCAGTGTTTCTAAGCTCCCCTCGCGGGGTGTTGGGAAATCGAGTCCGGAGACAGAGATACCAGACCTTCCTTATTCTAGAAACCAAGATACGGAGCTGATTAGACCTTAAGATAAATCTCGGTTAGATTCTTGGCAAAGAAACTAAACCTATGCTTCACCTCACTTACTTCTTCCCTTGTACAAGACTTAGGTTAGGTACATTAGGGTAGGCGTATTTTAGAAGCACCAGTTGAGTACTTAAAGCCTTTGCTATTTATGTATGTATTTTATGGCTTAGAAACCATACCACGCTTATATTTTATAATACTCTTCTTACTGCACGCATTATACTTTGCAACCAGTATTAAGATTGTAGCAGCTCATTTCTTCTGCATGAGAAAGAAGACTGTTCAATAAACCCTTTTATTGAAAACGCCCAGCTCTCTCTATTCCTCTGCACCTCTGATGAAACAAAGCATGCGCAATTGACTGAGTAAAATATCTATCTATTGTTTCCACGACTCTGAAGATCAGTTTTATTCTTGGTGAAACAAAGTTGTCATGTTTATACGGTTGTCAGAAACGAATCCCTTTTTGTTTATTCAAGAAAGTTTCTAGTGACCTCTGAGCTAGCTGGCACTCACAATTAAGTCTAATATATTCAATAGAGACCTAGTCCTATGTCAAATCTATAGGATATATTTTTCCAATGCGTAGAGCCTATTGGAAATATGGGAACTACACTACAGTACAGGCACTCCCACCACCTGCACAACCACCAGCAACCCCTGTACAGGCACTCCCACTACCTGCACAACCACCAGCAACCCCTGTGCAGGCACTACTGCCACCTGCACAACCAGCTCTTGTCCAGGCACAAACACCAACTGTGCATACACCATCGGCCCCTGCACATGTAGGTCACCCTGTACAGGCACATGGACAACACCCATATACATGTAGGCGACAAGCAAGACCTGATCCCTCACAGCGATCATCACTTCCGAAATTGCGATGTTGCAAGCATGATCGCCATTGGCAACATCCCAAAATTAGATTGACCACTGTGAATATGTGCACAGAAAAAGTAAAGATCTTCCCAAGTAAAATTCTGTTGTGTATCTTGTCCTGTATAATGATGTAGGTGACCTGGAGATATGAGGAGGTATGTGTGTGACACAGTTACAAGTGTAACCCATCATTGCAACAACCTACAATGTGCAATACAGATGACTCACCAGATACGTGTCCATTTTCTGTTCCATACTCTTAGAGTGCAACTTCCACCCACATTCAACGTATTTTCACTTCTGCTAAACTGTGTAAGTTAGCACCATTGATTAAAAGTCAAAAATTTCTTTTGAAACGATTGCCAACATTACAGAAAACTGAGCTTCTACCAAAGCATACACAACAGAAGAAGCTAATGAAATTTACAATTTGATCAAGGAAACAAAATCATTCGATGGCCAAAGTGGATCAGTCACGCAACAATTACGTCAACTTGAATACCTCATGAGGAGAGAATTGAACCAACGATTACATGCCTCTACGTTAATTCAATATCACCGCGTGAAGCGGATCCCACGTGGTCTCTGGTTAGCTATTCGACCAATGTTGTTTAGACTCAACAATAACCAGAAATGTATGGAGAATTGGTATTGTATACAAAATAAATGTTCTTTGGATTTAATCTTTTTAATAATCGAAGAATTATCCAAAACTATTAAAGATCTAGAAGAGATTTATCATATAAAAACAGATTTATCCAAACGTATGGACGAAGAACCTTGAAGTAAATTTCTTGAAGAATTGAATACCCGTCTTGATAAATATGGAAAAGAACTTCAGGAAACTAAACTGCGCAAATTTAAAAGAGACACCATCGACTATAAGTTCAATGAAGCGTATACATGGGCTGAGGTCTATGCCCAGCGACGATATACATAGAAAAAACCCAGCCAGCTTCCTCGGAGGAAAGTGTTATTTCTGACCGTGACACGGATACATCTAGATTACCAGCTAGTCATCTCTTGAGTGGAAAATTACAAGTGGAACACAAGAGGGAGGTGCCTCTGGATCAAATGGAAGTGTCTCTTTTTTAGAGAAAGGGACGGATCAAAGCAAACCTCCAGACCCTACAACGTCCAAACAAACAGAAAAAAGACAAAGAAAAAAAGACAGGTCTGAGGAGCCAAGGGAAAGTCTCATAATAAACATTTCTCAAAAAAAACTTACCAGATTTGAGGAGGCATTACTTAACAAAGGAACTTCGTTTGTTAGTACCTATAATACGACGGAGCTTGAGACTGAAGTGTCTTTCTTTAAGTTCATGCGAATTTTGCGTCTTAAACATTTTTTCACATTCATTTGTCTATCTGAAGTGGAAGAAGACCCCTCTCTCAAATTCAAAACCAAAAAGCACATTCTCAGCACCAGTATCACATACGACTTTAGAAACTTTTGAAATTCTGGTAAAAACTGATTTGAATAAAATACGATATAAACGGAGAGTAAAAAACCTGACTCGAGCTGAATACAATGCTTTACAAAATCTGGCTAAAGATGAAACAGTCATATTCCAGAAGGCGGACATATGAGGAGGACTTGTTCTGATGGATTCAGAATTCTACACTAGAAAAGGAACGGAATATTTGATGGATCAGAATACATACGGATGTCTAGAAAAGGATCCCACTATGGATTTTTGAAATACACTGAGTGAACTGCTTGACCAAGCAGAGAAATTTGGATGGATTGACAAAAAAATTAAGCGATATCTTTTGCAGACATTTCCAAAGAGGCCTAAAATATATTTTTTACCTAAAGTTCATAAAAATCTTGATAACCCACCATTTAGGCCTAGTGTATTAGGCTGCGAATCTATTTTTGAACATCCAGATCATTTTTTGCAACCTTTTCTACAGTGTTGATCTACCTACATAGAGGATACCTCTGATTTCTTGAAGAGTTTAGCTGAAATACCAATGGAGTCAGTAGACACTTGGATCTTGTGCTCAATTGATGTTGTTGCACTTTACACTTCAATTCCCCACGCATCTGGACTAGAAGCAGTAGAATGGGCTCTTCTGCAAGAGGAAAGACCAGAAAATCTGAAATGTTTTATCTTACAACTACTGGAATTTTGTTTAGTCAACAGTTATTTTGAATGACAAGATCAATTCTTTATCCAACTAAACGGTACTTCTATGGGTTTTCCAGGAGCACCCATGTACGCAAATACATTTATGGCGAAATTCGAAAATGATTACATCCTGACGGACCAAACATGGAAAGAAGGTCTAATCTTCTTCAGAAGATATATAGACGACATTTTTCTAATTTGGAAGGACTCCGAAACAGCGTTGGTCAATACCATTCGGAGTTTAAACCTAGTTGACCCCAGAATCCAATTTACTTTCAACATGGACAAGCAGACATTATCCTTTCTTGATGTGATGGTTGAATTAAAAGACAATCAAATACAAACGTGTCTTTTTAAGAAACCCACAGATAAAAACAATGCATATCTGTATAAAATTTTCCATCCCATGAACTTAATTCAAAATTTACAATCTCATCAGAAGAAAGAGTATGTGAAGAAACATTGGAGGAATAAAACATGCGCTATATACAACGAGGCTACTCAGAAGTACAATTAGAAAATCAGATTTCTAAGGTCAAGGCTCTACCAAGATCACAACTTTTGGAGAAAAACCTAAAAAGGAGTACTAAAAGGATGGTGTTTGTTTCAAAAGTCTCATCTGCATCCAGGGATATTAAAAGATGTATCATCAGAAGATGGGAACTACTGGAGGCGGAGAGTGTCTTTGGCTCATTGTTCAAAGAAAGACCTTTGTTCGCCTACACACGGGCGCAAAACTTGAAAGAACTGTTAAAGAAACGCACACTAACTAAAGTGATTGGAGGAGATGAACCCCCACAGGGGGACCTTAAAATGTTGGAACTGTAAGAATTGCAACAATGTAATCCTGGGAAATGTTTTATCACACCTGAGAACAGGAGAAAGTATTAAATTACATCACACGACTACTTGTAATTCTGAACATCTTGTATGCATGATCAAATGCCCGTGTGGGCTGCTCTATGTGGGCAAGACAGAGAGGAAAATTAAAATACGCCTATCAGAGCACAAGAGCTGCATCAGAAATAAGAACACAACATCACCACTGGCACTGCATTGGACCGAGCAGGGTCATTCTATAGCGCAAATCAAATTCCAAGTTATCGAGCAAGTCCCTAAAATTGAGGGCAGAGACAACTCAAGAACCCTCCTTCAAAGGGAAGTCCTCTGGATCAAAAGATTTAAAACTTTGATGCCCTTCGGGCTCAATGATAAATTAGAAATGAGCTGTTTCCTTTAGGGAAGGAACTGACTTTCAGCTAGCATGGCACACACGTGAGACCGAACACCCCTTATATTGTTAAAACATGCATACACTTAAGTGCACTGGCTAACATCACCATAGTCATTTAGTAAATTTACATAAGTTTCACATACTGGGCGAGTATGCACTGGGTAACATGTTTATCTTTATATAATTTCTTTTACATGTGCTTGTATTTGCAATGTATGAATAAGCCGCTGTTTTCAAACAGTCTAAATGGTGCAAAATCTTGTGACAGTTGACATTGTACTGTTGAACCTAAGTTCACGCAAGAAAATCTAATCTTATGCTCATTTCGTGTTGGTTTTAAGATTATTTGCTATTTGCTAGGTAAGCTATGACTGACAAGCAGGGTAAAGGCGGTAGCGTTTGTTTAGAAAGCGCAGTGGATTAAAGTTTCGTTTGAAATTGAGGCGTCGGGAATACAGTCTGTCTTTTATTTTTATAGCGGCGGAATAGCGGAAGTTCGGGATCTTAAGGGAGGAGGATGACACGGAAGTGCATCCACCTCCATCTTAGAACGTGAAAGGAAGACTCTGAATCAGGCGGTGTTCAAAGGTAAGCGGCTCATGTAATATCGGGCCATAAGTTACCCAAGAAGCATCCGCAAGCACTTTTTTAAAACCGCTGTGTGCTTTTGTTTTTTAGATGCCTGTAGAACTTCGCTCCTGACGTGCCTGAGCTCTAACATTTTTGAGCAGGGGAGACTTGTTTTTCAAGAAAAGTAAAGAACGCTTTTTGGCTAGTTAGTCCGTATTTTCTAATATGCCTACATATTTCATGAATATTTATGTGCTCTTGACAGGTCTTGTTAATGGCACCGTGGCGAACAAAGAAATAGGTGAGCATTCAATCAAGTGATGATTGATTTAAAAACAGCACAATGAGGGTATGCCCTTCTAAGCATATTGTATTTTTTAATTATTTCGTTCTAGATTTGATGGCCTTTTAAAACAAGGCTCAGTGACAGGAGTTAACCACGAGATGCATTTAAGAGGTGAGATTTTCTAGAAATGTAAGAGTTGGACTGGTGTTAGGGCAGTACAGTAGTGCTGTATACACAATAAGGTGACATATGATTGTGTTGGAATAGGATAAACACTCGTGATTGATGACAGACATGGTACGAAGGAATTGTTGACTTATGGATTTCTTTGAAAGACTTTGTTTAGCGAACATTAGAGGCATTGGATAAATAGTTTCCTTTTTCTGTTTCTTTTTGACAGGAACCCCTGGCGAAGGGACAAGGAAGTCCCAAAATGCATTGGGTGCTCAGTTAATGTGGTTCCCCGTTGAATTAATGTGTATAATTGAATTTATGTATGCACAGAACTGTAGTGTAACAAAGATAATGTATGAAAAATCTGTTATGTAAAATTGATGATATACATGGATGGTTAAGAAAAATGAATGAAAATTTTGAATGTTCTAATAACATATTTGTGGTTGCGTGCTGGAGCCCTAGCAGCCATTACTTGGGGTTAGGCCACTTTCTCATTTTCTGTTCCAGACATTCACAATGAAGTCAAACAAGTTAAGGGAAGTAGGATTCCTCAAACATATTTATGTTAGATCATTGGAACAACCGTCCGTTTGGAAGGGAGAAAGGAAAACAAATGATGATCTTAATGCAGATGGAGAGGGGAACTTGGATTGGGTTGGGGCAACAAAAATATAACACATCATGGAGCTTCAGGAAAACCAGTCTATTTACAAGAGGAAAAGACATTTTTGTCCACAAAGATGCATAAGTCAAAAAGGCAAGTGTCCTTCTGGTCATCCTCAAACACCATAATGTCCAGATCCTCTGAGTCTGATGCAGGCCCACGGCCGGTCAGTGCAGGAACAGGTACCACATGGGTTTGTGACACACGAGGGGTACAGGGGGAGACATTGACGGTGGTATGGCAAGGGAGTTGGGAAACATCAGATGACATGACTGTGGCCAGGGAATTGACGCTGGTAATGTGGGTGGCCAGAGTTCCGACAAGCTCCGCTCGCATCATGCATATCACCAAACACATCTGCAGCATGTTGCGAGCGGACATGTCTGGCTGACCCTCACACATCCACCACAAGTCCTCTGGGGCAGCCACAGGAGGAACAACACAGGGAGGGGCCTGGGTGAGAGTAGAGGGATGTGGTGCCTCAGGTCCGGAGCTGATGTTGTGGCCGAGCAGGCAGCTACGATGAGAGGGACTGGCTGCAGGAGATGCAGCTGGAGTCTCAGATGGGATGGGGGCCTCTGGAGGTAGGGAGGGGCTGATGGCAGGCCCAGGTTGTGTATTGACCTGCCCCAAGGACACCTGGACCGAACCCACAGGTGAATAGTCTGGGGAAGATTAGCGCTCCACCACTCCATGGCCAGAGGTGTCGGGTTCTCCCCCCACTTCAATGTCCACAGCCTCCACCCAGGCTGTAGCACCAGTACTGTGTTCCTTGTCAGTCCGTGTGGGCAAAATCCCCTTGACCTCACAGGTCGAAAGAGTTCGAAGCTGCCAGCGCACTAATGGCCACCCGCTCCAGACCTGGTCCTGCTGTTTGGCCATTTGGTCAGCTGTACCTGCTGAAATGTAGGTAAAATCATGATGTTCTGGTTGTTTTCTTCAGGACGTGACACATACATAAATGAGCCAAGTCAGACTTTGTTTTCCTCTAACCACACTATACAGTTGTCAGTGTTTATGAGCTTACATTACATGTATGTTCAATGTCATCTCCTGAATTGAGTGTGATATGAACATCTCATGTGAATATTTGTGGCTTACAAAACAGTATTGGCCAACCCTCAGACATTCTTGTGATCGGTGTGTCCTGTCACTGCTACATGTGCTGGTTCCAAAACCAGTCCACCAAAGGGGAACAAAGAGAGTTCAGATTTAAACAAAATTGCTCAGTGATATATAGGGCCCGATGTAGGTAATTTCATTTTTCCGGCTCTTAAATACCGATTCATACCGAATAGGTATTTATGAATCGGAAACCTGAATGTAGGTAAAAAATCGGTAAAAAATACTGAATCAGTAACAATCCGATTCGGTATCACCAATTCAACCCTTTGGGCCTCCAGGCCCATAGGAATAAATGGGAGATACCGAATCGGAGATTACTGAATCGGTATTTACCGAATCGGTAACATCCGATCTCGAAAATTCGAATAGAAGCCATGTGAGCCAGTTAACCAATCAGGGACACCCACCACACCCCACAACAAAGCAACTGAGAAATCAACCAATCAGATGCAAATACCACACCCCAGTACCTGGAGGTGGCCACACCCATGCAGGACAGAACAGTTTGGAGAGCTGGAGGGAACACAGAGGAGCATGCTGCACTGAGCCCAGCAGAGCATCACCATGGAGTCGCAGGAAGGCCAGAAGGATGGAGGTGATAGAAAAAGGAAGCTACAATTCAGCACAACTGAGCTCCAGGTGCTGGTGGAGGAGGTAGTGCAGCATTACAGCCAGCTTTTTGGGAGACAGTCCCTGCAAGTAGCAGAGTCTGTCAAAAGAAACACCTGGCTGGTGATCCAGAGCAAAGTAAATGCCCCAGGGGTCACACATCAGGAAATTGAAGATATCAAAAAAAGGTAGTATGATCTAAGGATCACCACCAAAAAGAAGATTGCAACCCAGAGGAAAGAATCCTCAGCCACAGGTGGAGGGAAGAGCCGTGCACCAAGCCTCAATGAACTGGAGCAGCTGGTGGAATCCACCATAGAGCCGGAATGCATACACAGGATTGGGGATGCTGACAGCTCAGCCAGAGCTGCAAGAAAGAAAGGTAAGATGCATGGATATGAATCCCCACCCATTCCCTGGCCCCTTCCCCAATGTGGGTGACTGAATCACAATCCAGAACACATGTCAGTACTCACCACCAATGCATCATGGTAGTCGTAGTTATGTTATGTTATGTTATGTTATAATGGCTTTTGTAGAGCGCACGGCTACTCAAAAAGAGTGTCCCGGCGCTTTTTAAAAAGGAGGGCTGCGGTCTACTAACATAACACATTAAAAGAGAAATTATCACAGATAAAAAAGAACAGAACAAGCAAAAGGCCTACTGGGTGAACAGCCAGGTTTTGAGGCCTTTTCTAAAAGCTAGTAAGCTGGTAGCTCCCCGAAGTATAAGAGGCAGAGAATTCCAAAGCTGTGGCGCCAGTAGTCCAAAGGAACAACCTCCCCGGCGCGCTCTCTTCACTCGTGGGACAGTTAAAAACAGGGATTCTGACCTCAGAGAACGAGCCGGCCGGTAGAAGGCAAGTCTCTTTTGGAGGTACTTAGCTCCCGTCGCATGAAGGGCCTTGTATGTCAAGGTCAAAGCCTTAAAGGCAATCCGCTTGCGGATTGGGAGCCAATGCAGGGTCTGCAGTAAGCCCGCTGCACTAGCACGTCTGTTCAGGCCAGAAATCGCTCTCGCCGCCGCATTCTGCACAACTTGGAGCCGCTGTAGCAGGTACTCTGGCAGACCCAGGTACAGAACGTTTGAATAATCTAACCTAGAGCCTATCAGGGCCTGCACAGTCAGCTTCCTGTGCTCCTCCGACAAGAGGGGAAGAAACCTCCGCAGCATCCTAAGGAGGCCGAAGCAGGTGCCCGACAACCCCAGGATCTGGGACTTCATAGTCAGCCCCTTGTCCATCTTGACCCCCAAGTTCTTAGCCATTTGGGATGAACAAGTGGGTGGGAACATACCAGTAGGCCACCATGCCTGCCAGTCTGGCTCCGTGTCACACCCAAAGAAGAGTACCTCGGACTTATCGGAATTGCACTTGAGGCTGTTCAGTTGGAACCATTGAAACACAGCCCCAAGGCAATCCCGGATACTCTCCCCATCAAAGTCTCCTCCTCTTTTGCACGAGAAGAGGAGCTGGGTGTCGTCTGCATAGGATACGATCCGGGCCCCAAATGACTCCGCCAACGCCGCCAAAGGGGTCATGAAGATATTAAAGAGGGTCGGACTCAAGATAGAGCCCTGAGGGACATACATCAAAGCAGCCAACACAGAATTCAGCATGCCATGGCACACTCCCCATACACAAGCAGTTGAGGCGTAGGAAATTGTGTGATAGGAATGTGTTAAATGAAGACACACAGGTGATCATTGTCCATGTCTGCCCACAGGAGAGTCATCATGAAGTGCAGCGCAGGTAGGAGAGGCGAGAGCACCAGCAACGGCTGCGAGGGAGAAGCCTTCAGACACATCAGGACCCAGCAATGTCCCTGAGGACACTTCCACAGCGCAGGCACCCACAGCATTGGAGGAAGACACCACAGCCCAGCCATTGTCACCCCTGCTGTTTGGGACACAGACTCCGGCAGCACCTGCAGGTGCCACAACACCAAGATCAGGGTCCTCTGTGCATGTGAGGCCAAGGAGGCAGGATGTTCCACCACTCAGGATCCTAGAAATCTCTGATGAAGAAGAGGTGGAGGTTCACACACACAGCACTCCACCACACTGGCTGGCAACGCAGGGCAACAGGGGTCATCAGGATCTGTGCGTGCAAGTGTCTGTGGTCGTAGGGCACGTGAGCGAGACGAGGGGCAGGGCATGCAGGGGGTCTTTGCTGGTTTGGAAACCACTATGGTGAAGATCCAGCGCATGCAGGCCAAAGGGATCATGGCAGTGCACAGACAGGTGCGCATCCTGAACAGCAGGATGTCAAACATTGATCTGGGGATATGCTCCATGGCCCTAGGAATGGAGTCCATGGCAAAAGGAATGGAGTATATGGCAGAGGGGGTGAGGGAAATGGGTGTGCGCATGGGTTCCCTCCGTGACATGCTGGAGAGTGACCAGACAGAAAGGCGCAGGAATAGGCACGTAATTCAGCAGCAGAATAACGCCATCAACTGGCTGGCAACTGCAACCACCCTGCTATGCCGCCGGTCAGTGAACATCCAGACTGACATTGTGCACTGCTGCAGTGACTTGTCCCGGGGGATGGGGAGAGTGACCTCTGCTATGGAGGTACTGCTGACACAGCAGACAGCCACTGCTGGTAACACGTGTGTCGGGGACACAGAGGAGTACACAAGCAGGAGTGGATCCAGCACTACTGTACAGGACGTTCGTCGGAGCAGCAGGCACCGTGCAGAAGACCCTGGCACCACTGCGCAAGTTGACCCCCTGCCTTGTAGCTCCCACACCATAATGCGTAAGTGCAGGCATTAACAAATAATCCTGAACACAGGACAGGTCACAGTGATGTGAACTTTGGCCACCCAGTGTGAAATGCGGATGTTGTTTGATTCATGTGGTCTGGTATATGTGAAGTGCAGTAGTGCATATTAAACTGAGTGCTTCAAGAACTACACATGCCTGTGTTTCCTCACTTTATTAGAAATATCTGGTTGTGATTTCTGCGCGTCTCAGTCTGCCATCTGTTGCTGGCGCTGCTCCTGCTGCGTTGTGATCGGCTTGTTCTGTCCCATCATCTATGTCCTCCTGATATGTTATTTCTTCCTCTGTGCCCTCCTTGGTGGCAAGATTGTGCAGCATGGCGCAGGTTGCAATAATTTCGCAACAGATCATTGGCGTGTACTGCCGTGCACCTCCACTCCAAAGGAGGCAGCAAAATCTGCTTTTAAGTAGTCCAAAAGTGTGTTCCACCACGCAACGTGTTGTTCTGTGTGCTACGTTGTAACGCCTTTCACTCCTCTTGGATGGATTCAGGTAGGGGGTGAGGACAAATGAATGCAGGGCATATCCACTGTCACCTATGTGGAAAATAAAATAATGATTAGTCACATACTCATGATTGATCCTTCTACATTGGCTATCAGGGTGTCTCACAGTTATATACCTAGCAGGTATCCATCCCCGAAATCACCAGCAACAAGGCTTGTGTATATCCCACTATTCTAGAAGATGTAGGAGTCATGGGTACTCCCTGGAAATTTGGCAACAATGTCGGTAATGATGCTGGCAGCGTTGCAGATCACCAGCACATTGAATGCGGAGACTTCCGGTTTTGATAAATGTGTTCTGTTGCTGCAGGTGGGCATAGTGGGATGTGTGTCCCATCGATACAGCCTATGATGTGCGGGAAGTTTGCAAGTTGGTAGAAATCGGTTTTGGTCTTTGCTAGTTCAGCAGGTGTGTCAGGGAACTCAATGTAGTGTCCCTTCCTCTGCATCATGGCGTCAAGAAATTTCCTGAAGAAAGGTGACAGGCAGCTCTGGGACACCCCACCTACCACATCAATCACATGCTCGTAGCTCCCAGAAGCAAGAAAGTGTAGGCAGCACAGCACCTGCACATGGGGTGGGATGGCATGTGCTCTTGGGGTTAGGTGTTCCAGATATGGGAGGTGGTCCCTGATCAGGTCCAGGATGGTTCTGGGGTGTAGCCTGTACCTTTGCAGGATCTCTGGTTCAGTCAGTTGGAATAGGGTGATCCTCTGCCTATACACCTGCTCCTCCCTTAGCCAGACCCTCTCTCCTGCTGCCTGTATCCGTAGCCGCCTTGTCATTATGTAGAATGCCGCCATTGTGGTTGCACTGTTGCATTTTGGGGCCTTCTTTTATATCCTGTACCTGGTTTCCACCTGCTTACATTCCGTGGTAATTACCGACTCTTAAATACCGATTTTCATAGTATTCGGTATTTTTTGTGTTTCCTACATCTCGATCGGCCATTTTTACCATTTCTGATTTACCGATTCGGTAAAAAAGAATTTGGTATATTCCGATTCGGAAAATACCCATTTCTTATTTACCGACTCAGTAAATATGAATTCTGTATATTCCGATTCGTGAAATACCGAATCGGTATTTTACCGACTGGTTTTTACCGATTCGGACACTTTTGTTCCACATACATCTCGAAACTCTTATTCCGGTCAGTAAGGGCCGAAATTACCGAATTTCGGCCGTTACCGACCGGTATTTGTCTACCTACATCGGGCCCATAGTCACAACTATTTGACGTCTGGACAAATGTCATCTGCTGTATAGCATTGTATGGGACAAGACAAATGCTGAATGTGGGTCACACATCCACATAGGTCTGGGCTATTTGTTTTGCTACATTGTGAGTCTAGCCTTTTGATGTCCCCTCACAAAATCTGACAATCGAATGTCACATATTGGCTTTGGTGACTGATACGGTAGTGCAGTACACCGGTGACCAGTGGTGGGTCATTGTGACAGCTACCTGTACATGTGAAATGGCATACAAGCCACTCAGGGTAAGACGTGTGTCAGTGGACATACTTTGCAAATTTAGAGAGTGAGGCAAGGATCTCAAAGTATGTCTTGACTCCATGGCACATGATGATCTGTCTGAATTAGAACCCAAACTCAACAAATGCAATGCAAGTCACAGCATCCAATACTGTTTGGCCTACCATACACACACTGGACAGTGTCTGTACCATTGCTCATCCAATGCACACATCAGTTATGATTCCCTTCGTTCACTGGTAGTGGTGCTGGCAGAGCAAATCACAACACAACTGCACAAGTGTGGCTCATTTACCCAGTTGTTAGGAATAAACTACAACTCTCAAAATGCACTCTGCCTTGTATAGTTCACATGCACAGTGTGCCTTTTTATTCTTGATGACAGTTGCATGGACATGGTATAGGTGAATGGAAGCATGGAACACACAATGGTACAGCACGGTCTTCACTCACATCATACTCCCAGACACATTATGCATAGGCTGCACTTACCAGGTCACCCCTGCTCATGCTCCTCCAGCTGAGCATGGAAGGTTGGTCAAGCTGCTCGCAGGACCCTCCTGTACGGTGGGGAGAGGCGAGGATGATGCACATGGTACTTTGAAGACTGGCACACCAGCTCCTCAGCATTGTGCCGGGACCAGAATTGTATGTCCTCCCAGCGCTTGTGGCATGCCCTAGCACTCCTGGTGTGCACTCCCACTGTACTGCAGCCCTCACAGATGTTGGCCTATAGCCTGGCCCGGGTTGCAGTGCTCAGCTGGTATTCAGGGTCCCCATATAGCTGAGGATATTTAGCCAGCACCCCCTCTACCAAGATGTCTAATTCCTTTCTGTGAAAGGGGGTGCTTTCTCCTCATAACCCTTGGCCATTTTGGGGCAAATAAGTTTAATGAGAGCAGCAGGATGGCAGAGGTACTGATCTGTGATATCGTATGACTCAGAATGAACACAAAATGGCTTCCGACAACTTCCTGTGATGTATTTCCTGTCTCCCACTTCCTGTATAACATTTTCTGTATGAAATAATTTGTTCCAGGTTAATTTCGGGTCCGCATCCGCGCATTACATTCCGAAACCGGAAATTACGTTTTCGGGCTGTAACCTCCAAAATTGACCCGGAACACAATCACTAATCAAATCCACTGCCATCCTGCTGTTCTGAAAAAACCTGAAATAACAGTGCAGGTTAAAATCATGAACATGTTACAAAAGGGAGAACAGACCATTTAATGAATTTTCTGCGCGGACTGGGGGAGGGGTGACACAGCATCAAACCCCAGTTTTGTTTTCTCCTACTTTGCATTATGGTACATGTAGTCCATAGAGAGTGTTCATTACAAGAGTTGTGTGATATGTTACGTAACATTGGGGTGGAGCAGTGCTGTATATCACAGACACATGGTGCCTGATTAACCCATGACATCATCACTCACGTTGTGGGCCCATCATTTGTGGGGGAGTCAAATCTGTTGAGTGCACAGGCCTGAGACTGCAATGGTTATGACCTTTTGTGACCCATCCAAATAAGGACCAGGTAGGTCTCTCAGAACATGTATCGTTTTTCATGTGCGTGAATAGATTGTTTAGGGACATCCACAACACTGATCGCTGACAAGGGCACATGACCTGAGGCACGCTCAACCTTTTGACTACTGTTCAACAGCTGTGATTTACTGTGACTTACTTGAGTGTGGTTTGCAAAGTAGTTTCAGGATGGAATATATTGACACAGTCGTGTCTATCCAAGTTTCATCATTGACAACAGAGAGCAATCCACATTTTGTCCATGACACTACAGGTTGCTCATGTGAAAAACGTGGCAATGAGCTGATCATGGACTTGCATACCCTGACCTCGGTTATGTGCAATGGCCCGGTTTCCCATATTCAGAGCTAGCTGAGGTTCCAGAGGTATGTGTAAGCCATGCGTTAAAGCAATGCTCTGCAAAACACAACAGGCTAATATGATCTTGCACACAACTTCAGGGGAGAATAGCCGCACACCCCCTGTAGTGTCAAGACATCTGAATCGCGACTTCAACAGATTAAAAGTGTGCTGTATGATGGCTCTAGTCCATATGTGTGCCCTATTGTACCTACACTGAGGTACAGTGTTTGCATGGCTGTAAGGGGTGAGGAGATGTGGGGAGAGTGCGCACCCAGCGTTGCCTGAGGAGGGAATAAGGGGAAGTTGGTTAAATTTCCCTCTTTGATTTGCACAGGACATGATCAATACTTTAGCACATGCAGTGTCTGTTGGGCCATGTATGTAGCTTTATGATTTTTATTGAACAATGGTTAATGTTGTGTGGCATTCAGGCATTTCAATAACACGTATCCCTCATTTTTAGTGCTTGGTACATACCCAGTAGCCACATGTTGCCAAATTCTCCAGCAGTCATCCGCCAGGCAAGAGTGACATGCGGAATACAAAGCTGTTATGGGTACTCCCTGGGAACACTGCATGCACATCAATCAACCTTCCCCTGGCATCACAGACAGCTTGCTAATTGATGGAATACCATTGGTGTCTGTTGCAGTAGATGTGTGCAATGCGACGGGGTGGCTGAAGGGCCAAATGTGTACAATCAATTGCACCCAACACATGTGGGAAGTGTGCAATGAGATAGAATTCTTGTGCTGCCTTTTGTCTCCTGGCCAGTGTATGGGGCATTTGTGTATGGTTGTGAGCTCTAGCATTGATACATCTCAGTACCTGATGCAGGCACTGCGACTGGCTTGCCTGGGAAATGCCCACATGGTCACTGGAGACCATTTGGAAAGACCCAGTGGCAAAGAAATGGAGAGTAGAATGGATCTTAAGATAGGCTGGTATTGCATGGGAGCAGCAGGTCACAGAGTCAAGTTCCTGCTCCAACACACATACCATATCCAAGATGACGTCTTGAGGGAAATGGTACCTGGCCATTACATCTTGGCTGGACATTCCAAATAGGTTGATCTTCTGTTTGAAGATCCTCTCTGCTCTTCTCCTCCTCTTCAAGTAGTTTTGCCGCAAGGCAAGGGGCAGAGCAACAAGCACATTCAGCGACATGTTGAAAAGGGTTGTGTGTCTCTACTCTGCATTTATACATCCTGCAGGGCTGGGATTGGCTGCAGTGTCAGCTGATGCATGGTGGGGGATGGTAGGCACTTGGACAGGTGTTTACCCTTGAGGAAAATGATCAACAACCACAGTGCGTGTCTTACAGCCCAAAATCGGAGATTCCAAAACTGTAAGCGGAGATTCCGGGCCGTAAGCGGAGATTTCAGGCCGTAAGCGGAGATTCCGGGCCTGAGCGGAGATTCTGGCTCGTAAGCGGAAATTCCTCCCCAGGTGCGGAATTTCCGGCCCGAGTGCGGACATAAAGTTAGCAGTTGTAAATCCATTCTGTGTATTATCAAAAGTAGTAAGTTCATTCTGTGAATACCAAAAGTAGTAAGTTTATTCTGTGAATACCAAAAGTAGTACGTTCATTCTGTGAATGCCAAAAGTACTAAGTTTAAGATTTTCTTTAGTTCTGTGAATCGGGTCCTATGAGAGGATGCATCAATGTCTCTGAATGGATCTGTGAGGGGTTGCATCAATATCTGGGTGGGTTTCTTAATGGGTGCGTCAGTATCTGCTTGGATCGATAAGTCGGTGGAACAGTCTCTGAAAGAGCTTGTGAATGGCTCTGTCAGTATCTGAAGTAGATCTGTGAGTGCATATCTGAATCTCTTAGAGGGTCTGCCAATCATTACATCAGTATCTGAGTGGGTATGTCAGTGTCTTGGGGGTGAGTGAGTAGATGTATGAATGGCTGCATTAGTGTCTCGTGGGTCTCACATTGACTTCATCAGTAACTGAGTAGGCCAGTGAAAAAGGTGCATCAGTGTCAGTGTCTGTCGGAGTCTGAGTGGGTCTGTGTGTCAGTACATCAAGAGCTGAGTGGGTTCGTCAGTGGGTACATCAGAGTCGAAGTGGGTGTGTCAGTGTCCAAGCAGGTGTGTGAGTGGGTGCGTTAGTATCTAATGCGCAATACTTACAACGTAGGGGTTTCCATGAGGACGGAGAGGACGAGGAAGGAAAGAGAGACCATGGTGAGGAGGAGGCAGCCACAGCATGCAAGTGCCTTTTTGGATGGTGAAAGGGCCGGCTAACTCAGCTCCACCACGGAGTCAGAGTTTTGCCTGAACTCTGAGTTCTCAATGGAGCGCCGAGTAGGCTGGCTGAGCGGATTTACCCACCCGGGCTTAGAAAGGATGTGTCAGTTTCTGAGTGGATCTGTGAGTAGGGGTATCAGTGTGTGAGAGGGTTTGTCAGTGAGTGTTTTAGTGTCTGAGTGGATTGGTGAGTGGGTGCGTCAGTGTCTGTACGGGTTAGTGAATGGACGTGTCAGTGTCTGAGTAGGTCTGTAAGTGGGTCCATCAGTGTCTGGAAGTGGGGCCATAAGTCTGATTAGATCTGTAAGTGGGTGCATCTGTGTATAATTGGCTCTGTGAGTGGGTACATAAGACTATTAATTAGTGTGTGATTACATTTGTGACTGTAGAAATGTATGCGTCTAAACATTATTGAGCTAATTAATATTTGATTTTTTTTTCTTTATTTATTTTGACTAGATCCGCAACTCCACCGCAACATTATACGGGAGGGCCACGCTGACTGCCGCAATTGGGTCACGACTCTGACCACATTAGGAATAAAATATTATTGTTTGTGAGGGGGACCCCGCGGCCCCCTTCTTTGGGATGATTTTGGTCCTAGGGACCCATCCACCGTGGCTTGGCCACAAAACTGGGTACCCTTTCACCACCAAGCCACCCAGGTATTTACTTTGGGGACCGTGGGGGACCCTGAAGGCCCCCGCAGTCCCATCGGCTTCCCGCATCCTGCAGGAGCCGGCATTGCTTTTGGACAGAGGAGCAGCTAACATGCAGCTCCCTCTGTCCAAAAGTGGATGCAAAATCATTTTGAGTGCTCTTGCTTCCATGAAGCAGAAGTGTTTGTTATGGCTTGGCTGGAGCACTGCCATAGCAAACTGCAATGTCCTGGGGGTGGGAACCACGGGACATTTCTGGAGCTGGCCTTGAGGGGTTGCAGTCCCCAGGGCCATATAGGGCTCCTGGAGGGGGGCCATGCACCCCTATCCTTTCTTCAAATTTACACTGAGGAGGTGGTGGTCCCCGGGTCAGGGTGTCCGCAATGGAGCCCCTAAATGGTTGTATTTGTGCCCGTGTAGGTGGCGGTCCCTCGGGCTGTGAAGGAGGCCGTAGCAACTCCCCCATTTTTTTTATTTAAAATATAAAATAAAGTACATGCCCCAGGGAGGTAGTAGACCCCCAGATCAGTGAGGGAGGCCCTTCATGTTTAGAGAGCTTGGTTTCTTGGCCTGCTTATGAGCTGTGAGGTCTGCTCCAAAAATATGTTGTTAGGGCCTCATTTGCAAGAGGCCTGATCTGTGATATCGGATGACTCAGGATGAACACATAATGGCTTCCAACAACTTCCTGTGATGTATTTCCTGTCTCCCACTTCCTGTATAACATGCCGGACCATCACTTTTTTTGATTCTCCAGTGGCGCTAGCCTTTCAGTCATATCTATGAGGCAACACAAAGCCACCCTGCATGGCTTTGCATGGACTCATAGATATGGAGTAAGGCAACACAGTGCAAAGTGCTGCATTGCCTTACTCTGCGTCAAGGATGCGTTCCTTAACCTCCCCAGAGCAGGCGTAACAAGGAAAAATGTTTTAATTTCTCCTTGTTTATTTTTCTTTCCATGTGTGTTGCATTCTGCTGCACTCAGAGAAGGAAGTAAAAGTCTCAAGTGATTGTTTTTGTGCAGGAAGGTGTCCCTTCATGCACAAAAACAATCATTCCTACAGCTAAGACACCCTTGTACCATGGTAAAAGGGTGCATGCATTGGCGCAAGGATGCCAAACGGTGCCAGTGCAGTGGGAAAGGACAGGAATGTGCAACATATCATCAATGCAACACATTCCTGCCCTCTCTTTTTTATGCAGGGCAGCACAGCAAAGTGACTTATTACGCTGCCCTGCGTCAAAAACTTGTAAATGAGGCCCTTCTTATGGTACACTTTTCTTGTTTTTGACTTACTTGTGACACTAGAATTCAAATTTGTTGAATTTCAAGAGCACTTGATGGCCTAAGCATTATCTGATCTAATTAGTGAGCCATAATTAATGGAATATTTGATGAACACAGTTAATGCTCAAACAAAATTCTGTTTTTGAACTGGCACACAAATGGATCCCTACAGAGTTGGTTATAATTAGCTAGCTTGTTGAATTTTGAAAACTGCTTTTAACCCAATGCAGATCTTAATTTAGGAACTCATAGTTAAAATACAAGAATTTAGGTTCTACAGACTGCAGAAGTGAGCAAAGGCAGAGGCTTTCTTTAGACATTACTTCAGGCACGTCAAGAGTTGTTTTAATCCTTCAATCGGGATTCAGTGAAACCTTGCCTGCATCACAAATGATCCCTGCCATTGACGACTCCCTATTGGTAGACTAACACATATGCTCTTCTTTTGTATATGGGGTCACCTTGTCAGAAACAGTCAGCATAGATAGAGCTCATAATGATTGGCAGGGTAAGATTCTGGGGAAAGTTTATATTTGTGGTTTGTAACAATTTTGCGATAAGTTTCAAGTAGATGTAATAGCACTCTTATCACATTATAAGTGTGACACGCGGTCACGCTCATGTTAAATTATTGCCATTGTTACATTGTTTTGGTGTTGTTTGTCATGAGTGGAATCATATAGTGCTGTGTGAGTCCTTATTGTATTGGCCGTTGTTAATATTGATCTTTTTTTTGGGGAGTGGTGGCAATACCAATATATAGTGCTTTAATAGAAGAAAAAAACGTGCAGGTGCTCACTCTATATGGTACCTGTTTGGTCCAAGAAGGGCAGGTACTTTCCCATAAAATGTATTGCAGTGGTGGTGAGAAGTACAGGTACTCTCCATTTTTTACATTAAATAAGTGCAGGCACTCAGTACCGGACAGTGTTTACCTACCCCTTGGGTGACTGCGTCCTTGTGGGGGTCCGCCCGGGAGTCGCAACGCCACTGGCAGGTCCCTCGATTGTTTCTGGGGTTGGGTGTACACATACCCCACCCAGCTGCATTGCAGCCTTGTATTCATGAGCATTCTTTGTACTGATCTGATGGAAAGCGCAGTGACTCCTGGGAGGAGACCCACAAGGACGCAGGAATGCGAGGGGTAATGGTTATATTACTTACCCGTAATTACATTACTCCTAGTCCTAATCTTGCTTATCTCCATTACGCAATGAGAGGCCCTTGCGCCTCATAGACACACACCCTACCAAAATAAAATGACACAGCCCCCTCCACAATACCTGTACGTACCAAGCCAGGGTAGACACAGTTGGCCGGGCCACCAGGAGGGAGGACAGGCCATAATGGAGATAAGCGAGACTAGGACTAGGAGTAATGTGATTACTGGTAAGTTATATAACCATTACCTCCATGTCCCTCTCGCTTATCTCCATTACGCAATGAGACATACCAAGCCAAAGAAAAACCAGGCCAACTGTCCAAGCACGAGCCCAGAAAAGCAGAACAAAATGCACCAAAGAAGGGCAAACAAACATGGCCGACAAGCCAGATGCAACACAGCCAACCGTATCCCAGAGGCAAGCTCAGCCCCAAAAACGGGCAAGAAAGAAGACCCACCCAAATAAGGAGCCGAGGACCTCTGAAGCCAGCAAGCCGACACAACAGGACCATTAATCAGCAGAGCCAAAAAGTCCAACCCCCCCCAGAGAGGAAATAAAAAGGGGAACACCAGGGAGCCTGTTAAACAGGAGGGAAAGCCCCAAGAGGGACCACCCCACAAAGAAACAGGAGACCAGACTGACAAACAGACCCCAGCAACAGGACCCCAAATCCTGAAAGGCCAGCCGCAGCACCAGAGACAATGAAACAGAAAAGGGAACCACATGCACACGAGCACGCCAAGCCCCTAACCAACAGCCAATACAGAGCCCAGGGAGACCAGGCAGGCCCCCAAAAAGCACACGCACAGCAAAGGCAACTGTAGCCGAGAGACCAAGGCATTGCCAGCAGCCAAGCCACAGGAGAAAGATGCCCACCCAGGAACGCCCGTGAAGGCACTCGGAGAAAAAGAAACCATCGGGCCCCAGAACGGAGAATCCAGACACCCACCAGCTCCATCAACAGAGGTACCAAAGGAAGAGGAAAGGCAACCTGGAGCAAGGCCAACCCAGAGAACCAGGCCCCTGGAGCAAGGCCAACAGATAAACAGCCACCAGGGCATACACACCCAGGCCCCCAGCAAACAGCCCAGATCCCAAACGGCAGGAACTGGAAAGGCCCAGACAGAACAGTTAACCCCAAACACTGCAGAAGACGCAGACAAACGGGGACGTGCAGGAATGCAACCTGCAAAAAGAAAGCAGGCAGGAACGCCCCAGAGGCAAAAGACAAATACCCCACCAGGGAGAACCACCTCAACTAAACTGCCTTAGGACAGGTTCACACTGGAAACCCAAGCTCGGAGGCTAGCCCGGTGAACAAGCAGCACGGCGGAAACCAGCCGCCAACCCCATCCAGGTCGAACAGCCCAGAGAAGGAAGAGAAAAGGGGAACAGCACACTAGAAAAATCAAGGGGGCCAAGGAAGAAACAAGGGACAGCACCAACAGCCCACCAGCTACCAAAAGGACCATGCAGTCCAGGACAGCAAAAGAGGCCGCCACCTGCACCCCAAGGACCAAAAGAATCAGTGGCCACAAAAGGCGCCAAAAAAATCATGCACAGGGCCACAGCGCTGCCCCCAACCACCCAGAAATGGGAGAAACAGGAGCCGGAGAACCCTGCCCAACTAGGGAACCGAAGAGGGCAAAACCCAAACCGGACCACAGCAAGCCACAAAACACAGACCACAGGCCAGGAGAGCCAAGCCAACAGCACCAAGCACAGCGAGGCGTGCCCCCATCCAGGAACAAACCAGGCCAGACCATGCCCAACCCCTGGGAGCAGGTGAGAACAGGCAGACCACGGCAGCAAGGCCATAGGAAGAGGAGGCGGCGAAACCCACAGCACCTGGCAAGCCCTGACAGACATTCAAACAGGAATGAACCAGGGCTGACAACGCTGAACACCCGAGAACAGACATGGGAGGGCCACAGGAGAGACAAGACAGCACCCCTAGCCCTAGGAAAAAATAAGGAATGGCATCCCCCCTGCGCACCCCGAAAAGGAACCAGCAGGGCGGGAAACACCAAAACCGTGCCACTGACCCCCACAGCCGTGCCGTTAGAAACAGAGAGGCGTGGAGGGCGTAGCAAGGAAAACCACCTCATGGCCACAATGCCCACCATGCAGCAGGAACACAGGCAAACACACTCACCACGGCCGCAGAGAGGCACAGCAAACCTCCGGCCGGCGGAAACAGCCCAGACAACATGCCACGCCAACCAAGACCAGAGGAAGGCACCGCCAACATCCGGGAATGGCGGCAACAAAAACAAGGGATAACGTGCCAACAACACTGGCAACGACTCCAAAGCAGCGAGGAGGAGATCCAGCAACCTAAAATTCCCACAAGCTGACCGGAGGTAAGCAGCGCAGACAACTGTTCCTGCAAGACAAGAACAAGGGAGGATCAGATCGACCCACCTGCAGAGAATGTATCACCTCTAGAAAGGAGCACCCCATCCCAACAGGCTGTCCTGCACCACAGACACTGAGATGCACAGCACTCCTATAATCCACAAAAAAGGGCCAAAAGCATGCTGCACCAAGCGGCCTCCATGCCATCCTGACAGAGTGACAGACAGAGCACCTCTCTGAAAACAAAGGCGGACCGGCATCTGCCATGCCACAAGTATGGCTGGCACACCGGACCCCCCTCTAAATCACGGAGGCAAGCCTGTCGCGTAGTAATGACGCGACAGGCGCGCTTCAACGCTGGTTGGTCCCCGGTTCCTCCCGAGACCCGGAAGTGACAGAATAACTTCCGGGTCATGCTGGGGGCGAAGGTCAGGCCGGTAGGAACCGTCCGGGCATGTAAGGGTTTAAATGGCTGGGGAGCGCGGGGGTCTTGACCCCGCGCTTCACAGCCTGCCGCAACAGTCTCGCTAGAGAGCTGTAATTCTTTTCTGTTTCTCTTTTCAGGTGTAGAGCATTTGTGGACAGCGGAGAAAAGAACAGCGTCGTGGGAGGATCGGCTGGGTTTCCCCCATTTTTTCGTCCCTCTGCAGATGTGGTGTTTTTAACCCCTTCGCTGCGGTGGCGATTTTACCGCTGTGCCGTAAACAAAAGAACAGGGTGGGGCCGTGACGAACCCCAGCCGTCATCAGCACACGCCCACCGCAGGGCGTGACGGCCGGGGTTCGTTACCAGCATGGGAGGGGTTAAGGAGTGAGCGGCGTTGTGCAGTAATTGGGCAGGCGCCTGTGTTTCTCCTTTTTTTACCCCAGTAGGCGCAGCAATTATTAGGAGGACGTGCTGCAGCAGAGGTATTGTTTCATCTGCGGCAGCAAGAGAAGGGGAAGCTCAGTAAAGAGGACATGCGGCAGCAGAGTATTCTTTCTTCTGCGGCAGCGAGAGCGGGAAAAGTTTCGGTAACACTGTGAAGACCTGTGCCCGCCCTCGCTACGCGATAGGAAATCAGAGGCGCTTGGTGTATGAGAAGCACACACGGCGCGTCTCAAAGGAACCGCGGGGAGGTTTTAGGAACCTCCGCTGCTGAATCCAACACAGAATAATTGGTGTAAGAAGCGCATACAGCGCTTTTCAAGATAACGCATGGGGGCTGTTTTGAGCGCTGCGTGTGGGGCGATAAGCGATCATAAGTGGAAAAGCATTTAGGTATTGTTGCTGTCGCTAGCCCTCACAGGCCAGGGCTGTAATCCTGCCAAATAATACAAATCACATTGGCCACAAGTTTCTTCTGCCAACTAATAATAATCGCTTGCATGGAGTGGTGACTGTTTTAGGGGCCGAGTTTGTTTTGCCTCAGGTGCATTGTGGTTTTAACAGTGAATGTATTGTGCCAAATATTAGATCACCATTTGCGCAGATTGTTGACTGTTTTGGGGCCGATTATCTTTTGTCTCTGGTGCATTTGTGTTATTTAACATCACTTTTCCAAAAAACTGTTTACTCTTTTGGGGCCAAGTCTCCTATTTACATCAGGGGCATTGGTATAGCAGATGGCAGCAGCACACCCGAGCAAGGGTCAATTTATGTGAAGCATAGTTTGGGTTGTGCATTTACAGCGTTGTTTCTCCTTGGCTGAACACTGTATTAGGGGGCAAGCTCATTTGCATAAGAGTGTGCACTACTTTGGGCCACGTCTTGCTTGTCCGGGCTGACCTTTTATAAGAATGAATGTAGAATAAATACAGCAGCTGATTGAGGTGATGTCCGTGAAATAACATTCTCCTTGTCCTGATTACAGAGTCCTAATACAAAGAGACTCACCGCAGTGGCGCATCGGAGGTGACACGAGGACATCGCTGAAAGAGGCATGATGGAGACAGTGATGCGCAAGATGGTGACTATGGATAGAAGATAGGAAAAGGTTGATAAAATAGGGCAGAGCCTGGCAGATCTCAGAGAGGGAGTTGAGGGTCAGGGTAAGGCTGTTGAGAGACCTAAGTGCACCATAGTGCCCCCAAGACCAGGGGGGAATTAGATCTGCTTCTCTGGCGGGCTAGGCCCAAGAAAGGGAAGAGACTGCCAAAGCTCCCATGCCAGTCCCCATCTCGGTGGGGACGGGGAAATGCCCGGTCCATCGGGAATGGTTCCTCTGGGGGAGGGGTCCTTCTGGGGTCCCAGTCCCGGTGGTCCTATGGAGGGGGTCACCCAGGGGGGTTGCACCCGTCCCAGTGGTCCTTACACCTGTCCCAGTGGTCCCTGTGGGGGGGCCCGCAGGGTGGGGTCCCAGCAGGAATCCCTACAAGGATGGTTCTGGCAGGTAGCAGCACACATGATCCATTAGCCACGGGGGGCAGGGATCCAAAGGGTGTTTCTGCGGGGGCCAATCAGGTCCCACAGGCAGCGGCAGTTCTCCCTTGGTTAGGGAGAGCGAGGATTTTGTCAACATCTGTTGGGACATAAGAAATAGGGGAAGACCCTTTGGCTGAGGCAAAAAAGATGGTGGCACAGTTTGTTGCAACCCCGGGGGTGCGCCAGGTGAAGGGTCAGGTACTCCATCTATTCCCCAACCAACTGGTGGGGTTCCCCCACTTGGAATCAACAAAGAAGTGCGAGTGAGCAGCCAGTGGATAGAGAAGTTGACGGAGCCAGCTGGAGTAGCTTCAATAGGTAAGGAAGTGACATTGCCATTGTTGGGTGTGGGTGAATCACGTACCGGGACTGAAAATTTGGCCATGCATGTAACACAGGAAATGAGAGAAATTATGTGGTCTGATAGTTTTGTTAACATGTTCTCTCTGCTCGTGGATGAAAGGGAAAGGGAGGAAGCAAGGAAACAGAAGGATTGGATGCTTCCTAGTGAATGGCGTAGTGAATTGTAGAAATTCTGTCAGGGTTCAGAGCCCCCTTCGCGCCTACCTAAGGAAAAGACTACATTTCCCATGAGCCTTCAATGGGAAGGTACTTAGCGGTGTTACGCGCGGAAGCGGATGCGCGTTATTCTGTTTGTTTTCCCTTCGTCTTTGCATGAGGTCCGTTTGGAGTGGGTCTCGAGTTTTCTTCGTGCGGCTTCCTGCCTTGAGTCATCGGAGGCGAGCGAAATTCCTTGGTTCAGCAGGGGATGAGTTATCGACTTGCTGCTGCCTCCCCTCCTCTACCGCGGAACGTAGTGAGTCGGCTGACCACGCGCTACCGCTGCTCCTCCAGCATATTACCAGTTCTAGGTAACATTGTGTTTCCCAGCGCGGCTGCGCTAGCGATTTAATACAGGGCGCTGTGGGCCGGCTGGCCACGCGTCGCTGTTGGAATCATCACCATTGCTTCAAGATTACTAAGTCCATGCGGAACATTGTGGTAGTTGCTACATGTTACCATAGCAACAAAGGCTTCCTTCTTGTGAGCGGAGCGCCGTGTGTAACCTGCCACGCGCTACCGTTAATGATTAATCATTCTGCGTTTGTAGCGGAGTAAGGTGTGTTGGCTAACCACTTTCTGCCGTGAACTTTTGTATGTATTTTGCTTCATTGATACAGCGGAGTATAGTGGTGACTACTACATACTGCCGTGTGTATTACTCATTCATGGGATTACACTATCTCCTTTCTTTTGACCAATATCTGGATATGGCTCTATAATATACCCGGTGTTTGGAACCTTGTGTTAGTTCTATGAGATGTTGGAGTACTTAACATTGCTGAACTTCAAGAGGTTATAGGAAGTCATCAGTGCTGAAGACTCTTTCGTTTTAGTCCTTTGTTTTCCTTGCTGGGTGTTTGTTGGCTCTGGTATTCAGGTATGCTTATGCAACATCAGGCATTTCCCTCATAGCGAGAATTACTGAGAGTAGCCATGTTGTTATTATGCAATGCTTAACGTTATATGCTGTTCTTATATTGTTTCAGAGCCTTTGTCCCAGCAGTCCCCTCCCCGTTCCTGATATCCCTTGCCTAATGGTTCCAATTACCTGTATTATAAAACAAGGGAGCTGGTAACGTTAGGAGGTGGACCCCCAAGTGCAACGACCGGATCCTGTGGAGCGTAATCTTGACAAATTCAGGGTAGAGGAGAATTTGAATAACTGGATTAGAGGTTTCTCAGTATTTATGGCAGTAACAGCTGAGCATTCCCATAACATACAAGCAGAGATGGCATGTTACCAGAGTAGGATCAATACGGCTCATGACAAATATGGGGGCATAGGGTGGAAGGAATATGATAGAAATTTCAGGAAGGCTAGGGCATCTGACCCATCCCTTTCCTGGGACCGCGTCGACACAATCTCATGGTTGGATGAGTTTGGGCCAGAACAGCCTGCTAACACAGCGCAGTCCTTCAACAGGGGTCAGGCATTTCAATCTTCTCAACCTTTTCGGACACCCCAAACCACGGGCCCTGCCCCTAGCCTAGGGAGCGGGGGAGGACGAAAGGGGACATGTTGGGATTTTAATTGGCGAACATGCACCAGGACCCCAGGCACGTACAAGTTCAGGCATGCATGCTCTATCTGTGCTAAGCCATCCCACCCAGAGTCCAAATGCCTCCAGAAATCCAGATATAAAGGAAGGAAGAAACAAGAGTGAGAGGAGGACACAACATGTAGCACACTCACCCATTGATGCAACGGCTATGACTCCCTGGTTGAACAAGTACCCCCAATTTCACGGCTAGGACATTGCAGGAAGGTTTTCTGTATGGTTTTAGGATCCCTGCACTTGATTACATATGGACACCAGATTGCAAAAATCAGCTCTCTGTTAGGACTAATCCAGGGGTGGCAGAAACAAAAATTGCAAAGTTACGCTTGGGAAGAATAGCTGGACCTTTGATTAGATTCCTGTACATAATTTTGTCTGCTCCCCCTTGGGAGAGGTCCCCAAGAAAGAGGAAGGGGAGTTCAAGCTGCTTCATAATCTATCGGCCCCTAAAGGCAATTCATTGAATGATGCATCAGTGAAGAAATCTGTAGTGTAAAATATGTTTCCTTTGACCAGGCGGTGGATATGCTAAGGAGTTTGGGCCCTGGGGCCCTGCTGGCAAAATCTGATATTGAGTCTGCTTTTCGTTTGTTGCCAGTGCACCCATTGGATTTTCACCTCCTGGATTTTAAATTGCAAGACAAATTCTACATGGATATGTGCATGCCTATGGGGTGTTCCCTCTCCTGCGCATACTTTAAGAAATTCAGTTTATTTCTGGAATGGGTTTTTAGACAGGTGATGGGGCACCGATCGGTCATGCATTATCTGGGTGATATTTTAATTCTGGGATCAGCAGGCTCCCGGGATTGTGTGTAGGCACTTCAGGAATTTTGCGTACTCATGCGTGCTTTTGGGGTTCCCCTGGCACCAGGAAAGACAGTAGGTCCAACGACTAAAATAGAATTCCTGGGCATTGAGTTAGACTCAGTAAAGGGGTGTTTCCGGTTACCTGCTGATAAAATTGAGAAATTCAAGACAGCATTGCAGCAATGTCTGGCAAAAGATAAGGTGACCTTGCATCAGCTACAACAGACGGTAGGACAGTTAAACTTTGCACTGAGAGTCATACCAATGGCACAACCATTCTCCTGCTCTATCTCACAGGCCATGGCAGGTCTCTCGTCTGTCGTCTGAGGTTTGGCAGGATATACATATTTGGATGGCATTCCTGCAGGACTTCAAAAGTAGGGTAGTGTGGCCCGGTCCACCCACTACTTCTGCGGAGTTAGGTTTATGGAATGACGCTGCGGGTAGTGTGGGGCTTGGTGCCATACTCGGTAATGAGTGGGTGGCTCAACATTGGCTGGCATGGTGGGCGGAGAATGGTGTGACAGCCAACATTGGTTTTCTGGAACTATTTTCCAACTGGGTGGCACTAACTGTTTGGCCTGAACGTCTGCATAATCAATCAGTGGTGTTCTGGTCTGACAACATGACTGTAGTTGAATGCATCAACCAGCAGGCAGCACTGTGTAAAATGATCCTCCGCCTGTTGAAGGAGATAGTGTTGTTATGTATGGAAATTGAACATCCAACAATCTTGCTGGAAGTACTTTGGCAGATTGGTGCCCCCAACTACAGAACCTTGTGGCAGCTAACCTAGCTCCCAAGACCAGGAAAGCTTATGAAGGGGCGTTTTGGGCATACTGTGCTTTTTTGGTCAAGGATTGGCTGAAAGATGGCATGACACAGGGGCACGCCTGCTTTATTTAGATACTTTGAATAAGGAGGGGCGCTCAGCAGCGGCAGCCAAGCGACATGTAGCAGCAATCTACTTCTTCGCGCAAACTAGGGACAAGGGAGACCCTACCAACAGTTTCATTGTTAGGAAGGCCTTGAAAGGGTGGCAACGCCTCCAGGGGTCGGCACCAGTCATGAGATGCTCAATTGGTATAGAGCTGCTAACATTTCTACTGGCGGCTCTGGACGTCATCTACAGCTCTACAGGGGAAGCTTTGCTATTCAGAGCCGCCTTTTCACTGGCTTTTTATGGAGCCTTTAGGATAGGGGAGTTGGTGGCGCAGAATAAGCAGGATGTGCAAGGGGGTCTGTAGCTTGAACATGCAAAAGTGCAGAGCAACGCCTTACTGATATTTATTAAAAAATCCAAAACAGATCTAGAAGCTCGTGGTGAGGGGGTAATACTCCACCGTGCACATGGTAATCCTTGCTGCCACGTGACTCAGCTAGAAGCATTCCTACAACAGAGAAATAGTACAATGGGGGAGCATTGTTAATACATGCAGATGGTACCCCGATCACCAGGTTCCAGTTTAAAAGAGTCATGGAGATAGCAATAAAAAGGGCAGGATTGGATCCTAAGTGTTTTGGAACACACTCATTCAGAATAGCTGCCACTGAAGCAACAGCTACAGGTTTGCACAGCAGCAATGTAAAGAGGATTGGGAGATGGTCTTCCAATTGTTAATCGCTATGTGTGGCTACACATGCTGTGAGTGGGGCATTTGGCACAAGTACTGATGCATGTTCCATCTCTGCTTGCATTTACAGTTTCTCAAGCCTGTCACGCTGGGGGGAAACTGGCGGCGGCGCATCAGCAGCAAGACCCAATGCAAGGATGGGCACATCCACAGGAAGCAGGACCCCATGTTGTTTGGATTATTGGCTACTCATATGTAAGACGTTTGAATGCAGTTTTCTTTTCAGGAAATTACATAAACAGAGTTGAACAGGCCGATTTTAGGGTGTCATTTCATGGGAAAGGGGGTCTCTGCCTTAGTCAGTTCAGAGGTTTCGTCTTGGATCTTTTGGGTAAGGGTGGGGCTCCACCCAGCATAGTTATCTTACTGTTGGGTGGGAACGATCTGGCAAACCTGAGTAGAAGGGGGCTAAATGGAAGCCATATTCTTGTAAGTAGGTTGGTTAGCTAAGACATGCCAAGGGTGCACTGTAGTATGGTCTCAGATGGTACCTAGATTTAAATGGAGGGGGGAGATTCTGTGAAGGCGTTGACTCACTCAGTAAGGAGGATCAACAATAAAATAGAAAAATTGTGTAGGTCTCCCCAAATACAGACGATCGCCCACGGGTGTATTAGGGGGGAGCCGTGCTTCTTAAAAGACGGTGTCCATTTGTCTAAGGTAGGGAATGAAATCCTGTTAGAGAATCTACTGGCTTGGTTAGGGAGTTTCAGAGGCAGGGCATGACCTTTCAGTGAGCAATTTAGGGGGGGCAGATAGTCGGTCAACTACGCTGGCCTGTGGCAGTAAGGTCATGATGGGTGAGCAGTAAATTTAAGGTCCTTAGAGGGTGGCTCCATTCTTGAATGGGGTTACCCAAGGGGAGGGACAAGTGGTCTCTCCTAGAACTCCAGGGGCAGTTACAGCCGGTTGGCTGGATGGGTGCGGGGGAGTGTGGAGTCATGCTTTCTCGAGGCTGGTTGGCCACCTCGCACGTACACAATGACACCAGTAAACGACGCAGAACTACGAGGGCCCCTTTATGGGGTTAATAGAGCGTACAGGGGTAACCAGGGGGGGAAATACCATCATGGTTAATGGGCCCTCTGCGCATGCGCACTCTGGCTGGATGGCTTGGTTACTTGATAAGGATCTGACACCAGTTAATGACCTTGCCATAGGCCCAACTAGGATATGCAGAAAAGTAAATGCTGTATGATTATGGATGATGTGTTAGATTCGGATAGGAAATACCTTTGTACTAGAATTATGTTAAGGTTAGCCATCTGATATCTGGACTTATCAATTGTAATCGATGTAATGCAAATGTTTTCTGCATAATTCTGTAAATATTGTTTATCTTACATTTTTGTTTAATTTCGTGTTTTAATAAATACGATTGGGGGTTGTACGTCCCCCGCTTCCAAAGAATCCTTCTCATGTCATTAAATAAGGTTTGATAAGGGATGAGGGGGTCTAGGTAGTCCCTGGCCATAGAGAAAGGTGGAGCCAGCACTGGGCACGCCACAAGTATGGCGGGCACACCGGCCCCCCCTCTCAATCACGGAGGCAAGCCTGTCGCGCAGTAATGACACGACAGACGCGCCTCAATGCTGGTTGGTCCCCAGTCCCTCGCGTGACCCAGAAGTGATAGAATCACTTCCAGGTCATGCTGGGAGCGTAGGTCAGGTCGGTTAAAACTGGCCTGGCATGTGAGTGTTTAAAAGGCTGGGGAGGGGGGGAGTCTGTCTCTTGACCCCAAGCTTCACAGCCTGCTGCACCAGCCTCGCTAGAGAGGCTGTAATTCTTCTCCCCACCCTCCATCCCCTAAAGCAGAATATTGGTATTGCGATTTAATTGTGTTCGTTCACAAGTTTTGAATATGTAAAGGATTGCATGTGTATTTCGTACTGGTGTGTTTTGTTCCTTAGAACCATTTCCCGTTTACAGGTCATCAATCGTCGTATTTAGTGCTATTCCTTGGTCAGGTGGTAAGGTCATTATTAGTAAGCAGTAAATTTAAGGTCCTTAAAGGGCGGCGCCATTCTTGAATGGGGTCGCTCAAGGGGAGAGACAAGTGATCTCTCCTAGAACTCCAGGGGCAGTTACAGTCGGTTGGCTGGATGGGTTGGGGGGGGAGGGGGGAGTCACGCTTTCTCTAGGCTGGATGGCCACCTCGCACGTATACAATGACGCCAGTAAACGGTGCAGAACTGCAAGGGCCCCTTTATGGAGTTAATAGAGCATATGGGGGTAACCGGTGGGGGGAAGTAGCCTCACAGTAAATGGGCAGTCTGCGCATGTGCACTCTGGCTGGAGGGCGTGGTTAATTGATAAGGATCTGACACCAGTTAGTAACCTTCGTGTAGGCCCAAATAGGATACGCAGAAAAGTAACTGCTGTATGGTTATGGATGATGTGTTAAATTTGGATAGGAAATACCTTTGTACTAGAATTATGTTAAGGTTAGCCATCTGACATCTGTACTTATCAATTGTAATCAATCTAATGCAAATGTTTTCTACGTAATTATGTATATATTGTTTATCTTACATTTTTGTTTACATACGGGCGGGGGTTGTACGACCACTGCTTCCAAAGAATCCTTCTCATGTCATAAATAAGGTTTGGTAAGGGAGGATGGGGTATAGGTAGTCCCTGGCCATAGTGCCCCAGGAGCACCATAGCCCATGGAGTCCTGTTGAGTCAGGCCGCACACCCAGGCCCCATTTCGCACCACCTCTCTGCACCAGAATCAGAGCACAGCGCTGATATGTGCAGACCAGCCACGAGGAAGCCGTGCTACAACCTGATTTACCGCCCATACCAAAAAACTCACGAGAAGGGAAGCATCCAGGCAGAATATGAAAGTATCCAGGTCAGAAGAAACACTGCCAAAGAAAAGGAGCCAGTAAGAGAGAAGAACCAGCTCCAAAGGACCTAAACTGGAGTGAGCGCACCGCACCCAAACGTACAGGTATTGTGAAGGGGGCGGTACCTTTTTATTTTGGTAGGGGTGTGTCTTCGAGGTGCAGTGGCCTCTCATTGCGTAATGGAGATAAGCGAGAGGGACGTGGAGGTAGGGTGACCAACTGTCTGTAAATTTCACGGACAGTCCGTAATTTGGACCTCACGTCCGTTGTCCGTGAGGATCCTTTTTACCAACACCTTTTGTCTGTAATTTCAGGCTTTACAGGAGAACAGAGCTGTTCCCCTGTGACAGGCTTCAGCTCCCTGATGGGGCCGCCTCGCACTCCTCTGAGTGCAAGAGCAGCCCCACCCTGCCCATTGTCATTTTGTATGCGGCTGATTATTGCCACATACAGAATGACAATGGGTCAGTCTGGGCTGGCATAGCGCGTGGTGGACTCCTCCAGCCTCAGTCTAGGGCAGGGCTTTCTGTCACCTGGAAGTGCAAAAACGCCCATGCTGCTGCTAGGTGAGAATCCAGTTAAGGATAAGAAGGCGGTGAAAGAAGTTCAAAGGAAGGATTATAGTTACAGTGATATAGCTGCCATGGTTGCTGCTTTTTTATTTTATGCAACTAACAACCATTGACAAAGCCAATTGTTCTGGCTTGTTGTAGGTGTACCGTTACTTGAATTATATATCTGGATGCAATTACAAAAGCAACAAAAACACCAGTCTGGCGGCACATTATATTAAGCACAGATTTTTAGCTCATGTGTTTTAAGCCACACATTTTATTACATTAAACACCCTTTTGGAGAGACCCCTCCCCTAGTTTTTACATCCCACTTAAAGCTCTGGAAACAACAGCATGTCACAGTCGTCCCACGTCCAGGCACTGTGCATCATGCATGCCTCATGCCTTCCACTTTTTCAGATTGCCTATGTGCAGGGGCATAGTGAACCCTGCCCCACCCCTTGCTTTAGGAACTACAGCGAAGGTGGAGTTCTTGATGGGTATCATAATTAATGTGAAAAGGTGAATGAGTAAGTAAGTGAAGGGATGGCTGGATGGATGGTTGGATAGATGAGTGAAATGATGGATGGATGGATGAGTGAAAAGGTGGATGACGGGCGAGTGAATGGTTGAATGGATGAGTAAAATGATGGATGGATTGATGAATTGATAAGTGAAAGGGTGGATTGACGAATTGATAAGTGAAAGGGTGAATGGATGGACGGATGAATGAAAGGGTGGATGTAAGGCTGGATGAGTGAGTGAAAGGGCGGGTAGATGGACAATAGGATGGATAGATGAGTGGAGGAGTGAGAGGGTGGATGGATGAGAGAAAGGATGGATGGATGGATGAGTGAAAAGATGGCTGAATGATAGGTTCAATGGATGGATTCATGAGTGGATGAGTAGATGGATGGATGGGTGGGTGGATGGAAGGATGGATGGCTAAGTGAAAGGGGAATTGAAAGAGAAAAGGGGATGGGTAAATGGATGACTGAACGGGTGAATGGGTGGAAGGATGAGTGACTGGATGGATGAATGAGTAAGTGAAAGGATGGTTGGATGGGTAAATGGCTGGATGGATGAGTGAATAGATGGATGAGTGGAAGAGTGGATGGATGAGTGTACAGATGGATAGGGTGAAAGGAAGAATGGATGGATGATGAATGAGTAACAGGGTGGATTGAGGGATGGGTGAGTGAAATGATGGATGGAAGGATACATGACGGATACGTTTGTAAATGGATGAATATGGACATGAATGGGTAACAGATGGAAGGACAGAATAAATGGTGCAAGACTGAATGATGGATGAAAGTATGATTACACATTGTAAGCCCCATTATCTTAAGCAACATTTCCTATACATTGATTTTCACATTTATATGAGTGATTGTCTCTATATAATATGTGTGTGTTGTACCGCACTCCAACATACTGCCCTACATACTTGGGATGAGTAGCACTATAGAAGAAATTAAATACACATGAGAGAGGGTCTATGTAAAGATGAGGGGCGCCATTGGAGGGTGGTATCAAGGCCAGACTGGCCGGACCGGGCATCAGTCGTTTTCTCTGGGAACTGGAAAGGTAGGGGCGGTTTTATTACCACAAAAAGACCTGCACATTTGCTTAAAGCTGCACTCGAAAACCATGAAGTGCACAATTGTCTCAACCTAATATAAACTTATTTTCACTTGTACTTTAGTAGTTGTCTATTTACTTACTTATATACGACTGTGAAAACTTCTCTGAAGTGTCTGTAAAACTTACCTTTTGTCCTGAATTTTGACCTCCTGTCCTGAATTTTTGTCCCGAATTTTGACCCTTTGTCCTGAATTTTCACACTCACTTTCCTGTATTTGCACCCATGCCAGTTGGTCACCCTACGCGGAGGTAATTAAACAATGGAGTTGTGTGCCAGAGGGCACAGGGCTGTGTTGCACAGCTCTGCTGTTGTGGGGTTACTATCACTGTACCCCCGATAGATATGCGGGCTCCGGCTGCTGTGTGCCGCAGATCAGTGCAGGGTCACTGTGCAGCGGGTGCAGTGAAGCGACCCGGTGCGTCTGTGGCAGGATGAGGCTAACAAAACCCCTTGTTCCCACAAGGGGCTTGAGGGATTTTGGGGGGAGAGGTAACAAAGGGAGGGAAAACATTTTTTAAATGGAAATATTCAGCGACGTTTTTTATGTTGATATAAAACATGGTGCATGGACTGCTGCTTGGCTGATTAACGTTGGCCAATTTACATCTAACTTAAGTGTTCAGATCGAGTGCGGAAAATCAATGTTTCTTTAATGGGCTGCCAAAAATTATGCACTGCGTATGTCTTCAAGGGGATGTTAGAATGTGTTTTGTATATGGGAGTTCTTACAACAGATGTCACTATTTCGTGGCGTTGTATTCCTGTTACTTGGCAGTACTCTCTTTATAAACCTCGCAAGTATAAAAGACCAATTGCCCGATGTAGGACACCAAATACCGGTCGGTAACGGCCGATTTCGGCCGTTACCGACCGGTAGTTGGTTTTTGACACGTAGGGGGCCTTAAATTTTACAGAATCGGTACATTTACCGATTCGGTAAAATACCGAATCGGTAAATTTACCGAATCGGTAAATCTAGATGTAGGTGGCACTAAAAACAGTGCCACAGGCCCTTAAGAATTCGTTATTTATTACGAAATAATATTTTGTGGTAAATAACGAATTCCAGTGTACATGCACATCTGTGCATGTACACCTGTGCACGCACACATACATGCCCTTAGGGCATGTATGTGTGCCACATGGCACACAAGCCAGAATCAGGGGTGCAACAAGGTGTCAAAGTGACACCCTGTCCCCCTTGACAATTCGGTAATTTTACCTAATCGCCTCAAGGCCCATAGGAATCAATGGCAATTACCGAATCGGTAAATACCAATTCGGTAATTACCGAATCATACCGATTCGGTAAAAATTACAGAATTATTTCCTACATCTCATTTACCGAATCTAGAATACCGAATCTGTAAAATTCGGTATTCTAGAGTCGGTAAATGAGATTTACCTACATCGGGCCCCAAGTGGGCCCTATCTAGTTTCGGGTTCCGCATAGATCTCAACAGGAAGCGCTTATCGGCTGTCATGTAGTGCTTCATGTCAAAGTCTCAGTCCATGATAGAGCTGATAACGATGCACCTATTTTTGCCAATATGGTGCTCAATACTGGCGAGCACGTGAATAGATGTAGTGTTTGTAATAAGCAAAATCTTCCCTAGGTGTTACTTTTGTCAGCACGCCTAATATTTGCAGATGAAGAGTGGGGAAGGGATGTACCTTGTCCAGTATCACATACAAGTGGTCACAGTAGAATGTGACCACACACACTGTATTCATTTTAGCGTTTTTATTTAGCACCGATGTGGCCATGGGGCTTTGAACGCTTTAGGACTTGCACATGTTCAAGTCGGGCACAAAACAAACACACGTGATCGTAGCCAGATATACAACAGTTATGCATACAACTATCAACGTTCTACCCCCTGAAGAATGACAATAGCGGAAAGCATGATTAGTAACTTTTCTCACCTTTTCTGTTGATTGCTCCTAGCACACTTATTGTTAAGAGTTCCTGCCTCTGGTCATTCAGCTACTCAGATAAGCTCATGGCCATTTGGGCCCTATGTAAAATCCCAGCACAGATGTCAATGCTAGGGGTCCACAGGACTGGGTTTTGCACCAAGATCTGTGCACAACAATTTCTATATAGACAATAGGACTACTGACAATGACCAAGAATTAACAATGTTCTAAGTAGTGTGACCTAGACCTGCCCATGAGATTGTCTTTTAAGCTAGTTCTTTGGTCTACATTCCTGTCTCCATTTGCAGCTGTGACCATGATCCGTAACAGCCATAGCTTCTGCTGAATCTGTCTGCAGGCCTCAGTTATCATACTTAACCACACACATGCCTTTGGTCCCCTGGACCCCTTACAACATTAGGTTATGTTCATCATTTCACCACTCCTGCACGTGGCAGAAGCACACATGAATTCCTGACTCACATTACATGACCCAGTGTGTAGTAATGTTATAGCTATTCAATCCCAAGCAGCAAATGACCCAGGAAGGTATGTTGCATGGCTAAACACTTATAAGGTTCCAAAGGCAAGACCAAGTGCATTGCAAATGCTTGTTTAATGAACGAGTCTACCCGGCAGCTGGCTAAATACTACCAAATATCGGTGATTTACCAGGCAGCCAGAAAAATAGTACATAACCTATGCAGTTTTGCTGGCCTTAGACTGAGGCACTTATTTACAAGGCCCTTGCGCTGATGGTGAGTCACTTTTTATGATGTGCTGGTGGCGCAGAGTGTAGACCCATAGCTAGGGGGGCATGCAAAGCCGCTTTGCATGGATTTTCATGGCCTCGTAGATCTGGTGTAAGGCAATGCAGCACCTTGCTTCAGGGCAGCGTTCCATGGGTGTTGTGGTGGGTGTTTCAACCTAACACCTGTGGGTTTCGACGCATTCCCAGATTTATAAGGATCTGTAAACCTGGGAATGCGTCAAAACTGTACACCTCCTCAGTGCAAGCGTGACAATGAGAAATATGTTTATTTCTCCTCGTTTCTTTCTCTTTCTATGTGTGCTGTATTCTTCAGCACACAATGGAGGAAAAGTCCTCCGTGGATTGTTTTGGGCAGGAAGGTCTCCCTTCACAAGAAGAATCCCACCAACAACCCAGCCGGCCTTGCACCATTGTGCAATGGTGCCTGCATTAGCACTAGGAACCATATTGTGAGTCAACACTGGCTGAAAAGACAGATATGCATCAAAGATCGTAAATACTGTGCATTCCTGCCCTTTACATTTAGCATAAGGCAGCCCAGTAAAAACACATGCTACTCTGCCCTATGCCAAATCATTGGAAATGAGGCAGTAAATATTAGAGATGATGTACAATTTGACCGGCTGCCAAATGAATAGTACATAATCTCTGCTGCTTAGTCGGCCATAGACTATATAGTAGAGATGATGCACAATTTGACGAGAGGGAGGGACACCTTCCATAGTTAACTGGTGTTTGGGGGCAGAGTACTTTGGGGCACTCGCAGGAGATAAATTGAGTGAGACACTGTAATGGGGATTCGGTGGAATTGGTAACTGAAAGCAGGACACAGGTATGTAATGATGGGTAATTCACAGGAGGAGTTTATTCTGCTGCCGGTGAATAAACATATGTTTTCGTACTTTTCATGCAGCAGAGTCGATTTAGGGCTGATGCAGATGTGCTCTTTAATTTGTAGGGGTGAATTATAATCATGAGTAGCTTGCACCTGTATTTATTCTTTTGTTGTATTAAAATAATGGTGTTTTGCAATAGTTGTATTTACATGAATGTGAAAGATGTTCAAATTATAGCATATTTATGCTCAGTCAAAAGCCTAACGTGCAACAAATTATGCATGCCTACTTACAGTAATTCATGTATTTGATGCGCTCATGTAACGTGGTGAATTAAAAGTGCTCAGCAAGCATCCATTTATGTGTAATTTCATGAGACTTGTATGCCATTTTCTTATGTTGGCCGATTTTGATAGGCCTGAAAATGTAAATTACGCTGGAGGCTCTCTAGTGGGATTAAACGTGTAGGTTTGAATTTTATGTGCATGTTGAGTTTGTTCTTTCTCTCTATTTTCCATTGCAGGTGGTGAATTCATCATTGTTAGTTAGAATAACGCTTTTGTTTTAGGAATTAGACTTGGACAGCAGTGGATACAATGAGTGTATGAGAAGCTGATATCGGGAGATGGTGTTATTTTTCGCTAGAACAGGCCTGGGAAGCAAGGTCCTTGCCCCAGGAGCTGGAAGAGCAGAGGTGGAGTGGAAATTCACCTAAGAGAAGATGTCCAGTGGGACGGGTCAATGAGGAGACCCGAATGGGCGTGTTTTGTGATATTGAAGTTTGAATTAGGGACAGTGTCCCGGTGGTTGAGTGAGGAGAAGAGCGGAAGACACCCAGAGAAGAGGAACCCTTAGAAGGCGCTCTGTAGCTTATGCTACTTGACCCATACAATGTGAGTGTACTTCTTAGGAAGTCTTTACGCGCTGACACCTTTATCTTTTTCCTAACTAGCCTGGGAGAAAATTCTAAGTAGGGAAGTCATCTTAGTGATAGTGTAGGGATAGATTAATGCTTTTCACTTATGAACATGTGATGAAGTCTGACATAGACGTGGGGGCACTTATCGCCTGCGTTCTGTTTCTAGAAGTTGTCATTCTGTTTATGCTTCATCGAGTCAACTTTGCCCGTAGGTTTGGCTGTGTATTAGTTCTGATGTATTTCTACAACCTCGTCTACAAGTGGGCTGTATGTCCAACTATTTTTGGCTTTGCAATAAATCAACTAACTTGGATATTGGAGGCTATGGGCCCGATTCACAGAATGAACTTAAGACTCAATCCTAAACTTACTACTATTTTTGTATTCACAGAATGCACTTACTACTTTTGGTATTCACAGAATGAACGTAAGACTCAATCCTAAACTTACTACTATTTTGGTATTCACAGATTGCACTTACTACTTTTGGTATTCACAGAAGTTAGGATTTTGTCTTAAGACAAACTTAAGACAGACTTAAGACAGATTTAAGACAGACTTAAGTTAGGATTTTGTCTTAAGTCTGTCTTAAGTTTGTTCTTAAGTCTGTCTTCAGTCTGTCTTAAGTCTGTCTTAAGTTTGTCTTCAGACAAACTTAAGACAAAATCCTAACTTCTGTGAATACCAAAAGTAGTAAGTGCATTCTGTGAATACCAATATAGTAGTAAGTTTAGGATTGAGTCTTAAATTCATTCTGTGAATCGGGCCCTATGATTCTTAGGTGTCATGAATTATTGGGCCCTCAAATTGTATTGTAAATAGTGATTTCGGTATATCTCTTTCCTCTACACTGCCAAGCAGGAACCAACAATCCATTTGCCAGAGAGTGTTCCAGACATAAATTAAAGGTGCAACCTCAGCCCCATCAGTTGGTAGCAATATTGGATGGTTTCCTATTGGAGTGTGGGAGAGAATAATCTAAAACGCAAAGAGAAACTAGTTGTAGAACCCCAAAGGTCCCATGTTCGAAAGTTGTTAGATGCCTTGCAGCATCCCAAGGAAATGTCAATGGTTAAATACGCTGCCCATGGGAGGGGGAATGATTTTGTGACCCTTGGCAACAGGTATGCTGATGAAGTTGCCCGGTTCTGTGCTGAACAGAGATGCATTTTCACAGGGGATTACACGGAACAGAGCACAGAAAGAACCAAGCTCAGCATGATGTTAGCCATAGCGGACACTTGGGATGAGATCAAACATCTGCAGGAAGAAGTGTCAGAGTTGGAGCAAGCTAGTTGGAACAAAGCAGGTTGTGAAAAATACTGATGATGTCATTTGGGTTTCGGCAGATGATCAAACAGTGTTACAAGATGATTTACTGAGTCCTATGGCTAGGCAGATTCATTGAGCAGTTCATGTTGGAAGGGATGCTATGGTGCGAGTGTTCAGACAGACATGGTTTAACGTGTGTCTAGGAGATTGGATACTCATGAAGAAAAATGTGAGGAAAAGCTGTCTTGATGCTCGGTGCAAAGGTCCCTATCAAGTGATCTTGGTAGCGAACACAGCTGTAAAGTGCAGAGGCTTACCGAACCTGCTTTGGGATAATGAGGGTTCTTAGAAAAACATTGGACCTCTTGCCTCTCTCAGCTAAGAAAACCATGGTCCAGGCCTTGATCACATCAAGGCTGGATTATGGGAACGTCCTCTACTTGGGAGCCAGCGCCAGGTGCACTCAGAGGCTGCAACACATACAGAATGCAGCGGCACGCCTGGTCCTGACGTTGCCCAAGAGAACACCCTCGAAGAAAGCACTGAGAACACTGCACTGGCTTCCAATCAAGGAAAGGGTAATGTTCAAAGCCTGTGTATCAGCCACCGAATTCTACAAGGGAAATGGCCCTCATATCTCCACAGACTGATAACCCCGTACCACCCATCCCGACAGCTTAGGTCCAGCGGGACAGGACAGGTCCAAGTTCCTAATTTCAAAAGAGTGAGAATGGGAGGACACTCCTTCCGCAATTTAGCAGCCCAACAATGGAATAGACTGCCGATGAATCTCCGGTTGGAGACGGCAGAGGCAGCTTTCCGCAAAGGGCGGAAAACTCATTTATTTCCCAAAGAGTAGGTCAGGGCAAGGTAGGACTGTGAGGAAGACGAAAGCAACAGCAGGTGAAGTGCTCGGGCTTTACGCTGGCTTCTACAGTGCGGGGACACACCAGTATGGTGTAACCAGGTGCTTTACAAAGTCAGTTATTATTATTATTCACTCCTCTCACACCTGCAGAGTTTTAGCACCCTCGGACGAAACAGTTCCTCTCCCTGCAGATAGTCCAGCCATGTCTGCGAGGCCACTGGAAGGGACAAACCAAGCTGCGAGGGTCGCTGGTGAGCCTGGTAACACACCAGAATAAGCTGAGGGTGGTCACGCTACACAAGGCCCAGGCAGTGACTCTGAGGGAGAAGGTAACGTTGTGAGCAACACAGAGTCCAACTCAGCAGAGAGGATCAAGTGCAGAGAAGAAGAGCAGTTCTGTTGGATGAATCATGGCCCGGGAGACAGTAGAGACTGAACCTGAGACTTGCATCCGAGAGAGATCATGCCCCTGTGTCTGAAATGTCTGAGTCAGAGCAAGAGTGGCTTGCAGGAGATACGCTGCTCCAGAGTGGACTTACGTGGTTGCAGATACGGGAGCAGTGGGAACAGGGAGACTGAGGTCTTCAAGAGCAAAGTTTCACATCTGAAAATTGAAATCGAATTGATAGTTCCGGGGTTGGAAATAGAAGGAGTGATAACAGTGACTGTACTGAATCCTCCAATACTGAGTGGCTTGAAGAGTTTGGTTCTGAGAGACTTGGCTTTTCCAACCAGGAGATTCCTGCAGCTTGTCTTGAGATCTTGCGTCGTGTTATTGCTGAAATTGGTTCTGAGCTTGTGAGAGACTGTTAATTGAATTGTGAACTGTAAATAACCATTTGCTGCCTGAAGAAGATAACTTAGGTCTGAGTGGAAGAAGAATACATTTAGGGATTTTCCATAGAAGAAGAAAGAGGTCTAGGGGAGTCTTTTGAACTGCGTAGATAATTGTGCAATGGACTTTGAATTTGGTTTCCAGAACTCCAAAGGAACTGTGTATGAACTTTGTTGAACCGCAATTGGAGAAAAGAGAGAGTCTTTTGCACTAATCCACTTGTTGTGCTAAACCCAAATCCAGTTAAAGATTGAGTCTAGAAATCCGAACAGTAAATCAAAGTGTGTGATAGGTACACTCATAGTAGAAGTGATAGTGGTGATAGTTAAAGTGATCATAGTGTCTGTAAAGTTTTCACATGATGTAGAAGTTGACGGGGCGGGGATTAAGGAAACACCCTTACTAGTCACTTCTACTACAAGAGAGGGTACATTAGGAGCTGAGAAAGCTATGCTGGAGAAAAATAGGCTCATGTTGCATGTAGATTTGTGAAAAGGTGATTATACGACTGTTGGGCTTGGCCCTTTTGTCAGGTTCACTCCAAAACATTTTGCGTTCTCCTAGCCTGTTTCTGTAACCTGGTGTTGGGGATTTTAGGCCTCTGCACACTTTAGCACTGTGGTCCAGTGTAAAGTGAGTGCGCTCTCTGTGTATGTGTGGTGAGATGGGCCTGCCCTCCAATAGGAATGCATGGGGGATATGTGTGGTTACAGAACAGGCTAGGAGAACGCAAAAAGTTTTGGGTTGAACCTGCCAAAAGGGCCAAGTCCAACACAACCCCCTTCCAGCCAAACCGCAGGGCAGACCAATCACTCCCTTGATGGGCTTGCCTGCTTAGGGCGATAGAACACGGACGCGGGCCCGCAACGGCAGGGACACCCTCCCGTTCTATGCCATCCTGAACCCATGTGGTTCCCTCTAGAAAAGAACTCTCTGGCCCAACTACGATACCCCACTGGTACTCCCTAGTCACCCACAGCCAGGACCAGCCCCTAGACCATCCAGATGTCACAGGTCCTTGCCAATCCACAGAGTGGGGGGCAGTAACCCCTAGCACACAATAGCCATTCTCCACTCTCCCTCTCAGTGTAGTTCCAAACTACCACTGATCCTTCAACCTGGGTCTGCACCCTCAGGCTGACCAGAGGTCACGGGCAGGAGTGCCTCACCCTACCTCTACTTTTGGGGTTCCGCACTCTCCCAGGGGAGCACCCTCCAGAAAACAATTCTCCTACCAGTTCAGAATCTCTCTCCATCAACTGGTCTACCACCTGGGATCTGAAGACTGTTTCACTCCAAAGCACACATCACAGTCCCTCTTCAAGCAGGTGGGGACACACAGCACACAGCAAAGTCCCCTTTCCTCTTCCTCAGTGGAAACAACAAACTGCTGGTGGGCCCCAGAACACACAGCAAGGGAGGCCTCCTCAGTCTCTTCAGCTGATCTACTTTGGCAGAGATTCCTTCTTGACCTGGAGGTTTCCTGATCTCCCAACCTAGGGTCTAAACCCTCAGGCTGCACCAGGGTCAGAGGCGAGGACGCCCTCCCTCTGCACCCCCTTCCAGAGTTCTGCACCCTCCCACCTTGGAGCAGTACCCCTGGAAGCCAAACCGATCAGGAAACTGATTACAGATGCTCTTCCCTCTAGGTCAGGCTGAACCTGAACCTGGCCTTCCCCTCCTCGGGGAACAACAACCTCCAGAGGCCCTACAAATGGATCAAGCACTCTGACTTTTGGGATAAAGGGTGTTTGAGCCCCATTTCTGAGATGGCCCGTTGGCCAGGGGGACAGGGAAGTAAATAGGGCGCCAGGCCCTAATGTGATTTTGGTGCTAGGAAATGGAATTCATGTACCATGTTTTACGCACCCTGTGTTATACCTCTAAACGTGGTCTTTTATGATTAAGAGGTTGTTTTGCATATTACGGCTTATGCTAGTGAGATTATGTTTCACTGTATGATTTATGACCCTTAATGTGAGTTTTAGTTAGGAGGTTAGGTTCTAATGCGTTTAGACTTGTGAGATGATTGCATAATATGTTTATGCTAGTGAGGTTGGCGCAGAGTGTAATTCGCGCCTGATGTGATAATGTGCATAATGTAGTTTATGTTACAGCATGATGCTAAGTACAGTGATTACCAGTGGTAACTGGTTGTACGTTAATTATCTGTTTTACTTTTACTAAGTTCGCTTTGTGATGGTTATGACAGTGGTCCAGTTGGCCCTGTGAGGTGTAAATAATCCCTTGTAGATATTGCCCAGTGCCAGTTGGCACAGTGTATATTGTGGGATTACTGATCTAATGTGTTATGAGAATACAAAGGCTATTTTATTAAATAACCTTGTGTGGAGTTCCTTTGGTAGTGTGCCTGGGATGTTGTTGCTGTGTGCGTGCGCAAATGCTTTACACATGGCCACCAGGATAAGCCTGACTGCTTGTGCCAAGCTACCAAGGGGTGAGCAGGTGTTATCTTTGGCGTGTAACTCCCTTGCTCTGACTAGAGTGGTGGTCTCTGCCTGGCTTTGGTCCAAGCCTTAGCCAACCAGAGATCCCATTTCTGACAACGACGAATGCCTATGCAAAGTTGTTGTACGAGTATGTGAATACAATGGATGTGAGAGATTGCTATATGTGTATTCAGTTGCAGCATCAGTTGAGGAGGGAATTCGATATCATCACCTTTTACTGACTTATGGTATCACATGTAGTTTATTGCTTAGTATGTTTTACGGAAAGGGTCATTATGAATACTACTACTCCAGCTTTGATGCAGTGTTGTCAGAAGTTCCAGCTTTTAAGCACCTTAACAAGTATGATTACTACAAGAAAGATGACAGATTGGAGAAGTATTTCATAACTACAGTAACCTTAGATACAGCTTAGGCACATCGCCATAACCTGACATGTTTATTAACTGATGTAGAGAAGAAATTTGTAGATCAGGTAGAAGATAGACATAGTCAAGTAATGTTTAAACCCACCAGTAGAGAAGGAAGATTTGATTGGACCAAGGAGGAGTTAGCTCACAAGGCAAAGGGAAGTTACGGGCCAATAGCATTTTGAGCAGCAAGGAAAGCTCCAGACTTATAACAACAAGATCTATGTTGGACAGAGTGTGTGTGTGATCACATATTCACGATTGAAGCATCCGCAAAGAAGTTTTTGCAAGAAGCAGTGCAAGTGGTGCCAAATGTGTATTTTGTGTGTGGGAAGAATGCATATGTGCGATTGCCATTGAATTGGTATGATACATGTTATGTAGCTGTAGTATTTCCTAAGATATGTCCTGTTGAGCATTTGGAACACTTGGAAGATGAAGACCATCATAGAAAGAAGAGAGGTGCTAGTGCAGGAGAGATTATTGGAGATGTTTTGGAGCAATGATACCAAACTCAGGAGTGATTCTGAATGATGTGAAGATTAGGAGATTAGCAACCATCTTGGATAAATTATCAGCGAATACAGCTCAGTGTTTGTTGCTTGTGGATGGAGAGATGGTGTTGATAAGAGCGATGGTGATGCAGAACTGTCTTGCATTAGATGTGTTATTGGCAAAGGAGGGCGGAGTCTGTAAAATGCTAAAGGATCAGGAGTGCTGTACCTTCATTCCTGACAATAACAAGGATTTGAAGAAGTACATAAGTAACATTAATGCGGTTCATTTCGAGGAAGGGTTAGAAGTTGGTTTGCAAACCTTGGTAATGGTATTCTTGGTTACATTCTGAAGCCTATCATCGAAGTGGTAGTCTGAATGATTCTTTGTTTGGAATGATAAAGGCCTACAAATGGCACAAGGCAGGACAGGTTGAGAGATATCTTAGGTAGCACAAAAGGAGAATTGAGAGACTGCAGGCAGTCACTATGAGAATCTCAAGAATCTAGAGACGTTCCGACAGGGTAGAATGGCTACAACTCCTGTTTAGGTCGGTTCTTTCTCCAGGCATGGTGTTTGATGGTGATGACACTTGTCATCAGAGGGGGGAACTATTAGAGCGCAGATGTGCTCTTTAATTTATAGGGGTGAATTATAATCATGAGTAGCTTTCACCTGCATTTATTCTTTTGTCAAATTAAATTAATGGTGTTCAAAATGTACCGCAATAACATGAAAGTGTTTTGCTATAGTTGTATTTACATGAATGTGAAAGATGTTCGCATCATAGAATAGTTATGCTCAGCTAAAAGCCTAACGTGCAACAAATTGTGTATGCCTACTTACAGTAATTCATGTATTTGAAGATGAGAGGAGGCCCAGTGGGAGGGGTCAATGAGTAGGCCCGAATGGGTGTGTTTTGTGATTTTAAAGTTTGAATTAAGGACAGTGTCTCTGAGTGAGGAGAAGAGTGGAAGACACTATGAGAAGAGGAGCCCTTAGAATGTGCTCCATAGCTTATTCTACTTGACCTATACAACGTGAGTGTACTTCTTAGGAAGTCTTTAAGCGCTGACACCTTTATCTTTTTCCTAACTTGCCTAGGAGGAAATGCTAAGTAGAAGAAATCACCTTAGTGATAGTGTGGGGATATATTCATTCTTCTCACTAATGATAATGAACCTGTGATGAAGTCTGACATAGACGTGGGGAAACTTATTGCCTGGGTTCTGTTTCTGGATGTTGTCATTCTGTTTAAGCTTTAGCAAGTCAACTTTGACCGTAGGTTTGGCTTTGTATTAGTTCTGATGTATTTCTACAAATGTGTCTGTATGTCCAACCCACTATTTTTGGCTTTGTAATAAATCAACTAACTTGGTAATTAGAGTCTATGATTCGTAGGTGTCATGAATTTTTGGGCCCGCAAATTGTATTGAAAATAGTGATTTATATCTCTTCCCTCTACACTGCCAAGCAGGAACCAACATCGATCCACCAGATAATGTTCCAGACATAAATTAAAGGTGGAACCTCAGCCCCATCAGGGCATTAATGCTTATTGGTCCCATGTCATGAGTGGCCCCTTCAGCCACACTGACATTTTAGTCACCTGCTTAATGCATTTTTGAAATGGCAGTTGGGATTTTTAACATTTTAAGCAGTGTTTTAAGTGGGCAGGTCCTGTCTTTACTGGGCCCGCATTTCTGTACTTGACAGTGCTGTCTCAGCAAAAGAAATCTGGAAGCCATAAATAAATACAATTCTGTGTACCAAGTTTGAAGGCTAAACCTGACTAAAGTCATTGTGGAGTAGTGTGAGTATCAAAGCAGTAGGAGGAGAAAGATGAAAGGTAGGCAGAATAAGGGCCAAGAGGTGGACCACTAGAAGGGCTAGGACACCAGAGCCACAAGGACTAGGACAAGAAGAACCATACCCAGGAAACCTAATGTCTGAGGGCCTGGGTTCTCAATGCCAGTGGTGACCAGGAATAAACAGACGATGAGGAACAGGACAATGAAAAATAGTTTGTCCAAACAGTTAATTTGCCTGCCTCTGCCACTGCTTTACTGTTTACACTGTCAACTGTGTTTTTTTTACAGTTTGGTGTGTAACTGTGTGAGCACCATTGGTCTACGATTGTATTGTCTTTTTTATATCATTGTCTTAGTAAAAGTTGCATATATTGTTTAACTTTGTATGGGTATTATTTTAACATTCTATAATTTTGTATGATTTCTTTCTTTTGGTAAAGGTTTTGGATTCATTAGTGTATTTGTTATTTGTATTACTTTCTCACTTAGTCAAATTTATGTTTTGTATAATGTTGTGCTTGAACCTTTGGTAGTTTTATAGTTTTGACAACATTTCAAGGCACACTTCCTAGTGTGGAAGACAGTCCGTAACAATTCCCACCATTCTGAGTTAATTTCTGTGGACAACCCTAAGAAATATATTTTGGTTCTTCTTGTTTGGCACAGCAGTCAATGCCAATTTGGCACATGTTCAACCTTGGTGGGTCTGGCCGCTTCGAGGATGGTGCTTTGTCTCTTTTGGCCACCAGAGCCCTGTTTCCCTATGTCCCTTTAAAATCACCCAGTGTCTCTATTAACTTTTGGAATTAGTGTGACTGGTTTATCTAGAAATGCCGATAGAGTAGGACCTATAAGGGCTAAGTATCTGGCAATCTCGGGACACTGCCAAACCATGTTTCAAAAGTTTGGCACTGGAGATTGACAATGAGCACATCTGGGTTCAGAGAAGATGCATGAGTTTCTTAGTCATTGGGGAGTGATGTAAATTTGGTTGAGGCAGGGTTAGTGTATCAAGAGGAGTTGTGCAGATATTGCTAATTCCCTGGGGATCAGGCAGGCATCCCGCTATTCAACCTCGCCCATCTCACCCACCCATCCATCCCATTTCTGCTTCAGTGTATCTAGGCCTTCATTTATGGGATTTTGGTAAGGGCAGTGCAGAATGGCACCTTGCTGCGCTTCCCTATGCCAAAGTGAAAGGGCAGTAATGCACTATATTTCTGCAATATGTTGCATTACTGTGCTTTCTCTGTGTGGTGGTGCTCTTTCGGCAACCCAGTGCGAAAGTAGGCATTCTTGCACTATGGTGAAAGGATTCCTTTTTTGCATTCAGGATTGTTTTTCTGCAGGAAGGCTCACCTTCCTGCACAAAAACAATCCGAATAGGCATCCCTCTTTCTATGTTTGGTGCAGTCACCTCAGTAGGAATACGGATTTGGTGCTTCCTCAGGTTTGCATGACTTTGTAAATCTCTTGCAGCATCAAAATCCATGGGTGTTTTATGGGAAAACCCACCACAAGGCCCATAGAATGCCTCAAGGGCACAGAGTAAGGTGAGGCAGTGATTTGCTTTGTGTTGCTTTACTCAAGATTTATGAGGCCACTCAAAGCCAGGCAGGGTGCTTTGTGTGGCTCATAAATCTGATTGAGAGCACTATATGTACCACTTTACGTGGTAGAAAAGTGGCACAGGACTCTAATAATTAAGCCCCCTAGTATCTCTGGGGCATTACATACGAGGCCTCAGTATAACTGGTAAACAAGCCCTCAACCCAATCCCCACATCAACAGTCGTGCCCCTAGGGGGCTAAAGTCTAGCACTTCCTGTAAATGAGCGCTATAGCGACTCAGGATGTGTCACAGCTGTAAATATTTGGGAAATTGAGCGTGGGAAAGAGTAAACTGGAATTGGATATCTGTGAAGAAACACCTGACAGACTCATGTCACAGGTCCCCAAACACTGTAATTCCTATTAAATTCTAATGTTGAAATCACTCCAAGCGCGTCCTCTCCTCCAACCAGTGCCTCTTCCAAAGAAAAGTCTGCTGGATCAGACATTTTTCCCGGCATTTGAATCCCGTTGCTCCTTTGCAAGCTAAGAAGATCACTCTGGTGACTGCTGTTGTCATGCCAACTGACTGGTGCTAGTCCCCATCAATAGGGTGGTAAGATTGAGAGCACAGGTAAGGCCAGGGCAGGACTGGGAACCAAAACCGGCTATGCCAAAGTGCTCGGCCGTCCCCCTGGGGGTGGGGGTGCGGCCGAGCCTTTTTCCACTGCCAGATTCGGCTGATTTTGTTACAGTGGCCGATATTGCAGCTATGCTGCAATAATGGCCCAGTAACAAAATCGGCCCCCTAGTGCCTAAAACCGGCCCCCAAACCTGGCGGCCCACCCGGGAAATGCCTGGTGCCCGCTACGGCCAGTCCGGCCCTGGGTAAGGTCTGGCAGTGTTGAAATGTATACACCCAAATACTTAAAGCTGAGGTAGCAGACAGGAATGCCGGATTGCCAGTCTATTGATGAATTATCACACTGAAAAGGAATAAGTAGGGACGTTTCCTTGTTCAAATGGATGGCCTGAGGTCTCCTGGAAGAAGGGGAGGTGCTCGAGGGCTCATGGGTCAGAAATTGTTGGATCCACGAGGGATAGAAGAACATCACCTACTTATATTGGAATCTTGTCCACGGGGTTTGATTCCATCTCCATCCCTGCATCTGTGCATCACAACAGGATATATGAGCCTGGGGTTCAATAGGGAGGGCGAAAAGGAGTGGGGAATCAGTACACTCCTGCCGGGTATGATGTTGGATTGGGAACTCACGAGACAATACATCATTGACCATGACTTGGGCTGCCAGTTGAGAATACAAAAGTGTCTCTATCTCTCGGAAACAGGAGCCTAAACCCATCCATCTCAGCACTAATCAGAGATAGTCCCAGTTGATGGTATTGAATGCTTTTTCAAAGTCAACAAGCAACAAGGCTGCCACCTCTTTGATCTCGCTAACATGGGCCATAACTACTTCTAAAAGCCGAATACAGTGTCTAGTGCTGCAAACATTGATTAGGGTGGATTAAAGAGAGAGGTCCCGATTGGAGCCAGGTTGCGAGGATCTTGGCATATATTTTAATGTCTGCATTAATTATGGAAATGGGCCCGTATGACACACAATTTGTCAACAGCTGGTCTGTTTTAGTGATGACAACAATAGTTTTGAGGTCGAGTTCATGGGGGAAGGACCCCTGCCTCTGAGTAAAGTTGAAGAAGGTGGGGGTCACAATGTCCCAGAGTTTAGAGTTGTATTCAAGAGGGAAGCCATCCGGGCATTCGTTTTTCCCGGTTTTCAAATCTTGGATGGCAGCTTGGATCTCCTCTTCAGTGATCAGTTCATCCAGGGTCTTTGCTGGAATTGTGTCGGACAGAGGAGGGGCACGTCAAAAAACAAGGGTCGGGCAAGGTCAATGTGAGGCCGAGGGGTGTATTAAAGTCTGTAATAATCTGCTAACGTTGTCACAGTTTCTTCAGCTGTGGTGAACAGGGATCCTGTGGCATCCACAAGAACAGGGACAAGCCTAGAGCTGATGTTCTTGTTTGCCACCAAATAAAGGAGCATGCAATTTTTATCCCCATGCACATAAATATGTTGACAAGTGGTGCCTTAGTACTGGTGGGCCTCTTGAAAGACCAATTGATGTAGAGCGGCCCTACTAGGTCCAGCTGTTGAGTAAGTGCTTCAGCTACTTGAGCTGTGGACTCAGTCTCACACTTAAGTATGAGAGTTTCAAGCTCCTCAATGTTTTATGACTTGTTTTAATCTATATGCTTGAGGTTTGCCTCTACTATTCCTCGTATACTCGACTTGCTTGCTGCCCAGAGCGTGCCAGCCTTCTGATAAATTTCCTTATTGAATTCACAATATAATCGCAGTTCCTCAGACAAGTGATCCACTAGCCCTCATCCACAAGCAACCAGGCATTCATACACCACATGGGTCGTTTAATGTGATTTGGAGCCCCAAGTCGAAGAAGTAGTGGGGAGTGGTCTGAGATACTGCAGGGGAGCACTGTGGCTCCCACCGTGATGGCAACATCCACAGCCGGGATGAAGATACAGTCAATGCAAGACATAATTTTTGTAGATGCTGAGGTGTGTGTGTATGCTTCTTGTTTCCATATCCTCCAGACGTCGTGGAAACCAAACGAGTCTGCCCAAGAGTTGAGAGCCTGGAGGGAACCTGTTGGTCTGGTGATAAGGGGCCCGAGAAATCTAAGTCCAAGTTGTCAACAGCATTAAAATCCCTCCCAAGAAGCAGCACTTCACATGGCAAGTTTGCAATTCAGCGATCAATTTTGTTACGTCATGAAGGGTGTGGCCCTGCAACTTAGGAGGGGTGTAGATGCTCAACAGATTATACGGTTTCCTGTCCAGTGTTCCTGCTACCCAGGTTCACTGACACAACATCGATGTATTAAATATTGATGTAAAAAATATCCAGTTAAAAAAATATTGGCTCCTATACTTAAACAGGTAAGTACAAAAATATTGACAAAAAAATATAGATGTAAAAAATATAGATGTATAAAATATCGAATTTTATATAAATATGGGACAGAGAATACCCCAGAGATGTGTCTCTTGTAGAAGAGCCACACCGGGTTGGTGGTGACAGAGGAACCTAAGGACCACAGTGCATTTGAAGCCGTCAAATAGGCCATTTATGTTCCATGAAGTAAGGTTAAACTCCGTACTGGAAATGGCCTGTGGGTGTGGAAGTTACCTAGTGAATCCACCATGTGTGGTGCAGCCAGGAAGAACGGACCTTGACGGGAGAAATCAGAACAAGGAAAAACAAAACAGTGAATATATATCCCATAGCAACATTTCTCAACAACCCCCACCACACACTTCTACCCCTGAAACTTCTGTCACCCAACATTGCCCAACAATACAAATCAAGAAACAGGACAGGCATTTCGAGGTGGACCTCCTCCTATACAGGATTCGGATTTAGAGGTCAAGTCATAGATAGGTTCCTCTGGGTCTAGGATTAGTGCTCAGCAACAATAGTCAAAGCATTAGGGTTCACACTGGAGCCTCTAGAGAGTCTACATCATTGGAAACAACAATGTCCTGAGCCACCAACACTCCAGAGGACAGTAGAGAGCAAAAGGGCTCTCAATCTCCATCTGGGACTCTACAGGATCTGAGGAAGCAGAGTTCCCTCCATGCAATCCCCTTCCACCCCGGGACTTGGGCGGTTTTGAGGCTGGGAGCAGGTGAAGGCCGGGCACAAGGGACTCTGGTAGTATCGCCTGAGGTCTCATAACTTTGTAGGGTTTGTTGTTTAGTTGCCCACTCCCAAGCTACCTCTAAAAGTATCAAAAAAGTGGGCGCGGAGTGCAGGGAAAAGCAACATGCATTGAATGGACATCGCCCCAAAGATCGGCTTCACTGCATCAAAGGATTTGACTTCAATTGGGTTGACTTAGTATAGTCTGGGGAGATCTTAATATGAGATTATTGAAAGCAGAGTTTACCGTGCATATGGGCTTTCCAGAGAATAGCACCTTGGTCTTGTAAGTTCAGAATCTTGATGATGACTGGCTAGAGAGGGCCCCCGGTAGAGAGGATGTTGTGTCAGCGTTCTATGGGCCTGCTCCACTGCAAATCAGGGAGAAAGCGATTTCTCTGGTTGGTATCCAAGAGTGGAGCCATGCTTCTACGAAGGTCATTGGGTAAGGGGTCTCAGCTCCCTGCAGGAAGCCCACCAGGAGAAGGTTGCTCTAGTGGGATCGGTTTTCGGCGTCCTTAGCCCTGGCCTCAAAGGTGTTGACAATCGTGGTTACCTTGACCTTCAGTTTAGATGTGGATACTCGACTCTCCACTTCCGTCACTCACCCCACCACTTTGAGGAGATCCTGTCGCAGCAAGGCAAAGTCAACACCAACCTCACCAAATTCTGAATTTGAGGACCTCCCTGAATCGCAGGACTGGTCAGCAAAATCTGTTGTGTGCCTAGAGTTGTAGAGGGCACAGGAGGCAGGGGTTCTGCCTGCTAATTGTTTGCTAGCATAGGAGGTCCATGCCGTGAATTTGCCCATTTTATATTTGAGGTCTGGCACCTGATGTTTATCTTTCCACATCACTGCTCACCAGGACAATGTACAGGCCCTACTGCGATGCTGTGGGTATCAGAAGTTGGAGGTAGGTTGTTCACAGTGGCACGGTGTCAGAAGTGAACTTTAACTTACTCCTGGGCTGAATACCTTATGGGACCTCAGGGCAGCATGAGCAGCCACAGTACACAGGACAACAGATTACCACAGATTATAAGGAACCTCCGGAGGGACCCCTGAGATTACCCACACCTCTCGATCTCTGTCACAAACAAGTTTGGTGGTGGTAGCCCAATCAGTAAACTGGATGGGAGCTTACTTATCACAGGTAGGTGGTCTTCCAGGCTCCAAAGTGTGATCTTGGTGAATTGTGGAGTCAGACAGGGCAGTCACTCCCAGCCGCAAAACCCACCAGAGGGGAGAGAGGACTCCTCTCCGTGGATCGTGGGCCCAGGCCAAGATCCAGCCGTGGGGAGGGCTGTTCAAAAGCAGAGGGTCCCTTAGGCGTTCAGGTCAAGAGTTGCTGCTGTTCCTCTCCTTAACATGTATTTGCTTGTATAACTCCGTCTTAAGCATAGCTTTTAATTTGTTTACCCCTGACCTCTCTAAAACTGTTGGATGCATTCTTTTGTGGGAATACTGTGTGTTTTATAAAGGGAGGAAGGTTTGTGGGAACTTTCAGGGGGGAATCTTCTTTTATTTTTAGTTATGCTGTGCTTACTGAGGGAATCTCCTGTCTCGCTCGTCACCTCTTCCATGGACCTTGCACCGCCTGCTCTGCTCTTCCCCGCTCTAGTGTTTTTGGTGGGCGGGGCTGTTTCTGTTTGCGTTCCCCACACTGTTAAAAGATGGGCTTCTGGCAGATGTACAGCGGATGGCCCGTCAGCATCTCAGAAGCGGCAAGTGCCAGCCACTATGCCTCTCTTTTGCAAAAAGGCAAGGCTAATGTAAGGTACTCCAAATAAGAGCTTTTTGCCCTCTGCAAGCATATTTTGAGCCAACATATACCCACTCCTCTAACAGCTAACAACTCCTTTGTTTCTACCTCGTGGCCCTGGGAGCCTAATGTATCCCTTCCTTGGCCCACCTGTGGAAACTTCTGCAATAACATTCCAGCTGACCCTACCAAACCCCCCATCAAAGCCTTGCTGGTTAAGGTGCGGTTTCTGCCAAAGCATGCAGTATGCATCCACAATCTTCTTTGTGATGAGATACCTGGCTTTCTCCTCATTACAGAGACTTGGCTGTTGCCCTCCCCATAACCCCTCCTGGAATCTGCTATTATAGCAGGTACTAGATTTACAACCTTGTCGGCCCATCAATACATTGGGGGCCTTTTGATTAATCAACCCCCTAGTCCCGCCAGTCCCTTCCCGGACTCTCTCAATGAGGAAGCTTTATATGTCTTACTTCGCTTTGCTCACTGCATTATACTTGGAGACATCAATATTCATTAGAACTCCCCTGCTAATAAAGACACGTTTAGCCTCACTAAAGTCTTGGGGCCCGATTCATAGAATGAACTTAAGACTCAATCCTAAACTTACTACTATTTTGGTATTCACAGAATGCACTTACTACTTTTGGCATTCACAGAATGAACTTACTACTTTTGGTATTCACAGAAGTTAGGATTTTGTCTTAAGTTTGTCTTAAGACAAACTTAAAACAGACTTAAGACAGACTTAAGACAGACTTAAGACAAACCTAATGACAGATTTAAGACAAAATCCTAACTTAAGTTTGTCTTAAGTCTGTTTTAAGTTTGTCTTAAGACAAACTTAAGACAAAATCCTAACTTCTGTGAATACCAAAAGTAGTAAGTTCATTATGTGAATGCCAAAAGTAGTAAGTGCTTTCTGTGAATACCAAAATAGTAGTAAGTTTAGGATTGAGTCTTAAGTTCATTCTGTGAATCGGGCCCTTGGATCGCTTGGCTTTCTCCAATTTGTCTTGAAGCCCACTCACATCGAGGGTCATACTAGAATTTTTATAACATCACCCTAGGTATATCAGATCCTCTCCCTCTTCCATGGACTGATCACTTTTCAATTAGTTTTGGGTGGGATGCAATCCAGCAGGGATGTCGGAAAATTCAAGGACCATTCATCAAACCTGTGAATTTTTCCAGGATCCCCCCCGGAAAGCCTGCTCACAGCAGTAGCGAATATGTTACCCTCTTTCTCGGGTCCACTTGAGTTAGATATTCATGTTTTTGACAATTGGGTTACTACCACAATAGAACAACTGCCTCCCCTCTTCAAGTTTTCCAACCGGGAGGAGGCAGCTGTTGGAATGGAACACCTCTCTGCCAAATAAAAAATCGTTACCTATCGAGCCCCTCGTAGGAACAGTTCATCCCGGATTTTGATCAATTCCCTTATTCAACCTGTGGCCCAGTGTTTTTTAATTTGGGAAATTTGACATTCATGTTCCCTGATTCTCACTGACTAAGCTCTGCCTCTGGATAGCACCAAAAGCAATCCTCGTCTTAACAATCCACCTGGCTTAATTTAATAATAAAAAAATTAAAAAACGTACATTCCCGCTGGCTGGATCCTGCGTCGTTTCTGCTCCTGCTCTCTTGCCTCCAGCAGGAACAGGAACCAGGAAGCCAGGCTCCCACCTCTAAGCCAAACACATTGCTGCAAGCAGCGTTGTGATTGGTTGGGACGCCGCCCAGCCAGGGGCTAATGGCCCGGCCATTTCTCCATGTAGGATTGGAGAAGGGCAGAGTGGGCATGACTGGTTTGGTCAGCTCAAAAGGGCCGACCAAACCAGTCATGTGCACTCAGGAGTGGGCACTCCACTCCTCCCCTTCCCAGCCCTGCTCGCAGAGCAGCCCCGCCCAGCCACCCATAACCAAACCCTTCTGCTTTCTCACAGTGTCAGAAGCAGAATAATAAAATGGTAGCTATTACCATTTTATGTTTGTGCTTCTCGCCCTGCGAGAAAGCAGTGAGGGGACTCTCCTACGCCCTAGTGGAGGAGCCGCCCCTGGCCCTGACAGGGTCGGGAGCGTGGGGGCCCCTCCATGTAGTTTGAGGGGGCGAGGAGGGCTCAAGTTTCGTTAGATCCATTTTTCACCCTCGAGGCCTTCCGCTCCGATAAGTTGTTCGCCCATTATTTCTCACCATCCTGTTTGAAAATAATTACATTTGCCGAGCCAATTTAATTTGCTGTGACAAACAACTACATATTAATCTCGGAGTCTCAGCTCTGCCTCAGTAACAATGGATAAACACGCGCTCGCGTCCTCCGGATCCGTTTTCATAAATCATCCGGGGCCTTCTTTTCTACCTTGAGTGAGTTGAAAACTTGCACGTCTCCTGTTTTTTGGGGTGGAGTTGGCTGTCTTCCCAACAGTGCAAAGCAAAGATAGCTGTGTTAGTGACGTGGTCATTGAACGGCAGGATATTGGGAGAAAACATTTCTGTTTAGCAATTTTACTCGGAAAAAAGACAAAACGGATAAACTGGTGGTGGACAGAGACAGCTCAATACACGTTTGACAGAAAGACAATGCCCCATCTCAGTGGGGTATATTTGCTGCCAGTGTTAGACCATGGTATATAAGATAGTGTTTATTTTTTTTTTCTGCAATAATGTATGCAATGTAATGCAGTAATGTCATTGGTGCTTGTTTTCCATTTTCTTTGGTGGACATTTTGTGATTTTATTTTGTGTGCTTTAGAGAGGCATGTTGTGAACTTCAGTAACCTGAGGTACACACTCATTGGATGCATGTTGTGTCTTACTTTCCAGGTGTGCTGTGTGTCTCTGCTCCACTAGGTGCCCGATGTCCAAGACATGGTGCAGGGTTCGAGTCGGGGTACCACACGGGTGGACGGCGTCTCCCCACTATAAGTGGAGCAAATGGAGCCACACATTCACTCTTTGGCCTCTCTGGGGCGAGATCTGAGCCCATCAAGAATGCTGCGCATGCACTGGCTTCTCTGGTGCAATCGCATCTAAGGGGTGAGCGAGGGGAAGCAATGAGTCTGATGGTGCAAGACACCTTTCGTGACGTCACTTCCTGCCGTTACGTCAGCGTCCCCCACTTCTTTTTTTAGGACTTGTGCCCTGGGATGGTGCCATGGCACGTGGAGTGTTGGTATGACCGAGACACCAGCTGGGACCAGGGGCTGAGTAGGGAAGTCCCATGCCTTGGTGGGATATGCTGGCCTAATTGGTGTTCTTAAGTGTTTCCTGATCTATGAATAAAGAAGCTACCTGTTTGTACAACAGAGTCCAGGCGGTTTACTGTGCATAAAGGACTTTGCAGCAGTGCATTGCAGTTCTGTTCGGTATTGGTATTTCATAGCAAGAAGGTTGCTTCTTTTCATAGCCTGGGATGCTGCAATCTATACCTCGGTACAAAAGGGGGTGGTGATGGACGGAGCATCTGACCCAATCAAACACTCACAACCAGTCAACAGATCTGGGTTTAATCCATCACCGTTCTTTAGCCCACTCTGCCACCCCAGTTTAGACATGGCCATATGGGAACAGTCCAGCCCGAACTGCCAAACTGTGCCTTCCCTGGACCAGAAACAAGCTTCCTAGGACCGGTTTCTGGCATTCCAGTCGTCTTCAGCCTGGCGTACTTGAATTCAGTGGCAAAGTGAGCAAGGGACTCACGTCTAAGCGTACCCTGCCAACTTATGGCGAACAAAGCGGTACAAAAGGGGGTGGTGATGGAGGGAGCATCTGAACCAATCAAACACTAACACCCAGTCAACAGATCTGGGGTGGCAGAGTGAGCTAAAGAATGGGGATGGATTAAACCCAGATCAGTTGACTGGGGGAGAGTGTTTGATTTGCTCAAACGCTCCGTCCATCATCCCCTGTTGTATTGCTTTGTTCGCCCTAAGTTGGCAGGGTATGCTCAGACGTGAGTCCCTTGCTCACTTTGCCACTAGATTCAAGATAGCCTGGCTGATGAGGATTATGAATCCTAAACCGGTCCCAGGATGCTTGTTTCCGGTCCAGGGAAGACATGGCTTGGCAGTTCGGGCTGGACTGTTCCCATGAGGCACAGGGTCAGACTGATTTGCATATGGCCATGTCTGAACTGGGGTGGCAGAGTGAGCTGAAGAATGGCGCTGGATTAAACCCAGATCAGTTGACTGGGGGTGAGTGTTTGATTTGCTCAAACGCTCCGTCCATCATCCCCTTCTGTATTGCAATCTAAACCGCTACTAATGTTCAAACATGCCATTATGAATAAAATTGGGAGGCTCATACGGGCAGTAGCTGATGAGAGACCCAGCACCCTTGCAGAAAGCAACTTCCCTCATCAGTGTTTAAGCTAGGGATGGGCAACCTTATGCTATGCCAACATAGACTGGTGAAGCTGAGAAACTGAACCCTCCGGCCTTTTCCCTGGAAGAGTTGCTCATCTCCCGTTGGCTTGCCCACAGTGATGAGTTTCTTCTCATGGATGTTCCATGAGCAAGAAAACATGAAGCAGGACATCGTAGAATCACTTCCAGTAGTCATCAGGTAAGAGGTGCCAGGGACCATCAGAGGAGACAGTGTGTGTTGGGGAAGTGTAATGCAAGCCTGGCAGAAGCCTTTGTGGGGCCCAGGTCACAACGTTCTCGGGCACCTCACTGGATTTCTGGTTGCATGAGCCTTGGGTTAAAAAAAAAATGGTGTCCTAGGACAAATGTTTAGGCAGCTCCAACATTTGACACCACCCAATGTTGACTGATGTTCTCTGCTTGCCTACTTTTGTGATGCGGAAATGCATTTAGCCGTGGCAGTGCGGGGCCCTGAACAGAGTGTGGTCTGACGCAAACAGCTCCATCTTCTCCCCTCCTTGTGATGGACCTGGGAAAATAGTGCAAGACTGAATACTGCCAAAGATGATACATCATGGGCAAGGGTTGCACCTCAGGTGCTTCGTTACCCCATACAAACATTTTATATGAGTGCTCAGTAAATATTTATTCACAAGAAGTTGAACATCTTCATAAACAGCAAAGAAATGATCTTACTTGCTAAGCGTTCACAGTTGAGCACTGTTGCAAACCAATGTGCAACTACACCTCAGCCTGAGTTTGTGAATTATATTACTAAGAAGGAAACATTTTTGGTAAGTGTTGTTGAACACTGATTGAGTACTTGTAAAAAACAGATTGATTAGATGACCAGGCTCAATTATTGCTCAGCTGGTCAGGTTCAATTAATGTTGAAATCCATTGAGCTTTAGTTGAAGTTGAGCAATTGATTTTCTAAGTGAAAATCTCTACCAGTATTCATTGAAACTTATTTTCCCTACAGTTGAGGGCTAGTCAATATTCCAAATTGAGCACTCTATTCACTTTTTGTGATAGGCAAGAAGAGTGGGGACTCAGCACAGGGAATATGAAAAGGCTTTCCCAGGGGATCGGCTCCCTCGACGGCGGTGCGGATGGTCTAGTTTTCTATCAGAGAGTATACTTTGAACAAGGTTCCAGAAGTAATGACTTTTAAAGACACGTAAATTGGGGATATATTTGCACACATCTATAGCCGCCGACATTGGTCACCGCTACTATAATATTGATGGCTCTCAACTCGAGGAGTTGAGATGTAGGCACCTTGCAATGTTACATTTTGGCTCTGGCTGACTGGGGGCCTCTACGATTATCATCGTGATCTTTCTGCAAAATGCCTCCAGTGAAGCCTTTCAACAAGTATATCTGTTTGCTTCTTGAGTTATAATTAAGATCAGTCTTCACAACATCGTCTCCCGTTGGTTCTATTCAGGAATATCAGGCCGCTAGCAGGTTGATCCTGATGTATTTGGACTCTAGGTTCTGTAAAAAAGAACCTGCGCCCTTAGATTGCCTTAGGCAGTCTCTTCAGCCCGGCTGTACACACTGTAGTATGTTTCGCTAAAAAAATGTTTTTGATTACCTCTCCTGGGTCAAGAATGTTGATCAAAGCATGAATTTTGCGCCCTGACGAAGGAATCTCTATATTGTGTTTGGTACTTTCCGAAACACGTGTCGAAGCTTCTTCTTCCTTTATATATTTATTTTGCATGGTATAATTGTGAATTGTATATTTTGTTTTTTTGTAATGTTTGATGTTTACATATTTTTGTAATTGAATGTGTCTTTGATTCATTGTATGTTTTTGATGTATGTGTTCCCAGGTTGTTGGATATATAGTGTGTACATATATTCATATATTTTCCGGACATTGTTTATTGTGGGCTGGTATTCTGTGTTTTAGGAATATTTGTGCAAAGTTTATATTGTTCTATGTGACATATTTAATGAATTTGTGTATTTGTCCTGCCTTATTACTTTTAAAGAAAAGGATAAAATATTTAATGATAAATCAAAAAAATTAAAAATCAGCTCAGCAGCGCTGTGGGTGGATTTTTCTATATTTTGGAGCTATTGCCCTATCTTCATTTATAGTTGGGGACATCTTCTGATGTTCTTTAGTTTGTCTTTCTCCCTGGTTGGATGATCCCTTCGAATTGGGTTTCTCAGGGTCCCTCTTTCGTTTATCTAGTTGTCCCAGGGGGTCTCAACAGCTTTTTCTCTATTTTTATTTTAGTTTTTGTATTGTAATTTAACAGGTTCATGTTTTTACAAAACCCTATCAACATCATATGGAAACCAAAAGTACGTAGAACTATGACATATTCCGACACTTATACAGAAATACATTTACATTTTTCAGAATCAATGTATGCACAGTCATTAAAATGCCAGTTCTATCCTGTGCCTTAGCTCCAATTACTTCCATCAAACATGGTGCTGAAATTACTCCACAGCACTTCCAAAGTACAACACAATTAGTCAAAATATTTTCCACTGGTTCACACAACAAATTAATGTACCAGTTCATATCCTTAATTCCCAATTGTCCCAAAAATCAGAACAAACTCATATAGGAACCTGGTAAACTTTGTTCTAACATCAAGGTCCATGATCATGTTCAGAAAATAGCGTGAGTTTACCTTTTCTAAATAATTATGAACTTATATGCATACTTGATGAAGATAAGATTCAACAAAAACGGGCCTCTGTAACCTCAATTCAGAGGTCCTAAGGGGTATGAGAGGGTATATGGAGTACATCCTCCCTTACAAATACTATGCAACAAAAAATACTCCAAAAAAGACCTACTACGAGTCCCACTGGATCAATGTAGGTAACACTACTGGGAGTAGGGAACTTGTGAATGGGGTGAGATTAAACATCAACTCACTAGGGGTGTGTATGATATGCTAATCATATCTATGTGATAGAAAGGGAGCAAAACTAGTTGTTTTTAGTTACCCTCACACACCCTAGTGGTGTCATGCTTCATCATCGGGTCACCCAGACTCCTATAGGTCAGGGTGGGCTCAACCACAGTGTTGGGAAGCTCTTCTGATAGTGAAGGCAAGTGGATATAAATAAAATACCTCAATCAGACCCCAGGTTTCCCTTTATTCATGGGTCTGGTTGGGTTATTAAAAATAAAGTAAAAATGGGTCTTGCAAGGATTTTTATGGTCCTATGACCCTAGTGAGGTGCCGACATGTTTCAGTCCTAAGGTGGCCATAAAGGTCCCGGACTTTCTTCAGGGCAAATACAAGTCACCCCCTTTATGTGTGGGGGGATAATGAAGTAAGGGAAAACCTACGGTCTCGCCTCCCGGCTCGCGGTTGCTGTTCTGAACAGAACAGCAGGTTTTCCGGTAGGGAGCGTCCTCAAAATATGAGAATATGCCCCGTTGTCTTGCTGACTGAGAAGCCTACGCCCAACACAATTTGGATGGAGCCTGGCATCTCACAACACTATCAACACATTAACACGAGGAGAAGCTACTCTTCCCTCGCTATATTGATAGAGTAGGGCCATGGCGATCTGCTCTACATCCTAATGGGATCATTAGTGTTCTTGGACGTGATGTTGGAGTTTGTAATATCAAGTCTTGGTCACACGAGAGATGAACAGGAGGTAGGAAAGCACACCTCTCAGTGGATGCCACACCTATCTATAATCTTTCACCCTTGCCATTTATTTAGAGCACCCCAAGTGCATTTGGTAATCAAAGTCACCAGGTTGAATGTTTTTTTATCATTTATAAGTCAAGCAACTTTGTACTTTGAACAGCCCTAGCCGGAGTGAATTATCTTTGAGGCCAATTAAACACTTATCAGTATATGTGGTGGGTCAGCAGGTGGTGGCAGCTCCTGTTCCTCACTGGGGGCGTTGGATTAGCGTGTGGCTGCAGTGACTACAACTGTGGTATTTTACCGGACTACTAGCGGTGTTCCTGCATGATTTCGATGCAGACACCCTATTATCTTTTTAACACTGTTTATCTGTTCATGTAAACTTATTTTAAAAAAACATCGAACTGCGCACTTACTCCCTCTTGTGTGGCCTCCCCAGCCCCGGTCCATCACGGCTGCTCGTGCCGATTGTGTGGAGGGCGGGCGCCATCTTGGGTGTAGCCTGAAGGCTGCCAGACCGCAGTTAGCGGTCCAGCTGCTCGGGGGTGATTCCCATAAATAAACAGGATTCCCAGTGCTCGCTGTGGGTCAGCAGGTGGTGGCAGCTCCTGTTCCTCACTGGGGGCGTTGGATTAGCGTGTGGCTGCAGTGACTACAACTGTGGTTTTTTACCGGACTACTAGCGGTGTTCCTGCATGATTTCGATGCAGACACCCTATTATCTTTTTAACACTGTTTATCTGTTTATGTAAACTTATTTTAAAAAAACATCGAACTGCGCACTTACTCCCTCTTGTGTGGGCTCCCCAGCCCCGGTCCATCATGGCTGCTCGTGCCGATTGTGTGGAGGGCGGGCGCCATCTTGGGTGTAGCCTGAAGGCTGCCTGACCGCAGTTAGCGGTCCAGCTGCTCGGGGGTGATTCCCATAAATTGACAGGATTCCCAGTGCTCGCTGTGGGTCAGCAGGTGGTGGCAGCTCCTGTTCCTCACTGGGGGCGTTGGATTAGCATGTGGCTGCAGTGACTACAACTGTGGTTTTTTACCGGACTACTAGCGGTGTTCCTGCATGATTTTGATGCAGACACCCTATTATCTTTTTAATACTGTTTATCTGTTTATGTAAACTTATTTTAAAAAAACATCGAACTGCGCACTTACTCCCTCTTGTGTGGCCTCCCCAGCCCCGGTCCATCATGGCTGCTCGTGCCGATTGTGTGGAGGGCGGGCGCCATCTTGGGTGTAGCCTGAAGGCTGCCAGACCGCAGTTAGCGGTCCAGCTGCTCAGGGGTGACTCCCATAAATTGCGATGTGTCCCCGTGCGCGCAGCGGACGAGCGCAGCGGGCGCGTCGAATGCGCGCCGAAGTCACGCCTAAGTCAAGCCCGTCTGCGCCCGTCCGCGGCCAGACGGGGCTAGGGGCCCGTCCTTATGCCCCTTTCATCTCCTATTCCTCCGAGGGCCTTAAAACTCTACAAGGTAACTGGTCGCTACCGATTTCCATCATCAGTACCATCTCCACCCTTGGTCTCACCCCTCCATCAGCGCCGCCCCGTTTTTCCCCTCCCCTCCCCCCTCCTTCTCTGTCTACTATTTTGCTCAACACCAGATCGGCGGTGAAACACCACCAAGACCTGTTTGTCCTACTTGGTTCCCACAAGCCGGACATGTTGTTTCTAACCGAGACCTGGTTCTGTGAGTCCTCCTTGCCATCCCTCTTAGATGCCCTTCCCCCTGCGTATGCGGCCCTCCGTGCCGACCGCCCGGCAGACAAGAAAGGGGGTGGCGTGGCGCTCATTGCCAGGTTGGAGTACAACTTCCAACTCCTCCCCTCCACCCCTATCAACTCCACTGAGCACCTTGTGGTTCGCTCTTCCACATTCTCTCCCCCGCTCATTTGCTTGTTAACATACCGACCACCCCAACCCAGTCCTCTGTTTATGCCAGCCTTTCAGGATCTACTGGCCACGCTGGCGGTTAATCATGCATCAGTCCTAGTACTAGGTGATTTTAACTACTGGCCCAATGATCCCTTTGAATGCCCAGCCTCCAAGCAATTTACAGAACTACTTCTATCACTGAATACTATCTCCCACATTAAAGTTCCGACACATGTACTTGGACACGTGCTAGACCAAGTTTGGTCTCTTAATTATGCCATTTCTTCTATATCAGTGACCCCATGCCCATGGTCTGATCATGCCCTTATCTCCTTTTCCCTTCACCTCGACCCTGCTACTAAGGTTCCGTTGGTAAAAAACACCCGGGCACGGAACTGGAATCGTGCTGATCTTACCTCACTATCATCTTCCCTCTTAAACTCCTCACCTGACCTGGCCGGCTTACCCTCCTCATCACTAGCTACTGTGATTGACACCTGGCTTGCGGGAGGCTGCAATACTATAGCCCCCTTACGCCGGATATCAACCAAAAGACCTAAGGAGGCGAACCGGTGGTTCAACGAAGACCTAAAGGAAAAAAAGTTGTCCCTCCGGCGAGCTGAGAGATTGTGGAGAAGGGAGTATTGGCCCCTACAGAAAACTCACTACATCACACTATTGCAGGAGTATAAAAAAGCCATCTTAGGAGCCAAAACTGCCCATTTTTCATCAAAAATTCTAGCGGCAGAGAACCAATCGAGAGAAATATTCACCATTGTTCATGATTTAGCCTTTTCAGAGAGGATCATTTCCAAACCTCCTCCTACCCAGTCCCTGTGTGACTCACTGAATCATTACTTTCTGGACAAAATCTCTAATATCAAGATCAACATCCCTCCCCCCTCCTCGACTTATGTTGATCCCCTCCCTCCCACTGTCCAGCCTTTTCTACTCTCGATCCCCCCTCTCACGGAAGAAGTCTTTTTGGAAATGCTCCCTAAAGTAAAGTCAGGTTCCCCGGCCGACATCTGTCCGGCCCGCATTCTCCAACGGATCTATTCCGTCTGCACTCAGCCCCCGATCACCTTCCTTAACAGTTCCCTTGCACAAGGGGTTGTGATCCAGCTCTTAAATCGGCTACTATTGTGCCTATTTGAAAGAAATCTGGCGCCGATCCATCCATCCCAATTAACTACCGGCCCATCTCCTTGCTGCCCTACTTAGGCAAGGTGCTTGAGCGCCACATCACCCCGGTGCTTAGCGCTCACGTGGAAGCAACCGGCGGTTTGGCGTCCTGTCAAGCGGGCTTACTGCCTAGGCACTCTACCGAGTCCGTCGTGGTGTCGGTCCTGGACAAACTCAGGGAGGGCTTGGACCAAAACAAACATCAGGCCCTGGTGCTCCTCGATCTCTCCGCCGCTTTTGATACGGTGGACCACTCCATCTTGCTTTCACGTATCAGAGCGGCGGGAATCGGGGGCTCAGCCCTGGTCTGGCTTTCGTCCTTCCTGCAGGACCGCACCCAGGCGGTCCGGCTGGGGGATTTCACGGCAACTCCACTCAAAATCACTTGTGGTGTCCCCCAGGGTTCCTCTCTCTCTCCTCTTTTGTTTAACCTTTATATCTACCCTCTTATTTTCGCACTTCAGCAGCTGGAGGTCACTGTATACAACTATGCAGATGACCTCCAGCTCGTCTTCAATCTTTCCTCTTCTTCCCACTCTATCTCCAATTTTCAAACCATTATGATTTTCATCAGTGACTGGATGAGCCACAACCATCTGAAGTTGAATCCGGATAAAACCGAGCTGGTCCTCACCGGTGGCTCCTCCAGTCCCCGGAACTCTTCTTTTTGGCCCTCCTCCTTAGGTTCCCCTCCCACTCCCTCTCCTACAGTCAAGACCCTAGGCATTAAAATGAATAATCACCTCACCCTTCATTCACAAGTCAGCTCCGTCGTCTCTTCTTGCTTTCTCACTCTCCGCACTATTCGCACTGTCTCCCGCTTCTTTTCCCCCCTGGCACTAAAGTTGATTATGTCTGCCCTTGTGATCTCCCGGCTGGACTATGCTAATGCCCTGTACAACGGCATTCCGGCCTATAGCTTACGAAAACTCCAGCTTGTGCAAAATCAGGTGGCTCGGGTAGTGTACGGCCTTCCCCGCTCCCATCACTCAACACCACTCCTGAAGGCGCTATACTGGTTGCCTGTTTGGCAACGTTCCCTCTTTAAAACCGGTTGCATGGTTTTCCAGGCACGCCAGGGTTCAGCCCCTGCCTGTATCTCCTCCTTGATAAAGGAATATGTCCCCACCAGGGAGCTCCGATCATCGTCCCAATCCCTCTTACAGGTACCCCGCTATAAGAGGAAAAAGTGGGGAGGGTCCAATTTCTCATTTTTGGCACCCACCTTTTGGAACTCCCTCCCCGACCATCTACGATCGGCCAAACACTACTCCCTCTTCCGCAAGGGCTTAAAAACCTTTTTATTCAGTCAAGCTTTCCCACAGTAAATCCTTTTTTTCTTATCTCTCTGCTCCTGCCTTCCATGCCTCCTAAGCGCCAAGAAACCGTTTGGTGTACGCTGCGCTATATAAATATTTTAAATTCAAATTCAAATTCATGACCCATTCTTATATTTGTGAAAACAGCACTCATACGTAGTGGTGCCAACCTGTGCAGCAGAGGACTAGCATGCCTGAGGCTAGTGACGGAGATCATTGTGGTGCACACAAGAAGTCTCAACCTGGTGATCTTAATCGTCTTAACATAAACACACCAGTGCCTTTGCTATGTATTCGGCACAAGAGCTCTCCATTATCTTTATTTGACATGCTTCCTATTACTGGGGGTGGGGGAGGGTTCCACACTGACCATGTCACTGGCTACAATAGCGTGACCATGCAGACAGGACAGGATCTCGGCCATCTTGATATCGGAGTCATGGATCACAGAAATCACACGGAGAGTGCATCACTCACTCAGTCTAGCCCACTGGCAAATAGATTTCATCTCTACCTAACCCACTGATGTTGGTAGTTCTATGTGGGGGAGGAGGGCCTGCTATTGGTAAGTACTGTCTTAGCAATTAACCTGGAAGGTTTGGGGTTCTTACTTTTAGTATAATTACCAGCATGCATTGACAAGCTTCAGGGATGTCAAAAGGGCCAAAGCAGTGTCAGGATGTATAGTCCACCTGGGTCCTATGCTGCCTTCAGCAGTAATCTTACAAGGGGCCTCATGCAAAGCAAAAATGTCCTGTTGCTATGCACCAGGGGGTGCAGTGTCACTACCCTGCACCACACAGTGGATATATCCAACGGTAACTAGACATAATATCGACTCCACAATATCGAATGGACAAAATATCGAGTTAAAAATATCGACAATATTAAAATATCGATAAAAAAATATCGTTGGTCAAAATATCGAATAAAATAATGAAAAAAAAATATTGAGTACAAAAATATCGACTCAAAAAAATCGACAAGACAAAATATCGATAAATAGTCAAAGTTAAAAATATCGATAATATGTAGAAAAAATGAATAAAATAAAAAAAAATTATTAATAGTAATATAAATTGTAGTTAATGTTTAGGAGCGGGATGTTGGGTTAATAGGGGATGAGGGTGGGGAGTATTTTAAAATAAATAATTTGAAATATATAAAAGTGTTATAAAACATTAATAAAAAGTAATATTGTAAAATTACAAAATAGAAATAGCGGAAAAAATAGAGAAGTAAAATAAAAAGTTGCAAAATGTTCTGCAAATAAAAAATTATTTCACTAGTCTGCAAATACATTTTTAAAATATATTGTAACATTATATTAGAAATTGGAATGTAATGATTGGGGAAAAAATGTCAACTAATAATGGTAAAAAAAATTAAAAATAATTTACCAAAATATTTGAGAAAAACATCAATTACCACTAGTAAGAAAATATTTAGAATTATTACATTTAACATTATATTAGTGTTAGGAATATAATGTGTGCAAAAAAATTTAATAAAATTTAAAAATAATTGAAAACATTTTTGTGAAAAAAAGTTGCAAATTTTTCTGCAAAAATATAAATTTATTACTACTCTGCAAAAAATAAACAATAAATAATTGTAAATAAAATTAAAATATATAAATATTGGATAAAATTTTATACAATAAGATTATACTAAAGTAGAAAATCTAATTTATACATGGTCAGTGTCCAGCACCTTTCCTGATATTAGTTTGAGTGGAGTAGGAATAGTAAATATTAATTGGTCAGTGTCCAGCAACTTCCCTTATAATAGCTTGACTGGAGTAGGAATAGCAATTATTAATTGGTCAGTGTCCAGCACCTTCCTTGATATTAGCTTGATTGGAGTAGGAATAGTAATTAATAATTGGTCTGTGTCCAGCACCTTCCCTGATATTAGCTAGACTGGAGTTGGAATAGTAATATAATTTATTTCTGTGTCCAGCACCTTCCCTGATATTAGCTAGACTGGAGTAAGAATAGTAATTATTAATAGGTCAGTGTCCAGCACCTTCCCTGATATTAGCTAGAGTGGAGTTAGAACAGTAATTATTAATAGGTCAGTGTCCAGCACCTTCCTTGATATTAGCTAGACTGGAGTTAGAATAGTAATTATTAATAGGTCAGTGTCCAGCACCTTCTCAGATATTATCTTGACTGGAGTAGGAATAGTAATTATTAATTGGTCACTGTCCAGCACCTTCCCTGATATTAGCTAGAGTGGAGTTAGAATAGTAATTATTAATAGGTCAGTGTCCAGCACCTTCCCTGATATTAGCTAGACTGGAGTTAGTCACTGTCCAGCACCTTCCCTGATATTAGCTAGAGTGGAGTTAGAATAGTAATTATTAATAGGTCAGTGTCCAGCACCTTCTCAGATATTAGCTTGACTGGAGTAGGAATAGTAATTATTAATTGATCACTGTCCAGCGCCTTCCCTGATATTAGCTAGAGTGGAGTTAGAATAGTAATTATTAATAGGTCAGTGTCCAGCACCTTCCCTGATATTAGCTAGACTGGAGTTAGAATAGTAATTATTAATAGGTCAGTGTCCAGCACCTTCTTTGATATTAGCTTGACTGGAGTAGGAATTGTAATTATTAATTGGTCAGTGTCCAGCACCTTCCCTGATATTAGCTAGACTGGAGTTAGAATACTAATTATTAATAGGTCAGTGTCCTGCACCTTCTCTGATATTAGCTTGACTGGAGTTGGAATAGTAATAATTAATTGGTCAGTGTCCAGCACCTTCCCTGATATTAGCTAGACTGGAGTTGGAATAGTAATTATTAGTAGGTCAGTGTCCAGCACCTTCTCTGATATTAGCTAGAATGGAGTTGGAATAGTAATTATTAATAGGTCAGTGTCCAGCACCTTCTTTGATATTAGCTTGACTGGAGTAGGAATAGTAATTATTAATTGGTCAGTGTCCAGCACCTTTTCTGATATTAGCTTGACTGGAGTTGGAATAGTAATTATTAATTGGTTAGTGTCCAGCACCTTCCCTGATATTAGCTTGACTGGAGTAGGAATAGTAAAATAATAATTGGTCAGTGTCCAGCACCTTCCATGATATTAGCTTGACTGGAGTAGCAATAGTAAATATTAATTGGTCAGTGTCCAGCACATTTGCATATAATTGTACATTACTGTGTTATTATATTACAAAATAATGCAACATGGATGTTTACACAAAACGTTATTAAGATTTTTTTATTTTTTTATGTCTACTACAATACAATCACAATCAAAAATAACATAACATTATTTTGAAATGTAGTATTCGCAGAATAACACATTATCATTTATGTACATGTTGTCATTTATCACACAAAATTATTTTACAACATTTTTTCTGTAAATAAACAATTTTTTCATCATTAAGTTTGAGTAACAAGTATTTATATTGAATAAAATAAAAAAACAGTTTTTTATCAGCTTCTTCCATTTATATTTAACAATGTTAATATTATATATTAATATTATTAAATATATATTATTTTTATTTAGATTTTTATAAAGTAACATGAAAATTATTATATTTGCTCAAGATATGGAAATACAAATTAAGACATTTTTTGGTACATATTTCAGACAATGTTGTTTTTAAATAAAACATATAAATATATTATGTTGTAAACTTTATAACAGTATAGGGGAAGAATATGTTTAATAATAATATCTGGTATTGGAAAAAGATTATTTATGCAATTATATACTTTTATAATACTTTGAAATTATTATAAAACATTTTGTAATAATTAATAAAAATAATAACAAATATATTTATTATTATTATTATTAATTACTAAACATAATCATTTATCTCTTCTTTTCAGAAAAACATACATTCAGACAAATACAAATACATTATTTCAGGTCATTGTTTATATATCAAATGGTTATAATTTTTATATTAATAACAATAAATACGTTATATTATTTATTATTATTAATTATTACCATTAACAATTATTATGTTAAGTTAAAAACAAACACAAAGTTATTCTAATAAATGTACACAATAACAAATTATTTACATATATTATTTCAAGTTTAACATACTTTTTAAATATTATTAATATATAATAATTACTATGTATTAATTAATATTAAATATATTTATATTTTTTAAACAGTTTAAATTATAATGAGTCTAGTGTATTAATTTGTTAAAAAAACAATGTGTATGTATTATATTTTTGAACTATAACATTGTATTTTCTATGATACCTTTTCAAAAATGATTTAAGGGGACTACTTTTTTACCGCGTATGGTTATCGAGCTTCATTCAGGACTGGAGAAGCTTGCGGTTGGGAGTTGCTTCGCGTGGAGAGAGGTAAGGTTAATTTTACATACAATTTATAACTGAGTGGTAATATTTGAGGGTATATTCGAACTGTGTAGTGTTTTTGTGTGTATGTATGAATTGTTTATGTAGCTTTTAGGTGAAATGTCGTCGTTATAGATGCGTTGTGTATGTTTCAGTTCTAGTGTTATTTTAAGTGTTAGGAAATGTCTTCTTACATGGTTAATGTTAATTGTGAGTGTATTTACAAATGTTATGGGCTATTTGTGGGTGGGTTTCGTTATGTATGTTTTTTTACAGGTTCCGGTTCCTCGCATGAAAAGTACATGGAAGGAAGCGTGTTTTTTTGCGGAGAAACTAATGTATGACTTATTATGGTTATATTTTGACATGTATCTCCTATTTTTCGTGTTTGCCAGGAGCGGATTTTAAAGTTTTTAAACATTTTTCGGGTTTTGGAGGGTTTCGTATTGGATTGATACATTGATATGCGTGACCGTTTTTTAAAAGTTGTGTGTATATCACTTTAAATACTAAAGTGTCCACACTACTGTTTTCGGGATTTCCTGGAGCATTTATTTCATTTTTACTTAATTTTCGGGTTTTTGAGGGTTTCCCATATTGGAATTGTCCTACATTGGAATGGATTGTATGGATTGTATTTTGCTTGATTACGTCTTTTTCATCTACAAAAATTGTAAGTATTTAAAGTTATTTTTTATTGGGTGGGAAAGGTCGATCTTTATGTAATGTGTATGTGTGATGTAATTATAAATATTGCATATTTGTTCAGAAATAGTGTCCCAAATTTTGATAAGTATGTTAAACAAATATGTATTATTTATAATTGTTTAGAAATGTTTATGATTTTTATATTTACCATTATTGTAAGAAGACATTAGTATATTTTGTTGACATTTTTATAGTAGGCTTTTAGCTATTATTGACAGGTATTATAATCCTCTAGTTGTAGGATATAGTGTGACTTGACTTTGCAGTAGTCTGAACATTTGTTTAGTTTGTTTAGTTAGTTTTGGACCAATTTGGGTCACAGATTGTTCCATTCTTAGTTCTTGATAGCTTTGTTCTTTTTTCAAAGCTTCTAGTAGGTTTTGGAATGTGGGTTTGGCTCTGCTTGTGGTAGCTTGGGAAGCATTATGCCACCCTTCTACACTGTTGTTTGTTTTAGCCTCTTGGTTTAAAGTACTAAGATAGACATTCCACCAAGGGATTTGGAATTTGGGTTGGCGTCGATGTCCAGATCTGTGCAACCTTCCCACCCAAGTATCTTCGAAGTAGTCCAGTAATGGGGTTAGTTTATCTTCATTCCTCTTGTAATATGTGCTGTCAATTAATAAATTATAGTGTTCTGCTACATCGGTAACAGGAACGTAGGCCAGTGCTATCAATTTTTTAATTTGATAGGCAAAGGTGCTATCTGTTGAGTATAGAATACTTAAAGTTGATTTCTGGAGATGTCTCCATATGCTCTGATTGAAATGGTAGTAGCAACCCTGGATTGCTGTGTGGGGAAATGTTTTCAAAATCCTATTAATCATAGCTAATTCGAAATCAATAATTATTTTTTGTGGAAAATAATTATTGATTTCATTTTTGAGAACATTTAATATTTCTGTATAAGTGTTTTGCTGTTTGTTAGGTAACAAACAGTAAATGAAAGGGATGTTATAGTTATGGTGTAAACCGTGGATGGAATATAGTTGATAAAAAGGTTTTGGGCATGGTTTAAATGTTCCATCCATCATCCATTGGGGACACTGTTGGATTTTTCTTAAATTACTTGCAGTTGCAAACATTATGATTCTGTTTGTACTGCTTTCATTGTCAAAAAGGATAAATTTGTCTTTATTGTGTGCGATGCACATTTCTGGCGAAATAATAATTTCCTCAAAAGTAGTAGGGTTGGGTTGGGTTGTGGTAGTGAGTCTTTTAGTGCGTGCAATTGTGCGTTTAAGGGAGTCAATAGAGGGTAGTTGACCTGAAGCATGGGCTGGGACTTTTAACAATTCTTCTTTAAGGATTTGTGTTGTTGGTTTATCACTTTGTGTGCTAGCAGTTTTTATACTTTCTAAAGCATCTCTTATTTCAATTTCTGTGACATTTGGGGGGATGATTGTGTTCCCTGGTAAATAACACATTAGTTTCCTCAGTAGTAGCCCTCCCATAACATTTGTTGAAGTAATATTTGGTACATTTCCAGAAAACTTTTCTACCACTTTGTCTTTCCTGATTATAAACATAACCCATATAACATAACAGTAATTTATTTTTCTGTGACATAACAAATTCTGCACCTTCTGTCATTTTGTTTTACTTGTTCTAGGAAAGAGTAGAAAGAAACAAAATCAAAAAACATATATTTCACTTTGTGGTGCAAACATAATTTATGATGTATTTATACTTACAGTTACTAAAAGTTGTAATCAAAAATGCTGAACTGTGTTTTGAAGGATTTTCTTGTATGTTTTTCTTTATTTACTGTTGGTATGAAAATATAGAAATGCTAAGTAAATGTTTAGACAGAACAAACGTTTTTCCTAGGAAAAAGCAGTTTTCTATTTTGCTTAGTAGTACATTTGATGTAAACATTACATATACTTACTTGTTTAAATAGTTGAGTTGTAGTATTTGGTGGAGTACATCAAGGTAGTAAAGTTGAGATCTGTAGAGAAGATAGAATAAATAAATGTAATTTATTAGAAATATTAAATTGGAACGGTTGGGAAATGGGAAATATTTAAAAGTATACTTACTTCTAAATAAGTAGTTTTGTTTGCTGTAGGTAGAATAGATGTATGAAGTATCATGAATATCTGTAGAGGAAATATAAAATATATAACATGGTGTTAAGAACATAGTTTTCGTTTTTTTCGGGAGTTTTAGACAAATTACAAGTATACTTACATTTTTAACAAGGGTAGTCTTGTCTTTTGGTATAGTTGATGTTGGATATTTTTATTGGATCTGTAGGGAAGATGTAATATGCAAGATATGTTGTTTAGAAAATAGCATTTTTAATATTGGGTGTTTAATAACAAAAACATATATACTTACATGTTTAATTAGTGTAGTTTTACACATTTGTCGTGTTTTATTCGGAAAATCTCAGACTATCTGTGCATAAAATGTTTAAAATAAAGAATGAATCTTGTGAAATAGTGTTTAAAAACTTGCAGTTGGTGTATAACAGAGCATTAATATATACTTACTATCTGATTTTCCAGGTGAAGAAATAGGAGCATGTATTAGGAATTTATTTGGAGTAGTTTCTATCAGAAATGTAGGAGGAGATAAAAATTAATAAGTGCAAGAGTTAGGAGATATAAGTAAAATAGTAGACTACTAATTTAGATTTTTAAATAATGCACTGTAACTTACTTGAATAATTAGCTAGTGAGCTGGATCTTTTAAGATGTTTGTTCAGGAACAAGATCCTCAGAGTGTTACCATCTTCTTTATATAGAGTTAGCAGCAACAAATGGTAGAATGCATGTATCTCTTTTATAGTATGTGTATTTTGTATGCTTTGATTTGATTGGTTGTAGGATGAAATGAAGCATTGTATAGGCTAGTTTGATTTTTTTGGGGTTAATTGGTGTGTTTGTTGATGTGAGAATGGTGGTTTGTGGTGATTTCCGCATTAAAGCAGGTTAGTTGTTAAATAAAATAGATGTGTAAGTGAAAAAAAATAAAGAAAATGTTAGTTAAATGTAATGAATATTTATAAAATGATAGAACGCATTTAATAGAATGTATAGCAAATGTAGATAAATAGGAATGTTATAAAAGTAACAGGTATTATATGTAAAATGTATTTTGTATAGAGCAATGCCTTTTATTGACTATTAATATGGTATTTTAGACTTGAAAGTGTACAAAAATAAACTTGATATTTTTTTGGAAACAATATTTTAGTACTCTATATTTTAGTAGTCGATATTTTTGTAGTGTTAGATGTAATTTCATGAAAAACGATATATTTGTAGTCGATATTTATTAAGGCGATATTTATGTACTCGATATTCTAAAGAGTCAATATTTTTGACTCAATATTTTTGTAGTTTGTGTAGTAAGTATAGAAAGTCGATATTTTTGTCGTCGATAATTTTTCAACGATATTTTTGCAAGTCGATAATGTGACCGTCGATAATATTTCAATGATCCATATCCAACACAACTCTAAATGGAACACTCTCCGTTTAGACATGCAGTGTCACTCATCTACCAAAGGTCACTCACCCAAACAGACTTTGGGTCGCCCGCCAATCCACCTCTGCCCAAACACTCTCTACTGACACATACCTGTCCCCGAAGGTCTCAGAGGCTCAATACACACTCACTGACTCTACTGTGGCAGAAAACCTGGCATTAGGAGACACAGATTCACTTACTTGTAATGACCTGTTGATAAAAAAAGGCAAGAGGCTGCAGAATCATAACAAATAACTGTCCATAATGTATAGGTCCAGACAAATGTATGATTTTTTGGGGGCAGATTTATAAGCCCCTTGCGCCTCATTTACGCCGCCGTTGTGTCACTTTTGTGACGCAGCGGCGGTGCAAATCCTGTGCCATGGTGCGGGGTATTTACAACGTGACACATCTAGGAGATGCATCATGTTGTAAAGCCCTGCGCCAGATGTAGGCGTTCTCGTGCAGGGGGGGGGGGGGGGCATTCCGGCGCAGGAACGCCTCCCAAAAGTGGCTGAGTGAAATCTACAAAATTTCACTCAGTCACTTTTGGGCCCATGCTCTGTCAAAACCCTGCGCCTGCTTGAAGCAGGCGTAAGGATTGACGCAGCATTAACAAGATAGGGCCCCCCAGAGCATTGCTGGAGCTGTGTCACACTTGCGACGCAACTACAGCAATTCGCCACTTTTACGGCACAGATGCGTCACACATATGTGCCATTTGTGCCCCATAGTGCGCCGCATCGTAAATGCGGCGCATCCATGGTGGCGGAGCTGTGGCGCACAATAACTGGAGCATCACTGCTGATATGCAGGGATGCGCGTGTTTCGTTTTAACCTGTTGTTGAATACTGATACACTATTCAGCTTTCAGTCTTCACTTGAATATATAGCTAAAGAGTACTAGTCAACGTGTATTTCGCACCTAATGTAGGAATTTGTCAAGAATGTCTTGGAATCTTTTACAAGTGCCTTTGAATAATGCATGTGAACCTCTGGCACTAACAGAGTCGGTACCAAACGCAAATTTAGTTATGAAAAGCAATCTTCCCAGTGGATGTGTTCTTAGTTGCATTTAAGTGCTGTATAGACGCCAGTGGATGCCACAGAAAATTTCGCTTTCTGAGGAATAGTGACGGTAACCATGAGAACCACCCTGCATGTTGAGGAGCAATGTGTATTTTTAATGTTCAGATAATATGAATTTTGCAAGTTTGTAAGCTGTAACTGCTTCTGGTGTGATCTCCGGCTCCCTGATCCAGTCTGCGGCAGGGCAAGGACTAGCAGTGATATATTCTCAAATCAGGGTGGGTTACTTGCTAATCTGAAGGATTCATATAGGTAAATGTTCATATTAAAGTGGCAACACATCAGTAGTAAATAAGCCAAAGATAAATTCTTCATCTTGGAAAAAGACATTCCCTAGGTCAACCTTCGAATGCATTAATTATTTTGAGACACTTGCAGCATTTCACGAGCATGATTCTAAGAAGATAGGATGGTAGTGCCTTGTGTGCGGTAGGCAGATGGTCCAGTTTTGTTGTTGATTTTTAGAGTGCACATTGATATGTATTATATATATTGCTAGGTGAAGGGGGCGGTACCTTAAGTGATTGATAAACATTATAGTTACCTAATTGCTTAATGATTTGAAGTGAGTTTTTTCCGTAGCTGATGCTATTGTATGTAATTTTGAAAAATTATCTAAACAAGTAGCATTGGACAGAATCCTGGCCATTGGCGTTGATAATGAGTGTTCTCCAACTGTTGCTCTTTAATTCTGTTTGTTAGATATGACCCTTTTTGCAGGGTTGCCCCAAACGTTTTTCCTTCCACCTCCTCTTTTTCTGACATGGTTTTTGTTGGCTTTTAGACTCTGGGCACCTCTTCACTGCTAAGCAGTGCTAAAGTATGTGCTCTGTACTCTAATCAGGGTGACATTAGCTTATCCACAATTGGCTATTTGATTTACTTAAAGGTCCCTATAAAGTGTACTACATGTGCCCAGGACCTGGTAATTTAATGCTACAAGTGGGCATACAGCACTGATTTACCACCCAATGGATTGCTATTTAAACATAAGTGACACCTAAGGTAGGCTATAGGCAGCCTGAAGGGCAGGGTGCAGTGTATTTAAAAAGCAGGCCATGTACTTTTCAGTTTTACATGTCCTGGTAATGAAATACTATTAAATGTGTTTTTCACTGCTGCAAGGGCTATCTTTTCCATTGGATAACATTGGGTTTGCCTTAAACATCCTTCAAATGTAATTTCTAATTGCGAGCTGATAGAAATTTGGAGTGTGGCGTTTCTGGACTCACAATTTAAAATCACAACTTATGCTGAAGTCTGATTTTAAATTGTAAGTCTGAAAATGACACTTTTAGAAAGTTGGCATTTTCTTACTTTAACCATTCTGTGCCTCTGCCTGTCTCTGAATACATGTCTGGGTTTGGTGACAGCTGAGCTTTGTGCATTCTCTCTAGAGGGTCACACACAAAGGGAACTGAGGTGTGCCATGCATATCCTGATGGCTCATTACCAGGCTGCTACATTGAGAGGGAGGAGCTGAATAGGGCTGTGTCTGTCCCCACACAAAGATCTGCATACTCCCCTAGTGTGTTTGGAGCCAGGGAGAAAGGGCAGGAACATTATGCCTTCTGTGACTCCAATCATTGCATTGTATCTAGCAAGCAGAGCATCCAGCTATGCGAGTCCCGAACCCGAGGCCGATGGCATTGCTGCAATCCCCAGAGAAAGTACTCTTCACTCCGGGGCTTAGGACTTCCCTGCCGCCCACCAGCACTCTCGCAGGAGGCCTGGAATGGAGTGAGTAGATCAGTCTCCCGCAAACTTGACATTGCATTTTAATTGTATTAACTTTGGTAGCATTGGTTTACACTGACCCAGTGTGGATTGCTGTCAAGAATCTACTGAGAGCACAAGGGCTCTTCCAGCGTTGAACATTCTTGAAGTATTAGCAACTTGAGATGCTTTAATTGGATTCTTATAATTTTTATCTTGTTTTCAATGGAAACTTTTGTTTTAATTGAGCAGAAATTACTTGGCAGACCCTGCTTCTGCATCAGGATGAGATGGGAATGGTGGTATGCGATGACGCTTCTTCATTGGATTCAACCTCCTTTTAATTGGTTCTGAATTTAGGATGCAGCCACCACAATTTCATGTTCAGACCACAAAGTAGATCAGATTTGGCCTACCACATGAGATATCGATTAAGGTGAGCTTTCACAGAATTATGAGGTTCACACGGACCTTCATTGTCCTCTAGGATAGCTAAAACAGCATTCTCATGTTCAGTCCCCAACCAGTGCCTCCCACCCAAGATATTGGTTTGACAATCATATGCATCTCCAGAGGCAGGTTACTGCTTCTCTGCAGGGAGGAAGTCAAGTCAAGTCACGTCAAAGAAAGCTTTATTCGGCTGTTGTATAAAACAGTCATAAAAGCACAAAATTAAAAACACAACATATTATGTACAAATAGAAGCTTAAAACAATTAATTTTTACAATGTTATGCCATAAAAAACATACTTTTCCTGATATAAAATGCAGCTTTTAAGAATTGAGCTGCCCTCCACGCTGTATGCTCGTTCTCTAATAATTGCAGCTGGAGTATTACTTCACCGCACTGCCTAAGCCCAAGTGTTCTTAGAAAGGGGATAATCCAAGCTTTCCTATGATCATGATAACATTTACAAAATAGGACTAAGTGCATGGTCGATTGGGAAGAGATGTTATCGCAGGGGCACTGTGAAAGGGTACAAGACCAATCGTTCATTTTTGGGAATGTCATCAACCTCTGTATAACACCCAATCTTAACCTTGTTAAAAATAATCTGTCAAAAGTTCCAGGTACGAAAGATAACTAGGACTCCATTCTAAGAGTGGTGCATAGCAGCTGATGACTTCTCACTTTTTTTTAGATGCAGATTCTCCAAGTAGTCTTTTAGCTTCTAGGAGCTGAATACCCTCTTTCTTCAATGACTTTCTTGAGATATCCATAATTGATGGTGGAGTAGTAAAATGTTCGGGATGTCCCAGCTCACTCATATAGTCAAATACAAATTTAATTCAATGGATTTTGAAGGGCCAATCCAGCTGTAAAACATATTTTAAAATCACTCTATTCAGCTCTGTCTGGTCCTTACACCAGACCATGTGCCACAGGAGGATTGGCTCTAGTTTTACCAAATCTGCTAAATGGCTAAGAGCCAATTCCTCGTGGCAAATGAAAATGGAGGCATTGGGGGGGACAGAGAGAATGTACCTTTTAAAAGCGTTTTCTATCTTTTGTAAAGAGTTAGTATCGGCAAAGCCCCACACCCCGGCTCCATAAGTTGCCATGGAGGCGCACTTGGCTTTATATATATGTAGCAGCTCTGAAGGCGGTTTCCTACCTAACTTCTTTGCAAAGCTTAATAGTGGCAAAAGCAGTTTTTTTGTCAGCTATGGCAGGGACCCATGAATCTTTAAAGTTAAACAATACACCTAGGTCAGAAAAGTTTTTTGTGGATGCTAAATTTTTCCCATCAATTAACATTTCAAGAGTTTTCTGCATCCCTTGCTTACACCTCATAACATAGTTCTTGGTTATATTAGTTTGGAAACCAAGATCGGCCATAAACATAGTCTCCTCCTTCTCCATGCTGGTGGTTGTGTTGAGTGACAGTATTGCAGCTGAGGTTATCAATCCTTACTCTGCGACTTCGCCCACTGTGGAGGATGAGGTTGAGAAAAGGCCCAATACTCCAGTCATTTGTGTCAGCACATGAAAACACCATATTGTAATAATGCATCTCGTTCTCTTCTTATGAACCGCGTGTTCACCTTCTTACTCAATATACAACAACATTTACATTTTAGACTTCACTACAAAGATGATGGTTATATGTGCCCCATTATCACCGAACCCACAGGTAATAGTGGATGAGCTTGCCTACCCTGTACATGTATCTCCTTTTTACATCCATATCTTACAATACCTTTGCGATTAGATAATCATTGAAAGATAGAAAGTGTTATGGCTTCCCTTATCCAAGCCTTGTATTCATTTTTGTGATTGTTCCAAACATAAATATTTGCCTAACAAGTGATGTTACCATACATGGGTGTTTGAATAATGCGTTTTCCTGAAGCGGACAAAACGTCCCCACTTGTCACACTCATGATCCGGTTTATTGATTTACAACATTCAGGGGATAGTTCCTCACATCAGGTAGTGAATCCAGAACTTTTATCCTGGATTCACTACCTGATGTAAGGAACTAACCCCTGATGAAGAGCAATGCCCGAAATGCATTGGGTTTTGTTACACATGGATAATGGAAGATCAGTTTGTCTCATGTAGTGTAGACCCGATCACGATAGTGCCTTGTGGGGTGGTTCTGTCCTCTTCAGGCAAACGCATTATTCAAATACTTTTGTTTTATAGACCTTTTTATCAGAAGGCGATACCCACTGGCACTCATCAAATCTCTCACAAGGATACTTTGCATCTTACATGGAGTGCGACTGTCATTTCCTCTATGTCCAGTTGACCATATATGTGTCATTCCCACTGGCTCTCTAACTTTTTGATGTAAAACACATGACAACTTAGAAATTCTACAAGCTTACTGACGTATACAGAAAAGTGATGGATGGAAAACTTGAAGTAATCTCAACTATTGGGGGTTCCCGGGGATTACCTTTAGATTACTAGTGGCTGAGGTCAATACAAGCATTCCATCCATTACATTTTTACATACTTTAGTGTTTTGCCCTGCTTGGGATGTATATGGAAAGAATAATGACGTAATGTATGCATGCCTGAAAATGTACTGTAAATACGGTGCTCATGTAAATTGCTGATATAGTTTTGGATTGATTTTGCGCTATCTAAATATGCTAAAAAAAAAAAGGAGGTATAGCCCACACTTACTATCACAGTGTTTCACTGGAACCATCCAAATTAACCTCTATCTTTTCCTGCCAACACGTGTTTCATCTACTGTTGAATTGTTAATAGCAAACTTCACCAGGGCTGGAATATAAATATGATGATATTATAGAGAGGAAACTCAAGGTGTATTTGTAGTCCCATTACCAAGATCATGGACCCAAAAGGCACCAAACATGTGCTACATAAGGTCCTGTGGGATATGCTCAGAGTGCAATATAGTGTTATATTTTAAGTGATAAGTAGAAGGGGGAAAGGAGGAGCGGCGGTGAGGAGAGTGGGGCATGGGGAGGGAGGAGAAAGAAGGTAAGAGGTGGTGGGTTCCGTGGTCAATGTGTGATAGGAATGTTAATATCATGCACTTCCGTCAAAAGTGCCACACCCCAAGTGCAGTGCGAGTCACATGGTGTCTAAACACACAATTTATTAGTGCAGTGATCCTGTATGGATTGGTGTGAATAAAACCATCCGATCTTGATATAACCAAAACTGTGATGGACTTCACTCAAAATGATGAGAAATGAAACCCACCATGTCATAAGTAAATAAGAGCTTATCTTCTAGTCCAAAATATAATGGTATAACATAGGCCTGATCAAAGTAGTCATACTAAGTGTTTGATAAATTCTGTGGGAGTAACGACAATGCTATTAGTATATCAAAACTATTTCGCATTACCTCATAGCTTCAAATGACAGACACCATCATAGTAGGTTGTCTTACTTTGTTCACCCAAATGTCAAGTGTGGAGACTGGGTACAATTAGTAATAATGGCATAGAATCTGTAATGATACAGCGGTTGACACTTAATGTACTATGAAGTTTGTTGTTAAGATTTCAGCAATATCTGAAACACATGTTGACAGGAAAAGATTGAGATTAATTTGGATGGTTCAATAAAGGACAGGTGATACGACAACCTCAACATCTGAATACATTTTTGGAGTGCTCGGAGAACTCTGTCTTTCATTTGGAAAAAGCTTTCTTCCAACCGAGGAAGATCAGTTGGCTCTCCCTCCTCCATGGCACCAAATGATATATGGACATCGGCATAACAGACTGCTATATATAGATAATTTTGCACTGTTTAAGCTGTGTGTGCCAACTACTCCAGCCACCACATGGTTTGTGTCATTTCACTGGAACCAAGCTATGCCTGTCTAATGAGCCCTAACTAGGGTGAAACAAATGCCATCTCAGTTTCGACTCATTCATACGATCCTGGGATGCCTGTGTTCTGGGTAAGGGAGAACCTGGCCTGGCAATTTGTCTGGACTATTCCCATTTCAGCTGGGTCAAGACTGATTTCCATATGGCTGGGTCCAAACTGAGGTGGAATGAGGTTGAAATAGCAATGGACTTGAATGCTGTGGTTGAGATGAATTCAGGCATTCCATGCATCACTTTTTGTATACTTTAGTGTGTCACTGTAATTGGGATGGGTATGCCCAGATTATGGTACTGTGCACACTGTGTCACTGGAAACAAGCTATACCTGGCTGATGAGCCTTAACTAGTGCAAAACGGGTTCAGTGAGGACCAGGCCTGGCAGCATGTGCTGGATTGTTCCCATTGGAGCAGGATCAAGACTGATTTGCACATTGCACGTTCTAACCCGAGGTGGCAAGGTGTGCAAAAAAAATGTACTGGGATGCAGCCCGAATTATTGCCAGTGGCTGGGATTAATTCAAGCATTCCATCCATCACTTTTTTGTATAGTTTTGCGTGTAGGCATAGGTTGGACAGGGTTCCCAGGCAAGGGGCCTGTGCTGGCTGTGTCACTGGAACCAACCTATACATGATTGATGAGCCCTACCTAACTAGGGCAAAGTCAGTCTTTGGTTGCTTGTGTTCCGCTTCAGGGAGAAGCTGGTCTGGAAGTTTAGGCTGGACTGTTCACATTGGAGCAGGGTCAAGATTGATTTCCATATGGCTATGTAAAAAAAAAATAATAATAAAGGCATTTATAGAGCGCATGGATAAGGTACGCCATCTCGGCGTGTCCCCGCGCTGAGAGAGAGAGGAAAGAGAAACCCGAGGTGGCATTGAGTGCAAAATAAAAATAGACAAGAATGCAGTTCTGAGCTATTACAAGTGTCTGAGATTAAATAAATTATTCCATCCATCACTTTTATGTATACTTTAGAGTGTAGCTTAAAGTTGGACGGGTAGCACCATTCGCGTGTCCTGTGCACACTGTGTCAATGCAACCAAACTATACATGGCTGATGAGTCCTGAATAGGGTAAAAGTGGTTCTGGTTTGCTACATTACAACACAGGGAGGACCTGGCTTGGCAGTTGATGCTAGACTGCTCCTACTAGGAACTAGCATTCCATTTGTCACTTGTCTGTACACTTTATTAAGCATTCTGACAAAACATGACATCACAGTGCATCACCCTACTGCTCATGGACATCCAGCAGGCCAAAGAGATCCAAACTGCCGTCTCTAGGATCTTTGTATGCAGTGAGATGACCCAGGACTGGTGCTTTGTGCAGTGCAGTGACCCTCTGTAACATTTCCAGGACTATGATCCTGGAATACGGGTGAAGATCATTGCAGGGCGTACACCTCTTGATATGGCAATATCAAGAAAATGTGTGAAACCTGGTGATAGGAAGGAGGGAAAGGGGACAACTGCCCTTCATGCATAGGGGATTCCTATAAATGCCTTATTGAAAAGTACCCTCCACAACTGTATGTTCACGTTTCCTGGTCAGGATTATTAAAACTCAGTAGTTGTAGGTTTACTTACAGTAGATATAATTCTCCTCTGACAACGAATGATGACAACATGTTTTGACCCGGATTGAAGTCATATATCAAGGGGAAAGAGGACACACTAATGACAATGTGTATGTGACATTTACTCATATGCATTGTGTTCACATTTCTCTTTCGAGCTGTTGGATGTTGAAATGACGCCCACATTTCATCATTGACTCAACACTGTAACAACCGCCATTAAGTTAAAATGTGGTTGTGCACAAGCAGAACTTGACCTTGAGGGACTGAGCCAGCTCAGGACTTAGCTGGAGCAGGGGTGCTGAGTGTCTATGTGAATGCCCCACTACAAGGTGACATTGTTCAAGACAGAGGACACAGTAAGAGAGATGGTTAAGAGGAAAGTATTTGCGAAATGAAAAGGAAAAATGATAATGTCTTCCGGCCTGCGGTGCACAATGAGATGGCACGAGCACTATCTCCCTTCAGTGTTCATTTTTTCCAAGAAGAATGTTGTGGATAAGCAGATGCCCAGAGTTTATTTTTAGTTTCTTTGAATCCTTTTAATTATCTTTTTTTTAAAAAAGCATATGGCCTTGGTCCCTCGGATTCTACAGCAGCTCTTGTCCAAATTTTGTGGAAGGGGTGCCAGGCATTGGAAAATGTACTAATTAAGTGCCAGTTTTTGCATAAATTAACAATTGCAATTTTATTGAAGTTCCACAAGTTCATCATGTAAAAACTGCTGCAGGCTTTCATTAAAAAGATTGAAGATGGAAGCGTTACAAAATACATCTCAAGGCCTGTCAGCTAGACTCAACTTATGAATACCAAAACGATTGCTGAACTACTTTCGGTACGGTGGAAGGACAGATGCATTACAACTACAAGTGCTCTGACTCGTTTTGAACAGAATAGCAGGACTTTTTTGTTGCATCTTGAATTTGGGGTTAAAACCTTTTACATTTTTTTACAATCTACATTAAAAAATAGGTTCATACATTTTTTTAAACCAACACAGATATTGAGCAAAATATTACATTTTGAAATACCTGCATTCATGAGATCAAATTTATTTCCTCAACACTAGTGTCGTGATCATTCTTACAGATCATTTAGCATTATAATTTTAGTGAGAACGCAGCAGCTTTGTGGTTCATATCCCTCTTGAGATATTAACAATTGAGATACCAGGACACTTGCAATGAGGGTGTAATGCTTTTACTCTGCATTGAAATAAAGTACCCCAGCTTTGTCATACAGTTCTGAGAATGTCCTCACTACTCCTGTCGCTGGCTTTGATTTTGGACTCAGGCTTTGTGACTTCCTTTGGCTTGATACCTTAACATACATTTTAAGCAAAACGTTTTTATGCTACGAATACTTGCAGGCTCATGGTGGTTTCACTATGTTTGTATAGTTGTACATAGTTTACTTAGCATTGATATGTTTAGGAAGTGATCAGAATTATCATAGCTAGAGTTGTTCCTTAGATAAATACAATTCTTAGACCTTTGTCTTACAAATATCTTAGGAAACAGGTATTTTATGTTAAAATGGTTTTAGGTCTGGCATTAGCCAAGCCTTTTTGATTTTACTACCCTTTTATTTATAATATTATTACTAACAGTAGTCAAGGTTTTTTGATTTTCATAAACATACATGTTAAATATTAATTCTAACAGAGGGTTCAGCTACTTCAGCAATCGGCTAACTTCACTATGAGTGACAGCATTTTGCCCTTTAAGGAGCACATTCACATGCCAAGCAGTTCTCTCCGGTGCCATGGACTAGTATGACAAAGGGTACTTTTAAAACTAAGAAATAGCCTAACTTCTAGTCAGGAGTTTTTTTAGATTGATCAGGAAAGGTCCCCCTACAATCAAATTTGCAAAAACCATAAAAAAAGCATTGCCAAAGTAAGATCTATTTGCTTTGCCAATGACTGCTTATATGTACGGTCGGTTCAAATGCTTTTACTTAGTTTAGGAAAACATTAAAAGTAAAAAGATAAATTTTTAGCGTGTAGAATGGAATAGCTATGTTGAGGGAAAGAGAATAATTATGCTGGGAGCTATCTGAAGGTGAAGCGTTAGATATGATTCCGTTGTCCATGGACTTGAACTTGGGATAAATTCAGGGTGGCTCTCACAGAAGACAGCATAGGAGAGGTATTCAAGCCAACATTCATGATCAGATTTAAGTAATCTATTAGGATTTACATTTCTCTTTTATAATCAGTCTTTTATATTGCTCCTATTATCAATGTGATATTGTCTGTTATTTTGAGTAGCCAATGGAGCTTAAAAAAAAAATTGCAGAAACGATATTGTTATGTTACCTTCTCAGAAACTAAAACAAGCCTTCTAGGGTCTTAGGCACATCTGTTAAGTCAACAGTCTGACTACCCCACTAAAATAGCTGACAAGTTGCTCAGTGATAGTCTGCTTAATCCTTGAACCTCGAGATCAAGAAAGATCTACATGTATGGCCACAATCCTCTCCTCAATAACTCCAGCCCCTAAATTATTTTATATAAACTGAAAATGCACTGTTGGTCTCTGTTGGACGTAGCCCTTATTGCAGGGGTTTCCCCAAACATTTTGCCTTCTTCCTGCTGTTTTTCTGAGCTTCATTTTGTTGTCTTTAGGACTCTGGGCACTTTACCACCATGTGTGCCCATGGCCTGTAAATCGCATGCTACTAGTGGGCATGCAGCACTGATTGTGCCACCCACATGAGTAGTATTGAAAATATGTCTCAGACCTGCCACTACATTGTCTGTATGTGCAGTTTTAAGCTGCCATTTCGACCTGGAAAGTGCACTTATTTGCCAAGCCCAAACCTTCCCTTTTGGTACATATAAGGCACCCCTAAGGTAGACCCAAGATAGCACCATGGGCAGGGTGGAGTGTTTTTAAAAGGTAGGACGTGTACTGCTGTGTTTTCCCTGTCCTGGTAGTAAAATATTGCTAATTTCGTTTTTCACTACAGCAAGGTCTATCTCTCCCCCAGGTTAACATTTGAGCTGTCTTGTAACATCTCACAAGGGTATCTTCCAATTGGGAGCTAGTAGAAAATTGGTGTTTCAGGTCTCTGGACACACAATTTAAAAATACATCAGTTGTTTTTTAAATTGCAGGCCTGAAAATGGCACTCCTAGAAAGTTAACAAGAGTTCAAGTAGAATATTCCATATATCGTAAAGTACAGAATATCAATCACATGAAAGAAAACAAACAAACAAAATAATTGCAAAAAGTTTTGACAAGGATACCCCTACACAGATAAAAAAAATGTACAAAATGTAATAAGACAATGATAAAAAGTCAACAATGGCACTCAATAAGTTACACAAAAAACCATAAAGACAATAAGCTATGTAAACATAGGTAATGGCTCAGGAAAATTACATATACCCTGTTTGGACAAGATAAAAACAAAAATAGCAAAGAATCCGTCCTCCTCAATCATGGCCACATGTAGGCGTCGACTGCATTTTAACCACATTAAAGTTGGGTGGGCATCTTCAGGACAAACAATATTCAAAAACAGAGTGTCCAGTAGAAAAATCCTGTAATATAATCTATTCACCACAGGTCCATAGCACAGAAATTAGTGGGCTCCACTTGCATATAATCCAAGCACAATAGCAAGTAACTGGAACAATCCAGAGATGTTTTTTGTAAGTGATAACTCCACTTAAATCACAGAGAAAGTCAAATTGCTCTCTGACGAAGGCTCAGACATTAATTAGGTGTTGCCTCAAGCCAAGCGAAGTTGCTCGAACTACGAGCAAGTATCCGCAGTGTGCACCATACCGGTTGTGCTGGCGTCCCGACAGAAAACTGGAAAAACGCTGCAGAATGTGGCTTTCTCCATGATTTAAGTGGATTTATCACTTACAAAAACACATCTCTGGATTGTGCCCAGTGCAAGTGGAGCCCACTAATTTCTGTGCTGTGGACTCACCATGAATAGATTTTATTACAGGATTTTTCTATTTTTGTTTTGTTTCATGTGATTGATATTCTGTACTTGACGATATATGGAATAATCTACTTGAACCCTTGTTAGGATTCTAGTCTTTACCTTGCCCCGGGTTCAGGTATTAGGGCTGCCCCTATTGGTGGCACTTACTTCTAGAAAGTTGGCATTTTTTTACGTTAACCATTCTGTGCCTCTGCCTGTGTGCTGAACACACGTCTGGATTAGGGTGACAGTTGGGCTGTTTGTGCATTCACTCTAGACAGTCACACAAAGGAAGCTGAGTTGTGCACTGTATATCCTGATGACCCATCATCAGGCTGATGGGTATTCCTGAGGTAGAGCCTGTACTGACACCTGAATAGGGCTGTGCTTGTCCTCACACAAAGCTGCCTCCACCCCTCTGTATTGTGTCTGGAGCAAGGATAGGGAATGGCAGTGTCTTGTGCACTACAAAGACTTTCATTCAAAGTTTGCCTACTTCAAAGGCAGTAATGGCTATAAGTACTGGACCTCTGAACACTTCCCGATTGAGGACATTCTGCCAGGAAGAAGAACTGGATGCTTTCAAGAGGAACTACCACTCTACTGTTTGCTTTGCTGTCTGACCTACTGCTTGTGACTTCTGTCCTGGGACTGAAAGGACTGGACGGTGCTTTCTATATCCTGCTTTATGAGGTTCTCCAAGGGCTTGAGTTGAGCTTGCATCCTGTTTGGAAACCTCAGGGCCATAAAAGACTTCACCTACCAGCAGCTGGACCCTCTTGCTGAGACTCCTGTTTTGCCAAGTGGTGCCAAATCCAGATACAGGGCCCTTCGAAGTGAGCTGTAGTGCAAGAAGAGGAAATCATCTGCTCACAGAGTCGATTGGAAACAAATCCTTGCAAAACTCAACGCATTTCCTCTGCCTGCTCCAAAGTAAGGTTCCCGCTCGATGCAACGACCATGATTTGTAGCACAGACCCCAGCTCTCTGTCACAGTGCCTCTGAGGGATTGTCGCTGCATGAGTTTCGATCACCGCGTCACTGACGTCCTTGACACACCGCTCTGCTTCCAATGTAGCACCTGCTTCGGCCCTGTGAAACCGTCTCAGCGCAACTTGACTTACAACGCATCATCAAAACACTGTTACTGAGTGCTGCTTTTGTCATTAACACTGCAGTGAGGAACTGACACAACGTGCTGCACCCAACACACCGTGCATAACAAAAATGAATGTGTCCTCATGTCACACAACTAGTGCAATGTAAAGCGCTCTGATACTCGGTACCGGGTCAAGTTTTTGCTATATAAAACTCTGTAAAAAAAACCAAAAAAAGCACATTACCTCCACTAAGGCAGTAAGGAACCAATGCCTCACCTCCCCTGCCTAGCAGTAAGGAACTGACACATCACCTCCCCTGCACCAGTAAGGAACCGATGCATCACCGGCTTATCCGACGCCTCACACCGTCTTTGGCTTTTAACACATTTAAGGTACTTTGGCCTAGTCAAGCACATCCATTGATTTCAATGAACTACAATTGCATTTAATCTTTCAAAAGGGATATCTTGACTAATGAATGTAGGATTGTTGTCGTTTTGGTCTTGTTTTATTTAGTTAATATGAGCTTCTGTTCTGATCTGGTGTTCCGTTCTTTTGTAGTGTTTTCAATGTGTTACTATGTGTGTATACAAATCCTTTACATATTGCCTCTGGGATAAGCCTGACTGCTCTGGGCCAAGCTGCCAAAGGGGCAAGCAGGGGGTATCATAGATGTGTGAATTTCTTACCCTGACTAGGTTGAGGGTTCCTAGTTGGACAGGGTGTAAGCCACTGCCAACTAGAGTCCCGATTTTAACAGTCTTCATTCATGTTTTGTTCATTTGTAAACTAAAGCTGAAGTATAATTCCAGATCCTCCTGATTGCAATGGCAAACTATCACCAAAATATTTGCTTTACATTGTATGTATGTATGTGTATAGTATGTCTATAGAGCGACCCCAGCCAAAATGCACAGAGCTTTGCACATTGTCAAAGACAGGCAAAAGGTCAGTGATTCAGAGGATGGGAAGTTGAGCTGGAGATCGTTAATTTATTGTGATGTAGTGTTCTTAAAAGAGGTAAGTCTTCAACTCTCTCCTAAATTGGAGCACTGTTGGGCAGGGCCTGATGTCTTGATTACATTCCAGAGCCATTTGGGCTAGCTATGACCTGAGCATTTGTTGTACCAATAAAGCATTTTCCTGCTTTTCTTGTCCTATTGACCCTGTTCATGTAAACTTAGCAAGGCGGAGTAGTATTGCACTGTAACAACTGCTCCCTTCTGCTATTGCTAGGAGCAGAATCATACCTCTCAGTAAGAGGTGAGTAGATTCACAGTAGTAAAGCAAAAATCTGTAGCTCTGCACTTATATCTGAGCATTTGGCCTGACAGGTCTAGTTGAGCCTTCTATCCTGTTGCCAAAAAGTTACCCTAACAGAACAACATTCATTTATACACCATTCTGAGAATGAAAACTTTGCACATCCCTTATAGTGCTTGTGAGAGAAGTCTTATGTAAATCCTGATTACTGGCCTACTAGCGATGAAATAAATACAATGATGCCTCTGGTATTTCTATTAAGGAATCTTCTAGTCGAAGACAGACACTACTGATTATCTGTCCATGGTTATTAATTTCCCCACAGAATAAATCTACCACATGTTATTCTTTGTTCATCTAATCGCTATCAGAAACATTTATAACAACAAAGTTATACACAGACACAAAAAGTTGGTTTAGATTACTCGTTTTAGTCAACCAATTCTTCTTTTCACTGAATATTATTATCAGTTTTTTCTATTTTTTCTTTTTTATACACATTTATATACAGACGTCATATATCTATACACAATATTTACACTGTGCAACAAAAAATAGCATGACGCACGGAAACCACATCTTTATACAACCCTATTTTCACAGGTTTCACCGAAGCCCAATCTTTTACACAAGGAAATTTATGGCATTATCTTTTATAGCCTTAATTCCTTTATCACAACCACCATGTAGTCATAGAGCCCAGGAAGCTAAAATATCTTTATGCTTCTTTTTTTTGTGAAGAGCTCTCGTAGGATTTTTCAAAATCAATTCCACATTTGTATGGTGTCGGATTATAGTAACTGTCGACGCGTTTCGGCCTATCAACCAGTTTAAGGCCTCCTCAGGACTTTGGGCAACAAGTACAACATTACCTACAAAAAGAAATGAAAATAAATACATATCTATATACAATACGACTATAAACGTGACGGACACTAACACCAAAAGGTGCCCCTAGAGCTACAGAGGAAAAGAAAATCCTCAAGGTCTTGGCAACATTCTTTTTAGAAAAAATTCTTATTTAGAAAAAAGAATAGAAAACGACACCACCTAATGTGCATAGAAAATCTCTCTATGAGTCTTACTAAGGTGTGACAGACCCTAAAGTCAATAACCCACAAAGTGTAAAAAGTACCTAATACTTATAGTACACCCAGAACCAAGATATACCAAAACGTGCAAGCATTTCACAATTCCAGAAACATACCAGCAATAAACTGTGTTCAACCTCTTAGTAACAGAGGTACTAGTATCGTCCTCTGCCTCAATAAAGTTGATGTCAACCGGTCTCTTGCACTTACCACCATGGGTAGTGCTAAATTATGTCATAACAAGACTCTGCTACCCAATCTTCTAAATATAAAAAGTCAAGAAAAATAAAGTGAATTACTGTTACCTAAACCGAATATATTCATTGCTTCAGCTAGGTAATGGAAAAACCAAAATAATTACAATTCAGGTCAAACAAACGGCATAAAGAACTGACGTCTCTCACTCCAATACTGTAAAGTCGCTCCAAATAAATTAGCGCCCCTTTCACTCGCCGTGGCTAACTCAGTTGTACACCGTTACAACACGCTTTTACTCACGCCACCGGAAGGCAAATGTATCTCAGGTTATCTAGTATCTAGCCACACATAGTCACAGAGAAACAAGTGTCGGACTATTCAGACCGTCTCCCATTCTGATAATAGAGAGGGAAAAAGGACTCAACGCTCGGGATAAAACTCAGTACCTGATCCAAGATGGTGGCCAAAGATCGTGCCTGAGCAACTTTCAACCATGAATGTCAGTATTCAAAAAACAGTGATATTAGTGTACATTGAGCCAATCCAAACATATAACTCTAATTACAAAAGAAAACTAAAAATTAAAAGTGTACTATCAAAAAAGGAAACCTAAGAAACCTTATATCCCAGTGAGTTGCCAGAGCCTCATACAATCTAAGGTAATTTCATATAAATTACAGTATATACAAACGGACAATTCTATATACAAATACACAGTAACATTGTCAACAAGTACAGTTCAAACAGTTTCATATATACCGGGAAAAGTCTCTACACATACTTCAGAAAAATTATTTACATGCATAAGGTCAAATACAGTGTTCAGCTAAGTAATGACCAGACCTCGTCTTTATCATTGAGCCCTGTTTTGGATGTTTGATATTTTTCAATTAGTCTCGCTTCCAGATAGTTAAGTTTAAGCTCTGTTTCTCCTTTATTCTTGTTTGTCACACAACACAGTACTGACCAGTACATGTCCATGACCGAATGGTTGTGCGTAAGATAGTGATTGACCAAAGGTGCCCCTATGGTCTGACACTTGATCCTAAATTTATGTTGTAGAACCCGGGTTTTCACTGCCTGAATAGTTTGTCCAATATAAAAGTTATCGCATGGACACTTAATGCAATAAATAAAAATGTTCGAATTGCAGTTTGAGAATGTTTTTTGAATGTGTGTACTGCCATTGATATTGATTTCTTTAGAGTCCCTCGTCAAGTCACATGCCAAACAATTATGGCATTTAAAATGGCCAATCACCGGAGGCAAACCCAGAAGATCTCTAGTGTCTCTTGACATTACCTTTCCAGTATCGCTTCTGGCTCTTACTAGCTGACTACGGATATTCTGTCCTTTCTTAAAAGCAAATAAGGGTTTAGGTATATCCAGATCGCCCAACAGTTTCCAATTTTTTGAATCACTGGCCTACTAGCAGCAAGTACAATTTTCAGGTAGTCGTACATCAATACCGAGACAGGTTACCACACAAACGGACAATATTTCCTTGAGAGGTGCTAGTTTTCCCAGGTACTTTACCAAACAAACAGACAATATTTCATCGCAATCTCTAGTTGGCGCAAAATGGGTGTACCATTTCTTTTGTGATTTAAATTTAAAAACATCCTTGTCAATTATATACCAGAGGGAAGTCGTCAGCAATACCTTTTTTCCGGGCAACAGCTGCAAAGGATACCAAAGTCCCAACTTTATGTGAAGACCCCCACGAGAAAAATTTAGAGAAGTGAGAGTGAGTTAAAAACCTTCCTTTCTATCAATTTTGTCAATATTTTTGTAGGTTAGTGAGAGTGTCTCGATCCTCAGATGAGTCTCTTTTACACTATTCTTAAGTACTGGAGATTGAAATTCCTTTACTGTTAATATTTAACACATATATTTAACAAAAATAAATGTCCACATACTCTATAACTCTGCATAAGTAATGTGTCATATTTTCATATTATTTTTTTTAGATTTTAAACTACAGGTGAAGTAGCATTCTGGGGGATTGAATTTTTGCATTACTTTCCAGTATGTCCCCTTGAGGGGCATTTAAAGGGCTTTCATTGTAGAGGCAGGCCCTCCATGGTGAGAGTGGTTATAGTGTCGACCAAGATCCTCTGCCGGAGGGTTGGTTTACTCTTAACCTACAGGTTTCCCCTTCATATGGCATGGCATTCCCCGTGCAAATACATCAACCACATTCAGACCAGCAAACTACTTAAATTGTGAGCTGTGTGAGCCGTGTCTCATCTGGTTGTGTAATGTCAAAATAAACCCCAGCATCAGTGGAAGATATGGTATTAATTTTCATGGGCCCACCCATTTGTGAATGAGTTCCACCAGCATGTTCTGGTTGATCTGCTGTCAGGAAGTATTCACTAACAGCCAACATCACTTTCAAGGCACTGCATAACACTGACCCAGTATACCTCAATAATTGCATCTGTTTTCACAAATCTTCCAGACACTTCCATTTGGCCGGACTCCTACTTGCACAAACACCACCCAAACGGAAAACAAGATCCAGGGGTCAAGCCTTCTCCTACATTGCTCCTAAAGCATGGATGACCTGCCCTAGCACATAACATCACTTATTGAATGCTCAAGAAACTGGTGAACTGGTTTTTCGAGTATTCCTACTAGGTCTAAAGTGTGGCTAGACTCACACCTACTCAGTGGCAGGCTGCCCTTCTGGGTCATAGTGTGCTCTACAAACCTGCATAACATAACACAACATAACCTGATTCCACCTTTCATTCTCAAATGGGTAGGGCAATTCTGAGAATAGTTGTTGTTTTTTTGTAAAGACAGATTTAAGAGCTATCACGATATGAACAAGCATTAGCCAAGCCAACTGGTCGAGCGTTTTTGGTTTTGAGAATTGGATTTGTTAATGCAGGTCTATTGAATAATTATAATGCTGAATACATTCACTAAAAAAGAAAAACTGATGTGTACATATCTATGCATCATCATACACGCATAAATGCAGATGTCATAACGTGGCTGTGGATGTGTTTTATTATTCCTGGCTGGTGGGTATGCCAAATTGATTTTTTTTAAGAAAGTAGTGTCCCAGAAGCAAATTGCAGCTACCTGGCCCTCCCAAAAAGATTTTTTTAAATAGAGATCGGTACGGAAGAAATCATGGGTGGGGAGCAAGATCAAATCTGGGTTGAGATAGTGTGGAAATAAAAATAAACAAATGGGTGGGAAATTGGAAGCAATAGGTAAGGTGGAGAGGAGCAAGGAGTGACACGGAGAGCGCAGGGACAAGGATTTCAGTAGAGAAGTTCAGTCAGCGAATCCCATGGAGTGTTCAAAGAAAAATAATACAAAAATAAGTTCCTGAATGTAGGCAAAAGACACTTCATCCAATCAAAAGGAGGTACAGCATTTATACTCTAGGAGAGGGACAGATGAAGATAAAAGAAACACTTTAAACAGGAAGCAAGTAAATACAATTGACAAGGAGCAGTAAGCAATGTTCAGATTCAAATACTATGGTAAGTATTGCTATTGTACACAATATATCTTTCTCCAGGAGAGACGTAACAAGCCAAAAGGGAGAGAAAGGGAAAGCAAACGGCGAGCTAGGGAGTTGGGTGAGGTGGAAGACAAACACAGGGCATGCAGTGGAGACCTGATGGGAGAAGAAGCACATGGGGAGAGAGAAACAAAACACATGGAATCATATAAGGTACTGAAAGTAGAAGATAAGGGCACAAAGGTAAGAGTTGAGGCACAAAAGCCACCCAACATGAATAACAAAAATGAGATAAACAAGTATTTTACTGAGCTGTCTTCAGGTTGTCCAAAAGTCCGCCGCCAGAGCAATCTCCATGGTTGGGCCGAGAACACACATGACTAGCACTTTAAATTATATCAACTCAAGTCCTGACACAATCCAATCAAATGGCAAATGTCACTATTCAAATCCGTAGAACACAGATCCAAGACTTCAAATTCAAGGTTCATCTGTCTTTATTTTCATTTTCTTCATACAGCATGGGTTCTCAGTATATCAGCCAACACGTTTTTCGTCGTGCAGCTATCTAACACTCTGACTTCCTCAGGGCTATAAGTATTAGATATGGCTCCCATATGTTCTCATCCTAGAACCGATCCGTCTTTCAATTCTGAGCAATCCGTTTTCTACTACAACTTCAGGTCTGTTTCTCCATTAAACTTATTACTATATTCCCTCACTTCTCATGCAACTGAACATACGAATAATCACTTTGTATACGTTCCTTCCAATTTATGTTTTCATGTCAATATGTAATTTCAGGTACAAGTGGGTAATGTCTTCATTTTAGCAAATCTGCTCCTATCTAGCAGTAGGTCCCTCCGATTATACGCTGGCGTTCTGCTAGCGGATAATCGGAGGGACCTACTGCTAGATAGGAGCAGATTTGCTATGCGGTAGAAGAAACGGAAATCCAGTACCCGGGATTACGTTTAGACAGGAATTTAAGCATTAGAAGGAGCTAAGACGAAGATATTACCCACTTGTACCTGAAATTACATATTGACAGGAAAACATAAATTGGAAGGAACAGTGGAAGGATACACCTCATCCAATCAAAACACCGTGAGTGAAATGTTCATTGTGCTGGAAACACAGATGAGTAGGGAAGAAAGTCACTGACCAACAATAAAAAAATAGAAGTTTGTCATAATCCTCTAGTTCAACAATTAAGAGCTACACCTCGCTGTCAAGCAAATTGTGACTAACTAGGACATTTGAGATTAATATTAAACAAAGCTGTTGTGGACTTAAAATGTATGTTAGACCATATGTAGGACAATTAGGACATGGCCAACAGTTGGAGCATTTCAGTGGTGATTAGGCAATGGTCAGGGACAAGGGCACTCCTTACCAAGCACTGCAATTTTGTAAACAACAAAAGGAATTGAGCTGTGCTTGAAAGCTCCCAGACCTTGCATTTGTAGCAATGTGAGTAGGTATAAAGACATTAAATTATCATTGGAATGTGATTGTATAATTAATTGAAAACCCCCTATTAGGAAATAACGCCTAAAGCCATATACACCTTAGTTTACCAAACACAGGGGCTTATTTCCAAGCACCTTGCGCCACCGGTACGTTACTTTATATATGGCTAACATTAACGCAACTGTGGTGCAAGGGGCTTGTAAATAGGCCCCCAAGAGTGTCTGCTTAGCACAAAAAAGTCCATTAGTAATTAAGAATCCAACCCTGGAAACATGAAACGTGTGAATAAGGCTAAAGTATGCCTGACAACTTGAAATCCTGGTTCAAAAACACCTATGCATCGTCCGCGTTTGTGTAGAATTAGAAGGATGCTGCCATCCAGAGTTAGCTGTTCATCCATAAAGCATTAAACACACTGTAACCGACTACCAAGATATGGTAATATAGCACAAACTGTAACATGTATAGCAATCGCCCACGCTTTAAAGCAGGAACCACTTCACAACAGTGGCAACACGAAAGGACCAACACATTAAATCAAACCAGGAGATGAATGCAATCGATGGACTCTGTTTTTGACATCAGAAAATGCATTTAACAAAGAAACCATGGAAACCATGAGCATATAATAGCACTAATATATTTGTGCACTCTCTTTGGAAACAAAATGAAATTGTTCAAAACCATTATGATGGTACTAATGTTTGAGCAGCTCTTAGTTGGAGCGATTGCTTGACCAGTTTCATCTCATTTGACCCTTCACAAAATCCATCATAACATGAAAACATGAGAATCAGTTTTTGGTCAGTGCAATTGAACAATGACAGAAAAGCATGCAGCCAAGGCTCAAAACAGAAGGGGCCACAACGTGAATGCGCAAAGGAAGGAAACAAAACTCTTGAAGGTAGTTGTGCGTTGGCCGCACAATGTAAGAAACCTGACACAAATTTCACTCAATAGTAGTAGAAGCCTCACAGTCATCTCTATATGAAAAGTAAGTGTAGAGAAACTAAAACATTCAGCAGCCACACCAGGAAAGTTCTAAAGCATTTGGCCTCTCTAGACCATCAAAAACCTAATTGTCTCTAATGCAAACAAGACAATAAACAAACAGTCCAGCAACCCGAAAGGAACATGACCTGGCAGTGAGGGCACTGACCAGCCTTAACAAGTATGGGCCAGGGGCAGGCCGGACTGGCCATAGCGGGCACCGGGCAATCCCCTGGTGCGCCACATGGGTGGGGGACGGTTTTGGGCCCCTGGGGGCTGTTTTTGTTACAGGTCTGATTTTGCAGCATCGCTGCAAAATTGGCCCTGTACCAAAATCTGCCAGAAACCGGCCCCGGCAAAGAGCTCGGCGGCACCTCCAACCCCCACCCCTCCCCCCCGAGTGATAGCACTTTGCCAGGGCCGGTTGTGGTTCCCATTCCAGCCCTGGTAAGGACCTTATTTACAAGATTTTGCTGTGTGGCAGTACCACAGGCCTTCTTGCTGTGATTCCCTAATGCAAAAGAAATGGTCAGGAATGAGCCATATCTATCAGAGATGGCGCGTTCCTGTCTTTATCCCCTGCGCTGGTGCACAATGGACCGCCATGTGCCAATGCAGGCACATTTGCTTCATGGTGTACGGGTGCCTGCGTTACAGGGCTGATTGTTTTTCTGCAAGGGGAACCTTCTGCACTAAAACAATCTCAAGAGGCTTTTTCCTCGTTCTATGAGTGCTGCTGAATGAAAAACAAGGAGAAATAAATGTATTTCTCCTTTTTGCTCCTCCCTTGTGTGTTCCCTGTTGAGGCGTACGTTTTTGGTGCTGCCTCAGAATTAAGGTACCTCTTAAATCTGGGGAGGTGTCATAAAGCCATGGGTGTGGCTGGAAACGCCCTCAACAACACACATTGCAGCACTGTAATGCAGAAAACTGTGTTAAAGGGAATGATGTTTACAAGGCTGCATTTAGCCACCCAAAGTGGCTTAGTACTGCCTAGAAAATTTGGAGCAGGGCTCTACGACACCGGAGTGTAGCAAAAAGTGACACTACAGTGGGACAGCCTCATTGTAAGTAAGGCCCTATATGTGCAAAATATCTACATCCAATGTTACCAGGAATGCTTAATGATTGTATTTCTTCACATAAACAAATACTGGCTAGTTCAGCAAAGATGATAAAGCTTGCGGACAATTTAAATGTATGCAACACTTGCAGCGAGATTGGACAATAAAGCTGTGTTTCTTTCTTCGATTGGACAATAAAGCTGTGTTTCTTTCTGCCTGCCTAAATAAAATAGGGTCGTGAGGATGGAGGGGCTGTGGGAGGGAGTGTGAAGAATGGTTGAAAAACAAGAGAAAAAGCAATAGTTAGGTTACAGGGATGTACTGGAAAAGGAACAGACAAACTGGGAGAGACCTAAAAGGGGAAGGGAAGCTCTCCATGAAGGAGAGAGCTAGAAAACATGCACTCTCATGGAGTGCTTAAACAATAAAAAAAGTGGTCCCTTAAAAGAGACCAGCGGATGGACACAAATCAGCCAAACCAAGTTAATGGTAAAGCAGCTGTGCTACAGGGGAGGGACAAACACAAGAAGAGGAACTCAAGCCATTGAATAAGAAGCAAGCAGATGAGTGACAATGAACCCAACCAATGGTAAGTAATGGGCCCCGCTCTAAGTTCACACTAGGATTTTTTCGCAACCAGACATCTTGCGTTTGAGCGATATATCATAGGGCCCTATTCACAAAGGTAAATCCAGTCATAAACGACTGAATACATTTTTTTTTATCTCTGCAAGAATTCAGAAAGGGATTCCTGGAAGGCATAAATTCATTTATGGCTGCAGACATCCCTGCCATGAGTGGAGAGATCTTTTTAGCTATAAATCCCACTCAATGGGTGGAAAGTGGGTATGGAATTTGGGGAATTTCCACGCATGTACTATTGTGGGAATTCTTAAACTCCTCTCTCCCACCCCATTTCACCCTTGAAAGCGTCATTTCTATACTTCAGCACAAGGCTGATGTAAATTCCCTCCCGGGGTCGGAAAATGGACAAATTAACTCCGATATGAAAGGGGTTTAGGAAAAGAGCTTTTGCACAATAGGCTCCCACAGAAAAAGTCACCTTTCCTTTCCAGGAATATGCCTGGAATCTTGTACCTGGTTCAACTTTCCAGGCGTACCCCTGGGAATACTGGTGAACAGAGGAGTGAACAGGGCACATAGAGTTCGACAAACAAAGTTCTAAATCATGCAAAGTGATAGGTGGGATGTAGGCGTTCTCCAAACATTAAAATATCCCAAAATATGAATATCACTAAACAAGAGAGAAAACAAGTAAATAAGGTTTTCAAAGAAAGAAAATAATGTGAACTGCATATTACCCTTTGTATTACAGGTATAAGATATGAACACATCATCCTGCCGATGTGTAAGGATCTATATTTCGAAGAAATGCATGCAGTGTTCCTTACAGGTGGAGCTCTGTAGAAAGATGTGCCTCTAGTTCTACCATTTTACCAACATTATAAGTGGAAGTGAAGTGATTTCATATGTTCTTTGACCCTGCCAATGCCTTTCCAGATCTTGATTTCAAGCAACCTTTGACCTCCCTGAAAGACTTATATACATTTTTATAAATAATCACAAGTAAAAAAAAGGATTGGCAAAACTGATAGATCTGGCTTTAATGTGCCACATTCAAGTAAACACAGGCGTGCAGATATGCAATTCCTTGTGCTAGCACATTAAAGCCAGACTTCGTGCCTTTGGTGATGCTTGGGAGCGGTGGTGGTGGCTCTGGTGGCGATTGTGAAATTGGTGTTGTTATTGGAGGAGGTGGTATTGCTGGTGTAGTTGCTACTAGTGGTGGCACGGTGGTTGCATTGTTGTGAGATATGAGTATTGGTGGTGGTGGTTTCAGTATAAGTTGTGGTATGGCACTGATGACTCTTGTACTTCTGTTATGTGGAACTGGTGGTAGTGTACCATTGGTGGTGGTGGGGAATTGGTGATGGTGTTATCTGTGGTGGTTTCGTGTTGACAGAATGATACTGGTGGTTTGGCACAGGCACTGATGTGTTACTGGTGGTGGTATCAGTGGTATTGGTGTTTATATTGGTGAAGAGGAATTACTGTTATTGTTAATGGTATTGGTGGTGATAGGGATATTGTATTAATAATGTTGATGATGGTTGTATTGGTTTGAATGATGATGGTGGTTTTGATGGTAGTGCATCAGGCAGTATGCTATTGGTGATAGTGTTATTTGTTGTGTTATTGTGGTGATTTAAACTTGTTTTAGTATAAAGTCATTTTATCCATGACTGGGCCGATTTCAATATAGTATTTTTTACCATTCCTAGCATATTTTAGGCACTCTTTACACTATGGAACCTATAGCTGGCCCTGCCATGATACATACTTATTTACCTATTGTAGAAATACCTGGCATTAAGTGTCCCACTCTTAACATAATACCGGCCAAACTCTAGGTACTGAAGGCATCCTTGGCATGATAGTGCACACTGCTAGCATTGCGGTAGACCTGGTGTAATGTCAATTGTCGTTGACATACTTCGGACACCTTTGGCATGATCATGCTCTCCCTGGGGTACTTCTGGCCATACATGTCATACTATGAGTATGTCTAACATTGAACGTGATATAATTTCTACCATGCCATATTTCTGACCCATATAATCAAAAAACAATGTCCCAATAGGAAATAATGAACAGTCAGTTACATATGCATGCACATTGCATTGCTGACAAGGGAAAAAGGAGACCCTCTATAAACCTTCAGACAAGGTAGTAAATTATCTTGTTTTCTAGTGTAAATTTATGGTCGGTATTATACAGTTATAAGCAGCACTGCATATATTCAATTAGATGACAACCAAACAAAACTTGGTGCTCTACAAAAAGTGACTGTGGTGCAGGTGGCGACGCAAGTGGAAAAGTGAACAGCAGAAACGGCGCACTGTGAAGAGGTGCAAATTATCTACAGTGAGTGGTTCGGATCATGTGACAAAGTGGAATCACAGATACAAAATTACATTTCCATTTTTTTATTTTAAGAACCACAATAGAGAAGTACGCCTATTAATAAGCTGTATAGTCGACGGCGTTTCGATCCACGCTAGTAAGGATCATCATCAGGACTTTGTTGTCTTGTTTGGGGCGTGCTGCAAGCGAAGGAGAAAAGGGAGTAAGGGGCGAGGTCCTGGTGGTTAAGGAGGGGCTGGGAGCGTGGAAAGTAAGGGTAGTAATTACTTGGAAAATTGGGCGATCTGGGGTGATCGTCAGGGAATCAATCGTGACCTGCACGAGGGCTCTGTAATTAGAAAGAGAGGCCTTGGATCAGGACACTTAATCAGTTGCTCAGGGTGTTAAAAAGTGGGTATTAAACCTAGAATACATACAGGTCTGGGAGAGCTGGGCGGTCGTCTGTGATCCGCCAAACCTGCACGAGTCCTGTAAAGGAAAGGGAACAGGAGCGGGGTGATTAGTACTAAGTTTACGATCTATCCCTATCTCAAGGATTGCGCGATAAGACGTGGGGTAAGACTGATTTACCTTCGATCAGCGTACCGGCACCGGAATGAATCCAGAGGTCTGTTGAAAGCTGGCGTTCGAATGGAGAACGGGAATATACTTCCGCGTATGGGAGGAGAGTGGGCGGGGTCTGGGAGAGTGACATGGGGACGGGGGCGTGGACTATAGAGTGACGTATCTTAAAGGGAGATTACCTATACAAGGGACGTACACAGGCTGTGGTATGTTCAGCCCATGATCGCATTATTGTGAATATAAGTAGCGCAATGTATACAATACACAGGTTATTCAGAGTATAAGACAAAACACTGCATCAGTGTTTTTGCAAACATAGGGTCCCTGAGATACGTGAGGGTTATAAATACAGTGATAACGGAGAGATGCCGCCGCCAATTTTACATATCCCAATAACAATGATAACTGTATACTCAAGGATCGCGATTGATTACTATACAATTCTACCTACCAGTAAAATTACTGACAGTGTTTTACAAAATAGTTCGAATGAGAATTCAGAAAGGTGAAGGGGAAAGGGAAGGGGGTATTTTTGGATGGGGGGAAAAAGGAAGGAGTTAGTTTGGGGGGCGGGGAGGGGGGCAGGGGGGTCGGAAGGAGAAGGGAAGAGGGGAAAGAGGGTAGCAGGTCAGAGTGAAGAGAGGATTCAGTTTACTGTGTGGGACGAGGTAGACTGATTGCAGGATCAATGAAAGAGAAACATATCATCAGGTGGTAACAGTGCTGTTCCATTCATCGATGGTGTTGAGGCCAATATTCACAGAGTCACAGATGGTTATCCATTTGCATTCAGCTTTATTGAGTAAGGATTTTATGTCTCCTCCACGGATCGGTAGAGTTGGTTTCTCCACCACTTGCCACACAATATCTGTGTCCAGGTGTCCAAGTTCTAGATAGTGTGTCACTAGAGGTGCCGTCAAGGTTTTACAGTTTATCCTGCTTCTGTGTTGGATGATACTTTGTTTAATCATCTGTGTTGTTTGGCCGATGTAGAGAAGGTCACATGGGCATTTTATCGCATAGATGACATTCTGTGATCTGCAGTTCGTGTGATTTTTTAGTTTGTATGAACGGCCCCTAACATTGAAGTCTTTTGTGTTGAGGGTTAAGCTGCAAACACTAAAATTTTGGCATTTGAATTGTCCCACAATCGGACTGAGACCCCAAGCTGTGTTATGGTGTTACTTTTTTTGGTGGTTTGTGGCCACGTAATGGCGTGTACAAGGTGGCTTGCCAGATTGTCCCCTCGTTTGTAAGAGAATAATGGAGCTTCTTGAAGGTGCTCATGGGAGCGAAGTAGCGGCCATTTTTTCTTGATGATTTGAGTGACCTTATTGCTGTGTGGACTAAACGTAGATACAAAGGGAATCCTCATCATGGTTTTCTTTGGTTGGGTGGTAAGCAGGAGGTCTCGGTGGCACTACCAAGCTCTCTTTTTATCTCTATTCACCAGACGTCTTGGGTATCCACGGTGTATTAGCTTTTGGGAAAGAATATCTGCTTCCCTAAAGAAATCTTTCCGCAATTGCGGCGGATCCGTAGGAACTGGCCATACGGTAACCCATCGCGAAGGCCGCGCGGATGGTAGCTGGAGTAGAGGAGCAAGGTGTTCTTCTCGGTGGGTTTTCTGTATAAGATGGTCCCCAATCGTCCTTCTTCTGCATGGATGGTAATGTCCAGGAATGGAAGGTCATTACTTTTACATTCACTCGTAAATTTCAAGTGTTCTTGGGAGCAGTTAAGCCAAGTGATGAAAGGGTCCAAGGTTTCAGCCGTACCATTCCATAGCAGCAGCACATTGTCTATATACCTGCGCCATAGACTGATTTGATGAAAGAAAGGGTTCGTTGGTGTTAGAATCAAGGAACTTTCCAGATTGTGGACGAATAGGATAGCAAAATTTGGGGCAAAACAAGCCCCCATGGACACACCTTTAATTTGTAGGTATAATGTGTCACGGTACATGAAATAGTTATTTTGAAGTGCTACTCTCAAAAGGTTCATGATAAAGTCAGTTGGAATCCGGGTGGGTTGGGGTCAGGAAAGTAGGAGAGTCTGGATGACTTGTAGGCCTTCATCATGTGGTATGTTTGTATAGAGTGATTCTATATCCAATCCTGCCATTACTTGATTTGTAGTATCGAAGGGAAGGTCCTCTATGGTGTTAATTAGATCCGTTGTATCCCGGACATAGGTGTCTGTTTCCGAGACGAATTGTTTGATGACTGAGTCTATATACTTTCCAAGCGGTTCTAAAATAGACCCGCAACCCGATACAATGGGTCTTCCCTGGGGGTTTTGATTGTTCTTATGAATTTTAGGTAAGACATATAGCACTGGTGTGCCTGGACTCTGGTTGTTTAAAAATTCAAACTCCTTTTTGGTGATAATGTCTCTGTCTTTTGCCTCACTAGTGATGGTAAGTATTTTGGTGCGAATGTCCTCCAAGGAATCTTTGGGAAGGGGGCGATAGTGTTGTTGATTCGCCAATTGTTTTTGGATTTCCAGATCATATTTGGTAGTACTCATCACCACTATTCCACCCCCCTTGTCTGCCGGTTTTATGATGATGTCCTCATTGTTTGCTAGGGTTTTCAGGGCTTGTCTTTCAGTCAAAGGTAAGTTGTATGGGATGAAAAGAGATCAATTTTTGAGTTCTAAGACATCCCTTAATACCAAGCGTTCAAATGCCAAGATTTCAGGTGGCATAGTGTGTGAAGGGGGGTTGAAGGTGGAAGGTGGTCGAAAAGGAAACACCATAGTTGAGTTACACTATGGTTTGTCCATAAAGAAATGTCTCAGTCTTATCCTCCTAAAGAATTGGAGCAAGCTGGACTGGAGGTCAAGGAAGTTGTTTTTTTCTGTGGGTACAAATGTTAGGCCTCGGGAGAGGAGAGCAGTCTCATCATGATTGAAAATATAATCTGAGAGATTAAAGATGGGTATTTGTAACTCCATAGTGGTATCCATGTTGGTTTCGCTTACTGGGGTTGACCCCACTGGTAATATCGGTTGCGTGTTTGACGCTCTCCGGGCAATTGTGGTTGGTATTGTCGATTTCTTGTACCTCGATTTTGTGGCCGTGGTTGACCGCGTCCGCGTCCGCGGTCCTGTCCTAAAAAACCAGGTGGGAGTAGTGGTTGTGGTCTATTAGAAGGTGAAGAGGTTCCGGGGCGGTTATCTGAATCAGAATCCTCCGCAGACGTATTAGACGAGTCTGAAAATGTTACTTGTTGGTTATTCCTGAATCGACCCCAATTGCGTGTTCTAGGGGGGATGTATGGAGTGTTTAGATATGGGTATGTAGAGTCCACTTTGTAATTCTTAATGTCTCTTTGAATTTTATTAGTTTTTTTGTTAACCTGGAAAGTGTTGAAGGTCGCTATTGTATTATTAATCTTCTCCAGAAGACTTTTGGCATCTGTAAATGAAGTATCTGCTAGAATCAGTTTCTTAAGTTCAGCTATTTCCAGCAGTTCAAGGCGACTATGTTCAATGGCTGTATCTATACCCAAGACCATCCAATGGCGGGAACATGTGGTAGCAAAGTGACTTAATTTGTTGCGAAAGACAGGGTCAGTGGTGAAAATGGCGGGAGTATTGCGGATTTGTAATCCCACAGGAATAACGCCAGACCTGAGGTAGTACTTTAACATGCGGGCATGGAGATCTGTTCTTATTTGTTTCTTTTTTAGTTTTTCCAATTTTTCTAGAAGTACTTTAGAAGTATTGGGTGTGGTGGAGGAAGAGGGATCAGGGAGTGGTCCAGACAAGAGGGAAGGACCGACCATAAGAGAAGCAATATACTCTTCGGAATACGAGAGGGACTCCTTGGACATCGTGTGTATACTAACGTTAAACACTACGGAAAGACCTAGTAAATATGGTAATGAAAGTAAGTACCAATGGTACCGAACTCTCGCAGCCAAGCGGCTGCTCACAATCTAGTACAAAATACAGGAGTGTGACCCATGGAGCTAATTAGGACTGGGTAATGAAGATATAATCAAAAAACAATGTCCCAATAGGAAATAATGAACAGTCAGTTACATATGCATGCACATTGCATTGCTGACAAGGGAAAAAGGAGACCCTCGATAAACTTTCAGACAAGGTAGTAAATCATCTTCTTTTATAGTGTAAATTTATGGTTGGTATTATACAGTTATAAGCAGCACTGCATATATTCAATTAGATGACAACCAAAGAAAACTTGGTGCTCTCCATTCGAACGCCAGCTTCCAACAGACCTCTGGATTCATTCCGGTGCTGCTACACTGATCGAAGGTAAATCAGTCTTACCCCACGTCTTATCGGGCAATCCTTGAGATAGGGATAGATCGTAAACCTAGTACTAATCACCCCGCTCCTGTTCCCTTTCCTTTACAGGACTCGTGCAGTTTCGGAGGATCACAGACGACCGCCCAGTTCTCCCAGACCTGTATGTATTCTAGGTTTAATACCCACTTTTTAACACCCTGAGCAACTGATTAAGTGTCCTGATCCAAGGCCTCCCTTTCTAATTACAGAGCCCTCGTGCAGGTCACGATTCATTCCCTGACGATCACCCCAGATCGCCCAATTTTCCAGGTAATTACTACCCTTACTTTCCACGCTCCCAGCCCCTCCTTAACCACCAGTACCTCGCCCCTTGCTCCCTTTTCTCCTTCCCTTGCAGCACGCCCCAAACAAGACAACCAAGTCCTGATGATGATCCTTACTACCGTGGATCAAAATGACGTCGACTATACAGCTTATTAATAGGCGTACTTCTCTATTGTGGTTCTTAAAATCAAAAAATGGAAATGTAATTTTGTATCTGTGATTCCACTTTGTCACATGATCCGAACCACTCACTGTAGAAAATTTGCACCTCTTCACAGTGCGCCGTTTCTGCTGTTCACTTTTCCACTTGCATTGCCACCTGCACCACAGTCACTTTTTGTAGAGCACCAAGTTTTCTTTGGTTGTCATCTAATTGAATACATGCAGTGCTGCTTATAACTGTATAATACTGACCATAAATTTACACTATAAAACAAGATGATTTACTACCTTGTCTGAAAGTTTATCGAGGGTCTCCTTTTTCCCTTGTCAGCAATGCAATGTGCATGCATATGTAACTGACTTTTCATTATTTCCTATTGGGACATTGTTTTTTGATTATATCTTCATTACCCAGTCCTAATTAGGTATATGGGTCACACTCCTGTATTTTGTACTAGATTGTGAGCAGCCGCTTGGCTGCGAGAGTTCGGTACCATTGGTACTTACTTTCATGACCATATTTACTAGGTCTCTCCGTAGTGTTTAATGTTAGTATACACACGATGTCCAAGGAGTCCCTCTCGTATTCCGAAGAGTATATTGCTTCTCTTATGGTCGGTCCTTAACTCTTGTCTGGACCACTCCCTGATCCCTCTTCCTCCACCACACCCAATACTTCAAAAGTACTTCTAGAAAAATTGGAAAAACTAAAAAAGAAACAAATAAGAACAGATCTCCATGCCCGCATGTTAACGGACTACCTCAGGTCTGGCGTTGTTCCTGTGGGATTACAAATCCGCAATACTCCCGCCATTTTCACCACTGACCCTGTCTTTCGCAACAAATTCAGTCACCTTGCTACCACACGTTCCCGCCATTGGATGGCCTTGGGTATAGATACGGCCATTGAACATAGTCGCCTTGAACCGCTGAAAATAGCTGAACTTGAGAAACTGATTCTAGCAGATACTTCATTTACAGATGCCAAACGTCTTCTGGAAAAGATTAATAATACAATAGCGACCTTCAACACTTTCGAGGTTAACAAAAAAACTAATAAAATTCAAAGAGACATTAAGAATTACAAAGTGGACTCTACATACCCATATCTAAACGAAGAATTTTTCAACACTCCATATATCCCCCCTAGAACACGCAATTGGGTTCCATTCAGGAATAACCAACGAGTAACATTTTCAGACTCGTCTAATACGTCTGCAGAGGATTCTGATTCAGATAACCGCCCCGGAACCTCTTCAGCTTCTAAAAGACCACAACCACTACTCCCACCTGGTTTTTTAGGACAGGGCCGCGGATGCGGTCAACCACGGCCACAAAATCGAGGTACAAGAAATCGACAATACCAACCACAATTGCCCGGAGAGCATCAAACACGCCACCGATATTACCAGTGGGGTCAACCCCAGTAAGCGAAACCAACATGGATACCACTATGGAGTTACAAATACCCATCTTTAATCTCTCAGATTACATTTTCAATCATGATGAGACTGCTCTCCTCTCCCAAGGCCTAACCTTTGTACCCACAAAAAAAACCAACTTCCTTGACCTCCAGTCCAGCTTGCTCCAATTCTTTAGGAGGATAAGACTGAGACATTTCTTTATGGACAAACCAGAGTGTAACTCAACTATGGTGTCTCCTTTTCGACCACCTTCCACCTTCAACCCCCCTTTACACACTATGCCACCTGAAATCTTGGCATTTGAACGCTTGGTATTAAGGGATGTCTTAGAGCTCAAAAATCGATCTCTTTTCATCCCCTACAACTTACCTTTGACTGAAAGACAAGCCCTGAAAACGCTAGCAAACAATGAGGACATCATCATAAAACCGGCAGACAAGGGGGGTGGAATAGTGGTGATAAGTACTACCAAATATGATCTAGAAATCCAAAAACAATTGGCGAATCAACAACACTATCGCCCCCTTCCCAAAGATCCCTTGGAGGATATTCGCACCAAAATACTTACCATCACTAGTGAGGCAAAAGACAGAGACATTATCACCAAAAAGGAGTTTGAATTTTTAAACAACCAGAGTCCACGCACACCAGTGCTATATGTCTTACCTAAAATTCATAAGAACAATCAAAACCCCCCGGGAAGACCCATTGTATCGGGTTGCGGGTCTATTTTAGAACCGCTTGGAAAGTATATAGTCTCAGTCATCAAACAATTCGTCCCGGAAACAGACACCTATGTCTGGGATACAACGGATCTAATTAACACCATAGAGGACCTTCCCTTCGATACTACAAATCAAGTAATGGCAGGATTGGATATAGAATCACTCTATACAAACATACCACATGATGAAGGCCTACAAGTCATCCAGACTCTCCTACTTTCCAGACCCCAACCGACCCGGATTCCAACTGACTTTATCATGAACCTTTTGAGAGTAGCACTTCAAAATAACTATTTCATGTACCGTGACACATTATACCTACAAATTACAGGTGTGTCCATGGGGGCTTGTTTTGCCCTAAATTTTGCTATCCTATTCGTCCACAATCTGGAAAGTTCCTTGATTCTAACACCAACAAACCCTTTCTTTCATCAAATCAGTCTATGGCGCAGGTCTATAGACGATGTGCTGCTGCTATGGAATGGTACGGCTGAAACCTTGGACCCTTTCATCACTTGGCTTAACTGCTCCCAAGAACACTTGAAATTTACGAGTGAATGTCAAAGGAATGACCTTCCATTCCTGGACATTACCATCCATGCAGAAGAAGGACGATTGGGTACCATCTTATACAGAAAACCCACCGAGAAGAACACCTTGCTCCTCTACTTCAGCTACCATCCGCGCGGCCTTCGCGATGGGTTACCGTATGGCCAGTTCCTACGGATCCGCCACAATTGCAAATGGCGGAAAGATTTCTTTAGGGAAGCAGATATTCTTTCCCAAAAGAAAATACACCGTGGATACCCAAGACGTCTGGTGAATAGAGCTAAAAAGAGAGCTTGGTACTACCACCGAGACCTCCTGCTTACCACCCAACCAAAGAAAACCATGACGAGGATTCCCTTTGTATCTATGTTTAGTCCACACAGCAATAAGGTCACTTGAATCATCAAGAAAAATTGGCCGCAACTTCGCTCCCATGAGCACCTTCAGGAAGCTCCATTATTCTCTTACAAACGAGGGGACAATCTGGCAAGCCACCTTGTACACGCCATTACGTGGCCACAAACCACCAAAAAAAGTAACACCATAACAGCAGCTTGGAGCCTCAGTCCGATTGTGGGACATTTCATATGTCAAAATTGTAGTGTTTGCAGCTTAACCCTCAACACAAAAGACTTCAATGTTAGGGGCCGTTCATACAAACTAAAAAATCACACGAACTGCAGATCGCAGAATGTCATCTATGCGATAAAATGCCCATGTGACCTTTTCTACATCGGCCAAACAACACAGATGATTAAACAACGTATCATCCAACACAGAAGCAGGATAAACTGTAAAACCTTGACGGCACCTCTAGTGACACACTATCTAGAACTTGGACACCTGGACACAGATATTGTGTGGCAAGTGGTGGAGAAACCAACTCTACCGATCCGTGGAGGAGACATAAAATCCTTACTCAATAAAGCCGAATGCAAATGGATAACCATCTGTGACTCTGTGAATAATGGCCTCAACACCATCGATGAATGGAACAGCACTGTTACCACCTCATGATATGTTTCTCTTTCATTGATCATGCAATCAGTCTACCTCGTCCCACACAGTAAACTGAATCCTCTCTTCACTCTGACCTGCTACCCTCTTTCCCCTCTTCCCTTTCACTTCCGACCCCCCGCCCGCCCTCCCCACCCCCCCAAACGAACTCCTTCCTTTTTCCCCCCCATCCAAAAATACCACGGTCCCTTTCCCCTTCACCTTTCTGAATTCTCATTCGAACTATGTTGTATAACACTGTCAGTAATTTTACTGGTAGGTAGAATTGTATAGTAATCAATCGCGATCCTTGAGTATACAGTTATCATTGTTATTGGGATATGTAAAATTGGCGGCTGCATCTCTCCGTTATCACTGTATTTATGACCCTCACGTATCTCAGGGACGCTATGTTTGCAAAAACACTGATGCAGTGTTTTGTCTTATACTCTGAAACCCCTGTGTATTGTATACATTGCGCTACTTATATTCACAATAATGCGATCATGGGCTGAACATACCACAGCCTGTCTACGTCCCTTGCATAGGTAATCTCCCTTTAAGATACGTCACTCTATAGTCCACGCCCCTGTCCCCACGTCACTCTCCCAGACCCCGCCCACTCTCCTCCCATACGCGGAAGTATATTCCTGTTCTCCATCCGAACGCCAGCTTCCAACAGACCTCTGGATTCATTCCGGTGCCGGCACGCTGATCGAAGGTAAATCAGTCTTACCCCACGTCTTATCGCGCAATCCTTGAGATAGGGATAGATCGTAAACCTTTTACTAATCACCCCGCTCCTGTTCCCTTTCCTTTACAGGACTCGTGCAGGTTCGGCGGATCACAGACGACTGCCCAGCTCTCCCAGACCTGTATGTATTCTAGGTTTAATTCCCACTTTTTAACACCCTGAGCAACTGATTAAGTGTCCTGATCCAAGGCCTCCCTTTCTAATTACAGAGCCCTCGTGCAGGTCAGGATTCATTCCCTGACGATCACCCCAGATCTCCCAATTTTCCAGGTAATTACTACCCTTACTTTCCACACTCCCAGACCCTCCTTAACCACCAGTACCTCGCCCCTTACTCCCTTTTCTCCTTCCCTTGCAGCACGCCCCAAACAAGACAACCAAGTCCTGATGATGATCCTTACTAGGGTGGATCGAAACGCCGTCAACTATACAGCTTATTAATAGGCGTACTTCTCTATTGTGGTTCTTAAAATCAAAAAATGGAAATGTAATTTTGTATCTGTGATTCCACTTTGTCACATGATCCGAACCACTCACTGTAGATAATTTGCACCTCTTCACAGTGCGCCGTTTCTGCTGCTCACTTTTCCACTTGGGTCGCCACCTGCACCACAGTCACTTTTTGTAGAGCACCAAGTTTTCTTTGGTTGTCATCTAATTGAATATATGCAGTGCTGCTTATAACTGTATAATACCGACCATAAATTTACACTATAAAACAAGATGATTTACTACCTTTCTGAAAGTTTATAGAGGGTCTCCTTTTTCCCTTGTCAGCAATGCAATGTGCATGCATATGTAACTGACTGTTCATTATTATTTTGTGATTTATAGAGCGCCTGGTGACCCGTAGGCATCCCCGCGCTGTAAAATTTGTGAGCAACCAAGAGGGGGAGACCGGGGAGACTATTTGGGGAACAGGAAGGTTTTTAGTTTTTTTCGGAAGAGGGCGTGACAAGGTTCCAGACGCAAATTGCGAGGAAGTGAGTTCCATCCTGCGGAGGCTTTAACAGAAAAGCGTCGGCCACCGGTGAGAGCCTTCTTGAACTTAGGAACTGTGGCCAGATGTTCGCCATCAGAGCGAAGGAGTCTGGGGGCTTTGTAGGGGATGACCATGTCTTTAAGGGCGGCTGGACCACCACCGTTGATGAGTTTGTGGGTGGTGCACAGGGCTTTAAACTCTACTCGCTGGCGAACAGGAAGCCAGTGCAGAGCCCTAAGAGCAGGCTTGGTGGAGTCTCTAGGAGGAAGGTTCATAATGAGCCTCGCCGCCGCGTTTTGGGTCCGTTGGAGTTTGGCCAAGGTAAATTCAGGTGCGCCGAGGTAAACGGCGTTACTATAGTCAAGCCGGGCTAAGATGAGCCCTTGAACCAATAGTTTCCTGGATAGGGGGGGAAGGAGAGGGAGAATCTTGCGAATTGACCGCAAGAGGCCAAAGCATGCTCCAGCAGTTTTGGCTGCCTGGGTCTTCATGGAGAGGTCAGGTTCCAGCCAAACTCCTAGTGTTTTAATTTCTTTTTTTGGTGTAGGGATTTCACCAAAGGCGTCCGGCCAAACTGATGGTGGGATGGAGGTCCATTTATTGCCCAAGAGCATGATTTCGGTTTTTGCTCCGTTCAGCTTCAGGGAAGATTCGCACATCCAGGTGTGAATATCCTGGAGACAGTTCAGCAGGCTGTCTGGGTGTTTATCCAGGTGGGAAAGAGAGACGACAAGTTGGGTGTCGTCTCCATAGTTTACTATTTTTATCCCGTAAGGGGTCACAACATCTTCAAGGGGGGCCATGTAGACATTAAACAGGGTGTTTCCTATTGGGTATTTCCTATTGGGACATTGTTTTTTGATTATATCTTAATTACCCAGTCCTAATTAGGTATATGGGTCACACTCCTGTATTTTGTACTATAGTTCTGACCCAGGCGTAATGGGGTTTGTAATTGGTAGATTATCAGCATCCTTGACATTATGAGACCATTTCTAGAATAACGCTGGATCTGGCATGATGTTGGCCATACCTAGGGCTATGGACTTTAGGATGTCTATTCTAATGGATTTGTAAATATGTGACTATTTATCAGGGCAAACTTACAAAGGTGATAGGATATTCTCGCAAGTGATTTGAGGGAGCTTGACTTTTGCAGTCTCCAGTTGTAGATTATCTAAGAACCATTTTTTTAAAGCCAAGAAGTGAAGGTGAGGTGGCCACACAGACATAATATAGGTAGACAGCACTCTTTTAAGAGGCAGGAAAGCTTCCCAGGCTATTGTGTTTCTGGTTGCACAGGTTACAGATATTTTTAGCTTTGGTTGCTTGCAGTAGACTTGGTACATAAAATGTTACAAAGAGCACACATGCCCCAGGGGGTCTTGTGGTCATATCAAACTATTTATCAACTCCCAACTCAATGGTGCTAATGCTACTGATCTGAGGGGCATGAAAGGCTGAGTGGGGCTGCCCCCATGGCAAAAAAATTGATCTTGACAGCGAGCTATACGACTCCACATACATTGTGAGATGTTTCATTTTGTAGGAGGAAAAAGGCCAGCCTATGGCTTGGAAAAATCCTTAAGTATGGAGTCTGGAAATGAGTAGGGTGACCTGAAGCTCCACGATATGAAGGGGAAAAGGTAGGGCTAGGAAGGAAAGAAGAATGTGTAGGCCCAAGATTTGAACAGCTGACTTGCAGGTCCCGTACTTGAGAGAGGAAGTGGAAAACCAAGAGATGGAACGTCTTGATGGTAGCCCAGGAAAAGGTCTGACCAGTAGGTAAGGAAAACAGAAAGCCAGACAGGTAAGTCCTGAAATGGTAAACCATACCATTAAGTCCAGAAAGTGAGTGAAGTCTGGTAGGTCTCATAGATGTAAATGATATAACTATCCAGAGACGTTTTAAGACATGGGCAAAGTGGGCTCTGGCCCAGGGCCCAGAGCTTTCATGGACCCTGGGCCAGAGATAGAGCCAACTCTGTTCTGTAGAGACTTGCTTTGATGACCTTGAATAGTTCTTAAACTGATTGTTTTAAATAAGGTTTTCATTTGATTTGTTTTTAACATGTGTGATGCATTGGAGTCTATTACAGACATTTTGAAGAGAAATGTATTTCTTTCATGCAACATCCATAAAAAAGCTTATCTTAGATCAAAGCAGGGCCTCACATATGAGACATGGGAGGGTGTCAGGGACATTATTTGCAGAAATATTAGTGATCTTCTGCTGTATTAAAATATTGAAAACACACATCACTATCCCTGAATATTAGATGTAAACACATTTAGAAATTGGAGCAGTGCATCTGTGCACTGTCAGTGACCAGTCCAAAGATGGCATGAAAGAGCTGAAATCGGATCATAAATACAAAGCTATTCCAAACAGGGGCCCCCAAAATATGTTTGGCCCAGGGTCCCCAAAGTTAGGGTGACCAGACGTCATGTATTTGTCCGGAAAGTCCTTGTTTTTCACCAGCTGTCCCGGCAGATTTTGGCAATCTTGGCTCATGTCCCGGTTTTTGGAGGGGCGTTGACTGAAAACAGTGAGAGGCACTTTTTTGGGTGTTCTAAAGCTTTGATAGTTAGCAGCTGTTATAAGTAAGCAATTTAATTAATTCGTATGATTTTGTTTGTAGAAATTACATTTTATTTACTTTCTTAATGCATCCTCTGTGATCCCATGATGATGACAGCTGTCATTCTGCGACAATCGGGGGACGAAAACTAGCAGTCCTTCTTCTGTTTTACCCAAATGTCCCGTTTTGTTTCTTAAGATCTGGTCACCCTACCTAAAGTTCTTAAAATGTCTCTGGAACTATTCCAGTAGGTGAACGGTGAAAAAGTGAGCCAAGTGGCATAGGAAGCATATGAGGGACGAGCCACAGGAGGACCGGTAGGTCAGGAAAGTTGACATATAGGATAGGTAATAAGGTGGACCCTGTAAGCCCGAAGAAGGGTCCCTAGAGGGTGGTGAATTTAGAGGCGCTGTAAGGGTCCTAATAATTTGTCGATTAATGCACTGTTTGGGGTTGGTTGGAAAGAGAAGGTCGCCATGGTTTCCTAAATGCAGCTCTGTCACAGTGAAGCAGTATTTCACAGACCCCATATACGTCCATCGTTGATTGCGCCAGCTCGCCCAAGGAAGATTGTTGGCACGCGCGCGCTGGCGACGGTGTAATTAGAGCAGCGCCTCGCCAGAAGGGCCATTGTCAGCGGCTGATTTTCATGAAGTGTCGTAATGAAGACAGGAGCGAGAGATGGAAATGAACAGATGGTTATCATTTTGTCCCACAAAACAGGCAAATAAGAGCGGAGCCAGGAGCGTTCTGAGTGGCAGGAGCTCCCTAGGCCTGGCAGCGATCCCGAAGTCCGCGCGCTGGCTGGAAATATCCCTCCACGGCTTCCGTGCCCTCGGCCACGCGGTTCCATGCTCCGGCGCCCACAGGTCCCCCGGCTCAGCGCAGAGGTTCACTGATCGGTTAATGCAAAAAAAGCAAATAAATACATAGCAGTGTCTTCGCATGTTGTATGCACATCTACCTCCCAGTTTGTGAGATGCCCAGCAGAACATGCGTCCAAGGGGTTAAATCTGCTGAGCTGTGAGATGTAAACTGCCTGCGGGCATGTTAAATTACGTTTTGTTTGTCCTCCAGGAAAAGAGGACAAAGTACGGGATTGTACTGTTAGTACGCTTGCTTCCTCGGGAGCAGCACAGGGTTATTTGTTGCATCTTCAAACGTAGGTATTTTCAATTTGCAAATTCTCTAACGACCTATGACAAGTATCCCATTAAAGTGTAGGTGTTCATTAAACAGGACAAGTGCACCGGAAGCTAAAGGGGCAGTAATACGTGAAACAAACAACACCGGTCTCATCAGCTGCCCATCTGAGCTGAACAGCAAGCAGGCACGTGAAGCGAGCTGCCAAGGTGGACCTACAGCAAACATACATAGCAGCAGTGTATGGAACAAGGATCAAATAGGCCTTGTGGGTAAGTAGCACAAACGGCACAGCAACACCTGAAACAAACCCCACAGATGTATAAAAAGTGAACATAACAGAAACATACAACACTATATCGCAGAAGCTCAAACAAACAGTACAGTGGCTCCTTAAACAAGCACCCCTTGGGCACCAGAAGCCAAAAAACACATAGGCCATCGAGGACTATATAAACAATCACTTTAGTGCAGCGTAGAATATTAACACAAAGGTAGTAGTCAAAATGAACAGAGCAGAAGTACCTGAAACAAACAACCCAAGGAGATCAAAATTAAACTGCAAATGGGTTATACTACTGAACACAAACCCAGCACCGGAAACACCCAGCACCAGCACTTTAAATGGAAGAATAGAATCCAGCTTCTCGCTATTTACGGTACCGGTTTGCTCCCGAAAAGAGCCAGTCTCTTTCCTTTCAAATTACAGAAATGCTTGCTTTCTTTGCAAGGTATCCAGTCAACCCAGTTGGAGGCTAGTAAGAGTGAAAAGTAAGTCTTTGCAGTCCCTATGACGTCCAGAATATGGGCAGCACAGTGGGCGGTCTCCTTTATATACTATTTAATTCAACGAGATAAATAAAAGTCAAGAAAGCCTGTATATCACTGGCAACTTGGTTGTTGAGTTGTAGTTTAGGATCGGAAACGCTCAGTAAGGAATCATTATTAATTGATAAATTAGCAGGATGAGTGTTCTTTGAAGGAAGGGATTATCAGCTAGATTCATCAAGCATGTTTGCGGGCGCAAACGGTGCGAATCGCAGAATTCGGCCGTTTGCACCCGCAAAAATGGCATTTGAAATTCATCAATGGGTCATGAACTCGCAATTTGAAAAATCGCAAAAAATTGTGATTATTCAAATTGCGATCGCATTTAAGGAATCTCAATTTGAGATTCCTTAAATGCTATTCATGAACCATTAAAAAATTGCGATTTCGCTATTTTCTGCCGCTATTTACCGCGAAGTCTGACTTCGTGGTAAATAGCGAAAACCTGAGAAAAATGCACTTTTGTGCATTTTTCTCAGTTGTATGTTACACACACACATGTCCTTTGGACATGTGTGTGCGCAACATAAGTCTAAATTTACATTTCCAGGGTTCTACAGGGTGTCCTTTGGACACCCCTGGCACCCTTGAAATCGCATCCTTATTTGCGATTAGCAATTTGCTAATCGCAAATAAGGAATGTGTAGGAATCGCAATTTATTTAGCGATTCCTACATGAATCCCGTTTTGCAAGTCCTTCATAGCGATTCCTTAATAATCGCTATTAAGGACTCGCAAAACGTGACAATGATGAATCTAGCTGTATGTGAATTAGCAGAGTGTCGGGGTTCTCAAGACATACTGGGGAGAGGGGAGCAGCCGTCCTGTTATCACAATAGAAAACGACCCCTCCGCTGCCTTGTTTTCTCCCGGCTAGTCGATGCGACTAACCAGGCATCCTGTGGCAGTGCCACAGATTAAGGTTGGACCATCCCAATCTTTCATCTATGTTTTGGTAGCTACAAATAGGTCTATTCATTGTCATTAATGAATTTACTAATCTCGTTAGCATGTCATAGTTAATACCAAATGGTTGGTTAGTAGGTCTACTGTTAATTGCTGAATATCTTTTCCATGTTTAAAATGTGTCAAGCAGGCATAAGAAGGCATACAGTTTACTGAAAAATCAAGTGAGTTGCACAGGGTGTCAGTTTTAGTCTGAAAAATATAAATTTCACGTAATGTGTTAATTACATCTAGCTCTAATGGGCTATTAATAGTGCTGTAGGCAAATAGCGCAACTTTAGCGTATTCTGTACTGAAGGAATAAGGCACACTCGAATGATCTGAATCAAAAAGGGCAGAAGTGCAGGACTCTGACTCTGTCCGGCCGCCTTTGGTGATCTACTGACGTGCCCGCTACTCACCTATCCTGCACGGATGCTCTAGACATGAATTTAAAGAACTGGCTGTGAAGTGGACTAGGCATGTTTGAAGAAGATCAGGCTGCCAAGTGAGGCAATAATAAAAAAAATAGAAGCAAGACTAGCCAGCCTAAATCAGCCTGAAGCCCAGTGGATGAATAGTTGGATGGTGTGAAGTGGGTGGATAAATTAATTCAAGAACGGATGACAATGAATGAAAACTTTTAGCTACGCGAACCAAATGTTCTCAATGCATTGACCAAGGGTGGGTGTTCTGGTTTTCATTTTACCTTCTGCATTAAGATAGCACCCTCCCCAAACACTGCCACCACCAATCCTTAAAAAGCTTGCATAGTCCAGACATACTTAACACAGTGCGCCTCAAGGAATTTAATTCAAAATTGAGAGAGAGGGAGAGATAACGATGTACTGGCTGAATTGCACAGCATAAAACCAAGAAACTTTGCATCAATCCTGGCTTCCACTTGACTACATTGTGTGATCCTAGGCAATTACTTTTTTATGAGTTTGGGGTGTGCCCTGTACAAAAGCAAAACACTGTGTGGAGTATTTATGAGCCCTTGCGTCACTTTTGCGCTGCCAGTGCGTCACTTTATGTGACGCACCAGCAGGGTAAAAAATGCAACATGTTGCGTAATATTTACAAAGTGACTTATCTAAGTAGATGCGTCACTTTGTAAACCCCTGCACCACATTATACCTGCGCCAGGTACAATGTATGGAGGGTAGACGTTCTGACGCAAGTAAGCCTTGTAGAATTGATGCAGTGAAATCTATTAGATTTCACTGCGTCACGTCTACGCAAATGCGTCAATGTCTTACGCCTGCCTCACAGCAGGCGTAAGACTGACGTAGGCACATTTGAAATGGGACTTGCCCATGTGAAATGACCCATTGATGGAGTTTGTTCACTTTTGTGACACACTCCAGCAATGCGTCTTTTTTGCACCAGAAATACTGACATATCTGAACTCTTTGCAACATGATGCGACATACTGTAAATATGATGCATCCAGCATGTTGTAAGGAGGGCGCAATGAAAAGTGACGCATCTCTGTTTTCATGCAGCGATGCCTCACTTTTCATAAATGATGCCCTGTAATGTTATTCCATCAATTGTATCACACTAGGCCCCATATAGTGGGGTCAAAAGACAGCTTTTCTCTAGGTTCTCTAGTAGCATTGTTATCAGGGCAGTGGCGGTGGTGGCCTGAAGGTTTACTGAAATGTTTTGCAAATATTACATTATAAAGAAATACATTGTTTTGAATTTTTAACAGTTTTTATCATACATATATTCTGGACTTTCTGGTCCAAACAGCAGACAGCTGTTCACCCTAAAACCCTGAAGATCAGCGCTGCTCATGAAGGTCCTAAAGGAGACAGGAATCACTAAAGTGCAAAAACAAATGGTTTTGAAGGGCGTATGGTCTGACTGAGCACGTTTGAAAAAAAACACATTTGCTTTACATTATTTGGGGCAGATTTACATGCCCCTTGCGCCACTTTTGCATCACTTTTAACATGGAAAAAGTGATGCAAAAGTGGCTCTTGGGACTTGTAAATCTGCCCCTTTATTTTTAAATTGCCCAAGTACTGTAGGCAGGAAACCTGGCTGGCTGCCCTGCCCCCAACAAGAAAATCAGCATCTACTACCCAGTGAACCTACCCTGTTAACCTGGACAACCCACTGGGAAAATGCCCGGGGCCCAGTAGCACCAGTCCATACCTATACATGAGATTTGCTGAAACAGGAGAATGCAATGGGCATCGTTTGAAAGGTTTATGACCGACAGCCTTTGCTCCATACATTCGCTCACGTCTTGTATGGTCTATGCAAGCTCTGGCACACTTTAAGAATTCTATTTTTTTGTTTTTTTTGCAGGTTGATATAGCGCGAACTCGAACTGAAGGTATTGGAATGCCTTACATGAGCACCAGTTACGTTACACAAGGATACATTCATTTTTTGGTAGGCACAGGAAGATTAAGTGATCTGCCCAGAATCACAGGATGTTAAGCTGACTCCGAGATTCGAACCTGGATCCCCAGTTCCAAAGTCAGTTCAGAGTAGGCATGGGTGGAAAATCCGTTACGCTCGCGGATTTTGCGGATTTTCGGTAAATCCGCAATCCGCGAACTCTTGCGGATTTACCGAAAATCCGCAAATCCGTGCGCTGCAGATTTTTTGCTTGTGTTCGCACTGCTCACGGCCCGCGGCGCGGGCAGCAACAATCTCGCACTCGCGAAATTACAAAAATTACAATTGCGGAGGGGTGAAGGAAGTGGCCCAGTCTCCATCTTCCTGTTCCTATCCAGCAAGCTCCTCCCATTGGGGTGGGGTGAAGGAAGTGCCCCAGTCTCCAACTTCCTGTTCCTGTCCAGCAAGCTCCTCCCATTGCTTAGTCCATTTCCTGGCCACTTTGAATTCGATCTTGACTGGGAAGGATTACTTTTTGTGGATGCTGCTGGATATTTGGATTTGAGGCCTTTTGGATTACTTTTGGATTCGAAATTTGATTTCACAAGTAAGTTGATAAGTTGATGTTGTTTGTTTGTGGTGATTTTTGTGTATGTTTTTCGACTTTTTGGGGTGGTTTTGGGGGCTGGCTATGTTGGTGAGGGGCCATTTTGAGGCATGGTCCTGCAGGTCCTGGCCATGTGGATGGGGTCAAGCGGCCATTTTGAAGTCAGGCAGTGTGCTTTGTGCCATAGGCCCACCCAGTCTGCTCTGATTTCATTCATTATGCCCAGGGGGCTTAGAACTCCAGCAGATTTCCCGAAAATCTGCAAGTTCGCGAGCTGCGGATTTTTTTGCTTGTGTTCGCACTGCTCGCGTCCCGCGCAGCAACAATCTCGCACTTGCGAAATTGCAAAAATTACAATTCTGCACATGAATTGAAAACCACCAGCAGGCACCATAATTAATTGCAAGGAGTCCATTTTGTGAGGGGGGGTGAAGGAAGTGCCCCAGTCACCAAGTTCTTCCTGTTCCTGTCCAGCAAGCTCCTCCCATTGCTTTGTCCATTTTGAATTTGATCTTGACTGGGAAGGATTACTTATAGTGGATGCTGCTGGATATTTGGATTTGAGGCCTTTTTGACTTTCTTTGGATTACTTTTGGATTAGAAATTGATTTCACAAGTAAGTTGATAAGTTGATGTTTGTTTGGGACATTAGCTACAATTTTGGAACTTTTTTCAAACAATTAAGTAAAATATATATATATTTTTTCGTTTTGAAGAGAAACCAGAGTAAGTAAAATATTATATAGTGGCTACTGGCTAGCCACAGTATCCAGTTGGACCAGGCTTAGTTATGGGTGCATGATACAACTGTTTTGTTGAATTTTAACATGATTCTGCCCAGGGCATGGATGGCATTGGATTGTGGTGATTTTTGTGTGTTTTACGACTTTTTGGGGTGGTGTTGGGGGCTTGCTATGTGGGTGGGGGCCATTTTATTGCCTGGTCCCGTGTGGGTGGGGGTCTAGGGGCCATTTTGAAGCCAGGTTGTGTGCTTTGTGCCATAGGCCTGCACCCAGTGTGCTCTGATTTCATTCATTATGCCCAGGGGGCCCAGAATCGGTCTGTTCGCGGATTTTGTGGGTCTTTCGCCACGTTCGCGTCGTGAAGCAACAATCTCGCACTCACGAAATTGCAAAAATTGCAATTCTGCACCAGAAAACCACCAGCAGGCAGCATAAACCTTCTGAAACTTGATGGATGGCATTGGATTGTGGTGATTTGTGTTGTGTTTTTTGACTTTTTGGAGTAGGGGTTGGGGGCTGGCTATGTTGGTGGGGGCCATTTTGAGGCATGGTCCTGGCCATGTGGATGGGGGTCAAGCGGCCATTTTGAAGGCAGGCAGTGAGCTTTGTGCCATAGGCCTGCACCCATTTTGCCTTGCTTTCACCCATTGTGCCCAGGGGGAGTCAGTGGTACATGAAACTACAACCCTCTCTGTGGGCTCTCTTCGATCAATGTTAAATTCCTGTTTCCCAAAAATTTAGCAATTCTTATTTTTGATATTTCCATATTGTGGTGTGCACGTGTGTATTCATAAATGCCTACTTGCAAACTATTAATTGAAGCGCTACATATGCAACATATATTTAACTGATGTTCCTCTGTCTTCGTTTGCTTTTAGGTGCACAAAGTCAAGAACTCCGCATCATCGTTGAGCATCAGTGCCAGGAAGAAGTCCTGCTGCGGCCTGCTGTTCCGACATCTGAAGAAGATGGCTCCAAAAAGAGGCGCCCGTAGCTCCTCTTGCAAGAAAGATGTCTCTACTAAGGAGAAGAAGAAGCAAGTGGCACCACTTACCAAGGAGACTGGTGCCTCGACCACTACATTTTTGTGGAAAAAACAAAAGTCCACCATGAGTGCTGCACGGGTAGCCTGTTTAGTGGTTCAATCACCAACGACCAGTGATGTTGGCTCATCGCAAGAAAGTAGCAGCACACAATCAACACAGGTTGTAACTCATCTCACAAGTACTATTCAACAACCAAAGCCGCAACAACAACTGCATGGGCTACTAGTACAAGCACAAGTACATGCGCAAGGAGCTGTCCAAGGAGCTGTCCAAGGAGCTGCCCGAGAAGGAGCTGTCCGAGAAGGAGCTGTCCGAGAAGGAGCTGTCCGAGAAGGAGCTGGCCGAGAAGGAGCTGTCCGAGAAGGAGCTGTCCGAGAAGGAGCTGTCCGAGAAGGAGCTGGCCGAGAAGGAGCTGGCCGAGAAGGAGAAGGCCAAGAAGGAGAAGGCCGAGAAAGAGAAGGCCGAGAAGGAGAAGGCCGAGAAGGAGAAGGCCGAGAAGGAGAAGGCAGAGAAGGAGAAGGCAGAGAAGGAGAGGGCCGAGAAGGAGAAGGCCGAGAAGGAGAAGGCCGAGAAGGAGAAGGCTGAGAAGGAGAGGGCCGAGAAGGAGAAGTCCATGGAGAGTTGCAAGTAGAGGTCAGTGAAGAGGCCCATGGAGCGGTGCAAGTGCCCACAATGGTTGTTCTTCCAGGAGTAGGGGCACATGAGGAAATTGACTTTGGAGCCGGGGTATCATGTCAGGAAGATGAAGCCACTCCTCCTGATGATTAATTTTCTCCCAGCTCCCCAGCAAGGAAAAGATCAAGGAGGGTGTGTAGAAGTTCCTCTTCAAGCCCCGCTCCATCAGATCATCTGGATCAAGATTGGAAACCATCTCCGACGTCTGAGAGGGAGGCACACCATGAGCTGAGAAAGGTATCAAATGTTAAAAGGAAGGGCCCCGGAAAGCTCATACTTATGGATCCGAACGTCGGACTTGATGAAGTGGTGCATTCTGATGTTGATGAACAGGATGACAGCAATGACCTAGTCATCACACACGTCATTCCAGCCACACCGGCCATGCAGCAGACAGACATTTATACCCTATCCTGACGTCATGCTGAGCGTGACCCTGACGACGTGGCACTGGTAGCACCACCAACGCAGTCAAGTAGTACAACAAGTTCAACAAAACCTACAGCTCCCATATTTTCTCCCCAGAGGGGACCTCCATCCAGCTCGACTCCCTCAAGTAGGGTTGCTGCAATAATTGCACAACCCAGTAGATGTCTGCAAGGCTCATCCACCACTGCTTCATCTGGCATTGGCAGTATCACCTCGTGCGGCAAAACCAGAAGTTTCCAGTCCCCAGTTTGGAACTTTTTTAGTGTCCATGCAAAGCATGATTACATAGCCATTTGTTCCATTTGTAAGACTAGAGTTAGCCGTGGTAAGACTGGTACCAACTATGGTACCGGAGGCCAGATAGGTCATCTTAAAAGAAGCCACGCTGTCGAATGGTTTGCGCACCTAGCAAACATCAAGGGAAAGCAATCCCAAAGGGCAAGTGGCCAAAATATACCCGTACTAGGTGTTTCATCTGAAGATGACGGGGAGGTAGAAGAAGCGTCAGACATTTGTCCGGTTGCACCCAGTACCCCTGGCAGCACCACACCCTCCGCAACACATAGGAGGCACACTGAGAGTCTGGGAGACACACCAATGCGGAAAATGTCAACACTGAGCACGTCGAAGAAGTCATCAGCATCATCCAGTAAATTTGTCCAGCGCACCATTACAGCCATGTTCTCCTCAGATGCGCCATTTCAACGCAACCACCCAATTGTGCGCCTGTATAACACTAAGCTGGCTAAAATGCTAGCGGTGAACCTTCTCCCTTTTTCGTTTGTCGAAGGTGTGGGTTTTCTTGAACTCGTGGCAACACTGGCCCCTAAATGGAAGGTTCCTAGCCGGTTCTATTTTGCCAGGGTTGCTGTTCCAGCACTACATAAAGAGGTGCTTGAGTTGATTGGGGAAGCTTTGCAGAAGAGTGCTGTTTACACTATACACCTGACAACAGACATGTGGACCAGTTGCCAAGCCCTTGATTACATGTGCATCACTGCACACTGGGTCTCTTTTTCAAGGGTTGCAAAACAGATAAATGCAGGTGGTGACTGGTCGAGATTTTTAAGGGTGCTCGTAAACATGCAACATTAGCCATGTTTGGCTTGGAGAAAAGTCATACTGCAGACAACATTTTGGATGAATTTAACAAAAAGGTCTCGCAATGGCTGCCCCCAAGAAAATGCAAGGTTGGTTATGTTGCCACTGATAATGGCAGCAATGTAGTTAAGGCCATGGAGGACGGTGACTATTTCAGAGTGGCGTGTTTGGCGCACTGAATAAACCTGGTCGTGCAAAAGTTCTTGAAAAAAGAACTTGCAGTCGACAAAATACTGACCATCTGCAGAAGAATATGCACACATTTCAACCATTCTTTTAAGGCCCGGAAGGAGCTGAGGCGCAAGCAAAATGAACGTAGAATACCAGTGAAAGCACTTATCCAGGAGGTGGCAACACGTTGGAACTCAACCTTCTACATGCTTGAGCATCTGCATGAGCTGTTTCCAGTAGTCAATGAGTATGTCTACAACCTGGGTGGTGCTACGACAGAAATGATGCTAGCGGTGGAGCAATGGCAGCTAGTTAAAAGCCTGACAGACATGCTTCGTCCTTTTGAGGTCTTCACGTGTGAAGTCAGCAGGGAGGACTGTAATTTGGGAAAAGCTATCCCATTGTTGCTGAAGCTCGAGCACCAAGCCAAGGCGGTGTCTTCAAAATTAAAGGATGCTGGAAAGAATGAAGCATATGAGTTGGCGCAGAGATTATTACAACGCCTAGTTAGCAATGAACGGCTTGTAAATATCAAGAAACAACCGCACTACATTTGTGCTACTATTCTGGATCCACGTTACAAAAAGCCATTGTTTGGCAAAGTATTAATTCCTTTTGAAACATCAGATGTTACAGAGTACAAAGGTTGGCTAGCTCAGTCAGCCATTCGTTTTGAAAGAGAGCGGAAGGAAACTGTAGGAGAAGACAGTACTACTAGTGAATCTGCAGGCCATCAGGCGTCCCAAAAAAGCACTTCTGCATCTGTGCAGGTGGCAGAAGTGAGTGACTTTTCCTCTGAGCCGTTAACCACACCAGCAACCTTATCATCTGCACCAGGCCCAAGTCAGCTAGGGTTTCCTTGTCCCAGAAAGGACACAGAAGTGCAAAGTACAGGAATCCGGGAGAACCTTGTTTCAATGGTGCAGGCCTATCTGGATGACTCAACAGCGGTCAATATTACTGAGGACCCATTGGCGTATTGGCATGGGAAAATAAACATATGGCGAGAGCTCACCAACCTGGATATCAATTACTTGTCTTGCCCACTCGCAAGCGTGTCTTCAGAACGTGTTTTTAGTTCTGCTGGTGGCATTGTGACTTCCAAAAGGTCCCGCCTCTTGCCCGCAAAAGTGGAGCGGCTCACCATGATAAAGATGAACCAGCACTTCATATCACCAGATTACAAAGTACGAGAATGCACGCAGGAAGAAGAGGACACCGACCTACCTGAGGGAAGTTTTCCTCAGTTACCAGAAGTACTACCGACTCAATTTGCAGAGTTTGAGGACGAGTTCTGCTTCCCTGACAGCGAGTTCTGAAAATGAGTCAATGAATCACTAACTTTATTTTTCGTCCTTATTCACTTTTATTCCTGTGTGTCTGTCTTTCTTTGTTTAGCAAGTGCTTGATCACATTCACAACAAAACTGTAATCACCCAATCACAATAACAAGCCCATCAGCAGAACTGTCTTGATTTTGATGCCGCAGCATTCCTCAGGTTCACAAGTTGACAAGAACTCAGTCCTGGTCGTCTATCCTCCTCCTCCAGACTCACCCTATCCATTTCCCGTAATGCTGATGCCTGGATTCCGCACAATGAAGAAACTTACGTTGACGAGTCACCTAAAGAGGGACTGAAAGTAGTGAGTCCTCATTTAAATACATTTTGCTAAGTGTGGCTTTTTTCCCGGATTTGCTTTTTGGCTGTTTGGGGGTGTCAAACTTGTTTGCGCCTGGGTTTACGGGTCTTGGCTGGGCCATTGCTGGCAAGGTCTATTAAGGGATGAAATTGGTTAGGAGGAAATGGGAGGTGAAAACGTTTAGGCGTTATTGCTCGCTTGCCTGTCATAGGGTTGCTGTCTGTGGGGCTTCTAGGTTTTTGTGTGTGGGTTTTGGGGTCTGTGAGCACCGCTGCCACATTTCTAATGTTGATTGCTTTTGTTTTGCAGAAAATCCACGCCGGGAAACTCCAGTTGGGGCCTTGCTGCAGAACGCTTTAGGACACTGTGAATTCCAGGTGGAGCCAGCCCTCAAACACAAATTACAGGTAAGATAAGCGTTTGGATGGGAGGTAGTATAATGGAGTATTAGGAGAGGCGAGAGAGTGACAGTGGTACTAGTAAAGTCCTAGGACTCTTGAATTAACTTACTCTGTGACAGGCATTTACTTTGGAAAACATTTGGCCAATTACACGTGAACCAACACGATGGCAGTGTTCAGTAAAACGAACTTACTGCAAAACCACCACCCACCAGGCTCAAAAGTAGTAAAAAACAGGTATGCTCAGATAAAGTTTGAAAAAGTATATTTTTATATCCCTAACAAAATAATCTCCCGCAAGACCCTCCCTAACCCCAACAAAAAAATAGTCCTTCAAAAGTCCCAAAAAACCCCAACTCCCAATTCCCACCCCCCAAAAGTCTCTAGAAAAGGGGCAAGGGACACTCTAGGGATGCATGCTGTGGACTTTGGCCTCCAGGGCATCATGCCTTAGGGCCAGGGCATCGTACTGCTCCCGGAGGATGGCGTGGTCTAAGTGGAGGCCCTCCAACAAATTTTGATATTCCTTCAACTTGCGGACCTCCGCCTCCAGGTCGGACACTCTGTGGGTTGCACGGCGCAAGCGAGCCTTGAGAGTACTGTGAGGGGCAGCCTTTGCTGCTCGGCGGTGGCGTCTGCCAGCCCGGCTCCGTACCGCCGGAGCACTGCGCTGACTGGCAGAACGTGGGGGCGCGGAGGAGGATGCAGGTGTGCCCATTAGATGTACTGGACTGCGTGTCTTCCCCCTCCAGTTCCACCAGCCGCCGATATTCGGCAACAGTGGCATCCAGCCTCCGTTGCCGGGCCAGTAGAGCCTGCATACTCCTGGATGTTTTAGTACGACCAACTATATGAAGAAAGAAAGACATAATCTGTAACCAATGCTCTTTAAGAATATGATTAACACAAAATGATTCAGCAGAAAGTTGTGTCACAGTACAACTAGCAACTAGCCAGCGCAGTACAAAACTATTGAGGCCAGTATCATGGGCGTCCGCAGGGAGGGGCAAGAGGGGGCGCTTGCCCACCCCTGGATCGCAGGTCCATCCAGTGCTGGCCCAGTGACAATATGGTAATTACAGCAGGCTGGGACCGACAGACAGATAGAGGCAGAGACAGGGACAGAGAGATACAGAGGGAGATGGAGAGGGAGACAGAGGGAGAGAGAGAGAGGGATTGAGACTGAGGGTGACAGAGGGAGGGAGACAGAGAGAGAGGGAGGGAGAGAGACAGAGAGAGAGACAGAGAGAGAGAGAAAGAAAGATGTGTGTATGCCAGGTCTGGTGGCTCAGTGGACGAAGGCGTCCGCTGCAGGGGCATGAGTTCAACCTCATGGTCATAGTTTTTTTTGTTGCTCTAGATCCACCCCCCTCCCCCACTGACCCTGCTCCCATCGGTGCGGCCCTTGGCCACAAACCACACTGTCAATTTGGCCCAGAGAGAAAGTTTGTGAGGACCCATGCTCTATAACCACATCCTCCTGATTTAGAATTGTTTTTTTCTGGCATCTTTAGTTTTTCCCTCTGTTTTAATGTAGTTGCCAGGTCGTCTGCTGTGGTGCCGCACAAGATTTTTCTCTTCCCCCTATGGGGTTCTTTGTTTATTTAAGCTCTATGTCGTGTTAGATTAAAAAAAATGTATTTAATACTTGTGCTCAATCATGTCAGGAGATGGTGATGATGTAGCCCCGCCCCTGGAAACATTTCATAGTATTTTCGCACATCCGAGCTGGCCCCGCCACCAGATGTTCCACCTTCAAAGTAGATTTAAGAATGTTAGATTACACCACTCAGTAGTATTTGGTCTAGGAATGAAGAAATGTGAAAACAACAGAAAAAGTAATTGACTGTCTAATCTAAAGTAAAAATGTCCCTCCTTCCAGGGAAGGCTGCTGTCTTGCTGCACTTTTTTGTCACAATTGATGAATGCTTGCTTAATTTTAACACACACCATTTTTCTCTGAACAGACAGAAGCTGGACTTCTAAGGACAAAAGCAACATCAACTTCAATCCAGGTGAAAGCTCGGCTCGACCACAAGAAATGTGTTCCATTACTCATCAACTCAGCACCAAGCACTTTTCCATTTCCAGCTAACTTAATTTTAATATATGTGTTTACTTTTAATAAAGCTTTTAAACTTGAATAGACTCTGTGGTTTTTGGTCCTCCAGACTAGAGTGACTGAGCGAAAGGTTTTGTAATTTTTGCAAGGAGGAGTCCGTGCCTCGGACACTACCAGGTTTATACAGTGTGCCAAACACGCCACTCTGAACTATTATTACTCTGGTGTTTAGTGTCCATAGTTCGGTTTGTGGAGAATTGTCCCTGCAACAGTAGTATTATGGATTGTGCTCCTATCTAAACACTATTTCGAAAAAATTAAATTAGGAACGCTTGGACAACAATAGGTCCTCTATATTTAAATGAAAACTTACTAGGGCCAGCAAAGGAGCACTCGCCGCCCTGGCCTGCATCCTCCTCCTTTGGAGCCACAGCATCCTCCTGTTCCGTCCGCTTGACCCTGGGGAGACCTGACGTACAACATGAAAGAAAGAACAGAAAATATTGATGATTGCTGCTTGTCGATGTCCTTGTCAACCAAATCAAACATTTAGAAAGAACAAGAACCAACTATTTCAGCCAAAAAGAGGGCTACAAAGGAAGGACTGCACCTGAGCCTCTACTCTAGGGGCAGATTTACAAGCCCCTTGCAGCTCTTTTGCTCCGTTCTTGCGTCACTTTTGTGACGCAGCGCCACAACAAGAGAGGCGCCATGGTGTGGCGTATATTATCAACGTGACGCATATTGGAGATGCATCCCATTCTAAATCCCTGCGCCATAAGGGACCTTCCAGCGCAAGGGAGGGCATTTCTGCGCAGGAACGCATGCTAAAAGTGGCAATGGGGTATATATAAAATTTCAATCAGTCATTTAGGACAATGATGCGTCACTCAAACCCTGCGCCTGCATGAAGCAGACGTACGGCTTGATGCAGCATTGCTGGAGCTGCGCCACCGTTGCGACGCAACTCCATCAATGAGCCGCCTTTACGGCACCGATGCGTAACGCTTCTGTGGCGTTTTGGGACCATGGTGTGGCGCATTGTAAATACGACGCACCATGGGTGGTGCTGGCGTGCCGCACACTTTGCAGGGATGCGCAGGTAATTGCAAATCTGACACTTAGGGGCATACTTACGAGTTCTGGGCTGCACACCTCCTGAGGTGCGCCAGAGCAAATGCGTAACGCAAAACTAACCTTGCGTCACAGCAGATGCGCCGCAATTACAATGCGGCACACCCTGGCGCAAGGGTAGGCAGATGCGTGACGCATCTCGTGACGAAAGAGGGGCGCATCTCTAGAGTCGCGTCGCAGGCGCAATGCAACTCTAGCAATGCTCAGGGCTGCCCAATACTCAACATACCGCATCAGTCCTTACGCCTGCTTCAAGCAAGCAGGCATAAAGAATTGACGTAGCAGCGTCGCGGAAGTGCCTGCGTTAAATCTTGTAGATTTCACGCAGGCACTTTTGCGAGGCGCACAGCTGCCTGACCGCCCTCCCCCTGCCCCCTGCGTGGAAACGCACCCATTGTGGCGCAGGGATGCGCCACGTTTACGTCGCTGTTGCGTCAGGTAAGGCAGCGTAAACGTGGCGCAAGGTGCTTGTAAATCTGCCCCTTTGTGTCTAGCATTACGCAGTTCTGTAAAGTACACTCATACATTACTCAGCCCAATTAAATGAACACAAAATAGAAAACAAATAAGCAGTGGCACCGCCACAGAGAAGGAGAGCAGTGCACCGGAAATGCACAGATTTTGAAATATTAATTTACCTCTACTATCAATGTAATCGGCAGCATTATTGCTCTTTGTAAAGTGAGTGATGTAAAAATTGCTACTACTACTCACCAAGCCCGGGGACCTCCCCTCCCAGCAGGTCGAGCAGGTTGCGCTCCCGGTCCAGGAGATCCGTCCAGCGGTGGGTCACCTGGTTGTAGGTGCGCTGGACCCCCGAGGTGTCAAACAGGGCCCGGCACACCTGCTCCCACCGCTTCCGTCGCTCCTGGCGGTTGTTGTAGCCACAAGCGATCCTGCCGCCTGCCGCGATGGTCCTGGGGAGGCGGCGCTGTACATAGTAAACCAGTGCGCCCACCTCCTCAGGGCTGAAGATGTCCCTGGGCACCACCATTTCTGCCCTCAAACGGCCACACGGGAGCCGGGCACGGGCTGCGGGGCCCGTCTTGGGCAGCTTGACTGCTGGCTTCACCATGGTCTGGGCAGGTGGTAGCAACAAGGAGAAAAAATGAAAAAGAATAAGACTAGGGAAGAAGAAAATAAAAGTTAAAAAAAGTAGTTGAAAAGTAAACAAAAGTAGCCTAAAACACAAAAATATAGAGCTAGAAAACTAGAGGGATAGATAATAATTTAAATAGATTCAAAAAATATTAAAACAAGCAAAGGATGGCAGAGATATAGAGAGGATTAGAAACACCATGCCCAGACACATAGGAATGAATGAAAAACAAGATGGCGGCCCGATCACGTGCGCGTAAGTAAGTTCGCACGCGATTTCTCTCGCGAACTCGTGCGAACTTGTATTCGCAAGGCGCTCATTCCGCGAGATTACACATAGCGGGCGGAAACGGAATTACGTCACGCAAACAAAATGGCGGCGCACATACTCGACCTTGGTGTAATTCGCACGAGTTTGCGGCTTCCACGGTCGATTTCGCACAACGCCGTGCCTCGCGAATAGCGCAAAATTACCGAAAAACGATTTTTGCAAAAGCAAAAGCAATGAACAGGTGAAAAAGTTCAACCTCATCATTTGTAACCATTCCCTGTAGTGCTTCCTGAAGGGGCCCTCCAGAATTCGGTTGCCTACTTGCAATTATTGTGTGACCCTGCTCTGACAGTCACAGAATAGTTACAAGTATGCCATTGCCAACAAAGATCCTGTTAAAAATTTTTTACATTGCAACACAAAGTAAAGGGAGCAGACAAGCAGGTGCAAGCCTTCATTAATGTCAGTTGGGGCAGGGCAGGTGTTGTTGTAATTTAATTTTGCAAAACTTAAAGCACTTAGCAGGTGTGCTTTGCTTTGCCACAATAATGTACACTCACTGGTCAACCAGAGGGTGCTGTGATGACACCGAGGGTGGCATGGGTGTGCCAGCCAGAGGGTGGCATGGGTGAACCCGAGTGCTAGTGTTGACAGAGGATGGCAGTGCTTTGCTTTCCCCCAATAATGTACACTACTGAACCAGATGGTGCTGTGATGACACAGAGGGTGACATGGGTGAGCCAGAGGGTGGCATGGGTGAACAAAGAGAGTGCCAGTGGTAACAGAGGGTGGCAGTGATGAAGAAAGGCTTGCAAACAGGCTGGGCACGTAGAAACAACAAGTTCGCAAAACTGGCGACCCGACAAGTAAGTTCGCAATTTGCGAAATTGTACAAAACCCTCGCGAACTTGCAGAAACCCGGGCGAGCACAAAAAAAATCCGCAAAATCCGTGAGAATTCGCGGATTTTGCAGATTTTCGCAATCCGCAAATTCGCAAATCCGCAAATTCGCGGATTGAGAAAGCGCAAAATCCGCCCATGTCTAGTTCAGAGTTCAATAATAGTTTCTTGTCGCTCATTCGATAACACATCACAGAATATGGATGAAGAACAAGCTCATGCAGTTAAATGCGCCTGATGTGAGAACCACATAATATTTGTAATGGCCTGATTCCTACACATTACTTTAGTAAAGCCAATACGCAGAAATTTTTCAGATATTGATTTCCATAATGCATTTCTTAGCTGCATACAGAAAGTAGAAAAAAGGAATTTTGAAGCAAAACGTTTGGGGTAAAATGACCCCAGAAATGAACCAATGTAGATAAATACAAAGTACACAGTTTAATCACCACGCCCAGTCAAAGAGGTAGGCTTGTGAATGCTCAAAGTCCCTTTAATTTATTGCCTCTTTTGAATTCAACTGAAGAAAATGCTAAGAATTTACATTTATATAGTTTATTAACCTAAATATTTCAACCTTGTTTCATTTATTTGATGTAGAATATCATTAAAGGTATGCAGGCACCTCTGTCCTCCTGAGGTTCTATGATTTCTAATTTCGTCCTGTATCTAGCCTTCATTTTGTGTCATGCCGCCATTTTGTGTTGCCCTCACTCAGGCAGCACGGCGAACGATGTTTTTTTGCGTTTCCAGCTGCTACGTGTCCTTTCAGTTAAAAAGTAACTCTATTGCCCTTGTTCACGAAACCCGATGTCAGGGTCTGGTTAAGTTTGTTAATCCATGTCTGGCTCGATTGATCCCTGTCTCGGCCAACTATTTGCCCTCTCCTATTCTTTCCTTATACTATCTTACCCTCTGGCCTTCGTTATTCTTTCCTTGTATACTCCTATTACACAACTATCCTTTGAGACACACAAATACGTCCTGCCACCTGCAAGAAGGGATTGTTGACGCCATCACTGATTAATTTGTTGGGAGGGGTAGCACACGGGGTCAGAGAGAGGGGCGTATTTGAGACACCTGATAGCTTGTTTTCCAACTTTTCTCATTGGTTCATTTTGTATGTGTAAGAAGTGAGATGCTGTAAATATGTTGCTATAAAAGACTGTGTGCCACGGATTGAAGTGGCAGTCTCCTGAGAATCCACCTCGTGTGTAACTTCTGGGACAACTGTGCTTAGCTGCAGCTAATAAACTTGGCTTCCACGCTCAACGGAGTGTTTTGTGTCTCTGTTTTATACAAGGCAGGTGAACTCGGGGATTATGGTCCTGCGCCGTCAGGCCCATAAGGCCCGGTTCTCCAACTGGCGCCTAACGTGGGGCGGTTTCAGTGGTAGCGGTTCAGCCCGAGGGTCGTGAGAAGCCCCGCAAGAAAATTCCGGAGGATTCACGAGCCACGTCAAGCGCCCCCTGTATGTCGAAGTGGACCGAAGGTCTTTTGCAGCACGGCTACTCTGTTCCGACGGCTGCTGATGACTGCTGCCCTGACTACGGCCCTGCCTTGGACCCTCTGGTGATGACTGGTATCGCGAGACGTTAGACGGACCTCTGTTGGCGTGAGAAAACCATTTAGTTAAGTATTCATGGGTAGCGCCCACTTCTTTGTTTTGTTTTTGACTTTTGTTATTCGACTGTTGCAATAGCCGAAGCCGAGGGGTGAGTACATTTGTACTGTGTTCTTTGCTTTCACTCCTTGAAGTTAGTAAACGGATCAGTGTACTTAAAATGCCTGGTCTGAGTGGATTTAGGAAGCTTTGTTGCTTTTGCTGTACTAGGGATCCCCGGCTCCAGGATTCATGTCCGATTCCTCCGGTTGGAACTCCCACTTATGAGCTCTATTCCAAGCATGGGGTTGGCCCCATTGCCTTTAATGAGGCATGGATCCAATATACGAAGAAAGATGGTGTTTTACGATGGCCACAAAATGGTAGCTTTGAGCCTGACATGTTAGATAATTTGGAACAATTCTGTTTAAGAGAAAAGCCCGGCCGGCAATGTTTGACTCTTTCCGCCTTTGGCGTAAGGAAGCCAAACAGAGAGAAATTAAACAAGCGAAAGGGGATAAGAAAATGCAAGATATAACGGTCATACAGGCTCCCAGCAGTTCAAAGATGGTGAGACTAATCGAGCGATTGAGGTCTCAGATAGAGAGCATCGGATGGCAATTGATAGGTGCTATCCCGTGTTGCCTACTTCTCCACAGTGCAAGGATCTTGATTAAGCATGGGCGAATTTTGCGAATCTGGCGTTCGCGAATTTGCGTATTTGCGAACTCACAATACACAAAATCCGCGAATTCTCGCGAATTTGCGGATTTTTTTTTTGTGTTTGCAAGGGTTTCTGCCACTTTGCGAGGGATTTGTACCAGTTCGCAATTGCGAACTTACTTGTCGGCTCGCAACGGCCGCGACTATGTTGTTTCTACGTCTGGTTCATCGTCACAGGTTCACAGCACCCTCTGTTTCACCTCTGGTACACCCATGCCACCCTCTGGTACATCACTGCCACCCTCTGGTTGGTTTATCACTGTAGATTATGGGAGTGAAAAAAAGCAAGCACACCTGCCCTGCTTCAACTGACATGAATTAATTTGGGGTTGATTAATGTGTCACTGAATTTAAAGTTCCTGTCTGGCACCTGATTCCTTATCTGTAATTTGCTTTCTGTTGCAGTGCATTTTTTTTCCCAGGACCTTTGTGGCCTACTTGTAGCTATTCTATGAGCCTGCTGTGAGGGTCATAGCAGGGTCATAGAATAGTTGCAAGTAGGCAACTGAACTCTGGAGGGGCCCCTCAGGAAGCACTACAGGGAATGGTTACTAATGATGAGTGAACTTTTGCACCTGCTGAGTGCTTTCAGTTTTGCAAAACTCGTTTTTCTGCAACTGTAATGCCCCAAACAAACTTACTTGTGAAAGTTGATTTCTAATCCAAAAGTGATCCAAAGAAAGTCAAAAAGGCCCCAAATCCAAAAAAGTGCAGGCAAGTGTCAACCTGAGGAGTTATTCTGATAAAAATCATCCTTTTCAGAAGGTTTATGCTGTTGCTGGTGGATTTCTTGTGCAGAATTGCAAATTTTGTAATTTCGCGAGTGCGAGATTGTTGCTGCCTGCCGCATCTACATGTTCGCAATTGCGAACTCTCGCGATGCGTCGCCAAACTCCCGCGGGATCCCGTAGCAAGATCCAAAATGGCGCAGCACTCGCAAAATATCAACTCGGCAAACGCTGAATGACGGTAAGTGAACGCCGCACGCCGCAATATTGTATCACCAAGCAAAAAAATCCGCTGCGTGCGAATTTGCGGATTTTCGGTAAATTGGCGAGAGTTCGCGGATTGCGAATTTACCGAAAATCCGCGAAATCCGCGAGCGGAACGGATTTTACGCTCATGCTTAATCTTGAAGAAGATCCCTTAATGTCCCATTTGTTGAAATTACCTCCGCCTTATGCGCCAGGTGCTAATGCACCCGTATTATTGCCACCTGTGCAGCAACCTGTTGTTCAGCCAGGAGCTCCGGCTCCTCCGCAATTGCCTCTTCCTGTATTGCCGCCTGCACCTCCTTTACCACCCACTTTTGTACCTCAGTGTCCTTCACCTTCAGCTTCTCTAATAACGGCTAGTCCTTCTCTTCCTTCGCTTAATACTGCGTCTCCGATTTTACTCTCTACTTCTTCTCCGATTCGTACTCGGTTAGTTGATACTGTCTCTGGTCTTTTATCCCCCCTCTTTGAGTCGTTTAGGACTCCTGGTTTTTCACAAAGGCAATCCCGTAGTCAAATTCCAGATTCTGAGGAACGAGTTGTATTTGACTCTCTTGCTCATAAATGGATGATGAATGGTCCATTGTATAGTGTACCCGATATACTGAGTACGTTTCTCCAGTGGAATGCGCCTACGCAGAGATAAGTTTTTAATGCCATGTGTGACGCACTTGTTAACGGATGAGAGGATATGGAGTTGGATTTAACTCCTCAGGGTCTATTGGATATACAGGATAGGTTTGATAAAGGACTCATTGTGGGTCCTGAAGTTGAGGGGGCTATAAAGACACTTGTTACTTTTAGGCCCTTATATTCTTCCCAGACTATTTCTGAACCTGATCCTGCAGTTAGACAGATAACCAAGAATTATCCTTTGAGGGAAGTTCCTCCAGTGTGGAGAGAAGCGGTTCCGCAAGCAGGCGCTGTTCTAGGTGTTCCTGCTCATTTCCAGCGCATATGGGTACATGTCCATTGGAAACGAGCTGAAGTTTTAGCACTTAAGCAGTCTTTGCCGGACCCTCGTAAAAACCCAGCGGGATATTATAAAGAGCTGTCCCAAACTGTTGAAGCGTGTATTATGAATTTGGCCGATATCGATATGCTAATGGGGAATGTGGTTCCACAAGCGTTGTGGGCTCGGATTCGTAGAGAGGACCACGATCAAGCTTTAGGAAGTAATTGGGCCGCTATAGTTGCCGCAGATGCACGGCAAGTGGGTGGTGCTAAGCCAGATGAGTTGATTACGCAGTTGCCTGGTAGAATCATCGCTTTAATGAAGACGATGATGTCTGCCTTACGCGTTAACTGGGATAAGTTAGCTGCGTGTAAACAGAAGAAAGATGAGAGTGTCTCTGATTTCTTTACTCAGTTTGAGGAGACATTTATTGATCATAGTGGTCAGGATTTGAGTACTGAAGTTGGACAGCGATTATTTGTGGATACATTTGTATTAAATTTGCTTCCTGAATTGTCCCATAAGTTGTAAGATTTTGAAAGCTCTTGGGCTGTTTCTTCGTCTGCCCAAATATTAGCCACTGCTCAGTATTATGAGAATAGGGACAAGGAAGAGAAAGATAAGATGGAGAAGAAGACTAAGGAATTAAAAACGAAAGTTCTTCTTCAACAGGCTTATCCCCTTCGCTCTGGCCAGCGTTAGTTTCAACAACCTCCTCAGCTTCAGAGGTTGTTACAGAAACCTGAGTCTTTTGTTCCACGACATTTGCTTGGTCCTAATCAGTGAGCCTATTGGAAAGAGGAACGCCATTTTAAGGATAGCTGTCCGGTTTTATTGCAGCGTAATGGTGGATTTCAAGGGCCGCGAGGCTGTGGTGGTTTTCAATCAGCACCTAGGGGTAGAGGGCGAGGTGCGTTGCCTCAAGGGCAGCGTTCCTTTCCCCCTCAGAATTCTTTGAAATATTTTGATCAGCAAAATACTCAGTCTGCGCAATATTACAATGACAATTATTGTGTTGAAGGTGAGGTTCCGGATTTTCATTCTAGTTAGGACAGCCATGGACAAAGTAAGGGAGTTGTATCAGTTCCAGTGGATCAGAATGGGCCTTATGTTGAGGTAGTCGCTTTGGGTGATGCAGAGCCATTTCTTTTGGATACTGGTGCAATGAGAAGTTCTATGATCCATTCAAAACTCCCTGGGGCACCTTTGTCTGGCTTAACGAACGTTTCTGTAGGATTTTCTGGCACCCCAGTTGCTAACCCGATTTCTTGTCCTTTGCCTCTTTCGATTGGTCCTTACGATTTGGAAGCTCCACTTATTCTAATGACTGGTTGCAGAGAAAACTTGTTGGGTTTGGATCTGTTGAAATTTCTCTATGCAACGTTGTATTGTTCCCCCTCTGGTGAACGGCTTACTTTGGGTGAGAAATTGGTTTCTCCTACATACTTATTCAAAGATAGCTTTCCCCCTGAGTTGCAATCTCTTCCTGCCATACTTTTAGGCTACAGGTCTGTATGATGTTGGTTTGTTGCAGATTCCTCCTTATGTGGTTACCATTAAGCCTGATGTTAAGTTGCCACGTATTCCACAGTACAAGATTTCTAATGATGGTGAACGAGCTTTGATGGCTATTATATGTGATTTGGTTTCAAAGGGTGTGGTTGAAGAAACGAGAGGTAATGTTTGTAACAGTCCTGTTCTCCCCGTTCTTAAACGCAGCAAACCTTCTCATCCTCCTGTGTATTGTTTTGTGATTGATCTTTGGGAGGTCAACAAGATTGTTGTCCCCCAGTTTCCTGTGGTCCCAGATATCACTGCTTTGCTTACTATGATACCCGCCTCAGCGGCATGGTTTTCTGTTATCGATCTAAAAAATGCTTTCTTTAGTATTCCTATTGCTGAGGAAAGTAGGGATATTTTTGGCTTTTCTCTCGGAGGCCGAAGTTTCCGGTTCAAACGTGCTCCTCAGGGATATTGCGAAAGTCCCTCCATTTACAGTCAGGCTTTTAAATCTCAGCTTGATGCTTTCATTTTACCTCCAGGTGCCACCTTGATTCAATACGATGACGATTTGCTGATTGCTGTTGATTCGGAGGATGTCTGTAAGGATGTGACTGTTTCTTTGTTGCGTCATTTGTCTGACTTGCATCATAAGGTGTCCCCCTCTAATTGCAATATTGCCGCCAAGAGGTTACCTATTTAGGTAATCTCTTGTCGAAGGAGGGAAGACGGTTGACCCCAGAATGAATTAAAGCGATTGCACAAATGTCTGAGCCATCCACACAAAGAGAGTGCCTTTTTGGGCATTACTTCTTATTGTAGACAATGGATTCCGAATTTTTCTTTGCTGGCACTTACGTTGAAAGATACGCCACAACCTCTCCCTTGGACTGACGAATGCCAAAAGAGTTTTTCTGATTTACGTACTGCTTTGTGTTCTGCACCTGTGTTAGGTACTCCAGATTACAGTAAGCCTTTTACACTTTACGTTCATGAAAGAGAAGGCTGCGGTTGTCAGTGTTAACACAGTAATTTGGAGACAAACAACGGCCATGTGCCTATTTTTCAGCTACGTTGGATCCAGTAGCCAAGGCATTGCCTGGTTGTCTCAGAGCTACAGCGACAGCAGCAATTTCCATTCGTCAATCCGCTGGATTGGTATTGGATAACACTCTTGTTGTTATGGTACCACATGCAGTAGATACTCTTTTGAATAGGACAAAAACACAACACCTCACGAGTGCTCGCTTGTCTGGATATGAGCTGACGCTCTTGGCTAGCCATATACACATTAAGCGGTGTAATACTTTGAATCCAGCAACATTGTTGCCCATCCCGGATGAGAAAGGCATTCAATAACAGCATGATTGTTTTCTCCGAACAGAGGAGGAAACGAAAGATAGAATAGATCTAAAAGGCACACCACTTGTGGATCCGGATGGGATCCTATGGGTGGATGGGTCTTGCTTCAAACTTCCAAATGGCGAGACGACTGCAGCTTATGCTGTTACTACCTTGTATATGGTAGTAGAGACAGCACGCATTGCACAGAATTCAGCCCAAGCAGCTGAATTAATTTCCTTGACGAGAGCATGTGTGTTGGCAAAGGGAAAGAGAGTGAACGTTTACTCTGATAGCCAATATGCTTTCGGTGTGGCTCATAGTTTCGGTCGCTTGTGGAAGGAAAGAGGATTCTTTACTTCCCATGGGACTAAAATACAGCATGGTCAGTTGGTGACTGACCTCCTCGAATCACTTGCTTTGCCTACACAAATAGCAATAATCAAGTGTAGTGCTTATAAAAAGATTACTGATGATGTGGGTCGCGGGAATGCTTTTGCAGATGAAGTAGCAAAGGAGACAGCGAGAGATGTTACAAGTCACATTTGTGTTGCGGGCCTGCAAGATGGGTCAGAGAAGGAGGAATGTGTGAGGACACAATAGAAAGTGTGAGAATGATTCAAGAGGAGGCTACTGAGAAAGAACTGAGTAAGTGAAGAGAAAGTACGGGAATGTTGGACGCGACTGGGTGTTGGACGGAATTGTCAGAACATCAACGATGGCTGTTACCAGACGCCTATGTACTACCTGTAGTTACTATGGCGCACGGCCAGCCCACATCAGTGCAAAAGGCATATGTAAGATTTTGGCTCCAGTGTGGCAGAATGAAGGAATTCCTAAATGTGCAGAAAACGTGGTGAAGCATTGCATTGTTTGTTTAATGCATAATCCAGGAAAGGGAACCTCAACTCCAGCAGGTAATTTTTCTCCCCCTACGTATCCTTTCGAGGTATTACAAATCGATTATATTCATATGGATCGTTGTAATAACTTCAAGTATGTTCTGGTGGTGGTCTGTGCCTTTTCCAGATGGATAGAGGCCTACCCCCTAAAGTACAATACTGCTTTGTCTACTGCCAAATTTCTTTTGAAGGAGTTTTCCCGAGATTTGGTTTGCCGCGCATTGTCTGGTCTGACAATGGGAGTGAATTCATAGGCCAAATTATGCAGAAAGTGTGTACAGGTCTCGGTATTAAACAGAAATTCCATGCGGCAAACCACCCTCAGTCAGCAGGATTGGTAGAGTGCTACAATGGCACTCTCAAGCTCAAATTGGCAAAGATTCAGGCAAGCGCAGGTCTCGCTTGGCCTGATGCCCTACCATTAGCACTTCTGTCCACGAGAACACTGTGCATTCTCGTTTAGGTCTGAGTCCGTATGAGGTCGTTTTTGGGCACCCAGCTAATATCTGGGGAGTCCCTCGACCTAAGAAGTATTCTGACATTCCATACCCAATGCTGATTGACTATTTGTATGACCTCACCACTAAATTACGTGTTCTTCATCAATAGGTTCAGAACGCTTTGCCGGAGGCCTCCGCAGACCCAGGTCACTCCATCGAACCTGGTGACTGGGTCTGCGTGAAAAACTTTCAGCGGAAAAAGAATTTAGAACCTCGTTGGGGCCCACCCCGACAAGTGTTGTTGACGACACGTACGGCAGTGAAAGTCGTTGGAAAGAAAAACTGGATCCATGGCGTGCACTGTAAGAGGGTACCTTTGCCTTTTGACCAATGGATTCGTAAGGGCATGGGTGATAGCGAAAGTGAAAGAGTACCTAGATTTGTACTGTTCAGTAGTGCACGCCTGGAACAAAAAAAACTCTGAGAAAGAAGACGATGATGTGTTACAAGAGGCCGTGCCATTACATTTGCGTTTGAACACAGCAAATCTAGAAGCTTTGTTTAAGGACCAGACGATCCCTAATAAGACTCGATATAATTTACGGCCAAAAGTGATTAAAAACAATTGAACTTTTCTTTTTTTGATTTTTCTGATTATACTTTTTGAAAGACATTAATGTTTTTTTTTCCACTATCCATCAAGTTGCAGGGTCACGGTAGGAGTCTTAAGCTGTGACCTGAGTAGTGACATAGGTCTGCAGGACTTGCAGTGTCATAGGACGGCTAACAACCACAGCTAAGTGATCTAGGAAGATTGCTGTGAGTAACGCTTTAGAGTATGGGTGTTAAAGTAGAAATTAATGATCAGACTGTAAACATGAAAAGTAGATTTAAGAAATGTATGGTATTAGTCAATGTGGCATAATTTTATGTATTCTGATATGTTTATGTATTTTGTTAGCGTGTGTAAGCTGGGTTGTTTATGCTATACAGCCATCACCTGTCCCAACCTCTGTCTCTTTATCTCTCCTTACAACTGCCTCTCCACATCAGTTTTATACACTTTCAGAACACGAAGAGACTAGGAGAACCGAATATTTCAATAATACGTTTATTCAGTTATTGCATCAACACCAACTGGTGATGAATACTACTAATTGTTGGGTTTGTGGGCTCATGCCTCATAATACAGAGAGAGGTATGCCATATTTAGTCTTTCCATTCTCCTATGAAGGTTCCGCTTGGGCTTATTTGGCTATGTTCTCTAACATTTATCAGAATCAGCTATGGTATCCTCCTGGTAGTCCATATGGTGGTGCAACAGACTTCAGTCACAGTTCCTTGATTAAAGGAATAGTGACTATGGCTAAAATTGCTCAGATTAGTAAGATTCCCATAGATGAGAAAAGAGCATATGATGGATGGAATATAACACGATATGTTACTAGCCTGACAGAAAAGGCTAAGCGAAGGAGCTCTCCGCCAATTTGGACTGTACCTCATCGAGGTAATTTCTGCTTACAAATTAATGGCCAGAATGTTAAAAATCCACAGGAAAAGAGTGTCTGCTCTCATACTTATGTCTATACACCTCAGATTCCCTCACCACTAGTGCCATCACAAGGCACATATTTTATCTGTCACGACAGAGCCTATACATGGCTTCCTACATATTTCTCAGGAACCTGTTAAGTGGCTTTTCTTCTTCCCCCAACGTATACTGCTCCTTCAGGTCATTTCAGGAAAAGACATGGTAGGAGAGTTATTGATCAGAAAGACACAGCAGGACAGGAGGGAGATGACTTTATTAAAGGGTTGCTTCCTTTCTGGGGCCCAATGGCCAATAGCAGAGACATCAGACAATGAGTTGGTTTTGTTGAGGCTACCATAAATGAAACTTCTGGAGCCTTGAGTAATTTGACAGCCAAACTTCAGGCGGATCGTCTTATGACGTTGCAAAATCGGATAGTTTTAGATATTATCCTTGCAGATCGTGGAGGAGTCTGTAAATTGATCGGGTCTAGTTGCTGTGTTTACATTCCTGATAATGGCCCTACAGTATACCAAGCTATCTCTAAGTTACATATCATCTCCGAGTCTATACATCAGGACACGGGAGATTGGTCTGTAATGGGATGGTTTTGGGGACTACTGTCCACTTGGGGATGGAAGATACTAACTTTCCTTGGAATGATTTTGGCCATCATTTTCTCTTGTTGTCTCTGTGTACAGTGTGCACCTGCAATATGTGGTCTTTGTGTCACTATGTGTGTCCCGAAGCCCGTGTCACAGAAAACGGAGAATATTAGAATGATGCTACAGCAACAGCTCGATGACCTCATGGCCATTGACATCGACTCAGAATAACTTGAGTCCCTGGTGTTTTGCCTGAGTAATGGCAAAAGGAGGGACTGAGGTTCTACGATTTCGGATTTCGTCCCGTATCTAGCCGCCATTTTGTGTCCTGCCGCCATTTTGTGTTGTCCTCACTCAGGCAGCATGGCGAACCATATTTTTTGCGTTTCCAGCTGCTACGTGTCCTTTCAGTTAAAAATTAACTCCATTGCCCTTGTTCACGAAACCTGATGTCAGGGTCTGGCTGAGTTTGTTAATCCATGTCTGGCTTGATTGATCCCTGTCTCGGCCGACTATTTGCCCTCTCCTATTCTTTCCTTATACTATCTTATCCGACTGGCCTTCATTATTCTTTCCTTGTATACTCCTATTACACAACTATCCCTTGAGGCACACAAATACGTCCTGCCACCTGCAAGAAGGGATTGTTGACGCCATCACTGATTAATTTGTTGGGAGGGGTAGCACACGGGGTCTGAGAGAGGGGCGTATTTGAGACACCTGATAGCTTGTTTTCCAACTTTCCTCATTGGTTCATTTTGTATGTGTAAGGAGTGAGATACTGTAAATATGTTGCTATAAAAGACTGTGCGCCACGGATTGAAGTGGCAGTCTCCTGAGAATCCACCTTGTGTGTAACTTCTGGGACAACTGTGCTTAGCTGCAGCTAATAAACCTCGCTTCCACGCTCAATGGAGTGTCTCGTGTCTCTGTTTTATACAAGGCAGGTGAACTCGGGGATTAAGGCGTGCCCTGCGCCGCCAGGCCCATAAGGCCCGGTTCTCCACTCCGACACAACATTGGGCTCTCAAACTAATCTTTGGGTTAACCCATTTTACTTTGGTATCCCAAGTTCAAAACTGCGGTTGTCTCACTTCTATTTTCAGCTTTACTATGCCGTTTACAAGTAATATTTAATTCCCCTGACATCGGTTCATTCATGTGTCTGTGTGTGCTTGAGGCTCTCTAAGCGCGTTTATGTGCATCTCTTCATGAGAAGCACTTGCAATTTGAAATATGAAGAGCACTTGCAATTTAAAATATGAAGAGCCCAGTCTGGTTGGTTTTGCCAATGTTTGTTAAACTATAGTTGGAGGATGACAACTTCAAATTAGTCTATTGTCCCATTGACATGGTGGAAAGGAGCCATGCTGTTAATGCTTAAATGCATGTTTGGGTTTTAAAAGTTGAGCCAGCTCTAAACACCCTGGGCCCCTGGGGGCACAACGGGCATGTGCTCCTGCTTTGTGCACCCCGGGGCACTTTGGTATTACAGAAGGGCTGCAGACATTTGTGCACCCCCTTCTGAAGTACAGATAGCACTGGTGCACCCATAGTGCCAGCGCTATCTCAAGAGGGCATTCCCTCATTTGCATGGGGGCACGGCCCATGCAAATGAGGGAATCTTTTTGCCTCTCGGTCCGCGATGTATTATAGACATGGGCGCAGAGGCAAATAAGTCTCAGGAGGCGCACTGACAGCATACCACAAAAAGGTGGTGTACTGTCAATGCACCCCCTGATGACAGCCCTTTGGAGCGGATCAAGGGGGTCCTATGGACCCCCCTAGACATCCTCTTGCAGGCGGTTGAAATCCCTCACTGCACCCACCTGCAAGGGGATCTCTCTCCCCTCTTAAAATGCAAGCAGGCACTGCCTGCACAATAAAAAAAGCAGTGGCTGCTTTAAAGCCACTCGGTTTTTCATTTGAATGCGCTGCCCATAGGGCAACGCAAGTTCGCAGCTGCACTGAAGGCAGCACATCAACATAATAGGGCACACTCTCCCTGTTTGCGCATGGCAACAGAAGAAAAACAGAAACAGGGAAAGTGTGCCCTCTATGTAATAGGGACACTGGCATCTTTCATTAATTTTCTTTACCATCCTCTCAGACCTGGGACAAGAAACTCAGTTGTTCAAGTTCAAGTTGAGCCAGATTTTGCATCGACCCCTTAATTGGTGAAACATGCTTACCACCTTTTACATTGTACTTCTGGACTTAGTACTGAAAGGAACATCACTTGTGTCATCTACATAATTTCACATTCATATTACACAGTATGCATATTGATTAAACCAGAGAGAGATGCAATCTCTGAGGTGCTCTTTAGTTTTCTTCTAAGAAATTCCTTGACAAATGCAAATATTTGCCTTTCGACCTTCTAGAAAAGAATAAAGCCTCAGCTAACGCTATAGCCACATCCTTGAGTCTACGTTAGAATGGTCCAGGGTGCCAAAGGCTCCTGATAGATCCAGGGTCATGAATACTGAATAAGCCTCACCTAATGTATCATAAATTGATGACTGTGCATCTATACCATATTTTTCAACCCCTACCAGAGTCAAGCTTGTCCTGCAACTCCTTAGAGGAGTCAATGATTAGCGGACTGGGACAGGCAGAAGGTTTAATAATCGACAACATGTGAGGTGACTCTACATCCGGACACTACAAAAGCTGAGAGCTGCTGTTGTAAGTGCATTTATATTGTACGAACTAAAGGGTATATTATCAAGGGGGGCGATACGAAATTATCGCCGCTTTAGCGGCCGTTTTCGGCCGCTAAGCAGCGAGAATTCTATTGCCCTATTAGCAAGCTGTCGCTAACAGCAGTTAGCGACAGCTTGTAGGCGATAGCGAGAAGTTTGGGGCCCGCTTTGCATGTCAGCGATATTTATCGCTAATGACCTGCAAAGTGGGTGTACCCAACCTGTTAGCGACTGAAAGCAGTCGCTAACATCGCTATTGCCTATTACCAACACCGGCGTAGTGATGGAAATATTTGCGCAAAGCGCGAACATCTCCAAAAAATAGTGCCTGCTCAGACCAGTTCTTAGCCATTGTATGCAATGGGAGGTGGATATAATGGCTAAGACCCTGTTAGCGATAATGCGTGAATATCGCTGTATTCTCAGCGATATTCACGGATTTCGCCGCTATCGCCAGAAATGTGATCGCCTTTGAGATAAACGTTGCTAATAGCACATTATCTCAGCGATAAAAAAATTGCTGCTTATCCTACTTAGCGAAAAATATCGCTATTTGTTGATAATGTGCCCCTATATCCAAACCCGCACCGTTAGTTATTGAATCACACACACGACTCTGCTTGTATAAAGAGTGTACAAATCAACAAGGTGCCCAAAAAGAATTCCTCCTTTGGCGAATTATTAAACATGAAATGTAAAATTATTAATAGATGTGTTTAATGCGTGAGAGGCGCTTTGTTGATTTTTATAGTTTGCTGGCTACCCTAACTCCTTGTGAGGCTATCATCCAGGGCTCAGCCGATTGGTGATATATGTGTAAAGAGTGCACCAGTGTGCACAGTCACAGGTTTGGGGAGACAGACAGCACACATAGCAAGATATCCGCAGGGGAGTGGCTGGGTCCAGGCATTTGGCAACTCTGAGCATCCACATTTGCTGCTATGTTTCTCTCTCCTTCCTGCACCAATGCCTAGTCACGTTAGCATGCATGACAATATATTAGAAGGGCTTTAGTTGAGCCAGGAAATTATCAATACTGGGTTTCACAGACTTGGCATTGCATTTGATTTTTTGGGAGGTTCAGATTAATGAATCCTTGACTATATTGAAGCTCGAACGGAATCCAGTGCCCACCAATTGTTGTACAATATGAATTAAAAAACATGCTATTGTTCATCTCATGAACAGTTGCCCACTGTGTGACAGGCAATAAAATGGGCTATACTTGAAGGGCTGTGGAGAAGCTGCCCATAAAAGAAGCATAGGAAAAGTCAAATGGTCTGGTGCAGTTCGAGGGAACTTGTTCCCCCAACCTCCACGATCCTTTGAACCTGTCACTCATTTGACAGAAGGATACAGATCCTCTCCAGAGGACCGCAGTATCCTACCTACAGACGGTAACCTACCTACAAACGAGACTACCAGTACTTCGTCTTTCTTTAGTCCTGAAGATGCCTGAAGTTTCTAGGCCAAAACTCATTGACACTTTCAATGGAGGAGTCTCTATAATCTCTACTCAACTTTCTAAGACATTTTTTTGATACGCACCAACAATATAATATTCAAAACTGCCCCTCACGTGTGTCAAATCCACAGACTACCTTAATTATGAACTGTATAAAAGGCAAAGAACACAGCCATATCACTTCAAAACTAATGGAAGACTGAAGAAAGTCTTCAGAAAGGCACATTTATTGTTGGGTATTTTGATATATGTTTTATGAATGTGCAATACAGTGTTTTAATGGTCCCTTGTACATGTTTGCCTATTTGTTAGGTCTCGCCTAGCTATCGCGTAAGCGATGCTTTGCAAGATATTTAGTGGGGCTTCGGAAAGTGCTCCCAAACAGGCGGATCGGGTACAGTGCATGTGCGCCGGGAGCGCGCACCATTTGTTAGCCTGCGTGATCACTTTCGCGGCCGCTTTGATGTTCTCAGTGAGCCACGCGGCCACTGAGAACATCAAAGTGGCCGCGAAAGTGATCACAAATGGGTACAGCTGTGCTCCTTGCATTCCCCCCTCCCTTTTAGCCCATCCCTTTCAACAACATCACTTTACACTTTGCAGTAGACCTTTTTCTAAGTCACGACCTCTAAACTATAGACTGATGCTGCATCAGTCTGCCCTTGATTTCTGTGCCCTTCACAAGGGCTTTGATTTCACCCTTTATCTGCGGCTGCGTCCGGTTGCGTCCTGGCTGCTCTCAGTCAGCTGGCAGCCATTTCCAACCTGCAAGCTCATTTGTTGTGATGTGACACCCAGCTCACTGCCACTTCCTCAGTGATGTCACTCCCAGTCTCCGGGTCCCTTGTTGTGATGTAACAGCTGGCAGCCACTTGTGCCTTTAATTTCAATTTCTATAACCATGATCCAGCTGATGGAGTTAACTTTTCTAAACTATGCGCACCCCTTACAGCCTTTCAGGCTCAGTAATGTGATATGGTTAATTTTTAACAAACAGCACCCCATTTTACATGTTTACACCTTGTCTAAGCTTGTTTTATCAAAAGGAGTACATATTATGTTCTGTGTCTGAAAGGCTCAAAGGGCTGGCATGCTGTCAGTAGATGGTATATTGTTTGCATTTTAGTATATTGTATATTTTGCACAAAATTTGCAAAAGGCTGGTATAAATATGGCATTTTACTCCACATAAAGCAGAACTTGTTGTGCCACTGACGTTGTGCCAGCCCTTCCAGCTTTTCACACGTAACATCTCCTTTTGCTAAAAGGCCATTTGGATACTGTGATTTATTTTAAATATATGTTTGTGAAAGTGCTTAGCTGACAGGATTGTGGTTTCTAAATGTATTTATATTTTAGAACAACACATGCCCAACCGTTGGAATTTTTATATAAGAAACAAGTTTTTGAAATAAACCCACACTGCTGATTGTATTTACAGTGTATTTCCAATACATACATCGGACTGTGCTTACCTGGCATGATAGTGTTTTTACTAGGATTGTTTTTGTTTATTGAATTAGGACTTGCTGGGCTACTCAACAGTGTCTCATCCCTTACAGCTTAAACACATTGGCTAAACCAATAACTCTAGCTAAACACTTTGTTAGGACCAAAATGCGAGACCTATTGGCTTTGCGTGCCGCACCTTTCCGTTGTGTGTCTGTGTAGGTAGGGGGGGCACAGTTTTTAGTCTCTACATTTCTGGCTAAAGCGGACTAAGCAGTTTCTTTCAATCCCTCTTATTTGTGAGTCAGTAGTTAGCACATTAAAAGCCAGAATGCTTTATCTTGGAGGCAAGGTTATTCAGTGTAAGACACACAACCTTGGCCCTGTGCTCACAGCCCACCTCCCCTTCCCTAGTCACAGTTCAGACATGATACATATAGCTAGCATGCAGCCGGTCAGTCGCAAGAGCTGCACACCAGCAGCCCAGTGTGCACCCTCTTGTGTTCACTGTCCTGTGTGCACTGGTGTGTGTGCAACAGATGTGTGCAACATCATGAGTGCTTGGTCCTGTGTGCAACGTCCTGTTTACCTTCCTGTGTGCATGGTCCTGCGTGCACTACCCTGAATGACCCACCTCTGTGCACTGTTATATGTGTACTGCCCTGTGTGCATGTCCCGTTTGCACTGCCCTGAATGCACCACCTCTGTGCACTGTCCTACGTGTCCTGTCCAGTGTGCACTTTCCCCACTGATAAAAAAGCCTCGCTATTGTGTTCAATCGCGGTGTTTACAACCAGGAAAGGAACTTTGGAGCATATTATCAAGCCTGGGCGATAAAATTATCGCTGCTTTATCGGCAGGTAACCGCCGATAAAGTGGCGATAATGGGCTTGATAATATGCTCTACGGAATTCCAATCGAAGCTCATGTTAGATGTCCTTCCATTTAACATGAGCTTCGATTGGAATTCCATAGAGCATATTATCAAGCCCATTATCGCCACCTTATCGGTAGTTTCCTCCGAATAAAGCGGCGATCATTTTATCGCCCAGGCTTGATAATATGCCCCTTTGTTCACTGGGTACCTGCAGGGGTCCTGTAGCCAGCCGGCGCTCCATCGTGGTCGGCCTAAACTTTGACTTTGAACTGGTCCGTTCTGAAGTAACCTTTTAAGCGCTACTTGCTTCGAATTGCTTTAATGCATTTATTCCTTTACAATTCAATATCTCAACTTCTATGCATTGGACTTTTGTCATTTTGGTATTGTTTTGTTCAGAATATAATAATCTATTGTTTGTAAACATGTCTAGAGTCTTTTTGTGGTGTATTCATTGTGTTACTGTGTATGTGTGTGTGTGTGTATTGCACAAATACTTTAAACATTGCCTCTTTAGATAAGCCTGACTGCTTTGTGCCAAGATACCAGAGGGTGAGCACAGGCTATCTTTTAGTTTGTATGTAGCTTACCCTGGCTAGAGTGGTAGTTACTGCTTTGCCACAAACCTCAGCGAACCAGGAATTCCATTTCTAACACCTGTGCTCACCCTCTGGTAGTCAGGCTTCTCTAAGTAGGCAATGTGTAAAGTATTTGTACAGCACACACATACAGTAACGCAATGAAAACACCACACAAAGACTCCACTAATATGTTTAGAAAAATAGACTATAATTTTATCATTAAAACAAGACCAAAATAACAATATCCAATAGGTAGAAGAGGAGTTATGAATTTTTAAAGATTAAATCAAAATCTACTGCTTAGAGTCAAATAGTGCTAAGGGATAACTTGAGGTCTCCCTGGACCGAGGTAAATCCAAAGTTCAGACCGACCATGATGGTGGGCAGGCCAGCTACAGGACTCTTGCAGGTCCTTCTGAAAAAGTACTTTGGATGGAGCAAGTGTCAACTTCGAAAGCTCAATGCATCAGTTCTGATCCGCACAAGTGAGGAAGGCTTCGTTGACGAACCCCTTTACGATGCAGACACATTGTAGTCGTCGAGCTGTGCTGTCCACCGTCGCCGAGTTGTGCAGTCTGTCGAAGCGAGGTCGTTGATTGACCCCTGCATTGGTGTCGAAGGACAATGCATTGATTCCAATTGGTGCAAAGTAATCCATGCGTCGATATCATCACTTGGCAGGATAGGACCCTCAAATGGCAGAGTCCAGGTGTTAGAAATGGGAAGTCTGGTTAGCTGGGGCAAGCTCCTAAGCCAGGTAGAAACGACCACTCTAGCCAGGGCAAGAGAGTTATGTGCTGAAAATAACCCCTTTTCACCCCATTGGTAGCTAGGCACGAGCAGTCAGGCTTATCCCAGAGGCAATGTGTAACCGATTTGCGCAACACACTCACAAAGCAGCGACACACTAGGCACACCACAAAAGAAACTCCACACAAGGTTATATCAAAAATAGCCTTTGTATTACTTATAAAACACATTAGAACGCAATCACAAATATACCCTGTGCCACATGGCAGTAGGTATAATTTTACAGGGGGTTATATACACTTACAGGACCAATAGGGCTTCTGTCATCACCATCACCACTCACAGGTAGTGAAAACAACCAATAACTACTGGTAGACACTGTACATAGCATAAACACAGGATGCATAAATCATGAAGCATAAGCGTCATCACAGTAGCATAAAACATTGAGCATACAGAGATTAGGCATACATCATAGGTAGCAACAGTGCAACATTTCTACAGCACATCATGTCCCTCATGGGCATAACCATAACTGCCCAGTATGCCACCACTGGTCCTCTGTGCACCTTAGTACACACTTATCCGAGTGCAGTCTTGGCCGTGTAACCCCAAGGCCTAATCACATCAGGCCCATAATTGCAGTAGTCAGGGCTTGCCCAGAAGGCCGATTGTGCAAAACATAATCGGCAGTAGGGTACTTTGAAACACCTAGCAGAGGGTATATCTCATAAACAACTCCTGCCACCTGGGCTCGTTCCCCATTGCCCCCTAGGATAATGATTGCCCCCTAGATTAGGAAGCGTGCAGCTGCCCGCGACCATGCAGCGCAGCTGCACTTATGGGGACAAATGTAGGGATAACCTCAGTGCTCCCTCCTCACCAAAGTAAGGTTTGCTGATGGCCCCTAAAGCTGCAGCCCACTACCATGCAGAGCAGCTGCCTTTGCACAGAAAATGAGGGACAGTGATTCCCCCAGCCGGCTCTTCCCAGGATGCCAAGTGAGCTAGGGACACTCACCCACTGGCCTTGGACGCTGCTGGCTCCTCGGACGCGACGAGGCACGGAGCAAACCCTCCGCTTCACCACTCCAAAGCTACATCAGGCTCGACCTTTGCCTGGCTTCTGGCGACTGTCACTGGCTGTTTCCACTCATGGCCTTGGCCTCCCCCACAATCAGGCCAAAATCCTGCCCCTCTTTCTGGTATTTTTGAGGGCTTCCAGTGAGACTCGTCTCTGGTCAAAGCGCAGGGCGCTCACCAGTACACGGGAGTCCTGCCTACCCTCAGGCACCCTCAGGCACAAGCTTGCCTGACTTCCAGCTTTGGCACTGCACTTTTCCAGCCGGCCACGCCCCAGGTCAGGCTCTACTCGTCTGACATCCTGCTTCATGGAGCAAAGTCTCCGCAACTTCCTGGCAACACGGACCGAGCCCCCTCCTGGGGACTCAGCATTACAGCACTCCACGAGTGCGCTCTGTGACACCGTTTCAAGCAACGGCAGTAGGGAGCCAAAGCAATTTCCAGGCGCTGTGACTGGGATTCTCTAGGGTCAAGAATCTAGTGTTCATCTCGCGCTGTCTTTCTAGGAAGGCAGGCACGGTTCTATTCAGGCCCAGGTGCTACTCCTCCCACTACTTCAAATGCAGATTGGCCTATTCAGCCTAGCACTGACTCAACCAGCCCCTCTGGAGCAACTGCAACTCCCCAGCCCCTGTCACTCCAGAGCCAAGCTCAAAGACGCACAGCACACAGAAATGGCCACTTCTAAAAGTGGCATTTCTAAAATAGTAACATTAAATCTGCACACACCATTATGCAGCATTTATTACAACTATTGCAAACATACCAAACTTGATCACGCTACTACTCAGATCAGGAATACCACTGAAACACTTATCAGGGAATCCCCAATGCATTCCTATCAGAGGGCAGCCTCACAGTAGTGAGAAACCAAAATAGCTGTTTGTCACTACCAGGACATGCCACACAGTTAAGGCACATGTCCTACCTTTTACCTACATTGCACCCTACCCACAGGGCTAGCTAGGGCCTACCTTAGGGGTGACTGATATGTAGTAAAAGGGGAGTCAAGGACATGGCAACCACTATATGTGCCACGTCACAGCACCAGTAAACTGTGCGCCCAGGCCCTGCAATGGCAGAGGCCTGAGACAGGTTTGAAAGGCTACTTTGGTGGGTGGTGCAAGCAACGATGCAAGCCCACCAGTAGAATTTAATTTACTGTCCCTAGGTATCTGAGATACCACTTTACAAGGGTAAATTAAATACGCCGCCACGAAAAGGCATGCAGTCTTCACTTCGGGGGCCTCGTCCGGGCCCCTGAAGTGAAGGAGAGGTGGGGGGTGCAAACAGGGGGTACCTGTGGTACCCCCCTGCATTTGCATTAACAAAGCAGCAGGCACCGCGCGGTGCCTGCCGCTTTGTTAATGCAAATGCATTTGTGCATTTTTAGCATTGTGGCGGGCGGTGCTGAGAGCACCGCCCACCACAATGGCGGGCGCATCCTAATACCTCCCACGGGACCCCGCCCTTATGGCGGGCGGTCCCAATGACCGATAGGATGGCGGACAAACTAAGTCTGCCCGTCATCCGAATGAGCCCCTTTATTTGAGAAATCAACATTTGTCTTTTGACTTTTATCATTAGTGCTTATTTGGGCCTTTCTCGCATAACTAAATTGAGCTGAGTGACGCGAAGTCTGCGCATGCCCACTGAGAGAAGCCATGAAGGCCATGACTAGGTGTATGAAAGGGAGCCAAAGATCAAGTGCAACATCGTGAGAACAGGATGGTGCAGCGTTCAACCACAAAGAAACGTATTCATAATAAAGTCAAAATTGTTGCGATATCGTTACATCTAGCACATGAGTTTACAAACAATGGTTTAACTTTCCCATGACCAATCAAATTTCATATTTTTACGATATTGAAACTTTAGTGGGTGGAACATGCAGGACGAAAGGTATAATTAAGATAGCTTTAGTTAGTTAGAGAGAACTGAGAGCTGAGAATGCTGAACCAGAACAGTGCGTGAGATGCTGGAGTTGCTGATGAAGAGCTTAAGAAGCGCAGAGCAGGGTGGAGGGAGCTGATTGCAGAACCTGAAGCAGAACTTTCTATCCTAATTCAATTGGGTTAGATTTGAAGATTGGGGAAGAATCTCGAGGAGGAAGAGAGTGTAAGATAGGGGTGCCGCACAATCATCGGTATTCTAGAGAAGTCAACTATTCTGCCCTGATTCCTGTCCTGAAGTCTTTGCCTCCGTAATCTATCTCAGGGGATGGTCTTCCTCACCATCATTGGTAACTATAAATTTCTGCTATTTGCTAATGTTTTTTAAAATCTTTTCTTTCTGTCCTCTTTCTCTCTTCAGCATTGATTATTGCGTGAGTCCGCGATAAATGCATTGTGTTTATTAATTGAAATTTCTCTCCTATGAATGATGGTGACTGCACTGTATTGAGATTGTTCACATGCATCAGAAATTTAGATAAAGATTTAAAACTTACTTGAGTCTTTGGTTATTTACTTTAAAGTTTAGAAATGGTTAGCTTATGTTAATGATCACCATCAACTAATGGTCCATTGACAAGAGGAAAGAACTTGTTGATCTGTAAAGGGTTAAGTTATAAATAAACAGAGGCATTGAATAAACTAATCCTAACAGTGCAAATTATAAAACTTTACCAATTAGCGATTTTAACCACTGTGTGTGTATGGGCCCATGTGAGTATATGGCAATTGAGTATCTGTTGTTGGTGAACCGCTGGATCGGTTTTCTGGTAGCTGAGCTATGGTTATTATTGAATAGTTTGGTGATAAGTATTAAATATTGATTTTTGTTTAACATAAAGTGTTAGAATCTTGCTTTATGTTGTCTAGCACGGGTACAGAGGCTACCTGGGAATCCCGTGAATGGAATTTTGAATATCGGGTGACAAGAGAAGTCTCACTGCAGACGGTTTCTTGCCTTTGTCATAATACTGAAAAGCTATCGAGGGCTAGCAGTGTTATATTAAGGACTATATCATATAAAAGTAGAGTGCGAGTGATAGCAGAGGGTTCTCTGATGAAAGTTAGGAATTATTTCCCAAAAGGGGTATCACTGAAGAAGTAACAGGTTCCCCGAGCTTGAATGAAGGGTAAACAGGGGTGTTACTCACAGTGAAGAGAAGTAATTCTATCCTTCGTTAGTGGAGCAGACAGAGTAGCACTGTTTTTATGTTGTTACTAACAAATTTTTATTAAGAAAAGGTAAAGAAATAAGTTTTCGTATTACCTTGTGAAGTGAGGGTCAGTCACAGGAGTTATACTGATGTCACAGAGAGCCGCTCTGGAATTGGTTGAATCAGCGGGTGTGAGAAGGGAGATGGTTGCAAAGGGAGGGTCAGTCGCAGGAGGAATACTAACGTCACAGAAGGCCGCGCTAGTATTGGTTAGACGAGCAGTGAGAGTCTGAGCTCGGATTGGTTGGTAGATAGAAGCTGTGTTCGAATTAGTTAAGAAGGAACTTGTATGTTGAGTCCTGGTTTGACTGCTGGTGTGAGTCGCGCTGACATAGGACGAGACGTAGGTAACAGAGATCGAAGGTATACGGAAGACTCTTTCTTATATCGTCCGGCTAAAATGTTTGGAGGAAGGAAGAAAATGTTGTTAATAAAGAAAATTAAGAATTTCTTTAAGAAAGATAATCCTGTGTTGACTAGAGAGGAAATTCCTATTCCACCACCGAAAACGCCTGCTTCATTTATGATGATGGAAAGAGGATATCATACTTGTATATGGTTGTAGAATTGGGTGGAGTATGCGAAAGGCGATGGTGTTTTAGCTTTTCCAGATCATGGTTCCTTTAATGTTAGGATACTTCAAAATTTGAGAAATCAAATGAATTTTTTAGAACCAAATCCTAGGTTGACACAATATGAAGCATTGGAGGAATGGGAGATTGAGGCATTTGACCATGAGAAATTGAGGAGTGGTAGGAGATTTAGAGGGTTTCTGCCTAGATATCCGTATGAGTCACGTGGAGATCAAATTAAGCAAAGGAAAAGAGATGTGGTAACAGAGGGTTTGTATCCAGGATTAATTGTTGAAGGTCCGTCTGTAAGCAAGTGTAAGGAAAAAACAAAGCACATGAATGTGTCAGGGTATGGAGAATCAGATGATGAACTGTTGGAAGATATTTTAATTAAAAACCCTCCATCGTATCAAGGGATACCTGGTAGGGTCACCCCGAGTGCACCAATGATGGGAACACCATTAGTTCCACAGATTTTGCATGATACATCAAACAATGGGGTGTTACAGGATAGTGAGAGAGAAACTTTGAACAAGACTAGAGAAGAAATAGTGCAGAACATAAGCCAGTTGAATTTAAGTGCTGAAGCTTTGACAGTCAAGTGACAATTGGTCCCGTGATTCCATTGTATGGAGATAAAAAGAGTAGTCCAAAACCACAAACTGTAACAGTTCCTTTAAGTAATTTTTAGAAAGGAAGCAGTGATGTCTGATGATCAGGCCAGCGAAAGTGATTCAGTTATTTCATTAATGGATCTTCTAATTATGGAACCATTACCCGGACCCCTGAAGAGAACTTCACCTGAAAAGATGAAAGAAAAAGTGTCTACAGTCCCTACAGGAACAGGAGGTTCAACAGGGGTTACTCCTGAGGATTTAGAGAGATGGGCACTGGAAATAGGAAAACGAAATTCACAACCAAAGGTTTTAGATATTAGCAGATTGAAAGTGGATTTGGAAGAAACTATAGTTGGTAATGTAAGCACCAAAAGATTGAACATTTATAATGAAAAATAATTGTTGTTCTTGTGCAAAAGCATAACTAGAAGAGCCAAGATCTTTCATGAGAGATTAACAGAGGTTGCTTCAGAGATTGGAATAGATATAGAGAGATCAAAATTGTTGCAGAAACCATACTGAGGGGAGTTTACTGAAAAAAGATTTAGAAAGTATAAATACTTCTGGTAAAAGAATCTAGATAAAAGAGTTGATGAATATTTTGAGAAAATGGGGACACATTGATAAATGGAGAACCAGGTGGATAAGAAAGAAAGAGGAAGCGCAAGCTAAGGCTGTGGATATGTTAATGTTCCATGGAGAAGACAGGATATTTGATCATTTACAAATGATTTTCGGTTTGAGAGCAAAACCTGTTGAAAGGTACAAACAAGTGGAAAGGTTTGTGAAGGTTTCAAAAGTGTTGATGAAAGATTTGGATGGTTTATTTGATATTGTAGTTCCTGCTGATTTATGGACAAAGTGTTAAATCAACATTTGATTGGCCAAGTGAGGAGTACGCAAGAGATTCCGAAACAGGGGCACCATCAGAAGAGGTAAAGAAGAAGTATTACCAAGTGATTACTTTCTTAAAGGGAAAAATCCCTCCTAAAGAAATGGATTGGGTGAAAATAGTCAGAACAACTCAGGCGCCAAAGGAGTCTGTGCATGCGTATTATGAGAGGGTATTACAGGTGTTTAAGCAGAATAGTCGCTTTGAAAATATCGGTGATAAGGATAGGGGACATTTTGTATATCGGTTTGTATATGGTTTGAAACCGGAGATTAGTCAGATGTTTCAACAATACATGTTGTGTTGGCAGAGCAAGACAATTGACGAGATATTGAAATATGCGAAATACTGCAGCGACTACACTGAGGCAAAACATGGAAAACTAGAAGAGAAAATGATGTGGGCAAGAGTGAATTTGGCTGAGCAGCAAGAAACACACTTAGCTTCTCAAACTGATAATCAGACAAAAGGGCAGAGTCAGAGTGAACAAGTGTCGAATGGTGGTAAAGGAAGAGGATGAATAAGTAGAGAAGAAGCGAGGAAGAAATGTCCTTGTTATGTGTGCAGAAATCATGGACATTGGAAGAACGAGTGTAAAAGTATCCAGAATAATTATGGGGCAAAACAAAATTTCAAGCCGCAGATGCAGAATGAAGTGGTTGTGAACCAGCAACAGCAGCAGCAGGTAGGTACTCCACAGTATCAGGTGCCACAGATCCTTTGCCAAACCATGTAAACATTCAAAAATACAGTGCGAAAAAATGGATTTCACAGAAAAAGTGGTAAGAATACCTTTATATTTTTACAATATTTTTTGCAGAACGATGAAGATGACTCGAACTATGCGCAATGACAGTGCCTGAGGGGGGAGGAAGAGGAGTGCGTGCTTGACACATCCTTGCCGGTAGATCAGACAGGTCCATTTATTGATGGGAAAGTGGAAGAAAGTGACATCAATTTTCTATTGGACACTAGTGCTCCCCGGTCTACTGTGAGAACAGCAGCCATCCCAAACCTACCCCTCTTGGGAGAGACTATCCAATTTGTAGGAGTATCAAACATGGTGTTCCTTTTCAAACACCTGATGAGGAAGTTATGTTATGTTATGTTATGTTATCCGGATTTATTACGCGCGCAGATGCCCCAGCAAAGGGGCGTCCTGGCGCGAGAACAGAACAAAAATAACGGACAAAAAAAGAAAACACAACACAACAACAGCAGAGCTAAGGTGCTAAGGGGAAGAGGAAGGTTTTAACAGCCTTCCTAAAAGCAAAAAGCCCCTCGATGGCGCGAATATGAACAGGCAAGGAATTCCATAACTTGGCGGCAAGGACTCGGAAGGAGCGTCCGCCAATCCTAGATCTCTTAAAACGAGGAACTGTGGCAAGATGGAGAACAGAGGACCTCAGAGAGCGAGCTGGAACGTAGGGAGATATAAGTTGCTGGAGAATCTGAGGGGAAGAAAGTTTAAGGATTTTGAAGGTCAAAATCAAAGATTTAAACTTTATTCTCTGTGCCACCGGGAGCCAATGGAGATTGTAAATGGTTTTCCTAGCTGAGCAAAATTTGGGCAAGCCAACCAGAGCCCTGGCGGCAGCGTTCTGGACGCGTTGAAGACGAGAGAGCTCAGCCTGATTGACTCCGAGAAAAAGAGAGCTAGCATAATCCAATTTAGACAGGATCATGGCTTGCACGATCAGTTGACGGGTGGAAGCGTCGAAGTATTTAAAGGTGGACCGAAGCTGACGCAAAATCCCAAAGCAAGATGCAGCAGTCTTTTTAGTGTGGATGGAGAAGCTCAATTGGGAGTCAAACCACACCCCAAGATTTTTTACTTCAGTAATGGGGGTAGGAGTAGGGCCGAGCTCTTGAGGCCACCAGCTATCGCCCCGCAGATGAGTTTGTTTCCCCACAATGAGCACCTCGGTTTTCTTAGCGTTCAATTGCAGGAAATTGTCATTCATCCAGTGGACCACGGATATAAGCTGCCTCAAGATCGGAAGCCCCACTAATCGCAACCACTAATCGCAACCGCCAGCTGAGTGTCGTCTGCGTAGGACACGATGGAGAGGTTCCCACGCATGGCGACATCAGCTAGCGGCTGGACATAAAGATTAAATAAGGTGGGGCTTAGAGCCGATCCCTGTGGAACTCCCTGGGCAATCGCATGTGGTTTAGATTCGAAAGGGGGAGTGATTACCCTGAAGGAGCGATCAGATAGAAAAGATCTGAACCATTCAAGAGCCAACTTATCCACCCCAGCCTCGACCAGACGTTGGAGTAAAATGTCATGGGAGACAGTGTCGAAGGCGGCACTTAGATCGAGAAGCACAAGTGCCGCCGTGTGACCCGAATCCACCAACATGCGAAGGTGTTCAGCCATGTACAGGAGCGCAGTCTCGGTGCTGTGACCGGGCCTAAAGCCATTCTGCGTGGGATCTAAAATGTTCGCAGAATGGAGATGGTTTGCTAGAATGGTATTAACGTGAGCCTCAGTCAGTTTGGCAGCCCACGGGAGGAGAGAAATGGGACGATAGTTTTCAGCTTTTTTGGGGTCTAAAGCAGGTTTCTTCAAAATAGGGACTACCTGCGCCTGTTTCCAGGCACAAGGTACAGAACCCGAAGTCAGAGACAAATTAATGAGCTCGCAAAGCGGGGGGAGGCAAAAAGAGGGAGATTCTCTGAATTGTGAGGGCCGCAGGGGATCTTTCGGAGAGCCTGATTTCACTCTGATAACAAGTTTGTCGAACTCCTCCATAGAGAGCTCCGGAAGATAGGATAATGACATGGAGGTTTTAGGAGAGGCTGTGATACACTGCCGAAAGCCAGTAGGGTTGGGAAAAGCACGATAAATACCTTCCACTTTATTAATAAAAAAAGCAGCCAGATCCTCGCAGTGGGAGGAAGAACAGATCGCAGTAGTGGAAGTTCTACAGGTGGCAAGATCTTTCAGTGCTTAGAAAATAAGTTTGCTAGGGTTGTTGCTAGCACTGAACTCACGAGAGAAGTAAGAGGCCCGGGCCCTACAGATGGCTCTGTGATATTTCTTGGTGGTAGCGCGGTACAAGGCTTTCCTGACCGGGTCATATGACTTGCGCCAAAGTCTTTCGGCTTGTTTACAAGATTTTTTTAATAGCCGAAGAGCGTCATCATACCAGGGACTGGAATGGATGCGCTGTTGTTTAGTCAGGGTGAGAGGAATAAGCTTGTCCAACGCATTGGTGAGCCAGCTACAATAAAGATTGTAGCCTGAAGTTGTCTTTAAGATGTTGTTAGCTACGCAAGGGACAGAAGTAGATGAGAAGTAGACAGGAGTTCAGGTGGATGACTTCGTAACAGAAGCGTCTATGTGGTGGCAGGAAATAGAAATGCTGACCAAATTGCTCAATATTGTGCAAGAAACAAATTGTCAATCAATAAGAAAATGGAAAAAGATTAAACCATCTGCCAACTAATGTTTTTCTTAGCATAGGAAATATGGGATGAGGTTAGACAATTGCAGGAAGAGGTTGAGGAGAGAGAGAAAGAAATCTGGATAAGGTCAGGTTGTACAAAAAGGACAGAAGTGTGGGTATACTCAGACGGCAGACCAGTCATGCCAGACTGCTTGCTCTCTCAAATGGCAAGAGTCTATCATGGGACAACACAAATAGATAGGAATGCGATGATCAGACTTTTCAGACAAAATTGGTATAATCCAAAGTTTAGGGTAGTCGCAGAGAGCTGTCATATGGTTATTACGTTTCCATAGGTTGTGTTAAGTTAGCATGTGCTTGTTAAATGTTTAAACGCCATCTTTTCTTTCTGCTTCGGTTTGCACACGACACCTAATTGTTATTACAGCTTTTAACCTAGACGAAAGATGTGATTTACTTCAGAATAATATATTATTGTACTGATATCAGTCGTGCCTGGAACACTTGGTACAACTGTCTGCACATTGAGAGCTGCACACTCTAACACAAGGTTATTGTAGGCCTGATCCTCGCACTACGTTAGTCATAACACAAATAATGTTTGTGCCAACTTTGGGCTTTACGTGAGTTCAAGATACAGTTACAGGGAATTGAAAAACACACTTGATGCTGGACATGCTGAGAGCTGGTAGCTGTTGATGTGATCTCCTACTACTGAGAATTTGAGGTATGGGTTCGCCCAGCTAAAGCCCAAATGAGACCTTCTTAGATATAATATAATATGCTAATTAGGGTGCGCGAAATATAGGTGATACAGAATTCTATAGATTTTGCATCATAATATGTTATCACAGTTTGCTTATTATGGATTAGTGACTATGCTGCTGACTCTGATTTTTATAATATGTATGTTGGTATTATACAAGATACTGCGTGTGAGAATGTTGCATTGAAAAAATAAACATTTCAAACTTGCACGTGTTCTCATTGCCTCCCAGTTTCGGTTTGGAATGATAATATAACGAAAGAGTGTTCATGTGTTCCACGATACCTGAGGTATTCTAAGTTCATGTTCTGGATTGTCTAAGACATCGGGAAGTATTCACTGCCGATGAGATACTGTAGCTAGCCTGATAAGGGGATTTCTGAAACTTAGGTGAGTTGTGGGTCACCCTGACTCACCCAGGTTCTAGGTCTCTGTGCACAGTTCTGTGAGAGAACGGAAACCCTGCGACAGAGCCTTTGCCAACGATGTTTAATCTGTTAGCATCAAAACCCAGTTAGAAAGACAGTGGTTAGCTGGGGAAAAATTGGAAAAGCAGAAGGGCCTTTCACCAGGCTGCAGTTAGATTTCATGGAGTTACCTACATGCAACAGATTGAAATATGTTCTGGTCATTGTGTGTTTGTTCTCGAGATGGGTAGAAGCATACCCCACTAGAAGAAATGACAGTTTACCAGTTGCAAAATTATTGTTGAGGGAATTAATACAGAGATTCAGTTTTCCAGTCACTTTGGCATTTTAATAATGAGATAATCTGAATAATCTGTGCTGCATCTGACATTGAACACAAACTGCACTGTGCTTATCACCTAGAGGCTTCTGGAGTAGTGAAGCAACTTAATGGCACAATCAAATCAAGATTAGGGAAGGTGTGTGCATCCACGATGCTGAAATGGCCAGATGCACTACCTCTTGTATTGATGGGTCACAGAAGCATTCCTGACAGAAAAACAGGATTGAGTCCACACGAAATCCTGATGGAAAGAGCAATGAGACAAGCATTCAGTCTTGCAATTAAATTGATGAATATAACTGATGATCTGGTATTGGACTATTGCAAAGTACTGGGTGATCTGGTGCGTTCTGACTCTCATCAGATTGGAGAAGATGCCGTTAAAAGGTAGCCAAGCCAAGAGCATGATTTTTTTTTTTGTCAAAGGTTATTTTATTGAGAAAGAAACACAGAAAATAGCGACATTCTCCCACAGCGTCCCTCGCAGAGGGATAAGCAAAGCAGGTGGGAGGCTCTGAAAGTCACGGGCAGTCCAAGCAATGGGTCTATTAGGGCGCTTAGAGTATGCAGACACCATAGATGCAGCCCCCGGCTCGGTGCGATCTGGCAATGTCACAGAGGGCAGTAGAGTCTCTTTTAGCTGCCAAAAACTATAACCAACAGAAGCCTTTTTGGGCCAGTAGCCAGGAGCCTCCCACCACAGGCAAGGCGGCGATGTCTCAAATAAACAAATAACAAAAAAATCAAGTCCCACACCTTTAGGGTGGTGCTGGTGGGGGTGCTAATATATGCATTCTTTGGTCTTTCTCCCCTGGGCTTCCAAGCCAGATCCCATATCGACCTCCCCGCCACACTCCTGTCCATATGCAGCCAGTGCTTTTCCGACAGGGGCTGTGACCATTCCACCATCACCCTGAGCTGCGCCGCCTTGTAATAGAGAAGCACATCTGGGAGGCCAACCCCCCCCCCCCTCCCCCCTCGGCCGTCGTAAAGCGGTGAAGCAAAAGCGAGCTCGACCACCTTGCCAGATAAAGCGGAGCATAAGTGACTTTACCTTACGAAAGAAATCAGCGTCCACGACGATAGGAAGTGTCTGGAAGAGATAAAGCAACTTGGGGAGGAGGGTCATTTTGATCGCGTGTATCCTTCCCAACCACAAGCGCCTCAGATCTGAGCGAGCAGGGGGGGGGAAATTGGTAGCGTATCTGGACCAGTCTGTTCTGCTACCGAAAGATGAGGCGGAAAGGATGCCCCCAAGAGTACGCCACCCCACGATCTCGTAGAAAGGATGTCACCGGTTTGAAAGTGCGTCTCTTCTGCAGCGTCGTTGCAGCCAGGTCCTGGAAAAGCTGGGGGCGGTATTCTCTAAATTGCAGATCCGGGATACCTCTCGCTTTCCGAAGGATACGCTCCTTGAGTTGAAAATCGTGGACGCAGACCAAAATGTCTGGGGGCAGACTCCCAGTGCCTCTCGGCAGCCCAACCCTGTGCACCCTATCCATTCTGGCTTCATGAAGATCTTCCTCCTCCAGGATCTGTAGAAAGAGTGCTTCCACAAATCCACGCAGGTCGCCTGCCTCTCCGCCCCATGGCACCGCACGAATGTGAATGTTATTCCGCCGGGAGAGGTTTTCTAGGTCTTCTGCGTGTGACTGAAGATCCAGGTTCTGCTCTGTCAGCCTCAGCACATCTTGCTGAAGCTGGTGCACATCCTCCGCTAGGCCTAGGTCGTGTTCCTCCAATGTCGCAACCCTTTCGCCAATGCTGTCCACATCTCTCCTAACCTCTCTAAGGTCAGAGGCGAGTTGGGATCGAAGCTCTGAGATGTCCTCCTTCATGGCGTTGAAAAGCTCTAGCATGAAAGCCTTGGTGGCTGGTGCTTCATCATCCCGCAGCCGGGGAGATGAGCTAGTGCCAGGGGATCCCGTCGCCTGCGTCCCCCTCGCGGGCCCTTCCTTGCCCGGCTTGTCCTTGCGGTTCCGTTGAGCCATCTAGACTTGCCCCACACCTCCTCCACAGGCACTACAATCGGGGGTGCGCTGTCCCAAAGCGTGCGTTCTATAGCGGGCAGCCCCTCCTCCGCTCCGCCGCCGGTCCGGGCCCCAGGCACCAGCTGTCCACCTCTCAGAAGTAGTGTCCCCACCACACTGTGCCCCACTGCCACCGGTCCGAGGGCACTCTAAGGGGTCCCACCAGACCGCGTCGGGCGTGGGCGCAGCCCAAACCTCGTTCCACACTAGGGCTGCCGGACCCGCCAGCCTCAGAGCAGCTCCTTCATCGTGCCCCGAGTCTTCAGGGGCCTTCCACCATCCCCCAGGGTCCCACCGACCGCATGGGCCCAACCGTGAGAGTGGCGGTCCTCAGGGGCCAAGCACACCAGCAACAGCTCACCTCTGAGCACACGGTCCAATGGCGCCTGCAGGCCACGACTCGGCCCAGGAGAATCACCAGGCAGGGTCCGTCGCTAAAGGCGGCCGGCCACCTCCTCCTCCGGCCGGCGCTTCTCAGGGCTACAACGGTCACTGCGCAATACGCGGTTGGAGGCCCTCGATCCCCGACCTCAAGTGCACGAAGGGCCCGCTAGGCACTGGGCTCTTTCCGCTCACCGCCTCCTCTCCCAGGGTTCCGCCGCACCTCCGCTCACAGTGGGACCGGGCTGCACCACCACGCGCCGGTCTCCGGTCGGCTCCTCAGGCAGCCGACTTCCCAGCCGCGCGGCCAGCTACAGCCACACCGGCGGCGCTCTACGCAAGTCAACGGCTCCGCCTCGCCGTCACGCCACAGGCCGCAGCTCGGCAGTGCAGCTCCCCCGTCACCACCAGAGCTGCGGGAGACCTCAAAACTCCACAGATGGGTTCGGCGGCGTCGCGGCAGGGCTGGTGGGCGGTTAAGATGTCTCGGGGAAGGCGCTGTACAAGGCGTAGAGATTGCGGCGGCGGAGGGACTGAAAGCATGTCCTACTCCGTCGCCATCTTGGACTCGCCCCCAAGAGCATGATTTTAATCATGGATACTAGATGTTAGTGAAGAAACACACCAGGATATCATGTATAGCACCCAGGTGGGATAAACCACGACAAGTCATACTGGTTATTACAACAGCAGTGAAGTGTGCAGGTTTACCCAACTGGATTCATGCTAACCATACCAGAAGAGTACCAAGTCCACCTGAACAGCAAGAGCAACAATTGACTGCTAAAATGTCAGAATCTGAAGGTGGTGAAGGTGAAGAATCTAGAGTGATAGATTCAGACAGGAAAATAGATGAAGACCAACCAAGTACAAGTCAAGAAGAGTGGATACCAGTGATTGAAATACCTGAAGTTGTTATCAAAACAAGAAGAAGAAATAAATCAGGGAGATAAAAGAAGAAGAACAAGTTCATGCAGAAGAAGAACAAATTACAATAAGACCTGATTAGGACCAGCTAGATCTAGAGGAACAGGTTCAGGCGGAAGAAAATAAAACAACAATAAGACCTGAACAGGTACAGGTAGAAGAAGATGAAAATACAGAAAACACAGAACAAAGCCAATCAGAAAGTGAAGAGGAACAACAGCAAATTGTGCCTAGACAAAGTGAAATTAAAAGAACCTTAGAGAAGGAGAAAGTGCAGTTCAGGTCAAAACAGTTAGAAAGGGTGATAATTGGCCAAGTGGAGTTAGAAGATTAAAATATTGTTTAAGAAAAGCAGGGAAGAATCAAGAACAAGTAAATGAGGTTTCAAGTCATACTGAATCAAAGAATTTAATAGCAAAGTCCACTCGAAGAAGCCCACAATTGAGAGTTCTGAACAGAAAATGCAAGGCCCCTCAGTGGACCTACATCATACTTGAAGAATTTTAAAATGTAGATTTATGTGAAGAATCCGAGAGAGCCTCAATTAATCAAATTGATGAAATCAAATTAAAGCCACCCTAAGCAAAATATCAAATTCTTCCCTATTAGACAGATAAATAAATAAAAGAGAAAAAAGATTTTTCCTTAGATTGAAAAATGGCAGAATTTGAAGTCACTGGACAACAGAAACGAAGTTGGAAACTAAAATGTCCTAGAGTTTGTTTGTGTAGTATTTAATTATTATTATAGACATGGTTATTTCTAACTGTGGTGGTACCTTTATTAATGGTAGCTAGTAATAGGATTAATACAGTCACTAATGAGAGAGTAGATACAAATACAGAAAGAACTAAAATGGATTAGAACAAGTAGATGAATTTATGTATCTTCATGATGGATCTAATAATGATTCATCTTTAAATGTGTTTACTAAATTGTTGTTTCAGTATGTAGATACAATGGAGATTAGTGATTGTCACATCTGTATGAAATTATCCTCATCCGTATCAGAAGGGATAACATATTATCATATTCCTTTAACATATGGGGTGTCATGTAATGTCCTATCGAGCTTATTTTACGTGATCGGACAATTGCAGTATTTTTATTCAAATTTAGATGTAGTGGGCCCGATTCACAGAATGAACTTAAGACTCAATCCTAAACTTACTACTATTTTGGTATTCACAGAAAGCACTTACGACTTTTGGTATTCACAGAACGAACTTACTACCTTTCGTATTCACAGAAGTTAGGATTTTGTCTTAAGTTTGTCTTAAGACAGACTTAAGACAGGCTTAAGACAGACTTAAGACAAACTTAAGACAGACTTAAGACAGACTTAAGACAGTTCAGACATGGCCATATGCAAATCAGTCTGACCCTGTGCCTCATGGGAACAGTCCAGCCCAAACTGCCAAGCCATGCCTTCCCTGGACTGGAAACAAGCATCCTGGGACCAGTTTCTGGCTAATCAGCTGTCATCAGGCAGGCTAGCTTGAATCCAGTGGCAAAGTGAGCAAGGGACCCACGTCTGGGCATACCCTGCCAACTTAAAGGGCGAACAAAGCAAAACCAATGGGGATGATGGACGGGTTATCGAACAATGCAAGCTTTCACCCCAAGTCAACTGATCTGGGTTTAATCCATCATCATTCTTTAGCTCACTCCCCCACCCTAGTTTAGACATGGCCATATGCAAATCAGTCTGACCCATAAGCTATTAAAATGGCAACTTGAAAACTTGTGTGCATGGCACCTGCTTATCTGAAATAAAAGCAAGGTATTTTATTAATGCTATTGCAGGAAAAAGTTTAATAAATAAAATGGGATAGACTAGACGTGGGTGGCATACAGTGCAAACATTTTATTAGAGAAATTAACATTTGTCTTTTGACTTTTATCATGAGTGCATATTTGGACCTTTCTCACATAACTGAATTGAGCTGAGTGACGCAAAGTCTGCTCATGCCCACTGAGGGAAGCTATGAAGGCCATGACTAGGTGTTTGAAAGGGAGCCAAAGTTCAAGGCAACATTGTGAGAACAGGATGGTGCAGAGTTCAACCATGAAGAAACGTATTCATAATAAAGTCAAAATTGTTGCAATATTGTTACATTTAGTACACGAGAATAAGGTTTATGAATTAAAGAGTAAGGGGATGGGTTTACGAACAATGGTTTAACTGAATCTTATGACATGATGTAAGCATGATGTGACGAAGACCTCCCTTTCCCTTGACCAATCAAATTTCATATTTCTCCGATATTGAGACTTTAGTGGGTGGAACATGCAGAACAAAAGGTATAATTAAGATAGCTTTAGTTAGTTAGAGAGATCTGAGAGCTGAGAATGCTGAACCAGAACAGAGCGTGAGATGCTGGAGTTGCTGAAGAAGTGCAGAGCAGGGTGGAGGGAGCTGATTGCAGAACCTGAAGCAGAACATTCTATCCTACTGTAAGTGGGTTAGATTTGAAGATTGCGGAAGAATCTCAATGAGGAAGAGAGTGGCAGACAGAGGTGCGGCGCAATCATCGGTATTCTAGAGAAGTCAACTATTCTGTCCTGATTCCAGTCCTGAAGTCTTTGTCTCCTGAATCTATCTCAGGAGACCACTACCAGCCCTTTGGCCAGGGGGTGGTTCTTCCACACCATCCTTGGTAACTATAAATTTCTGCTATTCGCTAATGTTTTCTTTAATCTTTTCTTTCTGTCCTCTCTCTCTCTTTCAGCATTGATTATTGCGTAAATCCGAGATAAATGCATTGTGTTTGTTAATTGAAATTTCTCTCCTATGAATGATGGTGACTGCACTGTATGGAGATTGTTCACATGCATCAGAAATTTAGATAAAGATTTAAAACTTTCTTGAGTCTGTGGTTATTTGCTTTAAAGTATAGAAACGGTTAGCTTATGTTAATTATCACTATCAACTAGTTCAACTAATAGTCCATTGACCAGAGGAAAGAACATGTTGATCTGTGAAGGGTTATTTATAAATAAACAGAGGAATTGAATAAACTAATCCTAACAGTTTTGAAAATTATAAAACTTAGCCAACCAGCGGTTTTAACCACTGTGTGTTTATGGGCCCTGGTGAGTATATGGTATGTGTTGTTGCTGAACTGCTGGATCAATGTCATATCCTCCCCCTGCCTGTGTTTGTGGCTGTATAGAGGTACTGAGCAAAGTGTAGCTCTCCTCCACTCCAGACATGTATTGGAGACAGGCTGCAAGACACATAAAGCAGTAAGTGCAGAGAAATGTCCACTTTCTAAAATAGTAATGCTAAACCCATTTTTACCAGTAAAGATCAGTTATCATTACTATTTCAAAGATATGAAACATGATGCAGCTACTCCTTTCTAATCAGGAAGTACAGCTTAAAAGTGTATTAGGGAGTTCCCAATGCAAGCCTATGAAAAGAGTAGGCCTCACAGTAGTGAAAAGAATTTAGATTTGTATCACTACGCGGACATGCAAAACTTAACAGTACATGTCTTACCTTGCAGCCTTTGACATTTAGCACAACCAGTGCTGAAGGCCCATTAATAGCATTTAGGTTACAGGCTCTGGGTTTATAATATACAACTTTACAAGGGGCATACAAGTAAACTAAACATGTCAATTGGGAATACACCAATGTCACCATGTTTAGGGGAGAAGCACATGCACTTTAGTGCTAGGCTGGTCAGCAGTGGTAAAGTGCTCAGATTCTTCAGAGTCCTAAAGCCAACAAAAATAAGGTAAAAAAAAGATGGAGGAGGAAGGCAAACGTTTGGGGTCAACCTTCAAAGTGCCATTTTACAACATGGTATAACTAGATCTGAAATAAGGGAACACAGTCGAGTGGAAGAGAGTATAGAAGTACTCTATATCTTGGGCTGAAGGAGGTGCTCCTTGAAAAAACTTGCTAGATCTGTGTAGTATATTAAATGTGTGCCTTAAAACCTAGCTGCTACTGGGGTCACATGGTATTATTTAAGTCAAAGTAAAAAAACGTTATTTCGGCTATACAGCCATATAAGCCCAAGGGGATATAACATTACATACTTTGCAGAAGATTAAAGTGTACAGTGATTAAAAGCAAACAAAATTGCCCAGAGTACCATTGGCAGGATCGGGGATAAAGTGAAACAGTTTTGTAATTCAGTTTTCTAGCCCCACCACTACACATCACACTATAATTGAGATCCTTACGTGTCAGCTAAAACCAAGATTCCTTATAATGTAGAACTTTAACAAACTTTTAAAAGCAATTGGGTATTAAAATAATGTTTTTGTTTTGTTTTAAGTCATTTTTTTTTAAAGGAAAACATTAAAATAGCATGGCAAAAAGACAAAGAAAAACAACTCCCTAGATGGAGATATATACAGATTTAATTCAATAACATATCAAACAAGAGAGCACAGTTGAACTATTATCTGTCTCTTTTCCCTTTATATTGCCTCTACGTGTGCACCACGTTGCAACTAAAAACTTCGAGGTGGCAGGTACAAATAGTGGGTGTGTCTCATGTTTTAGTAGCCTAGAAACCTCAATATAGTTCCTAATCCCTAATCTCCAGGTTTCTGCAAAGTTGGAGGACCCACTTAGACCTAGACCTTCTATAGGACGGACAGAAGAGTATAACATGAAGATCTGTTTCATCTGACAAAGTACATCCAGGGCAGTCTAGTTTAGAAGCTCCCTTCCATTTGTTTGTAAACACACGGAGCGGGAGCGTCCTGTGTCTAAATTGTTAGAACAATTTCTTTGCCAAAAATGGTTGAATGCTGCTGAGGGCCAGCCCCAGCTTGTATTCTTGTTTAACATCCAGGAACCTTGATGTCAGACAGCATGTATTCATGCTCTGGGATAAGAGAGCAAATGTATGTACTTTGAAGGCAAGGGGTAAGGACTTTTTGGGGATAGATAGGAAGGTCTCTTCCGGGGTTAGCCATATATTTGCCATCCCTAACACATGGCATGTACTCCTAATGTAGGACAGCCGTGGTAGATTCCCTGCTCCCAATATAGACATAACGTCCTTCAGCTCCTCCCTATAAGATTCTAGCTCGGGCGTGCTCCATAAGTGACGCCAAAATAAAAGTGGGCAAGAGGCAATTAAATCTGCAATGGGTCTAATACCCAAGTCCATGGGTATTAGACCCATGGGTATTAGACCCATGGGTAATGGAATTAATGGAGTACTTTTAGGGAGACCCAACAGCTGCCTGATAAAATTCTCTGTTATGGATAAAGTGTTGGACGGAAGATGGCCCCATAGTTCAGCTCCATATAGTGAAGCTCCCCTTGCTTCAGTCTTGTAAATTTCTGCTGGTGGGCCAACCACTTTCTGTGTACAGTTTTTGAACTTTTAAAATACCCCCTATAGATTAAGTCAATTTTAAGTTTGCTTTCTTTATTTGGGTCCCCCAATCTATTTTGTCATTGAGGGTGAGGCCTAGATAGTGAAAAATGGATTGGTGTCACTACAACTCATGCTTTTACATTGCATGCCTTTACAACGCGGTTTTTACCACGCAGTCCATTACAACGCATAATGCTTTTAGGCGCTGGATAGTGAATTATTTAATTTACTATTCCAACTCCAGTCCCCGTGGATAGCAGGGAAGGTGTTGGATAGTAAATTAAATATATTCCCTATCCTAGAGCCCCCCCAGCGCAATGCGTTGTAATGGTATGCGTTGTAATGGTTGCGATGTAATGGTAGTGCGTTGTAAAAAATGCGTTGTAAGTGATGTTCCCCGTGAAAAATGGACACCCTCTCTAAAGGCCTTCCTTCCATTTGAGGGTGCGGGCTGTTGCTAGTATTGGCATGAAAGACCATGTATTTTGTTTTCTGGAGATTTATCTCCAGGTCCCTCTTCCTGCAGAATAAGCTGAACTCTTCCAGAACCCGCTGCATACCCATAGGTGATTTGGACAGGAGCAGCGTATCGCCCGCAAACATTAATGCTGGTATTTTGCGGTTCGCTAGCCTTGGTGAATCTATATCCTTCATTATTTAGGTTAACGCAAAATGTTTGTAAATTTTGGACTACGGTCGGCACATGAATTGCCAAAAGAGCATAATACTGGAGAACGGCCGCCTTTTCAGGGAAAAGAGAGTCAACAATTTCGCCAAAGTAGGAAATTGAGACACAGTTGCATCACCCCAAGGAGGCATTTAGCCTAAGAAGAGACTGAACAATTAACAGAACTATCGGAAAGTACACTACATTGTCACTAAGCAAAGCCTAAACTTTCAACTTTCTGTTTTTCATTTTCTGTAGGAGTACCAGAACATCCCTAACCCATCACTAATGCCAACCTACCTGCGACTCTTCTTCACTGCACCGTTCAATAGCCTTGCATCACAGCAACAAAGTAGGCCATGACCAGAATTAACACAGAACGTTTGGAGTCCCACTGAAGGAAGATTGAATGTCATATTAAACAATAATGAAAAACATGAAGTTGATTATTCATTCAAGTACCGAAATGGTGTTTCTGGATCGATGTATCAGTTGCCTTGGAAACTCGATCCCTTATGGTGATGGACATATATGGAATAATGATCATAGCCATAAGAGGTGACCACTTCTTGACCAGAAATGTATTCTGGCTTCAGAAGGATGATGTCACAACAGCCCGGGAGGAGGACACATTGGACACTGAGTTAGAGCAGGAGTATAGGGTACCTGGTATGAAGGAGGCACTTAAACCCTGGCAACTCCAAATCCAAAGGCGTAGCAGTCAGTCAATCAGAAATCAAGTTAAAGGGTAAGATGTGCCCGAAGTCAAAGTGATGAGGCAAGGCCCCAACAGCAGTGAAACCACTTCAGCTTACTTTCCAGGGAAAGCTGAAAGTGACGTGGCAGATACTTGCTGAGAAACAATTTTGTCCAGTGGCCAAATTGCTAGGCTTTTCTACATTTTGCTCATACCACTGTTAGCCCTTCCAGCTCCCTCCCTTTGGTCCATTGGCCAGCTAGAATGTTCTGAGTGGGTCTTTTCAGAAATTGTTGTGGGAGAGATGTTATGTTATGATTCTTTGAGCTGCCGAGTCTGACTGAAAGGTACATCCACAAACCTCCATGTGCCCACGCACATAGGGGCTCATTAGGATCCGCCCGCCCGAGGTAAAAAGGGACCACCCGCCATAAAGGCAGGGGTCCCGTGGGGGCCATTAGGATACACCCGCCACACTGGTGGACGCATCCCACATTTTTTATATTTCGGCAGGCGAAACAGAAAGCACCGCCCACCGCAATGCTAAAAATGCACGCCATGCATTTCAATGCACGACGTAACAGGCACCATGCGGTGCCTGCCACGTTGTATATTGAAATACAGGGGGTTACCATAGGTACCTCCCCATTTGCACCCCCCACACCCCAGAATCCCTTGGGGCCTACAACGGGCCCCCGCAAGAGATTCCCACATGCCTTCCTGTGGGGGCAACACCACCACGGAAAGGCATGTGTCCGCCCCATCATAATATGGATGGCGGTGTCTAGCAGACACCGCCATCATAATAAACTCCTTTCTGCCTAGTCGACTTGTCGACAGGGCTTAAAAGCCCCGTGGTCCCCCCGCCATAGTAATATGGCGGGGGGAGTCGAAATGGGTGGTGGGCGAGGACGGAACTTTCCATAAATGAGACCCTGGGTTTGATCTGCAGCACCCAACAAACTCCCCTTCAGCACCCCCACCTCCTCTTCCCCACTACCCACGCCCCCCTACTCTCCGAGTCGCAGCCACCGTGATCACTGTGCTCTTTCTTCTCCACAAACGGCTTTAACTGCCAGTCCGAAACTACTCAATGCATCATCCATCCATCTACGAGGATGCAGTGGGGCGCACACTGAAAGGGAACCATGTTAGACTGGGGCTCAGCGCTGCACAGGTCACTGTTTCTCTCTTATTGCCAGCATCCGCTGCTCATGCTGCTTGTCCTCGTGGCTGGCTCGCCCTGCTCCGCTCTCTACCGTCTGTTCCCAAGCTCCGTGCATCCTTGCTCCCCCTGAGGAGATGGACCTTACGTGCCCCGCGTCTGCCGTCGTCCGCCGCTCAGCGCCTAACATGGCGCTGCCTATAAAGCTGCAGTTGCTGCGGGCGCTGTTGTCAGTTTGACGCACAGAACTAGTTTCGCCGATGCTTTTCCGTCCCCGCAGCACAATCATTAAGGCCTATAAAATATCATTACCGCTCATAAAAAATGGATGCCACCTTGAACCGCTTGTCGGTTTGCCTCAGCTGACTTTAGTACTTATAAAGGTGAAGCTGAGGAGGGAAAGTGAGAGGAAGAGGGAAAAGGGACAACACACCTGCCAAGTTTATAATTAGAATGTTCAATGTGAGGGATAGTGGGGGAATAAATGGGCATGGTGCATTTCTACTTTAATTTGCTTGGGCAGGAAGAGGGAAAATACAGAATGGGTACACCCAACAGTGATTATTGAATCACAAATACAAGCTGGTCGCACGTAGTCTTTTCTACAGAGAGTTCACTAAATAGAGAAATAAAAAAAATAGATTCCACCGCTTGCCTTATCCTGACCTCAAGAGCTGAATCTCCCCCTGTCTGTCCATGTAATAAAGACATATATGCTCCTAATGAAGGAACGTGCTATACATCAAACGTTTTGCTTAACCCAACCATCAGCGTACAGCCCAACTTTGTGTTTGAATCATTTAGGGGCCTGGTTCCAGATTTTTCAAGATTTGACACAGCGCAACTTAGCAAGGCAACTTGCTGCTTTGTGCTGCGTCAAATGGAGAGGGCAGAAAAGTGCCAAATTCTCCAACATATGACATATCCCTCTTAAAAGTAGTTCCATTCAGTGTGAAGGGCCACTATAGCAATACGTGCTTTCCAATACAAACATATTTTTGCTTTTAAGACAATAACATTTTACAAAATCCATGACAATCAAAACAAGCATTGTGTAGTAGTCCTTATGGAATATTAATGTGAAATGTTTATGTCAGTACTCGGAAGTGCTAGGTACTCGAATCCTTCTCAATAATTAAATATTTACCACTGACCAAAACAATTCGGTGTGTGCAGTGTACAAGCTGATACTTCAGTTCCTGTTCCGAGCTATCCTCTTTTAAGAAATCCCTGAAAACCTGGATATTGGATCTCAAACTCCTCCGTTGAAGTGCGACCTGTCTGGGCTTCTCAAGCACCGAGAGATATTCCCTCTGGCAGTGGTGGCTTGCACGGATAATGCTGTGGGGCGGTGAGGCGGGGCGGGGCTGGGTGGGGGCTAGTGGATTGTGACATACGATGGTAATGTGGAAAGTAAGCCGAGTCAGTAATGCTGCCAGAGCAAAGTAAGCACTTTTACTCATTTCTTTCCTTACTCTCCACATTCCCGTTGTATGACACACTCCACTACCCCACCACCCAACCCTGTACCCGCCCCGCCTCACCGCCCGCAGCATTACCTGTGTGAACCGCTACTACCCTCTGTGATGATTTGTGTGCTTAATAACTAAATGAATAAAATATAAAAAGTTGCAGTGATGCAGCGATTCTTGCAGGTGGTGCTCCAATTCTGAAGTGACGCTTGGAGTCAATGTGTGTTTTTCCTCTTTTAGCACCAGAACTCACTTTCAAGGACCCAGAACTGACTGTAATTGGCGCCACTTGGCAGAGCAGGATTCTCAGCAGAGGAGCCCAGGTGCTGGCAGATTAAGTATTTGATTGCCCTGAGGCTTCCAACAGGAGGCACTCTCAATGCAAGCCCTTGGAGAAACTTGGAAAGCAGGACGTAGAAAGCAAAGTCCAGTCCCTTAGTGTGACTGTCTAGATTGAATGCCCAAGAGTACAACTGTCACCCAGACATGGATTCCGAAGCAGGCAGAGGCACAGAATGGTTAAAGTAAGAAAATGCTCACTTTCTAAAAGTGGCATGTTCAGACCTGAAATTTAAAAACGATCTTTACTAAATGATGTGTTTATAAATTGTGATAACAGAGAGATCAAACTCCAATTTTCCATATGCTTTGGAAGATACCCCTGTTAGATGTTACAAGGCAGTTCCAATGCTAACCTAGAGGAGAAATAGGCCTTGCTGAAGTGGAAAACTAATTTCACCGTTTTTCACTACCAGGGCATGTAAAACTCACCAGTACATGTCCTACCTTTTAAATACACCGTACTCTGCCCATGGGGCTACTTAGGGCCTACCTTAGGGGATCCTTACATGTAATGAAAGGTAAGGTTGGGGCTGGCAAGTGGGTGCCTTTGCCAGGTCCACATGGCAGATTAAAACCGCACACACATGCTCTGCGGGGGCAGGCCTGAGACATGTTTTCAGGGCTACTAATGTGGGTGGCACAATCCGTGCTGCAGGCCTACTAGTTGTATTTGACTTACTGGCCATGAACATCCTTGGTTTACTATATGAGGGACGTACTAATACATGAAATGAATTAATCGCTGATAAACCTGATACCACACATTTTGAACATGGAGCACTTGCAATTTAGCACTGGTCAGCACTAGTAAGGTGCCCAGAATCCTAAGGCCAGCAAAAATGAAATTCAGCATGCAGTCAAAAACAGGATGTCAGAAGCAAAAAGACGGGAAACCATGTCAAAAGATGCCAGGTCTAACAATGACACACACACGTTCTCTACATCATAACGGGAAAGTGCGGCAATGGAGAGCATGGTAGCACCAACAACCTTCTTATAGAATACGGGTGAACCAATACTTGAGTGGGTATAATAGAAAGATGGCTTTAAAGCATACTTAGAAGCTCTTGGAGGAGACATTTACATAGATAAGCATAAACGCAGAGGAATGGAAAATATTAAAACTGTTACAGCCTTTAATAATAGAGGAAGTAGAAAAAGATTTGAATTCTTATGAAACTGCAAGGAAGCTGCTTGAAAAACACTACAAGAAAAATCAATAACGTAGCTTCAAGACATATGTTTTTAGTGTGTGGTCAACTACCTTACGAGTCAATTGATGCCTCTGTAGTGGTGATCTAAGCCACACAATTCCAAACTACAGAGACACCATCAGGAACCAGTGGGCCGGGTGGACCGAGCAGAGCCAGTGGAGCGCTGGGACAGCGATGGTGCTCCTAGGGCGAGGCCGGGGAGGAGAGTCCTGCCCTAGATGGGCGATGGAGAGGTTCTCTGCTGGAGCAAACTGGGGAGTGTAGGGTGAGCCCTGGGCCTTGTAGTGGAATGCTCTGAGAGCAAGCTGGGTGCTGAACAGTGGGGAAGTAGATTCCCCTGCCTGGCATGATTGTCTCTAGAGGCCCAGGGGAAGAGGTTCGGCTTAAGAAATGACCACACTGAGAACAGCGGTACTGCAGCATGACCTGCTCCATTGGAGACAGCTTGACACGTTAGAGTCCCCATAGAGCCATTCTACAGAGAGTAGAGACTGCGGAATCGAGGAGAAGCAACATCCCAGCAGTGTTGCAAGAGAGGTCCCTGTCCTGACTGATAGACTTTGCTGGCCTTCCAGAAAGTTAAAAGGTTAGCTGGGCCTTGGCCTGTGAGCTGGCTTGACCACGCCTTGGGTGCCAGAAAAGACTGAAGAGGCAGTGGGGCAGCGACCCCTGCCTGTGAGAGTGGACTTTGGGGTCCCCCCTGGGGACTTGCATGAGATACTGAACACTGGGAGGCCGCAGCTGACCTCTCCATAATCCCACAGGTGGATGGCACCAAGAGGAAGACATCAAGGAAGCGAGAGGCGGATTCCGACCGGACCCCTACGCTGGCCGCCAGTGAACTTGATGCACCTGCCCCATCAGTAAGCCACAAGGGGTAACATTGGACGCTATCCTACAGGAGATCACTGACTCCCATGAAGCTCTTGAGTTAAGAATGGCCACGGTGGTGGTGAAGTTGGGGATTTTGTGGGATGACCACAGGCACCTGGCAGAGCGGTTCACGGCTACGAAACACACCGTGACTGAAATATTCCCAGAAGTGGATGCCTTGAAGGGGCCCCTGAATTCATGGAAGGAAGGAAGGGTCAAAGCTATGGAATACAGGACGGAAGATGACAAAAACAGAGCCTGGAGAAACAATGTTGGGGTGATTGAGCTGCGAGCAGACTGAGGGGCCCAATATGTTGGAGTTCCTTGAATTCTGACTGAAAGCAGAGATGGCGTCTGAGGGCCTCTCCCCATCTATGTGCTTGAAAGGACATATCGAGTGCTGGCGCCAATGGTCGCCCCGCCATCTATGGTGGGTAAATTGCTTCATTATATAGACCAGGATCAAATAATGTGCAAGGTCAGGCTGAGAGGGGATCTGGTGAATGGCAAACATAAGATCCTAGTGTCCCCAGACTTTATTAGAGACGTCCAGAAGCAGCGGGCCACATTCCTGGAAGCCAAAAAAAACCTCCACCAGATGGGTGGTTCAACATGCAATGCTCTTCCTGACCAAACTGTGAGTGGAAACAGATGATTGTGTGGTTTACCTTACCACAGGAGGTCTGGGAGTGGATCGATGGCCACCCGTTCTCTGCGACTCTTCCCAGAACCTTGGGGCGTCAGACCTCCCAGAGGTCATCTCAGAGGAAGGTGCCTAGTCGTAGTCGGGAGAGTCCCTCTAAAACACAAGTGCAACTAGAAGAATTAAAAGCAGTGCAGGTGGCGGTGACCATAAGTGACTCTGACAGAGCCTCAATATCCATGGTGAGCTCAAATGCTGCATTGCTCTGAATAACACCCCTGACAGTGAATGATCTCCTTTGAATTCAGTTGGAGGTGCCAGATTGGGGGTTGTTGTTCAGAGGTAGTTTTCTGAGGGGAGGTGGGGGCAATGTCTTTAGCAACTTGTAAGTGGGCTGGGCTCTTTGAGTGATGTCGGTGGACTTTGACATTCATGGATTGAGTGGTGTGAGGCTGGTAGGCGCCCATATGGATATTTGCCCCTTCAATTGGTTGGTGTGTGTTGACTGAACATGTGGTTTGAGTTGGGACAATGGTTTGGAAGGGGAGTGGTTACCTTCTTGCCCTTGGTTTGGGAGTTGAGATTGTTTTGTTTTCATTTTAGTTGAGCTGTGCCACTTGTGGGGTACCTGCCTTGCTGTGGCCCTGGGAGGGGCTGGCTTGGGTGGGTGGAATATCCGCTGTCTGGTGGTTAAATGTTTCCATGTCTATGTCCCATGGCTGCCTACTGGAATGTGAGGGGGCTCAATATTATGTCCACCCATTACAAAGTATATTCGTACCTCAATAGGTGGTGGATGCATGTGACTTTCCTACAGGAGACCCACCTCACAACTGCTGAATGGGAAGCACCCCAAAAGCGCTTGGGGGGTCAGACCTATTATACTACTTTTTCAGCATTTGCCCGTGAGCTACTTAACTGGGTATGCCCTGGGGTTTGGTTGCAGAAAACGCGGAGTGGTGGACCCAGCTGGGCGACATGTGGTGGTTACGTGGAAGTTAGCTGGACGGGATCTGATGATGGTCAGTATCTATGCCCCAAAATGTGAACCAGGCAGGCTTTCTGGAGTAGTTGTCCTGGTTACCTATCTGGTGCACTCTGTCCTCCTGGGAGGTGACTTTAACAGTGGTATGGACAGTGGTATGGACCCTGCATTAGAGAAATCCCATCTACTCTTGGGGGACTCTCCGGTCACCAGGCTAGCACGGAAATTTCCAGGATAGCAATGTCAGTTGGGGCTTATTGATTCATTAAGGCACACTCCCGCTAGACAGAGACTACTCATTCTGCTCGAGCCGACACAAGTTACAGGTCCACCATGACACGTTCTTTGGTCTCCTGGGGTGCATGTGGCATTGAATGAGGTAGTGTTCTTAGCCAAGACAATCTCGGACCAAAATCCGGTTCTGTTATGCCTGCACTGGGATTTGGGACGTTCCCATATGCCTGACTGGCGATTAAAGATAGACGCATTGGAGTACCCAGGATTCCATCATTTGATTGCTGAGGGGATCGGACAGTTCTTTGAGGTCAATACAACTACAGTGCCTACCCCGCAGGTCGAACAAGATGCTTTTAAAGTGGTGATCCGGGACAATGTATTGTGGAGGTGGTAGGTGTGTGGCCAAAGAATGATGGCAGGTGAGGTGCAGAAGCTCAGAAGCTATAAATGACGGCTTTTAGGAGTACTATGCATCTCTCTAGGAGAGTGCCACGGACCAGGTGATGTTAGGGATAACTGCTTTTCAGGACTTTCTCTAACTGCTGATCCTTACAAGGGAGGCTGTTATGGCAGTGTGCAGAGATATTGAGTTATCTGAGGTGAAAGCCACAATGAAGCTGGCCCGGGGGAAGGTGGCCGGCACGGATGGGCTCCTGGTTAAGATTTAAGCCACATATATTGTGCAGCACATAATTCCGGTTGCCTGTAGTCCTCTACATGTGAGGTACTAGTGATCCTTTTTTTAGAAACCGGGCTGCCCCTCTCAGAATGTGAACGTTTAGTGGCGATAAAAAAATACTGAGCTGAGTCATGGCGATGCGCTTATTTCTTTACATGCCTCAACTAGTGCATGCAGACGAGGCAGGAATAATTTTGGCCCAAAATACTGCACTTAATATCCAAAGGCTCAAGGCATTGATGGGAGATGACACTTATGATAAACAAATGGCTGCAGTTATGGGTTGGATATAGAGAAAGTCTTCAATAGCTTTAAATGGTAGCTTCTCATAGAGTGTTGTAAAAGATGGGGTTGGGAGGTGAATTTGTGACTTGGCATAGGCTCTTACACTCCCACCCCATTGCCAGGGTGAGGATAAATTGGGTGATCCCAGAAGAATGAGAGTTGTGCGGGGGAATCCGATAGGCTGCCCGCCGTCTCTGTTGCTGTTCCTACTAGTGGTCAAACCATTGGTTTTCAACATTTGGTCCGGGGTCTCTCACACAGGCATAGAGGTGCAGACATATTACGGTTGTAGATTCTCGATTCATAAACCTCCTTTCCTGTAAGCACACAGTTTAACCTTCTGTTGTTAAACGTTTAATTGCGTAAACAATGCACCATGCTAAAGAAAATAAATATCAACTTGCAAAATTAGTTTAGTAATGCCTTTTTTTAACACTAACAAGAAAAATTGTCTTAAAATATACGACTGTTCTATTCAAGTATTATGTGAAATATGAGGTAAAAAGGTTGTTTAGTTATCACAATCAGAAGTTTCTTTGCAAAAGATGATTATATTGTTAAACTGGAACATTCTGCAGTTATAAGGAATATTTCTAAGCATGTCACATTAAGATCAAGCCTCTAAATTTCATTGTGCACATTTCAGTCTTGTTAAGTTCATTTTTAGTTAAAAGAAGACTTGCATGTAAGGGTTTCTGTGGACATTCTGAATGACTATATCCACCCAGTTCAGTTTGTACATTCAAAATGCGTGGCATTTCATCTTTATTTTTTTCTTTTCTTTTTCGTTTATCATTGCACATATGGTTCTTATTCTAAATAATTTGCATTTTAATTAGTTAACTTCTTCAAAGGTGATTTGCAGGAGATGGCGGTTTCACTTATTAATATGGATGAATCTAAGCTTATCGTTTTTTTCATGTTTTGTATGGAAATAAAGTCATGCCATCGCAGGAATGCAGAGCTTTAAACTTTGTCTACTTTGCCAAGAGGGCTGAAAGTACTTCTTACCCTCTTATCCAATTTGGTATACACCCCCCCCGACCCCCCGGTGCTGTCTTTTTCCTTTTTCCTTCCTTTCTTCTTTCACTCATGTATGCTCCATGTAAATATATATTTTTTTATATACAATAAAAAATTACAGAAAAAAAAAAAAGATAAAATACATAATTGCGAACCATACACTAAATACTCTTAATTATTTAGGGGTAAAACATTTGGGGGCATATTACCAAGGGGGGTGATAGGCAATTATCGCAGATTTAGCAGCCGTTTTTGGCAGCTAAGCGGCGATAATTCTATTGATCTATAAGCAAGCTGTCGCTAACTGATGTTAGCAACAGCTTTTAGGTGATAACGAGCGGTTTGGGGCCCGCTTTGCATGTCAGCGATATTTATCGCTAATGACATGCAAAGTAGGCGTACCCAACCTGTTAGCAACTGAAAGCAGTCGCTAACGTCGCTATCGCCTATTAGCAAGGCAGGCGTAGCGATGGAAATATTCCCGCTGTCGCCAAAAACTAACACCTGCTCAGACCAGTTCTTAGCCATGTTATCCAATGGGAGGTGGATAACATGGCTAAGAGCATTTCGTCGCAAATGCGTGAATATCGCTGTATTCTCAGCGATATTCACGCATTGCGCCGCTATCGCTGGATATTTTAGCACAATGGAGAAAAACGTTGCTAATAGCATGTTTTCTCCGCTAACATATCCAGCGATAGGCAGCGATAAAAAAAAATCGTCGCTAAGCCTATTTAGCAATAAATATCACTACTTGTTGGTAATATGCCCCTTGGTTCTTGATTTACACTTTATCAGATAATCAAAACCTGCTGCTCCATGAATCTGTTGGACCTAACTTTACGTGCATCATTCAATTTCTATCTCCTATGTGTACCGCATTCAGGGTAATAATACTTGATGTGACTCACGATTCACACGAACAAGGACTTGCTTTGAGTTTAACCAATTGCATGGCCTATGCAGAAATTAACCACGTGTTGCCAGGTAAGATAGCATATTTACTTCCTTATGCATTTGGTGAATCTAAGGCTGTACAGACAGGTGGATTATCTGGGGTGCTGCTCTTTATTCCTTTGAAATCATCCTGCCCCCGTCTTTCAGTCAAACCTGGCAGTTTAGGGACATGACTTCAGGCAGAAGAGTGAATGACTCTTTTACCCCAATGTTGCTCAACTGAAGGAATTGTGGCAGGTCAGTTGAAACACTAGGGGCCCGATTCACAGAACTAACTTAAGACAAAATCCTAAACTTACTACTTTTGGTATTCACAGAAGTTAGGATTTTGTCTTAAACTTGGCTTAAGACAGACTTAAGACAAAATCCTAACTTAAGTCTGTCTTAAATCTGTCTTAAGTCTGTCTGAAGACAAACTTAAGACAAAATCCTAACTTCTGTGAATAAAGTAGTACGTTTAGGATTTTGTCTTAAGTTAGTTCTGTGAATCGGGCCCTATGTATGTCAGGGTCTCCCTCTGATCGATAGCACTCCTACAGAGGAAAGGAGACCTAAGAGACCCCTGGTAATTCACAACGCAATTTATCTCAGAAGATATCCATATTAAGGATTCTTTTGGTGTTACCTCTAAAATGTGTAGCTCCCGTCCTCCAACCCATCTTCGTATCACTCTTGACTATCTATCCTGCTCCCATGCCCATCTGTCTATCATTCATTCACCTCAGCAATAATATTCTGTTGGAAGCATTACAAGTATTTCAGCATTGGCTGACTCCAGCATCACCTCCACAGTGTACCTCACATAGACAAACAGATAAAGAATCATGAACTCTGAGACATGCAACACCTGTCTAGTAAGCAACTTATGGGCATATCTATGACCCAGTCTGCGTCGTGTTTGCACAACACAACATGATATATGCATGGCGCAAACCTTAAGCCCTGAGTGGCTCCATAAATCTGGAATAAAGCAATGCAGGCCAAATTGCTGTCTTGCCTTATTCTGCCCCGGAAGACATTCAATGGGCATTGCTTGGCTGTTACCACTAAACTCCCATGGATTTTGATGCATTTACAGGTTCACCAGAATTGGTAAACCTGGGAATGTGCCAAAAGATACACCTTCCCAGGAGAGGCGTAAGAGGGTGAAAAATCTTTATTCCTCCTGTTATTTCCTCTGTCTATGTGTGCTACATTCTGCAGCACTCATAGAAAGAGGAATATTCCTCTCAGGATTGCCTTTGTGCAGGAATGTACCCCTTCATGCACAAAAACAATCCCCCATGTAACAGAGGCACCCTTTCACCATGGTGCAAGAGAGCCTGCATTGTTGGTAGGCTGCCATAAGGGCACCCGCGAAGGGGAACATGTAGGAAAGCACTGTATTGACTTAAATATGGGGCATTCCTGCCCTTTCCCTTTCATATAGGGCAGCGCAGCAAGGTGACTTGCTGCGCTGCGGGACAGCTTTGTAAATCTACCCCCTTTGAGCTTAGTGCTTCAATAAACGCTCTTCAGACTGAACACTGACACACAAGTAGTGTAGTCACATTTCTCCTTATATTTCTTCTGTTGTGGCAGCTATTTCAACTGAAGCACTACTGTTAGTACCCACTCAGTTATTACAATGATAAGGTATCATCTCACAACCTGATTAAATCATTTACACCTATCTCACTTTCTTTCTTTCAATGGTTGCATATACAATATTGCAATAATTTGGACAGAACAGACGAATTGCCAAGTGAGTTTCACCAAATGACTCAAATGTGTATATAGTAGGACATTTATCAGTTGCAGATTGGTGTTGCTAACGATAGTGTTGATGTGTGCAGATAATAATCATAATTTATTTCAATAATGTAGCCCCTCATGCCACCATTTCCCCCATCTATAAAAGCTGAAGATAACAGCTGTTGCAATAATCAGATTTAAAGGTACTAAATCTACTGACCCTGGAAGGAGGAATAATGAGCTGGCCTTGCCAGAATTCAGACTTGTGACATACATCAAATCTTGAAAGATAGCTCCTCCTACAGCCAGGCACTCAGATTCTTCATTTTGTGGATGTATTTTGGTTAAACTCAGGCCTTGCAGATAGGTGAATATGTTCGTAGTCTTCTTTATGTCATTCACTATAACATAATCTATTTTTAACCATGTAGGCCAAAGACGTTTTCCTACATCCAAATGTGCAAACGTCTTAGGCAGCCAGGAAGGAACTTTCATGGCTGCTTTAATTTCCTATACTTAGGTAAATTTGGTTTTGTACCTCATATTAATTTGGGTTTCAGGTAGGTACAGGAGCCCGACTTAGAGAAGAGCCATGTGGAGATATTAGCTGGACCTAAATGGACTACAAGGATCACTGGAGAGTTTATCACAGAAAGCCCCCCGCACCTTTCTGAGGATATCAAAGTTTGAATCTTAATTTGTTAACCCTGATAAAATAGGAGGGAGCGAATCTCACTTAGAACCACATCCATCATAACCCTTAGTTTGTTTAGTCCTTCTACCAAAATTCATTGACCCATAGTATCATAGTAAGATCAAGAGTATCAAGGTTGACGAGAAGTCTGTCACATATGAGTTGGATGATTTTGTTGGCGATCATACATAAGATGATGCCACTAATCACAATTTTGCAATTATTCAATGATCATGCCATGCAGGGAACACATGGCCTTTCACTGTAACTTGGTGAGAATGACAAGGATCCTCATTGGAGCTCCACAAGTGGTGCGCCATTGCTCCTCTTTCTCTTGAATGGGACGGGTGAGTAACAGGCAATGCTGAAAAATTGCGATTCTCATATTTACATGACTAGAGAATCTGGATTTCATTAAAGACACAGAGGCTGACATTATGCATTAATCCTTTAAACCAGTCCAACCAGCCGCTTACATCACAATATTAAAAGGTTCCGGACAATAGGGACGAGACGGCCACCCTGATTCCTCCAGTATCATGGAAGATGATGTGAAGAACTATACACTGTTCTCTAACTTGATTTGAGAATGCGTCTACAATGTTGTCAAGGTGGTGCATGTTGTCATTCCAAAACCATATACTTCATTCTGTCCATAGGGCTACAGACTGCTATTAAACAGGTCAATGCGCCTCCAGCATATGAGCCATCTTCAAGGACTCCCCACCGGAACCTCGATTTTTCTCACAGTTATGGTTATTTTTTTGACTAACTACTGCAGGTCTGTCCTCAACTAATCACACACAAACAGATGGCCAGACTGAGCAGATTAATAAAGAATTAGAAATGTAGCTCTGCTGAGTTTCCAGCTAGTTGGATTCAGTTGTAACAGCTTTTCCATAGGATCACAACTTTACTGTATATAGGGTAAACCTCTATATTTCCTAGTAGCATTCCCACATGTCCGTAACATCTAGGAAATAAAACAGGAGAACATCCAAGAGGAAAAAGAGGCATGTGAAAAGCAGTCTGACAAGAAAAGAAGCACACCCATTTACTTTAAGGGAAACAAGCTTTGCCAACCACTAAAGATTTGAGCTCGCTCAATAAGATATATTTTCTATTTAGGTACATAAGTCCCTATGAAATGCATGCTGTACTAGGGACCAGTGCTGCGTGGTTAGCACTACCATCGAACTTCTTCATACATCACTCTTCAATGTCTTTCTTAGGCTGGTAGCACTTGCGATAAGCTCTATTTGTCCACCAAATGCCATCAAACAGGGGTAGATTTGTATCCCAAAGAGAGACAGAGTCCAAGCAATCATCAAGGACAGCATCAAGGTACAATGCAAGCCTCATTGAGACTGCAATCTCAGATCCTTTTGCTGACCTGTCTTGATATCCTGTGAAACTTTGCTCTCTTCCCTCAAGAGTTCAAATTCTTGCAGGAGTCCGGCTGTAATTTAGGTGGTGCTCGGAAGGGTAATGCCAAGGATCAGGTAGCCTACCTGTCAAGTCATCAATGCCAAGCGCTTCTCAGTGGGCAGGAGAGATAGTGGGCACAGGGACAGGTTCTGTTTGGGGTTGTCTGGGCAGTACATGCACATTGTACATTAGGCATTCACTCTGAATTTGCCTGCATATGCATGGCTATCATACCTTTAGCTCGTCTAGTTGAATAGTAAAATATACCATTGTGACGTAGGTGCAAACGAATCAAAAGTATGGCAAGTTACTGTAGTATTCGCTCTTCATGGAGTAACATATTTGAAACTAATATTTTATTTGTGGCAATGTTTTCATTTTGCGTAGGTCCTTCAACTCTTCGGTAGAAAAGAGCCCAGTTCTGAAATATGAGCACCGATAGTCAACACAAGAATTAATATAGTACTTCTTTCTTACCAACAAATTCTAAGCTTACCAACATAGTGATTTGTGACGTCTGACCAACAGATCGTGCTGGCCACATCCATGTCACCTTGTGCAGCAGTCAGATTCGTAGCTCTCTTCCTCTCTGCCACAGCCAGTTGAAATCACTGCTTCTGGAGATCAGGGCTTGTCACTCACTCGCTGAGTTCTAAGTTACCCTGAAATGTCACCTCAAGATCAGAATGAATGAACAACCAAAAACGTAAAAAGGCCTACTGTGTAAAATATATCTTGCTCTGTCATTTTTTTCTGTTAATATTTTGCTGTCTCCTCATAACAAAACAGCATATTTGTCTAAATGCTTAATCGCCAATATGGTTTATAGTATCAACAGTATCTGCCTATCAAGCTTTGTACTTCCGTTGTCATTAAGTATGCTTTTATTGCCTAACCCTTTACATGCTCAGAGAGGATAGGGTTGTGGAAGGATTCATTCAAACAGAATCTCTGGATTAGGCAATGACTAGGAAAAAAACAAGCACTTGCAATGCAATAGGTCTCGCATTATTAAAGTTTTAGCTATTGGCATTGCTAATAATAATGCAACATCAATATCTCAAACATTCAGTAATGTGAGACCCATTGCATTGCATATAAGGAAAGCACCACCGTGTATAGCTCAGGAAGCATGGTGGAGGACCTAAAACTACACAGCGATACTGAAGCACCGTTTTCCTGTCATATCTAACAAGCTATTCAATGAACACTTATTTGTAGCCTCTATACACCACAGATTTCTTTTTACTAGGTTATTCCCAGCATGCTTTGTGCTTCTTAGTCTTTTACAAAATAATTACCTTGTTTCGCCACATTTTCAGCAGATTCGAAGTGACGTGCTTTTTTAGTTAAATGTATGTCAGTAAACATGTAGTCCCACTATAGGTATGAATGTGCTACGAAGCAGGATCATACACTTGGGCACATTTAGACCAACTATTTATTATAAGCGCAATCACCAAGAAACAACGGCATCTACTTATTTCCAAATATCTCATGGTGAGTAAAACCACAAAGGAACTTCTTGAGCGATGTGAATGAGTGGAAGAAAATCATAGGACCTGGAGAAAGTCAGCGGAAGTAAAAACAGTAGTTTGTGATGTAGGCAGGAAGTAAACAAACACACATCTCAACACCAGTTGAAACGCAGACACTTACGAAGCTGCCGTTGAGGGGGTGCTGGAGAAAGTCAGCTGAAGTAAAAACTGTTGTTTTTGATGTAGACAGGAAGTAAACAAACACACATCTCAACATGCAGTTGAAACGCGGACACTTACGAAGCTTCCGGTTGGGGGACTGGGTGGTGTTGCCCTCTCTTGCTTGGCCTATGACAGTCAGTGACCAGTGTGCTTGGTCAGACATCTCCCTTACCTCCTCTCTCGGCATTTACCGCAGACTCCACAGAATCCACACAAATCTCCATGAGAAAGCCATTAACCTCTGAGGCAGACTGGGAGGTGAGCTGTAGTGCGATCCTGACAAGGTTGTTCAGGCGCCCTCGATGAGAAAGCCATTAACCTCGGAGGCGACCGGGACGTGAGCCGTGGTGCGATCCTGGCGAGGCTATCCAGGCACCCTCGCTCGCGATAGCGAAAGTTAAAGCATGGGGGAGCGCGAGAAGAGACGCGCGTTCACAGCGCATATCTCCAAAACAGCTCGTAAAAGCCAAAGTTAAAGCGTGGGGGAGCGCGAGAAGAGACACGCGCTTTCACAGCGCATGTTTTCAAAAACGCGCGGTCACAGCTATTGCCTTCAAAATGTTTTTCAAGCTCATGCACCTCTCCTGTCCCACTTCACTAACCTACCCGGTGACATTAAGGCTTGCTTACGCGTGCAGCGCACAGCGCTGCATCGGTAGGCGGGACCTAATAAGTAAATAAAGACAGATATCACAGAACTGACAGTATCAGGGAGCAGAGTTCTCTATTTCCTTCTATATAAGTTCCACACACCTCTGAATTAAAGAGGAGCCCTCTGCAGCCAGGTGAACGGCAGAAAGACAGGGCACAGACAGGGCAAACAAGATGTTCAGTGAGGAAATCCTCAAGAAAATGAAAAATAAGCCCAGAATCCAACATAAAATGTCTTTATGTGTATTTTGTACCCTAAGGTGAGTTAATTAACAATTTAGAAATACATTTCAAAAACTATCTGGACTAGTACTTTACAATTATAGTCACTTAAGATTCAGAACCCAGATCCTTGGTTAAATGGCTCTCTGAAAGACATATTTGGATGAGGAAGAGCTATCTTAAACTCCAAATCCGATTACCTATCAGCTATGAATCTCAGCTAAATTAAAGTTATCTAATGCTCTAAAAGAAAGTGGTTCCAAACTTAAAACAATTGATTATGCCAAATCAATATCAATCAATCAATCAGGGTTTTGTGAAGCGGGCTACTCACCCGTGAGGATCTCAAGGCGCAATGGGGGGTGAGCATCTCCGTTGGAGTCATTGGCAGATCCACGTCTTGAGGTCCTTTCTGAACTTGTGCTGTGTTGGGCTTCATCGGAGGTGAAGGGGGAGTTCATTTCAGGTCTTGGATGTGAGGTAGGAGGCTTCATAACTGATAAAAAATGTAAGCTAGCATCAAGTCTGAAATACCTTCCAACTCGTAATTATGACCCGTGACTAAACACGGGTTTACACATGGAAGGGAATAGACTCGCCACTCGTTTTAGGCCCCTAGACAGTGCATTATGGTTCATAGGGTACCCCAATATAGGCTTGAGTATCCTCCTAACCTTTCCCCTACATTTAAAATTACCATTACACTACATAATGGGTTTTTGGTATTGCCCTTTTACCTAGTTAAGTGTTGCATAAAATGTTGTGTGGTTTTCCCCAAAAACTACCCTCATTAATTATGTATGAAGATTCTCAGAATCGTAGCAGGATTACCATTTTCTGCATAAAAACTATGTATAAGGAGCATCCCTTCCGTCATCCTCGACAGACATGACACAGCAAGGTAGAATCCCATGAGGGTACCTTTTGGGAATATATACACCACATCTTGGCCAAGGCAGGCAGAGGAAAAAGACTTCCATGCTGACACACTGACGTGAGATGCTGAGGTTCCTGCGTGCAGATACTCCAGCTCGCCGTGGTCTGACATCCCTCAGAGGGTGTCTATCTCGAGACCAAGATGGGGTCCCACATTCTCTCAATCCAGGTAATGGGGTTGGCTTCAGCCTATGGGGGATTCTTAGCTCTACACCTACATACATGATAGGTACACTTAGATACATCTAGGTGGGGTTGCATCCTAGGAGTATGCATTATTACTGTCATATATTTTTATGCTTGCCTGGATTCATTGTTTTTGCACGTTATTAGGAACCTACCATCCTCTTACTCTGTTGGTGCTTATGATCATTTTTATCTGTTTCTGTCTAATGACACGTGTTCAATAAATGCTTATTGAAAAACGCCCCCACCATTTATTCTGTGTACTTCTCTCTGAGACAAAGTGAGCACGAGTGACTGAGCGAAAAGTATTGAACTGTTTCCACGATCCCTGATGGGACAGGGATCATGTTCGTTAGTTGCCAGTAACTATTGTCTCCTTGGTAAGAGGAGTTTACAGTGGCACTGTGAGCTAGCTGGTATGCAGGTGATCATACCCAGAGGGGGTGTCTGGAATCAGTCTGGACACCAATCCCACAGTCCATGTTGTGTAAACGCGCAGATCCTATATAGTTTTATAGGAACTGCAACACAAGTGTAAATCTTTCAACAGCAAAGAGAGCCTCACAACTGCAGTGCAATGTTTATTATCCCATTTTGACTTTGGAAATGGACAACCAATACTACCTTGAAGGGCAGTACTTCATGTAGCAGCACACCTAACATACAGCAAATGCAAATTCATCCACATTGTGCCTCTGGTAATATCACTAAGATAGTTTCCACTGTAAAGAACATGGCACCTAACACACACACACACAACACCACACACATGCACACACACAAACAAACACACACACAAACACACACACTCACACAACCTCTGAATTCAGTTCTGAAGGATAAAAAAGTCTCAGGAAAAAAAATCATCTGCTCTGGAAAAATATCCACCTTCAAGAGAGCTTTATCAGGTGAACCCTCACATAGATGATAGGCACCATCCCCAGGGTGGGAGAAGGGAAGTCCCTACGGCCACCAAGTGGGATGTCTCTGAATGGATTCCGTTAACACCTTTCCTATTGTGAGAAGGGGAACAGGTGGTATAGGGTAGCCTAGTTCTATAGCAGCCCTTGACAAAGTTCAGACTCAAAAGAGAAGATTTTCTTTAATGTTATAGTACAGGAAGGCCCGCTAGGAAGTCTAGGGGTAAATAAAGTCTATGGGTAAACTTAGAGGTAGAGTTGAAAGGTAAAAGAAAGACCCCTGAAGCTGAGACAGAAATTCACCATTTTCCTATTTGGTTGCCTGGAACCTTAGGATAAAGTAACAAAGACAATAATCCAAGTATCTTTTCAAATAGAAGATTTATTTGCAGCACAACAACATAACAGGACTGGTTAATGCGAAGGTCCAGTACAACTGACTCTTCAGCTGACCAACAGCAGTATTCCATTTAGAATTGGAATATGGAACATTAAATGAAAAGCAATAAGGGAATAAAATGACAGCAGAAAGAAGGATGTGAAGGAATGCAACAGATAATTTTGCTTCCATAAAATCTATACAGGGTAGAAAATGTTTCACTTTCACTACTGGAAGTGGGAAGTCTATATTTAGTTTAGCTATTCTTCTCCATAAATGCTAAACAAGTATACCCTTAAATTCTCTCATTTGTGCATTCCAAGGAGAGAACCTTCCTAAGTCTGAACAGAGGCGAATACTTTCTTGTTCCTCTCTGCCTGCAAGAGCACTTGAGGAAATCTACCCCATCTCTATTTTAATTTTCGTTTCCTATATTTTGCTCCTGAGCTCGTTTCACCAATAGTCCTACTAACTATCACTCTGTCTAGTTAACAAATCAGTAGACTTGCATCTTTATGCAATTTTATTCAAAGTTCACAAGCTTAGTGAGATGTAAAGTTTCAAAATAATAACCTTCATAGTAGTGAATGTTTATCCCTGATACCACTCAGGGCCTCAAGGAAAGCTGATGGACTGTTGCCAAATCTGGTCCCCACTCCCAGCATATCTCTAATCCTTGCCAGGAACCCCCAGGTCCTCCTTACTCCACTGGGTCCTCAACTGGGTCCTCCATATCTGTTCGCACCAAAGGCCCTTGGTGCAGCTCCCCCACACTGCTTAGAGCTCAATGTTCTTCTGTACTTCCATCCCTCCCTTCCCGTCATAACCATTCTGCTTGAGGCAGATTATATCCAGGCGCGATAAGTTCCACACTTTGGGCATCAGAAGAATGCAGCTAAAAAACAGAAATGTTCTAGGCTGGACAGGCAATATTTTACATTGGTGGTTAATTTGAGAAACTTTGCTCACAACAGCAGAGTTTAGATTTACAGCAAAGTAAATGACTTTGCTGTAAATCTATAGGCAAAGATTAACCATTGTACGCCCCTACGACTGATCTGGAGGGTCGAAAGGGATCATCATCGTGAGAATGAAGCCTGTTTGCACTTGTGGGACTTTTCGTTTGATGCTAGAAAATGCAGAGTCTCGGGACAGAGGTTCTTTTGCCTGACTGAAAGAAATTCAGAAACCCATTTGAGATTGCACATTTCTCCTGCTTGCCCACGGGGGACTTTCCTTCAGTAGCTGTAGGGTATAGAACGTATTGAGAAGCAGCGCTGTGAATCTGGCCTTTAATCTCCCAGCAAATGTCTCTTGAGGAGCTTTTAGAAAGAGATTGAGTGCCAATAGTAAGCACCACAGTAAAACAAATTTACTGAAAAAGAAAGGAGAAATCTGACACCTAAATTTCCAAAAGCCCAAGTATGTTTATTAAGTACTTCTTTTAAATGTCCATCTTTTTCATGCTAGCAGAATTTAGAGCACCTATTATCCATGTATTTATCACTGGTGTGGATGCATGGAATTATCACTAATAGCACCCATTAAACAATTAACTTCAAAGCTGAATTTGCTGTTTGTTATTGGTGACTTTCCTCTCTATACTGTTTAAATTCACAAGTACAAAGCAATTTGCAGTTGTCCTTGAATAGTCATTCTAGTCACAGATCACAGCTTATATGATCTAATTGAACTCTTTGACAAACCATTCTACATTTCAAATGAATATTTACAATTGATTTACATTAATATTTTGCCTAAAAATATTTTCACTAACTTTTTCAAGTTAGATAACATTTTTTACTTTTCCTTATACCTTACCATATTGAGACTCCACAGTCAGGGTAGACTATGGCAAAGTAAAGAGAAAATTAAAAAAGCTTGTTAAAATATATTTTAAATTAGTAACAATTTTGTTCATGCTAATATTATTGTAAATTAATGTATATATTTATTTTAAATTCAGAGCTAAAGAAAAAAGCTACAACATTAACATATTATTAAATTAAAACTTTAATTGATTTAAATATATTGAATGGAATAAAAATAAAAAATTTCTTAAGTCTAAATTAAAAATAGAAATCCACCTAGAGCAAAAAAAGATATTGTATTATGCATGAATAATTATTAAAAGTAATGTAATGAATAGCTTGAAAGTCATTTTATTATACTTTACAAAATAAATATGTTACATACATTTTTACTGTCATAAAAGGTTGCCAAAATATTTTATAATTAAATAATACATTTTTTTGTATTTTTTTTTAACATTGAGCTATATTTATTAAAATGTTAATTTTTTTTAATAATTACATTTTATCTAACATTATTTATATTGGGTTTTATTTTAAGTCCCTACCACCATTATTTTCTATGGGAGGATGCTGCAGTATGAGTGGTTGACTATATGTGGTGCTGGACGTACTCCAGCTCTGAATTTTAGTAATTTAGTACTGTTTTGGGTCCCTTTTTAGAAGTTCAGCTTGTTAAGAGAATGAGCTTTCACTTTTCTGAGTGTCTGTTTCCCCTTCCCTAAACCCCTTCTTACTCCTCCTTTAAACTCCTCCCATGTAGTTATAGGTATGTCCCCTTCTCCAGCACACTCTTCCTGGTTCTGCCCACATTTACTACTAAGGGCCCGATTATGGGTAAGGCGGTCCGAGGACCACCAAACTCGCGGGGAGTGTCGGTGGTGGTCTCCCCACCACCTTATTATAAGTTAGGCAGTGGGACCGCCACCATCCTGCTGCAGCTGACAGGAAACAGTGGTTCCATGGCAGTGTTTGGCAGTCAGGAGGCATCCATATGATTGGCGGAACCACTGCGGTCCCGCAAAGCATGTTAGGAGTTTGCTCTTTGCCAGGGCTTACATGGCGGTTCCTCATCCAGGTAAACCCTGGCGGAGAGGAAACAAAGGGATCCTAGGGCCCCCTGTGCCTCTGCGCCCTATGGATGCACACAGGGGGGCACAACATGTGCCTCCCTGTTTGAATGCCCGTAGTTCCTGCATGGCATGGAGGATCTGTTTTTGGCATTCCCATTGCGGTGCCTGTTTTTAAAGGCATCACTGTGGGAACTCTAAAAAAAAGCCTGTCAGACATGAGTTACCCTCGGAATCTGGTGGGTGGCCCCACCACGGGTTTGGCAGAGGGGCGGACCCGGTTCCGCACCGCCAAACTTGTAATCAGACCCTTAGTGGCAAACATATGTGAAGATCTTACCATAGAAAAAATAGGAGAGGTGGAGATTTACACTTGTAGCTTTGTGAACAACATTTTGTAGTACTTTAGAGGTAATACTATAGTACTACTAAACAACATGCTATGAAATGCTATTTATGAATAGGTCCCCAGATGTGTTAGTGCATTATTGTCATTGAACTGCTTGTGCTTTGCTGTCATTTAACATGTTTGTGCTTCCTTCTTACTGTTCCCTAATTTTGTTGTTGCTTTGTTTTCTTTGAATTGATTAGTGCTTCTTTCATTATGTGAATTAAAAAAACTAGGAGGAGCACTGCTGCAACCTCAGAGCAGGAACATATTGTCTCCAATGAAAAGGGCAGGCTCACACGTTTCTAATGACACTTCTCCTGAGTTTTTCCCTGCCCTAAGAGGGAGGGCAGAATTATTCGCCTGGGTGCAGACCACGTTGAAAAAAAAATTATATCTGCCATTTATCCCTGGCATCTGGTGAGTTTTCCTTTCCCTACAGCGGCCAACTAGGAAGGGGGTGGTGGGACAGCGGGTGTCATGCCTTGATCAGACCTCCAAGGAAGGAAAAGGATTGCTGACATTATCAGTCTGTTAATAGAAGGGCAACCGGAGATGTCTATTGCCAAAGTGGGAGGATGTGACTTCTAGTGCTTCCACACTGTACAGTTAGTGAGGAGAACATAGTGATCACGTCCTTCACACTAGAAGGGCTTAAAGGCTATTATGGACGACCTGTATCTGATAAAACGTGTGTTTTTTTCTGCTGTTTTAGCATCCATGTCAGCAGTAACTGAAACAGCATCCACTTCATGTTTAATCGTAAAGGGACTCTGTGTTACTTTCTTCTTATAGATGTTCAACCTCTACCAGTTTTGGGCCGTTTTCTTCAATGAAGTCTGAACTTGCGTCCGTCCGCCACCCCGAGGTGGAGGGACCAGCCGTAGGGGCAGCGGCGGTCCCTCCATGCCAATTAGGATGTGACCGCCACCCTGGCGTTCACATCCCGTATCTTTAACCTTGCGGCGGGTGCTGCTTGAAGCAGCACTCGCCGCAAAGTTAAAAATGCATGTATTGCATTTACATGCACAAAGCGGCAGGCACCGCGTGGTGCCTGCCGCTTTGTGCATGTAAATGCAGGGGGGTACCATAGGTACCCCCATGTGCACCTCCCACCCCCTGACACCCTGGGGGCCCGCAACGGGCCTCCAAACTCAAAAAACTACATGCTTTCGCACGGCGGAAAAGCCACCGTGGAAAAGCATGTTTCCTGCCCCATCCTGATATGGTGGCGGTGTCTGATAGACACCGCCACCATATTAGAGCTTTTCCGCCATGGTCAGAAGGCGACCGGGGCGGAAAAGCGGTGGACGGTTTTCCCGTCGGTTTTCCCGTCCACCGATGACCCCCCAGCCATCCTAATCTGGCGGGGGGTCTTTAAAGGCACTGCTGCGGTGATTCCGCATCCTCCGGGCCGGCGGTGGATTCCGCCGGCCCGGAGGATGCAGAATCACCGTAATCCTAATTGGCCCCTTTATGTTAGATTAGAGCTCTACAACATGTAGAAATAATTGCATGGAATGAATTAAAATGGAAATAGTTTATGTAGTCAGTGCTTATCCTGAAAATCTAGCATAGATCCCACACTTCTGGATCTATGCGGGCCATTGCATAGGGTGGCTGCATCTTCCTTGCCAGACTGCTGTACTGAACATACTCTGAGCTTCTTGCGGCAGAACAGTCTGAGCCACCCGTCTCACACTGTACTGTCTATGACACCTTTTTGGTGTTTTTCAAACTCTCTAAGCTGTTGCACCTCTGACATTTCAAGATGGAAAGTTGATCATTTGCATCACACATCTCAGTACTCTGATGTATTGGCTCAAATTAATGTTGCTTCTGAGAAATGCCCAGTCCGTTTCAAGCAAACAGAAAATGGGAAACTGAAATTATCTTACTCAGAACTACCTTGTTATTCGGCAGGTACTTGCCCTTTTTGCAGCAAGTACTTTGATTGTTAACAATCAACACTAGAAATGTATTCCTTTTTGCCTCACAGAAATCTTCATGGTCATAAATCATTTTCCAAAATACAGGAGTAGCATCACTTTTGCACTCTTGGCGCTCATAGAAAATACATGAGTTCTAGGAAAAAACAGATATTGGCAACATTCGAATTTATAGGCCACGTCAGCTACTGTCAAACAACTTATTACTACTAGAATGAACTGGTGTCAGATTTAGTATTCTTTCATGCAATGTGAAGCAGCAAGGGATTTTATGCTACGGTACATTAAAGGGAGAGGGCAGAAATGCTCCATATTTACGTGGATATTGAGCATTTTCTCTCTCTGCGCGCTGGAGCACTGTGTGCTGCTTGGCGCCAATGCAGGCAGGACTGTTTTTATGCAGGAAGGGTTACCTTTGTGCACAAAAAGAAACCTAAAAGGTATTTTTTGCATTCTACATAACGCATAGAAAGAGGAAGTAATGGGGAGAAATAAAGATTTTTCTTCTTGATATACCTCGTTCAGGAAATTAAACAGGCTGGTCATTCTGGCTGGCTTGCAAGGAGCCCACCAGGCAGTCGTACGTCGGCCCACAATCCCAAAGGGCAGCTTTTCCACGCTTGAGATTACGATACTCGGTCTCTGGCAGACTTTCCATGTCAGGCATTCCGGCATGGAAAGCCTGTCGGAGAGCGAGTTCGGGGGCCCCTAGCAGTGCCCCCTTGCCTCTGCAGTCTCTGGTTGTGGGCCGAGGGGCCACCTATGGTGCCCCCCGGTGTTCATCCCTGAACTGTGTTGCAGGCACCATAAGGTGCCTGCCACAAGGTTCAAAGATGAACACAGACTTCCATTCCTCTATGGGAGCTTGTGTTACAACTGGTTTATGGCCGTAACATGAGTTCCCATAGAGGAATGGGAGTATGCGAACGAACAGTGTTGGGTCGCAACATGATGAAGCAGTTGGGACGGTCGACCGGAGGTCGTCAGTCCCGTTTCCGAGATGTTGTCAGGCAGATGTAAGTCCACCATTCATCATAATAGTTGTTTTCACTCTCAATATACTTTAGGTAGTAACCAGCATCAAATTTTGATTTAAAAAAGCTGAACGTGATGTGAGGCCTCGATTTTAAAGGCTTTCTTTAAATTGCCAGAGCGTTCATTTTTCCTTCAGTAGATGTGTTATTATGTTTCTTGTCAGCTAAACAAAGGCTTATTGTTTGCATTAGATGCCTGATAGTGAGGACTACGGGGAGGAAATTGACAATGAGCTTGGAGAAATAATTATCAAAGGAGGCCTTCTGTTTACTGTGTACCAAGAGAATAGGGTGTTCATATCTGACAGCTGCAGGCCTAGTTTCAAAGAGCTGGGAACTTAGGGAGTATGTTGACTCCCCTCACATTCAGCAACTTGGTTCGTATATGGTGGTGGAAAGACCTATGGTTGTTTTGTAAGCTAATATTATATTTATTTGGTATGTTTATAGCTAGTTAGGCATCTTTTCCCTTGACTACAAGAGGGAACAGATCTCTCTTTGGGCTTTCCCTGAGTATAAAGCTTCATTTTATTTCCATTTTCCAGAACTTCCACAGAAGTTATATTCTATGATGTCACTGTCTATGCTCTCTGGATAGAAATAACCATTAGTTACTCAATACTGGTTCTCAATTTATGTTTAAAATAGAAAAGGGAAGTTTTTTTATGGAACATCTTTTTGCAACAGGCTGCATAATTTGCATTATGGCTGTTAATGTATCTCATTTTATTATGATTTAACTTACTGGCATATATTAGCCTTCAAACTACATTGCTGTATCTCCTAAGTTTACTTCTACTTTACATGTATACTGGGTGGATTAACATCCCATTTACTCAAAATAATTGATTCTTGGTCTTTATTGTGGAGTCAAATTGACTTCACGAGTTGGAAATGCATTTGTCATGTTTAATCCCTTACAGCACTTCAAGTCAACTAACAAAGGTCCATACGACCATTGGGGAAATAGATTTGATTATTTTACCAAGAGACTGAGGTGTAGATCCCAGCGCATCATAAGTAATAAAGCTTGACTGTTAGAAGTTGGCCTGATGTATGATGTCCATAATTCTGTGGGCACCTTGTATCAGTCCAAACAATCCCTTATGGTGGTGGTTGTAAAGTCAACCTTATAGACAAGCTATACTAGGGGTAGCATGGACTAAGCAGTCTTAGGCTAAACTCAAGAGGGCATGTGAAGCCAGCTGTTTACCATATGAAATCCTGTAAAATCAAATGAAAGGACACCACACAAGTTATATATTATAAAAAATATGTATTTATTACTAGAATAATCCTCTGTACTCTTTATGAGTGCAGAGGCACAAGCGTTTAAACAAAAGCACAGTTAAACATTCAAAAGTTGCACAATTTTGTATAGGCCCGGTGGCCACTCAAACCATATACTAAAATAGTGGTATAAGTACCACCTCTCGAACAATGGTAAGGCCTAGGGCGTTGTGAATCGCTGGGACTACTCGGGACAAGCAGTGATGAAGTCGGGAGAGGCCCGCGGGACACGGGTGCAGTGCCTAAAGCAGAAGCATATGCCAATGCACAGTCAATGGCGCGTAAAAGTTAAAGAGTTACTGTTTTGGAAGTCGTCCGAATGGAATAGAATTACCACACTTTAAACTAGGACACTAGAGGTGTAAACCACTACAGGAGCACCGGTGTTAGATCGTTACCTCACCCACAGGAATCGGGTGCATAGGTGCCAAAGTGTGTCGGGTTTCGTCGTGTAGATATATGGAGCCTGGAGATGAAGATGCTGCAGGCGGCCAGGAGGGAAGAGTCCGGTTGGATCCAAGGGTGGATCGAAGATGTAGAGTACCTGAAAGCAGAGGAGACAGAGTCTGGGTCACTAGCCAGTGACCAGGATGGAACCCGGAAGGAACCAGGCAATGTTGGGCGCAATCAGGTGGTTGTCAGGAAGCTTGTCTCCGCTGCCACGTAGACTCAGGGGCATCGACTATGACCAGGAGTGGAGCACAAGTTGTCCCACAAAGGCTCTCGCTGTCGGCAATGTCAGCTTCCGGATTGGAGGTAACAAGCCTTGGCAAGATCAACCCACGCAGGATTTGAAGATTGCTTCTTACTCAGACCAGAAAGGTCAGCGCGGTGGCTCCTATTCAGGGGAGTGAGGACAAGTCTGAAGCAACCAGACTAGCAGTTTAAATTTCAAGATTCGTTGGTTCTGGGGCCACTAGCCAATGGGCAAGCGACCGGACCAACGCGTCAAGCAGGAAAATGCAAAAGGGCCCCACGCAGAACTCGATGAGTATGGAGGGAAGATCTTCGGTGCACAAGCTGCTCAGGGCTTAGGCTTCCTAAACCCCAATGCACAGGTTTGAGGGTGCCTCGTGAGCTGCACAGTCAGCACTTTGCAGTCTTTCCAAGATGGCCAGCTCCAAGCTTCACGTCGCATCCACGGGTCTCAGATTCACTGGGACTGTGGATAAAGCTGTTAGAAATCAGGGAAGCTAGGTCTTTTTGATCTCTGTCACTCGAGTTCTGGACATAACTGCAACAAAGCAAACTGTTTGGCGCTGGATGGTGCCTGTTTGCACAGGGTGGTCACTCCTTGACCACAAGGGAGATTCTTCGGTCTTCCACGTCGAGTGGGATGTTGAAGGGTCCAGAGTTCTGTATCAAAGTTTCGTTCAGGATAATCTAATGCTCCTGGGCACAGCTCCTACCTTTATTCCAAATCAAGGGGCTGGATTACCTGCTAGGTCCCTCCTATGGGTGGAACCCAGGAAGGGGGTGGTTACACCCCTTTCCCTTTGTCCAGTTTCATGCCAGAGCGGGGACTGGAGTGTCCCAGCACCGGTTTGAACTGGACTATGCATGGGAAGCCTTGTGCTCCCCAGGCAGAGTCTAGTTTCATTCAACCCTCCCTGCTACAATCCACCATCTCCTATCTGGGGTGGTGTGACACCTCCCTGTGACAGGATACCTATTGTCCAGGCCTCCCCTGCTGGAGTTTCAGTCAGCAGCAGGAGGCCAGACTCGTGTCTGTGGCAGCAGCGTCCATTTCGTGATGCTGGGGCTTTGGTTAGATTTAACCGCGTTTAGTTAAAGTAACACGTCTTCTCCCTCTAGAAGGGTGGAATGCTACCCCCGTCGCCAGGACTGACGAGGGGGTAGTATTCCAAAGCGTATGACACCTTACACGACATGTTTTGATAAAGCCAAACCAGAGTTAGCAAATAACCGCGAGGATTACAATGCACTTAAGAGTATATGGTATGGCAATATCCTGGAACAGCCAAGGGAATTGGTCCCGACAGCTTCAGACAGGCTCAGCTCATGCTAGAGCACCATCTCACATAAAACCAAGCACTCTGCCTCCAGGATTGTTAAGGCCTGCCTTAGGAGTGACTTATAGGTATATATGTGTCCAGATATAGGTTTAGATATAGGTATACTATATCTAAGCAAGGGGTGATTACACGACCTTGCCCCAGCTGAGTGATCAGCCAGTTGTGTCATTTTGGATAGCCAGCCAGGGGTGGCAAAAGATATGCTGCAGCACCTGGTAGGCCTTGGATACACCTATGCCCTGGGCACCTATAGTGCACTGTACAGGGGCTGATAAGGTGAACCAATGTTCAATTGGGTATGTACCTAAAGTACATGGATGTGAATTTAGAGGGAGAACAGCAGGCTTTGGGTCTGATTAGCAGACCCACAGCCACATTATGTCGAAAACCAGTGAAGCAAAAGCAAAAATCTGGGGTGACCATAGGAAAGCAGACCCTACTCTCCTACAATGACTATCACCTGAATTGGTTTCTTAGTGCTATAAAAGAGACACTTGTAAACAGATTAAATGTGGCTTCAATGGAAAAGTTTTGAAATCCTTTTTAAAATATGTAATGGAGGATTGACAATGAAGGGCTACGAGCAAGATATTCCATGTTTTTGCTGGAGTCACAAATAAAGCTTTTGTCTCCATAACTGGTTGTATATAATTTGAGGGAATGTAGAAGGTGTTGCTCGTTTCATCTGTGACTCTTCGGGGATTTGTGCCAACAAAATGTTTTTAGATTGTTGAATACACTATGGTCATAGCCTTGAAAATAGTTCTGGCGTGAACTTGAGGCTAGTGGAGGGCTTTCCGGCTCCTGATACTTGATCAGAGTATTACATACTGCTGGTAAGAAGCAGTTTGTACCAACACTAGAGTTTAGTAGTTGCCAAGAGGATTGTGTTACCTTAGTCTATTCTTGTTTGATTAGTGACAATAGCAACTTGAATTTTGAAGTGAGGTTCAATAAATGGATATATCTGCGGTAAAATTTTCTAATGCTAGAAGCATAATTGCAAACTTTATTCAGAGGTATGGGAAGCAGAGAAGGGCAGGTGGCATGCATGGGACATCAACAGGGTTCAAACACATTAATTTTAGGGGAGGTCAGGAGAACACCACTTTGTCTGGATTGAGTTTCTGAGAGGCATATTGGGCCCGATTCACAGAATGAACTTAAGACTCAATCCTAAACTTACTACTATTTTGGTATTCACAGAATGCACTTACTACTTTTGGCATTCACAGAATGAACTTACTACTTTTGGTATTCACAAAAGTTAGGATTTTTTCTTAAGTCTGTCTTAAGTCTGTCTGAAGTTTGTCTTAAGACAAACTTAATACAAAATCCTAACTTCTGTGAATAACAAAAGTAGTAAGTTCATTCTGTGAATGCCAAAAGTAGTAAGTGCATTCTGTGAATGTCAAAATAGTAGTAAGTTTAGGATTGAGTCTTTAGTTCATTCTGTGAATCGGGCCGTTATCAAGGGCAGTATTGCCGCTTTAACAGCACTTTTTGCTGCTAAAGCGGCAATATTTTTATTTGTTTGCATGTTCTAGAAACAAGTCTATTATTTTTTGGGGTTTGTGTATATCAGTTATTGGTAATTGTTTGACATTTGAAATATATAAAGATAGACATTGTTATTTTTACATGTTTTAGAATTGTACAATTATTAATTTTTAGTTTTGAGACGTGGCAATTATTGGGGGATTGAGTGAATTTAAAAAAAAATCAAATTATATTTTACTTTACATTAATTGACATCTATTAATTAGTTTTATTGTTTGAATATAAATTATCTAATGAATAATTTCTTTTTAAATTTATGAAATTAAGTAAATATGGGTGATTTGAAGGAAACCATCTTACATTTTTATTATGGACTTTGTAGTATATTGGGGAAATTGATGGCTTGTTTGTACTTAATGAATTATTAAATTATAACATAGTTAATTAAACAGCAAACAAAGTAATATTTCAAAATTGTAAGCAAAGTTTTTGGCTTAGAAAAAATAGAATAATATTTTTTTAGGTTTGCATTATTGGCCTTTGGTAGTATGAAGTAGCAAAAGGAAAACTAAAACCATCTTGCCCTCAACCCCTTGAAAACATTAAAAAGTAGACACGCAGTGCACAAAGTAATAAATGATTGAGGTTCTCTTATATAACCAATAGAGAAAACGTATCAAAAACACCAAAAATGTAAATAATTGATTTAGGTACATATAGAAACAGTGGTTGTAAAATCCTGATATAACTATTGATGTGCATAGTAGCACTCATAGAAGCGACAATTAGGGTGCAGAGATTATGGGTATTCTGCAATGGAAGGACGCTGGTCATTTGCATCCATGCTTCAACCAGGGTGAATGTGGAATGAACACTGTGGATGTGCTGCAGCATTTCTAATGCAGAGGGGAAATAACCAATTTTCTAAACTACAGAGTCCCACTGTCTCTGACACAGCACCTAGGCTAGATGTGGTCAGCCTCGACTTCTGCACCAATAACATTTATAAGGTGGTGTATCTGAACTGAAGCCATTCATTCTGAACCACAGAAGCTAGTTTAACCATAAAAGTAGGTTAAATTCGTAATACCAGAAATATTATGAAGGACATAAACATGTTTTACTGAATCTTGAACTACATCAGAGTGTTAGCTATTGCCAAGATGTTGTGTTTTTGTATTTTCTTTGTTTGTTGAGCGACATCCATGTGTTTATAATGGCCACGATTAAGCGATCCACCGATGAGGCTGAAGGCAGTGCAAGTTTTGGGTGGTCCAAAAGGTGTTCAGAAAACATGGCCATCCAATCCTTGGCCTCTCTCTAGAGCACACACACACATCCATTGACGAAGCCAATGGTCCTGGCTTGTTTAAGATGTATGTCATGTATTATGTTGTCTGGATGCAATAACAGAAAGCTCAAATACCGGTCAGGTAACACACTATGGTAATCACAAATGTAGGTTATGTGGTTAAGCCACGCCTATAACTACATAGGCTATGTCCCTTTAAGAGATTCACCCACCCCCCTTTTTTCATCCCACTTGAAGCCCTGGTTGCACTTGTTATTGTAGAGCAGGACATTAGAAGTATGAGCCTCCTTCACAGTGTGCAGGTGATCATGCACCCACCTCAGCATTCATCTATTATTATTATTATTATTATTTTTATTATTATTATTATTATTATTATTATTATTATTATTATTATTATTATTATTATTATTATTAACAGATTTATACAGCGCATAGCTGCCCCAGCAACGGGCATACACTAGTGTGCAGGGCCTCAGACCTTTCACAACTTTTTCATGAAATATTTAAAAAGCCAGATAATCAAGAACAGCCAAATCTCTCAGACAAAATGTGTGTTCGCTTTTATGTGCAGTTTATATAATTCCTTGAACCCATTCCTTACATACAGAGGATGTGGACACCGTCCTTCACCCCTCCAGCTGCTGGTCAGGATGGAGGCTTACCACAGTGGAACCCATACTCCCTGGGTCTGATGGTGGCTGAGAGGAGACCATATGTGTTGCAATCTGTATTGGAAATTCAGCATCCAGACACAAATGTAGTCAGGTCATGATGGGTGCCATCTTTGCACCGCCACTCGAGGACAGAGTTGGAGGTTTGCCATGACCTCTGATGGATGAGAATCCATTTCTAGGTCAGGTTCTCCCCTGTACATGGTAGGAATAAATGTTGTTTTAGATTTGGTGCATAAATCACCTTCAACTTTCTTCTAGACTAGCCCAATGAACTACTAGAACAACCAGTACATACATTTGTTTAGGATTGTACTAGGCTCACAAAGAAATTGCACAAATGCACTGTAACTAACCTCCCAAAAATATTAAGAGCCATGGATACTGATTTTTGTCTCCCACCTAACCCGATTTCCTCCTCTCCATATTGGAATAAAGTTCCAGCACTGAAGACAGTGCGACAAGAGGACTACAGTGCAGCCCACCCACCATGACTCTTTAGAGCACTTGTACTGATCTGTCTCAACAGGATGAAATGCTGACGTGGCATATCCTGATTTTAGACTGGCAAATCTTCTTAAATGTATGCAGATCTCTGCACCTAGTATGTTGACAATAATTAAACTAATTATGGGCCCGATAAGGATGGCAGACGGACCAGCGTCTGTCCGCCACCCCTGAGGTGGAAGGACCGTCCACAGGGGCTGCGGCGTTCTCTCCCTCGGAATTAGGATGTCACATCCCCTATATTTAACATTGAGGCGGATGCTGCTTCAAGCAGCACCCACCGCAAGGTTAAATGTGCATGTTTTCCTTTGCATGCACGAAGCGGCAGGCACCGCGTGGTGCCTGCCGCTTCGTGCATGCAAAGGAAGGGGGGTACCACAGGTTCCCCCCCATGTGCACCCCCACCCCCCAACACCCCTGGGGGCCCGCAACGGGCCCCCATACTCAAAATCCACATGCTTTTCTACTGCGGAAAACCCGCCGTGGAAGAGCATGTCTCCGCCGGCATCCTAATATGGCTGGCGGTGTCTCATATTAGAGCTTTTCCGCCGCGGTCGGAAGGCGACCGCGGTGGAAAAGCGGCGGACGGTAAAATGACCCCCCAGCCATCCTAATCTGGCGGGGGGGGGCTTTTCTGTGTCTGCCGCAGTGAATCCGCATCCTCCGGGCCGGCGGTGGCATAATCGGGCCCTATGTTTTGCTGTCATTGTGTCGGTGTTCATTGTAGACTGGAGAGGAAATAAAGGTGAGAAAGGAGGACAAGGAAATCAAGGAAGATGCAAGAGGAAATTATGAATGAACAAAAAAGGAGAGAGGTGACAAAAAGGAAGGCAGTGAAGAAATGTGAGGTACTTTGGAAGACATGGAAGGTAGGAAAACATAAGAGGAACAAACGAGGTAGGAAGGTGATTATTAGACCTGGAATCCTATGCATGGCTTTCCCCAGTATTTTTGCCTCTGCCTCCTGTATTTGTGCTGTGTGCTAAATTTGGTTTATGCTGGTCTAGCTGCTTTGGGCACGTTGCCTCTGTTGATCAGTGCCAAAGTGCAAGTGCTCCCTCCATAAATTGGGAATATGAGTTGGTGTTTCCATGATTGGCTTGTTTGACTTACTACTAAGTCCTAGTACAGTGTGCTGAGTGTGCTGAGTGTGCCCAGGGCCTGTAGTTCAAATGCTGACAGTGGGCCTGTAGCACTGATTGTGCCACCCAAACAAGCAGCCTTGCAAACGGTTATCAGACCTGTGGTTGCAGTGTTTGCGTGCAATCTCTACTGCCATGTCGACCTAGCAAGTGCACCCACTTGCCAGGCCCTAACCTTTCCTTTTCTTACATGTGAGTCACCCCTAAGGTAGCCTTAAGGTACCCCTGTGGGCAGGGTGTAGGGTATGTGAAAGGTAGGACATGTCCTGATGTGCGTAACATGTCCTGTAGTGAACTACAGCGAATTTAGTTCTTCACTATTGAAAGGCTATCTGTCGCATAGGATAGAATGGGAGTTTCTATCTAACATCTTATAAATATAACTTCCCATTGGGACCAGATAGGATGGTAAAGTTTAGTATGCCTGAACTCAGAATATAAAGATGCATCTTTTTTTTAGGATGATTTTTATATTCTGCATTTGAAAATGCCACTTTTAGAAAGTAGGTATTTTCTTGCTTAGCCATGCTGTGTGCCTCTGCTGGTTTGTGGATTGACTGTCTTGCTTTGGAATGACATTGGCTGGGGATGTGCATTCACTGTAGACTGCCATTGGGGGTGGTTTAGGTGTGTTCTGCCTTTCCTGGATGAATCAGGGCTGGGTTGAATTGACCTGGGAAGCATTTAGAGTAGGGGAAGGAGATTTCCTTTCACCTGAATGGGCCTGGTCTACCTTACGCAATGCAGTGTCCTCCTCCTGACGGGAAGCTGAACCAGAAGGTACCGGGACACAACGAGCTCCAAATACCTGCAGCATCTGGAACTGCCTGGACCTACAGCTGGACCTGCCTGGCCCCTGCCTGACCCTTTCTTGAGTCCTGCTGGCCTCTTTACAGTGAGTTCCTGATCCCCAAGACGTACGCCCAAAGTCATACCCCCAAAGTTGTAGACCCTTGGCTGGCATCAGTTTGAGCTCCTCCAAAGAAGAACAGGTGAAACCCTGAAGTCAGGCTCTTCACTACTGCAAACGTGTCCATTTGCAATGATCTGGTGAGACCTGCTCGTTGCACTACAGCGACCACCAGCAATGTCTGGCAATCCAAGAACTACACTATCCACTATAGCACAGCCTATGGTGATTGTCAATGCCAAGATGTAGCAACAATTGTCCATGAAGCTCAGCTAGCTCTATGTGCTACAGTGTTGACAGCCTGTGATGCTCGGCCTGTTCTTTGCACTACATCGATGACCATCAAAGGTGCTCTTAATGCTCCGCTTAGCCTCCTCCACTGCTAACGGAACTCTTCGCATCGGACTCAGAAGGTAGGTCTTCAATTTTACTATCCTGGTCCCTGTAATGCAGGGCTGGGTTTGACGGATGAGGTTTCCAACATGGCTGCCGCAACATGCCACAAAACAAGGGGCAACATGCGTTAATGGAAACCCCATCCACGTAATGACAGAGAGGCCAGAACTTAAAGGGTGGCCCAGAGGTGAGGGTGGCAAGATGGAGTCGGAAAGGAAGAGGCACGAGAAAGTGAAGAGCTACCAGAAAACAGAGAAAGCCTGGGGAAGATGTGGGGCAGTGCGGCAAGAGGATCAATGAAACAATATCGATGTAAAAAATATCGAGTTACAAAAATATCGAGGTAAAAATATAGAATACCAAAATATCGACCTCCTATCTCCAAACAGGTAAGTACAAAAATATTGAATCAAAAATATCGATGTAGAAAATATAGTTAGTCAAAATATCGAATTTTTTTAAAAATGCTTCAAATTAATTAAAAATAATTAAATAATAAATATAATTAACTTAAACATACTTAAACTACTTAAATCACCTTAAAATTAATAATTAATTAATAATAATGTAAAAAAATGTTTTACAAATTAATTTGTAAATGCATATATATATATATATATATATATATATATAAACATATTATTAATACAATATTTACAATATTTTTACTGTAGGATAGCGGAAAGTGTAAAATTTACTATAACCACTCCATTAAATGCAACAGTAGAGAAAGCGTTGGATAGCGTAGGAGTTAAAATTACCATTCCCACTCCAGGGAGTGCAACAGTAGGGAAAGTGTTGGATAGCGGAGGGGTAAAAATTACTATTCCCACTCGACAGAGTGCAACAGTAGGGAAAGCATTGGATAGCGTAGGGGTAAAAATTACTATTCCCACTCCAAAGAGTGCAACAGTAGGGAAAGCATTGGATAGCGTAGCAGTAAAAATTACTATTCCCACTCCAGAAAGTGCAACAGTAGGGAAAGCGATGGATAGCGGGAGGGTTAAAATTACTATTCCCACTCCAGAGAGTGCAACAGTAGGAAAATAGTTGGATAGCGTAGGGGTAAAAATTTACTATTCCCACTCCAGAGAGCGCAACAGTATAAAAAGCGTTGGATAGCGTAGGGGTAAAAATTACTATTCCCACTCCAAGGGGTGCAACAGTAGGCAAAGCGTTGGATAGCGGGAGTGTTAAAATTACTATTCCCACTCCAGAGAGTGCAACAGTAGGGAAAGCATTGGATAGCGTAGGGGTAAAAATTACTATTCCCACTCCAAAGAGTACAACAGTAGGGAAAGCATTGGATTGCGTAGGGGTAGAAATTACTATTCCCACTCCAGAGAGTGCAACAGTAGGGAAAGCGTTGGATAGCGTAGGGGTAAAACATTACTATTCCCACTCCAGTGAGTGCAACAGTAGGGAAAGTGTTGGATAGTGTAGGGGTAAAAATTACTATTCCCACTCCAAAGAGTGCAACAGTAGGGAAAGTTTTGGATAGCGTAGGGGTAAAAATTACTATTCCTACTCCAGAAAGTGCAACAGTAGGGAAAGTGTTGGATAGCGGGAGGGTTAAAATTACTATTCCCACTCCAGAGAGTGCAACAGTATGGAAAGTGTTGGATAGCGTAGGAGTAAAAATTACTATTCCCACTCCAGTGAGTGCAACTTTAGAGAAAGCATTGGATAGCGTAGGGGTAAAAACAACTATTCCCACTCCAAAGAGTGCAACAGTAGGGAAAGCGTTGGATAGCATAGGGGTAAAAATTACTATTTCCACTCCAATGAGTGCAACAGTAGAGAAAGCATTGGATAGCGGGAGATTTCAAATTACTATTCCAACTCCAGAGAGTGCAACAGTAGGGAAAACGTTGGATAGCGTAGGGGTAACAATTACTATCCCACTCCAAAGAGCCCAACAGTATAGAAAGCGTTCGGTAGCGTATGGGTAAAAATTACTATTCCCACTCCAGAGATTGCAACAGTAGGGAAAGTGTTGGATAGCGTAGGGGTAAAAATTACTATTCCCACTCCAATGAGTGCAACAGTAGGGAAAGCGTTGGATAGCGTAGGGGTAAAAATTACTATTGCCACTCCAAGACGTGCAACAGTAGGCAAAGCGTTGGATAGCGGGAGTGTTAAAATTACTATTCCCACTCCAGAGAGTACAACAGTAGGGAAAGCATTGGATAGCGTGGGGGTAAAAATTACTATTCCCACTCCAGAAAGTGCAACATTAGGGAAAGCGTTGGATAGCGGGAGGGTTACAATTACTATTCCCACTCCAGAGAGTGTAACAGCAGGGAAAGCGTTGGATAGCTTAGGGGTAAAAATTACTATTCCCACTCCAATGAGTGCAACAGTAGGGAAAGCATTGGATAGCGGGAGATTTAAAATTACTATTCCCACTCCAAAGAGTCCAACAGTAGGGAAACCGTTGGACAGCGTAGGGGTAAACATTACTATTCACACTCCAGAGAGTGCAACAGTAGAGAAAGCACATACTTCATATATGAATAAAAATAAATTAAATATTAATAGCAAATACAAATTAATTAACAATAATTAACAATTTTATATAACAAAATAATTAATCAATTAAAAATACCCAAAACATAATTACAAATAATTACCTATTAATACTAATTATTTACCAATTAACAATTAATTAATTAACAATTCAAAATGTATTAATAATTACAACAAAACAAAACCAAAAAATATATAAGAATATTTATGTATTCACAATTAAATTACTTCCCACCATATTCCCCTATAAACCCACAACCCACTACAGAAAATACATTTATAAAATTAATATATTAACAATTAAACTATTAATTAAAAATAATTATCAATTATGTTTTAATGAATTACCAATTAAAAATGTATATATCAATTAATTCCAAATAAATGCCAAAGAATAAATTTAAAAATGTAATTAATTATAATTAATTTACTTCCCACCCTACTCCCCTATAAACCCACAACCCGCTACAAAAAATACATTAATACAATTTACATAATTATCAATTAATCAATTAATTAAAATGAATTATCAATCATATTTTAATTAATTACCAATTAAAAATTTAAATATCAATTAATTCAAAATAAATACCAATAAATACATTAAAACATTTAAATAATTAAATGTAAATTACTTCCCACCCTATTCCCCTATAAACCCACAACCCACTACAGAAAATACATTAATAAAATTAACATAATTATCAATTAATCAATTATTTAAAATAATTAACAATTACATTTTAATTAATTACCAATTAATAATCAATTAACTAGTAATTCTAAACAAATACCAATAAATAAATTAACATATTTAATTAATTATAATTAAATTACTTCCCACCCTATTCCCCTAAAAACCCACAACGAGCTACAGAAAATACATTAATAAAATTAACACAATTATCAATTAATCAATTAATTAAAATAATTACCAATTATATTTTAATTAATTACCAATTAATCATCAATTAACTATTAATTCTAAATAAATAAAAATAAATTCATTAACATATTTAATTTATTATAATTAAATTACTTCCCACACTATTCCCCTATAAACCCACAACCCGCTACAGAATTATATTACGCAAAACTTAAATACCATAAAATTAATTAATTATAATAATTTATAAAACAAATATACACTTTCACACATATACTAAAATAAAATATACTTAAAAAAATGTATATTAACTTACTTACCTCAAATTCAATATTTTTGTTGTCTATATTCTGTCATTCTATATTTTTGTTGTCTATATTCTGTCATTCTATATTTTTGTTTTCTATATTCTGTCATTTCTTTATTTTTGCTGTCTATATTCTGTCCATTTGATATTTTGTCTATTCTATATTTTTTTATTCGATATTTATCTATTCTATTCGATATTTTTGTAGTCTACATTCTGTCCATTCGATATTGTGTCCATTCTATATTTTAAACTCGATATTTTTGTAAATCGATATTAAAAACTCGATATTTTGCCTGTATACCGCGGCAAGACTGTAGGCCCGGACAACATAAACGGAGGAAGCGAGCCAAGGAGGGCTGGCCTGCTAAGCAAGTGAGGGAGAAGGCAGAGAGCCAACCGAAGGCTCCACAGGTTCAGAACGTCCGCGGGTGGAAGGCGATGTGTTGGTTCCACTTGCTATGGCTCAAGAGCAGAGCCATGGCCCAAGGCAAGTTTAAGGGTTTTCACTGAGAAAGAGTGCAGGGGTGTTGTGTTAGCACCTAACTAGCCTTTACAAACCGGCACAACCACTGGCACAGGGATTAGGTTTTCATAACAGCACAAATACCTGGACAGATTGTGACAGTAAAATTCACTGGGTAAAGGGTTGTAATTGTACGGTTATTGGACTGACTCTCAGAACCTATTTTTTTTTTCTCCAGAGGATGACTACAAATTCAAAGAAAGGGACCACCTGAGAGACAATACCACAAGAAGAGTGTGAATACCTCCGCCATCAGCTAATTGAATGGACACACCGGATAAAAAAAACTGTACTACATAATGCCTACAATAAAAAAACCTTGGGCCTGATTCACAGAATGAACTTGAGACTCAATCGTAAACTTACTACTATTTTGGTATTCACAGAATGCACTTACTACTTTTGGCATTCACAGAATGAACTTACTACTTTTGGTATTCACAGAAGTTAGGATTTTGTCTTGTCTGTCTTAAATCTGTCTTAAGTCTGTCTTAAGTTTGTCTTAAGTTTGTCTTAGGACAAACTTAAGACAAAATCCTAACTTCTGTGAATACCAAAAGTAGTACATTCATTCTGTGAATGCCAAAAGTAGTAAGTGCATTCTGTGAATACCCAAATAGTAGTAAGTTTAGGATTGAGTCTTAAGTTCATTCTGTGAATTGGGCCCCTTCTTCCTACCCTTGGCTGTGTGCGTGTCTGACACCCTTTATCTGATCTGCACTCCATTGAGGTCAGTCTGAACTTATGATGTTCCCCTAGTCTTGAGTGACTAGATGACTAGCAATGACACATTGTTGTTTTAGGTTAGATTTGTTATCAAAACTTTGAAATTCCCTTTCTCTGGTTCTACTGATTTTATTATTTTGGTGTAATATTATTTACCATCTATGCTATTTTTCTAAATTGATTTATTATTTTTCTTTGTGTGCCAAGCTGCCGGAGGGCTGAGCACAGGTTAATTCTGTGACTTTTGTCATTCACCCTGACAGAGATTGTGGTTTTTGCTTGGGTGGGGGTACCAATAGCCCATTACACCATGAGTTGTTTAATGACTGTTCAAATTGGAGACTACACCATCATTACACCATGAGTTGTTTAATGACTGTTCAAATTGGAGACCTGAAAAATCATGATGGAATTCCTTTGTTGCTTTCTGTGTGACCACCCGTGGTTTATTTGTAAATACATTTTTTATTGTACATATTTATGTCTTTTGAGCACTGCACCATCTGCACTATTGTTCAGTTACTGTTGCTATATTGTGATTTATGATTACATAACTTTTTTCCATAAAGAGAGGCTCTTGCATACATTTGGTTGTTTTGTGGTGCTGTATGGCGGCAAAACTTTGGAACTCGCTCCCGGCTCTTATTAGAGCTACCCTGAATCATCTGGCATTTCGAAAAGCCTTAAAGACCTGGCTCTTCCCTACTTCTGCTCTCTATCACTCTGTTGCACTTTTGGGCTCTTGTCTCAGGTCTCTGGTTGCGCTGGGACGCCTCGTCACTGAGGCAGCCATGCGCATTACAAATCCGAAATAAATAATTAGTAAGTAAGTAATATTTATTGCATATGGTTAATTAAAAACTTTACAAAATTGATACAGAATAGTATACGAACTAGCCTTGGTTAAAATGCATTTGCGCTCTTTAAAAAACAAGTTCCTTTTTTTTTTTTTTTTTAAACAGTGTTACGTCATCTGCGGCCTAAGCCTCTCCTGACATGTCAGTCCTTCGTATTTTCTGGATTAGGATACTCGCCTTCTGTAAGAATTTGGAGGCCCTACAGGCCGTTTGCAACTGGAAACTGTTCAGTGCTAACATAACGGCAGGCCTGCATGTTCTGATTTGATGGAAACGGAATATGTGTAATAGATAGTAACGTCTCAGACTAGCCAATGATGGACAAATGCACAGGATGTGAATCAGTGTTTCTTCAAAACGGCCACATAGTCTGCATAGCGATGTTGGCCATGTTTGCTTCCATGCTGGGGTCTGATCCTTTGTGATGTAAGTGCCCAGACGTATGCTTAGAAGCATTTGTTGTGTGGACGGTGTTATATAATTGACTAGGTATGGTTGTGGGGCACTTCTCTCATACGTGGCTAGCACCGTCCAGCCATGTTTTTTCTTTGCGAGGGCAGCTTTGTCGACAGTCCTGGATTTTTGTTTTGCTATACTGTTGACTTTTTTTTGAAGGCCGTGAAGAGGAGGTTTGTGTTCCATGCCTCTCGCATATTGAGTTGAGTTAGTGAGTCTTCCAAGGATGTTCTCCATACGTTTTTTGCATTTGTTCTGTTATTAATTTCGCCCCAGCAATGGCCCATCAGCGTGTCCTCATTTGCTGCCCTTAATTTCCAGCACATTTTTAGTATCCCGGCTTGCCTAACTTGATGCTGGTTTGAAAGCCCAAATTCCAGGCGTATTTGCGCTTGTTATACAAACCTTGGTATGTAAAAGATGTATTTGAACAGATTTGACTGTTGTAAGTTCAAGAAGTTTGCATCTTTGCCTCTGAATAGCTCCGAACTGTACGTAAGGGAAGGTAGAAACTTTGCCTCAATCACTTTCAAAAGGTACAGGTTGGATGGGCATTTCAGTTTTGTTTTCAGTAACTTTAGAGCAAACCGTAGTTTATTTGACTGCGCTGTTCTATGCAGTTGGTGAGTTTTAAGTGACCAACTTGAATCGACCACTACCCCCAGATACTTGTACGAGTTACTTGACTCTATGGTATTGCCCGTGATGTGCCATTTAAAGGGTTGTCGCCCTTGCTGAGATGAAAAGCACACGATCTTTGTTTTATTGTAGTTAATTTGCAACCCATTCGCTGAGATGTGATCATGCACTCTTGTGATGGAGCGTTGAAGACCCAATGGGGTCTGGCTGCAGAGAACAATGTCGTCGGCATACTGTAGGCTCCTTATTTTGTATTGAGCTAGCTTTGGCGGGTCACTTTGTGTCTCCGCGATGCACTTGTCAAGGTCGGCGGTAAAGATGTTGAAAAGAGTTGGGGCTAATACGCATCCCTGCTTCAGGCCAATTAGGGTTGGGATTTTTTTTGTTGTTCTATCTCCATTGCCTAATTTGATCTTGACCCAGGTAGATGTGTATAATTCTATTATTGCTCGTAGCAGGTTCGGAGGAATGCCTCAATTGACCATCTTTTGCCATAGAATCTCCCTTGGGACAGTGTCGAACGCCGCCTTCAGGTCTATGAAACAGCTGTACAATTTTGTAGACCTTTCCTTTGCTCTTTCGACAAGGAGATTTAATGCTAGAAGATTACACGTGGTGTTGGTTCCGGGCCTAAACCCAGTCTGGGTAATAGGGAGGATATGTTTGGAACTAACCCACTCTTCCAGTTCTCTCAGAATATTAGATGCATACATTTTTGCCTCAACGTCAATTAGGACGATCAGCCTATAGTTTTCTGGGTCTGTTCTTGCACCTGCTTTAAATATAGGGTGCAAGATGCTCCCTCTCCATATTGTAGGAATATTTCTTGTTTGGAAGACATTGTTGAACAAGGGAGTAAGATATTCTGCCCAGAAGGATTGGTCAAATTTAAAGATGCCATTTGGCAAACCGTTTGGGCCTGGCGCACCTTTTGACCTACGTTTTTTGATGACCAAATGGACTTGGGATGGCGTAATCCGATGTTCTTCACAGTTTCGGGCCGCTTCATTATTTTCATATTGTTGGAGCGTAAAATGATTTGAGTCCCATGATTGAGGTTTGGTCTGTTGTGTTTGCTCCAAATGCTGGATCCAATCTTCCTGTAGAATATTTGAGTTGATGGTCTGGGCGGCTCCGTTTGCTACTTTGTTGATGTCTGCCCAAAATTTCCTGTTGTTATTTGATTTACTAGATTCTAATAGTTGTTGCCAAATTTCTATTTGTTGATTTGACTTTTCAAACCACACATCTTTTTTATATTTTTGCCGTAGATTGTGGATTTGACGTTTGGGGTCGTCACCCTTTATCGTGTCTTTTCTTGATAACTTTCCTATTTCTTGATTTAGAATCCTTTTTTTGCTCAGTATTGAGCGCGAGGGCGCCTGGAATGCCTTACATGGTTTCCTTTTGATTATGTGTATTTGGTGGCCAAATCTTTCCATTAGGGAGATGATGGTCTTTTCCCAGTTGTCCTGAAGAGACTGTTTCCGGTAGCCTCCCTATGCACTTTTTTCACGTGTGCCGTGGTTTCTTCAGCGTTCTTTCCGTTCCATACTAATCGCTTAAGATTGTATAGACACGAAGGTTCGGTCAGATCATTGCCTGCTGATGCCCTAATGTATTGGAGACTGAGCTCGATTGAATGTGGGCTGTGGTCGCTCTCCAACCGATGAGTTATGCTGAAGGAAACTATTGTTTGCAAAACCTCTGAGTCCACTATGGTATAATCCAAAGCCGCTTGAGCCTGTTTGGTTATTCTGGTTAGGGACGCCGGTTGATCTTGGGGAAAGCGACCATTCAGAACGATAAGTCCAACGTCGGTGAGCATTTGCGCGCACTGCTGGCCTTGCTTATCCTTTTTATGATGGTTTGATACCATTGGAGGGATGGATTTGTCTTTCCGTTTGTTTTGGATGCTGTTGAGGGCGTAGTCCCTAAATAGAAGGAACATATTCAGATCTCCTGACACCACCAGCCACGCCTGTGGGTAAGTGGATTGAAATGATTTAATTAGCGCCTTTAAGGTCAGGATTTTCTCTGGTTTCTTATTTACATCCGGATGTATGTAGGTGTTACAAATTACCAATTGCCGAGTCTCTTGAGGGCCAGAAGTGCTTGAAAACGGATCGGGAGGTAACTTGATGTTAATATACTGGATACATGTTTGTCCTTTGTCAATGGTAGCATGGGACCAGGGAATGCTAGTGTTCAGGTAAATTGATAGGCCTCCTGCGGCCCTGCCTATATTGCCTCTTCTGGTGGCATGTAGTTTAATTTCTTTAAAGCCATCAATTTGTTCCGCAGTGGTTGACCAAGTCGCCTGGAGTAGGATGATGGCAAATTTATTTAGAAATGCTAGTAAATCAGCGTCTTTTGTTTTGCCTCCCAATCCGTTTATATTCCATGAGCATAATTTCAAATTTTGTGTTCACGCTTTATTCATCATATGGGCTGCTGGACTAGCTGCTGGGGGCAAGATTTTGCGTCTCTCAGTTGGTCCGCCTGTCGTGCCGTGGTGGATGATTCAGAGGTTGGACCATTCTCCCTTGGTGCTCCCTGAGTAGCCGACTGCTCCCCGAAGTACTCCACAGCCTGGACGTGCACGTTCCTCGACCTGCGAGGATAACAGACCCGGATATCTCTTCAGTGGAACCGGTCTGATTTCTATTCCCCATTTTGTGAATATGTCTCTGTTTTGCCAAAATTCCTTGGCTATCCTTGGGTCATTTCTCTCCCGTTGGTGTTTGCAATTGGATGAAATTCGATGCTTTCGATATGGTTGGTGTTCAGATGGCTCAGAGGTTCTATCAAATTGGTTAGTTTTAGGATGGCGCTCCGATTAAGAATATCGTGCTTCCCCCTTGAGCTATAATGCGGAATAATTTCATGTATAACTGAGCCAGCTGGGTACATTGAGTCTGGATCTTCTTCTTGCTCCTTGTTCCGTGTTTCAGTGGTTGTTTTGGCTGTCATAACTGAGTTACCCTGGAATGGAATAATGGACTGGGCTGCTGGTTCAGGGGCCGGAGCATACTGAAGGGATCTAAGATGGTCGCGGCTTACGGTGGAGGATCTTTGATGCTGCACGTTAGGGCGAGGATTTTCATTTTGTGCTTTTGTTATTTTTGGGAAGTAGTGCATGATGCATTTTGGGTCTGCCTCGGGATTCTGCACTGAAGGGCTGCACTCCGGTTTCGTTTTTAAAAGATCTTGTGTGGAAGTGTGTACGCTTTGACACCTGGACGATTTTGTTGATGTGACTGTGTGGGGCACACTAGGAGGTAAGGATCCCTGCCAGGTTTCCCCTTGCTCCATCTCGACCTTAGGGTTTTCATCTTTGGACTTTATTTCTTGCGGAATTTTTTCTGTGGTCAAATTCGTTGTTTGATTGCGGGCCCCCAGGGAATATTGGCCCTGGGACCTGTTGGGCTGTGGTGATCTTTGTTTTCTTTGCGACTTCTTTTGCCTAGATTTCCTTAATCGCTTGCGTTCTCGTTTAGTCAAGGAGGGGAATTGTTTTTGTTGCCCATGGGGTATGGGACCAAGATCCTCACTCCCTAGATTAGTTGGATCCAGAGTGCGGTTGTCTTGGAGAGTAGGGTCTTCTAGAAGTGCAATATGTGCTGTTGATAAATGATTTGTCGTTGGGGGTCCTTCCGTTGCGTCTGGTCCATAGTCCTCACCAGTTGAAATGTCAGCGCTGGTTATACTTGTCAGGTTGGTGGAGAGAGTATCAGTAGGGTGAGTTTCCATGGTGTGTTGGTGCTCTTTTGGTTTGTTTTGGACTTCCCATAGAATGTCTGTTAGGATGGTCGGTAAGACTTTTAGTTGGTTCATTGTTTCCGAACACTGGCATTCGTGATACATTGTGTGGGTCTTTCTGTACCCGCTCTATGAGCGAATTGAGCTCTAGTATCTTGCTGTCTATACCAACTACGTGAGATGGCAAAATTTGTAGGAGGTCTATCTGTAGCTCTCATTTTTCAGAGTGTCGGAGTAGTGCTGAGGAAATGGTTTCCATAATACTAATGAATGTCGGCCACAGCGGTGCCTGCGCTAATGGCTGATTGTCAGATTGATTTCTGGTGGATTGTGAACTGGTCCTAACTTTGACCCCTGGCTTATTCTGAACCAGCACTCGGGGATCTCCTCCCTGACCTGTGCCTGGGGTAAGTGTTCCTTGTTCCCTTATTTTTCTGGGCTCAGGTCCTTTGGGAGGAGTTGTTTTGGTTGGTGAGCAGATCGAGTAATGAAGGGGGAATAATCCCGACGGACCGTTCGGTGTTTGACAGTTTGCCTCTTGGTGAATTATTAAACTCCCAGAACGAGTGGAATTGTTGGCTTCCCGAGTTTCTGGACGTGGGGGGGATTGGGATTCATGTCATTTTTGTTCCTTCGGTTGGCCATCGAGGCCAACTGTGCTTTGTTGTCCCTGCCGTACAGTCACTCCTTCCAGTTTAGGGGGCGCATTGCCTTTTCTGTGTTCGTCCCGATAGTCATGGTCGTCTTGAATCCTTTCGACCATTCCTGTGCCGGTTGCGTCCTTGTCTAGTATGTTACTAATATCTGTACTTAAAACTGGGTTTGCGGTCCCAGGGTCAGACTCTGTCGTGCAGAAGTAGGAGCCCAGACTTGTTGAGCGACGCTTCATTGGCAAATTTTGTGTTTTTACCGTTGATACCGCAGCGTGAACATTTGTGTGGGTTGCTGTTTCCGTTAGGTTTATTTGTATGTTGACTGTGAGTATGTTAGATGTTTTCCAAGGGTTGTAGCTGACCTTTCGTGGGGTGTTGCTCAGAGGCTGCGAGACTAACGGCATCGAACCCACTGACTGAGATGTTCTCTTTTTGCTGTTTGTGGGTGAGGGCTTCTGCAGCACGGATGGCGACAAGGAAAGGATTAAGAAGTCTGTGATCTTGGAATTTTTTAGATGTGAGGTTGGTTGTGGTATGTTTTCTATGAGGGTGTTGGCTATTGTGTGTTGTGCTTCTACTGTGTCTTCTAATTTCTAATTTAAAATATTTCTAAAGTGCAGCGTACACCTTGCGGTTTCTTGGCGCTAGGGGGATCAGCAACTGAGGGAGAGAGACCGGAAGAAAGGATGAGAGGAGACATTGAGAGAGTTTTAGGAGGGGAAGGCCTGGCTGAAGAGGAGCGTTTTCAGATCTCTACGAAAGGGGAGGTACTGGGTGGCAGAGCGGAGATGATCGGGGAGAGAGTTCCAGAATGTTGGAGCCAGGGTAGAAAAGTTGGCCCCGCCCCACTTTTTGCGTGTGAAGCGGGGGATCTGAAGAAGGGACTTGGAGGAAGACCGGAGTTCTCTTGCAGGTAGATATCTGAGAATTCATGGGTTCCTTCGCTCTTTTTCCTGGAATGTGCTTGATTTCTTTTCTTGTTTGTGGGATCTGTTCTAATTTTCCCAGATCTCATGATGGTGAGGAGGTACGGATGTTTCTTTGAGAGAGCCCGCTTCCTTCCCTTTTCTTTACTTCCTTCGGCCACTCCGCCTTCCATACTTCCGCCTTCCATACCGCACCCTTGAACTGACTGGTGCGGGTGGCACTTGAGCTCGTGAATAAAGGTGATAGGTAGCGGAAGTATGTATTTGGTTGGTGGTTGATAGTTGTGAAGTGGTAACGGCTTGGGGAAGCCAGCCCAGCCTTGGAGGTGGATGGATTGTGCTCTCTCCGGCAGAGATTGAAGTGTGGATAACTCCTGCTGCCCTGGTAAGCCACTGTATCTTCCCCTTTCTCCTTTGACCTGTGGATTATTCCGTAATGTGGATTAACGGGATGGGGTGAGACAAATGGGGGGCTATTACTGCACCTTGAGCTATTAGGTGCGCAGCCCTGAAGCCCGGATGTCCTGCAATCCGATGATGTTGTTTGGTTCCCTTGCTCTAGCAGTCTGTTGCCGGATGTCCTAGTATGCCGGAGCCAGTGCTGCTGGTGCTGCTGATGCTACTGATGCTCTCTGTAAAAACATTCTGTATTCGCTTTCTTAATTCCCAGGGCTCGGGGGGCTCTTCCCTCTACTTCAGGCCGTTGGGCGTGCGACTGAGGTTTTTGCTGGAGTTGGTGCTGTTCCCTGTTCCCTCCTTCGGTTTGGAGACCCCCCTCCGCCGCACTGCGCCGTCCCCCGCAACTTTTACGGAGGGGGGGGGGTTAGGAGCAGAAATCTGAACGCGGCTACAAGAGGTTGTGGGATCACAGGAGCACAGGTGAAGGGGCGGGCGCAGGTCCTGTGTCTTCGGTGGCACTCCGCTCTCTGTGCTCTGTACGCACTGAGATCCTGGACAACGATCAGCGCTGGGCTAGGCTGGGCTGGACTGGCTCTATTCGCGCAGTGTTGGTACAATGTCTGCAATGTCAGCCCCGCCCAGGATCACACGCCCTGCGCGCCTGGCTACCGGTGCTCTGCCGACGGTGAGCGCTGCTGCCCACCCGGGTCACCGACTCACTGAATATCGGCTGCTGCTGCCGCTGCTCCCGCTGCGGTTACAGGCTTCCCCGGCGGCTTTGGCGGCTTTTTTCCGCGGCTTTTCCTGGCGTGTTAAAGTTCCTCCCAGCGGCCGGAGGCTAGCTGCGAAGTTGCTCTCGCCGCGCGTGACTCGGCGCTCACACCTGCACTCTGACTCCTCTGACGGACTGCTAAGCGAGCTGCAAAACCTGGAACCTGGCGAGCATAGCATATGAAATAGCATGAAATAAATAAATAAATATGTTCATTAGTTCTAATGGGCCATATGAATTTATGGAATGTGTTCAAATTAATCTCACTGAACCGTTGTATCATGTTCCTAAAATTTACCTTTGTGCTGATTTGGGCACATGGTTTAGCCCTGTCTTTTATTCAGTTTGTGAGAAGACACCCATTTGAGAACTGGAAAACGACTTAGGATTTCGCCTCTGCTGCTTTAAATTTGACTGCAAGAGGCCAGACATAAACATTCATGACAGCCCTGACAGAACAATTTTAGAAGATATGCTGAACTGGCTGGTGCATGCACAGTATGACTGCTAATAATATGGATTCTGCCTGTGTAAGGGGACAAGAGCTGAATAAAACCACCACGCATGCAGAATCCAGACATTCACCTGCAGAGTTCTTAATTGGCACTCTGCAGATGGATTGAGATCCAGCCCCCTACAGCCCTCCTGTCATTATCGGCCGAAGATGATGTTCTGAGGGAGAGCCTGTGGGTTTGACATGAAAATTGCAGTGTTCATGAAAACAGTGTGTTTTCATGAACTTTGCTAATGGAAATGCAGAGCAAATACAGACAGAAGCCTGGGGAAATATACTGTGGCTCACAGGGTGCATAATACAGCCATAATACTCCTGCTGACAAGCCACCACTGGTAGGGATGTACTATGGGTCTTCAGTTCCTTTCTAAAACAATTAGATTGCAACAGCAGTTGTGACAGTGATTGAGATGTTGTTCTAAACACTGAAAGCCTTGAGGGAAAAGCCCTGTCATACATTTTCATCTTTTTTTGCAGTCTCATTTCCAGTCTGGGAATGTAGTCACTTCTAGTGGGGCATTGTCTATTGGAGGGATAGGGGTACCATTTCTGATGGCTCTGTGTATCATACAGCTCGCCATGAAAACAGTGTGGTTTATGAGTGGGGGCAGTGTAGTTTCTTCAAGGTTGGGTTGATATGTGGTGAGTTTAACACTCTCTAAAGAATTGTTATTGACACATCACAGGAACTAAACTCCTCGTCTTCCTCCTTAGCTTACACAAGGAGCACACTAAACAACCTTGACTGGAAATGGGCTTAGGAGATTTACATGAAGCCACACTTTAACGGCATTGGTGTGATCAAGACTGTCAAATAATTGAGATTAATTATTTTCCTGATAATGTTTATTACCATCTGTTAATAGGACCTTCAGGTTGAAGGCCATCCATTAACAGCTGCACACCTTGCCCTCGGGTATGATGTCAAAGTTTGGGGATTCCAGGATTTGTTTTCCAATCCCTCCATCACAACGCCAAGTCACATCATCATTGGAAGTTAGGGCTGAGCAATGTTCTGAGGATTGTTGTGGAAAACAGAGCCTCAGATACTCAGAACTTTTTCCCTGCATCAACTTGGCATATTTTCAGGTGGCTGCTTACTTCCTAATTGTCTAGTACATCTAGACACAAGTTCTGGATCCCACCTCTAGGCACCAATGTGAGGATTGTGTTGTATTTCATAGTACAGTTGAGCGACTTTACCATGTAATACACTAACGAAACCATCTTGAGTCCAATGAGGTTCTTTGTAAAACCTTTAGCTCAACCCTGGTAGCTGTGGCTTCGAGCAATAAGGCTGAAACTAAAGAAGTAGTGGAAAGCATTTAGAAGCACCAAACAACATAATAAGAAAGTCACACCACGCTAAAGAAATCTGAAACCAATTACATCCCAAGATGACAAAAACGCCCACCGCAACACCCATTGCCCTCCCCTTTCACGCTAAGCAAAGCATGGAAGGTGCCATATTTACAAGGCAGCGTTAAGCCAGGTTAAGTGGCGAAATGATGTTGTAGTGGTAATAGGGGCTTTTAAATATACCCCTTAGTTTTTATGGCTCTGTTGCTGAATCAGGGACTCATCAGGCTGACTCTTGGAGTCACTGCTTTGTTCTGTGACTCAGGATTAACCTCTCTTCACTAGCCCAAGGTTCAGCAGATGTAGTCCAGCAGCTGGTGCAACCTCTTTTGCAAGATTCTGGGGTCATCGGGGAAGTCTTTCTTTGGTCCCTTCTCTAGTCCAGATCTGATCTGAGGGTAAGACAAACCAGGGTACTATATGTATGCTGAGAAAGTGCCCTGAGGGCAGGGTGCGGCCACTAGCCAACACCCTGCTAGAATCTCTCCCACCCTCTGATGAGTTCTGGCTATGTGTAGCATCCAGAAATCCCCGAGTGCACTATTCCTCTGAGTTAGAGCCTGTTTTACGATTACAGCTTTATGAAACAAAAGAGTTGCATTTATAAAACAAAATTCTTTTTTTGCGATTTTTTATATCTCTAAATCGAAATGCGTCCTGAATTATTTTTGTATTTTATGCAAAACACTTTGTGGGTATCTAGAGTGAACACCGAATTATAGGGCAAATCTGGCACTCATAAGTCACTGAAAAAAACTGATAAGGGGCCTGGTTCCCAGACGGTGTTTCTTGTAAAACATTTCTGCTCAAACCTGTCTCTTGCAGGGTACTTTTGCTTGAACCAGTGACCTGTAATTAAAAAAAGTATGTAAAAATAATTCTGGCACAAATGCTTAGCCGACTTAACACAAGTTATGCACGCGTAATGGAAATGTTTGCACAGCCTAAAAAAGTAGTCAAGCGCTACAAAATATATTGTCCAAACCTCTGCCATCTTTTGTGCATCAGTGGAGAGTCTGTGTGGTTCCACTGTGCGCATGTTTTAAGGAATTATGGGATTGGCAGGGAACATAATATCTCATTCTTAGCCTGATTTCAAAGTTGCCTGCAGGCCAGTTGCCTCGTCTTGTGTTGCTGTCTCATAGTTTTTTTCTATACAGAAAGCGCTGCTCTGCTCCTCTTGACCGTAAACTCCCCAGGTATGAGAATGAAGAGGAATTCACGTTTAAACTTGCACTTGCAGTTTCCTTTTCTCTTCTATTGTCTGGAAATAATCACCAGACCGGTGAATTTCTATTGCTTCTTGGGTTAGGGCCTGAAAAGCTACCTGACGGCATACCCAGCGCTGGACTGGGAACCAAAAACGATCCTGGCAAATTACTTGGCTGGTCCCCCATGGTATTGAGGATACGGCCAAGCTGTTTGCCAGGGCTGGTGTCGTCCGATTTTCTTACAGGTGCCGATATCGCTGCTATGCTGCAAAAACAGCACTGTAACAAAAACGGACCCCAAGGGGCCCAAAACCGGCCCCCACTCTGGCGGCCCACCGGTGAAATGCCCATTGCCTGCTACTGCCAGTCCAGCCCTGGGCATAACGTCGTTCTTGCAGCGTGCTCAAAGGCTAACTCAATGTGGTTTTTCATTGTTAGCTAAAAAGAGGCATGGCATGAACGCAACCCTACTCAAGCTGCAATCACAATACTTGTCAGGGTGAAAGAAAAGAAAAACCCAATTAAACTGTGCTTAACTCTCTCGTAGCTCGGTGGAAAACAGTCAGGATTAACTTAGAGGAAATGTGTAAAGTATTTATACAGCACTTCGCACATTATTAAGGTAAAAACACCAGACAAGAAAAATCCCACACCAATTTAGAAAACTAGAGTTACATTTAACAAATTATTTCATATAAAAACAACAAAAATCCAATCAGTAGAACAGCAGATATGCAATTTCAGTTTCATGTAAAAACGGTGCCTAGAACCACAAAGCACCAACTGTGGGTATTTAGTCGTGCAGGAGCAGGGCAAGATCACAAGTTCAGGCTGACCATGATGGAGCGTGGGCCGGATACAGGGACCAAGTTAGAACCGCTGAACTAAGTATCTAAGTAATGGGGCTCTGAGAAAAATAGAAAAGACCAAATAGAATAAAAAAACATTGTGGGCGAGGTTTAAGCTATTCCTACTGTGAGCACAAATTATATTATATGGGTAAGGGAAAACGAATAACCCAAGGATGAGCCACTATATCTTGATGTAACAACCCAAATCACCCTAGTAAACCTCGCCCACAATTTTTTTTATTCTATTTGGTCTTTTCTAATTTTCTCAGAGCCCAGTTAAATATACCTAAAAACGATATTGATAGTTCTGTGAATACTGGAAGCCATTTGAAACAAGTGGAGGACTTATCAGTCTCCATTTTGACAATATTTTCTATCTAGAGGTAGGTGACTCTGTTCACACAATGGAGATTTTTCACGATATATAGTTGAAAAGATACATATAGTAGATCTAATATGGGAGTGTGATCCCTGTGGTTAATTTCTAGGTGTTCTTGTTTCTGTGGGGTTATAGTCTATATCGGTCCCCCGAACCACTTGGTGAATCCCTGGAGCACATCCGTCTGGAGCATAAAGCCCTGACTCTTGGAGAATTATTGATTGACTGTTTCCAAGTTGGGTGTCACATAATGACAAAAAATACTATTCTGTTGGGAGAGTATTTATTAGTACTGTCTCCCGGATTTCTCATCTTCTTCCATCTGGCTTGTATTAATAGTGTCAGGATGTGAGAGAGGGTCACACACTACAGAGGGAAACATATTTGATACCTCTACTACCAGATGGAACAGTGTTATTATAAGGTACATCTTACTTCATTATCATTAGACAGACTGATAGGAGGTAGTTATAATTGAAGGGAGATATATATGTTCCCTGGAAAGGATTGTGATATAGTCAACAATACCGAGCAATAAATAATGATAGAATATCATTATTGTCTGGATGTGACATGTGGATTATTTCTCTAAAGCAGTAATGCTTGAGTAAGGGATGAGAATGAGTGCCTACTCCCTAGTGTCACTACATCCTACTTTGACATCATACACGTAGGATTCTGTAGGATATATCGTGTTTCAATTGATGGCTGGTTTGAATGAGGATGAGTGATAGTTTTGCTGTACCTTCAGGAGGGGCACTTGAAACAATTTTAAATTACATGTATAGACTATTTATCTCACGCATAAAGGATACTGAATGACTTTTTAGCAATGTTTAGGCTATCATGAGAGTAATATATATCTGCCTATTTTTAATTTAATTTAATTTAAAGGAGCTTGTAGAGCGCCTGGTGACGCCTCCCGGCGTGTCCCCGCGCTGTGGAGAGAGTGTGAGAAGGAGTAGAGGAAACCCATCACCAAGTGAAGAGGCAGGTTTTTAGTTTCTTCCTAAACAGGATTTCATTATTCTCCATCCTGATATCCGCAGGATGACTATCTTGACAAGACAACATGACAGTGTGAAACTGCACACACAGGATGCTACAGCAGGCCTAAGACATGTTTGAAGGGCTACTCAAGTGGATGGCATGATAAGCACTGCAGGCCTCTAGTAGCATTTATTTTACCGACCCTGGGCACATATTGCACCATTTTAATAGGGACTTACAAATGAATTAAATATGCCAACTGGGTGTAGCCAATTTCACCATGTTTAAAGGAGAGAGTACAAGCACTTTAGCAGTGGTTAACAGTGGTAAAGTGCACTGAGCCCTAAGGCCAGCAAAAACGAAGTCAGCAACAACAGGACGATGGAAGGCAAAACGATGTGAGAAAACCAAGCTAAAAATGTTAGATCCACCAAGACACTTTTATTAATGAATGCATTTCAATGTGAAATGAGGGTGTAAAAGTAACTTTGTGTGGTACTTCTTATGGACACAGACCTCTGAAAATATTAATAAACAAATTAAAAAAAACAGTATATATATAAATAACCTTTGTGCCATATGTCATGCAGGCATAACGGTGGTTCAGCTGTCATAGATAACCTCTTGCTATAATTGTACTCATCATATTTTATTAATAAAAATGGTATTTAACAATCATACCTCACACCTTTACTCAGTTATATTACTGCCAACCACCATCCTGTCAACACTTTCTCCACTTTCATCCGTTTAAATCTACATTTTCATTATCATTGACCCATCCTCCTGCTTTCATCTTTTACCTTTAAGTTTTCTTACCACTAGTGCCAGGATTAGCTCAAATGCAGGTGCCCTTCTGCTGGAAACACTGATCACCTCATTCTTATTAACACTGCAGGGTTTCTTACTCCCATTCTCTCCACTGCCTCCAGTCATTACCTTGTGAACTCTCCTCTTCACTTTCACCTTCTGTAGTCTGTGTTTTACTTATTGTCTGCCTCACCTTCTATTCTCACATTGTCCCATCAAACTCTTTAACTCATCTCTCTTCCCTAGTTATCTCAAAACTCCAATGTCCCCACACTATTTAGAGTCTATTTGGTAAAGGTATCAAATAGATGCAGAGAACACTATAAACGTCCCACCAGGTCTGGCTTTAGGGTGGTGGGACCGATGCAGCTACACCGGGCGCAGATGTAGAGGGCGCTGTGTTGAAAAAACTTCTTAGTTTAAAAGCCCCAGTTGCATACAGCCTTATTCATGAAGGCTAAATCGGCTCGCAAAGGGCCGGATTCTGAGAATCCGGCCCTTTGCGAGTGCGATTTTTGCATTTGGGATTCAGCATCCCAAATGCAAAAATCGCTAATTGCGATGTCGCAAATGTGCGAGGAACTACATTTAAGGAATCTCTATTAGAGATTCCTTAAATGCAATTCAACATCCAATTTAAATTTGCGAATTCGCAATTTCTTGCCGCAATTTACCGCGAGGTCAGACCTCGCGGTAAATTGCGAAAACTCAGAAAAATGCATTTAAATGCATTTTTCTGAGTTGCATGTTACACACACACATGTCCTTTGGACATGTGTGTGTGCAACACCTGTGTGAAATGTCATTTGAGGGGTGCTACAGGGTGTCCTGTGGACACCCCTGGCACCCTTCAAATCGCAATCTTATTTGCGATTAGCTAATTGCTAATCGCAAATAAGGAATACTCCCCATTCATTCCTATGGGCCTTTTGGCCCATAGGAATGAATGGCGAGTTATTCCTTATTTGCGATTAGCAATTTGCTAATCGCAAATAAGGAATCAGTAGGAATCGCATTTTATTATGCGATTCCTACATGATTACCGTTTTGCGAGTCCTTAATAGCGAATCGCTATGATTCGCTATTAGGGGCTCGCAAAACGGCCCCTTCATGAATAAGGCTGATAGTTTCTTGTGTGTCCAGCATTTTTCAAGCAACATTAAAAATGTCTGGATATTTCTGTCTGGAGAGAGGTGGAGTTTTGTCTCGTGGTAGTTTAACTCATCATAAAATTACACCGAAGGCTAATATGCTTGCTGCAAGAACGTGTACTATGCAGATCAGAGAACTGTATTTTCTGTGGATACCTCAGTGAGTTACTGCTCTTGTTGCAGTGACTCTTTGGTTACTTCAGTTCATAAGTTACAATTATAATATAGAACAGTGATTAATAAAGCTGCATCAAAGAGCAGAAAGCATACTGCATAGAATAGGTTGGGACATTATGTTTTTTTCCCCACAGTCTTTCATTGTGTATTCCTAATGTTGCCAGAAAAAGTTCATATGGGTAGATATACATTCTTATTAGAAAAGCCAACACCAGCCAGCGCTTTAAATCAAATGAAATGTATGTGAGATAGGTGTTATAGAAACATAAGGGGCACTGTTGGAGGGTGGTAGTAAGGGAATCTGTGGAAGAAATCATTGTTGTGGGTTGCGGTGGGCCAAAAATGATTGTCGCACCAGGCACCACCAGCACTAAAGCCGGCCCTGCTTCCCACTCTGGTATTCAAGGCTTTCCACTGCATTTTCCACCCGTTAAAAAAGGTTAACACGGTACTCCCTTCTCAGAACGCTGTGCTCTTCATCATGCCACTTCCTATTTGTGATAAACTCCCTTGAGTAAATGGCCCAAGTGGAGTGTGCCCAGTGCTAGATGATCAAAACGCATTGGGGAAAGGGAATACATTATTGACTAATCCAGGGATGGGTGAGAGCAGGTTGGGAACACAGGTTAAAACAGCGGTCACAGCCAAGGGACCGAACAGGCACCCCCTAAGCAAGGACATAGTGAGGGCCCATTTAAATTCAAATGCTGCACCAAAACCCCATAGCAAGAACAAATCTTTGGGTGTGCGAATTGACCTAGCCCCAGAATGCAGCCCCTTTGTAGTGGTTCTCGCTGGGGTACCATCACTGACAAATGGGCAAGAAGAAACACACACCACCCTCAAAAATACAGTCACTGATTGGCTAAATAAACTTAGACCATTACCACAAGATGTTACTAGCAAAATTTTGATGGTCCGGAGAGTAGCATGGATAGGCCAAAGAACTAAGGATCTTGTGGGAGACTGTGTCCTAATTAATTTTTGGGACACACGGACTGTGTCCCATGTATGTCAGTGGCCCTATGCCACATCAGCGTCAGCCATTTAATCCCTTCCCCTCTCGTATTTTTACCCACCTGTTCCACCACACCATACCAGTAATAGGGATGCAGGATGGAATTGGGTAACCTCTTCAACAAGAACAGGTACAAGACAGGGTAGACGCAGAGAATCCCTGGCAGATGAGGATACGTGTCTATATAACAGATTCCGTCCCTTAGACTTGGTGGATTGACTAATCCCCAGCGAATTGGACACCAACGCCAGGGGCACACAGGGGGTAAATAGTGAACTGGAGGGGATGGAAACGGGAGGAAGCATACAGGAGGAAAAATTGACAGGAAATGATACACGGGATGTGGTAGCCTCACCAAGTCCAGCAGACCCATCCAATTCTCAACTAGTTGGGTGGGCTGTATTGGATATCAGTGGGGTGGGCAAGTCGATGACTGGCAATAGGCATGGAACTGGCTTTTTAGACGTGAAGAATGAGGCACAAATTGAGAGAAGAGCCCCGGCCACGAGCCTAGAATCTGTAAAAAATTTTTAACGGAATCTTGCTGTACTATCTAATAAAATCATATGTCCAGAATGGGGATCATTAATGGGTAAAAATGACATGTGCCTCTTTCAAGAGGCCTGGGCACGCACGGAGGAATTCAGAGTGGGTTTTGCATCCTTTCACGTCCCAGCAGTATGGAATGGGAGGGGGCGCCTCTCTGGCGGCCTTGCAACCTGGGTCGGAACACACCTGGGCTGCAAGGCTAGTATTCTTACCACCCACTCCAGAGACATACAATGCGTGGTAGTAGTCTGGCCAAATCGACACAAGCTAGCACTGATCAATGTTTACTAACGCCCAGTCAGAGCAGGCAGTGAGTCCAGTACTATTGATGATCTTTCCACTTTTATTTCAACTATTCCGAAAGATTGCGGTAGGGGGCGACCTTAACTGTCACTTTGAGCCCCTAGAGGGGCTAAATGAAGATGCCCTTACAGCAGAAGATGACCACTGGTCAATCCCTATGACCCAGGCACCGTTTGCCAGGGCATGGTCCCCACTAGCTGTCCAAATTAATGCTCTAACCATCACCCACTCTCTATGAGCATGTAATGGTCGCACTAAATCGGACATCCCAGCCAAATTTACATACAATAAACCCGGTCGAACATCACATCTAGATTACATTATTGTGGAATCCAGGTTATGGCCAAATATTATCGAATTTTTTGTAACACCAAGAGGGACAGTGACCACAACGCCCTAATCTTAGAAATGGCTTTCCCAAAGATAGGCAGGCCTGGGGATCCAGCGAGAGGTGAAGGTAGTAACAACCTGACCCTGACAAATAACAGGCGCAGAATTAGATGGTCGCGATTAAAGGACAAACCAGAAAGGATTACAAAACTATACAACTTGGCAGTTCCTCTGTTGGCAGAAGCCGCTGTTCTAAATGATTTACCACCTTCCTCCGATTCGCTCGTACAGATAGAGGCTCTACATGGGAGTCTAGTATGCAGCCTGGCTGAAATATTAAATCCTAGCATGCCTAAGGAAAAAAATAGTACCACCGGTTCCTTGTGATATAATAAGACATGTAGGAAAGCAAAGTCAGAGCTAGTGGCAGCCGTAAAAGACAATAACAGAGCCCTAATAAAAGACAAAAGGGCTAATTACAAGGAAAACAATTAAGTGCGCAAAGGAAGAATGGGAACAGGAAAAGTGGTCCAGTTTATCCTCCGCCCTAAACTGTAAAGACTTTAAAACATTCTGGTCAATAATTAGTGTAGGCTCAGGACAATCAAAACAAGCAGTAGAACCTAACCTGGCGCCTGAGGTATGGGAAGATCATTTTCGGAATCTGTACTCCTGTGAGGCTACTTCTGAAGACACGCACGCAGATCTATTTCCCTATGGTTTGAGTACTCCCTGCCCTGAGGAGTGTATGGTTACGGTGGCCGAGGTATGCACTGCCATTGATAGATTTGCATTAAATAAAGCTCCCGGCCTGGATAAACTCCCGGGCGATCACTTCAAGCACCAACCAAAAGTGTGGGGCCCCTACCTCTGTCTGGTATTTAATGCAATTCTGAGAGGGATGGTGCTCCCCAGTACTTGGCTGGGAGCAGAGATAGTACCTATCTCTAAAAAGGGCTCGCTTCTGCTCCCATCCAACTACAGACCCATAAGTCTCATCGACGTCTCACAGAAGATCTTCGTGATACTTATTTTAGACCAATTGCAGATTGGATGGAGCACTTCGAAATACTGAGCCCCTATCAGGCAGGGTTCAGGAAGAACACCTCCACCATAGATCAACTCTTCCGCCTAGTAGTATTACACTGGAAAATGGTGCATATAGAGGGTGGCAGCCTCTATATGGTGTTCGTAGACCTGCGGTCTGCAATTTGATCTTGTACCAAGAGGCAAACTGTGAAAAGTTCTTTTAGATCTGGGCATCCCCGATCATCTTCTCTCAGTCCAGATTAGGTTACATGAGGCAAACTTTGCACAAGTCAGATGTGGAAAGAGTGGTACGCATACATCCAGATTCCCAGTTGGCATGGGGGTAAGGCAGGGCTGTGTGCTTGAGCCAACCCTGTTTTGCCTCTATGTCAACGGGGTAATCACACATCTGAATGGGGTGCTGAATAATGATGCGCTGAAGATAGCCAGGAATAGGGTACCGGTGGTAATGTTCGCCAATGACACCCTACTGCTTTCCAAATCCCTGATGGAATCCAAACAAACAGCAAATAGCAGTAGGAGTCAATAGTTGCAATACCATAGTATATACACAAACAGTCATAGCAAAACCTTATTTGCCATAGTTGCCCACCTCTTAGGTCCACTGCTAAAGAACCCTAATTATACAGACAGAAATAGAAAACAGAGAGGCAACAATATGTGTTCACAAAAGGAGTAGCGGTCCTTCAGATTGTTCTTCAAATATATTTTTATCACAGTCTTCAAATAATATCTTGATAGAAATGACAGCCAACGCGTTTCACCCAGATTGGGCTTCCTCAGGGCTGTAAGTATAACAGTACAATAACCAGGATATTTGTAGACATAGTTATAAACACATTTCATTAATACAACATGATGAAACTGATACAGTTTTCTAACACAATTATCCTTTATATACAAATGTCCAAATACAATTGGTGTTGAGAATATTTGAAGGACCCTACGGTATCAAAGAAAACCTTCATATTTGAAAATAGAAGGGAGATTTATTACTTTGTACCGAGCAGGTGGTATAGCATCACGTTGTATGCAAAGCAAAATTGTCACCCTGGTTCCCTTTAATGTACGGTTTACAATCAATATTTTGAAGAAAAAAATCCAGTTCCTTGATCTTGAGGTGTATGTAGAAAACAACAGACTTCTAACATCACTATACAGAAAAGAGACAGCAGTAAATAGCACCCTCCACAGTAACAGTGCACACTCACAGAGCACTAAAAGTGCAATCATCCTTGGAGAGTTAATCCGGGTTTGTCGCAACTGTAGTGAGTATCCGAACTTTGAGAAACATGGATTTGAAACCATGCAGCGTTTCAAACAGAGAGGTTATCGGAATCAGGTGCTTAATTCTGCGTACGAGAAAGCTAAGAAGGTAAATAGGAAAGATTTGTTAAGACCCAAAAAAACACAAGCACAAAAAGACATCAGATAACTTACGTTCATCACCACGTTCTCACAACTTAACCAGGATGTGTACAAAATAATACACAGACACTGGAAAATTCTGTTGGGAACCCCAGGGGTGGGACCACTCCTGGGTGAAAAACCAGGAATAACTTACAGGAGATTAGGTACATTGCGAGAAGCCTTGGGTCCCAGTTACACAGCTACCAAAAATGTGAACACAGGGTGCTGGCTGAATCGATCTAGAGGCTTCTATGTCTGTGGAGATTGCAGTATATGCTATATGGGCATTAACAAAATCCTCAAGGTTTTCTTTCTCTCTGTTCTCAAATTCAAATCCCCAATGGGTTTACAGAATTTTGCACCAAACATGGTTTGGAGATTAATTCATCGAGAACAAAATTCAGTATCTTCAACCCACCCAGAACCACAAGACCCAATCCCACCCTGGGCAAAATAATACTGGAAAGGGTTAGTACCATTTGTCTACCTTGGGGTCACGATCAATGAGAGCATGACGTGGGGTCCCCAGGCAACTAAATCCCAGCTAAAGCTTGCCCAATTAGCGAGTGAGGCTATCTAACTCCTCAACAATAAAGCTGCTGGGTCCTCCACTGGAGGTCTACAAATCACAGGCCAGGGGTGCAAGTATGTATCGTGCTGAGCAGTGGGGTTATTGTGATAAATTCAAAATTTCCAGGGTTGAGAACAAGTTCTTAAGGAACTTAGTAGCTCTTCCGCCCAGTACCCCGCTCCTCCCACTGAGACTGGATTTGGGGATTACCCCAATCGAGGAGGAGCTAGCTTTAAGACCGCTAAGGTACTGGCGCCATCTCTGGGTCACACCTGAGCTGGTCAATTATAGGCAAGAGCTCAAAGAAGTACTAACTAGTAGCTCTGCACGCAAAATACAATGGTTTGCCTTCATCAGGAAGGAACTTACTATATTGGGACTTCCTAACCTATGGACTGACCCCGAGAGGGGATGTAATCAGATTTTGGCTACCATGCTATCAAAAGGATATCGTGCTGAGAGCTTGGATATGGCCATGCGCAATCCTAAGCATGGCTCCAGAACGGTATCCTTCCTTATGGTAAAAGATATATACCATTTTGAAGGCTTCCTGGATGTCATCTATCCCGTTATAGCAAGAAAGCTCTATGTGCAATGGCGGCATGGTGTTTTACCTATACGGGCCTTTACATGCAATTGGAGCATGTCAGCACCGAAAAACTGCCCATTATGTCAATGCAACAGTGAAACAGAGCAACATTTCTTCTTCTTTTGCCTGGCGTACCTCAAACCAAGGAAATACTGGCAGATTCCACTTTGCAAAAATCTTGGCTTCCGGCAGTGCTTGCAAGAGTATTGCAAACTGACACCTCAGGACCCATTGTTTTTGCAGTCTCGCATTTTCTAGCAGCCATGTGGCGTATTAGGAGATCTTCAATTGCAAAGGGCTAAACTGTATATTTTCCTATGAAGATTCTTCCTGGTTCTTCAGCCTCCTAGAATAGTGCATAACATGCCCCTACCTCAAAAGACAACTCTAATTTTAATGTGTTTTTATTGCGACTGTAACAATTAATCGTGTGATCTTACAACAACTTTTTTACTATTCGATGCTGTATGTTTTTTTTAAACGTGTGCTTTTAAGGTATTTTCTGTACCGAAATAAAGATTTTATGAATGAATGATAAACTCCCTTTTCTGCATTTCAGTACTGGGCAATGTGCCTTCTACAGTTGATTCCTGACCCCTTTCATGCTTGCCACTTAGTCACTTTCAGTATTCAAAACTGTTCTCAACCTCATACCTCAACACCAAGCATATAATCTCTGCATTTTTTGGGCTTTTTCCTCTAGAAATCCCTACCTCTGCACCCAAGGCTGGGAAATTAAAATCAAAAACATCTCTAAAGACTTATTTCTTCACCCTGGTACAAGGATAAGCCTAACCTCTCCATGACAACGCCTTCCAGTTGGGCTCACAAGTCTTTCCAGTCAGATACCAAAGTCTGGATTCACTGTTCTTGGGTAGGCTCTTAGAAAAAGGTTTTCAAGGCTTGTTATCACTGATTGGATGATAGGTATCCAAGCATTGTCCATCACTGCGAGAGGATCAACTTCTTCCCATTCACCGTGTTCTGTCAATTGTCCTGCATCGCAACTCACTACTCAGCTCACTGTTTATGTATCCAAGCACCATAGCACACTGAGGACACCGCATGGTAAGTAATAGTGCATAATTAGAAACTCAAATAAAGAAAAAAGTAAATAAATCAATTTGTTCTTTTGAGGTGTCAAACAGGCCAAAATTCACTTCCCTCTTAGGGAAGCCATAATGGTTAAATCAACCAAAGTGGTTTATATCGCAAATACATTGATGTATGTATGAAACATATTGACTGTGCATTTTTGCATACTGCAGTAGTACACACAAGGTATGTTGGTTTGCAGTCACTATGCCGGGTTGTACTCAATAACTTTAGTTTGTGGTGCCAAGTTGGTTATTGCATAGGGGAACTAATACAACACATATCAAGCACACTTGTTTGTGTGAGAAAACATGTGGCTTATGGCCTGATTTCAAAAACATCATATTGGTATATGTTACCAATATACTTTTTTATATCAGCAGCACACCATTGTGTCCATTGTGTGCATTAATAAATGTATACTGAATACTGGTGTGAATACATAATACAATGGTATGTGCACAATGTTTTAGTTTGTGAATACTAAATATTGGTGTGTTCACATAACACAATGGTGTGTGCACAATGTTTTAGTTTGTAGTCAGTAATCTATTGGTTTGCCCTTTATATAGACTTGGATCATATGCTTGACATTGTGGTTAGCAAGCACACCTTACAGCTGAGCATGGATAACACTCTGGTTCACCGATGTAACCTATGATTTTGATGCATAATAATTTGGTTTGTACTCATAATGTAAAGCTTGTATACAATGCACACGGTTTGCATGTATATCATAATTATCTACGTCAGTAACACACAATTGCATATGTTTAGTGTTCTAGTTTGCAAACTTAATATCTTGGTTCTAAGGTACAACTCATTTGTTTGAAAGCACGATGTATGGGATAAAGTACCTCTGCCATTCATAATAAGGATATTACACATCATCAAGGAGTTTAATGACTCCATAACAGGACGAGGCTGAAGGCCAAATTCCTTTATATGGTCATAGAACTCCGAGGTGACATGCATTATCCTTTTAACATACAACAGAGTGTATTTTATTCCTTATAATACATGGTCCCCTCATCACTCTTCCCTGAAACCACTTACATCTTTGGTGGTTTGTCATTTCTCATCATTACAGTCAAGAAGAATAAAAGCAGAATCTGTAGTGCCAGCATACAATAAGCAGTTATTAATTTTTGCAAAAGGATACTAGGATAAGTTTAATGTAAGTCAGATACAAACCTGCTGTATCTCATATAGCCGAGATACCCGCCACCCCCTCTCAACACAATCCCCAAAAGGAGTGAAACCGGAAACAGTTCTTGAAGTTTTTGGAAGTGGGATGGAGTGACCATCCCGGCCGTATTTATTAAAACAAAATTAAAACATTAAACGTTTCATGTTATGTACAATTTCATTACCATATCGCGATGTTTGGCTAACCTTAACAGATTCTCTAATACAGAGGTTCTCCTAGCCGAACTAGCAACCTACAAAACATTTCTTGACATATTGAAATTGTACAACCTAACGTTTAAGGGCCAACGGCAAGGTCATAACCGGTGTCAAGATCCCTAACCGGACTTACCCCTCCCACTTGGGATGGGCGACAGCACGGAGGCGTACCTCAAGTGCAACTACTACCAATTTCCCTTGACTTGACGGGGGCACCTAAAACTCGACGCCAGTTAAAGGTCGTTCGAATACTCGTGTGAGGTATCTAGAAGGTATCGTGGCCCTTATCCCAACCCCACACAACTTACCGCATCTGCCGTCGCAGATGTCACTGGCCCCGGGAAATTCCCCAGGAGGGGGCTGTAACCCCTCCTACAAAGGAAGGGGCCTTGACCGCCTTTCCTTTACTTCCGGCGACCCATCCTTAGAAGGGACCGCCTCCCCATTGAGGGGCCAATGGCCACCTCTCCCGAGCGCTCCCATCCGTGTTGGGTGACGCCCACTCATAGGGATCTACTAATTAGTGCTCACCGATCATGACCTTACCGCCTACCAAAATAAATACGACAGTGCAAATTAACCTAAGAATACATTGGTCACTATGACCGAAAGAGCATACATCAAAATTCGACACTAACTGAATATCTTTAATGGCAAACATACTCAAAACGAACATTCTTTATTAACTCAAAATCAGCGTGGCACTACAACCTGGAAACGAAAACAAAACAAAATTAATCAACTTTATTATACACAACTGGCTGTCTTCAGGGGCTGGTGGGTGGGTCAAAATTGGCTCTTCGTTCTGTCCCGAGCTCACGTGCAGCGAGGAGGTGCAGCTTCAGAGCACAAGAACAAGAGGATGTCTTCTGGTCTTGCGTCCCTTTTTATCCGTCTTCAGGGCGGGCGTATACCCGCCCCTGCCTGCCCCTGAGGGCGTGGCTGGCTGCGTCGGTGTCTAGGCCAGCCCACTCTAGGGCGGGAACGAGCGCGCCCCAGCTACGCCGCTTCGGGCATACCAGCTGAGACGCGCCTCCCGCCCAAAATGGCTTCCCGGGGGGATCGAGGCACTCGGCCATAAGTTCGGGGGGACCGATTCGGTCGCCCCTTTCCATATAGCCGAGATACCCGCCACCCCCTCTCAACACAATCCCCAAAAGGAGTGAAACCGGAAACAGTTCTTGAAGTTTTTGGAAGTGGGATGGAGTGACCATCCCGGCCGTATTTATTAAAACAAAATTAAAACATTAAACGTTTTATGTTATGTACAATTTCATTACCATATTGCGATGTTTGGCTAACCTTAACAGATTCTCTAATACAGAGGTTCTCCTAGCCGAACTAGCAACCTACAAAACATTTCTTGACATATTGAAATTGTACAACCTAACGTTTAAGGGCCAACGGCAAGGTCATAACCGGTGTCAAGATCCCTAACCGGACTTACCCCTCCCACTTGGGATGGGCGACAGCACGGAGGCGTACCTCAAGTGCAACTACTACCAATTTCCCTTGACTTGACGGGGGCACCTAAAACTCGACGCCAGTTAAAGGTCGTTCGAATACTCGTGTGAGGTATCTAGAAGGTATCGTGGCCCTTATCCCAACCCCACACAACTTACCGCATCTGCCGTCGCAGATGTCACTGGCCCCGGGAAATTCCCCAGGAGGGGGCTGTAACCCCTCCTACAAAGGAAGGGGCCTTGACCGCCTTTCCTTTACTTCCGGCGACCCATCCTTAGAAGGGACCGCCTCCCCATTGAGGGGCCAATGGCCACCTCTCCCGAGCGCTCCCATCCGTGTTGGGTGACGCCCACTCATAGGGATCTACTAATTAGTGCTCACCGATCATGACCTTACCGCCACAGGCCCGGATAGTTGACCGGCTATCCGGGCCCCCCACCAAAACTCCTAGCTAAAGGTCATGTTCCAACGTTTTCAACCATGCTAAGAAGTCTCCTATGAGTAACTCATTTCCCACCCGAGACAAATGCACACCATCCCCCATATACATACTGTCATCATTAATACAACCGTGCGGGATAGAATGCAATGTCCTGGAACGGAACAACCTACTCATTTTGTTATTAATTTTCCTAACAGAATGGTTCAAAGCAGGGATCGAAATAGCCCCCCGCCACACTTTTCGTGGGATCATATGAGACCACGCAATTATGCACCCCGGAACTTTCCTCGCCAACCAACTTACGGTGGAAAGCATTTCCTCCAGGAGAAGTCGTCTACCGGTGGTGACCAAATCATTGGCCCCTAAATGTACTATGACTATAGACGGCGGTGACCTCATCCGCCCTAACAAACCCTCAAGGAATGGTTGAAACTGGTCAATACAGAGACCGCCCCTTCCGTAGAAGGACATCCTGTACCCGTATTCCCCAGCTACGTGAATCATGTCACCTGCTTTGAATACGTCTGCGGCACGCCTCACGTATGAGTGGCCCACGACCCACACCTCCTTTCTCACAGCCGGTGATGTCTGACCGCTGGCCCGGTGTTGGGTCGACTGCATAGTCCGCCCCGCCTCGAAGGCTTGCGTAACTGAAAACCAAACAAAAGACAAGAAGCGTGAGTACATTGTTACAGCTTCACAACATGTGCAACCGCACATACCTCTTATAACAATTGGAGGACCAACGCCCCACTCGTTTTACTTGTTCCACATTAAGACCCCTGGCTGCAGCTTCAGTGGCAGCCCCTATCCGAAAGGAGTGGGTCCCAAACTCACCCGGGTCCAAGCCTGCTGCGGTAATTGACATCGCGAGCACCCGCTGAAACTGAAACTTTGTCAGTGGGGTGGCGTCCGCGTGTCTCAACATTGTCCCCCCCCATGATGCCACCCTTTGTGCTAGGTAATCCTCTAAACACCTCACCGGACACATGGAGGACCCTGGAATCCTGCGAATGACTATGCAGTCTCCCACCCCACTTTGATCGGTTTTCGACTTGACAAAGGATACCGTCATAGTCTCACCCCTGATCTGAACGTGTTCCCGGCACAAACCCCCCGCCACATCCCGCTTGCTCCTTGCCACCAGCTCACTTATCCTCATAGCCCCGTGAAATGCAAGCGTAAAAGCGGCTCGGAACAAACAGGCCTCGAACTGAGACGAGCATATGTCGGGGAGTGTGGCCAGCAACTGGGACAACCTATCCAGACCTATCGGGCGCCTCTCATCTACTCTGCGACCCTCAAGGCGTTGCCAGCCACGCAGCGCTTTCTGTACAGCAAAAGACGCTGTCGGGTCCTGGATATTATGAGCCCTGGCGACAAAGGAGATGGCAGCACGATGCCTCTGGGCTGTAGCCACCGACTTCCCAGCCTTACGCAAGGACATCAGAAAATGTACCACCCAATCCTCATGGCCCCAAAGTCCCCCTCTCTCAGTCCCCAAAAAGGCCAAATAAGCCCGAAACGCCCCTTCGTATGCCTTCCTCGTCCTTGGTGCTAGACTCTCTCCCACGAGGTAACGAAGTTCGGGGCACCGAGAGACCAGAGAGCTTCGGGAAAGGGTGCTGGCTCGGGGTCCGCTGAGGGAAGGAAACCCGAGAAAGCCTGCATTTGAAAACGAGACAGTGCATCAGCAGCCTGATTCATCACCCCCGGGACATGTTTTGCTCTGAATACCACGTTCAGTTGCATACACAGTAAGATAATTTCTTTAAGCAGCCTCAAAATCATTTTACAACGTGCCGCCTGACTATTAATGCATTCTACAACGGTCATATTGTCAGACCAGAATATGACAGAATGATTTTTGAATCCATCGGGCCAGGATCTGAGGGCCACCAAAATAGGAAACAGCTCAAGGAAAGCAATATTACTCGTCAGCCCCTCATCGTGCCACCATGTTGGCCACTTTTGTGCTGACCATTTTGTGCCGAAGATGGCGCCGAAACCCATGCTTCCCGCTGAATCCGTCCATAGACCAAGCTCTTCAGAGGTCAAGGCCGGTTTGTTCCAGACGACTCGACCATTGAAATCCGCCAAAAATGCTAACCAAATACGCATGTCTTGGCGGACCTCGGCCGATAACCTTGTGCGATGGTGACCCTCCTTTAGGCCGACCATCGCCTGTGCAATTGAACGGGAGAAGGGGCGGGCCATCGGGATCACCCTTAAGGCAAAATTCAACTTCCCCACCAATTGCTGCAATTGATGCAGCGTAACTTTAGATGCAGTGATACACATTTGCAGGGCTGTCTTGAATTTCGATACTTTGGAAGCTGGTAAACGAAAACAACCCTCACTAGAGTCCAACTCGATCCCGAGGAACTCGAGGCAAGTCGTGGGACCCACAGTTTTACCTGGTGCCAACGGCACGCCAAATTGTTTCATTAAAACACAAAATCCAGTCAAGGCCCGGGCACATTCATCATCCCCAGCGGCCCCAAGGAACAGAAAGTCATCGAGGTAATGCATCACATTCCGAAAACCTGTTTTCTTCGTGTAAACCCATTGCAGAAAACTACTGAATTTCTCGAAATAAGCACAAGATATCGAGCACCCCTTTGGCATACACCTGTCCATGTAATACAAACCTTGAAACATGAATCCCAATAAACGTTGGTCATCCGGGTATACCGGGAGCAAACGGAACGCTGACTCGATATCTGATTTCGCCATCAGCGTCCCGGGCCCCAGGCGATTCAAAATGGCTACGGCCTCATCGAATGATGCGTACCGCACCGAACACATTTCTGGATTAATTGCATCGTTTACAGAAAGGCCATGAGGGGCTGATAAATTGTGAATCAATCGAAACTCACCCGGGTCCTTCTTGGGGACCACCCCTAAAGGAGAACAAACAAAGTTCGGTACCGGGGGGACAGGAAACGGGCCGGCAACCCGACCTCGGGTAACCTCCTTCCGGATCTTATCCTGTACTACAGTAGTATGCTGCAAGACGGAAAGTTGATTTTTGCACGTCCCGACACCCTGAAAGCTACCCACCGGGATGCGGAAACCATATGAAAAACCGTTTCGTAGCACCCCAGCAGAAGTACGATCTGGGTATTCGCTGAGCCAGGGAATCATCGCCAGGGTATCAATCGGGGTTGGTAAAGGCGCCCCTCGGACTATATTAGACCTGTTTAGCGCCTCCTCTACCCCCATTTTCACCCGATTTGGCTCTGCACGAGGACTCAGGATGGGGTGCCCCACAACCACTACATTCGTGTTTGAACTTACAAGATCCCGGGGGCCTAGTACATTTGCTTCTGTTAAAATTGAAACAGAACCCCCTCTTCCCTGTATTGCCGGCGGGTCTCGGGTAATCGTCTGTACCCGTACCCGACCGAAAGGGCGTCCCCCCATTTTGGCGGGAGGACTCACTAACAGCACTCCCCACCAATGGCACTTTCAACATTCCCGACTCTTTCATCTTATTCCATGTTAAAGAATCGTAACAGTCCCAGGTTAAACTTTTGTTATGCTCCATCGCTTTCCTGAAAAGGTTGTCATAACAGAACCATTGGTTACCTTGGTGTGATGTCGAGTACCCCATAATTCGTGACTGATATACTGGAAATTCAGGCAGCAAATCAGGCCTACGTTCCCCCAAAATTGCCGTGAAAATTCCCCAAGCATTACCCCAGTTACCAATATTTTCATTCACTTTAAAGGCGGCCATTTTTGCGCGCCAAACACTCGGATGCATCAGATCCTTTTGACCCTTAACAGTTTCGACCTCATAGTGATCAACGAGCAGGGAGAAAATGTTAACGTATTCCCCCGCCCAAATCTTTTCCTTTATTGGCAAAGGAACATGTTGCCCCAATCTTTCTCTACGAGAGGGTGTTGACTCATCCCTTGCAATCGGCAATGGCCGCTTACCTGCACCGGACGCTGCTTCCGTCCTTCGTGGCTTGTCTATCGCCGCATCCGGCGCGGGCACCTTGGCTGTATCACGTTTCTCGCGCAACTGCTTTATGAGAGCTTGCGCTTCGGTAGCCATGGCGCCCCCATTACTGTCCCCCAACCATGCTGCTAATTGTGCCGCCAACTCGGGAGGCATATCTCCGGCAGGCGTCGGGGTGACTATCACGGGAATCGGATTCCCCTCATCCGGTACCGGGGCCGGTACCGGGGCTGGCGCCTCGAGCGGAGAACAGGGAACCGGGACGTCTCCCCCGACCGGCCCCCTTCTCGGCCTCTTTGGCTTCCCTCCGGCCGGTGGACGCCCCGATCCCTCCTCGCCGTCTCGCTCCGCCAACCGCTTCTTAATTTCGGACATGTCCTTCATGAGTGCCCGAACCAACTGGTCAGTCGACATTCTCTTTGCTCCTTTCTTGGGCATCCTTTCGACGAAGTATCTAAAAGACAAAGAGAGAGATTAAAACGCTCAAAATTGGCTCTTCGTTCTGTCCCGAGCTCACGTGCAGCGAGGAGGTGCAGCTTCAGAGCACAAGAACAAGAGGATGTCTTCTGGTCTTGCGTCCCTTTTTATCCGTCTTCAGGGCGGGCGTATACCCGCCCCTGCCTGCCCCTGAGGGCGTGGCTGGCTGCGTCGGTGTCTAGGCCAGCCCACTCTAGGGCGGGAACGAGCGCGCCCCAGCTACGCCGCTTCGGGCATACCAGCTGAGACGCGCCTCCCGCCCAAAATGGCTTCCCGGGGGGATCGAGGCACTCGGCCATAAGTTCGGGGGGACCGATTCGGTCGCCCCTTTCCAGAATGTGTGGAAACATGCAGAGATTCTATTTTTCCTGTAATAACCTACAGCATGGAAATATAAACATATTCCTCTAACTATTTCCTTTTTACTGGTGAGGTTTTCTTTTTATACAAAAATAACAGTAGAAAGAATAGCCAGTTCCTGTTCTCTTTGTTTAAACTCTAGCTTCAAGTATGCTTCTTGAACTGCCATTCACCCAGGCGGCTGGCAGTGGCTGCAGAAATGGTAATATTGAAATAACGTAATTTCTTTATTACAGATGACTAAAGAGTCACAAGTCGACTGTAATAAGGAAATTAGAGACAGGCTTTTTTACAGTTGTTGCATTATCCCATGTATTATACACTGATTTGCATGCAAGTTGTACTGATTTTGCGCTTAACCTGCTGGTTTGCAAATGTTCCATGCTGATTTGTATGCAGAATGTACTGCTAAACCTGTGATAATGGATGGATTTCATGCAATTTTAAATTGTTTTACAAGTTCAATATTCTTGGTTGCATGAACATTGTAGTATTTTCTAAGAATTACCTACCGATCTGTGTGCACAATATAAAGCTACATATGTTCTGTATGCCCATTTCATACCTATCGTTTTTTTTTTTACCAACAGCGCTGGTTAATCAAAAGAAAACACATTTCTTTAAATTGAGTTTATTATTAAACTTGTGAGAGATAAACTGGTTTGGTTGTGTTACACTTTGGTTCGACTCAGCTGATTTAGAGGGTCCGAGACACAGAGAGGTATCACAAGATCTCCGACAGACGGAGACTCGTTTTACTCCTGCCTTGGAAGAAGCTACTGCCTGTGAAGCTGTGGTGCGCCCAGAGTTAAATGCCTTGAATCTCTTACTTGTGTTTAAGTTGACAATTGCACAATTTTGCTATTAAAAGTAAGGTGATGCATTTTAAACTGTGTTAGTTTTCCTATGTGAAGTGAGCTTCAGCAGATGGCAAATAGCATTTATGATTTAAACATTTTATTGAGGGTAAACAGTTGACGAGTAGAACAATACTTATATGGAGTATCAAAACGTTACTCCGATATGCCTTTTCAGCCATCTTGACACTCAAAGTAAGAGCAACAAACGCTCTTTTGTGAATAAGTTAAAAAAAAGGTGGTGATAGACCAAGAATGGGGGGAAATTTTCCAACATCACTGGATCTCTCAGGGCAAGCTTAATACCTAAAGTCTGTCCCTCCAATAAATGCAAAAGGATTTAAATTTTCTTGCCAATTGATTTTGTACAACTTTGAATTTTGAATTACCTATAAGGCCAGGTCATTCTGAAGGTGTTTTTAAGAATGTTTTTGTACACTTAGGTGTACAAATGAAAGCTAAAAATAGAGACATTTATAATAGGTTATAGCAAATGTCCTATCATTCGGCATTACAGCATGTCGGTGGGCCTGTTGATTTAGACAGAAAACAGTCAATACTGAGACCGTTTAAAGTCAATTCAGTGTCAATATGGTTTGCACATTAGTATGGTTATGCTACGTTCCTATTATATGTGTTAGACCGTATTACACATGTGGGGCACCATTTTTCTCTGGAGAAAGGAGGAAATGCAAAATGACAAAGCTTTGACTGGAAATTCCAGAGATTTGGGTCACATAGATTCAGGGAATTTGTTGGTTTTCTAAGTTTATAGGGAATTATCAGCAAGAAACGTGCTGGAATCCTGGAGAGCCATAGTAACCTGGCTTCCTCTTGCCCTGTAGTTATTGGAAATTTCCATTGTTGATAGAGTGTCCAAAGTGCCAGTCGACTCTTAAGTCAAGAACTGCAGCCATTCCCCATTTAAAGAGAGAGGAAATTTGTTGTTTTTAGACATACTTGTTGAAGTTTGCAAGTCAATTCAATTCAATTCAATTCATTCTTTATTCGGATAATAGGACATCCATAAAAGTACAAAATAAAATACCAGCATGAATATTCATTAAAACCAATCGATACATACATAAATAAATGGTTGAAACGATAAACGCATGACTTAAAGCAGTATGCACACAAAAATAAATACATAGTGCAAGAGTCAGCGCGGCGAAGTCATCATAGACATATAATTTAGTTAGAGCCAATAACAAAGACGTTCCTAAAATGAAGCAGCATAAGGTGATAATGATCAGATGATATAACTAATAACATCAAAGTAATATAAAAATACACGTTAGATCAGAAATAATAACAGTGTGATTCATAAAATGTATCAGCATGATATAATAAAGTGCAGACAATTTAACAGGTAACATAGTGCAATAAAATGCATGTAATTACGTTAAGCGACCCACATAGGGGTCAAAGAGTGCAATCGGAACTACTTATAAAGTGCTCATAGAGGCGCGGGAGCTAACAGCCAGTCTCAGAAAAGTGCTAACACAAAGGGCTAGATTTTTCCCATTAAGCATGACAATATCCCTATAGGCCACCTTAAAAGAAGTAATAGCTAAAGCCTTAAAAAAGGGAATCAGCAGCTGTTTGCTATATATTTGGTAGAAGTTACAGAAAAACAAAAAGTGTACAATGGATTGACTACCACGATATCTGCAGGGACAAGGCATTTGCTCAAGATTGGTGTTAAAGCCTAAGGGGAAGCACAGTAGGTATTTTAAAGTGCCAGCCCTAAGGCGAAAGAGCAAGCTTTGTTCCAAGCAGTTTGTGGGGGCCATCAGCAACCACCATAGTTATGTACCGGGCGACTGAATATTTCAAAATTTCTCGCTTATATCTGAAGTCGCTGTAATACTCATACAAGATCTCCTGAATAACCTTTTCATTAATGTCTGCCATGTTGCTTGGGTTTGTAAAAATATGCGACAAATTTACAGTAGTCAGTTTAGCCTTGACGGTCTCCAACCATGGTAAGTCACTTCCCTTATCACATTTAAGACAGTCAACTATGATTTCTCTAGTTACCGTGGCTGCTGGATTTTGACACACTTTTATCCAAAAGATGGCTGGGTGGGTCCTGATGTAGTCTTCTTTATAGGACAATTTTAACTCATGGTATCAGACAAAGGATGAGAAACAGATCGCTGCCCCCAAAACTCTCCAACAGAATCTATTTTTCTACCTGAGTGCTGTTGCAATTCACAGGGCCCCAAACATCCGCTCCATATGTTACGGTAGGTATACACTGAGCTTTATATATTTTCAGTAGAGATAACACTACCTCAGTTCTTCTGGATTGGGGAAAGCGCAAGACCGAATTGGCTGTCTTTAGAAATTTGCTCTGGCTCTGTGCCAAATGAGCAGCCCAAGAGCCATTATCTGAGAAAACCAAGCCTAGATATAGGAAAGTGCGTGTGCATAACAATTTTTCAGAGCCAGAGGTAATTACATTAACAGAGTGGTTTTTGGGGCCACAATTAATTAAAAATGATTTTTAAAAATGTGTGCAAAGGTCCAGTTCATAAAATCAACAAAGCCCCCAACTAAAAAGCACACTGCATTAGGTGTGCGGCCCATTAGGACCCCATCATCCGCATATAATAAGGCGGGTAGTTTGTTGCCGTGTTGCCGTTGATCATAGGACATCCATAGTCAGCTTAGACAACTCATTTTGCAGCTCAATAATATATAAAATAAAAAGCAGAGGGGCCAGCACGCATCCCTGACTGACCCCTCTGCCAATGATGATGTTCCCTGAGACTGCCCCATCCCTTTTTCCCAGACCCCCATGTAAATAAGCCAAAAAATTTACCAAGGCCTCATCCAGTCCTTATTTTAAAAGACATAACCATAGTTGTGATCTGTTTACAAAATTAAAGGCTGAGGTGAGGTCCATGAAAGCTAGGTAGATGGGAGGCTGCTGAGCTATTGTGTATTTATCAATGATCACATTTAAATTGAGGCATTGCTCTACCGTTCCCAATTAGCTTCTGAAGCCTAACTTACATGTGTTTAAAATACTTTCATCCTCAGCCAAACTCCTGATTTTATTAAATAACACCCGGCCAAGTATCTTAAGTGTGTTATTGATCAAAGAGATCAGTCTATAACAGCTAGGGTTGGACCTGTCCCCTTTTTTAAAAATCGGGACTATGATACTAGTCGACCATGTACTGGGGATTTGGGAGTTTGTTAGGTTGTTAAAAACATTGAGTAAAAGGGGTGCCCAGATCGCAGGTTTATGCTTGCTAAGGTTGATAGGAAGCTTGTCAGGGCCAGGGGCCTTGTTACCTAGACTTTGCTCAATAGCATCCTCAACTTCAGATAACAATATCTGGACTCATGTAGCAACATGAAGGTCTTTGTGGACCTCATTCTGAGAAGAGGATGTATATATGTTTGAAAAATGGGCTACCCAAGCTTCACTAGTTATAATACAGCTTAGGGGGGCTAGCGTCTGGCCCATAGATCTCATATTTTTAACTGCTGTCCAAATGCCGTTTCTATTGTTAAATCTTGCGGTACAAGCCAAGTTATCCCATTGTTCTTTCAGGATCTCCTCTTTCCTCCGCTTGACCACTTTGTTATATTGGTTCCTCGTTAGTCTAATAAGGTTTGCATCCCTTGGTACGGCTGACAAAGCAGCACGAAGCTCTCTATTTGCCTGTGAGCAAACGCTATTGAACCACTTGGGATTGTGGTTATTATTAGACGCAGGTTTTGAGATCATTTGTTTAATGCCTGCGCATAAGTGGGCGAAAGCAGCAACTGCCTCAGGGTTGGGGTCAGTAGGCAACAGACAGGTTTCAACAAGTGATTGATAAGATGTTAACATGTTCGAGAAAACATTACTATTGTCAATGCCTTTCCAGATAATTCTTAGGTTGTCAGTTGAGGATGAAAATGTATAGGCCCCTGGTTATACAATAAAATTATTTCTAAGGGCAATCCTAAGCATAACCGAGGTTGGGTTGTGGTCCCCAAACACACCAGGTATAACCTCGGATCTGACTAAAATATCTTCAAGCGTGGCTGATATCAAAACATAATCAATTACTGAAGCACAACCGCGACCTCTGTAAATAGGTATTGGGTTACTGTCATGATGGTTTATGGCTGCGATGTTCATCACATTTAATAGTTCATGGTTCTACAAATAGTCCAGTAATTCAGTCCCCCTTTTACACAGATTTGCGTATGGTTCATGGACAGTGTCCAATTTATTTGCCCTAGAGATCCTAACATTAAAATCGCCGCCTAGGCAAATTCGAGCAAAATTGAGATTTCCTGTTTCAGTTTATATGTCTAAAACAAAATGAAAAAGATTTGCAAAAATCATGTTAGGTGCACTTAAGAAGACATTAATATAAAAATTAATAAAACAAATAGAAGCCCCCGTGTATATGTCAGGGCTGTGAAGTTGGAACTATTTGTAGGGATAATTTTGACACTACCACTAGACGAGATGTTAACCCAAATAGAAAGGCCGCCATAAGGTCGCCCGTGTTTGGGAGCAGGTGCACATACATTAAAACATTGAAAACCCTCAATATATAACTCCCTTGTATCCCATGTCTATTGAAACATTAAAATGTCATATTTATTTACCAGCTTGACCCAGTCCTCTATTTCTACTTTGGAGGCTAAGCCGGCAATGTTCCAGCTTAACACCTGCAGATGTTGGTCAAGTGGGCCAGAGACCTATTCTACCAAGGGCACTGGTACCATTGTAATAGGGGTCGGTTCGGTGAGCATTGGTGTGGGAGGCAGTCAATCTAAACCAGAAAGGGAAGAAAACCTATTGTGTGACAAAAATGGGGAAATGACAGGTATATTATGGCTGACGTTGAGTTTGTAAAAATAGCTAAGAGGCAATGACCAGATGTCAGTGGGTGAGGAGCTATTGTGCTCTCCTATCATTAATATTGATTTTGCAAGAGCCGGTCAATGACAATTAATGACAACACAGTCTCCCTCTATGGTCTTGTCTGAGGGCCCGACCCAGCCAACCCTACGCACTATCAGATGTCATTGATTAGTGGAGAAGTGTGGCTCAATGATTAAAGTGGCAGACCCTGATGCAGAGGTCTAACCCGGGACCAGGGTTCAATTCCCTGCCTCGGTGGTACTTGGGCTCAAAAATTCCACGGTCCTGATAATTCTCGCCTCGGTGCCTATTCCAATCATGGAGTCCCACTCTGCAACTCTGGGCAATAGCTTGCTTAATCTCCACAACGCTAAGATTGCCTGGCCTCCACCTTGGGGGTGCCCAGGAGTGGACGCCTCACAGGGAATGCCAGGATGGGTTCCACAGTGGTATTCGTACATGCACCTTGAGACCCTTGCGGGTGAGTAGTGCGCTATACAATTTACATTACATGTTAGACACCCTAAAACCTTTATGTTTAGCAAGCCAGTTAGTGCTCCATTTGCATAATTGGTCCCATGTCTCCAACTGACTTTTCCCTATAGGGGGCACCCCTGCTAAAACCTAGGAGCAGGGCTCAGGTGGTAAGCTTAGAAAGAACATCTTTTCTAGGGCCCGCTAGCAATGTTCCTGGTGGCAGGGGCAGTACTCTGGGAATTATATGCAAGGCTAGCATTATTTGCAAGGGCTGTACTAGGTGCGTGATCAGCTGGTTGGCTAGGTAAATCTGATGTGTTGGAATTACCTAGATTTTACATTTTTTCCGAGCTAATAGGAAGCTCAGAAAAAATGCATTCTTTGACTATGCGACAGGTATCAAAAGAGCCAGTTAGCGGAGGCTGTGTAACAGTTAAAGTTTACTGTGGCATGCTGGAGACTGGTCCGCTCCTGGCCTACGGTTTGTGTGGTCCCCCCTGTTGTGATGATGTCTTGGGTATGTTACAGTGCTAGCTAAATTTATTAATTAGTGATTCTACATGATCCGAGCGCTCCCAAATTATAGCATAATGCTTCTCAACATGTTCCTTAACGCGCTCAAACATGGTATCAACAATAATGTCAATTGCAGTGTCTGCCAATTTAAGATTATTAAAAAGTGTTGGTGTGGATTTAGTATGAGTCTGGGCATGAATTGAATGATTAGACATATCAATAGTCATTAAACAGCAGGGGGGTAAACTGCTACTGTGTCAGCTGAAACCGCTGGACCTTGAATCCATGTGCTTAAAGCAGTACGCTGTGGTTTTAGACATGGTGGTTGTTTCCTCTTTGGGCAGAAAGGCTTGGTTGCTTTCCTTTTTCCTTTCGCCCCTGTGATTTCTGGGTTTTGGGAGACGTTCACATTAGTGGTGCCAATATCCTTACAGCACGTCAATGACAAAAGATCAACAGCCTCGGACCCCAAAAGCCATGTTGCCGTCATTGCCTAGTCCACCTCCCAAGGCTGTCAAGTGCATATTTGGTTCGTTTGACAAATTCAGCGTCAAGGGGGGGCTAGTATGATCACTGTTCGTGTTTGAGAGGGTGAGTTGAGGAGTTATTATTCCCAGGGACATACGCCTCACAGTTAACGGAATTTCAGTACTGACAATGTTAACAACTCTCTCCAGCACACTGTCTATAGAGGCGGAGGCACGTGAACTGGGCATAGCAGACCTTTTAACCATAACAAATGATATCCACAGGAGTACGACTTGCTTCACTCACCACGCAGATGTCAAGGATGATGGTGGATGTCAGAGAGATGGCCCAGCTCGGCCTCTTCCGGTCTCTTCCGGGTGCAGATGGGCTGGTTCAGCGCCGGGTCAGCAGAGCGGCAAATTCACATTTACCCAGGGCACGCTGCGGGAACCCTGGCCTCTTTTTGAGCTCCTCCCGGCACACCTGATGGCGCAAGCGACGTGTGCACCACTCGTTCTGCTGGGTGATGTAGTGCCCTCCCCTCGCGGCACGGGGATACCAGCTAAGGCAAACTGCTGCAAACTGCGGCTGAGCGGGGAAGCCATGAAAACACAGCGCCCTTCCTAGCATCGAGGTCCTGCTCTCCAGTGGCATGAGCACAAAGTGTCAGGCAAGTGTATTTGAGTTTGCAAGTCATTCTGGATCAGAAGTTGTGCTGGGATCCATTCAAGGCACAACCCCCAGGGTTTCCTGGTTCTCTAGTGTCAGAAAAGCTGAGGCCTGGCAAAGTACTTTGATTGCCTTCCAACCTTAGGTCCAGATATTGCAGCCATCACCTATGGGATTGTTGGTTGAGGGGTTGAGACCCTAATCATGCAACAGCCATGAACCTTGTCAGGTGGAACCACGAAAAGTCACAAAATTAACCTGTGATTAATCCTCTGGTATCTTGGCACAAACACAATCAGGCTTAACTTATAGGAAATGTGTAAAGAATGAATACAGCATTATAGAGCAATAACGTGAAAACACAACACCAGAAAGATCCCACAACAATTAAGAAAAATAGTTATGAACTTTTAAAGTTTAAAAAATATCATCTAAATGATCGAAGCACCAACCGCGGAAATCTAGTGCTTTGAAAATAGGACAAAGTTGAGAATGATGACTAACCACAATGGAGGGTGGTTCAAATGCACAGGTGGATTGGGCCTAATCTCTGCTTTTCAAGAAAAATGTCTAAGAAAGCAAATTTCAGTAGGGTAAGGCCACTGGCGGAGTTTGAGGAGGAGATGTCATCTTTAAGTGGGATTAAAATAGCGGGGCACTCTAAAAGGGAACATGTAAAATACATTTCTGTGATTCCTATTTTGTGCCAGCCAAGCAGTATTTTGGTTTCTCTCTGAGATGTGATTGCATCCAGATATATAACATAACAACGGGCATACACCTAAAATCTGTCTGCCAAATTAGCTTTCTCAATGTCTAGCTGTTTCAAATAAATAAGTAACTACAATGATTTGTTAGAAAATAATTATCATTAGACATATTTCGATTCCGAAATTGTAAGACTGTGAATTAAATTACATTGAGGCCTGTGGAAGGAATGTATTGGCCCTTGGGTATTTGTGCTTTATGTTAGATATGTATGCCTTTTTCGTTGCAGATCTCATCCATCAGGATATATTTTCAACCACCTCTCTTTCCTTTTGAACACCTACATTTCACTCCCCCCTTAATGAAATTCCTCGCATCTCCCTCATTTCTGCACCCTCAAACATACTCTGGACTCACTCACATTTAAGCACTTTATTTCCTTTTGCCTTGTAAAGATTTTGACATCTGTGTACCCCCTTCAAACACATGTATACAGAATTCCAATTGCAACTGGAATACATGACCATTGTTCTGTTTGATCTGCAAAGACACCAATCCACTGACAGACACTTTGCTGTGCCTTCATCCTCAGCGCCAGCACTCTCAAGCAAAGCCCTTCATAAACACCTGTTACAGCTCAAAGGATGCACTGTGCAAGAGTAATAGGATGCAGGAAAGAAATACAGAAACACAGCAATTAAAAAGCTAACTAAATAGCTAAGATTAAGTAAAACATGTGAAATAGGAGAGAAACTAGATTGCTCACATGTATTGCTTTAACTTTTTTAGCATTCATTGTTCATAAATCAATCCATGTTTAGGGCATTAATGTTGAGGGCATGAAGACAGGGCCCATTTTAATGCCTTACACAAGATAACTGTTTTCACAATGAGCACATAGTTCTTGCTTTGAGCTTTACTTGGATATTTGTATCAACTTTGCAAGGGAACAAGAACCCTACTCGTCTTTGGATCAATTTTGCAAGCGAACAAGAACCCTACTCGCCTTTGGATCAATTTTGCAAGGGTATAAATACAGCAGCTCCACTTCTAAAGGGGCTACCAACCTACAGCCAGGGCCTGGGGTGACACAGTGGGGGAGGTTAATGTGGTGAGGGATCTCAGCATAATATACATTAAAAAATATTTGCATTATGACACTTACTATTAACAAGGACAGAGCACCAAATCACATGTGCTTGCATCCATTCCTGTATGTGATGAATGGGGAATAGTGGGTTCTATGTCGATGAATGATGGACGTATGGCATCACGCAGGTATAAACACTCCGACACCTGAAAACCATGACACTGATAGCATCACTTACCTACAGTGGATGACACCATAGACCACAATGGCAAGGAAGGGCTTTAGAAACATAAGCCCTGTGTTGTGCATCACAGTGCAGAAAGTTGCTGTGCTCCCTGGCTTCTGTTTCAGAGCGAGGCCTGGGACAGACAGCCCAGCCTTAAATACATCGCTTTGTTTAGAGATATGACTGTGTCTTAAATAAATTGATCTATTTATTATTTTATGAAGGAAATGTGTATTTCCTTCATAATTTATGAGGGGCGCAGTCTGAGAGCCCTAATGTAGAAGCTACCCCTGGGTAATAGGTAGCAACGTGGCATTGACTAGCAAGTAGGTGCTGGTCTCCTCTTGGTTCTCAGACCACTTTTTGGCAGAAACATTTCCCAAGTTTTTTATTTGAACTATCAGGGCACCTTTAGCACCACTTCCAATGGTTCAGGACTGGAGGGGCACCACTTGGGGGGGGAGGGTCAGGACTCATTCAGGTTGGGTCCAGGGGTGGCTTCAAGATGGTTAGAGCCTTTTCTGTCCCTAAGGCTCTGATCAGGAAGCTAGCCAAGTAGGCCTTAGAGTTAATCTGGAAGTCTTGGGCTCAAGCAGGGAAGCAGGTCTCAAGCAGCAGGCAGTCATCTGAAGGCACAGGGCATGCTACAGGCACAGTCTACTGAGTGTCCTTCCACAGGTCCGGAAGTGACCTGAAAGGTTGGTCTGAGAGTCCATTTTTATACCCGATGCCAGCTTTCAAGTGGAAGAAACTTCTTAGGTTTTCCCACCACAGAAGTGTCTGGAATTTTTTGACTCCCTGCCCTGATCCCATTCTGTCTGCAGTCACAATAGGCTAGTATGAAGTTCTTTGTGTGTGAGCTAAGACAGTGGCTTTGAAGTACAAGTAGGTCTGTGCACAGCTTCATCCCATCCTACCTTGGATGGCCCATCCTACCAACACCCAGTCCCTCTATTGTGTGGCTATATGGGAGGAATACACAAAGTCCAACTGTCTACTACATATAGTTATGTGGCCTAGAAAACAGGCTGCAGTCACCAAATTGTTAGTTCAATAAAATGGCAACTTTCTAAAAGTGGCATTTTTAGAATTGCGGCTTTGAGAGAGCGCAATTTGAATGAAAAGTATATCTGTACCATATTTACAAGCCTATAACGCAAACGTAGAACTTGTAATATGAAGTTAGCACTTGTAGCGTAAAGTTAGCATATGTAACTTGAATAATAGGAAATGTACTTGTATTTACACTAGAATACATTAGTATTAGAAAGGCCCGTATACATATAGGATGGGCTAAAGTAGAAATGTGTAAATGTTTACGAACAGTAGAACGTGCTAAACAGAGAATATACGTATGTAATTATTAAACAGAGAAGAAGGCGAAATGCAAAGCAAAGAAATGTGCAGACTATATAGCACTGTGTAAGAAACGAGAGTATAACGTTGTATTTTATGTAATATGGATTCGCTTATAATCAATGATTTGCTAATTCGAATATATGTGTGTTAAAAGTTATACTGTGTAGAAGAGTTTGTAGAAATGTTAGAATAGTGTGGTCATGTGTGATTTTAACCTAACTGACCAAGGGTTTGCAAGAGTGTAGTTCACTGCATGTAATTTAGTGGACTCACAGGAATAGGGATAGCTTTGATCTGAACGTGCGAGCCAAGAGTCAAAGGTCTTGTTAAATTTAGAGTGACAATGCTGGACGAAGTTTATGGCCTAATGAGATAAGAGACGCTTGGAATTTGGGGTCTTGTTTAGAAGTGACTGTTCACAGGACCAAAAGAGGTTATAATCACAACTGTAATGAATAGAGTTCTTTTGAGGTGATAGACTTTGGACTGAAAGTGTCAACTGGAATGTCATGAGGTTACCAGCACGAAGATGAAGATGGCGCCTAAGAAGCAAGGTCAACTTAACGGACGACGCGAAGAGACGAAGCTATGGAAAGAACTAGAATGAGATCATGTGAAATGTGTATGTGGTGGGCGTCAAAGGGGCGTTCCACCTATACTGTGATTGTGTATTTAGGGACAGCACCCAGGGGAGAGGTTAGCTCAGAGCAGATGGCCTGAAGACAAAGCGCAGAGCAGAGGGAAGAGAGCAGTAGGCCGAGGACCCTTAGAGAGCGGATGGGTAGGCAGAGAGGGTACTGCTTCTCGACATAGGTTACCATTAGAGGTTAAGAAAGTTTGAACTTCTTTTGGAAGTCAAACTGCTGACACCTTTTTAGGTAAAAGGACTTGCTAGTAGGGATGTCATCTAGCATAGAGTAGGGACAGATTTAACTGGTTTATTCTCTTTTTGTAGATGACGCAACAGATCCACTTTGTGTCTATGCTTTTCAATTTGCTGATTCTGGAATTGATTTTGATTGTATTCTTTTGTAGACTAAGATTCTTTAGGGAATTTATGTTCCTTTTAGTTCCTGTATATTTGTTGAATCTTATCCTGAGAGGATTGTATATGCAATTGATTCTGATTTTATATTAAACTTTTAAACTTTACCAGTCGTAAGTGGTTCTTCAGAGTTGCGTCAGTCTATGGGGTTGATTTAACTCATGCGGGGTTTGCCTTTTACTCAATGACAGAAAATAATCGATCCAAAATTGGAAGAATGAGATAAGTATCTAGGTGATCAGAAAAGGTATCAAAATCTCATTCCCCGCAGTTGGTAGCAGAGAAAGATGGTTTTCTTCTTGAGGAAGGCAACCTAGGTCAGGTCTAGATTACCCCAAGGTCCCTAGTCATCGACGACCAGAAGAAGAATCCCTGCCGAAGAAGGTGCTGACGGTGCGAGAGAAAAGCAGCAGAGTCGGTCGAGAGTGAGTATAAGGGTCATGCGTTGCCAGATTGCGGTGTTTTATGTTGTACCTGTGTTGTAATGTCAAGCGGAGTTGAATGCCTGTAGTGTGATTGAGGGAAGGTTGTGAGCGCGCGCAACCGGATAAAATCTTAAGTCCAGAGAAGGGCTTAAGTGGTTCGGGTGTATCGAACACCCAGAGTAATTGTAAAGGGGGTCATGAGGTACCATTGATCGCCCGCAGGACCGATGATAGGGGGAGTGTAAGAGTGAGTGTATGAGTAACGGACGCTGGTCGTACGTTTACTGTGTGTAAGTAACCTATCAGTTAAGGCGAGCGTCTGAAGTGAGAGGAAGACGTCTCGCCAGTTGAGGTGACAATTACAGTTAGACTGTGGACGTACAGTCAAGAAAAGTGATCGCTTGGACGGAAGTAGTCATTTTTCGGTGTCAATCAATCAATCAGTGACACTTATTAAGCGCGCTACATACCCGTAGGGTCTCAAGGCGCTGGGGGGAGGGGGGGGGGTGCCGCTACTGCTCGAACAGCCAGGTCTTCAGCTTCTTCCTGAAGGAGAGGTGGTCTTGGGTCAGGCGCAGGTCGGACGGGAGGGAGTTCCATGTCTTGGCGGCCAGGTAGGAGAAGGACCTTCCTCCTGTGGTCGCTCTTCGGATGCGGGGGACGGCGGCGAGGGCGTGGTTGGCTGATCGGAGGTGGCGTTTGGGAGCGTAGAAGTTGACTCGGCTGTTGAGGTAGCTCGGGCCTTGGTCGTGTAGGGCTTTGTGTGCGTGGGTGAGGAGGCGGAAGGTGATTCTCTTGTTGACGGGGAGCCAGTGAAGGTCTCTTAGGTGTCCGGAGATGTGGCTGGATCGTGGGATGTCGAGGATTAGTCTGGCTGAGGCGTTTTGGATCCGCTGGAGTCTCTTCTGGAGCTTGACGGTGGTCCCGGCGTAGAGGGCGTTGCCGTAGTCCAGTCGGCTGGTGACGAGGGCCTGGGTGACGGTCTTCCTGGTCTCTGTGGGGATCCACCAGAAGATCTTCCGTAGCATGCGTAGGATGTTGAAGCACGCCGAGGAGACGCTGTTGACTTGCCTGGTCATGGCGAGGGAGGAGTCCAGGATGAAGCCCAGGTTTCGTGCATGGTCTGTCGGTTTGGGTGCGGTGCCCAGGGCGGGAGGCCACCAGGAGTCGTCCCAGGCGGAGGGTGAGGAGCCCAGGATGAGGACCTCCGTCTTGTCCGAGTTCAGTTTCAGGCGGCTGGTCGTCATCCACTCGGCTACCTCTCTCATCCCTTCGTGCAGGTTGGCTCTGGCGGCGGCGGGGTCGTTGGTCAGGGAGAGGATCAGCTGGGTGTCGTCGGCGTAGGAGATTATGCTGAGGTGGTGTTTGCGTACGATGGCCGCGAGGGGGCTCATGTAGACGTTGAAGAGGGTGGGGCTCAGTGATGATCCTTGGGGGACGCCGCAGATGACTTCGGAGGCCTCTGACTTGTACGGTGGTAGGCGGACTCTCTGTGTTCTTCCGTCGAGGAAGGAGATGATCCATTCCAGCGGTGTGTGAATGAGACGCATGCAAGACCGCGAGACGAGCTGAGAAAGGAGGGGAACTGCTGCAGAGGGGACGAGTGACGTCAGCGTAGAGCCGCGCTGGGATTGGCCGGCTGGTGTAGAACCGCGCTGGGATAGGCTGGTTAGCGAGAGCCGCGCAGGGATTGGTAGTTTGTCATCGGGAAGTAAATAAGGAAGAGTAATTAAGGAAAATCATAGATTCTTGAAAATGAAGTGTTTTAAACGTTTAAGGGCGATCTTTAAGAGAGATAGAGGAAACTCGTATGCAGGGGAAGAAGCCCCACCGGAAGGCACACCAGCTTATTATATGGCTGTGAATGTAGGGTTACACTCAATACTATGGATCTCCGAGTGGAGTAAGCTAACAGAAGGAAATGAGGAACTGACGTTCCCGAGATACGGGACGTTTAGGGTAGAAGCATTGAACCAACTGAAAGCGGTAATGCTCGCAACGAGACCTCTACCGAGGCCAACACAGTTCGAAGCCCTCAATGCATGGTTCAGGGCGGCACACGACAAGAGCTTGAATAGGCGCCAAGAAAGAGTGAGACGATCGGTAAGAGCAGTGCAGGATGCTAAATGGGACGATGAAGCTAAAAAATGGAGGGTGCAAAAGATAGAAGCAGACAAATTGTACCCAATGCTAGAGGCTACGGGAGAAAAGAAGCCTCTAGAAGAAGATGAGGACAGCGAGTCGGATGATGGTCTGATAGAGAGGCTATTGATGGACAGACCACCTCCGTACAACAGAGAAGTCGAAAGTCCCGAATTACAGCAGGGGGACGGGGCTAGGCAGGGGGAATATAAACCGCTCCCCACATCAGAGTGGGACCCCAAGAAAGGTGAGGAAGTACCTCAATCTAGTCCCATACAGAGAGTAGTAGGAAGGTTTGTGGTCCAGAAGGTGCCAGAAACGGAGCGTGCAAAATCGTATCAACTGCCGGATGCTCTACAAGTACCTGTTACCATAGGTCCTATAGTGTCAATCTACAACCCGGAGGGAGCCCAGCAGGAGGAACAGGCACGGTGGGACAGGGAAAGGGCAGAGATGGAAAGTAGGAATAATACGATCAATTCCCAAAGGCAGTTGCTAGGACCAAGGAGTCGGAGTACCCCATTGGATCCAGTAACGGATCCCTGGATAGAACAGGGGGGTCAGAGAGGACAGATGGATCTGAGGGGACCGAAACCGAAATCCTTTAAGGAATTAAGGGAGTACTTGAAAGAATGGGATGCTGCAGTAGAGACTCAGAATAAAAGAATAGAAACAGAAGCAGAATGGAGAGATCAGGATAACAGGATCCTCTCTCACTGCGGAGCTGGCGAAAGCAGTCCGGAGTGGGAGGGAGGGAGTCAAGGAAGCAAAGGAGATATTTGCCATACCATCAGTGGCAATAGACAAATGTGTGAAGACAAGAGTACAGGGTGTGGGGGAGTGCCTCGCCTCATCCTTAGTGAGGGAGAACGAAAGACGCAGGAGTACCGAGATAGTTTCAGGTGCACTCACCATGCCCGGGCGAAAATGTGCGACATTGGAATCACGAGAGTATAGGGAGTCGCGAAGGGTCTCGCCATGCATCCGGTGATCACGGACGAGATCGCGGAAACATGGAGGGCCGTGAAGGATCTTATTGTTTATTGAGCGACACCAGACAGCAAGGGAGTTGCAGTGATATAGAACAGAACGGAGGATCCTATCTCGCATCTAAAGAGACGGGACCGAAAAGACAGGATGCAGTGATGGGGAATAGATCATTGTTCCACCATACCCCAAGGGAAGATGGGAAAGCTTGGGATCTAGAGAGGTGGGAACAAAGAGAAGCAAGAAGGACGCCTCATAACTCACCTGTACCTAGACGTAGGACTCGTAGTGGGGGTGAGAGAGATGTAAAAGAACCACCTAGGAGTGAGGTACTGAGAGCTGAGATAAAAGCAAAACGGCTTGATGTAATGAGTTTAAAATCAGACTTAGAGGAAATAATAGACGGCACATTGCCAATGGAAAGGATAGAGCTGTACGAACCGGATGAAATACTGTTTATGTCTAAGGACGTTACTCGGAAAGCGAGGTCAGTTCATGAAAAATTATCTGAGTTGGCAGACAGGTATATGATAGACCTTTCACGAACTAAAGCTTTACAGGGTAACCATAGGTTAAATTGCACGGATCAGGATCTAGATGAGCGTAGGACGATTGGGCTGAAAATACACATAAAGGAACTGATCCTGAGTATCAGATTGTGGAGGAATTTGGATAAATGGGAGGAAAGATGGTCCAAGAGGGGATCCGTCAGAAGGAGTACACTTACGAGGTCCCCGGACGGAGAGCTAATGCGAATGGAAGCTTTCCCTTTGCGAGAAATCGCGAACGGAAGCTACGTGCATGTGCCCTGGAGTAGGGGGGATTTAGCGGCATTTACCAATTCCTTTCCAAAGCTAAGGGAGAATCCTGTCGAGTGGTACAAACAGGTAGAGAGGTTCGTGAAGATCTCTAAGGTGCTGTGGGTCGACTTGAACACCCTGTTTGACATTGTAGTACCCGGAGATTTGTGGACAGCATGTAAGCTTAATGTCGAATGGCCCATTTGTGAACCCGAGAGGGATCCCCGGACAAATGGACCATCAGAGAGGGTCATGGAAAAGTACGAGAGGGTAATGGCATGGTTAAAAGAGAAGGTGCCGTTGCAGGACATAGACTGGGTTAAAATAGATCGAACAACTCAGGAACCTAAAGAGACCGTTCACCAGTTCTATGAGAGATTGCTGAAAGCATTCAAACAGTACAGTGGATTGGACGTGATGGATCCTAAGGACATAGGACAGTTTGTGTCGAAGTTTGTCCTAGGTTTGAGACCGGACATAAGCTTAATGATTCAACAGCATTTGATCTGTTGGCAAAACAAACCTTTAGATGAGATTCTGAGGTATGCGAGGTACTGTAGCGATGAAATAGATTCGAAAGCTAAGAAACTTAAGGAGAAGCTGATGCTGGTGCAGATGCAATCAGCTGGAAAGGGTGGACAGCGACAACAGGGAGCAGGAACACTAGGAAAGAAACAGAATAATCAAAGCAGAGATGAGGAGGAAAGACCGAGACCGAGTATAGATATCGCGACACTGAAAAAGACAACGAGGTGCCATCAGTGTAACGAGGTAGGACATTGGAGACGTGAGTGTCCTTATAATATCGAGACGGGGGAATTAGAACAGGAGGAGGATGAGGTTCAGAATAGCCTGGTAAAGGGAACAGCAGTCCCGAAGGGAAAGTTTATCAAACGGGGGACTCAGACTCCTCGAGCTCAGTTCCCTCAACCGCCTCGCATTGCAAATGGAGGAAAAACCTATAGACAACTGCCACTGTTCGTAGGAGGAGAAGAATGCTACTACGTTGATCCTCTTACGGGACAACGAGTGAATAGAGAAGAAGACTGCACTCTAGGAGCAGCCCTGGAGGTAGACCAGAGAGGACCATACGTGGAAGCTGAAGTAGCTGGATGTCCTACAACCTTTTTGGTGGATACGGGGGCCACTCGATCCACTTTGAGATCAGCGGTAGTCCCAGGTCTGCCAATGTCGGGAGAGACGATTCAGGTGGTAGGAGTCGCAAATAGGAGAATGACGAATCCTCTGACAGAATCAGTGTCAGTGAAGATAGGGAATTACAGTGATGAACATCAGTTTGTGATTTGTGATTCTAGCCCTGTGTGTCTGCTAGGAAGAGATCTGTTGTGTAAACTAAATTGCACAATATATTGCACACCTGAAGGAGTAGAAGTGCAGACTAACGATGATGATGCCGACTTTAAGGTTGTAAACTCGCAGGGATGCGTGGAACTATACCCTACCTTAACGGTGGAGGAGCTTCCACAGGATTTGAAGGAGACTGTGTCAGCTGAGGTGTGGGATTTTACTGGAGAAGAAATAGGACTGATCAAAGGAGTAGAACCGGTAAAGATCATGGTAAAGCCCAATGCCGAGTACCCAAGAACACCACAATATAAGTTGACACCGGAGACGATTGCAGGAATAAAGCCTGTGATCGAATCCATGATTAAACAGGGAATACTGAAGGAGATCGTGGGAAGTCCATGTAACTCCCCGATTATGGGTTTGCAGAAGCCTAGTGGAAAATACAGAATAGTGCAGGATCTTCGAAATATAAATAATATTGTTGTTTCATGTTGCCCAGTGGTACCGAATCCATCAGTGATATTGTTTCAGATACCGTTCCAAGCTGAATGGTTCACAGTGATAGACTTGTGCCAGGCTTTCTTTTCAATCCCTTTAGATGAGGAGAGCCAGTATCTGTTCGCTTTTAAGCTGGAAAATCGCGTTTTAACATGGTGTCGTATTCCCCAGGGGTATACAGAAAGCCCATTGATTTTTAAGCAGCTGTTGAAGAAAAATTTTGAAAGTCTAGTACTGCCTATGAACTCGGTTCTGGTCCAGTACATAGACGACCTACTTGTGGCGTCAGAAACTGAGGAAGCTTGCAAAACAGACACCATCGCCTTACTAAATCACTTGGCCGAGAACGGACACAAGGTGTCTCCAAGTAAATTGCAGTATTGTCTGACCGAAGTGCAATACTTGGGCCACAGGATTGAAAAGGGAAAACGGAAGGTGTCTCCAGACAGAATAGAGGCGATCATGAAAATGAATGCGCCTAAAACACAAAGAGAAGTCAGAATGTTCCTAGGCATGGTTGGTTATTGTCGGCAGTGGATAGCTAATTTTTCACTGAAGGCAAAACCTTTACAAAAACTGACGCACAAGGGGGTGAGTGATCCGGTACCATGGGACAAAGATTGTTTGATGGCATTTTTGCAGCTGAGGGAGGACTTGTGTCGTGCCCCGGCTTTGGGAATGCCTGACTACGAGAAACCATTTTTGCTTTACTGCTGTGAAAGGGAAGGTTGCGCTTTAGCAGTTTTGGCCCAGATACACGGAAATGCCCGTAGACCAGTTGCATATTTTTCGGCTACCTTAGATCCAGTAGCCGCAGCGTTGCCCGGATGTCTCAAATCCGTTGCTGCAACGGGTGTCAGCATTGAAAGGAGTGAAAATGTGGTTATGGGACATCAGTTAGTGGTGTACGTGCCGCATTCTGTGGAATTGTTAATGACCAGGACCAAGACTCAGCATCTGACGAATAGCAGGCTCACACGCTACGAGCAAGTCATATTGGCTGCTGAGAATGTGACCCTAAAGAGATGCTCTGTTTTGAATCCTGCTACTTTGATGCCACTTCCAAATGATATTGATGATGAAATTTGTACAGATCATGACTGCCTTGATGTGACTGAACTATGCACCAAACCGAGACCAGATATCGTAGATGAACCATTGACTGACCCCGATGAAATATTCTTTGTTGATGGTTCATGCGTAAGAGACGATATCGGTCAGCTGAGAGCAGCATATGCAGTTTGTACAATTACCGGGGTAGTGGAAGCCGCCTGCCTGGAAGGAGTACATTCCGCTCAGGTAGCTGAAATCATTGCTTTGACCCGTGCCTGTTTGGCAGGCAACAAAATTCGAGTCACCATATACACCGATAGCCAGTATGGTTTCGGGGTAGTTCATGACTATGGGCAGTTGTGGTCTCAAAGAGGTTACATGACCTCCTCGGGTTCTCCTATTAGGAATGGAGAATTCGTGAGATTATTGTTAGACGCATTGCAAGGTCCAACAGCCATAGCGGTTGTTAAATGCGCCGCGCACACAAAGAATACAGATTTTGTGTCGCAAGGAAACCGATATGCAGATGAAGTTGCACGTTATTGTGCGGAACAGGGGTATTCTCACACCAAGGTAGAAGTGGGGGGAATACAAGAAAGAACTGATTTGACTATGTTGTTAGACACTGTAGACACGTGGGATGAACTGAAGTGTGTCCAGGAGAATGCGCCTGATTTTGAGAAAAAAGCATGGGAAACAGCAGGTTGTACCAAAAGTGAGATGAATTTTTGGATTTCTGCAGATGGGGGAGCAGTTTTACCAAACAAAGTTGTTAGTCCAATGGCAAGGAGATTGCATGGACCAGCACACATAGGTAGAGATGCCATGGTGAGAGTCTTCAGACAAACGTGGTATAATCCGAAGTTTAGAGTAGCGGCAGAAGCAGTATGTCAGCGTTGTGCGATCTGTCAGCAACTAAACGTAGGAAAAAGAACACCAGTCACATTAAGTCACATAGGGAGATCTGGGGGGCCTTTCAATAGAATGCAGCTGGATTTTATTGAAATGCCCAAGTGCAATCGACTCAGATACGTCTTAGTGATTGTCTGTATATTTTCCAGATGGGTTGAAGCTTATCCTACACGTAGGTGCGATACACTTACAGTAGCGAAATTGTTGCTTAGAGAGTTGATACCGAGGTTTGGGGTGCCAGCCTCTTTGGAATCAGACAGAGGAACTCATTTCAACAGCGAAATAGTGAAGATGCTATGTTCAGCCTTGAGCATAGACCAGAAGCTCCATTGTAGTTATCGACCAGAAGCTTCGGGATTGTAGAACAAATCAACAGCACAATAAAATCCAGACTCGCCAAAGTTTGTTCATCGACATCCCTGAGTTGTCCTGATGCACTTCCATTGGTCCTTATGAGCATACGTAGCACACCAGATAGAAGAACAGGTCTCTCTCCACACGAGGTGCTAATGGGGAGAGCTATGAGACTGCCATCGGTTCCGACTGCAGCATTGTTGAACATCACAGACGATTTGATCTTGGACTACTGCAAGGGACTATCTGATGCCATTCAATCTGTGTCCCTCCAGGTCCAGGCTGCAGAGGTTCCATCAGCTCAAGATCTGTGCCATGACCTGTGTCCAGGGGACTGGGTCCTTGTGAAGAAGCATGTCAGGAAGAACGGTCTAGACGTGCGCTGGCGTGGACCATTTCAAGTCATACTAGTTACGAACACTGCAGTAAAGTGTGGAGGCTTGCCCAACTGGATACACGCCTCACACACCCGAAGAGTTCCAGCACCTCTGGAAGAAACAGCTCCTCTCTCGGATGAAAATCCAGCAGAAAGCGGAGAAGCCACAGAGAGGGAAAGTCAAGCTGTAGAGGTGATTGAAGAGGCTGAGCCTGTGTCGGAACAGGCTGATGACGGTCAGGACACCAGTGAGACCGAAGCTGTCTCAGAAGAGGAAAGTAGTTGGGAATTCGAGTCAGACACCGAACAACCTACAAGTGATCAAGAGACGAGTCCAAGAACAAGGAGCAGGAGGGCAAGAAATGGAGAAGCTAGTTGGCCGGAAAGAAGGAGAAGGTCAACCTTGAGAGCAGATCCAGAGAGAACTCTTGTCCCGAACTCTGAAGATTCAGATCTAGACGAAGGAACCACGGACTCAGGTTCTGAGAGTCCGAGAAGATCCAGGAGGGTACGTGTGCCCTGCAGAAGATACGCCACCCCAGAGTGGACTTATCTAGCAGATGTCTTGGGGACAGAGATCTGGGAGAGTGAGAGAAGTGCAGGTGATCAATCTCGATCCGATTGTGGCAGTGGAGATATGGATGTTGACGCCTGGAATCGAGACTGAGGGGTTACTGACCTTCACACTTCCCATTCCCCTTTACCTAAGTCGGATCAAAGACCTAGTGCTAAATCGATTAGAGTTTCCGACTTTTGGTCATCCAATACCAGCACAAGAAGAAAAAGTCATTCGTTTAGAACTATTGGAATATGTTATTAGAGCTGCAAGTACGAGAATCATTGTAGATGCATAAAGACATTTGTGTTTAAGCTATAAAGAAGAAGATAACCTAGCGCCGAGTGGAAAGAAGAATAAAATTAGGGATTACATTTAGAGGACGGAGAAGGGTTAAGGTTGTCTGTTGCTAAAGATAAAGGACATTGGTGTGAAAAAGAGACTTTTTGTTGGTTAAAAGAGCTTCACAGGCTGAGAAAGCAAATAAAGCAAATAAAGACTTGAAAAAGAAAACTTTTCTTCGAAAAAGAAAGAGCTACATTGTTTGATAACATGGAGAATGGCAACCCAAACCGAAAAGCCAAATGCATAATAGGTACACTAATAGCAGTAGTAATTTTTCTTATTATCACAGTAGTTACCATATCATACATAGTAGGACATGCAAGCGTGAAGGAGACAACAGATGTAAAGCCTGTAACGACTTTGAAACCTGCTCTTGTAGGGAAGAAGGAGGAGAGCAATGTAATCTGTGAAAAGGCGTTACTGGCAGATGAAGCTCGTAGGTTACTCATAGACGAGTCGCAGGGAAATTTTAAATCAAATGCATATGCCAAGCTATTGTACGAGTATATCGATGCCATGGAGGCCAAAGATTGTTATGTTTGTATGCAATTGCCGGCTTCTGTAGATGAAGGCATCAGATATCATCACCTCCCACTGACATATGGGATAGCATGTAGTTTATTGCTCAGTATATTTTATGATAGAGAAGGGTTTGAGTACTACTTTTCAAATTATGATTCGGTACTGCCTGAAGTCCCGAATTATAAACAAATGAATAAGTGGGACTACTACAAAAAGGAAGATAGATTGGCAAAATTCTTTCTTCCTTGGGATACATTAGATACTTCATATGCACGCCGAAATAATCTGACTTGCAAAGTGTCAGAGGTAGAGAAGAAATTCATTGGACAAGTAGATGACAGATACAGGAGGCAGAAGATTCTAAAAATGTCAGGACAGTGGAAAACAGATTGGACCGAAGAAGAAAAGGCACATAAAAAGAAAGGTAGTAATGGTCCAATAGCTTTGGATAGAACGCAGAAAGGAAAGTTATGTTTAACTCGAAGCAAGACATATTATGAGAGTGTATTTGTAGGTGAAGTTAATTGTGAACATGCTTTCAGGTTAGAGTATTATACGAAAGATTTTATGAAAGATATGCAAGCGATTCCTAATGTATATTTTGTATGTGGAAGAAATGCCTATGTATAACTGCCTGACAATTGGTATGGTTCGTGTTATTTGGCAATTGTCTTCCCCAAAATATATCATGCAAAAGATTTAGAGATCATAGAAGGAAAGGCTTCGACAAGAGCGAAAAGAGAAGTAGGAGATGCTGAGGTAGTTGGAGACATATTTGGAGCAATGTTTCCTCTTTTAGGTTTGGTACTTAACGATGTTAAGATCAGGAGACTAGCTACAGTTGTGGATAGATTATCTGCAAGTACTGCAAGGTCATTGATGCTAGTGGAAGGAGAGATGCAGTCGATTAGAGCAATGGTTCTTCAGAACCGTCTTGCTTTAGATGTTCTGCTAGCAAAAGAGGGCGGAGTCTGCAAGGCTCTGAAGGTCCAGGAATGTTGTACTTATATTCCAGACAATTCAAAACCACTTGAGAAAGTTATACAGAACATTACAGAGATACATCAAGAAATCGAAGATTTAACAAAAGTAAATGTTTGGGAAAAAGTAGGACATGGAATGGGAAAGGTTGGAGATTGGTTTGCCAATCTTGGTAAAAGTGTTGTTTGGTACATCTTGAAACCTGTCTTAATAATATTGATTTGCATAATCATATTGTTGGGTTTAGTGAGACTGTACAAATGGTATAGGACGAACCGGTTACAAAGGTCCATGAGAGAGCAAGAAAGGAGATTAGCTGCTTTACAAGATCAACAGTATAAAAGTTTGAGAGCTCTCGAGACGATGAAAAGAGGGAATCTTGTAACTAGTTCTGTGTAAAGAGTCATTCAAATTGAGGTGTTAGTGATGACCCCTAGAGGTCATCAAAGGGGGGAACTGAGAGAGCGCAATTTGAATGAAAAGTATATCTGTACCATATTTACAAGCCTATAACGCAAACGTAGAACTTGTAATATGAAGTTAGCACTTGTAGCGTAAAGTTAGCATATGTAACTTGAATAATAGGAAATGTACTTGTATTTACACTAGAATACATTAGTATTAGAAAGGCCCGTATACATATAGGATGGGCTAAAGTAGAAATGTGTAAATGTTTACGAACAGTAGAACGTGCTAAACAGAGAATATACGTATGTAATTATTAAACAGAGAAGAAGGCGAAATGCAAAGCAAAGAAATGTGCAGACTATATAGCACTGTGTAAGAAACGAGAGTATAACGTTGTATTTTATGTAATATGGATTCGCTTATAATCAATGATTTGCTAATTCAAATATATGTGTGTTAAAAGTTATACTGTGTAGAAGAGTTTGTAGAAATGTTAGAATAGTGTGGTCATGTGTGATTTTAACCTAACTGACCAAGGGTTTGCAAGAGTGTAGTTCACTGCATGTAATTTAGTGGACTCACAGGAATAGGGATAGCTTTGATCTGAACGTGCGAGCCAAGAGTCAAAGGTCTTGTTAAATTTAGAGTGACAATGCTGGACGAAGTTTATGGCCTAATGAGATAAGAGACGCTTGGAATTTGGGGTCTTGTTTAGAAGTGACTGTTCACAGGACCAAAAGAGGTTATAATCACAACTGTAATGAATAGAGTTCTTTTGAGGTGATAGACTTTGGACTGAAAGTGTCAACTGGAATGTCATGAGGTTACCAGCACGAAGATGAAGATGGCGCCTAAGAAGCAAGGTCAACTTAACGGACGACGCGAAGAGACAAAGCTATGGAAAGAACTAGAATGAGATCATGTGAAATGTGTATGTGGTGGGCGTCAAAGGGGCGTTCCACCTATACTGTGATTGTGTATTTAGGGACAGCACCCAGGGGAGAGGTTAGCTCAGAGCAGATGGCCTGAAGACAAAGCGCAGAGCAGAGGGAAGAGAGCAGTAGGCCGAGGACCCTTAGAGAGCGGATGGGTAGGCAGAGAGGGTACTGCTTCTCGACATAGGTTACCATTAGAGGTTAAGAAAGTTTGAACTTCTTTTGGAAGTCAAACTGCTGACACCTTTTTAGGTAAAAGGACTTGCTAGTAGGGATGTCATCTAGCATAGAGTAGGGACAGATTTAACTTGTTTATTCTCTTTTTGTAGATGACGCAACAGATCCACTTTGTGTCTATGCTTTTCAATTTGCTGATTCTGGAATTGATTTTGATTGTATTCTTTTGTAGACTAAGATTCTTTAGGGAATTTATGTTCCTTTTAGTTCCTGTATATTTGTTGAATCTTATCCTGAGAGGATTGTATATGCAATTGATTCTGATTTTATATTAAACTTTTAAACTTTACCAGTCGTAAGTGGTTCTTCAGAGTTGCGTCAGTCTATGGGGTTGATTTAACTCATGCGGGGTTTGCCTTTTACTCAATGACAGATAATAATCGATCCAAAATTGGAAGAATGAGATAGGTATCTAGGTGATCAGAAAAGGTATCAAAATCTCATTCCCCGCACTTAAAACACAAATTTACAGTTATGAAGGATTATGAATTACAAATCTTTAGACATCAAACATTACATTTCTGGATGCTCCCAAACAAAAGATATAATTTATTAAAGGTAATAACGTAACCCAATGTTATGTTATGGAACAAATATGCTATACAGTAGTGAAAACAAAATGTACGAGTTTTTTACTTCCAGGACATCTAAAACTGAAAAGTACATGTCCAACTTTTTCAATAAAATGCACCCTGCCCCAGGGACTTTGTAGATCATACGCTAAGGGTGACTTATTTGTATTGCAGAGTGAGTTTTAGGATTGCAAATGACTTATTTTGTTATTGGCAGTTTAAAACTGCACATATGCTGCAATTACAGACCTGAGACATGTTTAAACAGGCTACCTAAGTGGGTGGCACAATAGGTGCTCCAGGCCCACTGATAGCATTTAAATTACAGGTCCTGTGTATATGTAGCACCACTTTTCTTGGAACTTATATGTAAATGAAATGTGGTAATTCGGTGGAAGCCAATTTTACCATATTTTACGGAGTGAGTACAAGCACGTTAGCACTGGTTAGCTGTGGTAAGTTCACAAAGTCCTAAGTCCCAACAAAATCGAATTCATCAAAATGGGAGGGGGAAACCAAATGTTTGGGGATAGAGGGACAAGTGCAGTACAAGTGTCTCTCCCCTTTCCAAAGGTACCTCTTCCATGGTGATTGGAGCTCGGAGGTGACATGGTACTCTGGGAATCATGCTATATCATTAGCCAAGAATCGCACAGAATAAAAGCAGACTAAGCTGATAGGCTACATTTACTTTCACTTTCAGTTATGATGACATCAGTGCACCGTGCACATTGATAATTTATTCAAAATACTTTTAGGGCAACAGTCGAATCCCTTTCTAGCAGTGCTGGGTGGGGCCTTTATTGGAATACTCTATAGTGCAACCAGAGGATTTCCCTGATCTAGGTGTGATGATTTTACCTCAATATCCTCAGCCCTGTGAAGCTTATGTGGAACAAATAATGGTCATGTCCTCGACACTACCACTAAAGTAGAAAACATAGAGTAGCTGCATATGTATGATCAAATAAAAGTTCAAGTCAGTATCAGACTATGAGAATAAAATACTATCTTCGGTATTTGAAAGCTTAATAGTAAGGGAAAGTGTTTTTTAATAAATCATGTGGTTGGACTACAGACAGACATGTTATTCAGTTTGGTAATACCAACAACAGACTGTTAACATGTGCAAATACATATATTTAGGCAATGAAAGGTATTTAAGACTTAAAAATGCATTCTGCGAAATCCTGTATGCTAGCATCAACATTTTGCCATATGTGTCCCATGTCCCAAAATCACCCCTGTGTATCAGCAGCAGCATTTTCCCACGGTTGCCTCTTATGATTAAAGTTACCTCGAATATGCCAGTGTCAGCATTAGGCCACATATGCTTCTTATGCCAAGAATTGCTTCCAGTATGTCAATATGCAGGATTAACATAATTACAGAAGAACTCAAACTCACTCTTGTCCACATTCACTCATTTACACTCCTTCTGACTCACACTCATTCACATTAAAATCGCACTCACACAAACTCCTCTGACTCACTCCCAATGCTCCATCACACCTAAATCGTTCACTCATACTCTCTCTGCTACTCTCACTCCCAGTCACTTGAACTTTACTCTTACTTACAAACAACTCACACTTATTCTCTCTCACCTTGACTCACAAATTCTCACTCACAGTTACACTTACTGTCATTCGTTGTCACATATACTTTTGCTCTTACACAAACAAACAGACACATAGAGAGGGCTTATTTCCAAGCCCATTGCGCCGCCTCTGCATCACTTTTATTGAGGCACCGACTGCGCAATGGACTTTCCCATATTTACAAGGACATATAATGTCACCCTGCCTGACTTTTCATGGCCTTGAAAAAATGTTTCCCTTTCACACATCTCGGTGAAAGGGGCGTGCGATGGATGTTGCTGTGCGTGTTCACGCAACATCCATGTACCTTAACAGATTCATAGATTTACAACATTTTGTAAACCTGGGAATGCGTCAGAATCCTAACGAGGAGAAATACTTTAATTCTCCTCGACTTTTTCCATTTTCTACGTGTGCTGAATTTTGCAGCACGGATAGAAAGAGAAAAAATGCCTTTAATGATTACTTTTGTGCAGGAAGGCAAACTTTCCTGCACAATACCAATCATCCCCTCAACGCTACCACCCCTGCAAAATGAGGCATGCGTGCCTGCGCTGGCGCACGGCTGCTGTTTGTGCACTGGCGCTGGGGAGAAGGAGAGGAAAGCACTGTATCTTGTAGTTACAGCACATTCCTGCCTGGCAGGAAGGCTTGCTGTGCTGCTGTGCATCAAAATATTTAAAATGGAATCCTAAATCTCTATCGCTAATCTACATGCACACACATGACATTTGACTTTTTTTTTTTTACGAAGGGTCTGGTGCTGGATGGAGATGTGGTGTATAAAGAAAGGGTCCCTGTAGAACAGTATACCTTAATTTGAATTTATTTAAAGAAAGTAAAGTCAAAAACATACAAAAACACTGTAAATTAATCACAATGAATAAACCAAAATACTTGGTAAATAACAGTGCCCCAAGGAAAGGAAGTGGGAGTGGGATAGCGTGATGCTGTGAGGGAAAAGGACAGTGAAAGGATAAAGTTTGTGACAACTTTTAAATATCGAATTTCATTCGAAATACAGTCAAATTTCAAAGGCTTCAGATCCCTGAGCCAAAATGGGGGATCATAACATATCCCGTTGTACTTAAAGCAATCTATGTTGACACAGGTATATCTAAATTAATGCAGGCGTGTCAACTGAAAAGAGGGTGGATGGAGATGTGGGTCAGGATCCCAGCTCCAGTAAACTGCAAGCTGGAACTTGAGCAGCCAAGTGCTGGTGCCAGCTGTGAGCTTCTTGCTTTTTCACCTCAGTCTCTCCTAACTCGTCACAGGATGGGAGTGTGGTCAGTGAGACTCCTGATGAGATGGAAAAGGATAAAGTTACAGAATGATTAATGGATGGCTCGGCCACAGCTGTACTTAAATATAAAGCACGCCAGTCTACCTGCAATGGTGACACTGCAGTGCATCGCAGAGTGCCAGTTAGGCAGGTCAGACCCTGAGGACAGGGTTGAGACTTCACCAGTTCTAATTAAGTGGTATTACAGCTAGCACAGGCACTTCTATGCTCTAACATTAACCATAAGACAGATTTACTGCCCCAGGGAAGCTGCAGCTGGACCTGAGAGTCAGCTTTTATATTATACCAATATAATTAATGGGGATTTTTTACTATTGGAAATAAAGAGGGCAGAGCCCTAACGTACATAAACGTACATAAAGCCGAACCACCACGGTCAGTAGGTGACCCCAAAGATACAAAAGATTGTTTATGCAAACAAGAATATTGTACTTGCAACATATTTGCTATTCATGGAGTGCATGCTCTTTTGAATGTCTACCAGAACATTATGGAGAAGTGTGGCTCAATGGTTAGAGGCGGCAGACCCGAAAGCTGAGATCGGCCCGGGACCAGGGTTCGATTCCCAACGCGGCAGGGTCTTGGGTCAAAATGTCCGCGGGCCTGATAATTCTCGCCTCGGTGCCAACTCCAACCTTGAGTTCCACTCTGCAACTCTGGGCAATAGCTTGCTTAATCTTCACAACGGCCCCTTCAACGCAGGGGATGCCTGGTCTCCCCTTGGAGGTGCCCAGCAGGGACCATCTCACTGGGATAGCCAGGACGGGTTCCCCAGCGGTATACAGCGCCGGGACGCCTGCGGTGTGGGCAGCTGTGCGCTTTACAAGTATACAACATTTACATTTACATACACATGCAAACCAGAAAGCTATGCATACAACCAGTAATTGGATGCAAATTAGCATATAATGATTTAAACAATGGATTGCACAACTAAACCCATGTATTATGTGCACAAACCAGTATGAGCTAATGTATTGTGTCTATGAACCAGAATATTATACAGGTGCACTGTGTGTTACTCATGCAGTTCACTGTGATATACATAGTATGCTTTGCATAGAGCCAGTACATTATGAGAAAAGAGCTAAATCTTAACTGTAGTGTGTGTATGCAAGCCATATTATTAGAAACATAATCCAGTAAATCATAATCGCAAACAAGGACAGCCTCACCACAAATCAAAATATTACACACAAACTATTGTATTACACCTACACACCAGTATTTAGTTTACATACACCAATACACTAAACAGACACAGCAAGCAATATAAGGTGTTTAAAACCACATTTTTTAAACAATATGCTTTGGAACGCAAAGCAACTTGCTTGATATATGTACCAATAATTAGCCTACGTATTAACCAATGGATTAAAGTCACAAATCACTATTCCTGTATACAAACAAGCATAGTGAAGTTGCGCCTATTTATCTTGTATGATATGCTTCCGTATGTACAAAGAAACAAAATGATGTTTCATAAATCAATCATTCACTATGGTTGATATATAGCAATATGTGTTTCATCAATCAATCAGTGGATTTATAGAGTACAGCTTGTCACCTGTGAGGGTATCCAGGCACTGGCAGGGTCCGGTTGATTACCTCAATAGCAAGGTCTTTGGGGACTTTTGGAACTCGGGAAGAGAGTGGGAGGTTTGGAGAAGAAAAGGCAGCTTGTTCAATGTCTTTGCTGCTCGATAGGAGAAAGAACAACTTCAGCATCAGATGCTACGTTAGATGCAGGGGGTGATCGTTAGAGAAAGGGAAGCAGAGCAGATGTGTCTGGTGGGCTGATGAAAGTTCAGGTGGTGATTCAAGTAGGTAGGTCTGCAATTGTGCAAAGCATTGTATGTGTGGGCCAGGAGCTTGTACTGGCATCTTTTCTGTACAGGGATCCAGTAGAGTTCCCTGAGGTAGGGGGTGATGTGGGTTCATCTAGGGAGATCCAGTACAAGTCTGGCTGTAGCGTTCTGTATGGTCTCTAGTTGAAGGAGGAGGTGAGCTGTGATTCCTGTGTAGAGAGCATTGCCATAGTCCACAGAATTGACTGAAGACATCATGTTTATAGCTTGTTGTCCACAATGATGCCTAGGTTCCTAGAATGGTCAACAGGGGTAGGAGTAGGTCCAAATTCAGAGGGCTCCCAGGATGCGTCCATTAGGGGGCTTTTGTTTCCGAGGATGAGTACCTCGGTATTGTCTGTGTTGAGCTTCAGACAGTTGTCCATCATCCAGTTGGCGATGTCTGTCATGCAGTTGCGGAAGTTGGTCTTGGTGTTGGTGGTGTTTTTGGAGAAGGAGTGGATGGGTTGTATGTCATCGGCATGGGATATGATGTTGAGTCCGTGGGTCTTGACAGTGCAGGTCAGAGGTGTCATATAAGCATTGAAGAGAGTAGGGCTTAGCAAGGATCCTTGGGGTACTCCGCAGATGATTTCCTTGGGTTCGGAGATGAAGGTAGACTTTTTGCATACTTCCGGGAAGGAACTAGGTGATCCATCTGAGAGTGGCTTCTTGGATGCCTATGTAGTGCAGCCTTTTGATGAGCATGTGGTGGGAGACAGTATCAAAGGCTGTTGAGAGGTCTAGAAGGATCAAAGCCACACAGTCTCCAGTAGGGCTCAGATGTTGTCGGTAGAGACCATGAGGGCATTCGTGGTGCTGTGGTTGCTGCAGAATCTGGATTGGGATGAGTTGCATAGAAGGCTCTGTTCCAGATGTGAGGAGAGCTGTTGGTTAACAGTTTCTTCTAATACTTTAGCCGGAAACAGGAGCAAGGAGATTGGTCAGTATTTGTTAAGTTCTCTGTGGTCTACCATTGGTCTATTTAGTAGGGCATTGACTTCTGCTTGTGTCCACTTCTCAGGGAAGATGACCTTGGCAACTGAGGTATTGAACAAGGTGATGAGTACTTGGCTGATCCTGGCTTTTCCTAGGTTGAAGATGTGGTGAGGCCATGGGTCGGTGGACTGCGTTCATGATGGAGGTGGTGTCCTGTGGAGCGAGCTGGCTCTATTCCATTAGTCAGATATCTGTGGTAATTGTGTTGTTTGAAGAAGTTAGTGGGATGGGCTGGGGTTTAAAGTTTTGGTAACAGTTGGGCAATCTTGTCTAGCAAGGTTGTCGCCAATTTCCTGTGAGGGGGTAATGTTGTTTTTTGAAGATGAGGGTTTGGAGAATTCTTTGATTATGTTGAAGAGTTCTTTACTGTTATTGGAGCTTGATTCGATGCTTGAGGTTGAGGCCTTTTTGTTTGATTGTCTCAACTGCCTGTGGTAGAAAGTGAGGGCTGTCGTGAAGGCGATCTTGTTGGTTGTGTCTTTGCTGGTGCACCATCTCCTTTCTAGTTGTTTCCATTGTCGTTTAGGGGTTCTGAGGTCTTCATTGTACCAGTTAACCTGCTTGGTGGCCCTTCTTTGGGTGTTGGTGCCAATGGGAGTGACGCTGTTGGCGCAGTTGGTAATACAATTGTTGAAGTTTCTGATGTTCTAGTGTAGGTTGTTGGAGGATATGGGTGGGTGGTGTTGAGGGCATTGATTCATGTGTTCTTTGAGACTTTGCTCCAGCTTCTGTGTGTGGTGTTGGGCAGACTTGGGGCAGAGGTCCGTGACTTGGTGATGTTGAAGCGGACAATGGAATTGTCGGTCAAGGTGAGTTCCGTGTTGTGGCTGTACCTGATACGGTCGCTGGAGATGGAGATAAGGTCTAGTGGGTGGCCTGTGGTGTGTGTGGGGTTGTGGATGATTTGGGTCAGTCCGATGTTCATTCTCTTGAAGAGGTTGGTAGTGTTGATATGATTGTGGTTGTCAAGATGAAAGTTGCTGTCACAAAGGAAAATGTAGTTGTTGGATTATAGTGCAAGGGGGGCCGATAATGTCAGTGAAGAAGTTGCAGAAGGCTGGACATGGTCCTGGAGGACTTTAGGCATGGGTATCAATGATGGAGGTTTTGCTGTTTGGTTGAAGTTGGAAGTTGAGGTGTTCCATGGCTGAGGTGATGTTGTCATTTGTGATGATGAACTGGATGGATTTCTTGTGCATGATGAGGATCCCTTTGCCAGGCTTGTTGATGCGGTCACAGTGGGTGAGCTTGTATCCTACGGGTATTGCAGTGACGATGTTGGGTGCGAAAGTGGGGTTGAGCCAGATCTCAGTGAGGAAGAGGATGTCGGGGTGATGGTGAAGTGAGGGTGAAGTGAGGTCCCAAATCTCAGTGGTGTGTTTGAATAGTGAACGTGCAAATGTGAGTTGGTGTTTTTGTTCAGGAGGTGTCTGCGGTGAGTTCGGGCTGGGGCTTGTCGGTTGACTTGTGTATGTGCTGTTGCAGGTGACGTGGCAGTGGGTGCAGTTGAAAGGTCTTGCATTGGAGCATGGGTCAGCACAGATGCAGCATTTGTTGTGGCGTACAGGGACGAGGAATAAGAGTTCGACAATGGTGTACCTGCTGGAGACAGTAAGACAAGATGTGGTGGTGCACAGAGTGATCCAGATGCGAATACGCGCAGATGAATTCCCCTTTAGTGCACCAGCAGCCCCTCCACTGAGCGGGTCGCACTGTGGTCTGCAATAAGTAGGCAATGGGGTGGGGGGCTTTTGTTGGCAGGAAGAACGGTGAGCAGGAAAACCTAAAAATAAGTTGCGTTACTTGGTCAAACGCCTGTAACTAGATCAGAATGCAAGAAGCATGAACTGGAGGCCACTGGCAAGTGGCAGGCTAGGTGTCCAGGTGCCTATCTGGCACTTGGAAAAGTAATTTTGCCCTGTTGGTACCTCATATCCCCCTACAATTCCCCTGCTACCCCATCTGTTCTTTGAAACCCTAATGATGTACCTATTCTCTACACCCAAATGAAAATTAGTCATAAATAAATATACCACTTTCAACAAAATGACTGTCATAAAAGCTCCTAAATGTATGTATTTTCATGGGCCAGTCTCATCTAACAGGCTATAAACTCCTCATAAGTATAATGTACATAAACAGTTTTTAATGGCAAGTTGCTACATATAGTGATTCTTGTTAAAAAACTAACTACTTGCGTGCCCACAAATAAGAAAAAAGTTAAACACCTCCCCTCTCCCTTCTGCAGAAAATATAAAAACTCTTCCCAAACCCTTTCAGCTACTTGCAATCCCTCCTGATGTTTGTCTATTCCACACCTCTTCCCCTTAATATCACTTCTAAAAACCCATCCTTTCTTGCAATCCTGCCCGCTCTTTCCATAACTATTTCTGCATCTTTATGTGACATTACCTCTGCGTGCTCTGCAGACTGTCTTATGTGCTCTTGATCCTGCTTTCAATCTTTTAACTCTTCCTTTTTCTTCTCTAATGTAAGCGTACTTATAGGATTTGCTGTTCATTGTGAAGCACTCCAATATCTCTGGGTACAATAGGGCTATATAAAGTGTTAAAATGAATAACGACATGCCGGACAGTTAAAGGAGATCACCAAGAAGACGGGGGCCCCTCCATGTGCCTTGCAGGGAGGCCCCCTCAAGTTTCGTTACGCCAGTGGTTTCACCCCATTCGGGTTATCTCTTGTAGTTGACGCAAGAACCTCTCTATAGTTCTGCCTGCTTACAATGCCAACATTACTCCTTGGACATGCCTGCCTGCAAATAGCTACTCCTAGATTTGCATTTGTCTCCCTCTATTTCAATCCTGGCATAGTGAGTCCAAACTTTGGTTTTAAACTGGGACTAAACTTCCTTAGGAAGTTTTCTCCCTTGGAAACTCCCAGTCCCAACCTCATTGTCAGAGTCTGTACTTTCCAAATGCCATCACTGGTACTCATGAAAACAAACATCTTAACGTAGATAATGCCATCTTCCTAGATTCTAAGTAAATGGAAACAAGTGACTTTTAGTGTGGGTCATTTAATTTCCAAAGGGACAACATTCACAGGTTCTAAGAGCTGTAAAGTTCGCCACTTGGTTTAAACTGCGCTTGTGGATAAAACGTCCTACATTTGTTCTACTCAGGAAAACGTCCAGCAACATTTTTGTGAGAAAGTATATCTATGAAATTGTTTTCTTTTTTCAAGAGTTTTTCACTCAGAAGCCTACTTTCAGAGGATTCATATTCTTGCACGTTTTGAGACCTTTGAGAAGGTTTTACAAATGTTCACACAGTTTGTATACGGAATCTGAAAGATCATTACCTCGGACTTGTGCCCTACTTAAATGAACTAATCAATGAACGGAAATATTTAAATTTTCTCCCATTTCCGCTCCTCTCTAGAAGTTACAACACCATGGCCATAATGTCCCCTAATGTTGGTAATCTCAGTTGCAGCCTTCCAGGATCATTTATGATATTGCTAATAGGACACATGAAACTTCCAAATTACATCCAGTCTTTTCTTTGCATTCATACACTGAAGGGATAGTCATGTATACATTCCTGCACTTAATGGATAGTTCTAAAGAGGTCTACATTCCCACGGGTCACATTTGATAAATTACCTCTTCAAAGAGCAAAAACAGATGATCTACGTTGATTCCAAAGGTCAACTTAAAATAATATGTGTAATGGTAGTGGTCACTACATTGGTTATCTCTCAGTACTGGAGTGAAGGTGATTACCATTTGGGAAAGAGAACGTGTCTTAGTGCCCATCAGGGGTTCCAAGTCAGAATAACATCTACAAAAATATCAGCTGACATAAATATTGTGTCCAACTATTACTTACAAAATATCATTCCATTGCTTGTAGATTTTCTTGAAATCATTTTTTAAACGATATCTGGACAGAGTATTAATGTCAGACCTTGTCAGAAGGTAAATTGGCCCTTGGTCTATTTCCTTCTCAGAGGGATTGTATACCGAAGTTCTGCTGCCTGAACTGAGAAGCATCATCCTCTTCCTGTGAGTCACTTCTTGAACTTTGGGATCATGCGTTGCATTAGTGATTTTGACTGCAGAGCTCTCACAGTCTGCTGGTAAGCACATGTGTTTACTAGCAAAGAAAGGCTTGATTTGGGTATAGCCCGGTGCACTGTGTACTCAGATTTGATGTTTACGCCTCTCAGAAAGGACAAGCACCAGTGGGATCACCGTACGAGTGTCATGGCACCTGAGATTTAGCACTACCTGCAAAACCTTCTAAAGGAGAAGTACATTGTGCTATAGATACATCAACATACACTATTCCTGACAGCCTGAGCCTTGTAGTGGACAGACAGAACAGCAAAGTTATTTCTTTTGCCCCTAAAGGGAAAGAAGGACACTTTGGTGACCTTCTAAATACACATCCTAGGGAATCACATAGGAATGATGCTGGTTGCGAGTCAACCCTCTGTTTTCAGTAGGTGTGCTAACTGAAAAATGAGGACTGTGTTCTCTGGGATCTTTTGGAATTTTGTTTTTCACAGGTCATTCTTTGTCTTTGAAGGTCCCCTTATTCTTCCAAGCCAACAAACCTGGCTACCAAACGGTTGTATGGCGTTTTAGGATCCGAGTGAATTTTTTCGATTCCTACCCATATATAGGTGCAATTCACATTGCCCTAATATAGGCATAGAAATCATTCCCTTACTTAGACATGGCCCATACAGGCCAAATACAGGCATGGCTACTTCCACCCGTACCAAAACGTCACAACGATTTCTTGGAAAATCGGCTTAAGCAGTCAGGGACCTTCCCATGCTTGAATATTGATTTGTCCAAGGACTCATGTACTTACAAAGAACTACTATTCACTTGGGGTTCTTTCCTGACGTTATTATGCCCGACTTTACATCAAACTAGACACCTTCAAGGTATAAATATGCCTTCACTTGCTCTAGCAAGAGACGGTGGTTCAGAGCTGTTCGATATCTACTTGCCCGACGCAGCTCCCTACAGCAAGTGCTGAACGAAGCCAACCCTCCAGCTGACGCACTGATCGAGTGGCTGCATTTCTCTCGGCGAGAATCCAGCTCCAGTGTTTCCATTGGGAAATCGAGTCCCGAGACTGAGATACCAGACCCCTTCATTCTAAACTAAAGGTATGGAGCTGATTAGAAACTAGAGAAACCTTGGATAGATTCTTGGCAAAGAAAAACTAAACCTATGCTACACCACACTTACTCCTTCCCACATACTAGACTTAGGTTAGGTACATTGGGATAGGTGTATTTTAGAAGCACCAGTTGAGTACTTTTAGCCATTGTTATTTATGTATATATTTATATATTGTTTAGAAACCATACAATGCTCTTACAGTATTATTTTATAATATTGTTCTCGCTGTATGCATTATACTTTGCGGTCCGCATCACGATTGTAGCAGTTCACTTTACGTGCATGAGAAAGAATACTGTTCAATAAAACCTTTTATTGAAAACGCCCGTCTATTTCTCTGCACCTCGGTAGAAACGAGGCATGCACAAGTGGCTAAGTGAAATACTTATCTATTTTTTCCGCGAATCTAGAGCCACATTTCTTATTCTTGGGAAACAAAGTTGTCATGTTTATGCGGTTGTCAGAAACTAATCCCTTCTTGTGAATTCGAGAAAGTTTCTAGTTACCTCTGAGCTAGCTGGCATTCACTATTAAGTTTAATATATTCGATAGAGACCTAGTCGACCTCAGTCCTACGTCTAATCTATAGGATATATTATTCCAATGTGCAGAGTCTATTGGGAATATAGGAACTACACTACTAAACAACATTTTTCTACGTTTCAGTTAAGATGGGAAGGCCATTCTCCGATACAAGGACACTTTTTATTGTAATGAATTTGTATCTTTACTTTCATGGGGCGATCAGATAAGGGCATAGAGTGGAATTTACAAATACCAGAACACACCTATAGTCTCATGCATGTTTATAAATGCAAAATATGCAGTTTGACCTTGGTACTCTCGAAACTACAAGAAACAGTGAAACCTATGGGGAAGACATCCCTTAAGGATAAGAACCCTCACTCACCCGAAGATGACATGCTTCATCATATGGGTCCTCCTTACCAGTGTTGAAAACCTAGTCAACACTGGGAGCTACTACTTCAGAAGTTAAGGAAGGAGCTCAGAGATGTTTTTGCGTAAGGAGCAGGATACTAATCCCATATGTGAGACGATGAGTGTAGTGATGTTTGCAGCGCTGTGTGAGAAGATAGTGAGTGAATTAAAAATGCCTCGATAGAATCACTGACATTTGTTTTATTACTGTGTTCTCCCTGACAGGATTAAAAATGAAACAGCAAAGTGGTATGAATGTAGAACCACTGTCACTTTGTGGTCAACATGTTTCAGCCTATTGATCAAACCTGTGTATCATTGGCTTTCTTCAGGACCAGATATCAATGTGCTATTGCTGCTGCAAATATGTGATGAAAATAATAAAGGTTATAGAACACAGGTATTCCTGTATTTCTTTCTTTTGTCAGGATTATACCCAGGTATCTATGAATAAAACACAAAGAAAGGTAGATAGTTGCGAGAGGGGAAGAAAGGCAGTAAATCACATGAAAACTTGAGCACTATGCTTTGTCATTGTATCACAAGTACATTGTGTGCTTATACTGAGTCATAAGCCAAAAAGGACCTCCCGGGGCGAGCTCTTGTACGAGCAGAGGTACCGACGGATAGGTAAGCCAAGCTATGGGGATACGTTTTTTGTTGAGTTTTTTGTTGGGTACTGTTAAAGAATGTTTTTAAACTGTATTCATAGGCTTTTGTCCCCCACCTGCGCTGCTCTGTCTCACCTGTGTGCCTCGTATGCTTCCCAGACTGCCCTGTGGCAACTCCCATCCCGCCATTGTTGCATCTCCCCAGTTACAGCAACTCTGCCCTCCTTGCCTCCATGGTTCTCCCCAGGCCCATTCCTCCATTTAAAGATATAAGAATAAACACTTCAAGATTTTTTCCATCTCATAACAGTTAAAAAGAAAAAAGGACCCTGCATCACTTTGTAGGTGAGTGCATGTTGATGCTTACAAAATGACATGACTGCAGAACCTTTTTCTTTTTAGGTCTCGTCTTCAATGGCACATGCACTGCTTAAGCTTTATCTTGGGGGAGATATTGTATATAACAAGGGGCTTGGAGCTCACCCATTACTTAACATTTGTTGGCTTCATTGCCACTCTTATTTCCTGACTTCTAATTGGGCAGCATGTGCTTGCTTCACATCCTCTTCTTTCGGTTGGATCATGGACCAAGTACTTGTTATTCCACTGATCACCCTGTGATTAAGGTATCACTTTTATGTGTTCTTCTTCTCTGTCATCCTTGTTGGACCTCTTGCCATTTGTCACTATGTTTTACTGTGCACACATACTTCAAAAATCCCTTTTATCCTGTGAATGGATCATTATTCTGCTTTTATTGTGACAAGAGATCGAATTGTATTTTCACTAAGACAAGGAAATGGGCATATGATAGGATTTCTTGCCAAATATATATTTTTTTCTTTTTTCACACATGGGGAGATTTACTTGTTTGCTCAGAAATCAGGCTTGTTGTGCTGAGACGTAACAAGCATTGGCAAAGACAGTATATTTTGCCTGTGATACTATTGACTCCACCATTGCCTTTTGTTCATGCTGTACACCATGAGCATTGTTGACTTTGACAATGATTTGTAGCCATGCTGTATAATAGCACGGCTACTGTACAGCATTGCGAAAAATATTAATAAAAAAATACTATGATACATATAGCGCTCATGCAAACAAAAGTGCATTAGCCCTAGTTGCAGCATAGCATAACTTATTTTTTTTGCCACACTGAAAAGCATCTGTGCTGCTTCAGAACATGGGTTCAAAACATTGCCAATGCCAATAGCACTCCTAGGCAAGACCTATTGGCTTTGCCAATGCTAACTACACCAATATTCATTGGCAAAGCCAAAAAGTCCCAAAGGCGAGACCTATTAGCTTTGCCAATTGTTGTTGTATAAGAATTCTGGCTTATTTCTTCTTCTTTCCTGCATGTTCTGAAGCACAGCCTTGCACTATTAGTTTGTTCTAGTGGCTTTCCTGGTTCCTGAGGAGCAGGACACGTGTCTAGACCTGAAAAGACAGACACTGAATGCCCCAGACATTGAGGGTGACTTGAAATGTGAGGCAAACAGAGGCATGTGTGAATTGGAAGCCGGAAACGCCGGCTTTAGTAATGGCCAGACGCTAGAGCGCTAGCGATGTGCTTTGTTCCCGATAGAGTAAAGCCTGTTATTAAGAGCCCAGGCGACCAATAGGCCCTACTGTGATAAAGACTGCTTGTTAAAGCCCTGCTCCTTACTTTGCGTGGGCTGTCCTGCTCAAGGCACTTGTTTATTCCACGCTGCGCCAATTTGTAAACCCACAACATGCTTAAGCTCCACTGTGAAAATGCTCCTGCACTGAGAACTTTAAAACTTTGTTTACTCTCACGCTACGTAGTCATTTTTAAACGTATAGCTCTTTATGCTCGGCTTATAGCTTTCTTGTGAGCCTGTAATTCTTCTCGTGAAAGTCCAGTATACAACAACCTAATTTTATAAAATGTGTGATATCCTAAACAGTGCTTGAAAAGGAAAAATAGAAGTGCAGGTACTCTATAGCAGAGAACCTGCTTGGTACTCTCCAATTAAAAGTATAGCATTTCTCTTGAGTAGTGCTGGTACTCTCCCTCCCAAAATAAAAAAGTGCTGGTACTCCGTACCGGACAATACCGGCCCATTTAAAGCACTGATCCTAAAACACCTATACAACAATGGACCTGATGTAGAACTTGACCGATGGTATTACGCTTGTCCGGCTGGTGGAGGACATTGCCTGTGCCATTGTAATGGCTACTGTCCATCAGATTTGGAGATGACTTCCAGCACAGAAGTTATCATCTCTGTGCATTGAAAGGAATCACTGCCACAGCCATTCCTCTCAATGCACAAACTGGCTGAGAAGCTTTGTCCATCTTTTTTTTAATCCATAAGAATACATTGTTAACCTGTCACTATTTCCCTTTTACGTGTTTCCCTAAAGTCAAAACCCAAAAATGTGTGTTTGATATAAGATCGATTTATTTGACTACTACCAGTGGTGCTTGTTGAGTGCAGGGCCGGCTTTAGCGCTGGTGACGCCCGGTGCCACAATGCTGGTTGGCGCTCCCGAATGACCACCTCCCCCACGGATTCCCTCATACCACCCTTTAAGAGTGCCCCTCAAGTTTCCTTAAACACTCTCTCTCAGATGCACTTAATGTTATAGCGCCACTAATAGGGTGTCAGAGCACTTAACATCATGCAGATTACACTGGGACAATCAATTATATGTGTGTAAATCAGTGTATGTATGAATCAATCAATTAGTGAATTGTAAGCGTGCTACTCACCCATGAGGGTCTGAAGGCGCGGGGGGTTGGGGGTCTGCAGATCTTCAGGCCGAAAAGCCAGGTCTTGAGGGTCTTCCTGAAGGTGTTCAGTGAGGAGGCGCGTCTGATTTTTGCCGGGAGCTCGTTCCAGGATTTGGCCACGATGTGGGAGAAGGATCTTCCTCCTGCCCTGTATAGGACATGTTGCATAAGACAGAGGTCAACAAGGTTAGTAGTCACAGGCCATCCATACTGGTAGGAAGTATAATTTAAGAGCGCTTAGTCTGGAGAAGCACAAACACAAATGTTAAATGTAACACCATATAGTCTAGGGGTTCTCTTTAAGAACCAGTATTACTTTCTACTCAATTTAACCCATTTCGCAACATTAGGACAATGAAAGCATGGGGGAAAGTCATAACACTAATCTATACGTTGAAGTTTTTACGCAGCTCTATGATGACAGCTAAGAGCTCACTGTTCTATATTAGGATGTTTACTTATAAACTACAAGTAACTAAAGGATCTCTCTGACAAAACCAGTAACCCTCTGACCTATTTGTATTATATGCACTTTGTGATCTGCGTGGTACACGTTCTTTGCAACAGGTGTATTAACCCTCTTTGCTACCTTACAATGAGTAAAAACTTCTACTAGACAAAACTTAGGTCTGTCTCGAAGAAGAACATTAATCACTGAAGTAATTTAAAAATGTTATTGTTGGCTGAACATTGCTGGAGACAAAGAACAAGCAGTAGCAGGTGCTTTTAAAAACAGAATATACTGTGCCCCCACCCGAAGTCAGCACCCAGTGCGGTGACACCGGTGGCACCACCTTAGAACCAGCTCTGGCTGTGTGCTTCAACCAGTGCTTAATTTGATTCAGTGGCTTCCAGTGCTAGGCACCTGCACTTAATTGTCTAAACGGTACTTATGAAAGTCACATGGTGGCGCTGTCTGTCTAAATTTAAGATGAGCATACAGCAGTCATTTAAAATGACTAATGCCTGCTGCCCAAGCCATTCTCATAGCTCTAGGGACCTGGAACAGTCTGAATTATCACGCGTGTATGAGTGCAATGGTTAGTAGTTTTGTTGGTACTGTCAGTGGCAGCGCTGGCTGGGGCATTGGGAGTTGCAAGCTCCAGTATCCCCCCACCCCCAGGCCAACCCTGGCACTTCTCTTGTTACAAATTAAGCACTGGCTTTAAGTCAAGGACAGTCCCCTATATCTCAGCTGTTCACCACCTTAAACATCGGAATATACATCCACCAATGAGAATCCCAAAATCTGGTCGAGCAGGACCTGCCGCTCAATAGACTTCGCCATCATCTAAAGGGATGTATTTGAAGACTTTGTCTATTCAACTGTGTGTAATATAACAGTGGGGCCTCGGGTCAAGCAATGCTAGGTCTTCTCTGAAGGCTCCTATGTGTACAGGATCTAGTTATAGAACATCCTTGTCTTATCATCAAAGGCCGCATTTCAGCCACGCCAACTGAGTGGAATCACACAATCAATAACAAATGATTAGCATTTTCCAATAAATACCACCCTTTGGTGACTTACGATTTAATTTCATCCTTTGGCCCTATACATTTTCCCTTTATTGATGAACTGATCTAAATGAAATCTCATCAAGTTAGGAAAATGCTAACACCCCATGGTAATTTTATTTGGATTTACGAACTACAAGTCAAGATTTCTCAAGTTAAGAAGTGCTGTCAAAAGACTCCATCAGACTGCTTTGCTAGTTTTTGTAGCTTCTCAGACCTAGTCACAACTAAATTAATGATATAGAAACTACTGCTCACTTAGCATTGTTTCAAGCATTCATTATGGTTTTTTAAGGTTTTGGTAAAAGGTTTTGTGGAGGAGCCGGGCTCACCAATCTAAATAAATGAACATTAGCTAAAAGCAAACCAAAAAAATTGTCTCAAAAGCACACATTCACATAGAAGTCCCTGATACTTTGGGGCCCATTACGATGTCGGGCGGATCGCCACCGCCATGGTGGCGGTGGCGATCCACCCGACATAAATGCCCGCCCGCCGCCCTTTTCCCCTCCGCCACATTACAATGGCGGCGGGGACCGCAGCGGAGGCAAACACCACCCGCCACTTTTCCGCCCAGGTCGCCTTGTGGCTAGGGCGGAAAAAGGGTTCATATAGTGGCGGTGTCTATCAGACACCGCCAGCCATATTTGGATGGGTATCTGCAGATGCTTTCCTGTGGCAGCAAGGCAGACGGACTTCACTCTGGGGGCCCCGTGAAGGGCCCCCAGAGTGAAGGAGAGTAAAGGAGTGAACACGGGGGGTACCTGTGGTACCGCCCTTCATTTGCATTTACAAAGCAGTAGGCACCGCGCGGTGCTTGCCGCTTTGTAAATGCAAATGCTGAAATGCATTTTTAGCATTGGGGCGGGCGGTGCAGAGAGCACCACCCGCCACATCCTAATACCCCCCACGGGACCCCCGCCCTTATGGCGGCCGGTCCCCATTACCACGAGGATGGCGAGCGGGCAAAGTCCGCCTGCCATCCTAATGACCCTCTTTGTGTGGATGTGCTCTGTGTGATTGACCATAATGCCATCACTCACCAGGAAGTTTTCCAGTGACTGAAGTGGGCTGTCCCTTTGATCCATGTTGTACGCTGGACTGGCCCAAATGTAAATAATACAACAACAATCCAATTAATCAAGAGATCTGGCTGAAGGCACCTATAAGTAAATATATTACATTCATAATTTTATATATTTTAGTAAAATCAAAAGGTCTTGACTAATGGAAACCTACAAATTATACATTCTGCCGCTCATCAACATATAAACTTATTTCATACAATCAAACATTTACTCTCTCTCCTTCCTCCCATTTTCAACTATAATTCAGTTTAAAATTTCCTTTTTTAGTTGATGATAATGTGTATAAAATACAAACTGATATTACATGACCTCTTTGGGTCGCCTTTTAGGGTAGAACATCCTGGTCTTCTGATTGCACTTTTCCCCTCCTCTTACTGTGTCTTTCCATCACTTGGCTCATATTGAGGAACTTACTCTTCTTCTGTTTTCCCAGCATCATTTAACACAGTACGCATATCGCCTTTAGTAAAGAAACCTTCTTTGAACTATTCCGAGTTTCACAATTTTGATCCTATGCCTTCGCTTCCCTATTTTGGCACATTTCTGAAGGTCATTATCTTGCTTTAGCTAAAACATCACCTAGAGGCAAATAATATGATGATGTCTTATCAATCAAGGGGTTAATTTACAAGCCTCTTGCCCCACTTTTGTGTCGTGTTTAACATGGGAAGAGTGACGTAGGGGTGGTGCAAAGGGTTTGTAAATAAGCCCCTTGATTGATAAGACATTAGCATATTATTTGTCTCTGGGTGATTGCAATCCTTCTCAGTACCAAGCCAGCCAAACTCCAAACTTTCTGCATTCTGGGTGTTAGAGGTGGCTGCCTGCTTGACTTTCTACAACTCTAGCAGCAATTGTGGGGCAGTACCATTTATTAGGCTCTTTGAACAAGCAAGAGGCTTATTAATGAGCCATTGCACCGCCGGTGCATCACTTTTTGTGATATACAGGCAACGTAAAAAATGCTCCATGTTGGGCCCTATTTACAAAGTGATTCATCTAGGCAGGTGCATCACTTTGTAAACCCCTGTGCTACATTGTGGCGCATTGAAATCTATAAGATTTCAGTGTGCCACTTCTATGATGCAACAGCGTCAAAACCTTTTGCCTGCCTCATAACAGGCGTAAGGGATATGCAGTGGTATAATCATAGCCCTCCCCATGCAGTGCTCGAGTTGGGTCAAACCTCCAACGCAACTCTAACAATGCATCAGTTTTGCGCCGACTGGTATGTCAATACTACTGACGTATCTGTCATTCCTTGCGACATGATGTGTCATACAGTAAATATGACGCATCCATCATGTCGCAAGGAGGGCGCACTGAGAAGTGTTGCATTGTTGCTTTGTCGCAGCGATGCAAGGCACCCAAGGTTTTAGCTAAACCACCAGAGATCTAGTGTGGACCCCTTGAAGAATATGACGGGCAATTAAAGACTTTCTCTTGGTTGACAAATGCTTAAGAAGGTCCAGAAATGTGCCCACCCTGGGAAGACAGTGGTCCAGAACATCACGTATTTTGGGAAATCTGTTCTAAGTAATCACTGAGCAAATGCAATGATTTTACTTTCAATTCAGCAACAACATCAATCATCTAAAGAGAATGTGTTATAAAGCTGAGATCTGGGTCTGCTCCCCACATCTCGTAGAAATTTGGCAAACCGGAGCAAAGGTTGAGCACAGAAATATTGACTCCCAGACAGCACTCGCACAACTGGATATAACCAGTGCAAGCTTTGAAAGTAAGGCAAGACTCTATACCGTATGAAATTTACATCAATAGAACAAAATCCTCCATACATCACTATTATTGAGTTATGAATAATTCTCATAATTACTTCGTTCTTTGAATTACACTGTGGGGGGATTTTTTATTCATGAGACACTTGTTCTGGGCAGAAAATGTCTTGTGAATGAATGTGAAACTGATGTGTACCATGGCTGAACCAGTAAAAGGGTAACCATCTATGTCCAAGTCTATACATGCCCTGTTCACAGTCCAGGATCTGAATGTGATAACCTATTGCATTCTGGGTGTTATAGTCTTGTTTTACATCTATTGAACTATTTAGGCCAACCCATCTAAAATCAATGATTTGTAGGTGAAAAGTTCAGAACTGAAAACAGCAACTGAAATGACCTGGAGTGAGATAGTCACCCTAGCTAGCAGCATTGACTGTATCACTTTCAAAACTGTGTGGACAATACATCTTGAATTCTTTTTGTATTTGAGGGGATATCTCACATATAGTTTCCATGCAGATTGAACCTATGATTAATAGGCGTAAATGATGAACATTGTGTAAATTACATTCAGGAAAAATAGTGCAATTTCTGTCCTATTACAGTCATGTATGCATAGAAAAGAACATTTACCAAGGTCCAAAATAAGATCAGCATCTGTGGGGTAATTGTGAAATAATATTACCATGCCATAGGTAAAAATGTATGTATTTAGCCTGGCACTGAGTCTGATGGCTATCTAAACCAAACCGACTCAGCTAACAAAAGTTCATAGTAGCAGAACCATCAATGTGATCAATAGAGGTAAAGATACACAGTCACATCATCCACAACCAGAGGTAGGGTTCCACAATACACTTTGCCCTCTTCAGATCTTATAAGCATGCCATTTCTACAACCTGCTCAGAAAATTCATTATAGTGAGTCATATTTATACAGCTGAACCCTTTGCTTCAGCCACTTTATAACCTACAAAGAAAAATATTTCAAAACTTCTGACTGTTGTTAAAAATGGATCAAAGCCTGATACAATCACATAAGCATGCCAAAAACAAATTTCCTCACAATAGGCTCCAAATCAGCATGCAATGAATTCAAAGCATCCCACACCAACACTCAAATCCTTGGCTTGAACTCTGGCAAGCATATGGAAGCAAAAAGCCTGCAAATAATAATCGCCAATCATCCTTCCATGGAGCTGCAAATTAACTCAGTGGTGCCATCAGGTTTCTGAAAACTACATTTTGTATGAAGGATTAAACATTACACGTCCCAATAAGACCTTAAAACCATGATTAAAAAAGTCTTTGTTGCAGCCAAAGTAAATCACTCCAACGCAATTGAAGAACTTATAGGCAACACGCTGGGGCAGTGGTGGCCAGGCGGGGAGGGGTTGTGGATAGTTAAATAAAGTTAGTCAACAAAGAAGGAGTAATTCCGTATACGGATTACTGCTTGATGTGGGAAAAAAAGGAAAAACTTACCTTTTTAGGAAGAACCCTCACCCACCAACCTAGTTGGTGGCATGCTTCATCTTTGGGTTCCCTCCTGGGTGTGCTTTGACGCCTGTTACAGCGGAGCAGATTTTTTGGACAGTGCAAAGTGAGTGACAAGTGACAGTGATTTAAAATAAAGCAAGGGGATGCTCTCTGTGACTTAATTGGGCATAAACATATGTGGTAAGGTCGTGGTTAGGTCTACATGTTTCAGCCTTTCATTGCTTAATAGCAAGGCTTTCTTCAGGACCTGTCGAAAGATAAGTGCACTCGCTAAGCTGCAATATTTCAGTGGAAGCTGAATCGCAAACGTACTGTTCTGCTACCAATGACTTGTTCTGGAAGAAAAAACACATAAGGTTAAAGATCCTACAATCAGGAAAATCATGCATTCAAGAGCAGTAATATGATCATTAGGTTCGTCAGGTGTAATAAATCAAGATCCACATGCCTGGATCTGTACTCGTTGTGTGCACCTGTGCCGCTTAATGTGCGTTGTGGACACCCAGGGCCAGAAGCACACCTTGGAGGCACTCGGCCCCTTGGGTGGGAACCCAATGATGAAGCATGCAGCAACTAGGTTGGTGGGTGAGGATTCTTCTTAAAAAGGATTTTTCCCCCTTTTTCCCCACATTAAGCAGTAATAATTCCTATCCGGAATTACTCCTCCTTTGTTGACTGTGTTAATCTTAAAGGGACTAGGAGTCGTTCCGTCATATCCTTTCTCTCTTTGTGTTTTTTAATAGTTATCTATACTACTATAATAAAGGAAGAACTTTCAGGCTTTGAGGCGGGTAAACTCGGGAACCACAGCGCCAATCCACACACCCGATACACCGTTAGAATCGTCAGGGTGTGTAGATGGTAATAGGCTCTATAAATAAAAAAAAAACGTTATTTAAAAAAGTGACAGTAAAAAAAACAGTAGTCCCTCCGAAGAAGCGCCGGCCGCGACGTGCGTGCTCACGCCAGGAGCGCGACGAGGAGCGGCGGACAAGGCGCGGGGGAGGAGCGATGACGTGAGGAGCAGCGGACATGCCAGCGGCGGTGCGAGCAGCGGACAGGCTGGAGGAGCGGCAGCTGAGGTAAGGGAGCGGCGGACGTGGCGCGGGGGAGGAGCAGTGACGTGGGGAGCAGCGGACAGGCCAGAGGCGGTGCGAGCAGTGGACAGGCGGGAGGAACGGCGCATGAGGTAAGGGGACCCATTTCAGGGCAGGCGGGGGTCGGGGCAGGCGGGGGTCGGGGCAGGCCGGGGATGGGCCGGGCGGGGGCCCGGGCTGCGGGACAATGTCGGGGCGGGCGGGGGTCGGGGAAACCTGTTGCTCCCGGACAAGGTCGGGACGGGCTGCTAGTACTAATATAATAAAGAGAGAGCCCAAACCTTTGAGGCGGGTAATCTCAGGAACCTCAGCACCAATCACAACGCCCAATACAGCTTTGTAAAGGGCAGTTGGAGCAGAAGGACATAGGCTATGCAGACGCCCACCATATACAATTAAAAGGTAAAGGAACCGTACCAGCAAAGTAGTCCTTTGTTGGCGTGTCTGCATTGTACTGTGGGCGTGTGCTGGGGGCGTGACAAATGCTGGGGGGCGTGTTGTACGTTCCGCCCTTTATGCCATGTCTCATATCTTGTGCTGTGGGCGTGTGCTGGGGGAGTGGGCGTGTGCGGGCCGCGGGATTACGGAAAAAAAAGCGAGCGTTGTGCCCAATATTTCATTGTTTTTTCTTCCCAGGTTCTGTAGATTCCAGCTCCGGGTGTCCACCCTGCTCCGTTTAAATACCCCTGCACCCCATAATCATAACCCACCCTTACTCCTTAAAATACTCCAACACCCTTAAACGCTAACCCATCTTAACCCTATAAATATACCCTGTACCCCAAAACCCAAACCTATCCCTAAACCCTAAAAATACCCCTGTACCCCAAAACCCAAACCTAGCCCTGAACCCTATAAATACCCCTGTACCTCAAACCCCAAACCTACCACTGAACCCTAAAAATACCCCTGGACCCCAAAACCCAAACCTAGCCCTGAACCCTAAAAATATCCCTGTACCCCAAAACCCAAACCTACCCCTGAACCCTAAAATACCCCTGTACCCCAAAACCCAAACCTAGCCCTGAACCCTTAAAATACCCCTGTACCCCAAAACCCAAACCTACCCCTGAACCATAAAAATGCCCCTGTACCCCAAAACCCAAACCTAGCCCTTAACCATAAAAATAACCCTGTGCCCCTAAACCCAAACCTACCCCTGAACCCTACAATACCCCTGTACCCCAAAACCCAAACCTAGCCCTGAACTCTTAAAATACCCCTGTACCCCAAAACCCAAACCTACCCCTGAACCCCAAAAATACCCCTATAACCCAAACTCTAAACCTAGCCATGACCCATAAAAATACCCCTGTACCCCAAAACCCATACCTATCCCTAAACCCTAAAACTACCCCTGTACCCCATAACCCAAAACTATATATGAACCCTTAAAATACCCAAACAGCCCAAAACATATACCTCAGTACCCCAATACATATACCCCTATACCCATGCTTACCTTATCCAAACATAAAAAAACATGCTTTTACCATTCATGCATTTACAACGAATTTCGTTATAAATGTATGCGTAGTAAAAACATATAAAATGTAATGCCATGCGTTATAATGGCATTGCGGAGTCATGGTACTTTTATAATGAAAGTATGTGGAGTGATAGTATGCGGAAAGAAAGTTGCAGAATAATGGGTGTTTACCCTACCCCGGTAAGTACATTGGTGGCACGGCGGCCCACATCTTCAGCAACATACTCATATTTTTTCACCACCGATTTGAAAAATGCACAGGTCTCACTCATTGATGGCCAGCACCGACATACACTTTTAGACACACCTCCCGCCACAAGTTCTAGAATTGCGAACTTTAGAGCTGGGGAGCTACGTTCGAATCTCGACATCAGCTTAATATCCTGTGATTCCAGGCAAATCGCTTTGTCTCCCTGTGCCTACCACAAATTAATGGGTTCTTCTGTAATGTGAATTGTGCTCATGCAATGTTTTCGAGTTCGGCCTATATAATATTGCAAGGAAAAATAAAGTAGGGAAACTCGAGTTCACACACTACTGAACGCGCACTCTTAAGTGCATCAGCAGTGCACTGTGAATCGGAGAGTTTCACAGGCCTGTCACAGATAAGAAATGCTATCAAAACAATATACTCGGACAACGTCGGAACGGGCTGCTAGTATATATATATATATATATATATATATATATATATATATATGCCACTTTATTTAACTTCCCTCTCTCTCTCTATATATATATATATATATATATATATAGAGAGAGAGATAGATAGATAGATAGATAGATAGATAGATAGATAGATAGATAGATAGATAGATAGATAGATAGATAGATAGATAGATAGATAGATAGATAGATAGATAGATAGATAGATAGATAGATAGATAGATAGATAGATAGATAGATAGATAGATAGATAGATAGATAGATAGATAGATAGATAGATAAATATTCCGCTGTGGAAACGCCAAAGACCCACCTGCCAGACCAGGAGAAACCTCCTAATCTGGTGGGTGGCCGGTGGTGGACTTTGGTCATGTTGGACCTGGTCGGTGGTGTGCAGGCCCTTTCCTGCACTCCCAAAGTCATAATCATCCATTTAGTGTTTACTCTCACTTAGCAGGAGCTTTGAAATTTGATTCCACCAAGCGAGAGTAAACACAGGTTTACCTGTCTGCGCCAATTCAGCAGGGAAACTGCTGCCCCGGGAGTAGGCACCCTAGGACATAGTAGGAGCCTGCCCTGGGGACCCCAAGGCCATTAATGTCATCAGGAGGGGGGCTTAGCGGCCCCCTCACCATTCAATGAATGGCTGTACACCTGGGGATGAGGTACCTGGGGCTGAAACGTCCCGAGGGGGGCTGTGTGCGACTTCCCTTTTTTTGTTATGGTTGGGTTCCAGCTGGATGGGATACTTGGGGCCGAAATAGGCTGGGGGTGTCGTGTCATGCAACCCACCTCGCCAGCATCAGCCAGGCCCCGTGGGGATGGAGTCCCCAGAGGCAAAATCAGCATGGGGAGAGGGGCCACATGTGCCCCCTCTCTATATTAGTATAAAAAAAAATTCCAACTGAGGGGGCACAAAAAGCAAGCACAGGTTAATTTTTTTTAACTTTTTCCCTTGGATCCACTGATTTTCCACAAATTCATGTGATTCCACCAGGCCCAGAAGGTCAGGGTGTTCCTACCCTGCCGCCTTGATTAATTTTCAATGTTTCTCTTGGGACTTGGGCCGAGTCCCAAGTCCCCAAGTGGCTGCCAACACATGGTTGAAATGCTGGAAGCCTGTCAGATCTCACCATGAGATCTGTCTGATCCACGGAGGATTCATGTCCCTAGATATAAATAAATATTCTTTCTTCAATAATTCCAAAACTACTGAATGCATTGACACCAAATTGCAAAAAGCACTCTTTCTGGACCAAGATCTAGCTTTCTGTCAAATTTGGGGTAATTCCGAACAGTGGTTCTGACTGTAATTGTGTTCAAAATTTTCCTCGGAAGTTGTATAGAGAAAATGGAACTTGGGACCACCCCTTTTTCCTGGCCCCTGTTTGTCGAATCACACAGAAAATTTCAAAAAGACACTGTTTTCTGCCTGCATTTAAGGTTAGAGGGACCTACTTTTCCGTGTTTAATGTGGACAATAAGCCACTAGACTTCTAGCAGAACCTTTTATTGAGGTCTCTAATTCACATGGTGTTGGGATATAAGGTTTACAAAACCACTATATTCACGTATTGTTCAAATGTCACACATCATCTCTCTTTTATGTGTTACATGGAATTGGTGGCTCTATTATGCTGGTATATTGGCTTGATTTATAAATTCCAGACTGTTGTATTTTTTTCGATCACCTTTTATTTTCTGAGAGTAGAGGTATATGACCCGAGTCTTGGTCTGTATTTATTTTTCACTGCAATTCTCTCTGCAATTTCTGTTTTCATTTTTATCCTCTTTGGGAAGAGATTCCTTGGACCAGTACTTTAGTCCTGTCTCGTACACTGTTTTATATAGCACAGTACACTTTTTCAAAGTAGTGATATTTGTCTTATGCTATAGGTTTTCTAGGCGACCTGTGCCCGAGTTGCCTCTCCCTCAATTGGATTCTGTTCCAAGCATTTCGTTTGTCGCCCTGAAGAAGGTTGACCTCAGACCGAGCTCTTTAGAGAAACATGCATCAGTGCTTTGGTCAAGGTCAGTTAGACCAGGAACAGAACTGCAATTGAGACCTATTGGATGTAGGAAGAATGGGATACTCTTCAGTTTTAAACTACAAATGATATGGAGACATCTATATAATATGAAGCTACATCTATTTTTTATTCTTTGGTCTACTGACAATGATTCCGTTGATGATTTTATTGAATAATGTTATTTTTGCCTGAATGATGGAAGTCTGGGTTTGTTTGGGTATGCTTGGTTTGAGTATATGCAAGTCTGCTTGAGATTCGTTTTTGGGGGATGCGCACTGACTCTCTACGAATTCTGGCATCTGGGACGTGTATTTAAAATTATTTTCCTATTTTTCTCTGTATTTATGCTTTGTGTTGTGCTGTACTATTGATATAAAAGTTATGACAGTATTTATGTAAAAATAAGAAAAAGAGAATAAACTTTGTAAAAATTTTTTGGGTGCTACAAGAATTACTCTAAGGGATTGTTCCCTAGGGTGGTGTGGTGGGCTATGATGCAACATGTTGTGCTCTTTATTGTATGATTTTTCATTATAACTTTATTTATTCACCAGGCAGGAATTGCTTTTGTTTTTTTATCATTCCTTTCCCCTGGTCCTGCTGGTATATCTTTCCCTCTGCTTTTTGTTCCTTTGTCAAGAAGGTACAAGACTTATACCATACTGGCTGCTGGACAAGAGGGAGAACATATTAATACATTTTCACTTGTATTCCCTTAGCCACATGTGTGTAGAGCACAAATTGGCCTGGCTTATACAGATCAATAAGCCTCAATAGACGTCTTGGAGCACAACTGAGCATCGTACCTGTTAAGTGGCAACTGTACTACATATGCTCAAATCCATGACTGTAAGTCAGCAAAAGTGTCACATACTCTTTAATTGCTATATCCCCTGGCACCAGGCTCTATTTGACTTGTAGGGGAAACACAAGAAATCAAGGTGAAATGTGAACCTTTATTTTGTTTAAGATGAGACCATGAGGTACTTTGGTGGCTGTAGCAGTCTGTCCAAAATTCCAAATTCCAAATTCTCCCTAGAGGAACCAATGGGAGGGTAATGCCCATCAAAGGTCTGAGAAGATCTTTTCTAATAGCCACAGTGCTTCTACTAAAACTCTCATTACTGACCATTTTCATACATGGTTCATACTGACCTACTGCCTAGAAACACTGTCACTAAACTGAAGCATTCTCACAAATGGGGTTCCAACAGTTAGAGGCACATGCCACCTTGAACCAGCTTCCACATTTTCAAACCCTAACTATCTCACATCCTGTTTTATCACCCCCTTCTCACTCATAATCCTTTTATATTGTCTATTTACTCATGCTCCTGCCACTATCAGTTGCTGCTACCTAAGCATCCCCATTTAAGAGTAACTTTGCCAGTCCCTAAATCCTGCCTGTTCTACATGAATAACAAACAAATATTTCTCAACAGGTAGTACTCAAAGTCAGGGAGGCATTAATTGTTGTAGCAACAAATGGAATGAGCGGTCTGTCTTTAAACAGAGTAGAGTAAAGACGCTATATTACATTGAATGTACATGTAACCTGTGCAAACTTGTGCACATTTATGCTCGTGAAAAACAAGGTGAACGGCGCAAGTGCCAAGTGAAAACAGTGAAAATATGATGGGAGGGAAATAGAGATGCCAATATATGCAATGAACCTTTTTGCAGTTCAAATTCATTTGCAAGGATTTAGAGGAGGTAGGTAATTTTGATGAACCGCAAAACTTGTGTCCAAAATTACTCTGGGTGGTCAATGCCGTTTCGACCTGTGTTCAGTTCAGGTTATCTTCAGGACCAGGTTATAAATTAATGAGTGCTGCGTGAATAGAGGTGGGCATCCTCCTGTGGACTAGTTTCGTGTTCAACTTGAAAGCATGGATTGTAAGGAAGCAAAACTCAACTGCAGCTTCCCAATGCCAAATGAGGCACCAGCCTCCTATCTATTATTTTTTCCAACCAATTATAGAATAATAGATAGGTTACAGTGAATGCTGGTGATGTTTTCCCTCAGGGGTTCCAGTGCCATCAAATAGATAACTGTTATATCCTAGCTATATTGTAGTTTATGTCATCTATTGCTCCACCAGTGGAACACTGTAAGAATGATGTAATATAGAATGTTGGTCTCCAGAAACCACAGTTGGAGAAGGGCTGAGCACCATGCTGGCTGCTCCTGGTGGAGCTTTATTACTATGGTAGTATTGATCTACAATATTTACTCCTGAAACATTTCAAACAGCTTGGAGTGATTACTACAATTTTATGGCGACAAGGAACCTCAAAGAACCTGGGTGTGCACCTTTAAAGACCTCCATCTTCAAGTGTGGAGCATCTGGTAACCTTCTCCCAAGCTGAAGCAATTCCTGTAACTACAGCTGCGCTTTCTCAACTAGCTGGCACACCTCAGCCCCAACAGTGACCTCTACAATGGTCGCCCTCTATGCTACAGTGCCAGCTCCTGTTTCAACTGCAGTTCAGGTCTCTGTATGCTGTGCCTTCAGCATCTCTTCAACTACAGCTCTAATCTATTCCTGCTGTCTCTACAGCATCTGTTTCAGCTGCAGCACAAGCCAGTTCCTGGTTTGTCTACACAACCTCGACACGGAATGAAATCAGCTGCTGCCTGTGTTTGCATCTACATGTTTTCTACTTGCAGCCAGATGTGGGCGCTGCTTTGGAGGTACCTGAAGAATAACTTTACGTGCAACATGTTCGTACAACGGGCGTGGACATCTCTACACATGGCACTGCTCTAAAATGGACTTGTAGTCATGCCTAACGATGAAAATCTCCCATGTAACAGGGCTCTGGACTTTCACAACTAAGTTGCTACAAGTGAGGCAAGTCTGGTATGGTGACCGTTTGTGTTACATTGGCAGTATTGGTCGCATGGGGGTAAGTTCATTATTATTCAGTTATGGGCCCGACCGTCTCTTTTACGTTTGGCAGTTCAACTGCATGGCCATGGCGCGCTCACCTTGTGTGAGCAGTTTTCAAAAGATGCATCATGTAAGCTATTGCATGAGCAATCTTACCGTCTACAGTGTCCAGCGAACTATTTGTGGATCCCCTGTGACGTCCTTCAGTCTTCCCGACTGGCGGCTTCTGCTTGACACTGTGATGTATGTATGCACCGTGAGCCATCCGGCGCAACGTACACAGCGTACCGCCATTTTCAGGTTGGCTGCTATTTCCTCAGTTTACTATGCCAACCGCTTTTCCTTGCCAACAACGCTTCCACGGATCTGAGATGTCAGGCGCGTAAGTACGTTTTGCACTCTCAACTTGTGTCTGTCAAGGTGCCCTGCCAGCACTAGCCTCCACGATGCTTCCTCGAAATTGGATGGCTCAAAGTACGGTGGACTGTGGTAAAAAAATGTCATGTTCAGGTGGTGGCAGTTTGTACTTTTGTCAGGTCTTAATGAAGTTCTACACACTGGACCTTGGCGTTGGCTTTTAGCTGTTCTGCGATCCCAGTGACAAGCACACCACAATCTTTTGACTAGTATTTGGGGGGGGAGTCAGCCTGCGTAGCAGGCTCACTTCGACGGACATGTGTTGAGAAATGTCATATGTGTGGTGATGTGGGTCAGGGCCTAATCACTGGAGGGGCAGATAGTAAATGACGTGACACACACTCTAGTACTGGGTAGGCGGGAAGACCACGAGCGGTCCTCCCCGGGGTTTATTATACCCTCGGGCGTGCCCACCCTGAGGGGTGGAGTGGATGCGTAAATGTAGATACATTGTCCAGTAGAGCCCGCCTGGCTCTCTACATCCCTCCTTTATTTCAGTCCGCTTCATTCTCCGTGGGTGGCCTTCAGGGAGATGTGCACACAAAGTCCCTTAGCCGGTGGCTCGGGCCAGGGTTTGGCCGGAGATGGTACCTTTGGCTTCGGCCCTTCGGTGACTGGGTGACCCCAGCCGGGGACACCTCTTCTTCCTCTCTGCAGGCCGGGGAGTTGGCGATGGATGAGCTCGGCAGCGGACTTGGGACTCTCGTTGGGTCTTCGATTGGCATGTGAACGTCTGCGTTTCTCACCGGTGATGATGCCGTCGGAGATTGTCTGACGTCCCATGGTCTGTCCTCTTCTTCCTCTTCCCGGACATCCGCTCTTCCTCTCACCGGTTTGAAACATGACACGTTCCAGGTTACTCTTTGATCACCTTTCCTGACTGTCACCATGGTTCCTTGGATTTTCTCTATGGTCCACAAGTCCGGTTCGTAAGGGGTCCTATACTTCCATCCTGGGTGTCAATCATGGACCACCACAGCGTCCCCTTCCTGAAGGTTTGACTCTCTCGCGTGCCTGGCTGCACTTGCTTTTCGGTTGGTTGATTCTCTTCGGGATTGAATGGTGTCTTCGTCCCTCACTGGCGGGGCCCATGTGCGCGCAGCTGGGATGGTGTCTCTGGGAGCTCTTTTGAACAGTAGATGTGCCGGGGCACATTTGGTGGTGCTGTGGGGCGTCTGCCTGTAAGCTCCTAGAAATTGATCCAAAGCTGCTTCCGGATCATCTCCGTTGTCTACGGCGATCCGCAGGGCTCTGTTAAGGGTCCTCATGAGTCTCTCTACCTCTCCGTTTGCCTGGGGTCACAAGGGGGTGATTTTCCAATGCTTGATTTGGAGGGCTTCCAGGTAGGCGTGAAACTCCCTGCCTTGGAATGGAGGGCCGTTATCGGATTTGATTTCCTCCGGTAGTCCCATTGTTGCGAAGATCTTACTCAGAGTCCTTTTGACCTGTGGGAATGCTGTGGAGGGGATCACTTCCACCATCGGGAATTTGGAGAAGGAGTCGATTAGGACCAGGGTATGTCGGCCATCCGGGAAACTCCCGAAGTCCAGTCTCAGGTGAGTCCACGGTAGTGTCGGGGGTGGTTCTGTTATGACAGGTGCTGGCGCCGGATCCCCTCCGGTGATGAGACATGCGTGGCAGGCTCTCACCATCTCTTCTACTTTGATGTCCATCGCCGGGAACCAGACCCGACATCGTAGTCTGGCTTTCGTCTTGGCCATCCCCTGATGTCCGACGTGGGCGAGGGTCAGAATCTTGGCCTGGAGGCTTTCCAGCACTACTATGAGGTGCCCTCGCAAGATCACCCCTTCATCTCCAACGCTGAGCTTGCTTTTGATCTGCCAAAACTGCTGGCGGGCATGACTGACCCCAGGTCTGAGCCCATGTACCCCATCCAGAAAGTGCGCCCATTGGTTTTCACGGAGCGCGTGTTTGACTCTGCACAGCGTCTCGTCCTCTTCTGTGGCTTTCCCGATTTCCAGCAGTGTCATGGTCTCCAGGCAGGCGCTTTCTGAAATCATGTGCACAAAGGCGTCCGCCTCGTGACTGTCCTCTAGTGATGTGCCCGGTTTAGTGCTGTCCGGATGTCTTGACAGGTAGTCTGCTGGATTGTTGGCCCCGGGGCGGAAGATGACCTTGAAGTTGTACCGTTGTAATTGGACGGCCCATCTTTCGATTCGTGGAGGTGCTAGCCGCGATGACCCTGCAAACAGGGGCACAAGGGGTTTGTGGTCCGTTACTACCTGGAACTCTTGACCGCACAGATACAAGTGAAAATGTTGGCACGCCCATTTGATGGCCAGAGCTTCTCTCTCGATCTGGGCGTAGCGGGTCTCCGTATCCGTGAGAGCTTTACTCGCATAGGCCACCGGTTTCCATACATCGGCTCCATATTCTTGTAGGAGTACCGCTCCCAGGCCCACCGGGCTTGCATCAACCACCAACTCTGTCTTTCTCTTCGGTTGGAAGTACGCCATCACAGTGGTGTCCAGGAGGCTGTTCTTTATCGCCTGGAACGCTGTGTTGGCGGCCACCGTCCAGTCCCACTTGTGATCATTACGGGTGAGCAGCCTCAGTGGCTCTGCCAGGTCTGCAAGGTTGGGGATGAACCTCCCGCAGTACGTCGCCATTCCGAGGAAGCTCCTGAACTCTGTTGGGTTCTGCGGGGTGCTAGCTGTTCTGATGGCCTCCGCCTTCTTGGGGTCAACTTTCAGGCCTTCCCTGGTGAACGTATATCCGAAAAAGTCCATCGACTCCTGGTAGAACGAGCATTTTGATTTGTGAAGCGTCAGACCCTGTTCTGCCAGTCTTCTTAAGGTTGCTCTCAGGTGTGCGTGATGCTCTTCGAGTGATCCAGAATACACCAGAATGTCATCGCTCAAGTTTATGACTCCACTCAGTCCGGATAGCACCTCCCTGATTGCATTCTGGAATGCTTCGGCTGCCGACGAAACCCCAAAGCTCAGCCTTTTGTACCTCCTTAGACCTATGTGGGTTGAGAAAGTGGTGATGTAGCGGCTGTCTGGCTCTGGCTTCAGTTGGTGGTACCCCGCGTTTAAATCCAGCTTAGAGAACCACTTTGCGCCGTTGAGGTCCGCTATGATGTCCTCCATGGTAGGGGTGATATGCCTTTCTCTTTTCACTGCTAAGTTGGGCAGGCGCATATCCACACACAGCCGTATCGCCCCTGGCTGCTTGGGTTTGGGTGCCACTACGAGAGGGGAAACCCACGGTGTGGGCCCAGTCACTTTCTCGATAACTCCAAGATCTTCGAGCTTCTTTAGCTCTTCCTCCACCTGCGGCCGCAGGTTGAATGGGACTCGCCTGTGTCTTAGGGCCGTCGGGCGTATCGACGTGTCTATGTGTAGCTTGAATTTCTTGTTCTTTAGCTTTCCGAGTCCTCGGAACAGTTCTGGAAACTCCTCCATCAGGAACTCCGCATGTGACTGGTGCACCTGGTTCGCAAAGAACACTAGTCCCAGGTCTTCGGCGGTGTGGCAGCTTAGTAGCGTGCCTTTCTTCCCTTCCGTGACGTGGAATTTTGCTTCTGTTGAGTACCCCCCGTGCACGATCGTTGTCTTGATCACTCCACGTAAAGGCATAGGTTCGACTCCCCCGTATGTGTAGATTCTCGCCTGGGAGGGGACCAGTTCAGGTTTTGGTGTCATCTTCTCGTACTGGTCGGAGTCCATGACGTTCACGGATGCCCCAGTGTCTATGAGTGCTTGGACCGCCGTGCCATCTACCTTGACTGAGCACATCGGTGGGGGCCTCCTTCGCGTGGATGCCGTGGATGCTCTACCCACATGTGAGACGACATAGACTTCGTCGTCTTCATCGTCTTCGTATCGTGGGGGTCGTTCCTGAGCATGGCTGTCTGGTGGTGGGTCGACATCCTCTTCTAGCGACAGCTGGTGTACTCTCCTTTGCAGATTTCTCAGCCTGGTTGTCGCCGGTCGGTACTTTCCGCTCGACACACCTTGGCGAAGTGGTTCAGTCTGTCGCATTTTGAGCATGTGCGTCCCTTTGCTGCGCACGCTGCTGTGGCGGAGTGGGTCTCTCCACAGTACCCGCACAAACTCCCTGGCGGTGTCGTTTGTTGCGGCCGACTTGCTGCGGGCTTTCGGTGGATCGCCTCCACTCTTTCCATCTTGACTTGCACGGGTTTTGTCGGCGCTGGGGTGGCTACTGGGGTGTATAGCGCAGTTTCCATCTCTTCCGCCCTTACGTCTGATAGCTCGTGCGACCTCGCGAGTATCAGGATCTCATCGAGCGATATCCCTGGTTGGCGCAGGATCAGTTTCCTTAGCAGCTTTGAGCGGCACCCCACGATGATTTGGTCGCGTATTTCCTCACGCGGGTCCACGAAGGGGCATGTGTTCGCCAGCCGACGTAGCCGTGCGTAGAACATGTTGACTGACTCGGATCCCGTTTGCCATGCTCTTTTAAACTTGAACTTTTCAAAGTCGTTGTTCAATTGGGGGTCAAAGTGCTTGTTCAGCGCGGCCACAGCTGCCTCGTAATCATTGCCTCTCCCGGTGTTAGGAAGAGTCTCAAAGAGCTCATCAATCTCCGCGCCTCCATACAGGATCAGTAGGGACCTCTTGACCTCACCATCCGTCTCTCTAGTGCCCTTGAAGTAATGGTTGAGTCGACGTACCCATGCCTTCCATCTCACAGCCTCAGTAGCCGGATCCGATGCTTCGCTGAAAGGCGGGAGCGGCGCAGCACCCGAATGTGAATGGAGGCCGGTTAGCAGGCCGGGGGCCGCGGTTTGGGCCTGCACCTGATTGTTTCCCGCCTGAGCTGGTGGTGGCGGCTGAACGACTGGGGCTGGTACGTCTACTTGCTGCGCTGGGGCCCCGTCCACGAGGGACATGGTTGTCCGTGGAAGTTATGCTCGGGTCGTGGATTGCCCCTTTTACGCCCTGCGTAGGACCTTGCCAGGCCTGCTGCTCTCCCTGCCCCTTCCTCGGCTAGATAACTTGGGGCAGTGGTCGTGTGTAGACCCCTGGCGTGCCCTTTTCTTCCCTCACCGTGGTAGTGCAGCCGTTTGGTTGTGCCAATGCTTGTTTCCTCTCTGCTCCGCACACGCGGCCACGTGGAGGCAGGGATGCCCGCAGTACCCCGAGCAGCCACTGGGGGCGAGTCATGAATTTCGCACTCCTCGCGCAGCGTGCACACGGGGCCTGGAGCAGCAACCGGCAGGGGAGGCCGTGGCCGGAAGGCGTCGCACGACGCACCGCTGTGTGCGCGGCGAAGGTGGGGTGGGCGGAGGCGCGGCACGGTGCTTTTCTTCTGTAATATAGAGAAGGGAAGATGGTTATTGGATTATCATTTCGATAATTTCATTACATACGTCTTTATTTCGAAATATTTCATCATAAAAGACATCATTAAAATAACACACTCTACACGATTTTACACCAGTTTTCAAAGGGTATGAAAAACAGTAAGCCCTAACATAAGGTACTAGACATAAAAATTAGATTAAATCCTACAACACAATTTACATCTGTAAAACTACATAATGTATCATACATATTAGATTAAGATACAACAAAAACGTCATCAATAAAATTAAAGACGTATTAAAATGTTTCTAAAACAGATTTCAAACAGTTAACAGCTATGACCACCAGTTCTGTGCTGTCTACCCTCAAAATACGCAAGCCCACTGTTAGACCTGGCACCTTGGCGTGAGTCTCCCTTCCACTTTTTGCTGATGTGCCTCCGATGTTTTGCTGGTTTTCCGATACTCAGGGCACTGCGCCACGGCTGATCCGTGCCGCAGTGCAAGTGCTCCCTACTGTAAACTGTACATACGATTGGTATCCATGATTGGTGCATTGGATTTACTGTTAGTCCCCAGTAAAGCGCACGAGAGAGTGCCGGGGCGTGTAGATGCCGATACTGCTGGTGGGCTTGCAGCGCTGGTTGCGCCACCCACCCGAGCAGCCGTAAACTTGTGTCTGGGAACTGCGACCGCAGAACCCGCGTGCAGTCTCGTACTGTCACGCTAGCTGGGCAAGTGTCCCCACTTGCCAGCCCCGACCCTTCCCTTGACTACATATTAGTCACCCCTATGGTAGGCCTGCGGGCAGGGTGCATTGTAGGTGCGAGGTAGGACAAGCCCTGATGTGCGTGGCATGTCCTGGTAGTGACTTACAACGAAGACCGTATTTCACTACTGAAGGCTACCTGCTCCATTAGGCCAGACTGAGCTGCGAGGATTATTATACCCTATAATCCCCGCAGGCTCAAGGAGCATGGTAGTGAGTCATGTTTAGTATGCCTGAACTCAGGATGAGGAGATATTTCTTGTAGTCAAGTTTATTTCAGTATCCTGGGTTTGCAACTGCTACTTTTAGAAAGTTAGCATTTGCTTGCTTAACCATTTCAGTTGCCTCTGCCCGTATGTGTATCCGACTGTCTGGGATGTGTGAGTGACAGGGCTGGAGGGACGACAGGTGGTGAATGCGCAGATTACACCTTAGTGGGAGGTAGGAGTGCCTCTTGACTCGAACTGTCACTGTGCTCGGCCACCACAATGCTGGCTCCACCCTCCTGGGGAGCGGCGGATGACTCTGCCGGCACCTGGCCCAGGAAGGGCGAAGCCCCCATCAACAAGGTACTCTGGCCACTCCTGTCCGGACAATGCTGGCTCCACCTCCTGTGGGGCGTCTGATGCGCCTGCCCCTCACACTGAAAGCAGAAGCCGGAGTACACCCGCCGGGGTACTCCAGAACTGAGAGTGGCTATGCAAAGGCCCCCCTGGCCTGCGAGAACAAAAGAATTGGCCTATAAAAGATGGAGCCCTGCTCCTTGAAAGTTAGATCCAGTTTGGGCCACAGAACGACTCTGCCCTACGAGAAGGACCGCGAGAAGACAAAGAAGGGTGCTGACTCTTGCTTGTGTCTGGTGCCTTGCTGCTGAAGGAGAGGAAGACAAAACGACGACACGACTTTTGTGCTACTTTGTGCCAAACTCTGCAAAGAGATCTCCGAGGGCTTGGAAACTGAACTTGCCCCCTGACCAGCGTCCCAGGACCAGTGGACGCTAAAACCCCCCTTGGAAGAACGCGACTGCGGGTGCTGACCATCGCCGCAGTACCGACAAAGAGGAAGCTCCTCTAAGGCATCCACTCCCTCCCGACCACCGTGACCGGGGCCCAAAGCTACAGCGGAAGCACAGTGAGGACCAGCCGCCGCTGGCCCGAACATCGTGACCACACCTGCGCTGGGAGCCCGAGAGCAAAGCGAAGGAGGACCCGTCGGGTCCGAGCTATCGAGGCGACTGCATAGCGAGCCGTCCCTCACCTGCAAGGACAGACTATTGCCCTACGAGAATCCACAAGGTCGGTAACCTGCCCGACAGCCCAGCTGTGAGCCCACAGCTGCACCGACATTTGGCTGGGTACGTCCTGCACTTGGGGACCGTACTGCCACTTGTCACCGCCACACAGCCGCCGACTCCAAGGTCGGAGCAGACGACAAAGAGAGGACCGTGCCGCCACAGAGCACCGCTGCCCCGGACGACCAGTGACCTGCTCGGCCGAAGAGCCGCAACGATCAGCGACACCGGGAAGGCAACGCGACGTGGGACAGATCCCCTGGAAGCCGCTGGCTCCACAAAGAACTTTGTTTAACATCGGCCTACGGGCCTCACAAGAACTACGATAAGAACTGTGGTAACCTAAAGCTAATAACCTGCAACCGTATCCGTAAAGTTATTGACTGTACTCCCAAGCCTGCGTAAAGTTTATATAAAGAGATATATTTTTACAAGAATACAGTCTGGTCTCGTTGTGTGGTGGGTTGGTGGTGAAGGTGTACTGTGGCAAGTGTTTAACCCTATGTGCCCCCAAGATTAGCCTACGACTGCTTAAGCCACACTACCTAGAGGGTAAGCAGAGGTTGTCTGGAAGGTAACCCTCAGCCCTGACGAGGAAGAGAGAGTCCCTGCTTGTCGCTAGTGCTTGCACTGCGCCAACTAGAGTCTCCCCCTTCCTACATTGGTGGCAGCGGTGGGATTTTCGAATTTACACTTGCGATAGTTATACCTGAGCTTCTGACCGCTACACAAGGATTACGGTACGGTTACTAAACCACAGACTTTGCTTTTTGAAAAGAAGATTCCGAGTGCAGAAACCATGCCGGGCACAAAGAGCCTGGATGGAGCAGAGTCCACGACCTCCGAGGTTTTGGAGATAGAATGGGACGCCGCAAAGCTAGACAAGTACTCAAAGCTGGAGCTGAAGTTTTTTTGTAGGAAACTAAAGGTTCCGCACGCTGGTTGCAAAAACAAACCGGAGCTCTACAAGGCCCTGAAAGCCTGGGTGGAATCAAGAAAGACCCCGGAAGAGCAAGACGACCTCGCCGAGCAGAATGCAACGGAGGAGCAGAATGCCCTTGGGGATCTGATCGATCTCGAGCGACAAGACAGCGAGCACAGCTTGGGTAAAGGCCTGTCGCCAGAGGAGCTGGCGGACAGGAAGGAAACCCGGAATCACGAAAGAAAGTTGGCAGAATTGAAAATCCAGCTGGAGCTTGAAACGAAAAGAATGGCGCTGGAAGAGCGAAAGCACCAGATGGATTATGAGGTGAAAATGAGGGAGATAAGTCTCAAGGAAAGAGGCTTGGATCGTCCTCCCTCTGGTGGCAGCACATCGCCAGTGCAGGTAGAGTCAAGAGTGCATATCCCGAAGGACGTAGTCAAGGAGTTCTTTAAGGGGGATGACATAGGACAATGGTTTAGGGCATATGAGGTAGCCATGTCCTCCCACCGGGTCCCTGAGAAGGATTGGGGAGCGGGGTTGTGGGGAAGGTTCCTTAGCGAAGGGAGAGATACCTTGCTAGATTTGCCCGTCGAGAATCAGAGGTCCTATACCCACATGAAAGAAGCTTTGTTGAGCAGGTACGGGCTTACCCCTGAAATGTATAGACAGAAGTTTAGGGGATGTACTAAGCGGCCTGGGAATACGTATGTGGAATATGTGACTTACTTTTGCAGAGCACTGGATGGTTGGGTGAAAGGTAACAAAGTGAATGATTTTCAAGGTCTCTTTGATTTAATTGCATGGGAGCACTTGTCTGATCACTGTTTTCCTGAGTTACGCCAACATCTGATCGATAGCAAGCTGTCCAACCCGAGGAAGCTTGCTGAGGAGGCGGACCGCTGGCTCAGCACCAGGGTCCACAAGGGTCCCGTGGGAGATTCCGCCAAGAGTGGGCAGGGTCCCCAGCAGAAGAGTGGGGGGGACAAGGGGGGAAAACAGAAAGGGTTCCAAAAAGGCCCCCAAAGTAGTTCCCAAGGGAATCCGCAGCAGGGTTCTCAGCCTCCCCCACCCCCGAAGCAGAATGGGGCCCCGACAGGTAAACCTGTTCCAAAGGGGCCCTTCAATTGTTTCAAATGTGGCGAGCCTGGGCACATATCGAGTGACCCCAAGTGTCGCCTATTTGGAAAACCCGCACCCACTGGTGCTCCGCCCCGACAAGTGACTAGCGTTCACCTGGGAGAAGAAATGATGGTCCCGGGGGGTGGAGATCCCGTTCACATGACCCTGGTCTCGTTAGGAGACAGCGAGATGATCCCTACGAACTACCTGCCCTCTAACACTAAAAAATATGGGCAGGTGGTGATCATCAATGGTAAGGAAGCCGAGGCTCTTAGAGACACAGGAGCCAGTGTGACTGCAGTGAGGCAGCACCTGGTGTCTCAAGAGCAGGTTGTACCCCATGCCTACTGTAGGGTTATCAACGCTGATAATTCTGAGAGTCAGTGTCCGATGGCTCAAGTTCCCTTCGAGTGGGGGGGGGTCTCTGGTACTCTGCAGGTCTGTGTGAGAAAAACCATGCCTGTTGACTGTTTGCTAGGGAACGACTTGGAGCACTCCCCTTGGGAAAAGGTGGAGAAAACGACTCACCTGCGGATGGTGGGTCTGCCTGACTGGGCGTGCGTGACCACACGGTCGATGGCAGCCAGTAAGGGTGATCGAGAGGTCCTGGGGCCTGATGGAGAGGCCCCGGAACCGGCCTTAGGGAGAAGGTGCAGGGGGCGCGGGAAACCGGCCCCTGAAGTTCCTACGGTCCAGGAGGAGGCAGACCTTGAGGGGGATGCCCTGGAGCCTACAGGGGAACAGATCGCCGAACTGGGGGACCTGCCTGAGCTGACCCATTGGCAGCAAGAAGGAGGACCCTCCAGGGAGGAATTCTGCAGGGAGCAGAAAGAATGCCCTTCTCTCGTGGGTATGCGGCAGCAGGCTGCAGACCAGGCCAATGGTGTTCAGGCCAAAACACATTACGTGTACTGGGAGAACGACCTCCTGTATTCGGAGCCTAAGGCTGCTGAACCTGGGTCAGCCCGTGTGCTGGTGGTACCCCAGAAGTTCAGAGCCTTCCTACTGGGTCTGGCTCATGATGTGCCTTTAGCAGGACATTTGGGGATGGACAAGACCTATGACAGGCTTGTCACCCACTTTTACTGGCCCCAAATGCATAAGAGTTCCGATACTTATTGCAGAACCTGTCCGACTTGCCAGGCAAGTGGGAAGACGGGAGGGAAGAACAAGGCTCCCCTCCAACCCTTCCCTGTCGTCGGTACGCCATTCCAGCGAGTGGGTATTGACATCGTCGGGCCTCTGGACCCCAAGACAGCCATGGGCAACAGGTTCATCCTGGTCTTGGTGGACCATGCCACCCGGTACCCTGAAGCCATCCCTCTGAGGACAGTGACGGCTCCCGTGGTGGGGCGTGCACTGATGGGAATTTTCTCACGAGTAGGATTCCCTCTAGAGGTAGTGAGCGACAGGGGGACCAATTTCATATCGAAATATATGAAATCCCTTTGGCAAGAGTGTGGCGTAACGTACAAGTTCACCACACCTTACCATCCCCAAGGTAACGGGTTGGTTGAAAGATTCAACCGAACCCTCAAAGGCATGATCATGGGCCTGGAAGGTCCGATGAGGCGTAAGTGGGACGTCCTCTTACCATGCCTACTATTTGCATATCGCGAGGTGCCACAGAAGTCCCTAGGGTTCAGTCCCTTTGAACTGCTGTACGGCCACCCCGTGAGAGGACCGCTGAGTTTGGTAAAGGAAGGCTGGGAGCAATCTCCCAGGAAACCTCCCCAGAGTGTATATAGCTACATGCTGGCCTTCAGAAACCAGACCAGGCGCTTCAGACAACTTGCCGAGGCAAATCTGGAAGCGAGCCAGGAAGAGATGAAGCGGTGGTACGATCAGAATGCCACTCTGGTCGAACTTCAGCCTGGACAAGAGGTGTATGTCTTCGCCCCGGTGGAGCCCTGTGCCCTTCAAGATAAGTGGACAGGACCATTCGAGGTTGTGGAGCGGAAAAGCCCCGTGACATACTTGGTGGACATGAAGACGGCCAGGAACCCTTTGCGGGTCCTACATGTCAACCGCCTCAAGCCCCACTTGCGAAGGTCCGAAGTGGGCATGTTGTTGGCAACCGATGACGGAATGGAGGAGGAGTCAGAGCCTCTACCGGACCTCTTGGTGGCCCATGAGAAGGATGGGTCAGTGGATGGAGTTAACCTCTCACCCTCCCTGACCGCCGAACAACAGGAGGATTGCCGCCAGTTGCTGGGGCAGTTTCCAGACCTGTTTTCCCTGGTTCCGAGTGTCACAGATTGGTGCGTCCATGATGTGGACACTGGAGACAGCTTGCCGGTGAAGCATAAGGCTTACCGGGTGACTGACAGGGTACGGGCCTGCATCAAGGAGGAGGTCTCCAAGATGCTTGCCCTCGGGGTGGTTGAGTCTTCCAGCAGTCCTTGGTCCAGCCCCGTGGTCTTGGTTCCGAAGGCTGCTGCGCCGGGAGCCACACCCGAACTCCGGTTCTGTGTGGACTACAGAGGACTCAATTCAGTCACGAAGACTGACGCGCACCCCATCCCCAGAGCTGACGAGCTCATTGATCGGCTAGGGGCTGCCCGGTTTCTCAGCACGTTTGATCTGACGTCTGGGTACTGGCAGATCGCCTTGACCGATGGGGCAAAGGAGAGGTCAGCATTCTCTACACCAGATGGGCATTTCCAGTTCCGGGTCATGCCATTTGGAATGAAGAATGCCCCTGCCACCTTTCAGAGATTGGTCAACCAGGTGTTGGCTGGGCTGGACGAGTTCAGTGCCGCCTACCTGGATGACATCGCGGTGTTCAGCGGCAGCTGGCCCGAACACCTGCGACACCTCTGGGACGTGTTGATGGCCCTGCGCAGAGCAGGCCTCACAATCAAGGCAAGCAAGTGCCAGATTGGGCAGGGTTCCGTGGTGTACTTGGGACACCAAGTTGGGAGTGGCAAGGTAGCCCCCTTGCAGCCCAAAATCGAAACCATCCTGGCTTGGGAACCCCCCAAGACCCAGACTGCAGTGAGAGCCTTCCTGGGGCTCACTGGGTATTACAGGAGGTTTGTCAAGGGCTATGGCACGATCGTGACCCCCTTGACAGAGCTGACTTCGAAAAAGCAGCCCAGGAATGTGACTTGGACTGACACCTGTCAGAAAGCTTTCGACACCCTGAAGACTGCCATGTGCACGGCGCCCGTGCTCCTGGCCCCTGATTTCTCCAAAGAGTTCATTGTGCAAACAGACGCTTCAGAGCATGGTGTAGGGGCTGTTCTTTCACAGATGACTGAGGAGGGCTTTGACCAACCCGTAGCCTTCATAAGTCGGAGGTTACTTCCACGGGAAAGTAGGTGGAGTGCAATAGAGCGTGAAGCATTTGCTGTGGTCTGGGCACTGAAGAAGCTAAGACCCTACCTGTTTGGGTCTCACTTCCGAGTTCAGACGGACCACAGGCCCCTCAGATGGTTGATGCAAATGAGGGGTGAGAACCCGAAACTGTTGAGGTGGTCCATTTCTCTACAGAGTATGGACTTTACGGTGGAACACCGCCCTGGCACCGATCACGCCAACGCTGACGGTCTGTCCAGATTTTTCCGCCTTAGTGATGTGGAACTCCCTGGGGAAGGGTAGTTCCCCCCACATTTCAGCTGGAGGGGACACGTGTTAGACCTGGCACCTTGGCGTGAGTCTCCCTTCCACTTTTTGCTGATGTGCCTCCGATGTTTTGCTGGTTTTCCGATACTCAGGGCACTGCGCCACGGCTGATCCGTGCCGCAGTGCAAGTGCTCCCTACTGTAAACTGTACATACGATTGGTATCCATGATTGGTGCATTGGATTTACTGTTAGTCCCCAGTAAAGCGCACGAGAGAGTGCCGGGGCGTGTAGATGCCGATACTGCTGGTGGGCTTGCAGCGCTGGTTGCGCCACCCACCCGAGCAGCCGTAAACTTGTGTCTGGGAACTGCGACCGCAGAACCCGCGTGCAGTCTCGTACTGTCACGCTAGCTGGGCAAGTGTCCCCACTTGCCAGCCCCGACCCTTCCCTTGACTACATATTAGTCACCCCTATGGTAGGCCTGCGGGCAGGGTGCATTGTAGGTGCGAGGTAGGACAAGCCCTGATGTGCGTGGCATGTCCTGGTAGTGACTTACAACGAAGACCGTATTTCACTACTGAAGGCTACCTGCTCCATTAGGCCAGACTGAGCTGCGAGGATTATTATACCCTATAATCCCCGCAGGCTCAAGGAGCATGGTAGTGAGTCATGTTTAGTATGCCTGAACTCAGGATGAGGAGATATTTCTTGTAGTCAAGTTTATTTCAGTATCCTGGGTTTGCAACTGCTACTTTTAGAAAGTTAGCATTTGCTTGCTTAACCATTTCAGTTGCCTCTGCCCGTATGTGTATCCGACTGTCTGGGATGTGTGAGTGACAGGGCTGGAGGGACGACAGGTGGTGAATGCGCAGATTACACCTTAGTGGGAGGTAGGAGTGCCTCTTGACTCGAACTGTCACTGTGCTCGGCCACCACAATGCTGGCTCCACCCTCCTGGGGAGCGGCGGATGACTCTGCCGGCACCTGGCCCAGGAAGGGCGAAGCCCCCATCAACAAGGTACTCTGGCCACTCCTGTCCGGACAATGCTGGCTCCACCTCCTGTGGGGCGTCTGATGCGCCTGCCCCTCACACTGAAAGCAGAAGCCGGAGTACACCCGCCGGGGTACTCCAGAACTGAGAGTGGCTATGCAAAGGCCCCCCTGGCCTGCGAGAACAAAAGAATTGGCCTATAAAAGATGGAGCCCTGCTCCTTGAAAGTTAGATCCAGTTTGGGCCACAGAACGACTCTGCCCTACGAGAAGGACCGCGAGAAGACAAAGAAGGGTGCTGACTCTTGCTTGTGTCTGGTGCCTTGCTGCTGAAGGAGAGGAAGACAAAACGACGACACGACTTTTGTGCTACTTTGTGCCAAACTCTGCAAAGAGATCTCCGAGGGCTTGGAAACTGAACTTGCCCCCTGACCAGCGTCCCAGGACCAGTGGACGCTAAAACCCCCCTTGGAAGAACGCGACTGCGGGTGCTGACCATCGCCGCAGTACCGACAAAGAGGAAGCTCCTCTAAGGCATCCACTCCCTCCCGACCACCGTGACCGGGGCCCAAAGCTACAGCGGAAGCACAGTGAGGACCAGCCGCCGCTGGCCCGAACATCGTGACCACACCTGCGCTGGGAGCCCGAGAGCAAAGCGAAGGAGGACCCGTCGGGTCCGAGCTATCGAGGCGACTGCATAGCGAGCCGTCCCTCACCTGCAAGGACAGACTATTGCCCTACGAGAATCCACAAGGTCGGTAACCTGCCCGACAGCCCAGCTGTGAGCCCACAGCTGCACCGACATTTGGCTGGGTACGTCCTGCACTTGGGGACCGTACTGCCACTTGTCACCGCCACACAGCCGCCGACTCCAAGGTCGGAGCAGACGACAAAGAGAGGACCGTGCCGCCACAGAGCACCGCTGCCCCGGACGACCAGTGACCTGCTCGGCCGAAGAGCCGCAACGATCAGCGACACCGGGAAGGCAACGCGACGTGGGACAGATCCCCTGGAAGCCGCTGGCTCCACAAAGAACTTTGTTTAACATCGGCCTACGGGCCTCACAAGAACTACGATAAGAACTGTGGTAACCTAAAGCTAATAACCTGCAACCGTATCCGTAAAGTTATTGACTGTACTCCCAAGCCTGCGTAAAGTTTATATAAAGAGATATATTTTTACAAGAATACAGTCTGGTCTCGTTGTGTGGTGGGTTGGTGGTGAAGGTGTACTGTGGCAAGTGTTTAACCCTATGTGCCCCCAAGATTAGCCTACGACTGCTTAAGCCACACTACCTAGAGGGTAAGCAGAGGTTGTCTGGAAGGTAACCCTCAGCCCTGACGAGGAAGAGAGAGTCCCTGCTTGTCGCTAGTGCTTGCACTGCGCCAACTAGAGTCTCCCCCTTCCTACACCCACCAACCCAACCCCTCCCGTGTTCTCATTTGTTACAAATAGGTTTTAACCATTTGCTCCGGGGGGCTGAATAGGCGGGGCATACAAAAATATATGGCCTGGTGACTCTTTTTGGTCAATGCACCATGGGCAAAACTCATTTGACTGTCCTCGCCATTTGATGGTAAATGATCTCAGTGGAAGCGATCCGACCCTAAACTGGTGATATAACTTTCTGTTGCCACTCTTCGTGATGATATCCCAGTAATCCTCTAAAAAGGGGTCAAGTTTATGTTCCAAGAACCTACCAGACAGAGAGGTGGTATCGGTCTGGACAATGAGTTGTTGTCTTACAGTGGCCCAATAAAGATCGTTTAAAATCCTTTTTAGATGGGAAAACATTAATATTTGGTGCTGACCACAAGTGACTTAGACCCATATTTTCCAATAATAATCTTACTTTCCTGAACCAGGGAAAATTCCCCGAGCCCACTACAGATCTTAGGTCCAATATTTCATTGGCAAAAAAGTGTCAGTTCAGGGGTTGTCCATATTCTCCTCCATAAGGCTACTGTTCTAAAACGTGCTACATCGTCAATAGAATGACATTCCAGGTCGAGAAACAGGGGCTTCATGGGGCTGGATTGGGGAAGGCGTACAAGGGATCGGAGAAATTTGTTTTGGACTCTGACTAACGATGATAGGTCCGAGAAAGCCCATAAGTCCGCGCCATACAGAATCGCTGAACATATTTTTGCATTTTAGATTTTTAAAGCAGGGCCTATCCTTTTTGTCAGAGCAGATCTCTGCTCCTTGAATAAACACCCTGTTAGCTGAGCAAACTTCAGGGAGAGCTGGGGTTTCCAGCTGAGCCTATTTTCCAACACTACCCCCAGGTAAGGCATGACTTTTACCTGCTCAGTCTCACATCCATTCATACTAACATGACTCTGCAGTGGCCTGTTTTTGGTTAACACCATAAATTTCGTCTTTGTTACGTTAACCTGTAGATCATTATTTTGACAAAATTCCTCGAATTTAAAGCGGACTGAAGACCCTTCTTAGTTTTAGATAAAATGTGGGTGTCATCCGCGAAAAAAGAAGCGGGAACCTGGTACCTCCTAAAACTGGGGCATCAGTTGGGAATGCTGTGAAGTACTGCACGACCCTATTGATGAACAACAGAAACAGGGTCGGTGCAAGTACACACCTTTGACGTACACCACAGGAGACAGGAAATCTCTCTGTAACCTGCCCCTGTTTACCCCATCTAACCTGTGCAAACTTTTCCTCATGTAGTCTAATCACTATTTCAAGAAGATCACGTGGCATCCCCAAATTTCCCAATGCGACCCATAGCTTGGCTTTAGGAACCAAGTCAAAGAAAGACTTTAGATCTATGAATGCTGCGTAGATAGTTCCACCACCCAAATGACAACCTTCCAGTAAATTAATATAAATCTAAACACCCGATCGATTGTGCTGACACAAGATCTAAAGCCTGCTTGTAGTGGGGACAGAACATTTGCATGATCCATCCAGGCCTGGATCTTGGCCAGCACCATCCTGGCTATTATTTTCTGGATGGCATCTATTAAGCTGATAGGGCGGTAGTTCCCCGGGGCAGAACAATCACCTTTTTTATATATGGGCAGTATTTCAGCGAATCGGGGATTGGAGCCTCCTTCACTATAGCATTAGCTAGAAAAGTAATATAAGGCACCCAATTATTAGAGTCATATTTAAATAGGTCGGCCGGGATGCAATCCATACCTGGGGCTTTTCCACCTATAACCAACCTAAGTGCATTCTCAGAATCCTTACTGTCAAACAGAAGGGGATGGCACAAGGTCGGTGACTTTAGAATAAGATCAACTGGGGCCGGAACTATTTCTGTTTCCAGACCCTGAAACTGTGACCCGAAGTGATCAACCCATTTTTAGGCAGACACATGGTTTACCGGAACATGCGAATCCACAGTGCTTCCCCATTTAACTACCTGCCAGAACCTGGTCTGGTTTCTCGACCTACTGGCCTCAAGTAAAGCCTGCCAATGTTGGTCATCCCAATCCTTTTCAGCCTGTTTGAGGGGTTTCTTATACTCTAGCCTTGCTATCCTAATGTTCTCAGTGGTTCGTGATTTTATAGCTTTAGCCAGAGAACCATATGTCAGTCGGCACGATTTGTTAAACCATGAGTTCCCTGGATTTTTTAGAAGCAGGTTTGCTAGGATTACCACTTTTGGAGAAGAAAGATTTTAAAACCCCAAAAAGCTGCTCATGAAGTACACTGGTGGTCGCAATTTGTTCTTATTGGATTATCTTAATATGTTTTTCATATTACCATTGTTTCCCTTATTGCTCTTCTTTTCTCTCTCTGGTTCTCTCTACTCTTTTCTGCTCATCTAGCTTCTGTTTTCTTTCTAGTCTACTATGGTGTTCGTTTCTGTTTTCCCTTTGGAAGAAAAGAGGATATGTTATATCCTAGCTATATTGTAGTTTATGTCATCTATTGCTCCACCAGTGAAACACTGTAAGAAGGATGTAATGTAGAATGGTGGTCTCTGGAAACCACAGTTAGAGAAGGGCTGAGCACCAGCCTGGCTGCTCCTGGTGGGGCTGTATTACTATTTTACTATTGATCTACAATAAATACTCCTGAAACATCTCAAACAGCTTGGAGTGATTACTACAATAATACGAGCTATTCTAGTGCCAGTGCTGGTGATTTATTTTGAAAAAAGTAAAAATTAACTGTCTGAGATTATCTGTCTCAATATCACTCTTATATTACAGCTAATCATGGATGCTGTATGGGTTGACTTTAATTTCCAGTCCTGATGAAGACCCTCCACTGGCTATGTAAGACTGAAATGCCAATAATTTTCTTGCTTGGAACTTGTCGACTGATTTACCTAATGGAATAGCGTATATATGAGCTGTTTACTTACATCTTGTGTCTGCCAAATGTTTCTTCACATTTCAAAGTATTGGTGAATCATTTGTTTGAAAACATTTACTTCTATGTTTTCCATATTTTTTGTGGCATTTCATGCCCTGTAAATATGGAGTACAGCAATGTATTTGTGCGGAAGGGGAATTCCGTGGGTGTGGCTGTGGGTATTTCCACGCAACACCCATGTTTTTTGACATTGCCCCAGATTTAAAACATAGCATAAAAATCTGGGGCAGCACCCAAACTAAATGCTTACATTTCTCCTTGTTTTGCCGCTTTCCACGTTTGCTGCATTCTGAGGCACACATAGAACAAGGAAAAAGCTTCCTTTGGTTGTTTTTGTGCAGAATGGTGTCCCTTCCTGTAGGGCTGCAGTTTGTGCACCGGCAGAAAGGACAAGAATGTGACATATCCAGGCGTGGCCGGTACAGGTAAGAGCGGTGTGGGAGACATGGTGGGCGAGGCAGGGTGGGGGGATGTCAACATATGACGGGATAGGGAAAATACAATAAATAAATGAATAACTGCCGGAAACTGCCACATTTCCCTTGACCTTCATGCCCTCAACTGGCTACCTTTTGAGTCCAGAATATATTTGAAAATCACCTGCAAGACACATAAGGCATTGCATCACAAAACCTAGAGATAACTAGCGGAAAAACTAGTACTATCGGGCGGTAATAGCTCTACTAGAAGTACTAGCAGTACGCGAATTCGCAAGAAATCATAACCGTGATTCACAAATTTTGCAAACTCCGCGAACCCGCAGAATTTTTTTTCTGCCAGCTCGCAATGGTTTTTTACAAGTTTGGGAACGCGAACTTACTTGTGGGTCTCAACGGTCATGACCATGTTGTTTCCACATGTCCGGCCTGTTCGCGACCCTGTGGTTCATCACAGCCACCCTACGGTTCATCACTGCCACCCTCTGGTTCATCACTGCCACCCTCTTGTTCACCACTGTCACTCTCTGGTTCATCACTGCCACCCTCTGGTTCATTACAGCACCCTCTGGTTCACCATTGCCACACTCTGGTCCATCACTGCCACCCTCTGGTTCATCACTGCCACCCTCTGGTTCATCACTGCCACCCTCTGGTTCATCACCGCCACCCTCTGGTTCATTACAGCACCCTCTGGTTCACCACTGCCACCCTCGGGTTCACCACTGCCACCCTCTGGTACACCACTGCCACCCTCGGGTTCACCACTGCCACCCTCTGGTACACCACTGCCACCCTGTGGTACACCACTGCCACCCTCTGGTTCATCACAGCACCCTCTGGTTCACCACTGCCACCCTCTGTTTCACCACTGCACCTTCTGGTTCATCACAGCACCCTCTGGTTCACCACTGCACCCTCTGGTTCATCACCACCACCCTCTGGTTCATCGCTGCCACCCTCTGGCTCATCACTGCCACCCTCTGGTTCATCACTGCCACCCTCTGGTTCACCACTGCCACCCTCTGGTTCATCACAGCACCCTCTGGTTCACCCCTGCCACCCTCTGGTTCACCACTGCCACCCTCTGGTTCACCACTGCCACCCTCTGGTTCATCACTGCCACCCTCTGGTTCACCACTGCCACCCTCTGGTTTATCCCTGCCACCCTCTGGTTCATCCCTGCCACCCTCTGGTTCATCACTGTCACCCTCTGGTTAATCACAGCACCCTCTGGTTCAAAACTGCCACCCTCTGATTCCCCACTGCACCTTCTGGTTCATCACAGCACCCTGTGGTTCCCCACTGCTCCTTCTGGTTCATCACTGCCACTCTCTGGTTCATCACTGCCATCCTCTGGTTCACCACTGCCATCCTCTGGTTCATCACAGCACCCTCTGGTTCACCACTGCCACCCTCTGGTTCACCACTGCACCTTCTGGTTCATCACAGCACCCTCTGGTTCACCACTGCACCTTCTTGTTAATCACAGCACCCTCTGGTTCACCACTGTAGATTAAGGGGAGAAAGCATACCTGCCCAGCCTCAACCAAGACAAATCAATTTGGGGCTGGTTAGTGTGTTACGGAATCTGAGCTTCAAGTCCGCCACCTGCTTCCTTATCTGTAAGTGCTTCCTGTTGCAGTTTAATTTTTGTGACAGGAGCATTGTGCCACACTTGCAACTATTCTCTGACCCTGCTTCGAGGGTCAGAGCAGGGTCAGAGAATAGTTGCAAGTGCAACGAACTCTGGAGGCGCCTCAGGAAGCACTTGCAGGGTTACAGCAGGTGCCCAAGTTGAAGTTAATTTCTTTGTAACCATTTTGTAAATGGTTACAAAGAAATTAGCTTCAACTTGGGCACCTGCTTCAACCCTGTAAGTGATTCATGTACTTCAGTTTTGGAAAATCCGTTCTGCTCGCGGATAAGCAGATTTTTCTGCAATTTCGCGAGATTTGTGGATCGCGAAATTGCAGAAAATCCGCAAATTCCGCGAGCGGAACGAATTTTCCGCCCATACTTACTGCTGATAAAAGACTGCAGAGCTGTCCTACACAAAAAATATTGTAAATATGCCCCTATGGTCTTTAATCTAAGTTTTAATGTTTTGCAACCAAAATCAAGTTACAAAACATCAATATCTTACCACCTCCTTTCAGGAGGTGGTAAGCCATTGGCAAATGGGAGGAGGTCCACATTCTATAAATGTTTATTGAAATATAATTTAGAGATTGATTGTGACCTTGGCGGTCGGAGTACCAGGCCGCAACATCGGTGGTCGGGAGAATTCCGCCAAGCCGGAAGCATCCGGAAGGTTGTATTTGGATTTTACTGCTGGTCTGGTGGTGTGCCGGTGGCAGTCTTGCAGCAGCGGCATGCTTTGCCTCACAAGGAAAGCCTGGAGGCAATGCTGCTGCAATGCAACAACTGAACTGTCATGCACCATTTTATGCATCACACAGTGACCATACAACAGGGCTGGCATGTGGGGTACAACATGTACCTCTAGTCACAATGTCCAGTGAGCTAAAAAAAACATGGGCCCTGTTTCGGGACCCTTACCTGCCTTTCTGCTGATCTTTTCATGGCAGGATCCAACATCGGTACTGCCTCCATTCCCTGCCGCTTTCCCTGCTGCCACGGGATTGAGGATCTTAGCAGTGGTGGCAGTCTTGTGGTGGTCAGACAGCCATGGTCATAATCAAGCGTTCAGACCACTGAGGAGGCAGCGGTCAGACCGCCACAGTGGATACAGTGGTCTTAGTACCGCCATACTCGTAATCAGGCCCTGAGTTATTTCTAATAAATTCTATAAATCACTTTTAATAATTTTTAACACATAATTAAAAACTTTCTTTTTTTTACCTTAGGTGTATTAAAATTAAGTTATTCATGCTGTAGCATTTTCATTTTGTATTACATTTAATTTAAATTAATTTACATTAACATTTAACACAGAATATTTTAAATATTTTTTATCAATTTAATAAACTTGCTTTTCCATGGGGAGAACTCAATTAACTGGTCAGAGATCTTGTTATGGCAAAGTTTAGTGGAAATGTAAACTTTTATTAATTTATGAAACTTAATTTTTGTTATGTTATATATTAATAAAGTCAATATTTATTTTGAATGTAGCACACAATAGCAATGGCACAGCACTATTAACTTAATTCTTAAATATATATGCAATTATTTGACATATCTTAAATTAAATAAAATTGAGTTTTGAAAATGTATTTAAACAAAGTCCCACCTAAAGTAAAATGTTACTTATTATGTGTTAAGCATTACAAAACGTTATGTAGAAAATCAATTGAAATTGATTTATTACCACATATAAAAATGTGATTTAAATATTTTAACTTTAAATGTTATTCATTTTAAAAATCTTTATTTTTAACTTTCAATTTAATTAAATAATAGTTTTAAAAAGTCAAAATATATTATTTTATTATAAGATATTATCTATAGTGTTCCATTTTTGGTCTCGCCCTTCATTGTTTTGTGTTAGAGGGTCTTACAGTACCATTGGTTGGGAATGAGTGATGCTAGCCTTGCCACTGCTCCTTTAGGCTGTAGTAACTTTACACTTGAAAATGTGGTTTTGCCCTCTTTTTCGGGTAGGTGGACATGTAAGTATAAGCCTTTGAGAAACTTTACACTCATTAATGGTGAATAGCTAAAAGTAGTAATGTTATTCGAAAGCATAGAGTTACTTATTTGTAACAGTAAAGTTGCACATGTAAATTTGTTTACTTTGAGCCTGATTCATATACTACACTTGTTTTACAACAAAGCATACTACAAAGTGTGTTGCCTATACTTATATGTCTACCAGACTTCACAAAGGAAGTATATGTTTTAGTATGTGTGGGAGGTAAACAAGGGAGTGAATAGGAAAAGGCCACACATTCTATTAAAGGGGGAAACAGCCATTACAACGCAGCTGTTTCCCCGCAATGCCATTACATCGCAAGCGTAACAACGCATGCTATGTAACAACACGTAGCCATTATTACGCGTGTTTTTACATCGCATTCCCTGTTGCAATGAATGCGATGTAATGCCATCCACCTCGTTGTGAGGGAACAGGGGCTCTTCCGTTTCCTCACAACGACGTGCACCGTGAAGCAGGAAGCAGGAACCAGGAGCAAAGACTGCAACGCTGGAGAGGAACCACAAGGAAAGAGAGGTAATGGTGATTGTGCTTGGGGTGGGAGTAGTGTGGGTAGTAGTTTAGGGTAGTGTTGTAGTGTTTTAGGGTTTAGAGTAGTGTAGGAGTAGTGTGGGTAGTGGTTTAGGGTAGTGTTGTAGTGTCATAGTATTTTAGGGTTTTTGATAGTGTAGGGGTGGGAGTGGTGTGGGTAGAGGTTTAGGGTAGTGTTGTAGTGTCGTAGTGTTTTAGGGTTTAGGGTATTGTAGGGGTGGGAGTATTGTGGGTAGTGGTTTTGGGTAGTGTTGTAGTGCTTAGGGTTTAGGGTTTAGGGTAGTGTAGTGGTGTTTGGGTAGTGTAGTGTTTTAGGGTTTAGGGTAGTGTTGTAGAGTTGGTATAGTGTTTTAGGTTTTAGGGTAGTGTTCTAGTGTTTGTGTAGTGTAGTGTTTTAGGGTTTAGGGTAGTGTTGTAGTGTTTGTGTAGTGTTTTAGTTTTTAGGGTAGTGTTGTAGTGTTTGTGTAGTGTAGTGTTTTTGTGTTTAGGGTAGTGTTGTAGTGTGTGTTTAGTGTTTTGTTTTAGGGTTTAGGGTAGTGTTGTAGTGTTTGTGTAGTGTAGTGTTTTAGGGTTTAGGGTAGTGTTGTAGTTTTTGTGTAGTGTAATGTTTTAGGGTTTAGGGTAGTGTTGTAGTGTTTGTGTAGTGTTTTAGGGTTTAGGGTAGTCAGTGAGGGGTCAATAGAGAGACGTCACCCACCCACACAAGAGTAAGCCCATTGCATTACTCTAGTAATGGAGTTATGCAACTTACATTTTTTAGTAATTTTACACTTGGCGGGACTGATTTACGAAGGTAAAATACACTTTTGAGTAAGTTTACACTTGCTGTTGTAACTTTACTAGTTTTTGGTATTCACAACATACGAGGGCAAATTTTACTAGTAGTAAAATGCTTGTAGCTTGTGAATACAAAAAGAGTGTTCAAAAATGTAAACTAGCAGGTGTAACTTATACCAAACTGTATGTTTACTTTTGTGAATTAGGCCCTGTGACTCAGGCCAACAGGGCCTGTTTCAAAGAGATAAACTTGCATTTTGTAGTAAGACTTCTACAGTTTTGGCATTCGCAAACTAAAAGTGTAATTTTACTACTATCAATTTTATTAGTAATAAAATTACACTCTTAGTTTGTGAATATCAAATCAGTAGTAAAGCTACTACAGCAAGTGTAAACTTACACTAAAGTGTAAGTTTACCTTCGTGAAACAGGTCTCAAGTTTCTGAATACCGAAAGTAGTAAACCTACTACAAAGTGCAAACTTACTCATAATTGTGGCTTACCTTTGTTAATCAGGCCCTTTGTGAATTGGCCCCCTTGACTGCTGAAATGAGCTGAAATCTCCATGCAAGAGTACGAGTGGAAAATCAGGAATTACGAGGGAGTTGGGTCTGGATTTACTGATTCTCCCAGTAATTCCTTATTTATTTGTGCTCCAACTTGTAATGGGTCCCATTTCCCTCCACATGCTCCACCCAGGGAGGTACCTGTATACTGCAGACGGGTAACTCATGGTATGGGGAAAATTCAGCCAATTTACTCACCCCTCACTAAAGAGCCTGAGGGTACATCTAAGAATCACCGGCTGCTGCCGATAACAGGCTACTGACATAGATACACTGCACAGGCACATTGATGCGTGTACCTTCTCAAATAAAGGACACTGGGGCATATTACCAAGCAATAGGGATAATTATCGCTATTGCTTGGTTAGAGACAAAAATTTACCGCTGAGCTGCGGCAAAGAAACCTTGGTATTACCAAGGTTTACCGCAAATTCGATAAAAATCACTGCAATGCATGAATATCGCTGAAAAGTCAGCTATATTCATGCATTACCGAGCTAATGCTCTTAGCCATGTTATCCACCTCCCATTGGATAACATGGCTAAGAACTGCTCAGGGCAGGTGTTAGCTTTTGGAGATATTCGCGCTTAGTGCGAATATCTCCAAAAGTTGGTAATAGGAGATATCGATTGGAAACAGTCGCTAACATCGCTAACATCTTGGCACGCCCACTTTGCATGTCATTAGTGATAAATATCACTGACATGCAAAGTGGGGCCCAAGACGGTCGCTATCTCCTACTAGCTGTCGCTAACTGGTGTTAGCGACAGCTAGGTAATAGGGAGATAATTTTATCTCCGCTTTCTTGGCTTTTAAAGCCAAAAAAGCGGAGATAAACCCCCTTGATAATATGTCCCACTGTTCTTTCACGTGGGCCTCTTTTTCTCATACTGCAGTCAAAGGGAAGCAGTTATGCATGTTTTGCCATAACATTATTAAGCTGTTTGGCAAAATTGCAAGCCTAACCCTCGAAAGCCTCCCTCTGAGTTGTGTTGAAGTATTGTTGTTTCTGTAAGCGCACCTGAAACAAATTATTCATAACATCAATATTTGTGATGTGGCAAAGAAGAGGCATATCTCCCCACGGGGAACAAGCAGGCAACGTTCACTGTCTCGAGTCTTCTTGCGGTGAACATTCTGCAGACACCATCTGTTCTTCCAGATGTCCAGACATTTTATTGCCTCTAAATTATAACTTATGAGCAGAAAAGCAAGCTCATGTCGGAGGCTCTTATTAGGAAGACATATAAATGTCACTACAGTTTCTACCATGGATTCAAGATCAGTTTTTACTGTTGTTAAAAAACAGTCTCTATGCTTTAGAAAGGGAAATATATATGGTGGCTGTTTGTGACTAAAGAAAACATACCTAAGGAATTGTTCTCCGCAAGAGATGACATGTCCTGGTGACTGCCTTCCATGCTGAAATATTTCAAACAGTCCTTTTTCAAGAATCTCCTAGGTCATGCATATAAGGTAGAAACATAAATATATCAGAAATTAAATATCAATAGCAAAAATATTGATTTCCTATACTTACTTAACTAGTAAAACCACAAATCCGCAACGGTGGCAGGCTGATGTAAGTCCACCTGGCATCGTAATAAGCCCCATAGTTGCACATTTTTATATGTTAAATTACAAACGTGTTGTGTCCCCATTCTAGCACGGCGGGCCATGCATGACATGGTGCATGCCACACCATGCAGGAACGTGCTGCAGGTGCTGTCATGGTGGCGGTCTGCTGTAAAGGCCCTCCCATGAGCCTAAAACAGCCACCATGAGACCACCGCACCACCACCTGCCGGAACTGGATTCAACTCAGAATCCAGCAGGCGGGTGCATCACAGGCTTGACGGACCTCCTGCAAGCGCTGCGCTAGCCGTGCCGCAGGAGGACCACCAAACTTGTAATAGGGCCTTAAATGTGATTCGAATGGGTGCTACAGAAGGGCAACTACAAAGTATAATGTTGTAATTCATGAAGGAGAGCACAACCATCATCCAAATGTTATAGAAACAGAAGTAAGGAAGATATTGCAGGACAGGCAAGCACTAGCTCCCAGGGAACCCACAATCAAAATTCTTAAAGATATATTAACTAAAGTCCCCAAACACATAACAGGCCAACTACCACCTATACCCCATTTAAAACGTTTAATTACATTAACTAAAAAAAACACCCATGATACCTCACCTGCCCCTAGAAGATACCCAGACATACACAAACTTGAACATTAAACAGTTACACATAAGGAGCGTTTCCTTTTACGTGACAACCAAAATAATGAGAAATGAATCCTAAACTTCTTTACAGCAAATAACTAACTAAAACGTAGCCAATGCCAAAAGTGGATGATGAACCGACCTTCGAAATGAGTAGAAAACCATTCACTAAAATATACACCATACATGGTAAATATGAAAACACAAAAATCGCTTTTATATATGCCCTACTACCAAATAAACAAGGCAGCACTTACTAAGACCTCTTAAACCATATAAAATATAAAACAAATAAATAATACCTCCCAAAAATAAATATATATGTTTATCGAGTAATGATTAAAACAATTAAAAAATATACTCCCCACAGTAATACAAATCTGTTATTATCATTTCAAATCAAAGTATATGGAGACACCTCCAACAATCTGTACTAAGGGCCTGATTTTGAGTTTGCCAGGCTTTGGACAGCCATTGTGGCGGCATTGGAATCATGGCCACTGACCAGAAGGTCTACCCGCTGTATTACAAGCTAGGCGGTTCGCTGAACAAAAGACAGCCTGAGCACCACTGACAACAACAGCCATTCGCCGACCACCTCATAGTTGGTCGGGGAAAAGCAGCAGTCATACGGTTGTACAGAGAAGTTCACCGCCGTCTAAATTACGAGTTGGCTTTCCAACGAGCCGAACATGGCAGTGGGACCACCTGCTTTGAGTGAGCTGAATTGAAGGATTTGGGGAAATACTCACCTATTTCCATTTCCTCCCTTTAGTCACTGACATGGATACCTTCCTCCAGGGATCCCCTTCACAGCATCTTGACCCCAGCGATAGCGACCCTGATGATGCCGAAATCCAGGTATGTCCCCTTTGTTCTATTTACCCATTGACTGAACTGCGCAATTACGGTTCAAACTCCAGCAATGTGAAAGTACTGGTAGTAGTTTTTTTTTAGCATGTGTCATGCATATGTGTACACTGCAGATAAAATACACACCTGCATCAACACATATGAAAAAATAGACACTGCCGTCAGAAACACTGCCGCCGGCCAACCAGGACATCGGGTGGGAGACTGCTGCTGCAGTGGATTTCTTGGGGCCGCCATGCAGCGGTTGTGTGTACGGATCTTCGAACTCGTAATCAGGCCCTAATTGTAGAATATTCTACAAACAGCCAATTTGCCTTTGCAATACAAAAATGATATAAATAGGCTATGCCTTTTTCACTAATATAGCCGACCCCTACATTTTACTAATGGAAAGCCTCTCGCTACCAACAAAATGAAGACAACTTTAGCCTACAAATGGACTATTTTGTAGACACTTGGATTGGCAGACTGCATTGCTTCGGACACAGGTGCCAACCCTAATTCCAAATACCATGGTGAAATGTCTATGACAGCACCTTGGCACAGAAAGCCACATGGTCAGTGACCGCTACCGCCCCTCTCCCTGTATACCCACATCAACCCAGAACACATTGACACGGAACATGATTTGTCTTTGGAGTGCGGGGTATTGCAAGACCCCCCGGCCGTATTTATTAAGATACAAAATAATAACATTTGTTAAACAAAATATACAAATTTTTATGCAAAAATATTCAGGAACCTTAAGATACATTCATATCAACAAGTGTGATCGGCTAACCTTAACAAGATTCTAATACAGCTTGTTTCCTAGCCGAATCTAACATCCTCATCTGAAAATTTCTGCATACTAACATTTATGGCCATATGGCAAGGTCGCTATCCGGTGTCAGGTCTTCCAAGCTGCGCCCTTACCGCAGGTGCGCATGGGCAGCCGTGCCCGTTAATTACCCGGTCCACCCGTGCAGCCGAGCTCCTTAATTACTCAGTCCACCCCGTGAACTCCATTTAACCACTGAAGTAGGGCCCTAACTTGCGTCACCAGCTGCCCCTGAAGTTCTAGGAGGGGCCAGTGACCCCTCCTCCCCCTGGGCGGACACCTCCAAAGGATGATGCCGCCCCCTCAGACCTTAAAATAGCTGCTCACCGGTCATGACCTTACCGCCACAGGCCAGCATTGTTACCCGACGATCTGGCCTCCCCCCTTCCTACTCTTAAGAAAGGTCATGTTCACCTCGCAAATCCCTCTAGCCATGCTAATATGTTGTTCGACCACAGGACATTCCCAGCCTCAGTCAAGTGCACCCCGTCCCGCAGGTAGAAATACTCCCTCCAAATACACCCGTGAGGAATCGTCTGCAACTGGGGGGCTCGAAATAATTTGTCCAACTGTGTGTTGATCCTCTTTACCGAGTGATTCAACACATTGACCGAGTCCCCTCCTCGCCACTGCCAACGAGGAATAAGTTGCGACCAAACTACTGTGCAACCCGCGCATGTTCTGGACACCCACCCCGCAGTGGAGATGATTTCTTCTATCTGGATGCGCCTCCCTAGTTTGGTCAAATTGTTCTCCCCCAGGTGAAGTATCACCACCGATGGGGGAGCGGGTTGCTGAGACAATAGTTCCAGAAAGTAGTCCTTGAACTGCCTAATGCCTAGGCCTCCCCTCCCGAAGAAGGAAACGGAGAACCCCTTTTCCTCAGCTCTTCTTCTCCTTTCACCTGAAAGAAACACATTTTTTGCACGCCGAACATACGAGTGGCCCACAATCCAAGTCACCAATGCCCGTCAAACTTCTTGTTGCTTGTGTTGCGAAGCTGATGTTTCTTGCCGCCATTCAGCGAGTTCCTCCCCCGCGTGACAGGTTCGAAAAACTGCAAAACCAAAAGACACCAAGTGTGAGTCATCTGATCATGTCACAACATGTCAATACGTACATAACGTTTGTAACACTCAGACAACCATCTCCCAATCCTTTTAACCTTTTCGACTGGGAGTCCCCTTACAACTGCCTCGGTTGCTGCCCCAATTCTGAAAGAATGTGTGCCAAATTCCGCGGGATCCAGGCCCGCTTTTGCGACCGCCAGCTCCAGGACTCTCCTAAACTGATACATGGTCAATGGTGTACCATCCGTGTGACACAATAATGCCCCCCCCAGCGTACCCACCCGCTGCCTTCTAAAAGCCTCTACATGCGAGACTGGGCAACAAGGGTTGGTCCGAGCCTGGTGAAGCAATATGGTATCCCCCCATCCCTCCTGGTCGGTTTTCGATCTCTGAATTGTCACCCACATTGTATCATCCTGGATCACCACACAGGCCACTTGAAGGCCGCCCCATTTGTCACCCTTTGACGCTGCTACCAGCTCGCCTATCCTTAGAGCTCCATAGAACGCTAGTGTGAACGCCGCTTTGAAAAGCAGCACCTCCCATGTTGAGCTACAGACGCCCTGGAGTGCTAACAATAGGGCTGTGAGCCTTACCAGCCCAATCGGCTTTCTCGAATCTGTCGAGTGTCCCTGTATGCGACACCAGCCCTCAATGCCTTGCGCACTACAAACGTGTTCGTAGGGTCCCTCATGCCCTTGGCTTGTGCGAAGAAGGAAACTACCGCCCTGTGCCTGTTTGCAGCTGCCACAGAGCGCCCTTCCTTGTGCATCAATTCTAAGTATGCTACACAACTGTCCTCCTGTGCCCAGCTAGCCTCCCAATTGTGCCCTAAGAAAGTACGGTAAGACAAGAACGCCCCTTCGTATGCCGTCTTGGTCCTGGGAGCTAAGCTAAATGCCACGAGGTACGGTAGTCTGGGGCACCAATCCGCCAGAGAGCAACCGGAAAAGGTGCTGGCGATGGGTCTGCTGCTGGAAGCTGCTCCCTGAATACCTGCATTTTAATGCGAGAAAGGGCGTCAGCTGCATTATTGAGAACGCCGGGCACATGTTTGGCTCTGAAAATCACATTCCATTTCAAACATTGTAGCACAATCTCCTTTACCAAGCGCAGGATGAATGGACATCTTGCCACTTGTTGGTTAATGCATTTTACCACGCTCATGTTATCCGACCAGAACACCACTGACTGATTGCTAAGGTGCTCCGGTCAGACCATCAGTGCTACCCATATCGGGAATAGTTCCAGGAATCCGATGTTGGTGGTCAAACCCATGACCCCCATTCTTCAGGCCATCTTTGGGTGACCTATTTGGTCCCCAGGATGGCGCCAAAGCCCACGCTACCAGCAGCGTCTGTCCATAAACCCAACTCTACTGATGTCGTGGGGGGGCCAGGCCACACTATCCTGTCATTGAAGTCCTCCAGGAATGCCGTCCATATCCGCATATCCTGGCGAACCTCGGATGACAACCTAGCGCGATGATGTTTCTCTCTCAAACCCTTCATGGGTTGGGCAATCGACGGAGAGAAGGGGCGTGCCATTTTGATGACTCGCAATGCAAATTTCAATTGACCCACCGTCTTCTGTAGCTGCTGCAAGGTAACCTTGTCCTTGAGTAGGCACTGGCGCAGGGCCGCCTTGAACTTAAACACTTTGTCTTTGGGTAACCTGAAGCACCCTTCAAATGAATCAATTTCGATACCCAAAAATTCCAAACAGGTGGACGGGCCAACCGTCTTCCCAGGCGCTAGCGGAACACCGAAAGCCCGCATGAGCACGCAAAATTCCTGCAATGCCCAGGCACACTCCCGAGTCCCCGCCGCTCCCAGGGAAAGGAAGTCGTCCAAATAATGCATGACCTGTTCATGGCCCGTGGACTGTCTCATGACCCACTCTAAAAAGGAGCTAAAAGTCTCAAAGTATGCACATGAAATCGAGCAACCCATAGGCATGCATTTGTCCATGTAAAATTTGCCGTCAAAGGCGAAACCAAGGAGGTGGTGGTCCAAAGGGTGCACCGGCAACAGACGGAAGGTAGATTCAATGTCCAATTTAGCCATGAGAGTGCCCCGCCCCAACCCCCGCAATAGCTCTACTGCTTGGTCAAACGAAGCGTACTTCACACTGCAAATACCCTTGTTTATCGCATCTTTCAAGGACGCCCCTCTTGATGCCGATAAGTTGTGAATCAGTCTAAACTCGCCCTTCTCCTTCTTGGGGACTACACCCAATGGTGAACACACAAAGGTGTGCACTGGCACCTCCAGGAATGGCCCAGCTATCCTGTCCATGGACAGCTCCTTTTGAATCTTAGCAATAACTACTGCAGGATTATGCTGTACTGATAACTGATTCCTACAATGAGCGCTGCCTGTGTATCCCCCCGCCGGGATCCGGAAACCTTGGGAGAAACCTTCCTGTAACAGGGCAGCCGCAGCGTGGTCTGGGTATCTGTTCAACCATGGGATCATTGCCAGGACATTAATGGGGGAGGGGCCAACCGTGCTTGCTACGTTATTCTGGTTTCTTCCCCCTTCTCTGACTCTGATTACCACTTCTCGATCTGCATGTTGTCTCAGGATTGGAAATGTGACCGCAGATTGTGCAGGCATGTCTGAATCTACATGTGCCAGCCGGCCTCGTACAGGAGCGCTTATTAAAGTCCCAACACACACCCTTACTTTCCCCGCTGCCCCCCCTATTCTTCCCCGGGAACTCACTCCCCTGTGCTGCACGAAAGGGCTGCTGGGGTTTAGCGGGGAACACACTGGCTACACTAGTAGGCTGGGCAGGGGGCGTGTTCCCTGAGAACTGCTTATGCCACGACAGCGAGTCAACCTTGTCCCATGTCAATGACAAGTCAAATTCCTTAGATTTCCTGAAATTCACATCATATTCCTTCCATGCCTCCCCAGGGTACTGCTCGCTCCACCCTACAATCCTGCTCTGGTAGCAAGCCATTGCTGCCTGTACATTAGGAGGGCGTTCAACAGTGATAGCCGTAAGGATGAAGAAGGCCCTGATCCAATTAACCAGAGTTTCCTCCACCCTAAACTTCGTACACTGTACTCTCCATTCACTAGGGTGCATCCATTCCTTAAGGATTTTGGCATTCTCCATTTCCCTATTGTCCAATAACAGAGAGAAAATATAAATATACTTTCCCACCCAAATCATTTCTTTTACCGCCCGAGAAACATGTTGCGCTAAATCTTCGCTCCTAGACGGAATCGTGCCGTCCCCTAAGATAGGCAGAGCCACCTCCTTACCATTACCGGACACTGGGGCCGGTCCCGCGTTACTTCCATTCGGTTGAGCGGCATCCATACCTGCAGAAGAAGGAGAAACCGTTGCCGCCCTAATCTTATCCACCATCTTGGCCGCCTCAGCGGTATGGTCTAGCGTTGAGGGCATCATACCCCCCTTCTGCAGCCAAGGAAGTATAGCCGATATCTGCGTAGTTAGATCGGGTGGGATCGGAGCTTCAGAATCCGACACTGCTGCCGGTACCACCGGCGGGGCAGGCCCTATGGGTGCCAACACGGGAGGCAACGGAAGTGGACAAACAGGGGCAGGCGGGGCCAGCCCGACAGGAGGGGCCCATGATGGCAAGGCAGGAGCCGGTGCCACGGGAGCCGGGACTACCGGCTCGGGGGTAGTGGGAACAACCACAGGTGCAGGAACGGGTGCGCAGCTCCTCGATCTCTTGGTCTTGTTCCTTTTGGGCGAGGAGTCGGAATCCCCATCTGGCAAAGGCGCAGCAATCTGCCGTTTGGGTCTACCTCCTGGGCCTGCAATATCATCAATACTCTCCATCACGCGAGCCTCTAGGCTATCAACCTTATCCAATCTCTTATCCATGGCATTCATCTTACGCATCATGCCCTGCAACATCATCTCCATTTTTGTCCCCTTAGCACCCTTAGCTCCCGGCATTTTGTCTACTGACCGACTCAATTACTGCTCGGATTTGCAAACCCGTGCACCCTGTACCTTCACCAGACGGAGGATACGCAGGGGGCTATAAGCACCACGCAACTGCGACTGCAATACACCGGCTATTCCGATTGTTAGGGGTGGCCAAACTCTAACGTAGACCCACCCGGCGGCCACATGAAGCAGTGAAATGCGAGCCCCCCGCTCTCCTCTTACCGTCGATGTCCTGCGTGTTCTACGTCCCGTACTCCACACATCCACTGTACACCGCTCCGGCACGTACGATCCATGCTCCGTCTGTCTGCTTCTAATGTCGTGCTTCCACACACTCCAGCAGCAATCCTCGACCTGAAAGATAAGAACAGAAAATTAGGAGGCCCCGAGCGCGGGGCACGACCAGTGTGGCCAACTGAGCGCTCCCCCTCCTTTATTCCCGGGGACGCAGGGAGAGGGCGGGCCGCCCCCGCCCCTCGTCGCCTGCCCCTCTGAACCGGAAGACTGCACCACGCCTTCCTGTTCAGGGATTGGGCGCCGGCCGACCCGGTGGTGTGGCGCACACCTCCCGCGTAATAATTGGACCCTGGGAGATTACTCCCCCACACCACCGGGAGGCAAGGGGAGAGGGGATCGCCGCAACGCCATGCGGGCGGGGGGGCCAAGGGCCCCCCCTTTTTAAAACTAATAGCGCTGTGGAAGGATGGCAAAAGTACTCACTAGGCAAAACCCATTCTACACAAATTATAGAAAGATGTTTGGCTGACAACATATCCGGGGGGCAGCAAATGGGTCGTCAAGTTCCCTGATCTCTTCAAGGACAGATTAGGTTGTGTGCAAAGATTTAGACACAACCTAATTTTGAAGGACAATGCAGTGCTAAAGGTGCATAATGTGCCAAATGTTCCATTTGCTTTGAGAAATAAGTTAAAAGGAGAATTACAAAGATTATGTGTGGAAGGGGTAATTGAGCCTGTTAAGGCATCTGACTGGTTGAGCCAAATGGAAATATTCGGATGTACATTGACTTGAATGATTTGAATGACAACATCTGGATAGATCGGCTTTCCCTTCCCCACATTAGTGAGATTTTGCCAAGTGTGAAAGGGGGTATGTGTTTCACCACATTGGATTTGCCCAGTGCGTATCACCAGGTGTTATTGCTTGAAGAGTCATACATTCTTGACTTCATTTATCAACCCTAAAGGGGCATTCCAATTTATCCGTATGCCATGTGATTTGGCGTAGGCATCTGTCATTTTCCATAGGGTCTTGCAGCGTGTATTGAGGGATTTGAGGAATGTGTTGTTATTCCAAGAAGAAGTGTTAGTGTGGGGTTGAGACAAGAGTAAAGGTGTTGGAGAATGTGAATGTGTGACAGAGTTTATTGGAAGCAAGTATCACGATAGACCTTGAAAAGTGCAAGTTTCATTTGAGAGAAGTGGAGTATTTAGGATACACCCTCACCAGCGAAGGAATTAAACTCAAGTGAAGCTTAGTTGAGCCACAGAGAAAGCACCTTTGCTGAGCCAAGGGACAAGGATCAACTTAGGGCGTCCCTTTGTCACGCGGAATATTATTCAAAATGTGTTCACCATTTTACTGGTAAAGTACAGGTGTTGTGGGGGTTAATGAACAAGCGTGTCAATTTTCAGTGTTCTAAAGATTGTCGACATGCATTTCAAAATGTGAAAAGGGATATAGCCAATGCATTCACGTTGAAATCATTTGACCCGATGGACAAAATGGTAATAGTAGCTGATGCTAGCAATCAAGGTTTAGGAGCCGTCCTGATGCAAGTACATGAAGGTAAAGAAAGGGTGGTAGCTTTTGCATCTCACAAGTTAGAGGAGGCAGAGAATACTTGTTCCACAGTGGAGAAGGAAGCGTTGGTATGCTGGTGGGTACATTTCCAGATTTATGTGTGGGGTGAGAAATCTGAATTACGCACAAATCACAAATAATTGGTAGATCTTTTACAACAACAGGTGTCGGGAAGGTCACCCCCCTAGAGCGAAATGGCTTTGTTGTCTTCAGGAATACACATTTGAGATGAGGTATGTGTGTTAGGTGCTAAAAATGTAAATGCTTATTGTTTATCAAGGTTGCGGTTGGAGTGCGGCAAACAAGTGAGGCGGATGAATTGATGGTGGTGGAAGTGAAGGATGTTCATGGCGCTATTAGTGAGGAAGAATGGAGATTGGCTGTGGCTGAGGATTCTATATTTGTGAAATTGATTGGAGCATTGGAGAAAAAACCAGGGTGGAAATTGGATCAGGATTTGGAATCACTTAAATTTATTTGGTCGGAATTGGCGGTGGTTGACAGTATTTTGAGAAAAGGAGAGCGGCTTGTGGTTTCCACCACGTTGAGGGAAAGGTTATTGATTCTTCTGCATGAAGGTTATGATGGCATGTCCGCTATGAAAAGAAAAACTAGAGAGGATTTCTTGCACCAGGCATTCATACACAGATTGAGAGATATGTGTGTGATTGTATCGCTTGTGCATGCAGCGACAAGTCACATGTAACTCAGGAAATCACTGTAAGTCCTGTAGCTTTGCTGAAATGTCTGTGGGAGAGGGCAAGTATTGACACTTTCGGACCTATTGATAGTTTGATTGTGTGTGAGAAATATGCCATTGTCCTGATGGATTATTTTTCAAAGTGGCCTGAAATTGTATTTGTGAGAGAGGTGATGTCAGCGTGATTACATTTTGCAAACACATTTTTCGCAGAGAGGGATGTCCTGCAGAAATTGTAATGGACAATGGCCCTCAATTTGTATCAGAGGTGTTTAAGATTTTTATGAGGAATTGGAGAATGAAACATAGTAGAACCCTTGTATATCATCCAAGGGGTAATGGCCTAGTTGATCGGTTTAAACATGTGTTGGTGGAGTGCTTTCAATTGGCTATTGCAAGCAATGTGTGCTGGAAGCATCAAGTCAAAAATATGTTGTGAAATTACAGGCCCACTCCTCCTCACTCTGTAACCAAGGAGACACCATTTAACTTGCTCCAAGGAAGGGTACCGTGTACCGTAGAAGTTCCAGCATGGATGGCCAGGGCAAGCAAGCTGTGCAATAACTATAGACTATTGCGATAGAAAGTGGAGATGTAGCAGGAGATTAATGGCTGGAGTCCCAATCAGAGGATAAGGAAAGCTGGCAAAAAGTTTGTGTGGGGAATGTTGATGAGGGTATTCCAGGGCAACAGAGTAAGGAAAGGTTGCTCAAAGTGTTTTTTCCAAAGGAAGTAGTGAAGTAAGGGGAAACAACCTGTGGTTGTCTGACAGCAAGTAGTCGAATGTCAGAAGGGTATATGCTTGCTGTGATTCAGAACAACTTATGTGAATGAAGTCTGAAGTTTGTTTCGGGATGACAAAAAATGAGAAGGTGGAAAAAAAATTGCAGTGAAAAGAGAGCGTAGCACATGCATAAAGGCAAGACCTAAGATGTTGGAACACTATGTTTGTGCACAGTAGATTTTTGCATTGTGATATTTTATTTTTATTTTTAAGGAAGGGAAATGTGTTATGTTCATATATTGTAAATGTGTTTAAAATGTGTTTCTGTTTCCTGGCAATGTATACTTCCAATTCTGGAACAGGCTAGGGAATCTTGAGGAGGAGAGGTAGACAGTTGCCAGTGATCAGGAGAAGACCAAGGGTCGTTTTATCTTGCTTTACAAATCTCAGTTATATCTATTTCTACCGAGGCTTGTCTTTCAAAATTTAGGGAGCTGTGCCTAATGTCATAGTGCTGGAGATACATTGTAAATGGATGTATGACGTTACCACGCATACTATTACCACGCATACCATTACAACGCGGTATTTACAACGCATACAGTTACAACGCATAGCGCTTTGAGGTGCTGGATAGTGGTAAGTATAATTTTATATTCCAACTCCAGTCCCCGTGGACACTAGGGAAGGTGTTGGATATAAAATTAAACTTATTCCCTATCCTAGAGCGCCCCCCAGCGCAATGCGTTGTAATGGTATGCGTGGTAATGCCTGCGTTGTAAGTGTAGTGCGTGGTAAAAAATGCGTGCTAAACGTTGAATACCATTGTAAATATGTGTCTGAGTGCATGCAAAAAAAAAAATCTAATGTCCCAACAAATCAGAAGGATGAACAATATTAACATCTTACTGAGGTTCGGTGGTGTACTGGTCCATTCGATTTTGGGAGGTCGCTGGACGGACAAGTTTGTCTGAGGAAACAGCATAGGAGAATCATGCAGGGCTTCCACCAGGACGAGGCAAGATCAGAGGAGGGGAGGAGGCCGGGCCCAGCCCCAGCCACCAGGTCAAAGTCAACTGACCAGAGGGTGAGATGCTGTAAAGCAGCAGCGGGGTGTAAGGGAGAGTTAATGAGGTCAACAGAGTCATGGGGGGACAACCCCAGGGGGAAACACCCCAGATTACTCAAAGTTGAATCCAGGGGGGGAGGATCCACAATCTCAGGACCCCAGAGCTGCCAAATAAGCAGTTCCCACCTTCTCTATATCAAGGTGTAGGAGGGCTATGGATAATTAGAGGAGAGCAAGTGCTTTATCCAAGAGCCTCAGAGATGATGTGTCCTTGGGCTCCGTGCCAGGCATTGACAGAATTGTGCATGTCTGTACATATGAAGGAAGTCTTTTAGTATGACAGTCTCCTGAGCGCCTGATCGTCATCTTTGTGGTGCACACAATTCTCCGGGGCAGTGATGGTGTAGGCTTATACAGGGCAGGAGGCCAAATCAGGGCTGCAGCAGATGTGTGGTTAGGTTGAAATTCTCTGCAGGGGCTCGGGCCGTGTTCTGCCCCTGCAGGACAAAAGCCACGGCCTGGGACTTGCAGGTCTCCAATGTGACACTGGAACCTGTGCCCAAGCCCAGGGGTAAGTCTAGGTGCTCCCAGAATCAGGCCCACGCTTGCAGTATGTGGGTTGGATGGCGGTCCCTAAGGTTGCAGTTATCAGGGAGCTTGTGCGTGCAGACCCTTGAGGTAGTGTCCACTTATGCCCCACAGGAGAAAAGGACTGTTTCAGGGTTATTGGATGTCGCGGAGGCCTTATCAGGATGCCCTGCAGGAGCCCCAAGGAGTCCCAAGGAGACACCTCAGACCTGAACAGGCCAGTCTTCAGTGTGGGCAGGGCACTCATATCTGGGCTCAGGCAGGCCCGACGGGAGCCCTAGGTCCCTCCAGAGCAGGAAACCACAACTCTGCAAGAGGCCGGTCAGGTCACAGGCTCCAACCAGGACACGCTCCGGGCCCATGCTCCAGGGCACAGGAGGGCGTGGGGGGTACACTGGTCTGACATGTAGCTACCTTCAGAGTCAGCCCAAACGAGGGGCCTCATTTATGAGGCTGTGCGTCACTTTTACGCTGCTGGTGCGTCACTTTGTGACGCACCAGTGGCGTAAAAAATGCGCCTTATTGCGCCATATTTACAAAGTGACGCATCTAGGTAGATGCGTCACTTTGTAAACCCCTGCGCCACATTATACCTGTGAAGGTATAATGTATGTAAGCGGGCGTATTGACACAAGGAAGGGTCGTAGAAGTGACGCAGTGAAATCTATGAGATTTCACTGCGTCACTTTTAGGACGCCGTTGCGTCACAATCTTGCGTCTGACTTACAGCAGGCATAAGACTGACGCAGGCCCTTTCACATGGGGCTTCCCCCATGTGGAAGGACGCATTGCTGGGTTGCGTCACTTTTGTGACACACTCCAGCAATGCGTCACTTTTGTGCTAACAGATACGTCAGAAATACTGACGTATCTGTAACTCCTTGCGACATGATGCGTCATACTGTAAATATGATGGAATGTCGCAAGGAGTGCGCACTGAGAAGTGACGCATTGCTGCTTTCATGCAGAGATGCGTAATTTCTCATAAATGAGGGCCCAGGCTCCCACAGCCCTGCAAGAGGCCGGGCAGGCAACAAGGCCATGACCACGGCATGGGCAGGCCCACGTTTAGGTCGTGGGAAGGTGCAGGTGGGCAGTGAGCAGCCCCCCAGGGTTGGTAACAGTCGGAATGACTCCAGGGTCTGCTCCAACGGGGTCACATGAAGTGCATCTAGGACACCCTTTAGTGTCCAGTGACAGGGCGACTTCTAGTCGACCTAGGCCACCATGTTAGAGGAGCTGTGGACCCCTCTGGAAAAGTGAGAAACTGGACAATTGCACTTCGGTGCGACCAGGTCCCATTGTGGATAAGTCTGAGGAGACATAAAAAGGCAGCTCTAGATGCAGGTGGGGTGTCTTGATGGCTATAGATTGGAGCAGATGATGGAGGGGTCCAGAGCACTCTTAGAGTACGACTGCCATCTTGACACCCCAACTCTCACTGTACTCTTATTACTATTGTGTACTTGCCTTATACTTGCCTTATACTTTGATTTTCTACATACCTCCTACTTGCACCTTAACCAGAGTTTTCCCTTATACAGTAGGGTATAGAAGAAAAGATAAATGAGTAGGTGCTTCCTGTATAAATGTGGGGGCATATTAGCAACAACTTGCGAAAAATATCACAAACCGCTTTTAGCGTGATTTTTTTTATCTCCTCCTAACGCTGGATTTTATCGCAGAGATAACGCAGTATTACCTACGTTTATCTCCACAGAGATAAAAAATCCAGCGATAGCGGCGAATCCCATCAATAACGTGAGATTTCGCTAGTAGGCAGGTGGTGACTTATCCATAGAATCCACCTCCCATTGACTATAATGGCTAAGTCAGGTTTTTACCAGGTGTTAAATCCTAGCGCTAATCGCGGTTAGCGTGCATTTTTTTATCACATCGCGGGTATTGCTAATAGGCGATAGCTGTGTTAGCGACTGCTTTCAGTTGCTACCAGTTTGGGTACGCCCACTTTGCATGTCATTAGCGATAAATATCTCTGACATGCAAAGAGTGCCTCAAACCGGTCGCTATCGCCTGGAAGCTGTCGCTAACTGCTGTTAGCGACAGCTTGGTAATAGGGCGATAAAAAAATTGCCGCTTTAGCAGGAAAAAGTCCTGTTAATGCGACAATATGGCTCTTGATAATATGCCCTGTGATGCCTTGCTTTTGTATCTCGCCTCTGCTCTAATTAACACTTCTTTTGATAAATCTGAATAAAATAAGATTATAGCGACTTCTTTTCCAAATTTGCTCCCTACACAGCCCACCTGCTCTATATAATTAGAAGAAAGCATTTCAAGCTGAGGCACTTAGAAAAAGCAGAGAGCTGGTCCGATCAATGTAATGGATTTATCTTCCTCTGTCTTTTACAGTTTTTTTCATTATGTATGGGGTTTATATAGAAAGAAAGAAGAGGGCTCCTGATAATGAAGATGGGGTGCAGTTATTTATTTATTATTATCATAACCAGGGGAATAACACACTACACAGATTTCATAAATGCTATTAGACTAAATAATTATTGTCATATATCAAACATTTCACTCCAGACCCCAAATCGTATCCAAAATCACAATTTGTTATTTAGTTATAAAAAAAGTTGTTTATGTATTTGCACATTTAATAAATTAATTGATTGACACTAATACAATAATATCCTAGCCAATTCATGAGCCCAGACTGCCCTTTTCAAACCCTTCCGTTCTTTCTGGGGTCTTTCAAGTCCTAAATGGGCTTTCCTTGTACCCTGCAACCAGTCTAACTGTGCTAATGTAGCTCCTGTGGCTGCAAAACATAGGTATCGATCATTGAGCATAAAGGTCCCCATGAGTACTTTGAGGCAGCTCCCTGGCCAGGGTGACTGACTCCGGAATCTGGGGATCACGGTTCGATCCCCAGGGCCGGCGGCAGATTAGCCCAGCACCATGTGACTCTGGGCAATAGCTTGCTTAATCTTCCCGACGGCCCGAGCGCCTAGAGACCCTTACGGGTGATTGTGCGCTTTACAAATGTGGATTATTATTATTATTATTATTTTATTACAGTGCTAGCAGGGCACAATACTGGCAGGGTACCCTAAGCAGCCCCACTGTACACTCACAGGGGAGTAAGGCATATTGCTGGTATAGGAGTCCCAAACTGAATGCAACTCCAATCCCGAAAGCAGTATATAAGAATATACTTGGCAGCAAGACATTACAGCAGCAACACATCCCAAGCTGCACCCATAAAAAGTGCTAAAACCACTCACCAAATTTATAATCTAAGTTTAATATGCTTTATTTAGAGTAAAGCATATTGGAAAATTGCAAAATTGTAAACAGTACAGCAGACAGATATATACTCAAATATGAATTCCATTAACAGAGAGAAAGAGAAAAAGAGAAGAAATATTACAATAAATATTGCAATAAATAAATATATACACTAAGAACATACTATGAAATGCGTATTTTGCATTATAAAGCAAATAGGATTTTTTGTATTATAAAATTCTAAATAAAGGAGGGGAGAGGAGTGGAGGACAATCTGGACCATATGTTAAATGGCAAAAGGATGATGAATCTAATAAAAAAAGAAGGATACATGCAATTAAGTGCACAATGAGATGAAAGAGAATTTGAAGAATTAAAAATTAGGGTTTCAAGGAGGTTTAGAAACCTCTACTTCTCTAATATTAATGGCATTGCGATTTGAAAGATAGGATGTCAAAGGGAGCCATAACAAATCTCTCTGAGTAGCTACTTGCAATGAGGGTGAATGAGCAGTGTCTAATTTATGATTATGACTAGTCAGGTTCCACGAAGGAAGGAAGGAAGGAAATATTGTTAGTGTTTTTCCAATTGGAAGTTGTAGGACTTGACGCTTTTTGCAGGGTCATCCTAGAACTTTTTGCCTTCCTCCTGTAATTTTTTCTGTCCTGTTGTTGGTGGTTTTATGCATCTGGGCACTTTACCACTGCTGATTAGTGCTAAAGTGCATGTGCTCTTGCTTGTAAACATGGTAAGGTTGGTTTAGATCTGTTTGGCATATTTAATTTACCTGTAAGTCCCTTGTACAGTGCTATCCCATAAACCCAGAGACTTGTAATTAAATGAAACTAGTGGGCTTGCAGCGCTGCTTGTGCCACCCACCATAGCAGCCTTTCAAACCTGTCTCAGGCCTCTGCCACTTGCGGGCCAGTGCCCGCAGTTTACTGCCACTGTAGCACGGCATGTAAAGTGGTTGCCATGTCTGCAAATTCCCTTTTTTTACATATAAGTCACTCCTAAGGTAGGCCCTAGCTAGCCCTATGGACAGGGTGCTGTGTAGGTAAAAGGTAGGACATGTGCCTTCACTTTGTGGCATGTCCTGGTAGTGACAAACATGCTATTTGGTTCCTTACTGCTGTGAGGATGCCCTCTCATACGTTTGAACTCGGGATTCCCTGAAATGTGCTTTAGTGGTAATTTCTGATATGAGAGGGGTAGCATGACCAGGTTTTGTATGTTTGGAATAGTAGTGATAAACCCTGCTTATTGGTGAAAGCAGATATATTATTCCTATTTTAGAAATGCCACTTCTGAAAGTTGGCATTTCTGTGTGCTTATGTGTCTTTGTGCCCTGCCTGGATGTGTGCTGACCATCTGGTTTTGACTTTAAGGAGAGAGGGGATGTACATTCACTCCAGGCAGTCCCAAGAGGGGTTGAGGTGTGTCCTGCCTTTCATGGGTTACTCAGCGCTAGGCTGAACAGACCTCAGCTGAATTTACATTAGTGGCAGGAGTTTCCCTTGCACCTGAATAGGCCTAGTTTGCATTTGGAGTGGTGGGAGGAGTTGCACCCGCACCTTAACAGGGCTGTGTCTGTCTTCCACAACACTGGCTCCACCCCACTGTGGTGTGTATGGAACCTGGGCTTACAAGGTGAATGGAGGTATTGTGCACTTCAATATAGTGTTTGAAGTGCCCCTAGAACAAAGACATTGTGACTATAAGTATAAGGGCTGTGACCCCATTTGATGGGAAGACAATGCATGGGATGTGGAAACAGGGGCTGCTGGCCCTACAGACTGCACCTTGCCAGGAGGACCGTTTTGGACTGGTCTTCACAGAGTGCTGGCCTGATGCCTGCTGGGAGGTAAGGACAGCCACTGAGGTTAATTTGACTCTTGTGTTGGCCTGCAGTTGTACTATTGTGGTACCCCCAGTGATCTCCCAGTGCTGTGTGGTTTGCCCTAGGTGAGTTGAAACAGCGCACAGTGGGCGCTCTACTTTTCACTCTGTTTACCGGCACGTGTGGAGCACTGAAGGGTGCCCACCTCAACAGTCTCAGAGCCTGGAATTGAAGTGCTGAAACTTTTGGTTAGGAAATCTCCCGGTGTATTCTGAAACTGAAAAGGGCACAACAGTCCGGACAGCCCATGCATTGAAATTGCCATCTCGGGGGGTCAGCCTCCACCCAAGGCACCAGCACCGCAACGAAGCCGTAGCCTCACATACTTCCGCTGCAGCAGTGACCTCAACGCCCATGTCATAGAGGGGCAAGGCCAGCCACTTTGGAGGGCCAGAAACAGGAGAACAAAGCAAGAGGAGACTTTTCTCCGGGTCCTGCTCCTGGCCTGCAGGGAGCTGAGGTGGCAGACCAAGGCTGCATGAGGACTGTGCTAGAAGGAGCCATGCTGCCCAGGCTGGTGGGTCAGTGACCCACCACACGTGGCTTCCTGGCCAGAGGAGGCCAGCTCAGAGCCATTCGTGTCGCCGCATTTGTTGGCAACCGCACCATGAGCTCACAGGCAGCTGCCTTAGGGTGATTCTTTTCCCCTGAATTCATCACTACAGGGTGGATCCTCCACGGAGGCCCTGGTGCTGGGAATTAGCGCATTTGCCCGGGTAGGCGCGCCTGACATTCGGCGACCTACGAGCTGGATGTAAACACGGACCATAACCCTGCTATTGGAAGGGCTGGTGTGGCGAGGATCCAATGCCCCTGAAGGGGCAGAGGTGCTTAGAGAAGTACTGTTAGATTAGAACGCCGGCCAAAGGCATTCCAACCCTAAGCTTACCGCATAGTACCTAATAGATGTAACAAAAACAACAGTTCCAGCGGTAAGTTAGGCTAGTCTATATTAATAATAATATGCACAATCACAAAGCGGGTTAAGGTGATGTCAGGAAGAAAGGAGGCCTTGCAGACTTTGTATTCGGTAAACAGACAAAATTTTGACTACAAAATATCGAATGGACATAATATCGAGTACAAAATATAGGCTGGACAGAATATCGAATGGACATAATATAGACATCAAAAATATCGTTTTGAAGGTAAGTAATGTAATATCGAATTTTAAAATATAGATAGTCAAAATATCGAAGTACATAATATAGGTTAATAAAAATATTGAACATTTAATAATATCGAATTTTTTTAGTGTATTTTATGTGTTAAAAGTGTTTATTTATGTTATAATGTAATTTAATTAATGAATTTAATGTTATTTAAATTCTGCGTAATTTAATTCTGTAGCGGGTTGTGGGTTTATAGGGGAGTAGGGTGGGAAGTAATTTAATTATAATTAATTAAACATGTAAATGTATTTATTGGTATTTGTTTATAATTAATTGGTAATTAATTTATATTTTGTAATTAATGACATTTTAATTGACATTTAATTTTATTTAATTGATTAATTGATAATTATGTTAATTTAACTAATTTATTTCCTGTAGTGGGTTGTGGGTTTATAGGGGAATAGGGTGGGAAGTAATTTAATTATAACTAATTACATATGTTAATTTTTTGGGGTATTTATTAGATTTTAATTGTTAAGTAAGTTTTTAATTACAAATTAATAATTGTTAATTTGTAATTAATTAGTATTACTAGATAACTAATTGTAATGATTAAATTAAATTATTATTTGTAATTAATAAATTTTTATATTATATTAAATTTGTAATTACTTTTAATACTTTTTTTATAGATATTAATATATATATATTTTTAAATAATATATGAAGTATCTACTTTCCCTACTGATGCACTCTTTGGAGTGGGAATAGTAATTTTTACCCCTACGCTATCCAACGCTTTCCCTACTGTTGCCCTCTTTGGAGTGGGAACAGTAATTTTTACCTCTACGCTATCCATTGCTTTCCCTACTGTTGCACTCTCTGGAGTGGGAATAGTAATTTTTACCCCTACGCTATCCAGCGCTTTCCCTAGTGTTGCACTCTCTGGAGTGGGAATAGTAATTTTTACCCCTATGCTATCCAACCCTTTCCCTACTGTTGCACTCTCTGGAGTGGGAATAGTACTTTTTACCTCTACGCTATCCAACGCCTTACCTACTGTTGCACTCTCTGGAGTGGGAATAGTAATTTTACACTTCCGCTATCCTACGGTAATAATATTGGATATTTTTTAATTATTTTATGTTACTATATATATGTTTTAACAAATATGATTGTAAAACATTTTTTTTATAACTTTAGTTAATTATTTAATAATTATAAGGTAATTTAATTGTTTTTAAGTATATTTTAGTAAATAATTTTTAATATTAATATAATTTACCATTGTTTTTAATAAAGTCGATATTTTTTCCAAACGATATTTTTTACTGGATATTTTTGTACTTACCTGTTTGTAGATACAAAGTCGATATTCTGTCTGTCGATATTTTGTCGCCGATATTTTTGGTAGTCGATATTATGTCCCTCGATATTATGTCAGTGATCCTTGTATTCACCTTGATTCTTTTTTTCAGAATTGAAAAATTCAAACTGATATATACACAAACCAAGAAAAACAATGGTGCTTTTGTGTCCCCAAGTGAAAAGGAACCATAAAATAAACTGAAAAACATGTAACGTGTAGAACTTGCTTCCACAACTTTCAAAGACGACCAAAGAGTGACTTGGTAATGATTCCAGCTGCTGTGTACAATAGTCAGAGCTGTTGAACTGATTCGCTTTAAAATACAGTCGACGACGTTTTGACCCTTTTACAGTACAGGGTCTCTTCACGACCAAGGGATGTGGGGACAATCTAATGATCAGAACCTAATAGAGGCAGAGGAGTGAGGTTCCCTATTGCCGATGAGGAGGCTGTGGTAAATAATATGCTATCCTGGTAAATTGTGACTACCGCATTTTTACATGCCCTTGGTGGTGATGTGGGCCATTTCATGCCCTGCGGTATAAATGTATATAGTGGTATGCCCAGTGGGGGAATATTCAGTACTATGATAGCAGGAACTGCTGATTATGTTCAGTGATGGTGTTTATGCATAAGGTTTTTATGCTATTTAGGAACATGTGCGCCCTAGGATCACTACTTCAGTGTACTACATATGTTATCACAATGGCCCGATTGGCCAAGTGATTTATGTGGTTCTGTGTGATGTCATGACAAATGCCTAGTGGCATAATGATTTATGTGATTATGGTCTAATGTGTTTTGATGAACAATGCAAAGGATGTTTTTCTTTAACCTTGTGTGGAGTCTCTTTTGTGGTGTGCCTGGTGTGTCACTGTTGTGTGAGTGTGTTGTGCAAATGCTTTACACATTGCCTCTTGGATAAGCGTGACTGTTTTCCCTAGCTACCAAAGGGGTGAACAGGAGTTATCTTCAGTGTGTAACTCCCTTGTTTTGACTAGAGTGGGTGGTTCTGTCTGGCTTAGGTGTATACCCTAGCCAACCAGAAAACCCCTTTCTAATAAAATTGATCATTTGAAAGTCCAGCACTAAAAGAAAATCTACCAGCATTCATTCAGCCTTGCAACCTGACCATGTATTTGAACATTTACCAAGAAAAAGATGTAGAATGCTGTAATTAAGAAATGTTGAGACAATTTGAGCCATACCTGCTTCCATAAAGAGGAAACTTTTGGACAAAGAAAAATATATGAAGATCAACACAGGAGTAATTACAATTCAAGCAGTTACTGTTGGCCAAGATTTTCATTTTAAATAATGATGAAGGGGTTAAAATACCTATTACAAAAGAAAAACATCACCTGAGTAGCTCTAGCCGAGCGGGAAGTATAATGTATTTTGTACCAAACTTTATTTCATAGTGTAACAGGGGAAAAGGACTGTAGATCCTGCTCCCAAGACTCCTCCACCTTAGTTTTAAGCTATACATGTCCGCGGAAGAAATTTCCTGATATATTGTACAAGCCTCAACTTCAAAAGAATAGTCACGGGGAGCAGTAAAGGGAGTAGCGCGTGCCGCGTGTTGCTTTTAAAGCTGATCTTTAAAACGCTTGTGTGATAATTTTAATGTAACTTGAACTTTTGCACATTGCCTGGGATTTTAATTACCTGTTGTCACTCTCCCTGGTCCGTCACGGCTCTGTAGTGCCGCTTGTACAGGAGGACGCGACTCCTCCCCCAACTACACAACTTCCAGCCTTTGGCTTGTTAAAAGCGGATGGGGGCCCGGCCGAGCAGCAGTGAGTAGCGGGTGCCGCGTGTTGTTTTTCAAGCTGATCTTTAAAATGCTTGTGTGGTAATTTTAATGTAACTTGCACTTTTACACATTGCCTGGGATTTTAATTACCTGTCGTCGCTCTTCCTGGTCCGTCAGGGCTCTGTAGTGCCGCTTGTACGGAGGGACTCAACTCTTCCCCCAAATACACTACTTCCTGCCTCTGGCATGTTAAAAGCGATACAAAAGGGGATGATGGACGGAGCGTTTGAGCAAATCAAACACTCACCCCCAGTCAACTGATCTGGGTTTAATCCATCACCATTCTTTAGCTCACTCCACCACCCCAGTTCAGACATGGCCATATGCAAATCAGTCTGACCCTGTGCCTCATGGGAACAGTCCAGCCCGAACTGCGAAGCCATGTCTTCCCTGGACTGGAAACAAGCATCCTGGGAACGGTTTTGGATTCATAATCCTCAACAGCCAGGCTATCTTGAATCCAGTGGCAAAGTGAGCAAGGGACTCACATCTGAGCATACCCTGTCAACTTAGGGCGAACAAAGCTATACAAAAGGGGATGATGGACGGAGCTATTGAGGAAATCAAACACTCACCCCCAGTCAACTGATCTGGGTTTAATCCATCACCATTCTTTAGCTCACTCTGCCACCCCAGTTCAGACATGGCCATATGCAAATCAGTCTGACCCTGTGCCTCATGGGAACAGTCCAGCCCGAACTGCCAAGCCATGTCTTCCCTGGACCGGAAACAAGCATCCTGGAACCGGTTTCAGATTCATAATCCTCATCAGCCAAGCTATCTTGAATCAAGTGGCAAAGTGAGCAAGACACCCACGTCTGAGCATACCCTACCAACTTAGGGTGAACAAAGCGATACAAAAGGGGATGATGGACGGAGCGTTTGAGCAAATCAAACACTCAGCCCCAGTCAACTGATCTGGGATTAATCGATCACCATTCTTTAGCTCACTCAGCCACCCCAGTTCAGACATGGCCATATGCAAATCAGTCTGACTCGGTGCATCATGGGAACAGTCCAGCCCGAACTGCCAAGCCATGTCTTCCCTGGACCGGAAACAAGCATCCTGGGACCGGTTTCGGATTGATAATCCTCATCAGCCAGGCTATCTTGAATCCAGTGCCAAAGTGAGCAAGACACCCAAGTCTGAGCATACCCTACCAACTTAGGGTGAACAAAGCGATACAAAAGGGGATGATGGACGGAGCGTTTGAGCAAATCAAACACTCAGCCCCAGTCAACTGTTCTGGGTTTAATCCATCCCCATTCTTTAGCTCACTCTGCCACCCCAGTTCAGACATGGCCATAAGCAAATCAGTCTGACCCTGTGCCTCATGGGAACAGTCCAGCCTGAACTGCCAAGCCATGTCTTCCCTGGACCGGAAACAAGCATCCTGGGACCGGTTTCGGATTCCTAATCCTCCTCAGCCAGGCTATCTTGAATCCAGTGCCAAAGTGAGCAAGGGACTCACGTCTCAGCATACCCTACCAACTTATGGCGAACAAAGCGGTACAAAATGGGGTGGCGATGGATGGAGCATCTGAACCAATCAAACACTCACATCCAGTCAACAGATCTGGGTTTAAGCCATCACCGTTCTTTAGCCCACTCTGACATCCCCAATTCAGACAACGCCATATGTAAATCAGTCTGACCGTGTGCCTCATGGGAACAGTCCAGCCCGAACTGCCAAGCCATGTTTTACCTGGACCGGAAACATGCATCCTGGGACCGGTTTCGGATTCATAATCCTCATCAGCCAGGCTATCTTGAATCAAGTGGCTGAGGGCCCGATTCACAGAATGAACATAAGGCTAAATCCTAAACTTACTACTATTTTGGTATTCACAGAATCCACTTTCTACTTTTGGTATTCACAGAAGTTAGGATTTTATCTTAAGTTTGTCTTAAGACAGACTTAAGACAGACTTAAGACAGACTTAAGACAGACTTAAGTTAGGATTTTGTCTTCAGTCTGTCTTAAGTCTGTCTTAAGTTTGTCTTAAGTCATTCTTAAGTCTGTCTTAAGTTTTTCTTAAGACAAACTTAAGACAAAATCCTAACTTCTGTGACTACCAAAAGTAGTAAGTCATTCTGTGAATACCAAAATAGTAGTAAGTTTAGGATTGAGTCTTAAGTTCATTCTATGAATCGGGCCCGAAGTGAGCTAGGGACTCACGTCTGAGCATACCCTGCCAACTTAGGGCGAACAAAGCGATACAAAAGGGGATGATGGACGGAGCGTTTGAGAAAATCAAACACTCACCCCCAGTCAACTGATCTGGGTTTAATCGATCACCATTCTTTAGCTCACTCAGCCACCCCAGTTCAGACATGGCCATATGCAAATCAGTCTGACCCGGTGCCTCATGGAAACAGTCCAGCCCGAACTGCCAAGCCATGTCTTCTCTGGACCGGAAACAAGCATCCTGGGACCGGTTTCGGATTCCTAATCCTCATCAGCCAGGCTATCTTGAATCCAGTGGCAAAGTGAGCAAGGGACTCACGTCTGAGCATACCCTGTCAACTTTTTGTGAACAAAGCAATACAAAAGGGGGTGATGGACAGAGCGTTTGAGCAAATCAAACACTCACCCCCAGTCAACTGATCTGGGTTTAATCCATCACCAATCTTTAGCTCACTCCGCCACCCCAGTTCAGACATGGCCATATGCAAATCAGTCTGGCCCTGTGCCTCATGGGAACAGTCCAGCCCGGCTTGTTAAAAGCAGATGGGGGCCCAGCTGCGCAGCAGTGAGTAGCGTGTGCCGCATGTTATTTTTAAAGCTGATCTCTAAAATGCTTGTGTGATCATTTTAATGTAACTTGCACTTTTGCACATTGCCTGGGATTTTAATTACCTGTTGCCGCTCTCCCCGGTCCGTCACAGCTCTGCAGTGCTGCTTGTACAGATGGACGCGATTCCTGGACCCCAACTACCCCACTCCCTGCCTCTGGCTTGTTAAAAGCAGATGGGGGCCCGGCCGTGCTGCTGAGGCGTGACCGCCTTGTATCAAAATGTGCTTCACAATAGAGAGGGCAACAAAAGAGGGGGTGGTGTGGCTATTATTTTCAATGATTCATGGAAATTGGTCTCCTCCAGTCAACTTGACTTACAAGGCATTGAATGCCTCAACTTCTGTTTCCAGATCAATCCCTCTTCATCCTTAGCTGGCACCCTTATCTACAGACCACCAGATTGTGCCGCAAACATCTGTCATGAACTTTGAAACCATAATACCCAAAAATCGCTTGCTCATGCCAACTACATTTCTCTTGGCAATTTTAATTTCCATGTGAACGACCCCAGCTGTTCTCAAGCAGCCCGGCTGATCTCTTGTTTGGTGGCTGCCAACCTATTGCAAATGGTATCTGCTCCTACACACAAGGCAGGCCACACTTTAGATTTCGTATTTTCTAACATCTCTTCAATGGTTATGGAAGCTCCCTGCCCCCTAGTCTGGTTGGATCACTATTTGATTTCTTTTTCAGTTATGTTGCCTAATGCCAGCCAGTCCTGGGGCAGGCGGCCCACCGTGCAGAGAAATTGGAAAAATGTGACTGAAGCGGTGCTGGGACCTATTTTACAGAACAATCTTCCCTCTCTTTCCTCAGACCCTAATAAAGATGCCTTGGCAATTAATCAATGGATCTTATTGGCGGTAGAGGTCATGCCCCAGCCAAAATTATGCTATCTCGTAGACTATCCCCATCGGACCCATGGTTCATGGAGGCACTCAAAGAAAAACAAGCATTGGCATAGCCAATAGGTCTCGCCTTTGGGACCTTAGAAGTATTTAGTTTATGCCCACAATATTCTTACTGCAACAACATTAACTGTTGCACGGCTAAACACATATAAGATCCCAAATGCGAGACCTATTGGCTATGCCAATGCTTGTTTCAATGTTGTTTTCTGGTCCGGCAAGTCCTGTGTTGTTCACTTTAGTGCGCTCCCCCATGACAATGCGAACGCAGTAACCAATTTGACAAAGCCAATAGCTCTCACATTGTTGAGACCTATTGGTTTTGCCAATGCTTGTTTTTATTTGTTGTTGATCACAAAGTCTGGTGATTGCTGCGCTGCCAATTCAGACCTAAAAGGGTTGTCAGGTGCCTTAGAGCTACTTCCAGCTAAAGTTATGAGGCAGAGACATAAACTGACTGCAGAAGGCTAGAGTCCGGCACAATAAAGCATTTCAAATGTTGAAGGAAAGATAAGGCTGGAGACTTAATGCTTGTACTTCCATTTACATAGCGGTTACTACCCCTGACAAGTGTGGACGTGTAGTGCGCGCTACTCAACTGATCCCAATGGGCAGACTGGACGGGTCTAGTGGGCCTCAACTGTTACACCTACATCTTTGCAGCGAATGCATACATCCACGGCGTAGATTCTGCCCTCGCTGGAGAGATAGCGGCTGGGCAAGAAGCTCCGGCACAATTACAGCCACTCGAAGCTGAGGCGCTGCGACGTTATTGCAATGCAGCCGAGGTCAAGGAAGGCGCAGTAGAGGGGCTGTGTGTGTTGGGGGGATGGAGCTGAGTTAAGGGGCTGATCCGGATTACTTGGGAGAAAGTCATCCTCCTTGTAATCGGATTACCAGATCCAAGCTGTAAGTAATTGGGACGGCTGCCCCTTGATGGAGATCGAAACCAGACTGCTCCTGCCAGGATTTGATTGGTGTGGGGTTTGGAAACACTGTTGTGTAATGACGTGGGTGGAAATCTCAGATCTTGTGGCACAGTTTACCGGTCCGGAAATACACTGGCTGCATAGCTAGGGCTTGTCTAGCTAGCGCTTTACCAGCCTGCACCAGGATATTAGTGCCCGTTGGCACTGGTGTCCAGAGCTACGGAGAAGGCCTGGCCAGTCACATGGGGCTGGTGACAAGGATCGGACAATAAAAGCCTGTTTGTGCTGGAAGAATGGCTCCTTCATTCTTACCCCGGGGAGGAGGAGGGTGGCGCTGAGCTGGGCCGGGGGGAGAGCAGTGTGACAATGTGAAGAGCTTGCGAGAGAGCTGGGACACGCCTAAAGAGAACACAGGGACAAAGACGGGGTGAGACTTGAGGGGCAGTAATGGGTGTGCACATAAGGGATGGAAGGACAGTACACAGAAATGACGGGACACTAGAATGCTTGGGATGGGGGCAGGGTTTAAGTGGGATGAAAAAACAAGCAGTGACCATGAGTAATAGTAACGCCGCGCGGTCATGAAAGAGAAAGTCATCGCGATCACGATCGCAGTGAAAGCGAAAATGATCGCGATTATGCGCTAAAACACGCAAGGAATGTGCGTGCAACGCGCTTGCTTGTTGCGTGTTCTAGCAAGCTGGTTGGCGCTTTGGGAGCACTTCCCGAAGCCGCTACTAAATGTCTCTCCGAGCAGCGCATGCACGCTGACTCTGTGAAACCTAAAAAAGGAGTTGTAAGAGATTAGAACACCTGTGGAGATTAAACTATTGTGACCTGGCTAAAGCAATTTATCAAAATGCTTTGAAAAACTCACACAAGTCACTAAAAACGGCCAGGAGAAATCACATTTTTTTCTGTATCCACAAGGAAGATCATTCTTGTAAGGAAGTGTTTAAGGTAGTTCAGACCTTCTTCAAGCCCAAAGCAATAGAGACCGAAGTGCAACCTTTTCCAGCTCTGTGTGAAGACATTTCCAGTTTAAAAAAAAAAAATCTTAACGGGCTATGACACCTTTTCAGCACCCAAGGCTACAGAGAAACCGAACTCACCTGTGAGAGGGATGGAGGTTCCTCTATTTTCAAATTTCCTACCTATCTCGCATCAGGATGCAATGACAGAAATTAAAAAATGTAGATGAGGGGCTCCAGATGATCCATGCCCGCCTAAACTCTGGAAAATAATATCCCATTTCCTTACTGCTACGCTAACTCATGTCTGGAATACATCCCTTGAGACTGGTGTCTTTCCCGTTAAGTAGAAACATGCGACCCTTCTCCCCCTAAGAAAGAAACCTACCGGAGACCCAGGAGAACGTAACAATCTTAGGCCAATCCTCTTCTGCCCACTCCAGGTAAAATGCTGAAGATGCAGGTCCAGCGTCAACTGAACAACTTCATTGAGTGTAATGCCGTTCTGCATGACACACAATATGGCTTCCGGTCGGGTTTAAGCACTGCCCTCCTTGAGGTGGCAGAATCAGTGAGATGGGCATTAGATACAGGGGCATCAGCACTACTGGTGCTCCTGGATCTGTCGGCAGCATTCAACACTGTTGATTATGCTCGACTGGTTCAGGGATTAAAAGACATACCGCCCGATTCATCAAACACAATTGCGCTCGCAAAGGGCCAGATTCTGAGAATCTGGCCATTTGCGAGTGTGATTTTTGCATTTGGGATTCAGCATCCCAAATGCAAAAATCGCTAATTGCGATCTCGCAATTTTGCGAGTAATTACATTTAAGGAATCTCTATTTGAGATTCCTTAAATGCAATTCATCATCCAATTTGTTTTTTGCGAATTCGCTATTTCAGGCGCTGTAGCGGGCTGCAGGGCAACCGCCGGGACCTCCTGGGCTCTGCCCACCGAAATAGGCCACGCCCCCTTGTTTATAATTAAGCACGCTCAGCGTCCAGCGCTGCTTACAGACAGAGCTCTTGAGGCGGAAAGCCGAGAGCCAGGAAACAACAGCTTGAAAGATTGATTTTTAAGATTGTTATTGTGGGAAATACTGTGTATTTTTAAAACGTTTTTACCCTTGCTCACTCGAGGATTGCCTCGCCGCACAGCCGAGTCAGGCACTGTAGCGGGCTGCAGGGCAACCGCCGGGACCTCCCGGGCTCCGCCCACCGAAATAGGCCACGCCCCCTTGTTTATAATTAGGCGCGCTCAGCGTCCAGCGCTGCTTACAGACAGAGCTCTTGAGGCGGAAGCCGAGAGCCAGGAAACAACAGCTTGAAAGATTGATTTTTAAGATTCTTATTGTGGGAAATACTGTGTATTTTTAAAACGTTTTTACCCTTGCTCACTCGAGGATTGCCTCGCCGCACAGCCGAGTCAGGCGCTGTAGCGGCTGCAGGGCAACCGCCGGGACCTCCCGGGCTCCGCCCACCGAAATAGGCCACGCCCCCTTGTTTATAATTAGGCGCGCTCAACGTCCAGCACTGCCTACAGACAGAGCTCTTGAGGCGGAAAGCCGAGAGCCAGGAAACAACAGCTTGAAAGATTGATTTTTAAGATTGTTATTGTGGGAAATACTGTGTATTTTAAAAAGTTTTTACCCTTGCTCACTCGAGGATTGCCTCGCCGCACAGCCGAGTCAGGCGCTGTAGCGGGCTGCAGACCTCCGGGGCTCCGCCCACCGATATAGGCCACGCCCCATCCCACTGGTACAAAAGAATGTGCAGCTTCCGGAAGCGTAGCGGACGGGCGCAGCGGGCGCGCCGGCGGTGCGCTGAAGGCGCGCCAAAGGCAAGCCCGTCTGCGCCCGTCCGCGACCAGACGGGACCAGGGGCCACAACCCCTGCCCCTAACGCCCCCCAGGCTAAGACCTACAGCTCGGCGGCCATCCAGAATATGAGGTACACCACAGCTGCACTATGCCCACACTCCTATCTCCCAGCTGATCTCCCCACTCGGTGCCCCGGCTGTAAACACTCTTTCGATAATACTGTGTTGCCAGCCACGGCACAGGAATATCATATGTACTTGCTTAATTGCCGATCCCCACCGCGGCACAGCACCCAAATTGCTTTACTACTAGAGGAGTACAACCCAGATGCTATCTTCCTGACGGAGACATGGCTCATGTCTCATTCAGAGCCAGATATAGTCTCTGCCTTACCCCCCGGGTTCCAAATTCACAGACTAGACCGGATTAAGGGGAGAGGTGGAGGCCTGGCTATCATCTTAAAAGACAAGTACTGTTGTCGCACCACTACCGAAGCTATTCCTGAGTGCGAAAGCCTAGCATTCAGCATAGACTTTACTGCAAACATCTCCTTTACTGGTACTCTGATTTACCGGCCCCCAGAACCAGCTAAGCTGTTTCACAAATCCCTACCAGATATCTTAGCCAACCGAATTTTAACCTACGCCAACTACACGGTTCTAGGAGATCTTAATTTCCATTTTAACTCCCCCACAGATCTTATCGCCAGGGAATTAATCGACGATCTTGCAGCCCTTCAGTTGATCCAGCTGGTCACAGCCCCCACCCATGAAAAGGGTAATCTCCTAGACCCAATATTTAGCAACTGCACTGAGCTAATAGTGGGGCAACCTACTCGTCTTCCCTGGTCGGACCACTTCTTGGTCCCTTTTTCCTGGCTCACCGATAAATCCTTCTTATCCACCCCTCAACCCGTAACCAAGCGCAACTGGAAAAAACTCCCTATAGAGCCATGGGTAACCAACCTAGAGCGCTCCTGCCCACCATCCTGCACAGACCCCAACCAAGCAAATAAAAATTACGAGAGTTGGGTCAGGGACTCACTAGACACTATCCTTCCTCTACGGAAATCCATTCCAAAGAGGACACACAAAACTGCACCCTGGTTCTCAGACACTTTGAGAGACCAAAAGCGCCTCTGCAGGAAAAAAGAGAGAGCCTGGCGACTTGATTTCCACCCTGACAAAAAATCCCAATATAAAGAGGCAATCAAAACCTATAGAAATGGGATCAGGACGGCACAAGCCTCCTACTTTGCTGATAAAATTATGGCAGCCAACTCAAAACCGAAGGAGATTTTCCACATAGTAAAAAACTGCATCAAAGCGAATACTGCCCCCCCCTTGACAAAAACGCCGGAACAGTGTAACGAGTTAGCAGATTTTTTTCATAACAAAGTCTCTCAAATATACTCCTCTTTCCCGATAGCAGCCAACAACTCAGGAACATCCAATCCTACTCCTTTGAGCACTTCCCCCCCTTCAGACCAGCCTACTCTGGAACGCTTCCCTCTGCTAGACCTGGACACCCTTCACAAACTGGCAGAGCAAATTAAATCTGGCTCCCCCCACGACCCGGCTCCTCCGGAGATACTACTCCAGGCAAGCCAAGCCACACTCCCCGTGGTACTAGACCTACTCAACTCCTCCATCTCCTCCTGTACTGTACCCACTGGATGGAAGAGAGCCATGGTTCGGGCATTGCTAAAAAAAACCACTCTCAACCCATAAGACCACTCCAGCTACCGCCCAATCTCATTACTTCCCTGGGTAAGTAAGGTGCTGGAGAAGTACATAAATACCAAGCTAGTACAATTCCTGGAAAATAATCTGCTCCTGGACCCAACCCAGACAGGTTTGAGGCCCAAACACGGCACTGAAACTGCCCTGCTTGTGATCACCGAAGAGTCACGAAAGATATTAGATCAGGGAGGATCAGTGGCAGTGATCCTCCTTGATCTAAGCACGGCCTTCGACACGGTCAGCTACGCCACCTTGCTGAACCGCCTATGCAACATCGGCGTCACAGGCGGTGCTCTAAGATGGTTTGAATCTTTCCTTAACAACAGATCTTTCCAGATCTTTGATGGGGATACAGTATCAGCCAGTAAATCCCTGAACTGTGGAGTACCGCAGGGCTCCTCACTGAGCCCTGCGCTGTTTAATGTAAATATGAGACCACTGGCAGGGATCGTCGAACCATACGGTATAAAAATTGTATCGTATGCCGACGATACCCAGTTAGTGGTCTCATTAGCTCAAGAGGGTACCAGATGTACGTCAGCAGGTCTGATGAAATGCCTTGAGGACGTTAAGGAGTGGATGACACGCTCCTCCTTAAAGCTTAACGGAGACAAAACTGAGCTCATGCTCCTGGGCTCAGCATCCCCAGTATCTCTCACCCCACTTTGGCCTCCCTGCATGGGTACCCCCCCAACTCCCAAGGACAGCGTAAAGAGTCTAGGAGTTTGGCTTGACAAAAACCTCTCCTTCTCCACTCAGGCCACCAAACTATCCGCCACTTGTTTCGGCCTACTAAGAACACTAAGGAAAGTTCTCCCCCTCCTACCAATGGAAGCCAAACAAGTGGCAACACAGGGCCTGATTCTGTCCCGACTAGACTCGAACAACGCCCTGTATGTTGGAGCTCCAGAGATGACCCTGCGAAAGTTACAGGTGGTGCAGAACTGTGCGGCCCGCACCCTGTTACAGATCCCACGGACTCAGTCAGCAAAACCCGCACTGAACAGCCTACACTGGCTTCCAGTGAGACAAAGAGTGGCATTCAAGGCACTATGTATTGCCCACAGGGCTTTCTGGAAGTCGGGCCCAGCTATCACCGACAAATTAGTCACGCAATACCACCCCAACAGAAACCTTAGATCTACGGAGGCCTTCCTGGCTGTGGTACCCAGAGTCAGGAGAGCTAGGTCCGGAGGCAGGATGTTCTCCTTAAACACCTCTAAGATGTGGAATTCACTCCCCTTACAGCTCCGGACTAATTCAAACCTACTCTCCTTCCGCAAACAATTGAAAACCTACCTGTTTGCGAGGTCCACCGAACCTTAAACCCATCCGTCATACTCAGTTCTGTCTTATGCTTCAGCGCTTGGACGCCCTTGGGCAGAAACCGCGCTATATAAATGACAATACAATACAATACAATACAATTTACCGCAAGGTCAGACCTCGTGGTAAATTGCGAAAACTCAGAAAAATGCATTTAAATGCATTTTTCTGAGTTGCATGTTACACACACACATGTCCTTTGGACATGTGTGTTTGCAACACCTGTGTAAAATTTCATTTGAGGGGTGGTACAGGGTGTCCTTTGGACACCCCTGGCACCCTTCAAATCGCTATCTTATTTGCAATTAGCAAATTGCTAATCGCAAATAAGGAATATGTGGGAATCACATTTCTTTATGCAATTTCTACATGAATCCCGTTTTGCGAGTCCTTAATAGCGATTTGCTATGAATCGCTATTAGGGGCTCGCAAAACGGGAGAATGATGAATCAGGCTGATAGGCTTTGGGGGGAAGGTGCTGACCTGGTTGCAATCTTACCTCAGTGGCCGCTACCAAGAAGTCACTCTACGACCATTTACATCTAAACCTAAAACTCTCTAGTGTGGCGTTCACCTGGGCTCTGCGATGAGCCCTTTGCTTTTTAATCTGTACTTAGCTCCTCTTTTCTCTTTGATTGCCAACTGGGGTCTTAAGGCAATTTCTTACGCTGATGACACCCAGTTGGTTTTCTCTTATCAGGAGCAGATGGCAGAGACTTTTAAGAATTTTAAAGGGTGTTGTGTGACATCACCCTCTGGATGAACATAAATAAACTAAAACTTAATGCGGGAAAAACAGAGCTACTGTTTTTTGGAAAGAGCCCAGTGCCTGCGCCAGATCTGTGGTGGCCTTCAGTAATGAGACCTCCGCCCTCCCCCAGCGCTAGTATAAAAAATCTGGGGTTGAGATGAGAGGCCGACCTTCCTTTCTCGGCCCAAATTCAACAGGTTTCCGCTGGTTGCTTTAGTAAATTAAAAAATATTCTTAAATTCTTACACTTGCTTCAAGAAGATTGCCGTAAATCTGTAGTCCATGCCACTATAATATCCAGGCTGGACTACGCGAACAGCTTATATCTCGGCCTGCCCAAATATGCAATTTGACGTTTGCAGATGGTTTACAATGTGGCGGCGAGACTGATTAGACGTATTCCCTTTCGGCATCATGTCTCGCCACACCTACAGGATCTACATTGGCTCCCAGTAGCAAAAAGAACAGAATTCAAGGCCTTGACCCTGGCCTACTGGGCACTGAAGGGAAAATGCCCCAGCTATCTTAAACTTAGACTCTGCTGTTATAAGCAAGATCCGTCTTTGCGACCGAACACTCAGAATCTGATCTGTGCTCCCCGCTTTGCGAAAGCCCAGCTGGGTGTTAGGGCATTCTCTGTTCGAACCGCTAAAATGTGGAATGCCTTGCCTGGGTTCCTCCGCCATACAAATACAGAGTCCTGCTTCAGAAAAGCATTGAAGACATGGCTTTTCAGCAATATCTAAGTCTGCCCCCTATCTTCCGGAACTACCCTGCATGAGTTGCTTGCTACTTGAGTGCCGGGACACCTCTGTTGTTGAGGTAGCTGTTGCGCTTTATAAACTTCAGTATTATTATTATTAAGTGATTATGAAGGAATAGAGGAGGGATCAATAACATTTTGTCTAAGAATGTCTAAGAGGATTGTGTAGTTGCCATGCTATGAAGATAGAAAATGAATGTGGGTGCCTAGGTCTTGGAAAAAAGGGAAATGGTTGTCTTTAATGATCTGAGATATCTATATTAGAATTTTAGATATCCAAGGTGACCATTTAAGAGTCTTATGTGCTATGGTAATACTTGGATTCTGCCAAATAGGCATTAATAGCTGCAGCTGATGACGATTAAAGTAACTGGAAATGAGCATTTTGACGATTCAGGGTTCGAGTCTTGGCAGGGACTCTCAACATCCTGTGATTCTGGGGCAAATCATTTAATCTCCCGGAATGGGTTTGAGTCTCAGCAGGGACGCTCAACATCCTGTGAGCCTTGGCAAATCACTTAATCTCCCCAAGACTAACAAAATGATTGTGTCTGTCTATAACACAACTGGTGCTCATATAAAGTGCTTTAATACCTTTGGGTCGAGTTTGAGCTGTATAAAACACCCCCCAAAAATATATGTAATAAAGGAGAACACATAGACCTAGGTTTCTGTGCACTAAGAGAAAATTGAAGAGAAGAAAAAGGAGAAATTAAAGAAAGTTTGAGGGAAATCCAAAGTAGGTGAGAAGAGGAGACAGATGTACCTGACGAAGCCCAAATCTGTTTGAGGGTAAAAGCAGAGTGATAGTGAGTCAAGTTGGGAAAGTTGACTCCACCAGTCAATTTAGAGTTTTTAAGCATGGATTATGGAATCCAAGTTGATTGCTTATTCCATTAAAATTTAGATAGAATACCATCAATAGACCAGAAAATGTACTAGGTAATGAAAGTGGGAGCATCTGTAAATAAAAATGTATGTTGGGCAGAAACATCATTTTAATGGTGTCTAATCTTCCCTACCAGGAGACCCTTGAGCAGTAAAGGTACAAATCTTTTGTTTTAGGGTCCCTATATTAATTTTCAACAGTATCTTTGTTAGAGGGGAAATACAGGATTCCCAGACATTTTCTTTTAGAGGATTTTCATAGAAAACCAGTATCCCTAAACATATCTTTCTGACAGAATTAATTGAGCGGCATTACTTCAGATTTGTCAATGTTTAGTGTGTAGCAAGTGAACGCAGAAGAATGAGATAGGAGCTTCAGAAATCGGGTACAGTGGCCTGGGGATTGAAAATGTAAAGAAGGATATCAACTGCTTATGCAGTAAATTTAATGTTGACTTGACCACGAGTGAAACCTGTAAAAGGTTCAGATCTTCGTATGGTTTCTAGGAAAGGCTCCAAAGCAATGATAAAAGGGTATAGGTGATAAGAAACTACCTGGTCTAGTGCCTCAAGTTACTTGAAAATATTTAGACTGCAGACCATTGGTAAAAACCAAGGTGGGTGGAGTGGTGTAAAGGACTTTGACAAGCTGTAGAAATCTAGAACAAAAACGTGCCACTTAAGCGCTCTAAACATAAATAACCAATTAACTTGGTCAGGAGCCTTCTCATCATCCAAAGTGGCCGCTGCCAGTGAGATCTTACAGCGAGAAGCCCTGTGGATGATATTGAAGAAGCATTGAGAATTATCAGAGATATTACAACCTTTGACAAAACCAGCCTGCTCAATGCCAAAAATGAAGGGAAAAATGTAATTAGCACGAAGAGCTGGGATCTTAGAAAAAAATAAGGGAAATGGGTCTGTAGTTTTTGCATTCAGCAAGCTCCTTACCTCTTTTTAGAATAATAGAAATCATGGCTTCAGAAAAACAGTTGCATCAGAAACAAGAAGATGCTGAAAAAGTATGAAGAGTCTTGGAACCAAAAGGTTAGAAAATTTCGAATAAAACTTGACTATAAAACCATTCAGTTCATGAGCTTTGTCCTTTGGGAGTACGTAAATGGCAGATAATAACTCAGCACCTGAAATATCCGCCTCAGGCTTGGAGAAATCGACCTCTAGAGTTTGTAATTTTGGAATAGAACTGAAATAAGAATCAAGAGAATGTTGGGTGAGGAAGATTGCCTTAAGTATATAACTTGGAATAAAACTCTGCAAAACATGTCAGGATGTCCTGGTCTCTGAGTAATTGGTTCCTGAATGCATCATGGAGCGTTAGAAGCATTATTTATAGAGATTCTGATAAAACTGAGTTTGGCCTGAATGAGTTGATCGAGAACATTTTTGTGAGATGCGGATTAATAATCAAGTTCTAATTTTTTTATAGTTGCAAAAGATGAGATGATTCTTTTGCTGTAATACTTTTCTTCTGAGACACAAAGTTAATGATAAATCCTCAAGGAGAGGCCTTGAAAGAATCCCAAATGTGCTGGAACCTGACATCAGGAGTAGTATTAATGAGAAAGAAGTCAGCAGTACATATTTCAAAATCTGTGACAAACTGCTAATCCTATAGCAACCAATTATCAAAACACCATCTACTGGTGTATGTGGGGGATTGTGAGGGTTCAAGGTCTATTATGACTGGGGCATGATCAGAAACAAAGATGGGGCCTAGTTCCACATGGATTAAATGTTGTGTGAGTCCTTTATCAAGAAAAATTTACTCTATTCTAGAGGAGGAGTGATGGGTGGGAGAAAGAAAAGAATACTCAAAAAGGTTAGGATTCCATATATGCCAGGCATCGACTAAAAATGGTTCTTAGAAAGGCCTTTTGCATATTACTAGGGATGTATTTAAAAGCTGATTTCCTACCTAGAAAGGGATACAACAAATGATTACAGTCACCACCTAAAATAAGATTGATGTTTTTCCCTGATAGCAATTTGATAGCAAGAGAGAACCAGAAATATGAGTCCAGACCATTAAGTCCATCTATATTAAAAAAAGAATAAGGACATCCATTAATCGTTACATCTAAAGAAAGCCATCTACCCCCTACATCACATTCTTGTTTTAGAACATTCTCAGATAGGGTTGTATTACACAGAATAATAACATAATAACATAATTTTTATAATGAACAGAGGGAGGATAATAGAAGAAACCCAATATTAAGCATGTGGATATCTTTCTCAAGAAGGTGGGTTTCTTGTAATAGTGCAACATGACATGAAGATTTAGAAATGTGCGGATTCTTTGCCTCTTAACAGGACTCTGAAGTCTCTTGACATTCCAAGAAATAATACATAGTCTATTCATGTGAAAAATTCAAAGAATCGACTGCAGAACATGAATCTCATCAACAATGTACATAATACAAGAGAATATATGCATGGAAGATAATTTGACAATAGGAAACTGAAATAATAAGATATAAACAGAGAAGAAAGGAAATGGGCAAGGCAGAAGGAAGAGAGAGTGCCTTGTTAAAGGTACCATGGGTACCAAAGGCACTGTGATCAGGTAAGGCTCTTAGAGCTGCAGCACCTATTGTGCCACCCTTAGTAGCCCTGTACCTTAACATCCACACACTGCCATTGCAGGCTCCGTGTTTTGGTGCAGAGAAAAGTGAAGAATTCACATACCTGTGTACCATGCCTGCAACCCACTGCCTATGGTAAAGGTAAGATACACATCTAGTTAGGTGCACTATACCACTGGCGAGGGTACAGTTGCATGAGCACTGTACCCCTACAGTGTATAAGTCAATTCTTAGACATTGTAAGTGCAGTAAAGCCATAAAGTGTATATTCTGGGAGTTCGCCATTGCGAACTCCACAGCACCTTAATGGCTTTACTGAATTCTGGAAATTTTGGTAGCAAATTTCTCAACATAACAAATCCACATTGATGCCAGTGTGGGATTTATTATAAAATACACTCAGAGGGCATATTAGGGATGCCACCTGAAAAACGACCAGCCTCTGGTTGGTTCCCTGATGGTCAAACACCAGCCTGCCATCACAAGACATGTTTCTGGGCCCCTGGGGTGGGGGCTTACGCTCCCTGGGCCCAGAAACAAAGCCTTTCCTGGGCGGAGGTGGTCACACCTCACAAGGTCAGGAACAGACATCTGTGGCAGGGGAGCTGCAAAGGCCTTGCCGCATTTGTAATGCAACCCCCCACCCTCTACTGCTATCAGGAGCAGGCCCCCTTCCTGTCTCATCCCCTTTTCATCAGGAAGACAAGCGGGAAAAATTAGAACAGCCCATAAGGTATGCCCAACTCTGCCAACTCCACCCCTCAAGTGGGGGAGGTGAGGTAAAGCCCATTCTTCAGTGCCCACCATCTTGCAGATGGCAGGCACTCTCCAATCAGTATTAGGGATTGTGCCCACTCCCCCAGGCCGGGTAAGCACACCAAGGGTGTAGTTACCCTGAGGTCAGTGGCCCATTGGCTACTAAACCAAGGCCCCTAAAATGCCCCCTAAATACAGTATTTAGGGGGCAGCCCTGAACCCAGAAGGCAGAACACTGCAACCTAGGAAAAAGAAGGATGAAACAAGATGCCCAGTAGAGTAGACTTCAGAGAAGAACTAACTTGGCCTCAACGTTGCCTCCAGCCTCTGCACGGAGACTCCCCAACCCGGAATATCTCAGTAAGGTGAAATCTGACCTCAAAGGTGCCCCTGCATCCAGCCGCCTTGTGCCCTGTAAAAGAGGACCAGAGGTGCACCTACGTTCCCAAACCCTCCAACGTACTTGCCCTCTTGGAAGACTTCCTGGACTGAGCCTGCAGCAAAAAAACAAAACTGGCAATCCCAATTCAAAACAACAGGGTACCCAATGCCAAAACAGAACCCTGCACCCGGCCGCTGTGGGTGCACCTTTGTGTGCTAACTCGGATCCCCCTTTGCCCTGAGCTAAACCCTAGGAACTTTGCTTCCACAACCAAGTGGCGAGCCCGTGAGAAGCCACCATCCAGAGTCCCCCTATCTCCCTTTTTGGATAACATTTGGCCTCAGCACTCTGCACCTGGCTGTCCTAGTGCCACTGAAGGTGATTTTTTACTGTATCCTTGAAACTGGGGGAACCCTTGTTCTAACCCCAGAAACTCAACCCTCAATTCCGTTTACTTAACTGCAAAAAGACAAACCAGTTTCTCTCCGTAGGATTGCATTGACTGTTTTCCTCTGAAAAAGGGTTGAGGGTGTTTTGTACGGAAATCTAAGAAAGTGCGGGCAGATTTCCAAGCCCCTTGCGCCACTGGTGCGTCATTTTGTGTGATGCACGGCGATGCAACCTGCTGAGTGATATTTACAAGCACAGGTAAAGCCTGCGTGCTTGTAAATTTTGCCCCTTTTCATGAAACACTTTGCGTGTTACGGGGAATGAAATGGGTTTTGCTGTGGGTGTTCCCATGCAACACCCATGTCCACTGAAGCATTTCCAGATTAACGAGGAATAGTAAATCTGGAAATGTATCAGAATGCTATGCCACCCTAGGGGTGGCGTAGCAAGGTGCAATAAGGAGAAATTTTCATTTCTCCTCGTTTTTTTACCTCCTTCAATGCGTGCTGCCTTCTACAGCACACATTAGAAGAGGAAATCACCTTGCATGATTGTTTTTGTGCAGAAAAACAATCTCCCCACTACGCAGGCATCCTTGCACAATGGTACCAGGGTGCTTGCGCCAGCACATGTCAGCAGTTTGTGTGCCAGCGCAGGGGGAAGCAAAGTGAAGTAACATATTTTTGTAAATATGTTGCATCCCTGTGCTTCAAAACGAATGCAGCACGGTGTAGCAAAATGACTTGCCATGCCGCGCTGCATTAATTTTTTGTAAATATGCCCCTGCATTTTTAGAAAAACTGTTTTACTTACCTTTTATTCAGGACATGTCTCAGTATGATATCTGATAGGGAAATCTACAGATTACTATCTGGAGAACCCAGTGCAATGCCTTTCAATCACTCAAGGGAGTGTGCAAACTATTAAACAATCTTTGACTTATTTATAATAACAGTTTCCAACAAGACATCCAATGTTCATACAGAATAAAGATCATTATACATAGAGAAATGTGTTCTGAAGTCTTCAAACGTAGTATTGATGCTTGTTTATTGATTGTTCATGGAGATTGTTGTCATCAGTCACAAAATCCGAAACAATGGCATCATATGTTCAACTTAGAAATCCCAATGCATTTCGGGATTCATAACACGCCCTTCGTCAGGGGAATCTGTTAAATAATTATTACAAACCATTACTATATACATTGTGGAATGCTACGAACATTATTACGCTTACAATAAAGGCCAGAAAAACTGTACAAAGTTATTACCAGTGAAACCACCTTATGGATTATGTTGAAATCACCAAGTGCATAGATGCCAACCCACCATGAGAATAAGAATCTGCAGAAAGAGAGGTTATCAGTCGTCAAAAAGAGTAATAATCACATGTTACCAAAGACCCAGACAAACCAAAAGGACAACCCGCTAACGGACTGTGAAAAGTAAAAAACCTCAGTGAATAAGTTGCAGGAAACAATAGGAAGAAAAAAAAGAAGGACCTTACTCTATCAGAGTGACTCCACTCAGTCAGGCGTGTAAAGAATATATAACTATGGCCAAACTCGAAAAAAAGCTTGTGATAGACCCCCGCCGGGGCGCTCTCTCATATAGCTCGAGTCAGCTGTAGAATGGAGAGAATTGCAACATGAAGGTGGGGTATGCTACAGGTGCAAAGTAAACTAGATAGAACCAATATCTGGGGGGACTCACCCGCCAGCTGTGTGTGTCGAACCTCGGTGTGAAATAGACAATATGACGAATGAGAAATACCTGGGAAATGCAAACACACTAGTGAACTATTTGTATTACGGGTCGGTTTCTGCTAGTGCAATGATTTAAAGCAGCGTGCCCGACTTACCAACAGTTTCTCTGGCTTGTGTGGTCTGAATCAGAATCTCGGGCTGCGACTCAGGAATCTCGGTTAGGGAAACGATGTGAGACAACGCCGCTATCCGGCGTTAAAGGGGATAAACAAATCGAAAACGGACTACGGAAAGTGAAAGAAAATCGGCGGCCATCTTAGACTGGGAAAAAGAGTAAAGCGAGTGAAATGAGACAGAAGATGTGCTAGCATCAAGAGCTTGCAGTTAAAAATGCTAAAGGCACCGAAAACATGTGTGTAAAACATAAATTTGACTTAGATAAACTTATGTGGAATGCACTGCGGGATAAATCCAGCGTCAGACAGAAGGTCTTGGTTCAGTTGCAGCATCAAAGAGATACACATCAGCAATAAAGTTTTCAATACAAAAAATACACAGACACTACCAAAATTGCAGTCTATCATATAACTAGCAAGTGTGGAAAATTCAACAGCGAATATCAAACCAGAATGTTGACACTTGCCATGATAGCGAGAAATTAATACATTTCGAGGTCTGTCATTACACGAAGCAAGCTAATTCAAATTTTCTGTTTATTTCACAGTTATTTGCACTGGCAAGGGCGATTTTTTCTTCAGTCCAATGGTACATCAATGGGCTTTTCTGGAGCACCCAGCTATGCGAACACTTTATGATGAAGTTCGAGCATGAACACATTTTGACACAACCCCATTGGACCAGAAATCTTATAGTTTTCAGACGCTATATCGATGATATTCTCATCTTATGGCGCGGATCACAGTTTGATCTTGAGAACAATATCTTGCAACTCAGTTCAATCAATCCAAGAATACAATTTATCCATCATGTAGATTCACAACATATTCCAATTTTTGGATGTCATGCTAACTGTTTCTCATGGAGTACTCAAGACTTCTATTTTCACTAAACCCACAGACCGCAATAATGCACTCGCATATCAAAGCTTTCACCCATGGTCACTGAAACGTCACCTCCTGTATTCGCAGTTCCTGCGAATCAAGCGCATAAATTTCAACTTGTCCACTGGCATGCAGACGATTGATGTTTTCAGAGAAAAATACACCCAACGAGGATACCCTGCCACAGTGCTAGATCAGGCAGTCACCAGGGCCTCGGCCCTGAATCGTGCACACCTACTGAAAAAAGTAGCAGGCTTAAATCATCTCAAAGAGAAGTTTTTGTTTCAACACATTCTACTCAATCCAGATTGCTAAAATCTATCATAACCTACAGACGGTCTCTATTACAATCTGAACCTGACTTTCAAGGGATGTTTTCTGAACCAGCTGTGTTTGCGGATAAGAGATCACAAAATCTTAAAGAAATTCTGAATAAACCTCAACTCAAACCTCAAGCCGCCTTCCGAGGCATGATGAAGTGCATGAACTGCTCTAATTGCAATAATGCAATCACTGGTAAAACGCTACATCAGCCTAGGTCAGGCAAACTAATTACACTGAAGTTCAACTCCACATGCAATAGCCATCATGTAGTTTACTACATAAAATGTCCTTGTGACTTATTTTATGTTGGCAAAACTGAATGAGCCTTGCGCACGCGCATAACCGAGCACAAGAGTCTCCTAAGAACTAATACAGCAAGCTCCCCAGTTGCGCAACACTGGCACAGTGGCAAGCACAACATTGCACAATTAAGATTTGGCACACTTGAAATAGTTGAACACCGCCCAGATCGTGACTTGACAAAGTATCTCTCACAACGTGAGCCATATTGGATTTGGTATATGCAATCCCTGACCCCAACAGAGCTTAATGACAAATTTGAATTAGCTTGCTTCTTGTAATGACAAACCTCGAAATGTATTCATTTCTCGCTTTCATGGCAAGTGTCAACATTCTGGTTTGATATTCCCTGTTGAATTTTCCACACTTGCTAGTTATATGATAGACTGCAATATTTGTAGTGTCTGTGTATTTTTTGTATGGAAAACTTTATTGCATTGCTGAAATGTATCTCTTTGATGTTGCAAATGAACCATTACCTCCTGTCTGACGCTGGATTTATCCAGCAGAGCATGCCACATAACTTTATCTAAGTCAAATTTATGTTTTACACATATGTTTTCGGTGCCTTTGTTTTTTTTACTTGCAAGCTCTTGATGCTAGCACATCTTCTGTCTCATTTCACTCACTTTACTCTTTTTCCCATTCTAAGATGGCCGCCGATTTTCTTTCACTTTCTGTAGTCCGTTTTCGATTTGTTTATTCCCTTTAACGTCGGATAGCGGCGTTGTCTCACATCGTCTCCCTAACCGAGATTCCTGTTTCGCAGCCCGAGATTCTGATTCAGACCACACGAGCCCGAGAAACTGTTGGTAAGTCGGGCACGTTGCTTTAAATCATTGCACTAGCAGAAACCTACCCGTAATACAGATAGTTCACTAGTTGTTTGCATTTCCCAGGTATTTCTCATTCGTCATAGTTTCTTTACCACGCCGAGGCTCGACACACACGGCTGGCGGGTGAGTCCCCCCAGATATTGTTTCTATCTAGTTTACTTTGCACCCATAGCATACCCCACCTTCATGTTGCAATTCTCTCCATTCTACAGCTGACTCGAGCTATATGAGGGAGCGCCCCGGTGGGGGTCAATCACGAGCTTTTTTTCGAGTTTGGCCATAGTTATACATTCTTTACACGCCTGACTGAGTGGAGTCACTCCGATAGAGTAAGGTCCTTCTTTCTTTTCTTCCTATTGTTTCCTACAACTTATTCACTGAGGTTTTTTACTTTTCACAGTCCCTTAGCGGTTTGTCCTTTTGGTTCGTCTGGGTCTTTGGTAACACGTGATTATTACTCTTTTTGACGACTCATAACCTCTCTTTCTGCAGATTCCTATTCTCATGGTGGTTTGGTATCTATGCAATTCGTGATTTCAACATAATCCATAAGGTGGTTTCACTGGTAATAACTTTGTACAGTTTTTCTGGCCTTTATTGTAAGCGTAATAATGTTCGTAGCATTCCACAATGTATATAGTAATGGTATGTAATGAATATTTAACAGATTCCCCTGATGAAGGGCGTGTTATGATGCCCGAAATGCATTGGGATTTCTAAGTTGAACATATGATGACATTGTTTCGGATTTTGTGACTGATGACAACAATCTCCATGAACAATCAATAAACAAGCATCAATACTACGTTTGAAGACTTCAGAACACATTTCTCTTTGTATACTGATCATTATTTTGTGTGAACATTGGATTTCTTGTTGGAAACTGTTATTATAAATAAGTCAAAGATTGTTTAATAGTTTGCACACTCCCTTGAGTGATTGAAAGGCAGTGCACTGGGTTCTCCAGATAGTGATCTGTAGATTTCTCTATTGTATACACAAAGGCTTCGCAGGACCTTTCACCTGGTGCACACAACTAGTCTACTTGGTTAATTCATTTTTTACTATAATTGTATATTTGAATAAGTTAGTGTACTGAGTGCATCCCAGCTGCTTCATTTCCATTGTTTTCAGTATGACATCTGGGCATATCACACTGAGTAGAAAAAGTAATCTGAAAAATAATCTAAAAAGTAATCCAACGTATTTGCACAGTAAATTCAACTGATTATGAACATTTGGCTTACCTGTAACCAAACCAATTGCATTCAGCTGTAATATTCTTGCAAATTACTATTACACTTACCTGAGCCAGGCCTTGCTTGGTTCTGGAAATAGAAATACAACAAAATATTATTTGTATACAAAACAAATTGGGCAAAGTTCATTCTTTGAGTCTATGAAATAATTTCTTGTATGAGTGTGTACAATAAATGTTTAACACTACCCTGTTATAAAGCCTTACTGTTCGCCCACACTACCACAAATAGAGAGTAAGGTATTATCTATTTTTACCTCTGCCTACCTTTGGGGATCCACTGGACTCTGTGCACACTATACCTTACTTTGATATAGTTTAAACAGAGCCAGCTTCCTACCTAGAAGAAAAACATAAAACCTAATAATGAAAAAAAGAAAAAAAGACAAGAAGGATATGGAAATTAGGAACAAAAATTGAGTCCATTAAAGACCCACAGTATAAGTAGCAAGAAAGGTATGGCAAAGGGTTCAAGGAACCAGAACTGTAAGAGACAAAGTGAATAAAAGAATAAAATTAGAAAAGGAGCGCTGGAAAACACCATATAAGATGAACCAGCTAGAGTACCCAGTCCTAGAGCACTGAAAAAGGGCAGCAAAAGTAAAGGTCCTGAGGAGAGTGAAAATGAAGGAAGGGATCAGAACCAGGGGATGACAACAAAAAAGCAAACCTAAACCAAAAAGGTGAGCTTACCCGTTGAAAAGGGGTATTAGAGAAGGCTAGAGGGTAAGGCCCTCAATGACAAACGTGATTAGGAGATGTGCCCTACTCTCACCTAGAAACAAATGGTAGCCCTTACTTGTACTGATCCCAGCATACTTCTAAGACATATGGTTCCCACATCTTAATTTTGATCCTTACTTCTACCTTAAGCTCCCTTAAGCACAATGTTCTCTTCTACCCTTCCCACCAGTTCACTTTCCTCCTTGCTGTCCCTCCCCCTTCTCCCTTTTTGAATCCCTTCCCCAGTGCTTCCAGTAAAATGAAAAGGGAGTTGGACCTATTAAAAGGGTGTGGCTAAAGAGGTGTAACTAGGAATCCTTTTCAAGTGGTTTTGCTTATGTAATTAAGGGTGTGGATCAAAAACGTGAACCAAAATCCTGTACTTCACACCGCATGGCACCTGACCAGCATCTGGGTGCCTCTGTGAGTTCTTCTGTTAATACATCTTGACATATTACATGGTAAAGAACATGCACCTGAAAAAAGCTAGACGTATTGTGAATAAATAGCATCGAAAATATTTCAATTCTAAAATAATGAGACTGTGAATTAAAGCATGGCTATTGTCTATGGGAAGAGTAATCAGTGGCGGCTCCTCTGCTAAAGAGAAGGGTCATAGCTGAAGCCGGGTGAGGCTGAGAAAAGTGAAAAGTGGTTTGCACTGGCCAAACATTCATGCGCACTTAGCATGTTCTACACCTGGCTGTGTTGCACAGCCCAGTGGAGAACATGCCCAGGCTCCTAGACAGTGCCTGAACAGCAAAAAAGCGAAGCTAAGTTAATTTATTTTACTTCCGAAGCAGTCGGCACTAAGAGTAATGGTTTTTGAAGGGTCACACTCACTCTCATTCTTCCCTTCTCACCACTTTCCTCCACAGTCTTTCACTCTGTAGTCAATTACGTCCCATACTCCCGACATCTTTCTGAAATTTTCTAACAGAATATATCACTCCTTGAATCTTTCGTCTTCATTTCTGTATTCAATTTGTCCTTATGGTAGTATGTCCTTGCACAATCTCTTCCTCATCATGTCCTTTCTCCCTTTCACTAATGCACACACACACACACACACACACCCACACACACACACACACACACACACACACACACACACAGACATACTGACCCACTTTTTGCCTTTAACTGTTAATGCAACAATTTATTTTCCTTTGGTGCTGTCAATCTAGGCATACATGCAACCTTTGCTCAGGTTGCTCTGAAGAGTCCAAGAACTGAAATATTGTGTAGTTTACCTGTGCCATCCACTCACTGGCACTGTGAGAAAATCTACCTGCCTTCAGCCTTAATGCCAAAGCACTCAAACCTGCTCGATCACTAACACCCATCAACACCCTGAGCTCACTCAGATATCTAGACATGACTAAGCTCACAGTATGCAATGTGCAAGAGTCATATGTTACATGTGAAAAACAACTACAGAAACACATCAGTTAAAAATTACTACTCTTAGGGTATGCAAGTTGAAGTAAGACGTGAAATGTTAAAAAGGAGTGCATTGCTGACATGAATTTACTTAAGGGTTTTACAGTAATTGTTGATAAACTGATTAGTGTTTTTGTCCATAACGTTAAGGACATGATTAAAGAGCATGGTTTAAAGACCACTTTTAGTTAAAGACAACCCCAATAAAGCCCTAACCTCACTACTATTTTCCACTTTCTTCACCCCTTTTTCACCTTCTGCCAAAACTTTTCGTCTGACTACCTGTATCAAATAATTGAAATACAGTGTAGTTATGAGTGAGGTCTGTTCCAGAATTCTTAAGAGAACAGTACAAATCCATCATACTTTGGCAGAAAGATGCCCAAATACTCATGACCTCTTGCATGTATTTAGTAGGGGTGGGAGTAACTCGCAGAATTTAGTGTAGCATAATCATGAAGAATTACCTAAATATTCTGCAAGATTATGAAAAATTTCTCGAGAAGAGTAATTCTAGCACTATTTATAATGCAAAAAGGTACCCTGGCATCCAAAATGGGAGCGAGAATGAATGTTGTGCTAAGAAATAGGGTTAAATGCAACAGAACACGAATAGCAAGTACAGGCAGTTGACGCTCGCTAAATGTGCTCTTGGACTGCAATTTTCAAAAACGTACCCACGGCATTTAGTACATTTTCTTTTTGCAAAATGCCCTGCTCACAGCCAAAATAGGCTTGAGAATGCATTTTGCCCTAGAAAATAGCGTTAATGTGTTGTTGGGGTATACTGCTCCCCGCAACGTACTACCAGTATCTAGTGCTACTTTTGCACATAATACACCCTTGCATCCAAAATTCGAACGTAGATGCATTTTCCATTAAGAAATGGCACTAAATGCTCTCTCGTGAAAGAATTTTTTTCCCCAAGTTAATCTTAATTATGTGAGCAGGTGTAAGCTCATTCATCAAATATGGTGGGAAAGTGGGTTTCTGTTGCAGTACCCACCACTCCACACTTTTTGCCTGTCTTTTTGATGCAGCTTTGACTGAAGAGTAGTGGGTCCCTGCTAGCCAGGTTCCCAGTACAAGTGTTTATTACCTAAAACTATAACCCAATTGGCACCAGTTTGACTCCCATATAAGTCCCATGTACAAGGTACCCCTGGTACCAAAGGCCTTGTTGCTAAAGAGGGTCCCTAAGGGCTGCATCACAATTGTGCCACCCTAAGGGACCCCTCACCAAGCACATGCACACCGCCAATGCAGCCAGCATGTCTTGTTGCAGACAAAACTGAAGAGTCACCATGGCACACATCCCTGTGTGCCATGCCCATGTCACGTGGCCCATACGGGCATTGTCGTCTTCCCTATATTAGCATGAGCACATTGCTGACTGTCTGCTGCTTTGCGTTCGTTACTACACAAGTTTATTTTACTGGTGCCACATTGCAACTTTCACATAAGAACTTACTGTTGTTTTTACACTTTGCTCTTTCCTGGGAGTTAGTCTGAACATTGTTAACAAGGTCGAACAACAATGCCCCTTGTTAGCTGTTCTGGTCAAGCCCTAGCACCAAGACAAAAGATGCAGATGCAGATGTTCTTTGTGAACATGTGCTTTGGTCATATGATGGTACACGTATAGGTAACAGACACTTTGAGAGGGACCTTTCCAGGGCGAAGAGCATGACAGCACCTGTGATGTAGGTCTACCATCTATAGACTGACGTACGGGGTCTGCTGATAGCACCCAGAGATCTTCTCATACATAATCATCTTGCTTCTATACAAGGGGAGGGAGGTTAGGGTATGCTGTCATTCACCATGATGTTATGATTAACAGACTACTTGATATGCTGACTGTATTTGTGTTAGGCATTTTTCTGCTGATTGTGGCACATATACTGCATACTAGTGCACGTTAATTAAAAAAAATATATTAAAACTTGTTTATGTCTCTATCAGATCTTATTGTGGAATATTTCAAGAGTGTGAGGGTTTGCCTTGCAACCGCGAATCCTAAGAGAGCCAGGAGTGTTGTGTTCTGTATTGTCTAATCATGTGTTCCTCTGTGAATGAGTAGAAGGGCAAGTGCAACACTATAACTAGTCGGTACTGGGCTCATGGGTACTAAGGTGGTAGGATATACTCAGTCCCTGCATACTGATGTCCGATAATCCCAAGCATAGCTCTGTGTAGGCACAGAATCCCTGCAACAGCCTGAGACACTGCATAGGATATCTGTACGACAACGCTCGAGCAGGGCTTAGCCATAAAGCATGGTGCACTATATCTCCTGTGAGGGCATATCTGCATGAGCAGGTATGCCCTGCATTATCCTTGTCGATTCCTGGATATTGTAAGTTACCAGGGAAACCTTAGTAAGTACATGGTGTGGACACTCATCATTACAAGTTCCCAGCTCCATGATGTCTTCACTGAACTATGGGATGCTTGGTACCAAACATCTCAGCCTAATAAACCTGCACGAATTCAAGTGTTAGGTTTATTAAAAAGTGCATACAGAGGTCCCCTTACAGGAGTCACTGAAATCTACCAATTCTTAGTGTGGTCACCGACTGGCCTGATCCAACCTGCTCTTACCAGAGAATGTTCTCACCTCATGAGAAGAGTACCTATGTACTCTGAGGCTGAGAACAATGCCTTGCCTGGGTGGAAGTGTTCACATCTCCCCCCTGGTCAGGAAGAGCTATCCATGGCAGTGAGCTTTAAAGTCATTTCCACCTTTGTAATGAAACCAAAGCCTTTCCTGATAGAGGGAGCAGGCCCCCTTGCTATCCTTACCCCCTTTTTGGCGGGAGGACAGGCAGTAAAACTTAGAAAGAATATGAGGTGTTTCCCCCTCTGCCAAATCTACCCCTCAGGAGCTGGAGGCGAGGTAAAGTACAATTTTTAGTGCCCACCATCTTCGAGATGGTGGGACATAGCCAATAAGGGCTGGGTCTATGTCCCCCTCCAACAGTAGTGGGCATAGGAGAGGGTATATACACCGCAGAAAGGGGGACTATTGGCCACTACCTGTCACTCGCTTGTAACTCCCCTAAATCTAGAATTTATGTGGCATCCCCAAACCCTGTACATCTGTTTCTGATGACCTAAGAAGAGCCAGACACTACAGAGTCTCACCAGCAGGGAAGACTGCACAAACCAACTGACTTAGCCCCAGCCCTACCCGCCTGTCTGCAACCTTAAATGATCCTGCATGAAAAGATGACTCATCCTGCATCCCAGCCACCTCCAGAACCCTGGGAGAACTCAGTGCCTTCCACAAAGAGCAAGACTCAGAAGAACAGCTGGCTTGTTCACCAAGCAACCATCTTCAAAGTAAATCAAAAAAGTGTCTAGAGCACCACCAGAGAGGACAACATGAAGGGTCCGTTCAGATAAGTTCAATAGCAATCAGCAAAAGGTACACATAGACAGGTGGTTGGTTCCATTTATTTTATTCCAAATGACCGGTAATGACAGCTGACACGTGTTTCATCATACTCAATGATCTTTTCAAGGCTTATATATAGTCCGTCAAGAAGAGTCATCAAATGGTAGCAGAATTTCAGTCCCAATAATAGCACCCACAATTCATGGAACTGCAGAAATACTTAACCCTCAGACCCAATAAGGAGTTATCTGAAGTCTGACGTATGTTAGATGTTTATAGATGTTCACAACCTTGATAAGTCACGAGCACCCGATGTAGTGAACCATCTGTCTATGTGTACCATTTGCTGATTGCTTTTGAACTTATCTGAACGGACCCGTTAGAGTGACGGACCTTCATATTGTCCTCTCTGGTGATGTTCTGGGCACTTTTTTGAATTAGTTTGTATAGATAGGTTTTCTCCACCATTCATGACACTATAGGGATGACATAGTGTCTTTGCTTACATTGAGTACTCCGACTTTGCAAGTGTTTATTATACTTTCCTGAATTTGTCACCCCTGGGCTCCTGGTGGTGTACTGTGGGTGCTGCATTGGGCCACGTCCAGAACCTGCTTCAACGCCTGGAGACTGGCCCCCCCCAAACCACTTCTACTTACCTGTAAGCAGCCTCTGTCCGATTGTCCCCATTGATTTGTATTGGGCACCCAACCTCAAACTTACACCCTGCACCGGCCACCCCGGTGCCGCTGATGGTGCACTGTTGGTGCTGACCTGAACCTTGCTCAATACTGACCTTAACTTCCGAAGACTGGTCTTGTAAGTCAATGTTATCCCTATGTATGCTGAATGCTTTCTCCCTCTCATTGGTTAACAATCCACAGTCTAAAAATTGCAGAGGCAATTTTTTAAACTGAAACATATTTCTATTCATAAATGTATTTACCTATGACAAAGTTCTGTGGTTCTAAAAAATAAACATAACCAAGTACTATTTTATAAATAGGTCTTTGATTTACTTATTGAGTGTGATTCATTGCCACTGGGTGTATAACAAATGCTTAACACTGCCCTCTAATAAGCCTAACTGCTCTCCCACACTACCACAAAAGAGAGCATTAGTGTTATCTACTTTAGCCTCTGCATAGCCTCTAAGGAGCCACTGGACTCTCTGAACATTATACCTCTTTTGGTACAGTATATAGAGAGCCAGCTTCCTACAAAGAGCAGCTTAGAATGACCAAAATTTCTCTATTATTGAGTCTCAGACTGTCCAGGCTGCTGGGCTCTCTTGTTTTAATGCTTACATTGTACCTGGGCAGGAAACAGTACTTCCTACATGGGAATTGCAAGCCTTAGAATAGAACTGCTAAATCAGTAGACTGTATGGCAGCCGTATTACTGCCTCCGAAAGTCAGCAAGTTTGCAGACTGCTGAGCTTGCTGGGGCGTGAGGTGGTTGAGCAGACTCGTCATGTGAAGGAGCCTGAGAGGGTCTGGCTGGGGTTCTGTGGAGCCCTACGTTGTACTCCTAGTTTACAGGCCATCCTACTCGGAACACTGATAGGGGAGCTCTCAGTACTGTAGTTTATGACTTGCCCATAGACGTCAATTCACCACAATGTCAGGAGTAGCGGAAGTGACTTCACATTCCCCTTGACCTTCACTTTCACTTACACATACATATGCTTATACATACACATACATACATACATACACACACACACACATACACACACACACCTACACACACACACATGTATACACACACACATACATATACACACCCATACACACCCATACACACACATACACACTCATATGCACCCATACACACACATATACACACACACACGCACATATATATACACACACACTGATATATACACACTCACACATACACACACTCACATATACACAGACACTCGGCTTACACATGCAAACACATTCCCACATAAACGAACTCTCTCTTACATACACACTCAAAACTGCAAGAATGCACACAACGTGCATACATTTTTTTTACTTACCTCAGCTGCCAGGGAAAGTCATATTCCAGATATTTGTTCTTCATTTCTTATTAACTAATAGCGAATAATGTAATATTATTTGCTATTAGCATAATAATAAAAATTGCAGAAAAAGAGATGAGCAGGACCTCCCGACGTACATAGGACCGAGCTGCTTCAGTTTCTCCACTGATTGTGCCACTGCTGACACTAGGGGTCTGGCAGATCTGGGGGCGCAGTAGCAATCCCTAAATGATGTCCACCGACTAGACCCTCAGGGTAGTGAGCCGAAAAGTCAAAGGCTTACTACTCAGGGAGCTGAAGTGGCGATAAACACTCAGGGCCCGATTCACAGAATGAACTTAAGACACAATCCTAAACTTACTACTATTTTGGTATTCACAGAATGCACTTACTACTTTTGGCATTCACAGAATGAACTTACTACTTTTGGTATTCACAGAAGTTAGGATTTTGTCTTAAGTTTGTCTTAAGACAAACTTAAGACAAACTTAAGACAGGCTTAAGACAGACTTAAGACAAAATCCTAACTTCTGTGAATACCAAAAGTAGTAAGTTCATTCTGTGAATGCCAAAAATAGTAAGTGCATTCTGTGAATACCAAAATAGGAGTAAGTTTAGGATTGAGTCTTAAGTTCATTCTGTGAATCGGGCCCTCAGAAGTCAGACGGTTGCATGATGTCACTCAACACTACGTGGCCAGCCCGTGCTTTTCCTTTAACAAGGAAAGGGGCTTTAACTCTCCCCTACATACTACTGCATGCATACATCCCGCAGGTGTCAGAAGAAATAATTACAAAATCTTATAAAAATACAACAAAACAATATTCTTTAAGGAAATGGAGTGTCCTACTGTTCGATTCCAATAAAATGTCTTCTAGCCATCTGTTAACTTTACAACTTTTCTAACACTGCATGGCAGTTGTAAAAGCGGTGCTGCTAGAATATGCTTGAACTACAAAGGACGTATGAGTGTTTTTCTCCTTACATCACAGTTTTGCTGTATTTTCAAGCACAGTTCTATCTTACAACATTAGCTGCCCATCCGTACTGAACGAAAGCGGCACCTACCCCTACCCTATGTATCATGTCCCATACATAATGGTGTAAATAACTGTACACAAATGTCATGACATTGAATTATGCCTATGCATGACTACAAAAAGCATGATTATCTACATGCATGCCAATGTTACTATTAGTCTCCTATTTACTCGAGTGCATGAAATGTGCATCATTGCTGGATCCTGCACAATCACGTACTAATCTGCATTGGAAGAATGCTTCAAATTTCAGGACACGAAAGTAAACAGTAACTAACTTGAAGCCTGATTCTTGACTAATCACTAAAACTGTGCTCCCATGGAGTCTCGTGCTCCCCATCCCCACCCCCAAAGCCCTTCCGCGACTCACTTCAGTCATGATCACTGGGTGAACTACCTGAGTGAGTCTATGATTCTGGGGTAGTAAGCACTAAGTAAATACCATTACCATGCCACTGGAGTGGACAGGTTTGCAAAGTGGTTGTTGATCTTGGATTCACCGTTTCAGGCACAAAACTAACCAACTACGAAAAAAGCCAGCACAGGTCACCCTTTGGTCTTTGGAAAAGGATGAAATTGGAATTCCTCTAGGGGAGCTAACATAATTCTTTGAGCCTGCACTCTTTGAAGGTAAAAGGCCCTGGGGCACCATTATTAGTGTTGATGGGGTGTGGGGGGGTTGAGAGTTTAGCCGCAACCGTAGATTAATGATTTTGCTTTCTTCGGCACAGCATGCCTTCAGACATGATCTCATGAGGTTATCAGTGTGACTGTGAGTTTCCTCAGTCAATGCCAGTAACCTCACTGAAGTCTCCCAGGACACAAAGGAGGTTCATGGCAACCTCAAGATCCAGTTGGGGGAAACTGTGCACAAACCTCAAGCTGCAAGCCTCACTAAAGTCTCCTCAGAGCACCCATCTCTCTCATTTGCCTTCTGTTCTATTTCAGGCCCTCCAAGGACACTTGTACCCAGAGCTAGGGATTCACTCGTCTTTATTCTTCTCCTTCTACCCCGAACTGACCTCCGGTCCCCTTTGTCCCTCCCTATCCGTTTCCGCCTGCCCTGTACGCAGACAGGGTCAGGCAGACAACAAAACACCTCCCCCTTTATACAATAATGCTTACTGTCTCTCACTGTTCTTCGATGAGTTGAGTGGGCCTTTTAATCATTCTTCTTGGGCGACAGCTTCTTGCTTGATCAGGAGTAGGCCTGTCTCGTGTGTCCTCTAGCCTCACTGGCTTAGGACATACTCCGTCACTGTTTTCTCTGTGGCTCGACAAATCCGTGCTGGACTCACTGTCTAGAGAACGAACATGGGCCGATGAGTGATATCTCTTGAAATGGGATATCTTCCGAGTTATCCTTCTTCCTTCTGATTCGGCAGTGATCATAGTACCCTTTTGACTAGAGACTCGCATTGGGTGGGCAAGGTATCGGCTGTCTGCTTTGGTCTTGCGATCTTGCTTCACCAGCACCCAGTCTCCTATATGAATGTCTCTCCGTCGCGCATGTCTGCGCCGATCGGCGTAATCTTTCATCTTAGCTTTCTTCGCATGGTCTAGTTTTACCAGAGTGTCATGATCGGTGGTCACGAGTTGGGGTTGCGTGGCAGTGTTTAATGTCGGCAGTCTTTTGCGGGGAACTCGCCCTAGCATCAGGGTGGCAGGGCATTGATTTGTGGTGCTGTGTGGTGTGGTCGTGTACGCCCGCAGCACTTCATTTAGTGCTTGTTGGATGTCACGGTGAGCAAGTTCTGCTTGCTGAACTGTCTTCTTAAGAGTTCCCATGAATCGCTCAACCATGCCATTGGTTTGGGGCCATAGGGCAGTGATTTTCCGATGGTTGAAGTTGAGGTGTTTCGCAAATTCAGTAAACTCATGGCTGTTGAACGGTGGTCCGTTGTCTGTCTTTACTCCTACAGGTATTCCCCATGCCGCAAATGCCTCATCAATGAAGGGAATAACAGCCGTCGTCTTCGTGGAGGACACTTGCTGCGCTATAGGGAAGCAGGAGTATTCGTCCATGATGACGAGGATGTACTTGCCTGATTTTAATGGCCCGAAGAAATCAATAGCCACTTGCTGCCATACCCCATCGGGTAGTTCAGACATCTGCAAGGGGGCCAGTGGTTCCTCTCGACCAACGAGGTTGACATGAGGCACAGTCTTTGAGTAAGGCTTCCACCATGTGATCGAGGGACGGGAACCATACACGTTCTCTGAGTGCTTTCTTGGTGGCTGCAACTCCTCTGTGCCCTTCATGAGCGAGATTAATGATCCCTTGGTGAAGCCGTTGAGGAATGACTATCCTCCCTCCCCTTAACAGTAGACCATCCGTGCTGATTGATAGTTCTGCTTGAACATGCTTGAATGACAACAGTTCTTGAGCATCCGCAGACGGGTCATGGTGGCTGGTGTCAAGGTGTCTCCAGGAGTTGGCGGGTATTTGACTTATGATGGCCTGAACAGTAGGATCTTGGGGCGAGGATGCTTGAATGGCTTCCATGGGCACAGCTGGATGGCGTGCACTGTCGATGACAAAATGAATGTATTTCTCCGCCACCAAGCCTTGTTCGCACTTGTGGGATTGCGGATGCCTTGACATGTAGTCTGCTGGGTTTTCGGCTTTCCCAGGCTTATGAATAATGGTGTAAATATAGTCTTGTAATTGAAGGCCCCATCTCTCTATTCGTGGAGGCATCTTTGCTCGTGGGTTGCCAAAGATGGTGATGAGCGCTTGATGGTCCGTGATGAGTGTGAAGTGCTTCCCGTATAAAAACATGTGAAAATGTTCACAGGCCCAGACAACCGCAAGACTTTCTTACTCCTTCTGAGAGTACGCATTCTCTGTATCCGTAAGACTATGGCTGGCGTAAGCGACCACGTGACGTTGATCTGCGTCACTGTCATACTGAGCCAGGATGGCACCCAGCCCCACCGGATTGATGGTGGTGCTCACAGCGTCCTTGATTGTATTGAATGCGTGTTCGCATGCGGATGACACAGAAATTGTTGGCCTTGGCGAGTGAGTTCCTGGAGTGGGTAGCTGATGGTGGCATCGTCTTTAATGTAGCGGGCACAGTTGCCATTCCCAGGAAGGAGCGGAGGTCGCTGACGTCCTGTGGTTGTGGCGTGTCTGCGAGGGCAGACACTTTTTCGGGATATGGTTTCATGCCATCTTTGGAGAAAATGTGTCTGTAGAATTTGAGCGTGGACTTGTGGAATTCACACTTGTCCGGATTGAGTGTGAGGTTGGCATTAAGCAGGGCATGGCACACTCGGTCCAAGGCTTTGTCGTGCTCCACTTAGTTCTCCCCAAACACTAGGATGTCGTCGCTGTAGTTAAAGGCATTTAGGATGCCCTGAATGACCCTCCGAATGGCCTCTTGGAAGATCTCTGCTGCGGAGGATATTCCGAAGTTGAGGCGTTTATATCAGAATAGATCTTGATGGGTGGTGAAAGTGGTGATATAACGGTATTGTTCTTGTAGTTCCAATTGGAGGTATTCCTTGTTGATGTCCTGCTTTGAGAACACGGTTGCTCCATTGAGACGAGCAATCATACCACTGATATGAGGTCCAGGATGTCTCTCCCTCTCGATGGCTGTGTTCGGGGCACGCATGTCAACGCAGATTATCTTGACCTTTCTTAGGTACGACTACCACCGGAGACACCCATGGAGTGGGCCCTGTGGATCTTTCAATGATGTCCGTCCACAGTAGGTCTTAGAGTTCGTCATCCACTGCCTGTTGTAGATGAAATGGTACCTTTCTGTGGTGTTGCGCTATCGGGGACACCCGCTCATTAATGTGTAGTTTGACCTTGAATTGGTTGAGCTTCCCGAGGCCCTTGAATAGGTTTGCGAATTTGTTGACAATATCTGGGGAATCATCTACGGTGTACAACAGCTCGACAAGTTTGAGGCGCTCCGCTGTCGGCAAACTGGAGAGGCAATCTGCTGCATTGGGACCTTCAATCACATGGACATGTGCTTGGATCTATCGGTTTTTCTAAGTTAGAGTCGTGCGGAACTGTCCTAGGCAGGGTAGAGGTTTCCTGGACATCCAGGTGTAGACTCGAACAACTGCTGGTTCTAATTTTGGCTGGGGCTTCATGCTGTTATATTCCATGTCACAGATGTAGTTTAAAGATGCTCCTGAGTTCAGGACAAATTTGGCCGGCTGACTTCCTATTTGAATGTTCAGCCGTGGATTTTTTTTCAATCAGTCGGGATCCGACACCATGCAGACATATTCGTCACTGTCTTGTGACACAGGCGTGAAAGAGGACGATTCCCGAGACGTTGACTTCCAAGATTTACGTGAAACAGTTGAGTGAGTGCTTGACCTAGACGAGCTAGAGGAGCGACTTTCCCTCCCTCTAACTGCTCCGGCGTGGTGGCGGGTTTCTGAACTCGAATTGGCCATCGTTGTTTCCGACCGATGAGTTTGGCAGGTTGCTTCGAAGTGATTTTCTCTCCCACATCGATGGCATCATTGTCCTAAGGCAAGGCATTGTCCCGAGTGTGGGTAGTCTTGACCGCATCTGTAGCATTTTGAGGCGGGCCTATTTGTGTGATAGCTTTGGGCTCCATGGCGTGATGAGGTCGCTCGGGTCTTCTGCATCGGTCTTTCCAACTTGCGGTGGTCTGAATAGCGTTTCGAGTCCATGTGTGATTTCATCCGAAAGGCTTGCTATTTTTTCTCAGACTTGCTGGCTTCCATTCTCTTAGCGTGGTCTTCGGCCTGATACTCGTGAGTTCTTTGATCTCTTAAAGTGTGTAATGTTTCTTCAGCAGTCTGCGGCACAGTGATTCCGATTGGCAGCCCTCGATAATACGCAGTCGTAGGGCGTCTTCCGTGTTGAACGCGTCGAACTCGCAATACCGTGCTAGGCGCCGAATGCGAGCGATGAAGTCGTACATTGGTTCGTCCTTTTCTTGGGAGGCAAGGTTGAACGTGTACCAGTCGTAGTCTAGGTTGCGTTTATGTACGAACTTCCGATCTAGGGCTCCTTTCACATCCTCATATGAAATGGCAGTGGGGGCAGGTAGTTCTTTGATAATCTGCGCAATGTCCTTTCCTATCAGGTTTCGCAATGCTATGAGGTTCTGCTTGGAGTCTTGCACCTGGGACTCTGTCATAAAGTCCTCAAAGTCTTCTGCCCAGCTCTTCCATTTCGGCCCCATGCTGTTTCCAGATGTTAGTTCTAGGGGTTCTGGTGGGTGTAGGTAAGATATTCCCATCATCATCGGGTGCGGTTGTGGGACTTGCGGGGTGGACCCTGTGGCCTTTGGGCTCAAAGTATCAGGTTAACCAGGCATCTTGAGTGCATATGTGGGTTCACTTGACCTTTTAACCCCTTATTCCTATGAATTTCAGGGTTCTGTGAGGTTCTTTGCACTTGCCTGACCTCAAGATGGCCGCCGTAGCAGGAGCCAATGGAACCCTATGCCCAGCGCCTGACTTCAAAATGGCCGCTGATGGGGACACAGATCTTCTTTTGCCCACAAACTGCACTCACTTCTGGCATTTATTTTAGCAAGGGTAGTCGCTCTTCAGACTCACCCTTTTGCACGCTGCTGATCGTTGCTGCTGGCACCCCTGTGGCTCACCGTTTTCTGCGCGATTGCGATCGCGTCTTTTTTGCACCTTTTTGCGCTTCTCAGGCCGGTTCCTGGGCATAGGCAGACACACGCTGCAGTTACAGTGAGGGGGCAACGCAGTGGACCAGTATATCCCATCCTCGTTGCCAGTGTTCTATTTCAGGCCCCCTAGGACACTCTTCCGGTGCCCTTTGTCCCTCCCTATCCGTTTCTGCCTGCCCTGTACACAGACAGGGTCAGGCAGACGAGATGACACCTTGTGGTGCAGCTATGGATCTCTGGGCATCCTGCACCAAACAGCTATGGCAGGGCTTCTGCTCTGAGTAAACTGCTCCTCAGGGATAGTTCCAACATCTCTCTTTCTGCAGGCAAGGCAGACTCCTTTCTGAACCACACCCACAGTCACACCCACAGTCAGTGGCGGCTACCATGTACAGTGGTAGGGGTTGGGGCGCAATGTACAAAAAAAGAAAAAACATACTTTTCCCTGGGACTTGACGTTGTCCCACAGTCTTTTGGCAGGCTCCCACGTGGGTCCCAGCAAAATTCCCTCACTAATCTTTGTGCTGCTCTCACCTGGCTGAGAGCAGCGCCAGGATGGTGGGAGCGGCTTCTCTCAGTGCACCTAAGAGCACTGGAGCTCTGCACTTTCTGGCAGGCTGTCGCAAGACGGCAGGCCAAAGGGACATGTCCATTTTAAAGCACACAGCTCCCTGCTGCTGCCATTTAACAGCACTGGCCCGCCAATGCCGACATTTCGGAACAAGTGGCAGAAAAATAAAATGGTGATAAATAAACGTTATTACCATTTTATTTTTCAGCTATGGCCTGCGGGGCTCCTCTGCCCATACCAAGGAGCCGCCCCTGCCCGCAGTGCTATCATCAGATCACTGGAGACATTTTCAGGTGCTTTTCCCTCGACTGACTGGGAAGGCAGCTTTTAAAGACCCCGGCACTGGAACTCAGAGCATTCTCCAACATGCTGCAGCTTTTTGCATATGCAGGTCAGCGAGAAGTCTCCTGATGAGGGGTGTTACCACAAAACCAGTGCCACAGCACAGAAACGCGTCAGGCATGCCGAACTCAACACAAAAGCTGTTATTTGCATCGGCATGCCGGTTCCGTTCTTACCCTTTAAAAGACTGGTGCTAGCGGATGTCTGAGTGCGTCTTTGTTCCGGTGGGGAACTTTGGAGCTTTCATTATACACGGCGTTCCCCGGTCGCGAAAGGTGCACCACCCTACTAAGGTTGGGGGCCACGGGCTCTGTAGTTCCCATAGCCACCACGTGGGAAATTTGCTTGGGATATTGAACTGCACCCACATGCGGAGGCCCATTAGTGGGTTCGGAACTTTTTGGCAACAGCAATATTTACGTGCACCCATTAAGGTAGAGTTCGTTGATCCAGACTACAACACCCACAAGTCAATACGCTCAACAGAGAAGCCCATCGAAGTGTGAAGTTTTTCCTTGTGTGTGTATGGGTCAGAACAGCACGAAAGACTGTTGAAGCCTTTGATGAAGTGCGGCAGCACAGAAACGCGTCAGTCAGGTGGGGAAATTTGGAGCTTTTATATATATATATATATATATATATATATATATATATATATATATATATATATATATATATATATATATATATATATATATATATATATATATATATATATATATATATATATATATATATATATGGTAGCCAACGTCCTTTTGTGCCAAATCCTCAGCAAAAAAATGGTGCAGACCACAACGTGGAGTTCCAATAAAGTGCTTTATTGCAGAAGTATGTGCATCAATAAATTCAAGCAGCAAGTGCCCTGCGTGACGCGTTGAAACAGCGTTTTCATGGTCTTCATCACATTACGTGCTGGACCAGTGAAAATCATTATACAGTGATACAACTGATTAGGTGAAAATAAAACCACACCCTGTAGCAATAGAAATAAACAACATACTGTGTGGGATCCTTTGTTGATGTATCAGAAAATAGCTGTCTGGGATCTGTCATTAACGTGAAAAACAAACAGGATTAGTCCTCACGTATTCACAATTCAACCACATGGCGGTGGCGATCTGCCCGACATCCGTCCCCGCCCGCCACCCAATTCCCCCTCCATATTACTATGGCGGGGGGACCACGGAGGACAGAAAGACCGTCTGCCGCTTTTCCACCTGGTCGACAAGTTGACCGAGCGGAAAAGAGTTTAATATGGTGGCGGTGTCTGCTAGACACCGCTATCCATAATATTATGGGGGCGGACACATGCCTTTCCGTGGCATTGTATTTTTTAACTTTTATAAAAGGATCAATTGTGTTTTTTTGTTGTAGTATGTTTGCATTCCATATTGCAAGATTAGCACAGTACCTTGTGGCATTTTACAAATTTGTTATTCTGTAACCAAAGTTAGACACTATGTCTTTAATTATGCTGATTACAGAACACAATGCACGAACAAGTTTACAGTTTCTTAAAGGGTTAAAAAGGTAGGATGTTACTATTGAACTCCAACTCTTGTTACATGCTCTATAAGTGCCCTCAACAGTTTCAGCAGCACTTCATGTGATCAAGCCTCCGGCTAGAGGTGAAACGTGTCATGCAGGCTTGCTGGGTGTTGATTTTGTCAATGGAATAAAGCACTGAATTTGTGCACCAGAATTGGGTTTGGCTTGTTCGTCTTTGAAACAGTCAGCGTACAGGGATTGTAGACGTGTGGGCGTCGGACGAAGCACTTCGATATATATATATATATATATATATATATATATATATATATATATATATATATATATATATATATATATATATATATATATATCGGAAGGTGCTGCCTGTTGTGGAAAGAGCCACTAGACAGGTGGAAAGTACGCCAAACATCTTTAATGCAGGGAACAGCGGGGGCATTGCCTTTCAGCACAGAAATTTAGTCTGGATTCTGCTGAAGCGTTTTGTGATCTGGTCACTTCTTCAAAGGCTCCGGAACAGCATTAACAAAGGAAGTTGAAGTCTTTGTGTATTACCCAATTAGGCCTCCTGTTAACTGCTGCAATGATACAAAATTAAACACCTCAGTGGGTTGTGGTGGAAGACATTGAGTCCCCGCATGTACGCCTCATTCCTGCAAGAATGGCTCCTGTCTCCTTAGCGGTGGCGTCATTTTGGCGTCATCACAGGAATGCCGACCGGTATCAGGGCTCCCTCCGCGACCCAGGCTGGGCCGCTAGATACAAATCGGAAAGTGCTGCCTGTTGTAGAAAGAGCCACTAGACAGGTGGAAAGTACGCCAAACATCTTTCAAGCAGGGAACAGCGGGGGCATTGCCTTTCAGCACAGAAATATAGTCCAGATTCCGCCGACACGTTTCGTGATCTGGTCACTTCTTCAAAGGCTCCGGAACAGCATTAATGAAGGTAATTGTCAGTCCTTCATTTTATTCCTTCCCACCCATGTGGGTGTGGCTACCAAGCATCTTGGAAGTTCTTTGTGTATTACCCAAATAGGCCCCCTGTTAACTGCTGCAATGATGCAAAATTAAACACCTCAGTGGGTTGTGGTGGAAGACATCGAGTCCCCGCATGTATGCCTCATTCCTGCAAGAACGGCTCCTGTCTCCTTAGCGGTGTCGTCGTTTTGGCGTCATCACAGGAATGCCGACCGGCATCAGGGCTCCCTCCGCGACCCAGGCTGGGCCGCTAGATACAAATCTGAAGGTGCTGCCTGTTGTATAAAGAGCCACTAGACAGGTGGAAAGTACGCCAAACATCTTTAATGCAGGGAACAGCGGGGGCATTGCCTTTCAGCACAGAAATATAGTCTGGATTCCGCCGACACGTTTCGTGATCTGGTCACTTCTTCAAAGGCTCCGGAACAGCATTAACGAAGGTAATAGGCCCCCTGTTAACTGCTGCATGATGGTAGCCACAGTCCATTTGTGCCAAAACCTCAGCAAAAAAAAGGTGCAGATCACAACGTGGAGTTCCAATAAAGTGCTTTATTGCAGAAAGTGCCCTGCGTGACGCGTTAAAACAGCGTTTTCATGGTCTTGATCACATGACGTGCTGGACCAGTGAAAATCATTATATAGTGATACAACTGATTAGGTCAAAATAAAACCACACCCTGTAGCAATAGAAATAAACAACATACTGTGTGGGAGCCTATGTTAATATATCAGAAAATAGCTGTCTGGGATCTGTCATTAACATGAAAAACAAGAAGGATTAATCCTTACGTATTCACAATTCAACCACATGGCGGTGGCGATCTGCCCGACATCCATCCCTCCCCGCCACCCAATTCCCCCCGCCATATTACTATGGCGGGGGACCACGGTGAATAGAAAGACCGTCTTTCGCTTTTCCGCCCCGTCGACAAGTTGACCGGGCAGAAAAGAGTTTAATATGGTGGCGGTGTCTGCTAGACACCGCTATCCATATTAATATGGGGGCGGACACATGCCTTTCCGTGGCGGAAAGGCATGTGGGAATCTGTTGCGTGGGGGTGTCAGACTCCCGTGGTTTGCACATATTAAGCAGTCGCTGGTTCGTTTAGGACTGGATGAGTTGTGAGATCATCCAACTACTGCCTGTGCCAATCTCCCCAGGAAATTATTAAAGGCAAACTACGTGGAATACATACTATGTCAACTCCACAGCTCCCCCTGAACATAAAGATTAACTACAGATTTTTTAGAAATTAAATTGGCCTAGCTTTGAAGCGATTCTAGATGAAATTAAACCGGCAGCGGCGAAAAAGCTGTACCTCCAGTTCAGATATGGGACTCTTCCTCTTCGATGTTTTACTTACAAATGGGGTGATTTGCTAAGTGCAATCTGTCTTGTGTGTGATTCTGCTGAAGAGACTATTCTGCATGTTTTATTTATTTGTCTCGCCTATCAGAAGGCAAGGAAACGATGGTTGGTCCAGATTTGTAGCAATCTAGGTACTGGCTGTTGTTCTGAGGCTCTCAGGATACTGAAGTACGACACTCGTATCCCCATAGTGTACTCAGTTGTTTGGTTCCTATTTTCTATGTGGCGCATGCGCCGGACTTGCCTGAAAGCTTGAGTGCGAAGTCATTAGGCCTCCTTCTGTGTCGGATGTGAATAGTTTCATTGTATTAATCAATCAGTAGATGAACAATAAATATAATACCCTAGTTTGCTAGTTTTAAACAGGCCACGTTTCACACTAGATCAATTCAAGAGTGTTGTTGTTCATAGATTATAGTATTGAGAACTTTGATTCCCAGGTAGCATGTTCAAAGACTGATAGAATACAGGTCGTCCTTATTAGTATGTTTTAAAGGTAAATGATTTTAGGTCATTTATTTATTTATTAAGCACTTTTGCACTTCCCGACTATGGAGCATTATAGTCTGGCATGAACCGACCCTTGCCTTCTGCACTTTATTATATGATAAATTACCTCGATGTGTATCTTCTTCCTTTGTTATCGTTGCAAATTTTAAATGTATTGTTATGTTTTGTGACTGCATGTTTTAAGGTTATGTGAACCGAAATAAAGTCTTTTTGAAGAGAGGATACAACTGATTAGGTCAAAATAAAACCACACCCTGTAGCAATACAAATAAACAACATAATGTGTGAGAGCCATTGTTGATATATCAGAAAATAGCTGTCTGGGGTCTGTCATTAACATGAAAAACAAGGAGTATTAATCCTCACGTATTCACAATTCAACCACATTAAAATATATTAGAAATAAGAGCATTTTACCCTAGTAAAATTGTCATTAAGTTCCTCTAAGTAAAGCATTATAGAATTTAATATCAAATGTATGAAACAACCACCTCAAAGTATTAAAATCACTATTGCTAAAATGCATAAAGTGCTGAAAAATAAGGTGCAAGTGCCTAAAGATGTGCAAAATTAGTGTAAATCTCAACAATGACTCATCTTTTTTGAGAAAAGGTGCAGAAAAACAGCCTATGACTAGCCCTATGCATATACAGAATAAAGTGCCCTATCCACAAATAGCTGAGAAGGATTGTTAATAATAAACTAGGGACCCCATTAGGATGTTGGGCGGATCGCCACTGCCCACATGGCGGTGGCGATCCGCCCGCCACCCATTTTCCTCCGCCATATTACTATGGCGGTGGGACCACGGTGGACAGAAAGATCGTCTGACGCTTTTCCGCCCGGTCGACAAGTTTACCGGGCGGAAAAAAGTTTATTATGGTGGCAGTGTCTGCTAGACACTGCTTTCCATATTTTGATGGGGGCGGACACATGCAGGAATCTCTTGCCGGGGCCAGTTGCGGACCCCATGGGATTCTGGGGGTTGGGGGGTGCACATGGGGGGTACCTAGGGTACCCTCCTGCATTTCGAAGTACAATGTGGCAGGCACCGCCCGGTGCCTGTCACGTTCTGCATTGAATTGCATGAAGTGCATTTTTAGCATTGCGATTCAGCACCGCCCACCGCAATGTTAAAAATGCGGGAGGCGCCCGCCAGTGTGGCGGTGCATTCCAAATGGCCCCCAGTGGACCCCCGCCCTTATGGCGGGCGGTCCCTTTTTTACATCGGGATGGCGGGCGGACAAAGTCCGCCCTCCCTCCTAATGATCCCCTAAATGTCCATCTAGTACACACAATTGATCAATTCATATTGCACAAACATCCAAATACTGTTGATTTGGGCCAGTGCATAGTAAATCAGTGACTAGTGCAAACATAGTTGTCGATATTAATAGAATTACAGTCAACCCATTATACAGTACTTATGATTCAAAGAGCTTAAAACCAGTTAAAAAAAAAACTCCTAAAACCGAGTAAAACTAGGAAAACCCAGTAAAAGCTCAGTAAAAACAGAGTTAAAAACCTGTTAAAAAGCCACATAGATGTCACACAGAATAGCACTAAACAGACTTTACCAAGACACCAGTCTTATAAAAAATTATGTAGATCTTTTCCTGTATTAGAACCATTCTGCATCTTGGTGTCTAGCAGCATAATAAATTCAGATTCTAGCTGCCTTAGTCCCTTTTTCCCGATTCCCTCCTCTGATGGATTTAAGTACTGAACCAAAAACATAGTAACTCAAATCATTGATGTTGTTATTATGAATAAGTTTGAGGTGTCGAGCTACTAGATAATTTGGATCAGAGTTCATTTCTGCCAGTAAGTGTTGGAGTATTCTATTAAAAACTTGAAGATTTGTACTCTAACATACTGGAGATGACAAGTGCATTCCAGTATGTAGACTGCAAAATCAATCTTACAGCTGCACTTAAAAAATCCTGAACATGCCGACAAACAAGAGCTAGAGACAGTCACCTCAGGGCTAGATTTAACTAAAGCTTCTCTCATCGAGGGTGCTCGTATGAAGGGTAAACTAGGAAGCTCTGCCATTCTTTGTGACATAGTAATGTCTGATACTACTTGCGTACTTGTCTTTCATGATGACTATATGTTATGATTAATCTCACTGAGTTCATAGGTTCAGTACTGTACTCAGTGGTAGAAGCTTGAACAGGGAATAGACTGGTGGTAATGGCAGCTAGATATTTTGACTGTTGTTTTAATTTAATGCAGCTTTCACATCTTTAATTTAATAGCCCCTGGTACTGAAGCGTTCGAAGGCTGCTGACTAACAGTTCTCTAAATCAGCCTCAGAACAGCAAATATGCTGAAGTCTTAAAAACTCCCCATAGGGGATACTCTGAATAGGATGTTTAGGGTGGGAGCTACTCGCATGGAGTACAGAATTTCCAGCAGTCTTTTTTCTATGGAGTTTGGTCTGGATGGAGTTACCTTCAATATATAACTCTACATCTAAGAACTGCACTCTCTCCTGGCTTATGTCAGCTCTGAATTTTAAGTTCAGCATGTTGTTATTTATGGTGTCAATAAATTGACTAGCCGATTCATAAGATCCTTTCCAAAGTAAGCAGACATCATCAATAAATCTTCACCAATGGAGTGCACATGCATCACATATATCTTTATGGAGGGTCCTGAGGACATGCTCCTCCCACCAGTCAATGTGTACACACACATAGCTGGGAGAGAAGCATGTCCTCATCGCCACCCCACGCAACTATTGGTAAACCTCCCTATTGAACATAAAATAATTGCTAGTGAGACAAATCTCAATAATTTTTACAATCATCTTATTGTGTTCATATAAATGAATGCTGCACTTGCCCAAATACTCTCTTACTGCTGCCAGGCCATCAGAATGATAAATACTTGCATACAATGAATAGCCCTGGGCAAAGCACTATGCTATGCTCTCGTAGTTTGCGAAATTTGTGGTACTTCGCACTCTGCGATTCGCATTTAGCACAGTGCAAACACGCGTAGCGTAGCATATGAGTCATTTTTTGCTTGCTCGCGGTCCTCAACGTAAAGTTGGCGACTGCGAGCTAGAAAAATGACATCCCAGCAAGACTTTTTTCTCGTTCGCGATCAGCAACATCATGTTGCCGATAGCAAGCGTGGAAAATAAACCTCCCGGTGAGATTCTCAACGTGGGGAGTGCAGGTTTCTCATTGGGAGTGGTCGCGTATGCTTGTGACCGCTCGATATGAGAAACTATCAGTCCGCGTTGAGAAAGCTGCCGCTTGAGTACAAATCTACTTGAGCGGCAGAAAACTACCGCTTGCACTGTGCAAGATGCCTTTTGCAATTATTGCACAGTGCAGACAAGCATTCGGCACTGTACAATCATCGTGAACAGCATTTCCTACCGCACTACGCAGTTCGCGTAGTGCTACGCGTAGATCGCGTAGTGTGCAGTGCACTTTGCGTAGCTATGTGTAGCGCTACTACCCGAACTACACCCACGGTTAACAATGAACAAATGTCCATTACTATCAAGAGACAGTCTTTTTACCATTGTACTGCCTGTATTTTAGATAAAAAATGACCAGTGTCTCTGATGAAAGATGGGAGATGCTCAACAAACTCATGTAAAAAATAATCAACATATTTAGTTATGGGTTCTAAAATACTTTTTTGAGCTGATAATATAGGTCTCTCTGGTATTGGTGTTACATTCTTATGGACCTTCGGCATAAAATACAGTTTGGGAGTAATTGGATATGCGTTCTTTAAAAAGCAGAATTCATTCTTAGTCAATGGGCCCATTCGCTTCGCCTGGGCCAATTCCTTGAAAACACAATCCTTATTGTTTCTCAGCTCATTAAAGGAGGCTTTTCTGTAGCAGTCCCCATCATCTAAGTGATGTGAGACTTCCTCCAAGTAGAGGGCTCTTGGCCACAACACTATGTTGCCTTCCTTATCAGCCTTGTTGATGTTCAAATTGGTTTTCCCTAGCAATTTCCGAATGAGGTTAGAATACTGTGTCTCCAAGTGTCTTTTGTGTCTCCCATTTCTATTCAGCTTTTTTAAATCCTCAATTATGCAATCGCTAAAAACATCAATAGCCTCTTTTGGCATAAGGGGAATGAAGGTTGAAGGTGGTGGGAATGGACTATTAGGAGAACTGTTACAGGTAATTCCAATTTGCTGCAGTTCATCTTGAGAAGAATTAGACGCACTATTGTCCTCATTGGCCAAAGAATGCATCGACCTAAACGTGCTGATGTCAGAGATGTGTAATGTGGAAGAAGGTACTATTGACTGGATGATATTGGATGCTGATTCAGTTGCCTTATTTAATTGGAAGTGTTTTTGCAGCATCAATTCACGGATAAACGTAACCCGTTGCGTGCGCGCGTCGGCCAACGGCCGTCGCGAGCAGTACCTCAGTAGTGCTGCTCATGTCTGTGGGCCAACGCGGCCCCAACCACTCAATAGAACTCCCACACCGCGGCAGAATTTGCGCCACGGTTAAGGAGTTAAAAACATTCACCCTTGCTTGTGTGTACTTGAAGCCATTGAAGGGACAGAAAGACCAGCCAAGAGATAATAACTGCTTTTCTGCAGTGGATAAAACAGTGTCCAATAAATTGATGACTTTGTTGTCTACTTTGCTTATTGCTTCGGCCATTTCTTTGCTTTCCTGCCCCTGCCTCTGCCATTGTATCCTAAGTTTGCGCCTCTGTCTTCTGTGTTGGTTTCTCCTTCTCCTTTTTTTCCACAGGATTGTGCAGTCGCAGGGTTTGGCTGTGGTCTTCCAATAAAAAATTCAATTTCTCTCCTGGAGTGAAATTTGTAGGCAATTGTGCGGACACATTGGTGCCCCTGCTGTCATTTGAATCATTGCTGCTATCTATTGAGCTGGTCTCTGAGTATGTAGGTTCAGAGCCTGGTTGGTCAGGAGTTGCAAGAGAAGGGATTATGGTAGTGAGTGCTTTTCTCTTGACTTTGTCAAACTTTTTAGAAAAAGTAAAAATTCTCCCAGTTTTATAATCAAGCTTATCTCTAGCAAATTTAAAGATTTTTCTTGCTTTTATGGTGTCTTCATGTATACTTATGCGTGCTTTGATCTCCTCACAACATTTTTTGATCTGCTCTTTTGATTTGCTTGCTTCAAGCTGACCATTCACTGCTTCAGTGTCCTTTAAGATTTCCACCCTATCAATCTTGGCATATTTGATAAGGATTGACAACATGTTCACAGATGCCTCCAGGTTGTTGGTTGCCCACTCCTTTAACATAAGGGGATTAGGATTTTCGAATGATGGAGCAATCATTACTCTTAATCCTCGTAGGACCCTTCCTGCTTCTTTATATGTTTCTAAAGTCTTCTTTTCCCACCATTTTGTCATCTCTGTGTGTAGCAGTTTTTTGAATTTCTTTAATAAAGTTTTGACATCATTGTTAATGTTTGGGTTAAAATTCCGGCCCCTCTGTGTTTCCTCAACTTCAGGTAGGTTTTGAGATAGGGCATCAGCCACGGCCTCTCGTCCATCAGTGCCTCCACTGTTGATATCATAATGACAATTACGATGCTCTGCAAATATTTTTAATGCACAGTAGTGTTGTTGGGTATATTGCGTTTTCAATACGCTTTGCACATTGAATTCTCCTCCACTATCCTTGCCCACCACAAAGTCTAGGAAATGAACTGGTGAACCGCTTACAGCTCGGAGACTAGTATGGCTCCTTGGCGTCCTCCGACTCCTCTGGTGCTACCCAAAGCTCCGTGAGGAAACTAGTCCAGCGATCGAGTATTTCAGAATGCGGGGCTGACTCGGTTAATACTCCTTCAGGGTTACACACAAAATCGTGGCCGCCATGTCAGCTGTATGCCGGTCAGCCGCAAATTGGAGGGAGTGTCCACAAAGACGAAGACAACAGTACTCCATCAAAAGTATGTAAGGTTTCACAGTCCTTTTTGTGAAATCCTCAGCAAATAGGTGTGGACCACAACGTGAAGTTCCAATAAAATGCTTCATTTTAGAAGTATGTCCATTGATACATTCAAGCAGCAAGTGCCCAGCCTGACTCGCTTCGACCGCTTTTTCACGGTCTTGATCACATGACGTGCTGGACCAGTGAAAATCATTATATAGTGATACAACTGATTAGGTCTCAATAAAATCACAACCTTTAGCAATAGAAATAAACAACATAGTGTGTGGGTACCATTGCTGATATTTCAGAAAATAGCTGCCTGGGGTCTGTCATTAACATAAAAAACAAGAAGAATTAATCCTCACATTTCACAATTCAACCACATTAAAATGTATTAGAAATAAGAACATTTTATCCTCCTAAAATAGTCATTAAGTTCTTCTAAATAAAGTGTCATTAAATGTAATATCTAATGTATGAAACAGCCACCTCAAAGTATTAAAATGTTATGTTATGTTAGTGGGTTTTATAAAGCGCAACAGCTGCCCCAGCAAAGAGGTCGTCCCGGCCCAGAACAGCAATGAGGTGATCAAGATCAGAGAGGGCCCAGGGAGACCTACGGAGTGGGGAAGAGAAAGGTTTTTAAGGCTTTCCTGAAATCAAGGTGATTATTAAGCCCCTGAATGTGGGCGGCAGCGATTTCCAAAGCATGGCTCCTCTGTTCCGGAAAGATCGACCTCCAGCACGAACCCTCCTGACTCGGGGGACCACCACCAGGTGTTGTCGCATGGAGCGGAGCTGGGGGGAGGGAACATAGGGTAGAAGCAAGTCGGTCAAAAAATTCAGAGATGCAAGTTTCAGTACTTTAAAGACTATACAGAGAGCCTTAAACTCAATCCACCTAGCCACAGGCAGCCAGTGGAGACGGCGAATGGTGCTTGTCACTGAGCAGGCTCAACGCAGACCAAGGAGAGATCTTGCAACCGCATTCTGAACTCTCTCTAGCCTATGTATTTCTGTCTTGCTCGCTCCCAGATACAGTGAGCTGGCGTAATCGAGTCTCGACATAATCAGGGCCTGGATGATGATATGCATGGTAGGGGCATCAAAGAAGCCCAGGATGGGTTTGAGTCCTTGCAACAATTCAAAGCAAAGGAAATTCAAAGCAAGTTCCTGCCACCTTTTTAGTTTGAGTCTGGAAGTTAAGAAAAGCATCCATCCAGACCCTAAGTTCTTCACTGCCTGCTTGGGGGCGGGGCAGTGCCTAGGCTCTTGGGCCACCAGAGCTCATTCCAAAGGCCATGGTCCAACACCTCCAATTGTTAGCATTCAGTTGGGGACAGTTGGCTGGCATCCACTCAGCGACTGCCCGCAAGATCCCCTTGGAATTTAAAAGCGTCTTGCTTGGAGTCGCTCGAGAGAGCCACCACCGACTGTGTGTGGTTGGCATATGAGACCATGGTCAATCCTCTGCTCTTGGCTACTACGGCCAGGGGTTTTGAGTAAAGTTTGCTAAAATGCATAAAGTGATGAAAAATAAAGTGCAAGTGCCTAAAGATGTGCAAAATAAGTGCAAATCTCAACATTGACTCATCTTTGTTGATAAAAGGTGCAGAAAAACAGCCTGTGATTAGCCCTATGCATATAGAGAATAAAATATATATAAATAAATATTTGTGATGACTTTTTTAACACAGTACAAGAAGAAATGGTCCCAGTGGAAACAAAATGAAAACATTGATTTTAACTGTGCTGTTAAATTAATTACAAACAATCCTTAGCATGTTAAACACATTTAATCATATTAAACACATGTTAGCATGTTCAAAACACAGCACATGGCTCAGTAAAGTTATACAGAGGTGCCCCAGAAAAAGGGAAGGGCAGGACTTGTGCAGTAATGTGCAAAAGTAAAGGTGAGTGAGAAAAGGAGGTCAGTGACTAATATATACATCAAAAAAACATTAATGGCCTATCCAGCCTTAAATGAGGCTACAAAACATTTTACAAAACCATAATGTTAAGTTTGGCTCAGTGAAGTTATCACTGTTGTCCACATTTGGCACACAGAGTGGAGTTGTCGACGTTTCAACCCAATGGTAGTGTTGAGAAATCTAAATTCTTATGGGAGGGTCTTCATCAGGACTGTATGGGGCACCTAAGAGTAATTAAAATGACCTTTTGTGTATTCAGGCAATAGAAAAACAATAGAAAAATTAAATGTTATAATTTAATGGCTATTTGAAATTATCCTGTGTCCACCAATGTCTTCGGTGGAAAAATGGTCACGCAAAGCCCGTGGGCTCCATGGACGGAGAGGGATTCTGAATGGCCATCTGAAAGAAGAATTATGAAGCCATCAGTGATGCATGAAAAAGGGAGTATAATTCAATTTAACCGCTCGTCATTAGTAGCGAAGAGAAAAATACACTTACTCCTCTTGTTAGCTTATTTCTAATTCTTTTGTGGTTAGGGCAAAATTAAATCAAGATGCTCCTTTTATCTATAGAAGAAAAGTAAAATGAGAGTAACTAGCCTCTCCGCCAACATCAAAATAGACTAAAGTGGGGGGAGAACAAACCTACATCCTCGTAAAAAATGTGTCCATACGCTGACTCGAAAATGGGGAACTAGGCGCGTTCTGACTAAATACCGGCTGTTAAAGCCGGGAATGCGCACGCACTACATTCTCAGGACAGTCGCTAAGTGCAGTCTCGCCTGGTGGAGAAACTGAAGGGCATATTATCAAGCAGGGCATTAAATTATTGCCATTTTAGCGGCAGAAAACTGCCGCTACAGCTGCGGTAATGGGTTTGGTACTATGGCCTTTTGAATTCCAATAGAAACCCATGTTCTGGTGTGAAAATGGGCTTCTATTGGAATTCTCCAGGATCTCTCTGGGTGAAAGAAGACCACTGGTAGAATGTGGTTCGGCCACAAAGGTATTAGTGCGTAATTACTTCTGTGGTAATTGTTCACACCCGAGATTAAAAAATTAAAGCAGGATTGTAATAAATTGGAGCAAGGCTGGTGCCAGTAATTATGCCCTTTGGCGAAACTTTGGGAAACTATCCAACGCAAGTTAGGAATTTCTCTGGATAGTTAATCTAAGTTTAATAATTGATTACAAAAGTAATGCAAACATGACAGAAAGCATTAGTACATTTTATGATGGGCCCATTTGTTTTTCCTTTGCCCATAAATATACCAGAGGCTAGGCCGCAATTACTGAACTCATAATATAAGCAGCATCACAAATATGATTATTGCATTTGCTCTAACAACAGTAAGGAAACAAGCTCTTTGCCTTAACTATTTGAATTTAAAACTATTTTCCAGCCAGGGAAAGACAAATGAGCCCTCTAGCTCACATGAAATCTGAGATTAATGAATTTAGTCCAATGCTGCGTAGACGAAATGATAATGCCATATTTTATCTGTGTGTTTATACACAGATTATATATTGCGCACTGTTTGCATTGGGTAATGGCTCTGCAACTCCAAATAGATATTTAATGTGTATTTATGGTCCTTTATTTATGTAGCTCTTCAGCTAAGATATTACAACGCTTCCAGAAGGATGAAAGCGATATCACAACAGCTATTTTGTGAAAGGAAATTCAAATATGTAAACCAGAAACTGGGCTGCGAATTAGACCTTTATTTCTTACCAAACGTTTCACATCATTCGGCTGATGGTAAACATCCATCAAGCATTCTTTTTGGGTTAAAAATAAAAGCAGCTCCTCATTTTCAAAGATGACTTGAGCTCTGAAGCGAAGCATTCCTATTATGATGTAAGGGTCAGAGTGGCATTAGACCATAGAATGTCAGGTAGATAGACACACAGACATAAAAATGTGTGTGCGTGCATGCGTACGTGTGTGTATGTTACCCAGTGGTGGTTGCCACTGGGTAGATATAATTAGAAGGCCTGGGCGGTAAATTCCCTTGCACTCGTGGAATTTGCAGAATTTGGGTAATTTTGTGTTCCGTGGAGAACGTGGAATAGCCAAAAATTCCGCGATCCGCAGCTTTGCAGAATTTTTTTCTTGTTAGCGCTTTCAAAATGCGTGTTCGCCTGAAATTGCCCCCGAGCATGCAAACAGCGTTCACAAACAGGAAAAAGCATCGCAAATGGGCGGAACAAGCAATTCTGCATGTTTGCGGAACTCGGCGTGCTCGCAGAGATTTTTTATCATTTTGCGGAGCTTTGAGGAGCGCGACTTCGCAAATTCCGCACACCCTTAAATTAGTTAGGACTGAATTTCCAGAGGAAAACCATTTTTGGTTTGTTAATAAATTTTGCGTTGTTTGACAAATATTTTGTTTGGCAAAACTTCACAAAACGTTCCCCCAAAAATATTCTTTCTCCTCAGCTCCTTTCTGGAAAGTTTAGGGGTGGTCCATCAAGTAGGCTAAATAAAAGGGGCGATCCCAAAACGCCCTTTCCCTATTAATTTTTCCATAGAAAAATTAGACAAAGCTACAGCCAAAACTGCTGAACGAAATAACACTACATTTGGCGAATAGCAAGATGATGGTTCCACAAGTGTGATTTTTGAGAAATGAATGCCCATAAAATGTATATATGTCGTGCCACAGAGAATACCAGACAGATCAGTGGATCCACAAGTTCAACTATGCCCTGTGATTGGCTGGCCGCGACCTGAAGGAAAAGTTGCAGACATCTAAGGATTCAGGACTCAAATCCAAGGGATTCCCACCCCCCCAAAAATTAGGGGTTGTAAGTTTGCGTGGGTTTTGGCACCTGCAAGGGGGGTGCAGGTGTACTTAGAGCTGTTATTCAGTTTATGTTGCACAACTTCTAGGTGGGACCACCTGGCGTTGTTTAGCCCTGGGCGTAGTTTGCTTAGTATCGCTACGCGTAGCTACGCAAAGTGCACTTCGCACTACGCAAGCTACGAGTAGCTACGCGAACAGGGAAAGGTAGGGAAAATGCTGTTCGCATTGATTGCTCAGTGCCGGTTGCTTGTCAGCACTGTGCAATCATTGCAAATTTAAAAGAAAAAAGTCCCTGAGCTTAAGGATACACCTTACGTTGTCATACAGCCAGCCAGAATTTATTGTGAAAGGCAGTACTTGACCTAAAAGTTAAAATGTAGTTTCTAACGTCAGTATACATCAGGACTCTGCGAGAAGTTAATTTTAATTGCGGCATTTTCTTTTTAGTGATTTTAAAAAAAAAACGTCCTGAAGAAGGTGTACCTATCCACACAAGACACCGAAACGTTGCGTCGACTCTTGTTTTTTTTATTGTATATTGTTGTATAATTATGAAATGTTAGAATCATGTATTGTGAAGCTAAGTTATGTCATTTATAAGAAATAAACTGATGATTTTAACTGTTTGTTCATAGTAGATTGTTTTTCATTGTTGCATGGTTTTATTGTATTGAACACAGAGTTCCCAAACTGACGTTAGCCACTATTTAGTGAAAAAATATAGCTCTAACTGGACTGTACGGTTATTCTTTAGGTCAAATACTGCCTTTCACAATAAATTCTGTCTGGCTGTATGACGATGTAAGGTATATCCTTAAGCTCAGGGACTTTTTTCTTTTAAACTTGTCCACCCTGTCCCATATTGGTTCAGAGTGTACCTCCCTTTTTGGTTTTGGCAATCATTGCAAATGGCATCTTGCACAGCGCAAGCGGTCGTTTTCTGCCATTCGAGTAGATTTGCACTCGAGAGGCAGCTTTCTCAACGCAGACTTGTAGTTTCTCATCGCGAGCGGTCGCGAGCATAAGCGACCACTCTTAATGAGAAACTTGACCTCCCCGCGTTGAGAATCTCGCTGGGAGGTTTATTTTCCACGCTCACAATCGGCAACTTGATGTTGCTTATCGCGAACCAGGAAGAAGTCTCGTCGGGATGTTGATTTTGCTCGCTCGCAGATGCCAACTTAACGTTGAGGACCGCGAGCAAGCAAAAAATTCTTGCTAAGCTACACGCTTTTGCACGATGTTACGTACAATTCGCGTAGCGCGTAGTAGTGCAAACTACACATGCTCCGCGAGCGTAGCATAGTAGTACGCCCAGGCCTAGAGTTGTTGCACAACCACCGGGACCTGATGGTGTGATTATCAGTGCTGTCATGCTTAATTCAGTGAGTGTCCACAAAATAAGGACAAGCCTTATTGGCTTGCTGAAAAATTTGGCCAACCTGAAGTTTTTTTTTTCAAATACCACACCTGTGGAGAAACACAGGATCCTGATAATGAGTTTACCTAAAGGCCTTGTTACGGAGTTAGCTGATCGTAACTCTTGGGGTTGAGTGTTTGCACTGGTATATTTGATGTGTTTCGGCACCCCCTCAATGACCATTCTCCCTTCCATGATAAAATGTGTTCAGGATGAACATGGGGCGAGACGGCACTTGAGTTGGCAATGAGACTGGTCGGAGTGTTTGATATTGTTAGCGATATGATCCTTGATAATGTTAAGGTTGATACAGTGAGCTTGCAGGAGGTGCAATGCTTGGAGACTGTTGCAGACACAGACAAACAGTGCGAACTGCCAAAGATTATTGCTACTGCTCATAAAACCTTAGGACGCAATAGTCTGGGAATTAAGCCTTTTACTCAACATCAATCTCAGCAGGAAGCCCAACCTGAGAAGGATGGGTGTCCTTTCTTTCCTAAAAAACTGGAAGAACAAAAAACAGGGGCAGCAGCAACAGAAGTGCTAGTTCACCGACACCCGAATCTTCTGAGCGAACTTATTATAGGCACGATTGGGCGAAAATTAAATCTCCTTATCGATTTTAAATCCCTGATCACTGCCCTCCTCATTCTTTACAGGACTCATCGGACTCTCGAGTTGGTGGAAGGGAGCATCAGGATCGCGGCAAAGGTGCAGCCACTCAACAGGGACGGGATCCAGCACGCCAGTTTGACATGAAGGCCAAACAAGAGGGACTGCCTCAATTTGTACCCCGTATAAAAAGAAAAAAGTTGCTTCTTTAACAGTGAAATATACCTCAGACGGTGAGGACACTACTCCTAGACTGGCGATGGGAAGTAACTCTGCTCGACACTGCAGTAGGTGTTACCATTGTGTGGGAGGCACTGCGTCCCTGTCTGGAGGCGAGAGCAACTGATACGGTTATTAAAGTAGAAAAAGCAGATACTCGAGTTGCTCCCCCAGATAGACTCTATGAAACGGTCCTCCAAATTGAGGGTGATATACAGCGTATAATTACAGTGGTTTTCTGGAAAAATCCCACCTCCTCATATGACATTTTGTTAGCGAAGGCAGATTGGCCTCCACTGTTTGTTTTGGCTGCTTCTAGAGTGGAGGACATGATACTTCTGAGTTTTTCACCATACGTCCCTGAAGAAGCTAAACAGGCTTACGCATCTGATTGGGATTTGGCGCTTGCCCCGGCGGTGTACCGCAATCATGTTCACTGGGATAGAGATTCGCTGGCATATGAGATTTCATTACGGTCAATGCCACAACCGCAATAATAATCAGGCAGGAGGCTAAAGCTCATGTTTGTACATTCTGACTCAGTTGGAATATCAGGGTGTAATTGAACCCTGTGTATCGCCTATGAATAATCCTCTTTTTTCTGTATCAAAACCCGACGGTTCGTATTGCATTATATTAGATTATCGAGCTTTGAATAGTCATTGTTGTACGTTTACGGTACAGAACACACACAGCTCCGCTCCAGTGAACAGCATTGTTCATAAAAAACATAAGATGACACTGGATATGTCCAATGGTTTCTACAGTCACAACTTGGCTACTGAGAGCCATGTCTTGACAGCATTTACCCCAATGGAAATCAGAAAAAATTGACACGTTTGCCTATGGGGGCTAAGAACAGCCCCAGTGCTTTGCTGCATGTATTGTGTCGCTGTTGTACAGCATAGACCCGGATGCGTTCTAGTACGTTGATGATTTTTATCTGATAGACGACAGACTGATACCGCATCTAGTCCAAGTCCCCCAAATTATTTTGTCGTTTGCCGACTACGAATACAAATTTAATTTTGCTAAATCACACATTTCCTTGCTTTGCGTTGCTCTTCCTGGGCTACGAGTGCAACAATGAAGACAGGGGGTTAGCCCCCCACTTCCTTGAGAAATGTTCACAATTGCAACCTCCGTCTACACTGAAGAAGCTTCAGTCTTTGCTGGGATTTTTACACTTCGGGAGGACATACTTTCCCAATTATGACCAGCCTATCCGACCGCTCTATGCATTGATATCACCTACATATACTTCTGCCTCCTGGCTACTGGAACATACCTCTATTCTACAATCTTTGAAGTCTGATCTGCGAGAGACCAACTTCTTGTTGATACGTGATAATTCTAAAAACCTAGTCATGCGTATAGTACCCGGGACGGTGGGTTTCATGAACTTAACGTTCAACGAAGGTGTCTAGAGAGCGTTGCTTCTTTGTACTTTTTTTATACTTTTTTTTGCCCACTTGGGCAGAGTTGTTGTTTTTTTAATCAAATGAAGTTGTTATGTTGATTTGATTTGACGGTGGTAAATAACAGCACACTTTTAGAGAGCCCACTTGGGCAGAATTGAAATAATTGTGAAATATATCGACTGACCACACTGTTGGAAATAACACCTATTGATTCCCACATTGAATGTGTCTGGTGGAATTACATCATCTGTTTGCGGCATTACTCGGCGTTAGAATGCATTGTATAATCTAATACTGGTTGTACAATGGAAAGAAACAAAGCTTTTTCACTGTATACCTTTATTGAAACTTTGTTTATGCCTTCTGTCGTATTTCTAAAACACCATTACAAAATGGCCACCAATATCAGAGTGTAGAGACTTTTTATGTATTATTTGCACTATATGTAAAGCAATGTTACAGATAGCTCTTTGACCCGTGACCAAGGTGCTTGGCACTTAAACGTGTCGGTCATGTTATTTGCTTGCACCTCTCAATCAACTTCACGCTGTAAAAAAAATTCCTGGGCTCGAGCGATTCTTTGTTCACCATTGGCGGAATCAGAGTTTGATATATATATATAAGAATGGGCAGCAAACAACTTGGAAGCTAGCATGAACATGTTGTGTATACTTATCAAGTATGCGGAGATAGATCGTAATGAAATCCTTAAATAAATACAAAAAATTAACCAAGAACTTGATATACATGAAAATAAAGAATTCATCAAAAAACAAAGAGAGGAGATTAATGGTCATTTGGCAAAACATGAAGAGACAATAAGAACAAGAAAACAATATAAATTTGCAAGGGACAAACAAGACTATGAGGCGGGAAAAATCTTTACGTTTGCCTGAAAGTTTGACACCGCAAAAAGACAGGCGTTAATTTCCAAAAATTCTGCTGCACCCAAACAAAATATACCCGATGAAGTAATGTCAGATGTTGAAACTAGTTCTGCAGCTAGCAGCACTGAGTAGGAAGATGGAGGTTTGAATATGTAAAACAATCAAACTCTTACAAGATATACCCCATCAGAAGAACAGTTTTTTTAGTTGAGGATCGTCGGCAAACACTTAGTCCTTGACTGAAACAACAGCCGAAAGCAACCGACCGCAGGAGACAAAGAAGGAAAGCAAAAGGGCGAGGATTCGCCAAGAGAAGCAGGGGAAAGAAATGGTGAAAAATACAACAAAAGCAAGTATTCCTGATAACATGGTGGTCAATTTATCTGATGCAGTGTTAACCAAAGCAGAAGCCCAATTGCTATCTCTTACTGCCTGAAAAACTCCTTTAATTATGTGAAATCTCGAATTGATGTCTTCAAATTAATTCGAAAATTAAAGTTAAAAAAACATTTCAAATTAAATGAAGCACAGAAGCAAGCAACTAAAATAATGGACCAGATGCGTCCAACAAACTCATTCCAAGCGGCTGATGCAAGTGTTTTAAAAACAGTCAACGCGTTAGCCAGAGACAATGATGAGAATGTGCTACCTACGCAAGAAGAATTGTTATTGATGGGTATAAAAGGTAATCTCTCTTGCACCAGCCATTTCAAACCCCCATCTAACTTTATGCCGCTAATGCGCAAAGACGCGATAGATACTTTCAATGACATGGTTATTGAAGATCTGAAAAAATTACAACACACTACTTCGCTTAAAAAAAGAGATTCAAGTATATAGAAAAACAGTATGCCAAATTAATGCAGTGATTAAAATTGACTCTAATCTTATCATAAGTAAAGCGGATAAGGGGGGTAACATTGTCATCTGGCCTCGCACTTTATATCTTGAAGAAGCAGAGTGGCACCTTGGAAACAACACATGTTATAAGAAGAGTTCTTATTCTGATATTCGTTGCTTCAAAGAAATGGTTAATAAAGAGTTAAACCAATGGAAAAGAGAAGGATTATTGAGCAAACAAGAACAAAACTTTGTAAAAAATTAATTTCCATTGATACCAACCCTGTATTTCATTCCGAAAATACATAACAGGACGTCCCATTATATCGGCCCAACGAAGCCTTTTGGAACCACTATCTAAATATGTGGACCATTTTCTTCCCGATTTTGTGGAAAATGTACCCTCCTATATAAAAGACACCGGTCACTTCCTGTCTAAATTAAATGACATAGAATGGAAAGACGATTGCATTCTTATTGTTATGAACAATTATACTCTGTACACCAGTATACATCATACAGATGGCCTCAAAGCTGTTAACTATTTTCTAGACAAACGCCATATTAATTATCGTGATCACAACTGCATGCTTGTTAAAATGATAAAGATGTGTCTGGAAAATAATTATTTCCTTTTCAGTAAGGATGTCTACCAACAACTGAGGGGTGAGGCCATGGGGGCATGTTTCTCCCCAAGTTACACATGCTTGCATGTCTGATAGTTGGAGGAACATGTCCTCAGGGGCACCCATTGGGTGTTGTATGATTCTCATGTGGTGGAGTACTGGAGATTTATAGATGATGTCTGTATGATTTGGAAGGGTACTCCGGAGTCAGCTTTGGAATTTGTTAAAACTATCAATAAAAATGACTTAAATCTTACATTTACAGCTGACATCAGCAAGACATGTGTCCAATTTTAAGATGTTGAGGTATATATCAATGACAGCAATCTACACACTAAATTATATAGGAAGAAAACTGCAGGTAATGTTATTCTACATGCGAGCAGTGCGCACCCTGGCCACCTAATTAAAAGCATACCATATGGTGAGTTTTTAAGGATGCAGAGAATTTGCAGCTCAGACAATGACTTAATAGAATGCCAAACTCAGGCCACAATAGATTTGTAGCACGAGGATACTGTCCTACTCTATTGGAAGAAGCCAGGTCTAGAGCCAATAGCCATACCAGAGAAGAATGTCTTCCTAATACCATCAAATCTAGAAATAGAGAATTGAACAGCAGCAACACTGATCCCAATTACATTACATAGCAGATTAGATTGATCACAACTTTTAACAAAGAAGAGAAGAAAGTAAGGGGGATAGTGAATAATCATTGGCCTATCCTCAAACAGATATCACTCTAGCACCACTTTTACCAGATCAGTCTCTTATCACCTTTAAAAATGCCCCCTTGATGAGGGACTCTTTAGTTAAATCTAGCCCTGATGTGGTTACTTCAAAAAATTGGCTATCAACCAAAACAGGCTTCCACAAATGCATATCCTGTCGTGCATGTAAATTTGGTTTAAATACCACTGAATATCTAACTGCTTTAGATCCAACCCTTGTTAAATCCATGGGTTGTTCTCTTGCCTTACTGAATATGCTATATACGTTTTGGAGTATAGCTGCAAACTAAAATATGCGTGCAGTACAAAACTACAGGCATTCAATAGAATTCTGCAGCATTTGCGAGCTATTGTAAATTCAGATGAAAATTATCCAGTAGCTCGCCATTTTAAATTAGTACACAGCAAGAACCTCAACGATCTCAGTTACTTTATCATTGACTCAGGTCCAAAAAATCCCAGAGGAGGAAATAGGGAAAAACAATTGAGACAACTTGAATCCAAATACATCCTTCTATATACATATTTATATTACCTACTGGCGATCGCCAGTAGGTAGTTATAGTTAGGACCTAGTTTCCATAGGAAATCCGCAACATTCTATTTGGAATAACTTTGGCGCCGGTCGACGAATCTTCGCGAAATTCTCCAAGAAAATGGCCTGCTCCGCTCCTTCCCTGAAAGTTTGGGGGTGATTCGTGAAGCGGGGCTGAGTAAAAAGGGGGGTCCCTAAACGTGTTTTCCCCATGCAATTTTCCATAGGGACCGGCTCGAACGGCTGAACGGAATTACACCAAATTTGGCAGAGAGGTAGAGTTTGGTTTGCAGATTGTGCTTTTTGTTAAATGGTGTAAATCGGTTCCGTAGTTTCTGAGAAAATTACAAGTGAAATCATAGCGATATCTAGAGACAGAGTTCTACACGCGGACTGAGAACCCCTAAATTACGAGCACGAGCTGCATGCTGATTGGCTGTCGAGTGAATGTCAACACTCCTAACCAGGAAGTGTTGGCAGCCATCTTGTTTTGTCGCGAGAACCGAGTCACAAGAAAACAGTAAAACAAAGTTGAGAAATTAGGAAAGGGGGCAGAGTAGAAACATTATGACCCTCTAGGCTTGCTAAGGGAGTCGTACATGGATGTTTAGGCTCTATTTCTTTTTTAAAAAGAAAAATCGCGGGGTACTCGTGCAGTACTCGTACGAGGTGGAAAAGGTGAAAAAAAACTAGAAGTCCGTTTTATTCATTAGGTCCCGGGGGGCAAATTACGGGGGCATTTTCTTCCCATAATGGGGGCTTGTAAGGTGCCCGAGCACTGGGGATCGCCACTCGTATGGTTTTATTCTTGAAGTATGCGGGGGGGGTTACGGTTCTACTCCCCGCAGTCTCCGGAAGCGGCACCCCTGGGGGCTTTTAAAAAAATATATGTTTTGAGCTCTCCCTCCCTCTCTCCCGTACACGTGGCGGTGAACACCATCTTTCTGGGGAAGTAATATGTAAAATGACCTTCCAGCTCCGGGTACCTGCACTGTCTGAGTTTTTTTATTAATTTTGGGAGGGCGTCGCGCGGCCCCCTTAGTGGAACCATTGATGGTCCTGGGGAGCACCATTTCTCAGGGCCGGCTCTTGCAGTGTGTCGGGGTGCGTACTCCTGGGACACTGCTGTTGGTATGGTAGGGTGGTACCGTCGCCGCTCCCACTTTATCCCAGCAAACCGTTTATCTATTTGAAAGAGAGAGCAAGTTAATCTGCTCTCTCTTTCAAGCAGGAAAAGAGATTGGTAGGTTATGGGGAGCCATCTGGGATCATGGGGGCATTGGGGCTAAAAGGAAAAAAAAAGAGGGCTATATTATCAAGCAAAGGCGATACATTTTCGACGCTTTTATCGGCAGGAAACTGCCGCTAAAGCGGCGATAATGGGCTTGATAATATGGCCTTGTGAATTCCCATAGAAGCCCAGGTTAACACCATAACCTGGGCTTCTATGGGAATTCACAAGGGCATATTATCAAGCCCATTATCGGCAATTTCCTGCCGATAAAAGCGGCGATAATGTATCGCCTTTGCTTGATAATATGGTTCATGGTTCTTTTTGAGAACTAAAAGGCATTTTATCAAGGACTGGTGATAAAATGATCGCCTTTTTATCGGCATGAAACTGCCGTGGAAACACGCCGAACTCAGCGCCCTTCTGAAAAAACCCACAGCTGACCCCACCAAACTCAAAAACTACCGCCCCATCTCGCTCCTCCCATTCCCGGCCAAAGTCATCGAGAAACTGTCAACAACCAGCTCGCCGCCTTCCTCGAAGCCAACAAATCCCTCGACTCCTCACAGTCCGGCTTCCGAGCCAAACACAGTACTGAGACCGCACTCATCGCAGCAACAGACGACATCCGAACTCTACTGGACAATGGAAACACAGTCGCCCTCATCCTCCTCGACCTCTCCGCAGCCTTCGACACAGTCTGTCATAACACCCTGTTACAACGACTTAGAAAAATCGGAATCCAAGGAAAAGCACTGGAATGGATCACTTCTTTCCTTGCCGGAATAACTCAGAGAGTACGCCTCCCACCATTCAAGTCAGAGGCCACTGAAGTCATCTGCGGCGTGCCACAAGGATCTTCACTCAGCCCCACCCTCTTCAACGTATACATGAGCCCCCTCGCGACCATCGGACGCCAACACAACCTCAACATCATCTCCTACGCTGATGACACTCAACTGATCCTCTCACTCACCAAAGACCCAAACATCGCCAAAACCAACCTACATGAAGGAATGAAAGAGGTAGCCGAATGGATGAAGCATAGCCGTCTGAAACTGAATTCAGACAAAACAGAAGTCCTTATCTTAGGTACCTCCCCCTATGCCTGGGACGACTCTTGGTGGCCAGAAGCCCTTGGAAAAGCACCCATCCCAACGGATCACGCACGGAACCTAGGCGTCATCCTGGATTCCTCACTCTCGATGACCATACAAGTCAACGCTGTCTCATCATCTTGCTTCAACATTCTTCGCATGCTCAAAAAAACATTTCGCTGGATCCCCACCGAAACTAGAAAAACGGTCACCCACGCACTGGTTACAAGCCGCCTTGACTACGGAAACACCCTTTACGCCGGTACCACCGCAAAACTTCAGAAAAAACTTCAACGCATCCAGAACGCATCAGCCAGACTCATATTAGACATCCCGCGTAAAGAACACATTTCTGGTCACCTGAAAAACCTCCACTGGCTCCCCGTCAATAAGAGAATAACTTTCTGCCTCCTCACCCACGCACACAAATCTCTCTACGAACTTGGACCCGAATGCCTCAATTCACGTCTTTCCTTCTACACCCCCTCCCGCCAGCTGCACTCTTCCAACCAAGCCCTCGCTACTGTTCCCCGCGTCAACAAAACCACCATGGGAGGAAGATCATTCTCCTACCTAGCGGCCAAAACCTGGAACTCACTTCCCATGCACCTTCGCCTCACTCAAAACCACCTAGCATTCAGAAAGCAGCTTAAAACCTGGATATTCGAGAAGTAATTCCCCACCCCTCCTCAAGCGCCTCGAGACCCTCTGGGTATGTAGCACGCTATATAAATTTATTGACTTGACTTGACATTATCGCCATTTTATCGGCAGCTTCCTGCCGATAAAACGGCGATAATTTTAACACCAGTCCTTAATAATATGCACCTAAGTTTACTGGTCAAAAAAAGAGGTATATTTCTATGATAGTATGTAAAACTTTCTGTTTGTTTTTTTGTGCAGCAGTTGTACTCTCTACGCATGCGCAGCCTCGTTTCGAACCCCACTTTTTTTCTTTTTTTCAAGTTCAACAAGCAAACCTTTCTTTATTTGAGGTATTAAATTTGCCGCTCTCTTTCCCCGTGTTTGTGTGTGTCATAAGCTGCTGTACTTTTGTAATATATTAATAATCATACTTTATCTATATTTATTTGAAACGTAGTGCAGAGGCGCCAAACGTTGATTACGTACTCCGTCCACCGCCATTTTAGTAGATTTTCACCGTTATTTTTATTATATTTATTACTTTCATTTTACCGTCCTCCTATTTTCTCTGTGATCCATGAGACTTCCTGCCACAGACACCACGGTGTTTGTCCTTGGCCTATAATGTTATCAGACTTGGTCACACGTATACGTAAAAACAAATTTTAAGGACGTAAGCCACAGCCATTACAACGTGTGTCCGTCAACACAAAGACAATATTAAGATTATCTGTTTATCATGCGTGGTAAATGCATAGTAGTTTTAAAAGCATGCGTGGTAAAGGCATGCGTGGTAAAGCTATATTTGTGCTAATGGCTTCGTGGTGACGGTCACGCGTGCTTATGACCGCATTGTAATGGCTGTTTCCCCCAGGACACTGCAGCAACCAGGTCTGGGCGTCGTGGACTCCAGGGCAGTAGGCGGAGGGCCACGCAGCTCCTCATACAATATAGAAATCTTTGTGGGGTGATTGTTTCAGTGGTTTGAGGGGCGTGATTGAGGTCCACACATTTCAATTTGTAGTGGGGTAAGTTTTGCACGGGAAAAGGAGAATCATGAGGATAGAGTGAGGATCCAGTTTCATGATATTCAAAGAATTGTTTCAAAAACAAGGGTAGGTGATTGTGAGTTACAATTAAGGCAGCAAGAAGCCATATGGATCAGTAGATGTAGGTCGGTGACTCAGGGCATAAACAGGTATAATGAATTACATCATTTTTTAAATTAATAATTTCCTGAGCCATTATCTAAGAATTTGAGGCAGTGGAAATAGTAGTTGTTATCATACTGTAGTAGATTGTTGACTTTAGCGCTCTATTAATATAACTACAACCCAAGGGATGAGCACGGCTAGCAGGTAGCGTAAGCTAACCTGTAAAATTACTGTGGTACAAACAGGATAGGAATTGGGCGTAATCACGTAGAAGAGAAAGTAGGAAAATGGAGATGGGTGTTGGGAGTGCATTTATAAAAAGGAGATTTGAGCATGAGATGAGCGCGTAGGCAGGATGCACAAGTTAAACAATAATATTACTTGATTACAAACAGTAAATGAATCACGTAGAAAAAGGATGTTGTTATATGCATAAGCTAACCAATAAATTAGCTTGGTTGTAAAAAGGAAATGAATCGGCTTAAAATATGTGGAAAGAGGAAGTTGTACCATGGAGGTAGGTGTTAGCAGCAATCAATATGATTGGTTAAGAAAGGTAGCGGACCACAGAGTATACCATATGAATAGTTAATATTGAGGGTTGAAAAGAATTTAATTTGATTGGTTGTGAGGATGAACATAGCTGGAATTTGGTTGGTTAAGAAGGGTAGCGGACCACAGAGGAAACCATATGAACAGTTAATATGGAGGCAAGAAAATCAATGAATTTAATTGGTTGTGAGGACAAACATGGCTGGAATTTGATTGGTTAAGAACGGTAGCGGACCACAGAAGAAACCGTATGAATAGTTAATATGGAGGCTTGATAGGAAATGAATTTGATTGGTTGTGAGGACGAACATGGCTGGAATTTGATTGGTTAAGAACAGTAGCGGACCACGGAGGAAACCATATGAATAGTTAACATGGAGGCTTGAAAAGAAATGGATTTTATTGGTTGTGAGGATGAACATGGCTGGAATTTGATTAGTGGAGACTTCCTTAAAAAGAAAGTGTTAGCTGGAGCTTCTGAGACTGCTGGATTTATCGGACCGGCTGCTCACGGAAATGACTTACAGAAGTAGAGAAGGTGAGAAAAATATGAGCTGGGGGCCTGATTTTGGATAACGGAAGAAGGAAAAGGAGAAATTTTGATTTGGAATGAGGTTTAACTGATTATGGCTTAATCTATAGTGGGGATATGAGTTGATGGTGGACATTAATTGTGTTTATACTTAAGAATTCTGACTTTAGACCACTATGTTAAGTATACATATGTAGGGTGGGGCAGAGGTAGCTCCCTCATTAGGACAATAAAGCATTAATTATGCCTATTGTCAGCAGAATGTCATAACAGGATAACATTGGTGTAAATATATTTTTATGCAGAATACAGCACTTGTGATTGTGAAAAAGAGGACTACAGAATATGGAATAAGGAAGATTGTGAGGACTGTGCAAAAACTGTTTATGTGAAACAAGGTACGGTGCATCTATAAATATAAATTAAAATAGATAACAGTTGGAGGGGGAGTTTAAATATAGACAGCGGTAATTGTACGGGTAGCACCCTGATTGTGAAATAAGCATTACCTATGCTTTTTGTCAGTTGATCAGCACTAGAGTATAATATGGGTGTAAATATACTTTTATACAGAACACAGTATTTGTGGTTGAGATAGTGTGAAAATCAGGACGTCGATTACGGATTGATCGTGAAGAATGTATAAGAAATTGGTTGCATGAAATAAAAGTATGTTTTTCTAAAAAATAGCAATAGGTGAAGGGATAAATTTAACAATCAAAGTGGTAATTGCAGATGTTGTTTGAACTTTCACAGAGGTTATGCATGGGAGCGCTTAAAAAAGGTGCACAGGGGGCGTGGCTAGCGGCCACCTGGAATGGTCACTCTCTGAAGCTGCTCCGCAGCCCTCGCCGTAAAATCTGTACAAATCTTCATTAATATTGAGGCAGATTCCCCGCTCACCTTGGGAATCGCCTCCTAAACCAATACAGCAAGTGTGCGCTGCCTGAAAACGAGCTGTGTGTGAGCTGATGCCGGAGAGAGCTGCTGATCCGTGATCTTCGCAATGCATCAAAATGGCGGCATTGAGAGTAACAACCACGGATGGCGCTAGAAGGCCGCAGCTGATCTACGTTTGAAGCCCAAATCACAGTCAAGCAAAGTGGCTATGCCGACAGAAGACATCTGAGGGGTTCCGGAGCAGCGGTGGAAGATTGAACGCTGTGGCGGGGCAAAGCAAGTGATACCCATAAGTGGGGCCTGCGGAGGGTCGCGATCATGTAGGGTGGCTGAATAACTTGAGATCCCTGCTCATCCCTCTCCTGTGTGGCTGCATCCCCTCAGAATTGAAGGTGAGTAGTGCAGATCGAGCGCTGAAGAGGGTGGATGCGCATTGCGGGGCCTCCGCCGCCTTAGGTTGACTTGAAAGAACTGGGCAGCTGAGAGAAAATCAAGGCCCTGGCCTCGGGCCTACAAGGTAGGTGTTCAATGCAGCTTGCTCCTCCTAATGTTTGAGCCGGCCAGGGTAACAACTGCTGAGGCCAGACTAGAGGCTCCTACACACAGCTGGGATATCTGCTTCTACTGGATTCACTGCGTCCTATAAGGAAAGTATTGAACACTGCGCCGGCGGGGGGGGGGAAGTGCTGAGACGTGTGTCGGCCCTAGAAACTGAGGCCCAGGCTTTGAGGCCCACTGATGCCTACATCGCATTTATAAAAAGGAGATTTGAGCATGAGATGAGAGTCGGGTGTAGTTCCCCCGGATTAGGGCTGCCTCTGGGATTGCATATAACAACGAGCTCCTGGCCTTCCCCCTGGCCTTCCCCTTGGAATGCGGATGTAATTGAAGTTAATTTTGCACTCCCCATTGTTTCCTTGAACTTGCGCCACTGTGGGAGGGCCACGCAATCCCATACTCGGAATATCTTCACACGAAAGTTGGGAAGAGGAGCCCCACCTTCTACCGGAATGACCAGCGGCGTGTCCAGCACACTAATTATTACAGAAGGGACCTACCCCACAGGCCACAAACAGAACACAAAGAAGCTCCACTACTGAGTTGGGCCCACCTGGCTGTTGGAGGAGGACCACACTCCACTTTGCCCTATTGGTCACACCTAAAACACTGACATGCCAGTGGAGGATCACCCTATTCCTGAGTAGGCTGCGGTTACTATGGGTGTATCCATCAAGTTTCCTCAAGAAATCCTCCATTATCCTTGGGGTCCCTTATCTCCTACAAATCAAGAATGACCACCACCAAAGGTCTCAAATCCCAGACTCAAAAACAGTTGCCAAATTTCACTTGGACTAAACAGGGTGAAGATGCTGACACAGTGACAGAAGAAGACCCCAAAACATCGCAACCTCGCTCTTCAACCAAAGCACTCACTCTCGAAGACGTCATGGAGGCTATAGTGGGAGTACGGTCATTGCTGGAGACCCGTATCGACTCTTTGAATATAGAGGTCACTCTCAAACGGGCAGACCTAAAGAAAATGGACTCTAGAGTCAAATAGGTAGAAACTACTACGAAAGCCCTGGTCTCCGATACCTCTACTCTGCAACAGTGCGTGGCCCAGCTCAGAGACCAGCCACAAAAAAAAGTTGGAGGAACTCCTGGATGATTATGAAGGAAGGGCGAGACGTAATAACATTCCTATTCTGGGAGTTCCATAAAGGTCAGAAGGACCGACTATGGATCTTTTTGTGGAGGACCTTGTGCTCAACAAACTCCAACCTAAACGTTTATCTAGTTACTTCTCAATTGAACGAGCCCACAGAGTTCCTGGGGGTGCCCTAAGCCTAGGCCCCCCCAGACCTATAATTGCACATGTCTTCAATTTTCGGGACAGGGACGTCATTCTTCAAACAGCTCGGGCGGGACCTCCAGTAAAAATTGATAATGCAGCCTTCACCTTCTTCCCGGATTTCACAGTCAAAGTTCAAGCACAGAGACGCAGCTTCACGGCGGTCAAGAAGGCCCTTCGGGATAAGGGTATAAAATGTTCCATGCTGTTCCCAGCTAAGCTTCAAGTGGAATCCGAAGGGAAATAATGTTCTTTTCTGTTCCTGGAGAACACATGAAAATGGCTTGACGGATGGCAGCGAGTGGGAAGTCCGGCAGACACTAGCAACAAGAAGGGACCTAACGCCGACCGACACACTCATCTGGTGTCTCCGCTTAGAAAGAAGACCTGGATGGATGACCTTGATCTGGACCGCTGCACCTTATCTGTCTTCTCCAACTCCACTGGGACACGTCAGTACTCTTTAACTTGGAAGTTACGGCTTACACTACATAAGTACCTGGTACTTGCTGAATGTAATACCATAGCACTGCTCCACTGGTAGTGCATGCATCTCAGTCAATTGCCTCCTTTACAAAGTTCGCCGGACTAAGGATCGGATAATTTACATACTTAAGTATACTATGAAACATCCTACATTGTATGGGCGAGGGGTGGAGGTTGTTAGCCAGGCACCCTACAAACGACGGGGTGGGCGACAGGCACTCTGCCTTGTTGGGGAGTTGAAAGTTGTAAATCCACTGGCAGGGGGGCAAGGAGGGGGCTAATGGGTGGAAGAGGGGTGATAGTTGGGCTGTTCAATGTTGTAGTTATTACATGTTTTGAAGTGCAAGCATTGTCCATAGGCTCAAGAGGGTGGGACGGGAGAGGCCTTACCAGTACTGTTATGCTAATCAGCTCTTTTAGTTGGGAGATGCCACTTGCGGGCTGTCACTCACACTGCATTCCCCTTTTTCTCTTCACCACTACCTGACATGACAGATACGAGAGTTATGAAGCTGTCCATAATGACGTGGAATGTTAATGGATTGGGGAGTGAGATAAAAAGAGGAATTGTCTGACAATTCGTTAAAAGGCAACTTCCGGATCTGGTGCTGCTGCAAAAAATGCACCTGGTATGAAATAGATGGAAAGCTCTTAACAGATGGGGGTACACACTCTTGGTCCATGCGGGATTCACATCGGGCTCCAGAGGCACGGGTATACTCATACTTAAAAATCTCACCCTTACACCCATTCGCGTTTGGAATGACCCACAGGGTCAATTTGCTGTGCTCGAGGCGATGTTGGAGGGTAGGCCACTCAATGTAATCTCAGTACATCTTTCACCCATACAGGGCAAGGTAGCACTGCAAGACCTAGGCAACAATCTCATAGATCTTCCCCCAGTTACTCTTATACTAAGAGGAGACTTTAACATGGTAATGGACGAGACGCTTGACAGACACTCTCAAAAACCATCTGCCCAACGAACCACACACATGGCCGTCTTCGCCCAAGCGATCTGTCTCACTGACATCTGGCAAACATTGAATACCACCACAACTTTATTTCACACATTACTCAAACACGCACAAAAGCATGTCCCGCAATGACTATTTTTTCACGTCCCTGGCAGATATAGGTCTGTTTCAACACCGCCATGGCCTCCCAAGAGGAATATCAGACCATTCTCCCCTCAGGATTGACCTTACTTTTCAACTACACTGCACCCGAGGCCATACAATCATAAACCCATGGCTTTTTACGATCCCAGATATTAAGGAAGACCCTGCCGAACATACTGACAATAATTTTAGTGAAAACGTTGGCTCTGTAGACTTGGCCAACACCATTTGGGAGGCTTATAAGACAGTGATTAAAGGGTGCGCACTAGCATTAAAGATCGGCTATATTAGGAATCAAAATGCACAACTGACTCAATTGGAAAATGACCTGCTCCAACTAGAAACTGTACATAACACCTGCCTACAGAAACCACAGCCCATGATCTCCGAAATAAAAAACTAGAATATGACACCCTTGCACAGGAAAAACTCAGGCTAGACTCCACCCCGTACATGCAACAGAGTGTACGAACTAGGTGAACGAGCTGGGAAAATGCTGGCGTGGTTGGAGCGACGAGATCAGGTGGCTCAATCGGTCCCCAAACTCCTACTCGAGGGTGGGAAGCAGTTAACAGAACGACGGGAGGTAGCGGAAGCATTTGCAGACCACCTAGAGGTGATATACACCTCCAAGACTACCGTGATAGAGAAGCCCTAGATGCCAACATAACAGCCGAAGAAATTTGCAAAGCTATATTTGCTATTAACTGCGGGAAAGCAATGGTGCCCAACGGGAATCCTATCAAATTCCTCAAGGACACGGCCCTTAAAAGCGCCCCACACCTTAAAAAAATGTATGACGTGAGCTTAGAAAAAGGTGATCTTCCCTTGGATCAAAGGCTAGAGTCTATTGTTGTCATACACAAACCCGGCAAACCAGCGACCAATTGCAGTTCTTATAGGCCCATCTCCTTAATTAAATTCAGAGGCCAAGGAACTATCCAAACTCCTCGCGTCATTCCTAATCACAGTCTTCTCCTCCCTAGTAATGTGCTTGTACCACTTTATAATTTTCAGCATGTCTTTTGCTATTTGACTAGTACTTTGCACTTTGAATGCAGCTATTTATTTTATAGCATTTGTAGGGCGCACAGCTACCCACAAAGGGTTTCCCGGCGCCAAAAGGCGGATCACACGCACAGCCAGAGAAAGAGAGAATCCGGGGGTACTTATTTGTCAAATAACCAGGTCTTTACACTCTTTCTAAAATTCCTATAATTTTCCTCTTTACGTATTTGAATGGGCAATGTGTTCCACAGGGTAGGACCCAGATATGAAAACGATCTCCCACCTATTCTAGTCCGTTTGTACCTGGGAACCGCAAAAGTCGCTGATGTAGCTGACCGAAGATTGCGATTAGGAAAGTGGGGCTTGGCAAGATCTTGAAGATACTTAGGAGCGGTCCCGGCTTTGATTTTAAACAGGTAGCTCAGGGTTTTGAAACAAATCCGGTTTTCAACCCGGAGCCAGTGTAGATCCCTAAGATGTTTAGTGATCCTGGCGTGTCTGGGTATTCTGCAAAGCAGTCTGGCCGCAGCATTTTGTACCAGTATCAGGCATCTTTAGGAGGTTCCACATGCACTGGACCCCGCCCCAAGAATTGTGTGTTTAAAAACATTATTAGCCCTCCTTATGTGGCTTTTCAAGATGGCCCTATATCAATGACCGAAGTGTATGAGCCTGCCTTTCAAACTGCAGAAGGCCTTGCCAAGACATGGACTCTGGAATTATTGTTCCAGTGGTGGTGATGTTCTATTGCTTGGGGCCACTTGTTGTGGCATGGCAATAGACAGGCAGGACATGCAAAATCAGTGGGAGTGGGGAAATGTATGTATTCCTTTGGGTATTGAGTACTTATACACGTTCCAAGACTAGTCACTGGTTATTCGTTCCTGCTCAAACTCATTAAATCCATTTTTATTCAAGATATTTCAGCAAAACCATATATCCAGTTTACTGAATCAGGGATTTTATAACCGCACCAAGGACGTTAGTTGTACGGATTCTTTCAGCTTGTCTCTGGTATCCATGAGTTACAGGAATGGAACTGTCATTTGCATATGCCATTAAAAGCCAAAAGCGGCTTAATAACTTAGTTATTAATGAGCTTTTAGAAAAGTGCTGAAGCCTAAATGACAATAGCTAACATTAACTTTGCAAAATTGCGATAGTGTTCCCTAAGAAAATAGAAAAAGCTGACATATAGTACTTCCTCAGAGCAAATCTAGCAAAGAATGAATTGTCTGATTTTAATGCAGCATTATTTTCCACCTCCAAAGGTAATACCGTTCATTAAAGTCCCTGAACCTAAGTCAAATTCCAAAGCCACAGACAGGCACCGATACGAAGGAGAGTAGGAAAGGCCATAAGGCTATCACACTCCATCCACTGTGGGTAGAGTTTTTTAAATTAAAAAGGAAGAAAAAGAAGGACAAACATTGTCATGTTGGAGTAGCAGGTCAATACAAGCCATTTTTAGTTCTCAACCACTCCATTGACTTCAATAGAGCATGGAATATTTCAATATTATAAAGAAATATTATATACAGCTGTCAAAGGGGAAATAAGCCTTCTCAATCAGTTGTAGGACCAGGTAGGAGGCAAGGGTTTCTGATGAGGAGAATGATCCTTGTTAACCAACATTGTCTGAGGGCTATAACACAACATTGGCCAGCTGTTCACTGGTCTACAATATTTCCAGTTGACTAAACAATTGTCAAGTAGTAAAGCCCAACATCAAGGATCATCGCAAATATGATTAAACAGCAACACTCAAACTTTAACTAGGGAATCAAGAGAATGCTGCATTGCTTGTATGTGTTCTCCATTTTATAGCAAAGTTCTTAGGTTGACATCTGTTTCTCATGGTGACTTTTGCCACACTTCTATTCTGCTAAATGCATGGATGCGCTTTGTGTGCATTTCTGATAGGAACTGACTCCATGTAGTCTGTACAGATAGGTTGAGGGTCACACATTTAGGAATACAATGTCATTATTCGGCATTCTTCATGTGTGTGGTATCTACCTTGTTATCTATCTTGCTATTGCTTAACATATCTGCCTGCTGATAATAGAATGTAGTCATTATGATGCTCCATGGATACCATATTCGATATAGATTCAATGAAGCATCATAATGAGAACATTCTATTATCAGGAGGCAGATATGTAAAGCAATAGCAAGGTAGAAACTACACATCTCCCTCCTGTTAAATAACACAGAAGGAGGATGAGATGAGATGCGACAGGTTCACCCTGGGACTCCTGCCCCATTAAATGCTCCAGCTGGCTCCAGAGCCTGAGGCCAGCTTCCTCACAGGGATCTTCAATCAGATGTTCTATGCTGGATATTTCCTGACTGCTTGGAAGAAGGCATCTATTCTCCTGTATTGAAGAAACCTAGCTTGTACTGTTAAGATGCAAACAGCTATTGGCCTATCTTGCAGCTTCCCATGCCCTCAAAGATCATCGAGAAGGCCATGAATACACAACCTAGTTCTTGGAGGATAACAAGGTATTGGACTGTGTGCAGTCTGGCCCTAGAAGTCAAAATGGTACTGAGCTGGCTCTCATAAAAGTGTCGGAGAAAATTAGAGAGGTTCTGTATAAAGGCGGGAAGGCAGCACTGATCCTATTGGACCTCTCGGCGCTCTTTGATACGATTGACCACAACCAGTTTATTAGTCGCATTTTTCCATGGGAGTTAGGGACAAGGCACTGGGCATACAAAAATCCTTTCTCAATGACAGAGAACAGAGGGTGGAGCTCGAATGGCATACCTCATCTTGGTTCACCTTGCCCTGTGGCTCCTCACTAAGTCCAACACTTTTTAATCTATATGTTACTCCCCTCTGCTTGCTCATAAAGTCATGTGCTTCAAAACAGTGTCATACGCTGATGACACACAAATTGTGGCGTCCTTCTCTGGAGACCATACGGACAGCGCTCGAAGATTTCAAGAATGCTTGTGCAAAGTTGGGAAGTGGATGGCCCAAAACCACCTCAAACTGAACGCAGAAAAAACCGAGGTGCTCCTTATTGTAAACGATACCTATTTCTGGGGTCTCAAATGGTGGCCACAGGAAATGGGTGAAATTCCCAATCCGACCAATAAAGTGAAAAACCTCTGAGTCTTTTTTAATTCCTAACTACCCTTTGAGGAGCCAATTAACGCCATTACCTCCTCATGCTTCTTTTTGATTAAAACCATCAGAAAGAACCTTCCCTTCATTCTGCTAGAGCTCCAGAAAGCGGTGGTGGCAGCACTCATACTGTCCAGACTGGATTATTGCAACAGACTATTCCTGAACATACGTACCAATCTCCTAAATAAAATGTAAGGCAACAAAATGCCACAGCCCGTCTGCTGCTCAATAAAGGGGTTTAATAAATGGGACCTAATAGGCATCTCCCATGTCAAGGACCTTTGGTACGCTAAGGGTGTGAAGCCCTTTAATGCTCTCCAAACTCAGTATGCCCTGGCGGAGTCAGAGTACTTTCGGTACCTACAAATCAGACACTCGCTACAAACAGTATTTCCTTATGACTCTACTCAGCCAGATACCTCCCCATTGGAGGATAGACTACTAGATGGTCACCTGCCTGACAAGGCCATTTCTCTGACATACCGAAAACTCATTAATAATATTGAAAACCCCCTATTGAAACTACGTGACAAATGGACTGAGGACAGAATAGAATTAGATGATGAAACTTGGCAGGAACGGTCTCCTCTCCCAAAACGGTCGCTATTCCAGCGTGACTCAGACTGGTGCAGCTAAAGATCCTCCACAGAATTTACATAACGGGTCCCCAGCTGGTGCACATGGGTGGACTGACGGTTGGCTACTGTAGGAGGGGATGCACACAATTGGGAACATTCATGCATATACTATGGCACTGTGAGCAAATCCAGGAATACTGGTGCAACATCCACACAATCATGAGTGAAGTGTTGGGGGTAGAAATCAGACCAGAAGCGCCCAGATGCCTTCTTAATATCTGGGAACCCACCGACCTCAAGAGAAATATTGTGCAGCTCTGGGGAGCCCCACACCAGCCCACGGTCATAGCTTGGGAGAGGGATATTGACTGGTGTATACTAAGAGAAAAAACTGTTTATGTGGTCCGTGGATGCCCCCGCAAGCGGTCCATGGTTTGGCCCCCTGGAATGCATACCGTGGCAATATATGTACCCCTCCCCGTGATGCCGATGGTGATGATCCCCCATCCCAGTGATTTTCAATAAACTATGCTGATGTATTTGTATGTAACTTGATTTCACTGTAACACCCTATTGATTCTGTGAATCTGTACCTTCATGTCGAGACTGTTTAATAAAAAAAGATTTATTAAAAAAAAATCGGTAGCACACGCTCTACCTTCCTTATACTGGCTACCAGTAAAAAGAATGATCGAATTCAAGGCCCTCTGCACTGCCTTCAAGGTACGCCATGGACTCAGACCGGCTTTCCTGACAAACACATTTCAGTGGTATCTCCCTGGCAGGGAGCTCCGCTCTGCTACCTCCGCCAATCTTTTAGTCCTCAAAGTCAAATTGGCAACTTGGGGAGGGCGAAGCTTTGTGGCAGGGACAGTGAAGCTGTGGAACTCACTCCCAATACGCCTGAAGATAGAAAATAACCTCATGGTTTTCCGCAAATCCCTAAAAACCTTGCTGTTTAACATGTAGAGGCTATTTCTTTTGTTTCTCCCATGCAGGCTCAGCAGATCTGAGCCACCGTGCCTAGACACCTCCGGGTATTGGTGCGCGTTACAAATCCCAATTTCATTTCATGAGCCTATTAACAAAACAACAAAAGTGTAAAGTACATTCTCCTAACTACTTACATGCTACACTGTTGACTGAAACTCAAAGTATCTCATTGCTAAATACATGACATGGCATTCTGTACTTAACCCACAGTTGAAAAATGTGTTATTTTATACATATTCCTTCATATATTTTGGCCTCCTACACGACCTTACACTTTTCCTCCCACTGAGAGTATTATCTTCTCTCTCATCTTCCCTAGGCCTGTTTGCATGACCAACTATCTTTACAACTCTATTAAGGGTTCAGATTTAATGAACTTCTGTCCTTATGCCATTTCCAAAAATCTTAATTAATTTTAAAGAAGAAAAATAATTTTGATTGAGATTTAGAAAGCCCTACACTGGGATTGCTGATCCTTACTATGTCACCAACTTGCACTAACGTTTTCTTCACAGCCTTTCGACGGTCAAACCTGACCTTCTGTAATGGCCTTTTCTCTCATTCTTTCACTCTTATTTCTTCCTTCTTTGTGCTCCACCCCCATTGCATCTCCTGTCTTACTACTAACCCAGGATGGGCAAATCAGAGTGTTTGTTTTTCTTTTGTAATATAACTCAAAATATGTGATCCCTGTTGTCATGTGCGGTGTCATTCTATATTTTTCATTTCTCTGAGTAATTCCTTCTTCCAATACAAGTTGTTTGCTAGAGCTCCTTGTATAGTTTCCTTCAACACTTTGTTGAGCCTCTCCACCAATCCCTTTATTTCTCATGTTTGACACCTCTGACTCCAAGAAATCTCTCCATTTCCGGGGACACAAATTGTACCCCATTGTCCATTGAAATTGTGGAAGGAAATCCTTCACTTACAAAAATGTTTTCAAGACGCATAATTTCATCACCAGTTTCCAATGAGTTGGTTTTCCCCACCTCTGGCTACCTTGAGTACATGTCTGTTAGGACAATTAGATAATTATCAGCACTTTAGTATCTAAAGGTCCTAAGATATCAATGGCAACATCTTCTCATGCCTCTGTTGGTATTTCTCTCATTCCCATTGACTGCACCCTACATTAAGAGTGTTTTGTCAGCACTAACACATTCCAAGTTCTCTCTTACAGATCTCTCTACTCGGATGTCCATCCCTGGCCACCAGTACATTTGTCTGAGTCGTTCCCTCTCTCGTAGATATTGGTGGAATTATTCTGTCTCCTTTCAGCACCAGTTCTTTTCGGGGGTTATGATCCATTTTTATATGAAATCTGCCACCCCAAACCAACTTTCTTAATTTCCGTACTGGCCAAAACACAACCAGGGCCTCCTTCTCTATAACAGAATAATGTAATTCTGCTCCTTACAACCCTCTCGACATGACTGAAATTGTCTTTTCTACTCCATTGTGTTTTTGCAGCAGAACAGCACCCTGGCCTTTTGCTTTTTTTTTTATTTCTTTACAGAGTTTTATATAGCGCGAAATAGACCATAACCAAATCGGGTATCAGAGTGTGGTGGTGGGCCTCAGCAAGGCCTACCAGTGCAAGGGGTTCTCTTCCTTCTCTGCACAGAGTCCTCAGACTATAGAATAGCAGTTCGCACAGAAACTGAAATAGAAAGTACAAAGTTTATTATTCCTCATGAGGTAGCACTACATTCACACAGCACCATTCGGTAATGTATGAAGTAGCACACTGAATGGAAGCAGCTGGGTCCTTTTATACCTACACAGAGGCTCAAATGAAGGCAGTACAAGTACAAAATGCTGGTTTTAGCTACATATAAGGTCATACAGAAAATGCACACTCAACAAGTGGGAGGAGATAACAGTTTCTAATTCTGGTGAATACATCCTGACAGTAACAGACTGGGGACAGCTGCAAGGACAGCTGCAAGCTCAACTGAGCATGTGCGAACCAGAAAAGGCTAAATATATCTCGTCTCTAGGCAGATTTCAAGAGCAGTCAACAGGAAGGTAGGACAGAGCACATGGCGAACACATGGCAATCAAAATGGCTGACAGAAATACAAAATGGATTCCACGAAACGGACAAGATAGTCTCTAAATACAAGATGTCTTCAGCTAATGCTTAACCTATTCGCTGCCAAATTATAACAAGAGCGCTTTACATAGCACCAGTTACATTACATGAGGACACACATTCATTTTAGGCACTGAGAGATTAAGGGATTTGCCCAGAATCACAGGAGGTTTTTGGCGTTGTGACCGAGACTCGAACTCAGATCCCCGGTCCAAGGTCGAGCGCCCTAGGCCTTAGGCTGGGGCGCTCATCATGTCTGACATGATGAATCCATCATCATGTCAGACATGATGATGGATTCATGTCCAGGTTCAAAACTCTGTGAACAGGAAGCTTTCCTAAGAAATTCTTTCATTGCCTTGAATTCTGACTGCACAAACAGCATTCCATTGGAAAGCGGCTCCCTTTTTAATAGCAGTCTTAAGTTTTTCGTTTTCTCAGCAAAATTCCCATCAAATTTACTGTAATGCTCCATCATACTGAGGAATTTGACACTTTCTTGTTTTGAAACTGGACTAGCTAAATTGTCAATCATGTCTACCAATTCTTTCTTAGAGCCTATACCCCCATATGTTATTTTGTGTACTAAGTAGTTGATTTCATCCAGGTTAATTTTACACTTTTTAGCTTTTAGACTTAACCCACATTCTCTCAACCTCTGATGTACTTCATACATATGTTTGTTATGTTCATCTGCATTTATTCCACATACCAATGCATTGTCTTGGTATATCCTTGACCACCTTGTAGCACTCTCTCCATTACTTGTTGCAATGCTGCTGCCACTGATATGAGACAAAGCGGCATTATTACAAATCTAAATGTCCCAAATGTTGTGACAAAGTCTGTCAGATCCTGGGAGCCTTGATGTAACCTCACTTGGTGAAATGACAGGGTTAGATCAATGATGAAAAATATTTGGTCCCCTTCAGCATGGACAGCATCTCATTAATGTTGGGTAAAGGATAGTGATCTACCACACCACAACACATATATTAAATCCATGCAAGTCCACAAAGAGTCTGACATCACCATTTGCATTTTTCCCCATAACTGCAAGAGCCAACCATTCAGTTGCTTCTACTTCTTTATTTAAGCTGCTTTTATTCCGTTTTTCGAATTCTACCCTCATCTTGTTCTTGACCATTAGAGGTACACCACTTACTTTACCACCAACCCCTTCATTTACTTGTAGAATAATCTGATCACTGTCATCGCACCAAATATCGTTTTGCTCATCACGTCACTCCCTGAATTCTTTTTTAGACTGTTAGTGTTTTTCCAGGCAATTGGTGAAATGCCCCTTTTGCCCACAACTTGTGCATGTGGCCTTCCATCCAACACAGTCTTTGTAATTCACAAAGTGACAAAGTTCCGCACATCTAAAACTCCGCCCTTGACTTTTCTTTCCATCTTTTTCAGGTTATTTCATGAACCTCTGATCAAGTTCTTGCTGGAATTGTTAATTTCCCAACTGATTCCTACTATTCTTGTGTGAGTTTATCAAATGCACTTTTCCATTATAGACTGCTAATATTGATCTTTGTGACTGCAAAAACATCTGATGATCTCATTATTTCAATGTAATTTATATATACACTTTTAGATCTTTTTCAAGTTTACGTGAATAAAAGGAACTCGCCAGCTAACACTACATACCATAAAGACAGGTGTTTGAGGTATGATTCTAATAAGTGGTTCATGTGTAAACCAGATATGATGTTTGTTTATAACTAGGTGCAATCTCTTCTCTGACGCTTATTTTGAAGAAATAATCGATAGGCTTTGTGTTGAAAAATATTGATGTGCTGAGTACATAAGATCAATTTACAAGCACAAACATAAGGTTTGTTCTCAGAGGTACCAATATAGTTTGGTTCATATTTAAAATGACATGGTAATTTTGTGCAGAAAATGATTCATGTCGTAAATATTAAATATATCTATCCCCCTTTTTTTTAAAAAAGATATAGGTGAACCCTGCTTTTTACAAAAGGAAGCAATATAGCCCACCGCGCATCTGTAAATAACTTGGACAGTTTCTTCTTGTCTTAATTAAAACTCTTTTGTATATAGATGTGTAAAAATATTTTCTGTAAATAATATGTAAGTGTATATATAAGTGTTTTTTATAAAGTATTTTTATACTTTTGTTAGCCCTGAAGAAGTCTCAGTTGATGAGACGAAACGCGTTGGCTAGAAAAAAAGAAAATCCATTGTGAATTGGACCATTTTTTCTACTGTGAAAACAAAATAAAGAATTGAAAATATACGGGCATCAAGTTCGGACCTGTTCCTTTGATATGGACTCTAACCATTGATCTAAAGGACACTGACTGTTATTACAAAGAAATACTTTGTTGATGGGTGCTGTTCCACAGCTTATGTTGTTTGTTTGGACTTTGTCCTTGAAGGAACAGATAGGGTTGTGTTCCTAGGTTTCCCAAGCACCATCATACTACTTAGAAGTCACTGGCCATAACAGGTGCAGGTTTCTTGCTCCAACCCTTCTTTTGCTAGTTTGTTCATATCTACATTTGTAACATCTAAAAATACATTTGAGTAATCATCGTCATTTGAATCGATCCTGCCTTTAAACTTGGATATTCTACTAAAATTCCAAACACTGCCATCCTTCACTCAAACAGGATTTCTGAATACTTTAATCACTTCCATGTGATCAGACCATTTGGATAACTCCTTATGCACAAAAGTACCCTATTTTAATCTTACTAAATCTCCAACCTGGACGGAAACATCGCTCACACTTTTATTCTTCAACAAATTTCTTCATTTTTATTTTGTATGCATCAACTTTCCTACGAATTTCTTTAAAATCAATCTCAGCAAACTCAGCTCGTGTCTTGTCCTTATTTTTTAACCACCATGGTACTAGTTTCGTACTCGGCTTGCACCCCCTAAGTAACTCAAAAAGAGACAATAGCGTTACAGCATTAGGAGCTGTTCTGTAAGAGAGCAACATCGACTGAAGAACCTTATTCCAACACAAACCATCTTTAACAGCTTACTGAGTCGCCTCTTTAACAACCCTATTAAATCTCTCAATTTGGCCATTGGCCTCTGGATGAAACACTGCAATTCTCCTATGAGTTATGCCACATCTCGTTAAGTAATTCTCCATTTGTTTACTAATGAACTGCGGACCATTGTCTGTGACAATCTCTTGGGTAATCCCCTCTCCACAGAAGATTTCGTCCAAAAATTGTATTATGATATCAGATGTAACTTCCTTGACCATCTTTGTCTCTGGCCATTTCGAAAAGTAATCTATAAGTACAATGCCAAATGAATACTGCTGCGGTGTGTACTAAACGGACCAATAATGTCAATTCCAAGTTTGTTCCATGGTGAAACAGGTAAATCTACTGGTTGTAGAGTGGCTGACAAAGCTTTGGCTGACTTATCACTATTGTTACACAATTCGCAAGAACGCACATGGTGATCAACATATGAGTCAATTCCAGGCCACCAAAAATTATCTTTTAAACGTCTCCAAGTGATTGAGATGCCAAAATGTCCCTCATGAGCAAAATCAACGAACAATTTCCTAAGGCCAAAAGGTGGTACAAATGTGTCACCCCTTAAAATAATTCCATTCTCTATGGCTAATTCACCTTTAACCTTATGATAACTCATCAAACTCCCTGTGAGTTCTTTCTCATCAGGCCAGCCATGCAATATAAATTTCTTTAACTCTTTGAGTTCCGGATCTGCATCCATTTCCTCATTCCATGTCTGGTCATATACCACAGATTTCTCTCCAAAAACCACATTCACGTCACATACTACATGTGCTACTTCACACTCTTCAGTATCGATTTTGTCTGAATACTTACACGGTATGGGAAGTCTAGACATGCAATTAGCATGAATTTCCCAGGAATATATTCTAATGTATATTGGAAATGTTATAACCTTGATGAAAGCCTCGCTAGTCTGGAGGACAGCGTTCGTCCACCACCAGGTGATAAGATGTGTACTAGGGGTTTGTGATCAGACTTGATAGTGAATTTTGTACCCCATAAAAACTGTCTAAAATGCTCAGAACCCCAAACAAAAGCCAGAAGCTCTCTCTCAATCACAGAATAATGACGTTCAGATTCTCTTAACGTTCTCGAGGCATAAGCCACAATCCATTCTTTACCCCATTCTTCTTGGATAAGTACCGCGCCTAGCCCACAATTGCTTGCATCCACAATTACAATACAGCGTTTACCAATAAAAAAAGGCTTAAGACACGGGCTTTGATTATCATATCCTTGACAATGGTAAACGTTGTAGTCATATTATCAGTCCAAACATATTTAACATTTTTTTTTATTAGTCCCCTAAACGGTTCAATCACAGTAGCATAGTTTGGGACACATTTTGCATAGAATGGAAAGGGGCGACCATTCGGTCCCCCCGAACGTATGGCTGAGTACCACGAGCCCCCCGGGAAGCCATTTTTGGGCGGGAGGCGAGCCTCGGCTGGTATGCCCGAAGCGGCGTAGCCGGGGCGCGCTGTTTCCCGCCCTCGAGTGGGCTGGCCTAGACACTGACGCGGCTGGCCACGCCCTAAGGGCAGGCAGGGGCGGGTTTTACGCCCGCCCTGAAGATGGATAAAAGGAGCAACAAGCCAAGAACGCATCCTCTTGTTCCTGTGCTCTGAAGCTGCACCCCCTCGCTGCACGTGAGCTCGAGACGGAACGAAGAGCCAATTTTGAACGTGGTAATCTTTCTTCTTTGTCTTACAGATATTCGGTCGGAGAATGCCTAAGAAAGTCGGAAAGCGAATGACTACCGACCAGATGCTGCGAGTTCTTATGAAGGAGGTGACCGACCTGAAGAAGCGAATGGCGGAGAAAGATGGGGAAGAGGGGCCGAAACGTCCGTTGGTCGGAGCAGCTCCGGGAGGAAAAGGCAAGAGGCCCAGAAGGGGAGCAGCTGGAGGGGACATCCCGGTTCCCTGTACCCCACTCGAAGAGCCAAATCCGGTGCCGGCAGAGGGGAATCCGATTCCCGTGGTGGTCACCCCCGTGTCCGGGGGGGATATGCCGCCCGAGCTGGCAGCACAATTAGCAGCGTGGTTGGGTAAAGATTCGGGCGCCACGGCTGACGACGCACGAGTGTTGGTGAGGCAACTGCGTGAAACGAGGGAGGCGGCGAAGGCAGCATCGCCAGTTATCAGGCCGGCTGCGGCAGTAGGAAAACCACCTGGGACAGGCTCAGCCGCAGATACAGCTTCCGGTTCAGGTAAGCGGCCATTGCCGATTGCGAGGGATGAGTCTGCCCCGTCAAGACGGGAAAAGTTGGGTCAACATGTCCCTCTAGCGATTAAGGAAAAGATATGGGCAGATGAATATGTAAACATCTTCTCGTTACTTACCGATCATTATGAGATGGAATATGTGAAGAGCCAAAAGGAGCTCATGCATCCGAGTGTTTGGCGCGCAAAGATGGCCGCCTTCAAGGTAAATGAGAACATTGGCAATTGGGGCAAGGCGTGGGGGATTTTTACATCCATCCTGGGCGAACGTAAGCCCGAGTTATTGTCTGAATTGCCGATTTATCAGTCACGTATCATGGGGTATTCCGTGTCACATGGGGGCAATCAATGGTTCTGTTACGATAATATTTTCAGGAAAGCGAAAGAACATGATAGAAACTTAACTTGGGATTGTTACGATTCTGTGTCATGGTCAAAAATGTCGGAGACTGGTATGTTGAATTTGCCATTAGTAGGGAGTAGTGTGGGGGAGTCCTCCCGCCCATATTCTGGGTCCTCCTTTCGATCAGGCGCGAGTAACAAATACCAGTCCAGGCCGAACGGCACCACAGGTAAAAAAGGGAGTTGCTGGAACTTTAACAGGGGAAAATGTACGAGGCCCCAAGGGTCATGTAAATTCAGGCACGAATGTAGCGGGTGTGGGCAAGCGTCCCATCCTGAGTCCATGTGCAGAGCCAAAACGGGTGATAACGGGGGTAGAGGAGGCGCCAAACAGGTCTGAAATAGGCCGAGGGGCGCCTTTACCTACTCCGATTGATACCATGGCAATGATTCCTTGGCTCAGCGAATACCCGGACCACGCTTCCGCTGGGGTGTTACGGAACGTATTTTCATATGGCTTCCGCATCCCAGTGGGGGAGTTTCAGGGTTTATCGAAATGTAAAAACCAAGTATCAGTTTTGCAGCACACGACCGTGGTACAGGAGAAGATTGGAAAAGAGGTGGCTCGAGGTCGAGTCGCCGGTCCGTTTAGTGTGCCACCGGTTGCTAACTTTGTTTGTTCCCCCTTAGGGGTGGTTCCCAAGAAGGACCCGGGTGAGTTTCGGCTGATACATAATTTATCAGCCCCACGTGGTCTTTCCGTAAACGATGCGATAGACCCGGCAGTGTGTTCAGTACGGTATGCATCTTTCGATGAGGCCGTAGCCATTTTGAATCGCCTAGGGCCCGGTGCGCTGATGGCGAAATCTGATATTGAGTCAGCGTTCCGGTTGCTCCCGGTACATCCAGACGATCAGCGTCTTCTTGGTTTCATGTTTCAGGGACATTATTACATGGATAGATGTATGCCAATGGGTTGCTCTATATCTTGTTCCTATTTCGAGCAGCTCAGTTGTTTCCTGCAATGGGTCTTCACAAGGAAGACGGGGTTTCATCAGGTTATGCATTATCTCGATGACTTTTTGTTTCTAGGGCAGCCGGGGATCCGGAATGTGGTCAGGCTTTGAATGAATTTTGTGTCTTAATGAACCATTTTGGTGTGCCATTGGCACCCGGTAAGACGGTGGGTCCTTCGACTTGCCTCGAGTTTCTGGGTATCGAGCTCGACTCGGAGGAGGGTTGTTTTCGTTTACCAAGAGAAAAAGTGCTCAGGTTCAGGGCATCCCTGGAGACGTGTATTAGTCAGTCCAAGGTTAAGTTGCAGCAATTACAACAAATGGTGGGACAGCTGAATTTCGCCCTGAGAGTAATACCGATGGCCCGCCCCTTTTCCCGCTCGATCGCTCAGGCCATGGTCGGCCTGAAGGAGGGTCACCATCGCACGAGACTCTCGGCCGAGGTTCGCCAGGACATGCGCATTTGGTTGGCATTTCTGGCGGATTTCAATGGTTGAGTTGTCTGGAACAAATCGGCGGTGTCCTCCGAGGAGCTGGGGCTGTGGACAGATTCGGCAGGGAGCATTGGTTTTGGTGCCATCTTTGGCACACAATGGTCGGCTCAAAAATGGCCGTCATGGTGGCATGAGGATGGGTTGACGAGTAACATTGCTTTTCTTGAACTGTTCCCCATTCTGGTGGCCCTGAAAACTTGGCCTGAGGGGTTTAGAGATCACTCTGTGGTATTCTGGTCTGATAACATGACCGTGGTTGAGTGTATCAATAGCCAGGCGGCACGATGCAAATGGATCCTGAGGCTGCTGAAAGAAATTGTCTTGTTGTGTATGCAATTGAATGTCCTATTTAAGGCAAGACATGTGCCGGGGGTGATGAACCAGGCGGCTGATGCGCTTTCTCGTTTCCGTATGCAGGCCTTCTGGGGTTTTCTGCCCACAGCGGACCCGGTGGCGGCACCCTTCCCCGAAGCTCTCTGGTCTCTCGGTGCCCCGAATTACGAAACCTCGTGGGAGAGAGTTTAGCACCCAGGACAAGGAAGGCGTATGAAGGGGCGTTCCGTTCCTATTTGGCCTTTTTGGGGGGCTGCTGGAGGGGAGCTTTGGGGCCAGGAGGAGGGGTAGTAAATTTCCTGCTGTCTTTACATCAGGCAGGCAAATCTGTGGCTACTGCCCAGAGGCATCGGGCAGCCATTTCCTTTGTGGCAAGGGCTTATGGGATCCAGGACCCGACAGCGTCTTTCGTTGTACAAAAAGCGCTACGTGGGTGGCAACGCCTTGAGGGTCGCAGAGTAGATGAAAGGCGCCCGATAGGTCTGGATAGGCTGGCCCTGTTATTATCTGTACTCCCTTCAACGTGTTCATCCCAGTATGAAACAGTGTTATTCCGAGCCGCTTTTGCGCTGGCATTCCATGGGGCTATGCGGGTAAGCGAACTAGTGGCGAGGAACAAGCGGGATGTGACCGGGGGACTGTGCCAAGAGCACGTTCAGGTCAGAGGGGAGACGATGTCCATCTCGTTTGTCAGGTCCAAGACCGACCAGGGTGCGATGGGGGACTGCATAATCATACAAAGGATTCCCGGGTCCTCCATGTGCCCGGTAAGTTGCGTAGAGGAATATTTAACGCAAAGGGTGGCATCATGAGGGGGGACATTGTTGCGACACGCTGACACCACCCCACTGACGAGGTTTCAGTTTCAGCGGGTGCTTGCGATGTCTGTCTCCGCTGCGGGCTTGAACCCCGGCGAGTTTGGGACCCATTCCTTTCGGATAGGGGCTGCTACAGAGGCTACAGCCAGGGGTCTGAATGTCGAACAAGTTAAACGTGTGGGGCGTTGGTCCTCGAACTGTTATAAAAGGTATGTGCGGTTGCACATGTTATGAAGCTGTAATGATGTACTCACGCTTCCTGTTTTTCTTTGGTTTTCAGTTGCGCAAGCCTACGAGGCGGGGCGGACTGGGCAGTCGACCCAACACCGGGTCAGCGGTCAGACATCACCGGCTGTGAAAAAGGAGGTGTGGGTCGTGGGCCACTCATACGTGAGGCGGGCCGCGGACGTATTCAAAGCAGGTGACATGATTCACGTGGCTGGGGAATACGGGTACAGTGTGTCCTTCTACGGAAAGGGCGGGCTCTGTATTGACCAGTTTCAATCATTTTTTGAGGGTTTGTTAGGGCGGACGAGGTCACCGCCGTCTGTAGTCATAGTACATCTTGGGGGCAACGATCTGGTGTCCACTGGTAGACGACTACTTCTTGAGGCAATGCTTTCCACTGTAAGTTGGTTAGCGAGAAGAGTTCCAGGGTGCACAATCGCATGGTCCCATATGATACTGCGACAAGTGTGGCGGGGGGCTCTTTCAGTTTCTGCTCTGAATCATTCAGTAAGGAAGATTAATAATAAAGTGAGTCGATTGTTCCGTTCAAGTACACTGCATTCTATTTCGCATGGTTGTATTATAGGGGACAGTATGTATTTGGGTGATGGTATTCATTTGTCCCGGGTGGGGAACGAGTTACTCATAGGAGACCTGATAGCTTGGCTGGGGACTTTAAGACATGACCTTTAGGTAGGAGTGTGTGGGGGGTCCGGATAGCCGGTCAACTATCCGGCCTGTGGCGGTAAGGTCATGATCGGTGAGCACTAATTAGTAGATCCCTATGAGTGGGCGTCACCCATTACGGATGGGAGCGCTCGAGGGAGGTGGCCATTGGCCCCTCAACGGGTAGGCGGTCCCTTCTAAGGATGGGACGCCGAAAGGAAAGGAAAGGCGGTCAAGGCCCCTTCCTGGGTAGGAGGGGCTACAGCCCCCTCCTGGGGAATTTCCCGGGGCCAGGATATCTGCGACGGCAGATGTGGTAAGTTGTGTGGGGTTTGGGAGGGGGTCTACGCTACCTTCTAGATACCTCACACGAGTCCTCGAACGACCTTTAAGTGGCGTCGAGTTTATTGGGGCCCCCGTCAAGTCAAGGGAAATTGGTAGTTGCACTTGAGGTACACCTCTGTGCGGTCGCCCCTCACAAGTGAGGGGGATTTTCGGGTTTAGGGATCTTGACACCGGTTACGACCTTGCCGTTGGCCCTTAAACGTTAGGATGTACAATTTCAAAATTTCAAGTTAATGTTTTGTAGGATGTTAGTTCGGCTAGGAGAACCTTTGTATTAGAGAATATGTTAAGGTTAGCCAAACATCGCAATGTGGTAATGAAATTGTACATAATATGAAACTGTTATTTTAATGTTTTAATTTTGTTTCATATTTTAATAAATACGGCCGGGAAGGGTAACTCCCTTCCCGCCTTCCAAAAGTTCAAGAACTGTTGCCGGTTTCCCATCCTTGGGGAGTGTGTTGAGAGGGGGTGGCGGGTATCGCGGCCATATTCCACTAAACCTTAAAAAGCCACCAATTGTTCTTTGTTTCCAGGAATTGGAGCTTTGCTGATATTCTCCAGATGTGATGCTATAGGTTTGATACCATCTGCACTGATGCAATGTCCAAGGTATTCAACTTCCTTCCTTTTGAATTTGTATTTATCCGCTCAAAGTAATAATCGTAACTGTTACTCCACTTTTCTACTACACACATTCAAACCCATACATACCTTGCGACAGCTAGCTGTGTCACAGCCCACACACGCGACCACATTCAACACATACAACACACGCGGCAGCCAGCATGTCGCTAGATCACACATGCGACCACATCCAAACCCAAACATGCCATGCGAATTGTTATTCCAAGTTGACATGCGTGCATGTGTGCACATGTCAACTTCAACAACTACATACCACAATGTGGTACAAAGTTTCATGATGGTTTTTTGATCTGACAATGCAATTTGACAAAAGGGCACTTTAAATTTTAGAACTTTGAATAAGCAAATGGGTGCTTTAAATTGTAGAAGTTTCAATCAGCAAATGGCGCTTTAAATTGTAGAAGTTTTGTGTTCCCGCTTTGAGTTGTTCCGGACACTCACACGTTAAGTGCTGACCTCTCTTATGCGCCGACCTCTCTTCCCCACTAAGCGCTGACCTCTTGTTTCATTTCCTAAAACACTTTCATGCTTGTGGGATCCAAGCAGTCTCAGCATAAGCATATTCGTAACCTTGACAGCGAAATCCTCGATCAGAGTCAATAACAATGGTAGCTGAAACACAATGTCGTTATTTTGCTTGCTTGATGTGTGTGGTATCTACCTTGCTGTCTACCTTCCTATTGCTTAACATTTATTCCTGCTGATGATAGAATGTAGTCATTATGATGCTTCATGGAATCTATATGGATTGTGGTATGCAAGGAGCTTTAGATCATCATTAGAATGTAGGGATGCAGATTCAAATTAGAGGAGAGGGTTGGAGCAGAATGAATGAATGAATGAATGAATGTTGGATTTATAGAGCGCGCGGTTACCCTGGAGCGTCCCAGCGCTGTACCACTGGGGAACCCATTCTGGCTTTCATTGTGAGATGGACATCCCCAAGGTGGAGCCAGGCATCCCCAATGGTGATGGGGTCGGAGTGGAGATTAAGCAAGCTATTGCCCAGAGTTGCAGCGTGGGACCCCATGGTTAGAGTGGCGCCGAGGCGAGATTTATGGGGCCCGCTGACATTGGTCCTGCACCCGGCCGCGTCGGGAATTGAACCCTGGTCCCGGACCGACCTCTGCTTCCGGGTCAGCCACCTCTAACCGTTGAACCGCAGAGCAGAAGCAAGCGAGGTGGCAGAGGTGTTTCACTGTAACTTAAATAAAGAAAGTCGGATTCAGCACTACCGGCTCTAGTGACATAATTTTAATATGCTCGGTAGGAGCATATTTTATTTTGACAGTACAAGATGAGCTGCTCTGCATCTTCGCCATAGTGATAAGAATAACACATTGTTATATAAATAGCTTCCGTGCTGGAGCTCTTTGAGAGGAGCACTTCCAAGCTGGAACTATCACAGAACCTCTACAAACTGTGACTGCAATGCAGCCCTGCTGACCCCGACCTCCATTCTGCCAAGGAGGATAACCTCTACCTGTTCACACATTGAGGAACATGGGGTGATTGAAGAGTACTTACCATCTGCTACTACTTGGGTGTTTCTACTGCTTTTTTTATTGCTGACTTTTAGCCTTTCTGTATTTGAGCCTGATCTGCCTTTTCCATTTAGAAAGTGTACCTTCTAATCTTCTGACATTACTCAGCTTTCATTTGGTGAAAAGAGACGAGGGCATAACTCCTTGTAACCTTAATTTTCTCGAGGTAGTAATTCCTATTTGTATTCAATTGGTTCATTACACTGATTTTCTGTTTCTCTGTGGTTTTGTGCATCATTTCACTTGCCTATGCTTTGTTTTTTTCTAAATTATGACATGTTATCTATCAATTCTGCACTAATTACATATATAGTGCATGCCATTTTGGAATATGGTGTGGATAAAAGTGCTGGAGCAAATGCACTTAAATGTTAATAAATATGTGCCTAAATATAGTGCATTTGAGTAGTCCAGGCGTGATAATATCAACGCCTGAATTAAGATCCTTCTAGTTTCGAAGGTGATAATTTTCCTCAGAAGCCTCATGAGTGTATAACATGTAGCAGCTAACTTCCGGGCCTGTACTAAAAAATTAAGAGCTGGGTCCAACCATACCCCAAGGCTCTTAATTTGAGTTTTGGGCTTGGGTGGTTGGCCTAGACTATCCGGCCACCAATCCTCCACCGTGGTAGGTGTCTTTTGTCCCAACATCATCACCTCTGTTTTTGTCCCATTAAGTTTTAGAAAGGATTCATTTATCCATTCCCAAACTTTATTAAGACAGGTAGAGAGATTTTCAAAAGGGGCGTCATGAGTGGTTAATGAAATAATAAGTTGTGTGTCGTCTGCGTACGTTACCAGTTGTACTCACCAGGGGAGCACCACCTCAGCCAAAGGCCTCATGTAAATGTTAAATAAGGTGGGGCTGAGGGACGAACCCTGGGGAACACCGCAATGAAGACACATTTGGGGGGAGGAGGCCTCGTTTTCAAAGACCACAAAGGTCCTGTCAGACAGGAAGGAATGCAGCCACTGTAGCGTGCGGCCCAAGACACCAACTTCCTCCAGCCTGTGTAACAGGATGGAATGGATCACGGTGTTGAAGTCCGCGCTAAGATCTAATAGTAATATGGCCGCATGGTTTCCATTGTCTACGATTTTCCTTGCTTCCTCAACCACTGTAATGAGGGCTGTTTCAGTGCCCTAGTTTCTCCTGAAACCTGTCTGTGTGGAATGAAAGGAGTTGTTATCTTCCAGAAAAGCAGCAAGTAGTGAATTAACATATTTCTCTGTAAGGTTGCTGATAGTGGGCAAGAGGGAGATGGGGCGGTAATTTGCCCAATCTTCAGGGTTGAGGCTGGGTTTCTTCAACAGGGCCTTAACTCTAGCTTGTTTCCAAGTAGAGGGAACCAGGCCTGAGGCAAGAGAGGCATTAATCACCTCCTGAATAACTGGGGCAACGGTATCTGATACCAGGTTTAGTATAGTAGGAGGTGCAGGATCAGTCGACGAGCCTGACTTTAGATTGTTTAGGAGAAGCCAGTGAGGTAGTGTGGCTCACTGGTTAGAGGCGGCAGACCCGAGAGCAGAGGACGGCCCGGGACCAGGGTTCGATTCCCGGCGCGGCAGGTTTCTGGACCAGGGTCAGCGGACTCGATAATTCTCTCGCCTCGGTGCCCACTCTGATCAGCGATCACACTCGGCAACTCTGGGCATTAGCTTGCCTCATCCTCACTAACGGCCCCACCAGACCGCCGGGGATGCCTGGTCTCACCCTGGAGATGCCCATTAAGGGACCATCTCTCGGGGAAGCCAGGAAGGGGTTCGCAGCGGTCGAAGTGCCTTGGGACCCTACGGGTAAGTAGTGCGCTATATAAATGCCTATACATTTACATTTACATTTAGGGATTTTGGATGCATGATCATCATCCATGAGTTTTGCAATAGTACCAAAACAGGAGAATGTTGGCCCATGTGGTACTTGTCAGGAGGAACACATTCTGGTCTGCATTTACCAGGTGTGACATATGGGTAGGAGTTGCAACGCTAAGTCCTTGATCAAAATGTTTAAGTCGGCATTCAACATAGAAAGCTGTCGTAACTCAGACACCCGTGCTCCTATTCACTTCGACTTTGGTAGTGGTATCACCAAGGCATCTCAAGTCGAGGCCCGCAGCGTACCTATTTCCAGGGCTTCAGCATATAATGTTCCTAGTTTGGAAGTCAGGGTTTGCCCCAGTGCTGAATAGAATTCCACCTGCAGGCCATCTGGTATCTGTGTTTTTTCTGTGGCCATCTCTGGGATGATCCCTTGTATTTTGTGGGCCGTCACCAGGCCTCCCAGCTCAGTCCTTGAGTGAGGATCTAGTGTCTGCAGTGGCACGGGCATCAGGAACTCCCACATATCTTCCGCAGATTAGGGGTTCGAAGCCTAATAAAGCTTCTCATAATATGTACTAAAAGCTTCATATTTGTGCTGGGAGAGTATATCCCCATCCCCCTCTGTGCTAGTGATTTGTGTAATGGGTGTTCCTCTAGAGTCGGGCTGTACCAGCCATGCGAGTAGTCTACCTGCTTTAACCCCCTCTTCATGTACCCTGGTGTGATATTCAACTAGGCCAATGCTCCACAGCAACTAAAGTGCACTCTTATACTCCCTTCTTGTAGTGTCCATCTGTCTATTGGTTTCTGAATCCCCATATAGTTTAAGACCCGGATCATGTAGGGTAGACTCCAACCGGGTAAGCTATGACAACCTTTCCTTTCACAGACCCACTGACTGACCCAAGCAACGACCCCCTACAACCACTTTAAATGCCTCCCACTCTTTAGCTCTAGAGTCCGTCGAGCCCTAGTTGAGCAAGAAGCCTTTAGTAACCATGGTAGATAGAAAATTCCAAAAGTAGTCATCAGTCATGAGGGAAGGGCTAAGCCGCCATGTGGGGGTTACTGTCTGCTATAGGACAGAAAATAAGGAAAAATGGGTTGTCGTCCGAAAAGGTGTGCCCCATGTGTTCAGTGTGTGTAACAGCTGGAGTTAGTCGGCTGAAACAGACAAACAGATCAAGTCAGATTATACAAATGTGAGTAATAAGAGTAATCATGCTGCAGTCCATGGTGTACCCTCCAAACATCAATAAGTTCTCACCGATTCAGCCATTCTCTAAACCCCTGAGCCAATATTTGCCAGACAGTTAAAGTCGCCCCCTAAAAACAAGTCAGTATTATTCAGGAAGGAAAGGGATGTAGACGGGTTCCCCATGAGATTAAGTTGGTCATGGTTTGGGGCATGTATACTCTCAATTATGATTTATTTTCCCAGCAGTCTACCCTGTACCAGTACGAATCTGCCCTCGCAGTATCTTAAACTCACTAAAGAGAGAAGGACAATAAAAAACTGGGCCAAAAGTATAGGTTTGGAATTCTCAGTTTCCTACTCCCTGTCATATTTAAAAAGTCTATACTACTAGTGGGACGAGAAACAAAGAGAGAAGGAAAAAATAAACTTTTTTAACCCCTCCCACGCTCATGACAAGCTCAGCTCGTCATGAGCCACGGTTCTCGTGTGCTCATGACGAGCTGAGCTCGTCACGGCTGTTAGAACGCTCACACGCGGGGATAATTCCCCTGCTGTGCTGAGCGTTCTAAGGAAACGGGCGTGGCCGTGCCGAGCTCAGCACGTCATGAGCACACGAGAACCGTGGCTCATGATGAGCTGAGCTCGTCATGAACACAGGGGCGCTGTGTGTGCCCCCTCCTCCCCCCAGCACAGCAGGGGAATCGGGCCAGCAGTGAAGAGGTTAATAATAATTCTGCCCTCAACCACTATGCAATAGCATGCTTCATCAAAGGGCTGCTGCAGACGTCCAGGTGCAGACCAACACACTGGACGGAGCGCTGTTTTTTTTAGTATAAAGTGGTGAGGGAGCTAGTTAAAGGAAAGAAAAGAGGTAAAGTGCAAGGGAAGAATGTTCCCGTATGAAGGGATGTCCTAGGCATTAGAGGCACAAGGACCACTCGACAGAAACTGAACTCCTTAAACCAATAACTCCCGATCCCTAGGGCAGCTTCGCAACGGCTCGCCGCCCAAACCTGTAAACAGAACAAAGAGTAATAAAGGTAAGATGGCTTCTGTCCACAACTTAGTAGAGCTTATCTAGCTAAGGTTGCAGCTCAAGCTCAAGTTAAGACTGTTCATCTCCTGTCCCCGCCCAGGCCTCAGCAGCAGTCTTGTGTCTGCCATATGTCCCACTGCAACACTCCAAGGATTCAGCTATATGTCATGTATGTTGCATGACTGTTGCACTTCAAACCTTCATGCAGCTCCCACCCAATTATCATCCCCAACACGCAACCTTTCTAATACATATGGCCCTGTTTCTGCTCATCTATCACTAGCTCAACGCCTGGCTCTACTAGCTCCTTAGATCCTCTTCATATCAGTTTGTCTAATATAAATGTAATGTAAATGCCAATTTGTATCGCGCAACAATCGCTCCAAGGAGCATCTAGGCGTCCAAGAGAGGACCACCAGATGTTAGGTAGTCTCTATGCTTACTTGACCAAGACCAGGATTACACTAGGCTTCTGGCAGTTGTGTCTTGGAGATTAAAGATCCAGGTTTTTAGGTGTTTGCGGAAGTCTGTTTCCTTGTCCAATATTCTCAGCTGAGGGGGGAGAGTGTTCCATGCTTTTGCTCCCAGTACCGCCAGGGATTTGCCCCCTCGGGTTTTGAGTCTGAAACCCGGGACGGTAAGCAGGTTGGCAGTTGAGGAGCGTAGTGCTCTAGTTGGACAGTATCTGCTGAAATTTTTCCTTAGATATAGCGGGCCTAGGTTATGAACAGCTCTGAAGGTAATTAGCAGTACTTTAAACAAGACCCTTTTTGTTATGGGCAACCAATGTAATGCATTGAGGGCTTTTGTTGCTGATGATCTTTTCGGCCATTTCAGAACCAACCTCGCTGCTGCATGTTGCACCATCTGAGTTTGTGTGTGACAGCTTTATTTGTACCAGCGTAGAGGCTATTACAGTAATCGATGCGCGATGTTACTAGTGCAACGTAACTGCTTTTCTTGCTTCGAAGGGCAACAAATCAAAGAACTTCTTAGTCCCTTTATCACCCCAAAGCACATGCCTGCCACTCTAGCCGCTTGTTGTCTAAAAGACAGGTCAGAGTCGAAATACTAAGGAACCAGGGGTCACCACCAGGACCATTACTGCAATACGCGCTGATGCCCCTAAGTCCGATTGACTAGTGCCACGGTTGCAGGCCTCCACAGCTTCAACATCCTCTGGAGGTCTTGATGGAACCTCTGCCATTACTTTTAGAGCCACTTGTCATCCTTGCACTGTCTGAGAAGAGCTAGGTTTTTGCAAGGTGATCTGTCCGGTAGATTTATCTAGTCTCCTCTGTTTTTGTTTAGTAGTTGCCATTGTGCCTTGCAGTGGTCTTGGAGGCTGTGAGTCCATCTTGAGGATTTCCAGCCTGGACCACACTTCATCAGGAGAGTCATAGAAGTATGCCTTCCTGGCCAGCTGTATTCGAAGCTGGGCCATGAACTGCAGGGAATATAGTATACCTTCTGCTCGCAGTGCTTTTTTCGCCTCTAGGAATAAAGCACGTTGTATTTGTACCTTGGGTGTGAAGTCGGGGAATACTGACACCTTGCTGTCGGCCGTCACATATGGGCCATGTGTGCATGAGCGTTGGATTATGGCGCCTCGTCTCTATAGTATAGAACCCTTGCCACCGCTGGACATGACGTGACGGGACCATATGTTCCCTTTCCATTGCAAAGTACTTAGAGAGTGACCCCGGAGTTACTGTCCTCTGGAGCCAGTCCTCAAAGAAGGCCACCATATCTCTTCCCTTCAGTGTCTTCAGCCCAGTGGGATGCCATTTTTCTGTCTGGTTGCATCTTTTTCAGGGCACGTCCACATTCTTCAACTTGTCCACCAGCTTGTGATGCTCTGCCTGCAATAATTTCAGCCCCACTGACACTGTCCCTATATCTTGCTTGAGAGTGGCTTTTGTGTCTGCTATGGCAGCCAATATTTTATCCAGATGAGTATGTATGGACTGCCCGTGTTCATCCATCTCTTCCGTTTCAGTAACTACGTTACTTTGGGAGGGCTTTCCCACGTCCAGCGGTCCACTCCCCTGTTTGGGTCTAGGTTTGCCTATCTTGGCCACCAATTAGCAGAGTATGGCTCGTTCAGCAGTGTCCAAATAGCCGTTAGGTGAGGCTCGCCGTTGTAGTTCAATGTCGTAGTAGGATCACATCGGCCCCAGAACAGGCCCCGCAGCTCAGCACCGTCCCCGCTATTTCATCATCTAGCTATAGGCTATGATCTAACTCCCTTGGCTCATAGATGCCTTAATTCCATGTGTGTTTCCCCTGACTTGGCAGAGCTGATCAGGCTCTTCTGCTGCTAAATTCCACTCCCCGTTTTTAGGCTGGTGTCAGCCACCAACACAATTTCACCAGAGGTGCGTGCATGGGGTTCAATACTTTACTTCTCATGTGGTTACTTGTGTCGTTTAGGTTCACCATAGGGTTAGCACTATCCGGGCCACCATATCCAATGTTTCTGTTACCCTAGCACATGTTGGGTTTATTAAGCAGTCACCCAACGGGTCACCCTATTGCATATTGCATATGACACCTGGTATTTAGGAGCACCAGCCTTGCTTTATTGGGGGCCCAGTTTGTCCCAACTGGCTCTTCAGGTAGTCCCAATCTCTTTGTGTTCGGCAGGGTGAGTATGCACACAAGCGGAGGGCCTTCCCTGCCCAGAGCCTCTACACACATGCCGCCGTGGTCCTTACATGCAGTCCCGTCATCCCCCCAGGTCTGCAGGCAGTAAGGCCCCCTGTACTTCCATGCAAGGCACCGCCGCTCTACCTCGCCTCAGGGTCCTGTTCCATGTCCCTGAGCGGCCCCACCGATGGCTTCATCAATCTCCTCTGGGTCTCTCTGTCCCGCACCCCCAGCATACCCTGATGTAGTCCCTAATCGGCACTGCCCTGGGGCATCATCACCCAGGACGTCTCTCCCCACATCCACCACTCAAGCACTTTATGTCACCAGTTCAATCCGAGTTCCACTCACGCCACTGGTGTATTCAGGAAGACGCTCCCAGGTAGAGTCTTACATCGACTTCCTCCAGGCCGCTCGCTTAGGCGCTGAGCCCGCCGCAACACTCCTAGTCCCGGGGGCTGCCTCTTTCAACTGGAGGTCTAGCCCAGGCCTCAGGTGCAGAGGCCTCCGCTACCCGATGCTCAACCCGGGGCCGCCATCTCTCACACATGGTTCAGGGCACGACACGGCTGCAGCCCCGTTGGCGTCTCCGCAGCTTCCTCCTCGTGGCTCAGCAGATCTCCCCTTGCACCCACAGAGGTCCACTTTAAACATCTTGTCTCCCACTGTGATGGCCCCTCAACCCAGTGGTGCAGTCACTCGGAGATCCACTTCCACCGATCTCCGCTCAATTAATTTGCGGCATGGGTGCAAGTCTTTTGCTCGTTTCCAGTCGTGGGCGAGGCTGAGTGTCAGTCCCAAAACAGGAGGACTCGTCTGCACTGCTTGACTCTCCCTTCAGAGCGCTGCATTCCCCTCTATCACCCCGTGCAAATCTGGGCACCTGCATCCGCTGTACACAATCTGCTATTCCCAAGGGCTCACCCACGATCGGAGCCCACCGCTGTGCCCAGGGGGTTTGGGTTAGTGCATGGGTAGCAACAATTGGGCCTGAGGGTGGCTGCTCCGCTATTATTTTCAGGATCTGGAACTGAGCTTTACACTGAGCGTCTGCTGCGGTCGCCATCTTGGCCACGCCTCCCTTGGAAGATCTTTGTTATGCTAATAGTAATACTGAACATTCTCCCAGAATTCTTTATGACATGAGCCCTTTTCCTCAAACAAGAATTCCACCTAAACATACTCAAGAAGCCATATATGAAAACAGATATGCAAATTTCAGGCACAAGTACTGTTAATTCTTCATGCACAGTTGCTAATTATTTTCACATGGGGTATTCCTTTTAAACATTCTGCTGCTAGTATTCAATGGGGTTGTAGAGGTTCAAGTATCGGTTCTGTTCTGTCATGGGTGTCAATTCACTAAAATGCCCGGGGCAGTGGAAATTACATCACTCACACTTTGACACCGATAGTTTCATATGGTTAAGCTCTTGATTCACCACTAGCTTCTAAACTCCTTCCTCATTACTACTCAGTATAAAGCTAGAGGCAAATGATGCTTACAGCTAAATTTGCATTCTTTTCATGCCTCTGCCTCCGTGACCTTGGAGTACAGGCGATGCAAGGTCAGAGGCAAGGAGACTACTGTTAACACCTTCAGCGCGGCGCAAATTTTCGCGCTGTGCTGAAGGTTCTAAGAAATGGGCGTGGCCGTGACGGAACTGTTCCGTCATAAGCACAGCCCAACCGGCGCTCGTGACGGAACCGTTCCGTCACAAGCATCGAAGGGGTTAAGGCTTCACTAGCAGTTGCTAACCCTGGTTATCTCTCATTGTAGTCTGTCTGTACTGTGGGGACACTATGGCTAATGACTTTATTTGCCCAATTTCTGTGCTTAATGTGTTATTAGTGCTAACATCTTTTTAAACTTGGGTTTCACTCAGGCTGTGGGAGTTCACAATCATATTAAAATTGTGTATTTTTATTGATAGCAGGAACTTTGGGTCACTATGTAATACCATGGATGGAAATTTCCACCTTCTATGTGTAATAGAGTCAGGACATGATGTACCCATTCCGCACACAAGAAAAGATTCTTGGACGTCATGTAGGGGTCGCAGCTGCAAAGTCTGGCTTTCTTCCTGTGACTCACAGTACTGTCACTGCACCCCCCTGACCTCAGAGGACAGTAGCTAACTTGGAAAATAATCATTTACTGTTGAAAATTGTGTGAATGGTCTCTGTGCCTCCCACTGCCCTGAGCTTGTGGATGGAGTAAGAAAAAAATACAGGGCAGTGAAGAAGAGAGAGGAGGTAAAGATAAAAGGCGTTAAGGTGAATTAAGGGTAAAATAACGAAAGAAAGAGGACACTATGGAGAGAAGGGTGAGAGATCAAGAGACAAAGGCAGGAGGGTGTATTTTTGAAAGAGGCAAAGAGGGATGAAAGAGACACCAATAATACTGTGACATGGACAGGTGAAAAGGGACAGATGAAGGAATAGGAGAGTTGGGGGAAAGGTTAAGTTAAATAGAGGGAGTGGAAAAAGTGACAGAACAGGTGAGAAAGGTAGGTGAGATGGAACACGTATTATAAGGACATCAGTAAGAAAGAAGACAGTTAATTTAGACTGGTGGGGGGAACAAGAGTCAGCAACAGGTGAAAAAGATGTGACAGATTATAGAAATGTCAGACAATTCACAGACACCTAAGGGGAGGGTGTCAGTGTGTCAATTGTCATATGACATCACTTCCTGTGATGTCATTGGGGTCAGAACATGTGATGTCACTTTCGTTACCCCTGGCATTTTGATGAATGGATGCACATGAAGCAGGCTGTTCGGCAAATAATGCAAACATATTATGTACTTGGAAATGGCGCAGCAACAGATTAATAACTAGAGAGATGTTTCTGATCTGCACTGTTTTTTTATCAATACTCCTAAACGTACTTTGGGAGAAGGATGCCCAAATATAATGTAAATAGTTCAAAGGTATAGGTCATACCATTGTAATTTGCACAACGGGCCTGATTCACAGAATGAACTTAAGACTCAATCCTAAACTTACTACTATTTTGGTATTCACAGAATGCACTTACTACTTTTGGCATTCACAGAATGAACTTACTACTTTTGGTATTCACAGAAGTTAGGATTTTGTCTTAAGTCTGTCTTAAGTCTGTCTTAAGTTTGTCTTAAGACAAACTTAAGACAAAATCCTAACGTCTGTGAATACCAAAAGTTTAGGACTGAATCTTAAATTCATTCTGTGAATTGGGCTCACTGGGCCCGATTCACAGAATGAATTTAAGACTCAATCCTAAACTTACTACTATTTTGGTATTCACAGAATGCATTTACTACTTTTGGCATTCACAGAATGAACTTACTACTTTTGGTATTCACAGAAGTTAGGATTTTGTCTTAAGTCTGTCTTAAGTCTGTCTTAAGTTTGTCTTAAGACAAACTTAAGACAAAATCCTAACTTCTGTGAATACCAAAAGTAGTAAGTTCATTCTGTGAATGCCAAAAGTAGTAAGTGCATTCTGTGAATACCAAAATAGTAGTAAGTTTAGGATTGAGTCTTAAGTTCATTCTGTGAATCGAGCCCACTATGTTTATATACTCTGAGACTTAATTTTTGGCCCAGTGTGCTTAAAAATGTTCCACTGGCCATTGTCCAAATAGTCTCCACAGGATATGCAGTGTACAACAAAACAAATGAAGGCCCCCCAAATATTTTTGACAATTTGACTTAGGTTTTCAAGATGCCGCAGCCACCAAAGGTGGCACCCCTCGAGGTTTGAGTCTAGTTGTGCCCCTGGCTCTAGGGTGAGGGTAGGGATGAGGCTGACTTCTCAACTGAGCCTTTGTGCTCCTTGGAAGAAAGGAGTTCAGGGAGAGGGTCACTCTCCTCCTCCACTCCATCATCTGTGACCAGGAGCAAGGTTAACTTGGACATCTCAAAATGGGGTCTGAGGTGTTGGATGTACAGGACACATAAAAGGTTCCTGAGAGTTAGAGGTCCACCAGGTAAGTGGCATCCCACTTGCACTCTTTTACCTTTCAGGTTCCATAAAATCCATCTTTTGGGCCATGGCCTTCATGGGCATTCTGTTCATATTAGAGCTTCTTGACCTACTGGCTGGCTGCCAGATTCTCTATTGCCTTCTTCCAGAAATGCTTCATCTGGATGCAGAGTGGAGCATGCAGCTGAACACTTCCATAGGGGCTTTCTTAGGAGCCTCAACACTCCTTTACTAGGCTGAGGTGCTTTGACATGGTGACTGTGCAAACTTTCTAAGGAGCTGAATCCATCCCCCTTCTGCGGTACCTCCCTGTAAGCAAACAACAAGTAAGGCAAGAGGACGTCCCACTTCCACCTGACTCTGACAGACTCACAGTCATGCTTTTGAGGATCTTGTTGAACCTTTCAGTAAGCCTGTTGGTTGGAGGATGGTAGGGTGTGGAGAACATGAATGTTACCACACACTTTTTCCACATCACCTTCATGTATCCTTACATGAGGTTGGTACATCAGCCAAATAACCTCCTTGGGGACCCCATATGGGTAAAGATCTCCATCAGTGCCTTAGCCGCTGCGGGTACACTTACTCTCCTCAGAGGTATAGCCAAGTAGAGTACCAAGCGGCATAGTCCACCAAGACCAGGATGAACCTGTTGCCAGGGCTATTTGGGGTACAGAGTAACCCTGGGCGGATAACTATGCTCCACCAGCGGAGTTTGCAGAATTTCGCCTACTACCTGTTCCACTGCGAATGAGGAGTTCTGGCAAAACTACGACTCCGTGGCGAAGCGTAGTTAGCCGGCCCCTCCATCCTCCCAAAGTTATTTAAAATAATTTTAAAAGCACTTACCTGCCTCCTCCTAGCACTGAATAACCCCTAAGTTGCACGTCTTGCGAATGCGTATGTGCATGTGCAAGACGTACAACATAGGGTTTATTCAGTGCAACTGTGGGAGGGGGAAGGGCGCAGAGCGTAGTTCCACTGAGGTTTTTTTTAACTCTGTGGAACTACGCGGAGCACCACTTAGCATACTTTGTCCAGGATTAGTCCAGAGGCATAATAATATCGATGCCCACCCTTTCAAAGGGGGTGCCAACAACTATAAGGGATACCGGGGTAGCCTTGTGCTTCCATCCTGACTTCTTGCTGTGCTGGCAGTGGGGCATGACCTGCAGAAAGCATCTGAGGTCACCCTCATCTGAGGCAAATAAAAGGTAGTGACAAGTCTGCCAATGGTTTTGACTTCCGTAGATCACCTGACAAGGGAACATTGAGAGCCAACTCCAGTAGAAAGACCCTGTAGCACTGGGGAACCACTAACACATCAGATACACAAGGCTCAGGAACCTTAGGCCAACTGTACAGGAGACCATTCTTCCAGTAAATCAGGTGATAACCTGAGGTGTCACCCGCTGCCTGGGCTTGGCCTGCCACCGTAGGCCCTACAGAGTAGGGCACTCCTCTCCTCTCCGCTCTGCATATCTCCTCCATGGTGTGTCCTCCTTCCATCTGCCAATTAGTCAGTTCAGGTAGGTTTTCTACAAATGTCCTCCCTTATAGGGTCCAGGGTTTTGCCCTTAGACTCAGCCTCCTCTCAGACTGTGGGAGGTTCAGGATCAGGTTTCCCATACCTCTTACCCTTTCTCTTTCTTACAGATATCTGAGCATTTTTCCAGTTTACACTCTCAGATGGCCATTGTCTGTGTGGTCAGGCACACCCTCTCAGGCAACACCAACATCACCAGGTGGTGTGCTCCATGTCATTACAGAGCAAACAATCCAAAGGCATGGAGGGATTCACAGCTACTCTCAAGTAACCTTAGAACCCCTCCCCCAAAGCCACTGGGTAGCGACTCTTATGGTTGTCTGCTATTAAAAACTGGTGGATTACATAAGGGACTACCTGCTCTGAAGACACAAGATGACACCTGACAGTTGTCATGCTGGCTCCTGTGTCTCTGGAATAACCTCTTTTCCAAATGATACGGCAGCTAGGCCTGGTGTCTGCCCACCAGTGGGAGCTGTGCTCACTTGGGATACTTTACATCACTCTTTAAGTGCCCAACATGATGGCACTCACAGCACTTAGGGGTGAACTTCCCTGAGAACTTATGATCAGGGAACACATACTTCTTTTACTCAGATGAGGATTTGGACTCCTACACTCAGGAACTATTTTGAAGGCCTTTAGAAAACAACCTATTTTTATCTCCCCCCTCCTTCTTCTGGTGGGGACCATGCCCACCCTTGAGGCGATCCCCTCCAGATACCTTCTTGTGGACCCTGGTGCTGTGCCTGTGGTCCGCCTCCTTAGCAAACTCCCCAGGCTCACTGAGCTAGATATCCATCAGTTGTGGGTGCAGCTCTGGAAAACAATGACTGAACATGTGCTCTCATGCAAACAGATCATACAGCCCCTTGTAATCATTCACCTCACTGCCCTTCACTCAACCATCCAGTGCCTTTCAAAAGGTATTCAAAATATCGGCCTAAGAATGATGTGGAAGCTTCTGGCTATCCCTAAACTGTTACCCCGTACTTGCCTGGGGTGAGGCCATAATTCCTGATAAGGGTGTCTGTCATGGTTGAATACCTCATCCTGTCCTCCTTTTCTAGGGCTCGTAGGGCACCCCTCCCCTCACTAGGTTTGTGCCTCCAGAGACTACCCCTTGCCAATCCTTTTCAGAGACCCTATTCATCTCCAGAGCAAACTCATAGGCTTCAAACCACTCATCAATGCCATCACTCACAAAAACGGTAGGTACCAGATCCTTGGGAATGTGGACCCTGTTGTCTACAAAGGACACTGCAGGTTGCTGTCACCAGTATTGCTGGACTCCACTTGTTTAGCTGTGATGTTCAGATCCCTGGGACTTAGCTGATGGGCTATTCCCCTTTCTTTCATGGCAACTTTCTTTTCCTCCATTAATGCCTGGGCTGCTGTCTCTTCCATCTTGACTGCTGCATTTCATGACCTGCTTCCAGTTCCCCGTCCTGCTTCACCATGTCATCCTCCACTTCCCCTGCTGTGACTAGCAGACTTCTGCCCAAGTGCTCAGCGAGTTTTGGAGCTCCAACTTCCTGGTGTTGCTCTTGGCTGGGATTCCCCTCTTCTTGCAGAACTCCTTGAGCTCAGTCACACTGTAGGAATCAATTTTGGCAAGCTCAAATTCTATCTTTGCAGGTGTGATTCCAGGCACGGACAGACAAGTAGAATGAGGGTAAATTTGGAAGAAGCAAAACATCCAAATAAGGAGAATTTATAAGAAACTCAAAATGGTCTCAAGTTAGATGTCTGGGATTTTAGTGTTGCATACAATCACTGTATATCACTACACAAATACAAGTCCTAAGCTCACTGATAAACACCAATATAGGAAATTGGGGTACTAGTTGATGGGGGGATGAAAATTGCAAAAAAAACACAGTTGATGGACAGAATACTGAACAATGTCTTACATTCACCCCAGTACAAAGATCTGGGCCTAAATCCATCTATTTTTTGCACTCCACACCACCCTAGGTCAGACAATGGCTATATGCAAATCAGCCTTGACACTGTGCCTCATGGGAACAGTCCAGCCCAAACTACCAAGCCATGATGGGGGGTTGAAACCCTCCTAAAACAGAAACCACAATTCTTGTCAGGGTGAAACACAAGCAAACCCCAAATTATCCTGCACTTAAATCTCTGGTAGCTTGGCACAAAAGCAGGCAGGCTCAACTTAGAGGCAATGCATAAGGTATTTATGCAGCACTTCAAATAGTAAGAGTAAAAACACAGTACAATAAAAATTCCACAAAAATTTAGAAAAGGGGAATAAAATGTACTAAATTACTTGAGAGCGAAACAACAAACTTTGGTAGAACCGGAGAAATGCAATGTCAACGATTTAGCACGTATAGCGCTTAAAAGGACAAACCGCCACTCCTGAATATCTGGTCGCGCATGACCAGGTTAAAGTCACAAGTTCATGTGGACCATGATGCAGCATGGACTGTATACAGGGACCAGGTCAGTCTAGCTGAAAATGTTACAATCAAAAGTTCAGCCAGAGTTCCATTCATGGAGGTGGCAGTGAGAAGCAGGGTAAGTGTCCAGGCTGGTCATCGCTGTAGCAGGAAGAGCAAGCCAGATGTCGTGGACGGTCATGGCTCTAGCACCAAGATCCTGTCAGGTGTCAAGCATGGTCGTTGCTGGAGATTAGCATTGATGGTCCCCGCGTGCTATAGACCGGAGCGTAGTTTGCGTAGCAGCACTACATGTAGCTTCACGTAGTATACTTTGAACTTCACGTAGTACGTAGTCTGCATAGCGTAGCTGTTGACAATGCACTTGTATGCATTTAGGAAAAAATACAAAATAATTGCAAATAGCATCTTGATGCTAGAGTGCATATAGTACTTTCACAAAAGTGAAACTTAAAAATTAGCAAGCAGTGAGAGAAGTGATGATTTTGGTATCCTCCCTAACCTAGGCGGAGTACCAAACAGATGCCTTGTAAACAAGAAAGCACATCTTATTGAACGATTTGGTGGTGGTCCCATCCTCTTAGGACCACCCCAAACAGTTATTGGCAAAAGAACATTTCCAACCAAAGGAGCTGCAAAGCATTATGGGATGAGATTAGCAGTGGGCAGTGAATAATATATAGTATCCAATATCAAAATAATTCTACAAAGAGCTTCAGTTCAACTGGTGATTACTAGATGTCCCTCACGAGTCAAATGCAAATGCTTGATGAAAGGGTTTCAATGGTTTTGTATTTGACTCGTGAGGGACATCTAGTAATGACTAGTGGAACTGCAGCTTGATGTAAGAATAATTTCAATGTTTTGCATTTGACTCATGAGGGACATCTAGTAACGACTAGGTGAACTGCAGCTCTTTGTAGAATTATTTTGATATTGGATACTATAATATTCACTGCCCACTGCTAATCTCATCCCATAATGCTTTGCAGGGCCTTTGGTTGGGATTGTTTGTTTGCCAATGTGCTTTTTATTACGCTCTTTGTGTTCAAGGCATCTGCTTGGTCCTCCCCCTGGGTTAGGGGGGACCCCAAAACCACCAGCTCTCAGATTGCCTAATGTTTTCATTGTAAAAGTTTACTTTTATGAATTGGTTATATGCTTTTAAGCATGTAAAATTATTTTTTTAAAGCATCTGACGAAGGTTGTTGATTTAGCAGCTACGCTAATGCCCACATGCATCTAAGGAAATTGCATTCGCAAAGTGTGCGAATCGCAAAATTCGGCTGTTTGCAAATGCAATTTCTTGATTTGGGATGCATCATCTTTGAAGTGTTTTTTCGCTATTTTAGGAATCGCAAAATGCTTTGCGATTCCTAAAATAAATCGCAAAAATAGCGATTCGCATTTTTTTGCGAGAAATTACAATGTATGAAAATTCGCTATTTGCGATTTTTAGGAATTCTTAAAATAAGAAGAAGTCAAACCTGGTGGTAATTTTTCTAAATTGCTCAAAACAGGTTACATACATCAAGAGTGCATATAAGGGGCCTCAGAAAGCATCAAACCTTTTTCCACAATGGCAGCACTTTTCTTTTTGGCACGTAGGCAGAGGTTGAGAGCAGCAGCAGGATGGACGAGAAGGTTGATTCAAGAGAGAATTTTCAGAGTGCGCATTACCTTGCTAGGGCAGACAGAAGCAGAAATATATGATAAGTATAGGCTTAATGCTCACTTAATTTTAGATTTAATAGAAGAATTGGACCCAATCTTGCAGAGACAAACACGCAGGACACAAGCCATACCAACCCATGTTCAGGTATTGTGTTCACTGCACCTCCGTACCTCTGGGTCATTTCAGGGTTTAATAGCCATTGCTGGTGGTGTCTCCCAGAGTTCACTTTCTAGATTTTTTTTTTTTTTTTTTAATTTTTGAAAACCTTTATTGTGCAGTAAGGATGGTACAAATACGGGCCTACAACCGTCAGGCCAGCCACAATACTTTTGTGCACAGAAGCAAACTATACGGTCCCCCAGCGCCAGCAGGCAATATAGCGTCAATTAACAGCAGTTACACTGAGCAGAATCCTGTCGCTAGGGAAAGGAGCAGTGAGGTTAAGATTTTAAGATTTTAGTAGTAAAGATAAATCAATGAAGAATAGAACCAAGGAGTACTGAGTCCGTACATTAACTTCACCACATGGGCAGGCAGCATCAAATAGTAACAACAGTAGTAAGGAACCCCTCATCAAATCGGCAGTACAGTACACCGCAGCAGGAAAGTCAGCTAGCATTTACGCACCACCCACGGTACTACCCGCACCCCCTAAACCCTCATCTCAGACTCAGGACAGAAAAAAGGGGAAAATCATAAAAGAAGATCATACATAGGCACCATAGAAACTTAACTAAAACTAAAATATAACCCCCCACCCTACACACATGCAGAGGCTACGGCCTGCCCCCCCCCCCCAGCAGAGTGTCTGTCGCCCCAAAAACCCGAAATTTAGGAAGAGAAGAGAAGTAGTGAAAGAAAAGAAGGAAAAGAAGAAAAAATTCACCAGTGATATAGGGAGCAAGGAGAAAAATCTATCCCTGGGCTCTCATGAAAGAGCGACGAGGAGGAGGGCCACATCGTACACGCTCGGACACCGCCGGCACATTAAACATTCTGCACCCCACTATCAATTAACAGATAACTTCGCCAGAGATCTAACCAGTGGGGAGAGTCAGCAAATAATACACAGTGTCATGTTCACAAATCAAGTCTCTCCTTGCCTCCACCCGCCAGTATATTAATGCAGCGAGGGGATCGCCTAGCCCTGGCCCGATCTAGGATTCATTCTGTCACCCAACCAACTTGGCAGTCTGATGCAGTCCGCGTCGACGAGGAAACATGGCCGCCTCGAGGATGGGGGAGGTGCACCTTCGCTGAAAGAGCATCGCCTGTCCCCCGTAGGTAGTAGTCCCCTATGAAAATGTACCTCCAAGGCATACAGGCGACAAAATCCACGGAACGGGGAAGTGAAACTGGTCAAGGAAGGAGCAGGGGACAGGACAGGAGAACAGGCTAGCAATGAACAGCACAGCGAGACTAGTTCACGAGGCAGGCAGCTAATCAAAGAACAAAGGGGAGACATTGTTGCAGCGACAGTCTCGACTAGTGGCAACAAATCTTCAGAAGCCCCAGCAATGGTTCTCTCGATCGACACAGTAGCAACAGGAGATAGTGATGGGCTGGCAAGCTGCAACAAAGACAGTCCCGGACCCTGCGTTCGGCTCTCAGCAGAAATACATGCATCAAGTGTCTCAATCAGCACATTGTAGGTACGCCGCATCTCCGAACGTGCCTCACCCAAGATCTCCAGCACATCCCTGTAGGTCCATTCCGGCTGTGATGCTGGTTCTTCACTCACGGAGGTAAGTTCAAACACGGCCCCCTGCGCAAAGGTGCATTCGGCTCCCCGAGAGGAGGACACAGTGCCATTTCCACAGCGCTGGTGATCGGGCATCGCCATCTTGTCCGCAGTCCACGGGGTGCTGGGAGGGGGAGAAACGGGGGACCTCTGGTCCCGATCAGGAAGTGGATATTGTTCCCGCAACAAACTGTACCCCCTCCTGTGCGCCGCGGAGGCAAAGGACAGCCAGTAGTGAGGTAGGCGGACAGGGCCGTGAGGAGCTCACCGGCAGTCAGCACAGCAATGAAGAAAGCCGACCGGCATCATGGCGGCCACAAACAAAGGAAACCGTGCGAGCCCTCTTAGAGTCGTGCCGGCGCTGCTCCGTGTGGTCTCGGCAGGGCAGTGGACGCAGGTATGGGCCAAGCAGCAGACGGGTGAAAGCACCCCCGTGTTGTAAGCAGCCGCCGCAGCAGAATGCTCGTCTCGGTGCATGCGAGGTCCGGCAGGAGCCGAGGAGCGGGCGGAGACCCAGGGCAGAGACGATCCGTCCGAAGCGCACAACTCCGGGCGGGCGGAGAGGTCAGAAGGACACCGTCAGGATCGGCTCCGTGTCCCGCACATTTCAGGCGAAAGGAACCGCAGGATCACAGTCAGGATGTAGGCGCGGGTCTCCAGAGCCGGCGGAGCCGAGCGACCACACGTCCGTTCAGGTCGCCATCTTGGCTCCTCCCCACTTTCTAGATTTTTCAATGCTTTTCTGAATGCCATGTTGCAAAGGATAAGGTATCACATTAAATTCTCTACTACACAGCAGGATTTGCTAAAAACCAAGTTAGATTTCTATAACATGGCTCATTTTCCACATGTCATTGGCTGTGTAGATGGCACACATGTTCCCATTTGCCCTCCCTCTGAAAATGAGTACATTTTCCGCAACAGGAAATGTTACCATTCTCTTAACATACAAGCAATTTGCAATTCTAAAACTATAATCACAGACCTAGTGGCAAGTTACCCTGGAAGTGCCCATGACTCCTACATTTTTAGAAACAGTGCTATCCACACACGACTGCTTGCAGGCGAATTTGGAGATGGATATTTGCTTGGTAATTATAAATTTTTATTTTTAACATATCCCAGTTTCTTTTAGACTCATGTTACTCATGCATTGTATCTGTCATTATCACTTTCTTTAGGTGACAGGGCCTATGGAGTGAGGTCATACATATTAACACCATATCTCAATCCAGCAACCAGAAAAGAGCAGCAGTACAACCATGCTCACATATCAACCCACAATGTGATAGAGAGAACCTTTGGTGTGATGAAATCTCGCTTTCGCATTCTCCATAAGACAGGTGAAGCTTTACAAGACCAGAAATTTGCTGTAAAATAGTTGCAGCATGTGCAATGTTGCACAACGTAGCCACTAATAGAGGCATAGAATTGGATGTGGATGATGTACTACCTCAAAATGATAACCAGCCTCAACAACCCCAACCAAGATTACATGGACCAGAAGCAGCAGAGGGCAGAAGGAGAAGGGCTGAGATAACACAACATTGTTTTTAAAAAAGGTAAGAAACACACAAGACAATCAGATGCATAACTGTAAACGGTTTATTTTTCAAAAGTAAAAGTATATGCAGTTTTTGCTTGAAATTTAAATGCATTCTGACGAATTAGTAAATTACTTTGCCTTCATTTTAAAACAGAAAAGAATGATTTTTAAATGAGATGGACACCTTTTTTGTCAAAAATGTAGCTGAAAAGGTACCATACTATTTTTTGCGTCCACGCATCCCTAATGCTTATCCTGTAATTATCATATCGCCCATGGCCATGTTGCTGGAAATGTTTTGTTTCCTGTTGCTACGGTGTGCTCCAAGTAAGGCTGGGTCAAGTATGCCACTGATACTTCTGCCAACTTCACTACCCCCAATTTGAAGCTGGTTTGCAGGATCACCCTCACTTTGTATTCTTTCTACAGCATTTTTGAGTGTCCCCATTCCCCTGGCAATCTCTGCACAAATTTGTTTCATTTCCACTTGCATGCCAACTGTCTGCTTGCAGAGCTGAGCAGTAGTCCTTGAAAGCCGAGACATTCCCCTGGTGTGACCCTGCATGCAGGTCATTGTTCTAAGTTGCCTCTTAGCACTTCCAACTTGCTGGGTCTGTATCACTGTGCAGAGTGTCTCCAAAGAATTAGTAATGCGGTCTAGCTTTCCAGATGTTGTTTTATGCCCTTTATCAATTACATTTGTCATTTGTTTAATACTGTTGTGCATGGCACAAAACTCTTTACTGATGTGATCAAGTTTTCCCTTCATGACTCTAATGTCTTTGCCTTGTAGGAGCTGAACTTTAAGGATTTTATCCTCAACAACACTGCCGGTGCTGCTATCCTCTAGAGCTCTTCCTCTTTGTGATGCTTGTGACCGGCGCCTATAAAACTGTTGAAGTCTATTACACCTGCTCTGGATTGTGTTAGAGGTTGCTGGAGTTGCAACAGTCTGCATTTCAGAGACATTAACATTTTGATCTACTTCACTATCAGACTGCTGCATTTGGCGCACTCTGTGTCTTTCCCTTCTTTGAAAAAAAAAAGATGATGAAGTTCCAGCATTTGAATCATCTGTGTCATGTCCTTCTTGCGTGTTAAACTCTGTCAATTCATTTTCTATGATTTCTTGTTGTGTATCTATTATTGAAAAAGTGCAAGCAGTATGTTACTTATTAATTTGCACTTTTTAAACTTGTTTGCAAAATTGCTTCTCAACTACAAATCACATTTTGCATGACTACTTTGGTTTCCTACAACTCTAACATTCATTTTAACAAAGTTTGCTTTTTATTAGCATATTTGAATTTTGAAAAACTACAACTCCCATGATGCACTGCTTTCCGACATACAAATGTTAATTATCAGGTTTGGGAAGCATAAATGAAGTAATTCAAGCGAGGAGTGAAATTGAAGCAAGTATAACATCATTTTAAGCCCTCTCTCACTCACATTGTACATTTGAAAAATAAAATTCAAACACTCTTACCTTCAGAAGGTGTAGGAAGCTCAGATGTATCAATGTCAAATACTCCAACAACAGCCTCAGTTGAAAGTGTACCTTCCACCATGTCTACAAGGGGGGTATTGGGTCTATCCCTGGGGGTTCCCCCACCAGTCCTTTTGGCAGCTTTCATCCTGGTTGCAATTCTTTCTTTGGCACGACTGCGCAGGTCATACCAGCGTTTCTGTAAATTATTTATGTCACGATGTGCAACACCCACAGCATTCACCTTAGCTTGGATAGCAAGCCACAGTTTCCTTTTAACTGCTTCAGGCACCTTCAAAGATTGTTTACCAAAAAGTTGGTCCTGCCTCATAGTGACCTCCTGAATGAGTATTTCCAGCTCCTGGTCACTGAATTTAATTTTTCTTTTCCTGGCTTGGATATCTTCAACAGCATTTTCATTAGCCATTTCTCTTAAGAATTCAGCCACACAGTCTGCTACAGTTCCTTCAGGCTGAGCTCCAAAAGCCAACTGCCAAACCTCCTGTTCAAACCAGGGAGCAGCTGTGTGCAATTACGCTGCTGCCTTCCTGGTTGTAAATACATTGAAATTCATCATGTGTGCTTTTTCGCAATTTGCGAATTCGGAAAATGCGAATTCGCAATTAAGAATTCGCAAAAATCATGCGATTCGGTAAAAATTGCGATTTTTACCAAATCGCAAAAAAATTGCAAAAAAAGTCATGCATTTCAAAATGCGATTCCTTATTTGCGATTCCTTAAAAATCGCAAATAAGGAATCGCATTTTCAAATGTTGATGCATGTGCCTGTAGGTGATTAAGCACAGTTTTGATACTGTACAACGAAGTGCCCATTAGCGTAGCAGAGTATTAAGCCCAGGGTTAATATTGATGCTGTGGTACAAAGTGCAGATCTCACGCTGACGGGCGTCACTGGTTGTTGCGGTGGAACAAAGAGTCAGGTTCACCTGTGCTTCGCATTAGCGGCAGCGCAGGCATCAACATCTTGGCATGAACAAACCCATTTGCAGTTGCAAAGAGCCCAAAATCTCAGAATTCCTCCTTTTCATTTTATAGAGAGCCCAACTGATAACACACCAAGGGCCCAGGACCTGAAAGGCACCTTTTGAGGATCACAAATTCACTTCAGCAGAAACCAGTAGGGCTCAAGCAGGTTCGCTTGCAGGTACCATAATAAGTCCAAGCAGTAGGTCAGTTGGGCAGTTGCAGAGCGGCCTCTGAGCTTGTTATGACCCTGTAGCTCAGAACAGGAGGACAGTCAGCTGACATTTGGATTCATTTCAACCTGGGATGAAGTCTGCATGGCCAGTCTTCTCAGCATAAGACTAGTATCAAACTCTTTGGATGGGTGCTCAGTCAGAAGCTTTGTGATGGGCAAGTGTGGGAGGTGACAGCTCCACCTCCCTATCAAGTTAGAGATGGCCCATCCTGTCAACATCTATTCCCCCTTTGTATCACTGTCTGGGAGCAATACACAAAAACTAGCTGCCAGCTATACCTAGCCATTTGACCCAGGATACAGGCTGCAGGCACCAAATGATTAGGACAAGAAAATGCCAACTTTTAAAAAGTTGCATTTTCAGAATTGGTGCTTAAAATCCTCCTTTACAATTAAATATGTTTCAAAATTAATGTTGGACATCAAACTCGATATTCGTACCTGCTCCCACTTGAAAGCTATCCCTTATTAAATTTAAATAGGAAACACAATGTGATGCTATGGAAGAGGTTGGCTTTGCAGCAGTGACAAATTAATTTAAGAGTTTTTTTATTACTAGGAAATGTAAAAGTTAAAAGTACATGTCCAGCTTTTTAAATGCACTGCATCCTGCCACATGGGCTAAGTAAGGTCTACCCTAGAGGTGATGTATATGTATAAAAAAGGAAGGTTTATGCCTGGCAAAAGGTTTATCTTGCCAGGTCAAAATGGCAGTTGAATAATACACACACAGTCTGCCATACCAGGCCTAAGACATGTATAAAAGGCTACTTAAGCTTGTGTCACAATAAGTGCTGCAGGCCCACAAACAGCATTTAATTTAGAGCCCCGGGTACATGTAGCACCTCTCTAATAGGGACTTACAAGAAAATTAAATATGTGAATTGGGTGTAAGGCAAATGTATCATTCATTAAAGTAGCTATGGGCGGAACTCGCAGAGGTTCACTCAGTGGAATTCCAAGGAATTTCCAAAAAACTCTGCAAGATTCCACAGAATTCCGCGAACTGGCAAAAAATATGCAGCTAGCACTGCCTGTGCTGCAATTTAATATTGGTACAATGAGCAGCGCTGAAAATCAGCATGAATAGCACAGTGTTTTGCAAGAGCGTGTGGTCATTCAAGTTGATTCTGCTGCCGCTCGAGTGGCAACAAATGTACTTGGATGATAGCCCTCTGACCGTGACTGTTTGCGAGCGCTGGCAACTGCCCATATTTGAAAATCATTCTAGGAGTTGCCAAATCTCACTCAAATACTCTGGAGATTCAATGGTGAAAAATTCTGCAGCGATTGGCGGAATTTAGCCAGAAGTCTGTGTCAAAGAGTAATGTGGAGAGGCCAAGAGAGCACAAGCACTTTAGCACTGCTTAGCAGTGGTAAAGTGTACATAGTCCTACTAGCCAACAATAATGGGTTCAGAAAAGAGGAGGGTGGAGGCAAAAAGTTGGGTTGAAAGTACGCCAAGATGTTTGGTCCAACACTACCCATTGTGTTTTTTCATCATCGTGCTTCTCTAGACCATAGCATACCTTATGCCAATAAGTACTGACCCTCCTCCTGATGTGAAAAGAAAATGCCCCTCCAGAAGAGTAAACAGGCAACCCTTACTAGGCTTCATCAATGAAGTAGAGCTTCAGTCCTGTGGTGCAGCAAGTAGGGAACGCATTTCTTAGCATACTCTTGGCCACGTAGGGTGTTAAATCAAACATACAAAAAATGATGGAAGGAATGCCTGTAAATATCCCAACCATTGCCAATTGCTCAGGTTAGCATTCCAACACATTGTTTTTCACCCACTAAGCCGCACTACACAGAAGGCTGCCTTATGCAGATCAGTACTGACCCTGTTTCTTATGGGAACGGTCCATCCTGAACTGCTTGTCTCTCTTTAGAGTGGCTCAGTGGGTAAAGAATGATGGACTGGAATTCTACCCAGAGTAATCATCAGTGATTATTTGCAGGCATTTCTCTTTTACCTTTTGTGTGTTTTATGCTGTTTTTATACTAGCAATTGAGTCACTCAGCTACAAAAAGTTTGGTCTGTCCCAGAATAGTAGGACATGGCAGCTGTAGGGGCACAACAGACATTTTGGGCTCTCATTATGATTTGGCCATTATCTCATGAGATAAATATTACATACTCAATCAGTGGTTTGTAGAGTGTGGCTACTCACCCGTGAGGGTCTCAAAGCATAAGGGGGGGGGCTGCTTATCCTTCTGGTACAATTATAAAGGTCTAGTACAAAATCAGTATTGATTGTGAAAGATATACTCAGGTTCTGAACCAGTACCTTGTGGTACTTACCCAACAGAACCACTTGTAGCTTTATAACACATGTAATGAGGGCCATAAGCTTACTCCACTGAGGCTTGAACTGTTGCATGAGCCGACCCCATGAACACCTTTATCATTCAGAGATATATGACATAGGCGTATGTGGCATACATACTTTTCCTGTTCTCCAAAATACAGTACTTTAATGTTCAATGAGTTTACGATCTGTGCAAGAAAACCATTTTTCAATGCAATATTAATTTACATCTTCTGTAGTAAATGACTCACAGAGCCCAAAAGAACACTAAATTCAGCAGCAAATCTTGTGACCACCTTCAATGTCAACCCTGAGACAGACAGAGTTTGACAGAGGGACTCTATATAGGAGTCATGCAAGGAGTAATGTTATGTGCCATATAGGTACACCAATATAGGCTCAGGTAGTCACCTAACCTTTCACCTATATTCTCCCCTACCATTACACTGCATAATGGTTCGTAGTACTGACCTTTTACCTAGTTGCTGTAATGTCCAGAGATGACGTGTTTTTTTTTCCGAACAGCCTAAGCCTCACTCATTATGCATGAGTATTCTTGGAATCACAGCAGGACAGCAGGCCTACAATCTCCTGCATAATAACTACGTATAAGGGTCATTCCATCCGTCATCCCAGTCCGACATGACACAGCAAGGTATATCTATGGGTTTAAGGACTCAAAAGGTGACTCAATTTAGAACAAAATGCTTTGGGAACAGATAGCTGAGTTGAAAAACTAACTACCAAGAGCAACGTGATGGCGTTCATGTTGAAGGGAATTTATTGGCTGATGAAGCTGCAAAGGGAGCAGTAAGAACTGCTGCCATAACTGCAATCACTCGTTCAAACACGAGAATCGATGGACAGATAATGGTAACTTTCATTGCTTCACACAAGAACAGCACAGCCATACCAAAAGGTTTTCAACTCAAATACTCCTACAAGTTAGATGCAAACAGCATTCCGTATGCTCAGATTCCTGGAGTGAGGGATAGAGTAATACCAAACATGAATCACAGATTAGGTTCAATACTAGCTGCACACAAGGGTCTAGGGTCTGCACACGCAGGGATTACTGCAACAGGTATTTTATTGATGGCCTGGTTTAACAAAACAGACGATGGGTTATACAGTGGAATGTCCAGCGCAGACACCTTTACCAATATCTTACAGCCCACAAGCGTGTGTCTATCTGGACCACTGCTGTACCCTACATTCGGATGGGGCTTTCAAGTATATCTTGGTGGAGGTGGATTCATGCTCAAGATTCCTAAGGATATGGCCTCAGCGCTCGGCTGACGCTCAAACTGTTATAAAAGATTTGCAAGTCTTCATAGGGACATATGCAGTTAAGACATTACATTCTGACCATGGCCCCGCCTTTTTGCTCTAGGACTTACAAGGAAGCTATGGATGGTTTTGGTGTAGCATTGCAGTACTCCTCTCTGTACCATCCCGAGGAAAATTTGGTTGAGGAGAGGAAAAACCGGGACTTAAACCAGTTTTAACAGTAAGAGTATTAGGTTCGGGTAGTAGTTGGGTCAATCACTTATATATGGGGTAGAGCGGGCCCTTAATAACATGCCAAGAAGTTCTCTTGGGGGTGCCCCACCTTATGAAGTCCTATTTGGTACCAGAACGTGGGTACCTGATCTCGATTGTGAAGGCACAATGGCGGATGAAAAACCATTTGACATCAAGAAACGTTTGGCTGTTTTACAGGATCGGAATGAATAAAGAGCAATACTAAGCAAAATGCAAGTAAAATGGACCGCCACTGGGGAAGCCAAATCAGTCACGGCAAGACCTGCCTGGATCCCAAAAGTCGGGGATCTGGTCAGAGAAAAGATAGAGGATAAGAAATAATTTGGGCCATCCTGCAGAAAGCCTGTACCTGTCCTGGCTGTTGCAGGAACAAGAACAGTACTTCTTCCGCCTCTTGCCGGCAAAAAAGAAAAGAGATTTGTCTCCATTGATCTTATCAAAGCCCACTTTGTGACCAATACTGAACAGTAGGCCTCGTGGGCTCCTGTTTAGCCGATACACTCCTCTCGCTACCATACAGGAAGGTCAGACAGAAAGACTCATAACATTCGAAGAGTCACCAATTTGAAGTGATGGAATTTCCAGCAATGAAATGGAACTCGTTCCTCTGGAAACAGAACTTCGAACTACAAATGAAAAACAAATATGAGTTCGGACGAACACAGGTGTCTGCAGCAATATGCCTCAACATGAGACACCTGCTAATTCAACACAACCTGCTGAGCTACCGAAGATAGATCGAACTTCATCTGGCTACTTCATCGATTTGGATACCTTCTCTCTTGATCCCAGTGAACCTGAGACAATGCCAGCTCCAGTTTCCAGTAAGCAACACATTTGTGAATTCTACACTTTTCTGAAAAAAACCTACTTAGTATCAACTTGGCTCAAGCTCTGGATCATAACTGGTATATTGTTTTTTCCATTCTGGATTGGCCTAGTAACTGTGGGGGATATTCATAAGGAATTGGCGGACAGAGGTGTTAGCCTTCTTGGCATAATGCCTCTCTCCGCCACTTTGGAAATTTAAGGCGGCACCATATTCACAAGGATATGGTGCAGCCTTGCAGTTCCCCCTATATGGCGCTAATTTTAACAAATTAGCGCCAATACAGGCACCCTTGCACCAGAGTTCAAGGGTGTCTGTGTGCTCGGGAGGATTGTTTATGTGTACACAATCGTACACATAAACAATCTTAAATGCAATTCTCTAACTTTCATGTGTGCTGCTTTATGGAGCACACATGAAAGTGACAGAATGGCATTTTTAAAAAACATTTGTTTATGTACAGGAAGGGACACCTTCCTGTACATATACAAACCATGGCATTTTGATTTTTCCATGTGTGGTGCACAAGGCAGCACACATAGAAAAAGCAAAATCGAGGAGAAATAAGGCATTTCTCCTCATTTCACCTGTTTAAGGCAAGGATTTTCCTGTTCTTAATTTTGGCACTGCCTCCTATTTGCGCTGTCCTTGTGAATAGAGGGCAGCATCAAAATCAATGAATGTTGCGGTGGAACGGCCATTGCAACACCCACTGCAAGCCCTTTTCACGCTAATTACAGTGTGAAAGGGTGCCTAATTCACAAGGCAGCGTTAAGCCATGTTAAGTGGCTTAACACTGCCTAGTGAATAAGGCGAGGCCCGTAACGCCATCACAACATCACTGAAAATGGGGTTCAAAATTCCACGGACCTGATAATTCTCGCCTCGGTGCCTATTCTAATCATAGAGTCCCACTCTGCAACTCTGGGCAATAGCTTGCTTAATCTCCACAATAGCCCCCACAACGCTAAGGATGCCTGGCCTTCACCCTGGGGGTGCCCAGGAGTGGTCGCCTCACAGGGAAAGCCAGGACGGGTTCCACAGCGGTATTCGTACAAGCGCCTTGAGACCCTTGCGGGTGAGTAGTTCGCTATACAAGTATCAATTTACATTTTACATTTACATTTTAGAGCACTTGGTCTTGAACCTCATACATCATCTCATCATGAACAAAGAGGCTTGTTTTCTGTGAACATTAGAGCTGTCCCAATTCCTGATGGTATAGTTTGGGACAAGGTTTATTATGATGTATTTGGCCCTAATGAACTTTCAAAAATACCTAATTTATTTAAAATATCTCTCAATGATATTATTACCTCTAGTACACTTTCTGATGATTGGGACTTTGAAACAGTAAATATTATGTTATCTGACATGGAGAAATCCGCTGCATTTTCAAACAACCAAATGTTAGAGGACACATCTGACTTTGATAGTATGTATTGTTACCATCATTATGGTCATCACTTTTTACACAAATCGAGTATCCCTCGGATTGCTTTCACATACCAAGAAGGTGAACGTTGCCCAACACCACCATCAGTTACTTTGAATACTTTTGCGAAGAAATGTTCATATTTTTCAGGGATTAACACTTCTGACCCGACCTTGTATTACTATAAGGTTGCACCTACACAGAAAAATATGCTGACTAACAGAAAACAGATTTATTCTGCATCCTTTATTACCCAACTGTCTGAACATGGTTTCGACTTGTGGAAGGGCACTATAGACATAACATCAGTCTTGGGTTCTAAGGAATGGCAAGTTCAGGGAATAGAAGCACTATTTAGAGCGTGTCTCATTCTACAACAAGTAATATTTCTGAATTAAACTGTGCAACAGACTTCCTGTCTTGGACTAGTCAAGAACAAGGATTTGAACACACCACGGTTTCCCAAACCTTCACACATCAATTTTATACCACGTGGAGGGATACAATAAATGACATCATGCAGCACAATACATCAGACCCCAATTGGAAAGGATGGTTAGTTTGTCCCACAGACACTAACAGATGTCAATCAAGATTCAGGGGTAAAACTGAAGGGTTTAGTATCCATAGCCAGACGCACAATATATACAAAGAGAGCATCCGGGGGTAGTGACATCATACAGTGTTGGGAAGTTGTGCCTCGATTGGCAAAAAACCTCGACATTGTCTCAGGTGAAAAGCACTTATCCGTACTCTCAGATTAGGTGGATTTAAGGGATTTTTTATTAGGTCCCCGAAAGACACTTCAGAAACATTTCTATAATGCTGTGTATAATGAAATCTGGAAAATCTCTCAACAAGAAGCCACAGAGAGACTCCGTGAGATAGATAGAATTAACCTGGAATAGGCGTTAGCTGTAGTAGAAAATGGTATGACTACATTAACATTCAGGATTTATTTACTGGGTAACATTGTATCTTCTGCTATTGATACCCTGGAACAGGACTTGTCCATACTACAACAAGGACAATCTTAACAACATTCTATTATGGTATTAAACTGGATGCTGCAATCATTGCGCGCTGCTATGTGTCGTGGAGATTTATCAACAGTACGTCTCTATTTTCAGCATACAATCTAACTGAAAAACAGATTACAATGGCAAAAAGGGGAGCAAAATCTACAATGCTGCATATTGAAAAAATTGATTAGTTACCTTTAACTGTGGCAGAATCACCATCACAATATGGTTAATTCATGGCCATATAACTTTACCGGTCACAACTTTCCAGTTTTAATATTGCCTAGAACATCAACAGGCAGGCAGATATGAAGAGATGGGTAGGGAATTTATTAAGGAATCTTAAGAATTGCCATACAGATTTCGATGTAGGAATGGGGACATGGAAGTGTTCCTTAGCGGTACCAACTTACAGGGTCCCCCAGTCTCTCAATTGAGGTAATGGGGTTGACTTAATCCTAGAGGGATTCTTGGCTTCACACCCACATACATGCTAGGTACATTCAGGTACATTGAGTTAGGGACGCATCATAGGAGTACGCATTTTACTGTCATGTATCTTATATACTTGCCTGTATTCATTGTTTTAGCACAATGGTAGACATCTACCATTGTTTTACTCTGTTAGTGCTTATAATCATTTATATCTGTTACTGCCTAATGGTTGTTTCAGCACACCTAGTTCACCCTAGAATGACCCTGGTTCAATAAATACTTATTGAGAAACGTCCCCACCGTTTATTCTGTGTATCTCTCTGAGACGAAGTGAGCACGAGTGACTGAGCAAAAAGTAATACACTGTTTCCACGATCCGGAGGGATTAGGGTATCATGTTCGATAGTTTCCAAGAACTATTCTCTCCTTGGTAAGAGGGGTTTCTAGTGGCACAGTGAGCTAGCTGGTATAGAGGCTAACATATTTGTTAGGGTCTAGAAACAGTCTGACTCCAATCCTACAGTACATGTTGTCTGAACATGCAGATTCTATATAGGTTTATATCAGCTCTAGTCTCTGGAGGTCTCTTGAAAAAAATAGTCTCTTTCCATAGATAAACTAGTGATTCTACTGGTAGTTTGTTGTAACTTACCAGATAAGTCAAAAACACACTCACTGGCAAATACACATTAGTTGTGCTTCTGACCCAGATGAATTGATTGTGCATCCAGTCAGCATATATAGGTGCCAACTGATTTATTTTATGATTGTCACATGCATGACACCCATGATATGCTGCAGAGGAGAAATAATATTCCTCAGCAATGTGTCCAAGCCTAGAGTATTATTTTATTTTAAAGATTTTGTTTCAGAACTCGCTGTAATACAATAGAGTTTTGCCCATTACATTTGGGATATTGTCCTAAACAATTGTCCTCAAGTTTTCCCTCCAGGGTCCTCTCACTTTGATATGAAATGTGTGTCAATCAAGAAATGAACAACTATGTTTTTCTCGAACACACATGCTCAACGTGTTGTTTTGTTCACTAATTATTTTATAAAAAAATGATAACCAAGCTTATGTGAATACATTCATGTTATTTAATCATTTCCATTGAAGCAAATCATTGCTATCCATTATAAAAAAAACAGAGCTTCTAAATGGTTAGTAATTGGGTGTCACATTTTTCTATTTTTTCAAAGAACATTGTTTAATAATTTCAAATTTCAAATTCAAAAGGGTGCGGTGCATTTTCATATTGATTGTTAATTCTAACAGTCAGTAACAGGCATCTGATTAAGTATTATTAAACTGCGCGTAAAGAGCGACGAGAGATACTCACGACAGGACTATCAAGACAGAAAGGACATGACTTTAGCAACCACTTTAATCAAGCTACATGAATCGGGCTCTATGTTTCTGTGTCTCGCTCTTTTTGTCTTTTTGTTGATTATGCTTTCTCTTTCTCCTCTTCCCAATATTTCTCTCCTGCCCCTTCCTATCTTTAACTCTCTCTCAATCTCTTTCACTCTCACTATTTATGTATTTATTTATTTAAACTTATAAGGCGCGCAGCTACCCGCAGTGGGTTTCCCGGCGCCAAGGGATAGATTAAAAGAGGGAGAGAACATACCATGAAATTTTGCTGAAAAGAGACACCCTAATCGCTACTGAAAAAGCCAGGTTTGAGTCCCTTACGGAATCGAAGAAGATTTGTTTAGTTTTTTAGACTAACAGGCATAGCGTTCCAAAATGTTGGACCTAGATGAGAAAATGAGCGGCCGCCCATCTTTACCAGCTTGAATCTCGGATTCACGAAATCACCTTTCCCCGAGGATCTCAAGGAGCGGCTAGGCTTATAGGCCTGGATGAGATCCTGTAAGTACCTAGGGGCTGAACCTTGTTTAATCTTAAAGATGTAGCATAGAGCCTTAAATTTAATTCGACTAGCAATCCTAAGCCAGTGAAGATCATGGAGTGCTTGGGAAGCAGAGACTCTCCGAGGAACATGGCATAAAAGCCGTGCAGCCGCATTTTGCACAACTTGGAGTTTGTTTACTGTTGTTTGGTCAGCTCCAAGATAAAGGACATTTCCGTAGTCCAGGCGGGAAACAACCAATGCCTGGAATACAGTGCTCTGTGTGGAAACAGGGAGCATCCAAAGGATTTTTTGAAGCCATCTTAAAGTGGCGAAACAGGTGGAGGCTACCTTTACTGCCTGCTGCCGCATCGTAAACTGTTTATCGATGATAAATCCGAGATTGCGAACCTGAGCAACGGGTTGAGGAGTGAGGCCCATATCCTTGGGCCAATGTTGGGGACCCCATAGATCTCTTCCCTTGCCCAGGATCACAACCTCGGTCTTGTCTCCATTAAGTTTAAGGAAATTACTCCGCATCCACTCGGAGACCCTAGTCAATCCCTGTTTCAGAACAGAGATTTTGCCACCTTCCACATTAGAGAGGGAAAAAATGATTTTGCGTATCGTCGGCGTACGAAAATAAGGTAAGACCTGCTTCCTCCACTATGGTGGCCAGGGGTCTAACATAGATATTAAAAAGTAGCGGGCTAAGGATAGACCCCCGGGGAACACCGTACGCCGACGAGCAAATTTTAGAAGATGGCTTTGCAGAAAAAACTTGAAGAGTGCGGCCACTTAAAAAAGAGGCTGTCAAGGCTAGAGCAGGACCCTCAGCTCCTAGAGACCGAAGAGATGCAAGAAGGATAGAGTGTGACACCGTATCGAAGGCCGCACTCAAATCAAGAAGAATGAGTGCAGATGTTTCTCCGCGATCGATACAGTGATGCAATCTCTCGGTAACTCCTAAAAGCGTTGTTTCAGTGGAGTGATGGGACCTAAAGCCTGATTGAGATGAATGCATAAAGCCCAATCTCTCCACAAGATGAGTAAGCTGTGTGTTAATGTGTCTTTCTAAGATCTTAGAAAAGATAGGCAACAGCAAAAGAGTCATAAAGCTAGATAAATTAGAGGCATCAACTCCAGCCTTTTTTAGGAGAGGAATAATCATTGCATGTTTTCACTCCTGTGGGACATGTGACTCTACCAAGGAGAAGTTAAGAAGCTTCTTCAAAACACAGCGAGAGTCCAAGTCAAGTTGTTTCAAAATCTTGGCCGGTAAAGGGTCACGTGGGGAGCCTGATTTAACACTTTCCAAACAGTGAGCAAAGGAAACATCATCAAAAGGTAGCCAGGCTGTAGGTTTAATTGCCGAACAAGACATGTTATTGTGAACAGGAACCAACATCGAAGTTAATTCTTCGGGAAGGTTGGGAGTGCCCAGAGAGTCATATATGAGCTCCACCTTTGGTATGAAGAATTCCTCGATAGAATTGCATTGTTCCTCATCAAAGACAGGGGTGGCAGGGGACGTGTCAGAGCCTGTTAACTTCTTCACCACAGAGAAAAGTGTACGGGAGCAGTTTTGGGCCTGTGTCACAGTGTTGGCGATATAGGTAGCTCTAGCCATTTTACACTGTTTATGGTAATCTCTAAGGGCCTCTTTATAGTCTGCTTTACAGGACAGTGAGTAAGAGCGTCTCCATATCCTCTCGAGGGCCTTACATCAGGACTTCATAGTCTTTAAGTTTTCGGAAAACCATGATGCAGGGGGTTGGTGGGGCAAAGAATGTTTAGATACCAAAGGGAGAAGTTTATCAACAGCAGCATTCAGCCACTTAGAAACCACAGCGTCTAACATAGGAAGAGGTAAGCTGACATCTGGTAAAGTTTCAGACAGGAGCATATTAAGTTCATTGATGTTAAGTTTGCCCCAACGTCTGAAGCTCTCTTCCGTGTTACCACCTCCATTATCAACAGTCCCCATATGGGTCAGCGAAAATTGACCTGCAAAATGGTCCGACCACTCCAAGGGGCGAGCAACTAGTTCGCAGTTAAATGGAAGATTAAAAAGGATAGGGTCCAAAAAAATGCCCTGCCGTATGCGTAGGTCCTGAATTGCACAACAGAATATTAAGAGCTTCTAAGTCAGATAAAAAGGCTTTGCTGACGTTACACTGTGGGTCCTCCAAATGTAAATTCTGGTCACCAACAATAGTAAAGTTAGCAGCCTTCAATAAAAGAGGAGTAATTCACGCTAGGGAGCTAAGGATGTAGGTACATATAGAATTATTTATTTTCTCTTTCAACATTTATAAGAAAGGTTTCAGGTGCTCATGTAAGTGACAAGGTGCATAATGTGACACAAGTGAACATAGTGAAAGCGGACTGTCACACAACAAACAAGGTAAAAGACCACATACATATATACAATGAGGCGGATATATTTCCTTGGATAGGTCGACGACGTTTTGATCTATATTATTTTAGATCATCATCAGGACTGGGGAGCTTCCTGAAACTGTGGAGAGGGAATTAAAATTAAGAAAGGAACCTACATTTACATTTTCTTAACTCAGTGATTATGGTGCTCCCAGTGGCAAGATATAATTCCATGCACAATACAATGTAGTTGGGAAAGTGGCGCATAGCAATAAACCAATGTGTGCTGCGCTATTTTATTTAATTTAGTTTGATTTAATTTAATCAGAAAAAAGGTTCTTAGTGACATGTGGGCACTGATAAATTCTGACTTACTCTGTAGTTAGTATAGTCCTATAGGATCACAAGCTAATTCAGAATAGGTAAGGCATCAGCCGGTTACAAGCGCAATTTCTGGGGATCAGAGAAAACTATGTCACATTGCAATACTAATAGTCATACACAATCACTATCTATTGCGGGTGAGTAATGATTAAAAGTGGTGGCCTAAGGCCCATTCCGTTAGACATGTCTCTCATGGTTTAGCATCTAGTAAATCATTTGGACTCGAGAGTATAATCATGTTTATCAGATACATATACTTAAATTTAAAGTACCTTGTTTGTTGTGTGACATTCCGCTTTCACTATGTTCACTTGTGTCACGTTATGCACCTTGTCACTTATATGAGCACCTGAAACTTTTCTTATAAATGTTGAAAGAGAAAATAAATAATTCTATATGTACCTACATCCTTAGCTCCCTAGCGTGAATTATTGCTACGCTATACTTTCGCACAGGACCTTATTAGGCCACCCTTGAACCATTGTTTTTTCAATATAAACTCTACTACCCCAGGTTCGCCTTACGGGGTACCCTTGTTCTTTAGAAATATTCAATAAAAGAGGGGCAATGATATCTGAAAAGGAAGTCGTCCATAATTTAGAATTCCCAAGGGGATGATATATCAGAAGACCAGACAGGGTCATCTGGGGGCTTACAGCTAGTTTATATTGAGCGGCCTCACATCCTTGGAGAGGGAAGGCTTTAAATTTACAGCTGTAAATGGATTTAAAAATTATTGCAATGCCACCTCACTTGCCAGAGTCTCTATCCTTTCTAACCATGACATAGTCAGGAGGGAGGGCCACAGCAATATGAGGTCCAGAGCTGGCATGTAGCCAGGTTTCAGTCAAAAACACCTATGTCAGGTTTTTCAGCATCTAGGAAGTCATAAATATGATTTTTATGTTTGGGAAGGGACCTACAATTAATGCTCCAAAACTGGAGTTTGTGACAGAGAAAGGGCGTTTTTTTAAAATTTGGTTTACCATGATTACGTGGTCTCTTCATCAGTCTACACCTCGTCATCCTAACCAAAGAAAAACCACAGCGATTACTTTTAAACCATGAACGGGAGGACTACAGGTTATACACTGAGAGAGTGAATGATCCTTAAACAACTTTAACTCCATAGTAGTATAATTAAGATTATTACCAAAGTTGATGGACTTGGCTTGTTCCTGAGCAGAATTACTGGCCCCTGGGCCAGTCCTGTCGCGGATGGGCGCACACAAGCTTGCCTCTGGTGCGCCAGTGGCGCGCCCGCTGCGCGCGAGTGCTGCGCGCCTGCATTCTAGGTCCTCAAATAGTAATTGACAAATGACCCTACAACACTAGTACGCTACCCAAGATGGCGTCTTGGGAGCGTCTCTAAGCCCCTGGTCCCACACCCAAGATGGCGGTCGGGAGCAGACACAGCGCGTAGCTCACCAAAGTGGTGAGTGGTGGTCTTTTTGTTTTTAAAGTGCAGGAAATGCGAACAGTTTTGCGTCAAAGCAGCAGCAAAACAACAATTGTGCAAATTTTAAAAAATAAACGAGTGCCGGAACGGCAATTAAAAACACGGGCAGTATTTCAATTCAGCAGTGTGACAAGCGAAATCTGTGTTACACGCTAGCCTCCTAAGTCCTTAAATACTATTTACCAAATGACCCTACAACACTAGTACGCTACCCAAGATGGCGTCTTGGGAGCGTCTCTAAGCCCCTGGTCCCACACCCAAGATGGCGGTCGGGAGCAGACACAGCGCGAAGCTCACCAAAGTGGTGAGTGGTGGTCTTTTTGTTTTTAAAGTGCAGGAAATGCGAACAGTTTTGGGTCAAAGCAGCAGCAAAACAACAATTGTGCAAATTAAAAAAAAAAACGAGTGCCGGAACGGCAATTAAAAACACGGGCAGTTTTTCAATTCAGCAGCGTGACAAGCGAGTTGTTATTGTTAACTTGGTCTTTTATAGCACCAACCCACCAACAGGTCTCTAGGCGCTTAAAAACAAACAGCAAACAACAATGCATGAGGAAGAAAGAGAGCCATGGACCTGTAATAAGATTTATTTAGCTGGATCAAGTGCCTCTCTAAATAAAAAGGTTTTTAACAACTTCCTAAAACGCAGGAGATTCGCTTCTTTCTTTAGTGATTCTGGTCGAGTTCTGCGACTACTGCTCACACTTGTCATTCCTCTCTCGCTGCAGGAAGTACATCAAAGCCAGCTGCACAAAGGCAAGCAGAACTCATGGCCCAGTAGTGTGAGGCTAGTACTTGAAAAACAACTTTTAACTTTGTGTGATAATGGAGACTTTTTAATTACCAGAAGCGCCTGATGCGCTGGCATTTAGGCACTTTTCGGCTTGGAAAGAGGACCTTCTCTTTGTGATATGCTAGCATCACTATGCTGCAATTTTGAAATAGATCTACGCTCAAGATATGGTACTAAAGTCAAAGTCAAAGTCTACTAAAAAGACTAAGGGAAAAAAATCTAAAGTAGAAACAAATTCAATCGTCTGTAGTACCCAGAATCAAATATAAATACTTTCAGTCTGTGGATCCTCTATAATACGTTGCAGGATTACAAAATGACACTCTCTATGCAGTGCTTCCAAGACCGTTTCCTTTAAATTTGTCCAGTGGGGGGCGTGGCCAGGATGGCGGTGTGAGTGGACGTGCTCTGCCGAGCTCCCGCCGCCGGTCGCCGTAATTTAGCACTAACACAGCACCTGCCCCGGTCCCGGAGGTCTCCTGGAGTGCCCGACATTGGTGTTGCTGTGGCGAATGCACCGGCGGTGAGAACAGTCGGCTGACGGCGGCTGGTTCCCATCGAGACCGCCCAGCACTGCGGCAGCCGTTGGGGTCTACCAGGAGCGGAGGAACGAGAGAGAGGCCGTGGTGGGCGGAGCCCGAAAGCCGTCTCGGTGGTGATCCGAGTGGGCGGCTGTGGTGGCGGTGGGTCCGGCCCGCGCGGCGGCGCGCAAGGCCTCCGGCAATCCCCGTGCGGAGGCTTCTGCGGGCCTGCCGTCACCCCCAAAGGACGGAACCGCTCCAGCCCTGACGACTGCCGAGACCGCTGCGGCCAGCCGGCGGAGAGGAGAGCGGCGCCTGCTGGAACCGGCCCACACACGGAGGTGAGGTGCAGGGTCTGGACGGACGACCCCCCGCGCCCAGGGGGGCGGAACTGGAGGAGTGGGAGTAACGAGGGGACTGGAGCGAGGGTGCCGGTCTCCCCACGCCGCGGAGCACCCGCTTTGCCCTCCGCCCGGCGGTGGCCGCACGACACGGGGGCCCGCCATTTTGTGAAACGCACTGCCGCGCATTGGTCAGCGCCTTTTGTGGGCCCTACGTTCCCCTCCTCCGCAGCCTGATATCACCACCCTGCAACCCTGACGGCAAGCACCGGGCAGGACACTCGCCCACACCTGGCACCGCGGCGAACAGCGGGGACCTGGCCTGCCCTGTGACCGCTAGCACATGGCTAGAAGCTGCCCTGACCCTGCACGTAGGCACTGCGGCCTGCGCCTAGAATCTCTACTGCCCGTGTGGCAACCCGAGGCCCTGGGCCCACCCGGTCTCCTCGGTGCTGGCCTGACTTTGGCACCTGGTCTCGCTGATCCGTGGGCCACCCACGTGCCTGACTCTGCGAGCCACTGGCGCACTTAGGGTGCTGTGTCTCGCAAGCCACCAAAGCTAGAGGTGACTGACCGAAGCACTGGAGCGGGCCCCACGGGGAATGTCCAACGGGAGGACCTGGAAAGACCGCACCATCACTGAGCTCTTCACCACTGGCACGATGGGGAAACGGACGGACGTCGCGACGACCGGCCACCGGGTGCCCACCGAGAAGAAGGCCACAGACTCGCCGTCCTTAGGGAAGACGGATCCAGAGGGCCCAGTTACCCGCTCCTTCTTGGAGTCCCTGTTTACCGGGCTACGCGAGGACATCCACGCCCTGAAGAAGGAACTCCAGAAAGAGATAAAGGAGGTGCGCCGCGACACCGACGCCATTGGAGAGAGAGTGGCGGACCTGGAGACAAAAAGCGACACGAGGGACGCGGAACTTGAAGCACTGCGGCAAGAACTGGTACGCATCCATGACCAGCAAGTGGACCTCCAGACGCATGCTGAGGATTTGGAGAACCGCTCCAGGAGACACAACATCAGGATCAGGGGGGTGAAACACTCTCTGGACACGGAGGATCTCTTTCAATTCACCCAGGGGCTGTTCAACCACGTTCTGGGTCGGCCGGCGGACTGCCCCCTGGGACTGGACAGGGTCCACCGGACTGGCCCACCTAGAGCTAACACGGCCCATCCAGCTGACATCCTGGTGTGTGTGCAAGACTTTAGGACCAAAGAAGAGATCCTCAACAAAGCGCGCCAAATGGCGCCAGTCACCTTTGGTGAGCACTCCCCGACCCTGTATCAAGATCTCGCGGCCCTTACCCTGCAAAAGCGGCGCATCTTTCGGCCAGTCACGGCGGAACTAAGAAAACGCAATATCTCTTACAGCTGGGGGCACCCCTTCCGCCTGGTGTTCAAGCTCGGCAACAACCTCCACCAACTGCGTTCGCTCAGGGAGGCCTGTGACCTCCTGGGCATTGAGATGCCGACAGTGGACGAGGACCCCGCGGGTGGTGGTGCTACTGGTGAAGATGCAACCGGACGATGGAAGCAGCAACAACGCCGCCACAGACCGCGGCGCCCCGCGGCGACCGAGATCGAAGAGGGTCAACGAGCAGCGGTGGAATCCGTAGCACAGGGCTTGGTGAAGCCGGACATTGGTTGACCCCCAACCTAGTAGAGCCCTGGTACGGACGGATTCGATGAGGCCGGGGCTGCTTGAACCGGCGGCGGGGGCTGAGGCTTCGGACTTCGCACACTTTCCCTGCGGACACCTGACCATTCACCCACAACGGCAGATGGGGAAAAACCTTGTCCGTCAACACCGTTGCCACTGCCTGCACGTCAAGGTTACAACTTACCACGGGTCCAGTGGACTGTTACCTGGACCTGGGACTGTGTTTGAACAAACTCTTTTCATAGTTGGGATACGGGGACTGGGGGTGGGCGGGGAGGGGGAAGTTGGGGGTGTTGGGGATGGGGGGGGTTGAGTTGGAGGGGGGACGGGGGGAAGGGCTCTCCTTGTCCAGGGGGTTTCAAACATGCAGATGAGGTCAGCGGGCGCACACGCACCAGGCAAGTTGTTGTTCTATGGCACACGCCCGCAAGCCGACGGCGAGATCCAGCACCACCCGTACTGTTCCCGCCATGACACGTCACTTAACTATTCTTTCACTTAACGTGCGGGGCCTCAACAACCCAATCAAGCACAAAGCGATATTGTCCTTCTTAGAGCACTCGAAAGCAGACATCTGCCTCCTGCAGGAGACGCACCTCGTCTCTAAAGACAAACACCGACTTAAGTCGCGCTCCTTTCCCTGGAAGTTTTTCTCTTCCTCCCAGAATAAAGTGGCCGGGGTGGCAATATTGGTAGCCAGGTCCTTTGGGGGGAGGATGATACAGAAAGAGGCTGAGGCTAAGGGACGGCTCCTCCACCATAGTTTCCATATTGCGGGCCAAACATTGCTAGTGGGCTCTGTCTATGCACCGAACGAGGGCCAGGAAAAGTTCTTACTTACAGCACTAGAGACAGCCACGGCCACTGCACACCCACACTTGCTGCTTGGTGGAGACCTCAACCTAGTGTTCCACAACACCACAGATCGCTCAGGTCAGAGACTCGGACAGGTGGGGGCACTATCAACATCAGGGCACTCGTACATTGCTGAGCTAGGCCTCGTTGACCTATGGAGACACACTCACCCACATACGACTGCCTACACATACTACTCAGCGGCACGCAAGACCTACGCGAGATTAGACTACTTCCTGTGCTCCTCCCAGCTGACAGCACAGGCCAAAGACGTGGAGATACTCCCGACTTCGTTGTCGGACCATTCTCCAGTGACGGCAACCTTTCAGATGGCACCCACACCGGCACCCCAACGACATTGGAGGCTTCGGGATGGGCTTCTACAGATACAGGGCACGCAAGATAGGCTTAAAACTGCAATCACTCAATTCTTGACGCATAATGCAAATGGGGACACGACTAAAGCCACGCAGTGGGCGGCGCTCAAGGCAGTCCTCCACAGTGAAATTATCTCCATCGCCGCAGCAAACAATAGGGAGAGGACGCTGAAAAGGGCGGAACTCACCCAACGGGTGGCGGAACTGGAACAGATGCACCAGCGCAGTGGGGCCGCGCGGGCGTGGCGCCAGTTGTGCACCGAGAGGAAGATGCTGGCTGCCCTGGACCAGGATGTGGTGGAGTATGCTGCCATGCGCCTCAAACATGCATACTACACCGGGGGCGATCGATGTGGGAAGCTCTTGGCGAGCAGGCTACGGGCTCAGACGCAGAGGCAGCAGGTACGCTCCCTCCAGGCTGCTCGTGGCGCCCAGATCACGGAGGACGCGGCCATAGCAGCGGCCTTCGGCGACTTTTATGCTGCCCTATATGATGCAGACCGCCTGGATCTGACTGCCGGTGTGGATTATCTACGAGGCGCTGCACTCCCCACCCTCAACCAGGCGCAAGCGGACTTCCTGGATCGGCCCATAGGCCTAGAGGAGGTCATTTCGGCGATATCTCGCCTCAAGGTGGGGAAATCCTCGGGGCCGGACGGCTACACAGCAGCCTTTTATTAAGGCATTCTGCCCTCAGATTGCCCCCATCTTGCGTGACCTGTTCAACACCTTTGACCAGCCCGGTGCCATCTCCCCAGACCTGCTCGAGGCGTCCATCTCCGTGATTCCCAAACCTGGCCGCGACCCAACCAAATGCGGCTCCTACAGGCCCATCTCTCTGCTAAACATAGATCTGAAGCTCTACACCGGCATCCTCGCAAGTCGCATAGCGCCATACATGCAGCAACTGATAGACCCCGACCAGTCAGGCTTCATCCCCCAAAGACAGACCAGCGACAACACCCGGCGAGTCCTCCACCTCATTGAGGCTGGCTCGCGCAGGAGACCAGGCTGCATGCTGCTCACGATCGATGCTGAGAAAGCATTTGACAGGGTGCACTGGCCATACCTCGACCAAGTACTGCGGCACTTCGGGTTCGGAGACACCCTCCGCCACCGCATATTTAACTGTTACCGCCGACCCAACGCCACGGTGCGAGTGAATGGCCATACCTCCCCGAGGTTTGACATCGGCAGGGGCACCCGTCAAGGTTGCCCACTCTCTCCGCTCCTGTTCGCACTCTATATGGAGCCAATGGCACAGAGAGTGCGACACCACGAACTCATCTTGGGCATTCCATTTGGCGGAGATATGCACAAAATCAGTCTGTATGCGAACGATATCCTACTGTTCCTCACCAACCCGGTTCAGTCCCTGCGCGCACTCTTTGCGGAACTCCGTGCCTTCGCACTGGCGTCGGGTTTTAAGATCAACGAAGCGAAGTCGGAGGCCCTGAACATCTCGCTGCAGCCGGACACCCTGGAGGAGGTCAAAGCGGAGTTCAAAGTGCAGTGGTCCCACACCTCCATCTCCTATTTGGGCGTTCACCTGACCCCGACGGTGCAGGGTACAGCTCGGACCAATTACGAGACGCTCACGAAGAAACTCCGGGATCAGTTACGGCGCTGGAGGGCCCTCACGTTATCCTGGCTGGGTAGGATCGCAGAGGTCAAAATGACGTTGCTGACCCAGATTCTATACTTGTTCCAGACACTCCCCTTGAGACCACCGACCGGGTGGCTTCAACAAACCCAAGCAGAATTATCGCGGTTCATCTGGAACGGCCGGCGACCGCGGTTCAAGCATAGCCTCGCCGCTCTGCCTCCTGATCACGGGGGGGTCGGTATACCCGATCTCACGTCATACTTTCAGGCGGCACAGTTGCGCACACTTGTGGAGTGGCATCAATTAGAGTCGGGCAAGCACTGGCTCTTCCAAGACCAGGTGGTAGCCGGTCGCACACTACAGGGCATTCCATTCCTGCCTCACCATCATAGACCCCCTAACCTCTATGCCTCTAAAATCACGAGCACAGTCCTAGAGGTGTGGGACAGAGTGGCTGTGGCGAAGGGATTGACCTCCTTTCCCTCTCCGATGACCCCAATTTTCGACAACCCGGATTTTACGCCTGGCCTGGACACCAAGGCATATGCGGCGTGGAGAGCGACTCCCTGCAGAGATGCGGGCCACATGTTTGACATCAAGGGTGTCCTCCCGTTCCACAAAGTGAAGGCGGATTATGGCATTGCCGAGACAGATCGCCTACAGTACCTGCAAGTGCGACACTGGGTGCTTCATCCCTCGATCCAACCGGGTGCCCGACGACATCTCACGCCCTATGAAAAGTGGCTGCTGACCCGCACATCAGATAAAAAACTAATCTCAGATCTCTACCAACAACTACTCCTCACTAATGTTCACACACACAACGCAGGAAGGGGTAGATGGGAGAGAGACCTAGGGCGACACCTCACAATGAAAGAATGGGAAGGGATTTACTACAGGGCACGACACTCAGCACATCACACAGGCCTCACCGAGACTCTGACCAAAGTCGCCACATACTGGTACCACACACCCGAGAGGCTACATCGGTGGGACACCCAGATTAGCGACAGATGTTGGAGGGGCTGTGGAGAGCTGGGGACGCTAGAGCACTTGTTGTGGGGCTGCGATAGGCTCCGTTCATACTGGACCCCTATTCTGGACCTGATTGACTCCCATCTGGACATGCAGCTTCCTCGATTCCCAGCCTACATCATCTTGGGCCTCCCAAACACCCTCATGTACCCCCTGAAAATCTTGGCGGGGGAAACTGATAGCGCTGGCACTAGGGGCGGCGGTTCAGAACATTGTAGCCCACTGGAGGGCCGTCCAGGCTCCGCAACAGCTGGGTTGGTTGCATCGTCTCTGGGCAATCCTGGGTATGGAGAAGCTGTGGCTGGCCTCAGCGGAAAGGGGAGCGGACTTTGCAGTGCTATGGCAGCCCTTCCTTACCCTACTGACCGGGGAATTCAGGGAGGTGAGTTGCCCCCGCTATCTCCGGCTGCTGCGCCTTGCGGAGACCCCACTACCGGAGCCCAAGACACGCACGCATAAGCGCAGAGCCCCAACACGTGCATCACTGATTGACTTGTAGAGCGTCAACGATGCCCTATTGACTATACCTCATTAATGGACAAGGAGAGGGGAGGGTGAGGGAGGGGGGTCCCTGGGGGTTGTCTTAAGTTCCAAGTTGGGGATTCCTATTCATCCTTGCGCTATTATTGGCATAGCTTGCACCTCTACAGCACCTCTTTTGACGCGGCCGGCCCTGATGGGTTGTAGGCGGCTGGCTGTGTTAACTGAACAGTCCCTGATGGGGGCGTATCGGGCGCCAGCACGGCCCTGGAACTAGGCCGCCTCCTCTCGGAGCCGGCACGGACGATGTTGAAAGGTGTAAGACGATTATTTTTGCTCAATAAAAGATTTAATACATAAATTTGTCCAGTCATCTTGAGCCGTGTGCGGCCATTGGAAATGCGACCACATGGTTACGGCTTCTGACTAGATTGCTTGAAACGCGTTGGCTGCACGGAAATTATTTTCCTCAACAAGAAGATTTGTAAATAAAGAATTGCAAATACTAAGGAAATCACCTCTTGTTTCATCTATATGTGATCAAATAGCAATTTGCTATTACTCAAGTTCTTTTTTGAAGTTGCCTCTCTATTGTGTTTTAAAACACTTTCAATAAACACCAACTACAATAAAACATATATCAAAAAAATATAGGTGCAGTGTTGACAAAATATCGGTAGAGTCCAGGCAGTGTCATAACAAAAAATGATGGAGCCCCCTGCAGAAAGTGAGCCTCGCAAAGTGCACAGATATTTTTTTTTACCCTATGCTCAATAAAACACCCTTGTAGGGAAACGGTCCCCTAAACAGAAGCCCCCCACCCCTGCATCCCAGGGCTCCAGGAGGTTGTGTTACCCTTTTGCCCTGGGGATACAATCAACTCTGTAAAGACTTGATGATATGCTGAGACCTCTGGGATAGAGCGGCCATGCCTTAGACTCGACTGCAAAACGGGGACGGTGAAGGACCGCACACTCGCCAATGCTTTATTTCTCCGTCCTCTCACTCCTTCTCTCATGCGCTATGCTCTGCCACCAGTGTGTCTATCCTGTTCTCTCTCTCTCTTACTGTCTATGTCTCCTTCTTTCAGCTCATGCTTAAAACATATCCTTCATAATCTCTTCTCACAAAGCATTTTTGGCAGCGGCTTTTACATTTCTTTTGTGATTATTAATAGGGATGGACAAATTCAATTTCAATGGTCAATAGATGTGAAACTTCAGGGTATTTTGCCAGTTTCCACCGGTTTCACATCTGCCTGTCTATAACCTGGAAAAAGGCGAAGTGCAGACAGAATAGCTTGCAGTTCAAGAACTCCTTGTTCCATGAAGTGAGGAATGCACAGAATTGGACATTTTTGTTCTGTCCAACTTCAGCAGGCACCCGCCAATTACATTTCGTTAGTGGTAATTCCATTAAGTCAATGACACTGTTTGGCCCTTACATTGCATCAGATCAAGTTCTTCTGCGCCTGGCGCCTGGCTCGTATTGTATTGTGCAAGGAGGATCCTGCAAGTATGAGCTGCACAGGTTTCCCTGCTGTAGAAGCTCTAGATCACTCGTAGGGGTCAGGGCAATGTGATTGCTTTAATGCAACTATCATTAAGGGAAATACATTGCCTTGCCTCTCACAGTGCTTCTAAAAGCAAAAGTGAGGGCTTTCTATTTTGTAATCTGTGGAGCTACCCTGACTCTGCTCTGGAGGCAGAAAAAGAAAATGTTCACATATTTCAAATTAGTCAAAACAACTTTTAATGCCACATCACGAAAATTGATTTTTGTTTGGCAAGAACATTTACTCATGTTTGTTATTTTACATTTAGTTATGGAGGTGAAAGGCTAATTTTTATTTATTTTCTGATTTTGTGCTGCTTTAATGCAATGTGTTATTTTTTGTATTTTAAAGTGGTTTCTCAATTGTATTCTCTCTTGACTGCTTTTTTGTGTACGACAATGTGTTGTGTTTCATAGTGTTCTGTAGCTACTTTAAAGATGCCAAAAATACTGCTACATTCCCACCCAAATAGAACGTAAGAAAAAAAGCAGGGCAGAACCAAAATTCTCAGACGTGAGTCCCGTGCTCTCCACACGACTGGAGTCAAGCTATCCTGGCTGAAGACGGCTGATAGCCAGAAACCGGTCCTTGGATGCTTCATTCCGGTCCAGGGAAGATATGCCTTGGCAGTTCGGGCTGGACTGTTCCCATGAGGCACAGGGTCAAGGCTGATTTGCATATGGCCATGTCTGAACTGGGGTGGTGTGGAGTGCAAAAAAACAATGGATTTAGGCCCAGATCTCTGTACTGGGGTGAATGTAGGACATTGTTCTGCATTCTATCCATTAATTGTTGTTTTTGCAGAACCAAAGTTCTAACAAAAACTAATATCACAAACCACAAAAATAATTTATGTTAAACTTAATCGGATAAATTAGTGACAACCACGTATCTCTATATTCAAACCGTGTTGCATTTTTATTTACACGTAATGCAGTTGCAGGTATTACAGTAATGAAAAAAATTCATAAAAATACATATATGAATTCAACAACAAACATACAGAAATCTTTATAAAGCAAATTCAAATATAATCACAAATCAAAACAAAAACACATATTTGGTGGTCATTCCTAACCTATCACAACCTCAATTTTGAAACAATATATCAATTTGTTTTTATGAGTGTCCTCCGAAGAGTCCGTAATCCACCTATGAGGTATCAGGGGAATAAAAGAAAATCTTACTTATGTGTCCAAGTAAGTGCTTCCTCGACATGAGAAATTATTGGAATTCATCTTTGGTTGGCTCATCCAAATCCTGTGGAGTTGACACTTTTCGGCCTGTATTACTGTTAAGGCCTCATCAGAAACAGTGGTTGATAGGTGACCAATAATTTTAAAATCAAAAGATACTGCATATGATACATATATTCAAATACTCTTCGGCATTACTACTTAACGTTAAACCAAGAATGTCAGTTGACCAAAGCCATTAGTAGCGTGAAGGTAGAATTACAGTTCTGCCTCAATGCATTTAATAAGCGTGCCAGCCACGTATACATGGACTATTCTTAAATCTTCAGAGCTATTGTGCTAGTATTAAAGGTGGTGACCCCAAGGTATGATGCACAGTCAAATGTCAAAAAGTGAGGTCCCCTTACGGCAATTTCAATCACATATTTTCAGTCCACAACATTACTCCAATCGAAGAAAACTTGATTCACACTAATGTGATGAACAAAGAGGAAATGTAAAACTTAGATTAAAAAATGTATACAATTTATTCAGACAGATATTAAAAACATTTGAGACCTTCTAAAAACACATAGCCCAAACCTATCATAGGTGCAATATTACTTAATACCACAATATACAAAACACAATAATACAACACAAAATAGGAAAAACACTAAGGAAAATAATTCCTATTGCACATTGGGAAATACAGTAGTCATCTAGAGATCAATTCTGATTAGTATTCCAATTTTCCGTCAGAATTATTGTCTCCATAGACTTAGAGTAATTATCCCTTGCTTTGGCATCGACGCATTTCAGTGGGCAAAATTATAAATAGCCAACACCTTCTTCAGGAAAAAACTATATTCATTCCCATTTACACATTAAATATCTCTATTACTCAGGTATCCAGGATATGGGGCTTACACATGGGACTTACACTTCCAATAATCGTCGGAATTCCTATATGTGGCGGCTTTGTTCACCACAACCCGACGTATTCAAAGCAGAAATACGCCAATGCTCTCCGATATTGTTTGTATCCAGGGCACAGGCTTACGACTCCACTGATAGTGGAAGTTCTTTAATGTAGTGGGTTTGTACAACTAGTCCCAGCATGTTAAAAGGTCCAGAGGCACCAGTGTTCTCTGAAATTCTGTTATCCGGGACAGGGGGCATACGCCTCCAGGAAAAGTCAGATAATGCACAGTCAAAGCAGCATTCATGAAGTGTTATTCGCTGTGACAATTCACTTAGTAGACAGAGCATACCGTCTCCGTACTCTAAGACAACCTTAAAAATAGTACTCCTCATATTGATGTTAGGTGTGATGCGCACCTGTGTATATAGTAACAACCTTAGCCCACAGTAATGCTTGCTCAATTCAAAAAATGAACAAAGAATTTCAGTATGTTTGTTGCAAAATGTATATATATATGTCATCAAGGGCTCTCGAGCCCGAAACGCGTCATCTGTCGATTGCTGATGTGGATATTTATGGTTGAATAGAGAACATCTTGCCTGATAATAAGAGGTTCTCTTCTCCTTCTTCGCCGCCGAGGCTTTGGTGGAAGTGGTCGGAGTGTATATATATATCTATATATATATATATTCACTGAAAAAACCATAGGTTATAGACCATATATATTTAGGAATTTGCATGTACAAAACCTTGAAAATTCACTGAAAAAACCATTGGTTATAGACCATATATAGTTAGGGATTAGCATTTACAAAACCTTATTTTACTCGCATAAAAACCATTGAAATTCGCATATATAGTTAGTTGCGCTAACTATATATCGCGCACCCGCAATCCACTGCTGATGATGTCACATATTACATCATTCATGACATGGTCAGTGACATCACTGATGACATCTCAAATGACATCACTTTATGACATCACTGATGACATCTCAAATGATATCACTGATGACATCACTGATGACATCTCATTTGACATTACTGATCACATCACTGATGATATAATTTATGTGATAATACAATGAACATCTTCAGACTTTAATATAACCTTAGATACAATCAGTGTAAACAGACACTCACAGACTGTCACTTATCCATGGAGTTACTCACACACCTAGTTAGTCATGCAAAGAATCAATCACACCTCCATTTTCTCAACTATACAGTTATACACACCTTACTTATTCAAACATATACTAACACATATTTACTCTCTTATACAATCCCTGATACATGTTCACAATGATCCATACAGCCACTCACACATTCACTGGCTCTTATGCACAGTTATTTATATATGTCAACTCTCACATGTACTGTGTTTTACATATGTACTTACTTTGACATGTAGCACTGAGATATCCATTCACTCACCAATACACTCATGCACAGTCAACCGCCCATACAGCTGTTTCCACATGCACTTTTGAACCCATGCATATAGTGAATCAACTACTCACGCATCTATGCACAGAGTCACACACCTCCCAGCCACCCACACACACACTCAGTCTCCCATACAAATACTTAGGCAACCAATCAATAACCCATATAGTTACTCAGATAGCTACTGATCAACACATGCAGCAGTTTACAGAACAACAGACATAATGATACACAAATTAAGACAGTTTAGTCACTAACCCATGCACTCAGTGAGACACATTAAATCACTCACTCATACAGTCAGTCATGCACCTACTAAATCCTTCATCCAGACACTTATACATCCACTCATTCTTCAATATGTAAGACATATTTTAACTTTACAGAAACATAAAGTCACTGGGTGATGTCATCAGTGATGTCATTTGAGATGTCATCAGTGATGTCACTGACCATGTCATGAATGATGTAATATGTGACATCATCAGCAGTGGATTGCGGGTGCGCGATATATAGTTAGCGCAACTAACTATATATGCGAATTTCAAAGGTTTTATGCGAGTAAAATAAGGTTTTGTAAATGCTAATCCCTAACTATATATGGTCTATAACCAATGGTTTTTTCAGTGAATTTTCAAGGTTTTGTACATGCAAATTCCTAACTATATATGGTCTATAACCTATGGTTTTTTCAGTGAATTTCATTGGTTTTTTAAAAGCTAATATCTATAGCTGTAAAATATATTCTTTATTACGTGACGTATCACGTAGCCACGTGAGACGCCTCATGACGCGTCACATAAACGTGACGTATCGTCTCTGCAGCACAAACAAAACCCATAACGTAAGCGCGCCAGAGCACGCTTACAGATATATATATATTGTTTTTAACCTTAATTAGACAAAATCCACACGTGCACATATCTTGAGGCCTTGCAAAGGAACATCAAACAAACAGTCCCTACAATTTTGCCAAGTTTGGTGGAAATCTATTCCTTTAAATTTTATTTTACTTTTTTACTGTTTCTTTTGGTTTTCCCCTTGTTCTGCTTACCGGAACGCTACCCGGTACGCAAACCGGACGCTCCAAAACACAAGATGTAGGACTCCCGTTACGCTACTGTTTAGCTGCCCAGATGGCGTACCGGGAAGCGCCTCTACCTCGAAAAATCTCAATTTTTTTTTTCTTTTTTCCTTTTGCCCTGCGGGACACTTTAATACCCCCCTCATCAATCCTAGGGGGTCAGGAGGGGTCTACCTTGCACCCCTTTCCTTCATTTCCCCCTTCGTTTTTCACCACCTCTTGTCTCCCGATCCTACCGAGAGACAAGATGGCGGCCGCTCCGGACTGTTTACAAAGTTGACAGCCAATCAGCTTCTCCTCAGACTCCCGTTACACTGCCGGTTAGCTGCCCAGTTAGCTGCCCGGTTCGCGTACCGGGACGCGCATCTACCTCAAAAAATCTCAATTTTTTTTTTTTTTTTTTGCCCCGCGGGGCACTTTAATATCCCCCTCATCAATCCTAGGGGGTCAGGAGGGGTCTACCTTGCCCCCTTTCCTTCATTTCCCCCTTCGTTTTTCTCCACCTCTTGTCTTTCGATCCTACCGAGAGACAAGATGGCGGACTGTTTAGAATGTTGACAGACACCGGAGAGCCAATCAGCTTCGCTTCGCAAAGCTCCGTTACGCGAAAAGTACGCAAACTGGTGCGCTATCCAGGACGCTGTCACAGATATATACATTTTTTAAAACGTTCATTTCTCAAAATCCACTGGAGTACATATATTGAGACCCAGCAAAGGCACATCGGGCTAACAGTCCCTACAATTTTGCCAAGTTTCGTGCAAATCCATTCAGCCGTTCGAGCTAAAAGTGAGGCCAAACGCCCTATGGAAATTAACATGGGAAAAACGCGTTTTGGGACCCCCCTTTTTTCTCGGCCCCCCCTTGACGAAAACCCCCCAAATTTTCAAGGGCTGCTCAGAAACAAAATGTGCCATTTTCCTGAAAATTTCAGCCGATTCCGTCCACAAACAGCATGAGAGCACCACCATCTCGTAGCTCCGTCGTGGCCATTCCACGAGCAATCATGGCAGCCGCTCCCCACCAGAAGCCTGCGGGAGTCGGGGGCCCCCAAGACTTTTGTAGAATCTTCACGGCTGAGGGGACGCTTTCAAGAATGGGACTCAAGCCCTATCAGGGAAGCGTCCGAGTTCCAAGGTGTCCCAGCGCCATTTTAGTGGACCACGCCCAAATCTGAAGAGCCGGCCGCCATTTTGAGAGTCCTGTGTCAGTCGCCTATCGTTGCATCGCAAGAGCGGGAGCAACTCAACTACATGGTGAGCGAGACGCTGTAGTCGCAAGAGCGGGCAGTAAACTGCTGAATGGCGGAAGAGGCACAGTGTAGCAAAAGCGGGCGGAATGGCAACTAAAACGGTAAAGGGGCGCCCCACTACAGCGTGTCTTCAGGTCAAACGGATTGTGGGACAAGGTCCAGAATAGAAGAGTCATCAAAAGGCAAAAAGTTCCGCCGGACCCCGGGAGCCGGCCGCCTATGTCGGGGGCGATCTCAGGCTACACCAGTGCTATAAGACTTGGGGAGGGGGTCGGAGCCAAGCGTCTTCTCCGAGTCCGTGCCATCACACCGCCCCTCGGGGGCCTCCGTCAAGCGGTTTAGGGAGGTACCATATCACATTGTTTTCAAATGCAGTCAGGTCCACAAACGACCCTCACTTACTTTGAGAATAGTGAAGCTGCAGTAGGTGCAAATAAGCTTCAGACAGTGTTACAAGCGCTGCTCAGAACTCTGAACTATGACACCCAACATCCAGAACTTATGCCATTTGAGAATGGCAGTGACATCGAAGCAACTCAGGGACCAAAACCATTAACGTACTTTCACGTATGAAAATCTTACTTGGAGAGGGGGCAGGAGGCAAGCGCCCCCTCCCAGTCCGCGCCAACTCACCGTATGTTTAAAATCTGAAGCCATCGTTCTACAAACTCAACCAACCTTGGATGGAAAAATCTAGAAGAATGTACAAACTGAAAACCAGTTTTGGTCTGCATAGCATCAGCAGCAACGCTTGCTATCAGAGTGCATGAGTTTCATGCTCGATCGATTGAGCTAGCCGGATCGGGCAACAAAAAGTATAAAATAGTTATGTAAATAGTTATATAATAAAATGTTTTACCCTGTTACTTTGCTGGTGTGTTGTATATATTTATAATATTTGCATAGAGTTTATCGTTATTTTGGGCGGGGGGGTGGTGGAGCCGAGCTGTCTTGCACCCATCATGGTGTCGAGCTCAGTTCATCTCACTATTTTCGTATTTCTCATGAAGGGTTGTTCCTAATGTTTCTATTTTAGCAAGGTCAAAAAGAGATCCAATTAGTGGCCTACTGATTTTGCTTGATTCCTTTTGTTTTTTTAAACAATTTTTCACTATCTGCAAAAACTAAACAGAGTATTGCGACTCTGTGCTTGTTTGTAAATAGAGAATGAACCAAAGAGAACCAATTCCAAAACAATAAATGCTTGGATAACAATCAATCAAATGGAGAGGGAAGCAGGCACGACGGACTACAACGGGGGCAAAGGCCTGTGTTACCTACTCTTCACTATTTGCAAAGAGAGAATACTCCTAAAAGAAAAGAGGAGGGGGGGGCAGCGTTAAAAGCACATCAGCGTGCATAAATACGAAAATGTTTTTACCTACCACGTACTTGACATTTGACAGCTTTTGATATTTGCTATTAAAAAACCAATGAAATTCACTAAAAAAACCATAGGTTATAGACCATATATAGTTAGGAATTAGCATTTACAAAACCTTGAAAATTCACTGAAAAAACCATAGGTTATAGACCATATATAGTTAGGAATTTGCATTTACAAAACCTTATTTTACTCACATAAAACCATTGAAATTCCATATATAGTTAGTTGCACTAACTATATATCGCGCACCCGCAATCCACTGCTGATGATGTCACATATTACATCATTCATGACATGGTCAGTGACATCACTGATGACATCACTGATGACATCTCAAATGACATCACTTTTGACATCTCAAATGACATCACTGATGACATCTCATTTGACATTACTGATCACATCACTGATGATATCATTCATGTGATAATACGATGAACCTCTTCAGACTCTAATATAACCTTAGATACAATCAGTGTAAACAGACACTCACAGACTGTTACTCATCCATGGAGTTACTCACACACCTAGTCAGTCATGCAAAGAATCAATCACACCTCCATTTCCTCAACTATACAGTTATACAAACTTTACTTATTCAAACATATACTAACACATATTTACTCTCTTATACAATCCCTGATACAAGTTCAGAATGATCAATACAGCCACTCACACATTCACTGGCTCTTATGCACAGTTATTTATATATGTCAACTCTCACATGTACTGTGTTTTACATATGTACTTACTTTGACATGTAGCACTGAGATATCCATTCACTCACCAATACACTCATGCACAGTCAACCGCCCATACAGCTGTTTCCACATGCACTTTTGAACCCATGCATATAGTGAATCAACTACTCACACATCTATGCACAGAGTCACACACCTCCCAGCCACCCACACACACACTCAGTCTCCCATACAAATACTTAGGCAACCAATCAATAACCCATATAGTTACTCATATAGCTACTGATCAACACATGCAGCAGTTTACAGAACAACAGACATAATGATACACAAATTAAGACAGTTTAGTCACTAACCCATGCACTCAGTGAGACACATTAAATCACTCACTCATACAGTCAGTCATGCACCTACTAAATCCTTCATCCAGACACTTATACATCCACTCATTCTTCAATATGTAAGACATATTTTAACTTTACAGAAACATAAAGTCACTGGGTGATGTCATCAGTGATGTCATTTGAGATGTCATCAGTGATGTCATCAGTGATGTCACTGACCATGTCATGAATGATGTAATATGTGACATCATCAGCAGTGGATTGCGGGTGCGCGATATATAGTTAGCGCAACTAACTATATATGCGAATTTCAATGGTTTTATGCGAGTAAAATAAGGTTTTGTGAATGCTAATCCCTAACTATATATGGTCTATAACCAATGTTTTTTTCAGTGAATTTTCAAGGTTTTGTACATGCAAATTCCTAACTATATATGGTCTATAACCTATTGGTTTTTTCAGTGAATTTCATTGGTTTTTTAAAAGCTAATATCTATAGCTGTAAAATATATTCTTTATTACGTGACGTATCACGTAGCCACGTGAGACGCCTCATGACGCGTCACATAAACGTGACGTATCGTCTCTGCAGCGCAAACAAAACCCATAACGTAAGCGCGCCAGAGCACGCTTACAGATATATATATATTGTTTTTAACCTTAATTAGACAAAATCCACACGTGCACATATCTTGAGGCCTTGCAAAGGAACATCAAACAAACAGTCCCTACAATTTTGCCAAGTTTGGTGGAAATCTATTCCTTTAAATTTTATTTTACTTTTTTACTGTTTCTTTTGGTTTTCCCCTTGTTCTGCTTACCGGAACGCTACCCGGTACGCAAACCGGACGCTCCAAAACACAAGATGTAGGACTCCCGTTACGCTACTGTTTAGCTGCCCAGATGGCGTACCGGGAAGCGCCTCTACCTCGAAAAATCTCGATTTTTTTTTTCTTTTTTCCTTTTGCCCTGCGGGACACTTTAATACCCCCCTCATCAATCCTAGGGGGTCAGGAGGGGTCTACCTTGCCCCCTTTCCTTCATTTCCCCCTTCGTTTTTCACCACCTCTTGTCTCTCGATCCTACCGAGAGACAAGATGGCGGCCGCTCCGGACTGTTTACAAAGTTGACAGCCAATCAGCTTCTCCTCAGACTCCCGTTACACTGCCGGTTAGCTGCCCAGTTAGCTGCCCGGTTCGCGTACCGGGACGCGCATCTACCTCAAAAAATCTCAATTTTTTTTTTTTTTTTGCCCCGCGGGGCACTTTAATATCCCCCTCATCAATCCTAGGGGGTCAGGAGGGGTCTACCTTGCCCCCTTTCCTTCATTTCCCCCTTCGTTTTTCTCCACCTCTTGTCTTTCGATCCTACCGAGAGACAAGATGGCGGACTGTTTAGAATGTTGACAGACACCGGAGAGCCAATCAGCTTCGCTTCGCAAAGCTCCGTTACGCGAAAAGTACGCGAACTGGTGCGCTATCCAGGACGCTGTCACAGATATATAAATTTTTTAAAACGTTAATTTCTCAAAATCCACTGGAGTACATATATTGAGACCCAGCAAAGGCACATCGGGCTAACAGTCCCTACAATTTTGCCAAGTTTCGTGCAAATCCATTCAGCCGTTCGAGCTAAAAGTGAGGCCAAACGCCCTATGGAAATTAACATGGGAAAAACGCGTTTTGGGACCCCCCTTTTTTCTCGGCCCCCCCTTGACGAAAACCCCCCAAATTTTCAAGGGCTGCTCAGAAACAAAATGTGCCATTTTCCTGAAAATTTCAGCCGAATCCGTCCACAAACAGCATGAGAGCACCACCATCTCGTAGCTCCGTCGTGGCCATTCCACGAGCAATCATGGCAGCCGCTCCCCACCAGAAGCCTGCGGGAGTCGGGGGCCCCCAAGACTTTTGTAGAATCTTCACGGCTGAGGGGACGCTTTCAAGAATGGGACTCAAGCCCTATCAGGGAAGCGTCCGAGTTCCAAGGTGTCCCAGCGCCATTTTAGTGGACCACACCCAAATCTGAAGAGCCGGCCGCCATTTTGAGAGTCCTGTGGCAGTCGCCTATCGTTGCATCGCAAGAGCGGGAGCAACTCAACTACATGGTGAGCGAGACGCTGTAGTCGCAAGAGCGGGCAGTAAACTGCTGAATGGCGGAAGAGGCACAGTGTAGCAAAAGCGGGCGGAATGGCAACTAAAACGGTAAAGGGGCGCCCCACTACAGCGTGTCTTCAGGTCAAACGGATTGTGGGACAAGGTCCAGAATAGAAGAGTCATCAAAAGGCAAAAAGTTCCGCCGGACCCCGGGAGCCGGCCGCCTATGTCGGGGGCGATCTCAGGCTACACCAGTGCTATAAGACTTGGGGAGGGGGTCGGAGCCAAGCGTCTTCTCCGAGTCCGTGCCATCACACCACCCCTCGGGGGCCTCCGTCAAGCGGTTTAGGGAGGTACCATATCACATTGTTTTCAAATGCAGTCAGGTCCACAAACGACCCTCACTTACTTTGAGAATAGTGAAGCTGCAGTAGGTGCAAATAAGCTTCAGACAGTGTTACAAGCGCTGCTCAGAACTCTGAACTATGACACCCAACATCCAGAACTTATGCCATTTGAGAATGGCAGTGACATCGAAGCAACTCAGGGACCAAAACCATTAACGTACTTTCACGTATGAAAATCTTACTTGGAGAGGGGGCAGGAGCCAAGCGCCCCCTCCCAGTCCGCGCCAACTCACCGTATGTTTAAAATCTGAAGCCAGCGTTCTACAAACTCAACCAACCTTGGATGGAAAAATCTAGAAGAATGTACAAACTGAAAACCAGTTTTTGTCTGCATAGCATCAGCAGCAACGCTTGCTATCAGAGTGCATGAGTTTCATGCTCGATCGATTGAGCTAGCCGGATCGGGCAACAAAAAGTATAAAATAGTTATGTAAATTGTTATATAATAAAATGTTTTACCCTGTTACTTTGCTGGTGTGTTGTATATATTTATAATATTTGCATAGAGTTTATCGTTATTTTGGGCGGGGGGGTGGTGGAGCCGAGCTGTCTTGCAGCCATCATGGTGTCGAGCTCAGTTCATCTCACTATTTTCGTATTTCTCATGAAGGGTTGTTCCTAATGTTTCTATTTTAGCAAGGTCAAAAAGAGATCCAATTAGTGGCCTACTGATTTTGCTTGATTCCTTTTGTTTTTTTAAACAATTTTTCACTATCTGCAAAAACTAAACAGAGTATTGCGACTCTGTGCTTGTTTGTAAATAGAGAATGAACCAAAGAGAACCAATTCCAAAACAATAAATGCTTGGATAACAATCAATCAAATGGAGAGGGAAGCAGGCACGACGGACTACAACGGGGGCAAAGGCCTGTGTTACCTACTCTTCACTATTTGCAAAGAGAGAATACTCCTAAAAGAAAAGAGGAGGGGGGGGGGCAGCGTTAAAAGCACATCAGCGTGCATAAATACGAAAATGTTTTTACCTACCACGTACTTGACATTTGACAGCTTTTGATATTTGCTATTAAAAAACCAATGAAATTCACTGAAAAAACCATAGGTTATAGACCATATATAGTTAGGAATTAGCATTTACAAAACCTTGAACATTCACTGAAAAAACCATAGGTTATAGACCATATATAGTTAGGAATTTGCATTTACAAAACCTTATTTTACTCACATAAAACCATTGAAATTCCATATATAGTTAGTTGCACTAACTAAATATCTCGCACCCCCAATCCACTGCTGATGATGTCACATATTACATCATTCATGACATGGTCAGTGACATCACTGATGACATCACTGATGACATCTCAAATGACATCACTTTTGACATCTCAAATGACATCACTGATGACATCTCATTTGACATTACTGATCACATCACTGATGATATCATTCATGTGATAATACGATGAACCTCTTCAGACTCTAATATAACCTTAGATACAATCAGTGTAAACAGACACTCACAGACTGTTACTCATCCATGGAGTTACTCACACACCTAGTCAGTCATGCAAAGAATCAATCACACCTCCATTTCCTCAACTATACAGTTATACAAACTTTACTTATTCAAACATATACTAACACATATTTACTCTCTTATACAATCCCTGATACAAGTTCAGAATGATCAATACAGCCACTCACACATTCACTGGCTCTTATGCACAGTTATTTATATATGTCAACTCTCACATGTACTGTGTTTTACATATGTACTTACTTTGACATGTAGCACTGAGATATCCATTCACTCACCAAGACACTCATGCACATAGTCAACCGCCCATACAGCTGTTTCCACATGCACTTTTGAAACCATACATCTAGTGAATCAACTGCTCACACATCTATGCACAGAGTCATACACCTCCCAGCCACCCACACACACACTCAGTCATTTGAGATGTCATCAGTGATGTCATCAGTGATGTCACTCACCATGTCATGAATGATGTAATATGTGACATCATCAGCAGTGGATTGCGGGTGCGCGATATATAGTTAGTGCAACTAACTATATATGGAATTTCAATGGTTTTATGTGAGTAAAATAAGGTTTTGTAAATGCAAATTCCTAACTATATATGGTCTATAACCTATGGTTTTTTCAGTGAATATATATATATGTATAGGCTGCAGAAGGTCGATTTGAAATCACCAGTGTCTCGGTGATCACACACAGAAAGACCATCGAATCCCAAATGATGGCAAAAGGTAATTTATTTCCGAGAGAGGTACAGCAGCGTGGCAGACGACGCGTTTCGGGCAGTTGCCCTTGGTCACATCAGAAGTATTTCCCATAATGCCCTCTTTTTAACTGAATTTGTGTGCACCATGTGACAAATGAAAACAAACAAAATACTAGTAGGTCAGAGTCACAATGAAAACATCCGAGGTTATTACTTGCCATTTCCTTCATACTTGTAAATACATTGTTAACATTTGTCTTAGATTAACAATAATTTTTTGATATCTGCATAAATGCAGGCTTATATAGATTGTTCTGAATTTATATCTTTAAAGTGCGTTTTGTGCAAAATACAAATAAATACATTGCAATTTCGAAGTAAAACCACCATAAATATACACATAAATATAACAAATTCAATAAATATGTATATAAAAAATCTCTCCAAATCAATTCTTGGTTAAAAAGTAATCATGTGCATACTTAAAAACCACTATACAAATATAAATATTATTTCATTAGATTTCATCATTGTGGTAATACCATTGTTAAGGTGCAATGCAATAATACTGTAAACCTTACTCTCAAATGTGCAACATAGCGCAAACAATTATTAAAGTGCTTTTCAGAACTCAGTCTATAATTATAGCCCAAGCATTTCAATTTCATTTATTTACAAAATACCCAAAAATGGGGACATCTAATCTTGATGGCAACCCCTTCTAAAATGACTGATGTGACCTACATGGAGTGTATATTTAAAGTGCAACTTATATCATGCAGGAGAATCATCGATCCATCACTGCCCCAATAATTAAAAAAAGAGAACAAAAAAAGATCAATTCTGGGTGTAGGACTGAGACTGATTATATATTAAGCAAATGGAAAGGGGCGACCAATCGGTCCCCCCGAACGTATGGTCGAGTACCACGATCCCCCCGGGAAGCCATCTTGGGCGGGAGGCGAGTCTCGGCTGGTATGCCCGAAGCGGCGTAGCCGGGGCGCGCCTTTTTCCCGCCCTAGAGTGGGCTGGCCTAGACACCAACACGGCCGGCCACGCCCTTGGAGGCAGGCGGGGGCGGGTTCACGCCCACCCTGAAGACGGATAAAAGGAGCGGAAGCCAACAAAGCATCCTCTTGTTCCTGTGCTCTGAAGCTGCACCTCCCCGCTGCACGTGAGCTCGAGACGGAACGAAGAGCAATTTTGTGCGTTGTAATCCCTCTTTTTGTCTTACAGATATCCCGTCTAAGAATGCCCAAGAAGGTCGGAAAGCGGGTCGGTACCGAGGAGATGCTCCGCATGCTCATGAAGGAGATAGCCGATCTAAAGAGAAAGGTTGAGGCTAAGGACGGGGAGGGAGGACCGAAACGGCCTTTACAGGGAACAATTCCCGGTGGAAAGAGCAAGAGGCCCAGAAGGGGAGCACTTGGGGGGGAGACCCCGGTTCCCGAAGCGCCACGAGAGGAGCCAACCCCGGCGCCAAAGGAGGGGAACCCAATCCCTGTGGTGGTCACCCCTGCGAACAGGGAGGATATGCCCCCCGAGTTAGCGGCGCAATTGGCAGCGTGGTTGGGAAACGATAGCGAGGGCGCCACGGCTGACGACGCCAGGGCAGTGATGAGGCAACTGCGGGAATCTAGGGAGGCTGCGAAGACTCCATCTCCTGTTCCCCCGCAGGTCCCAGCGGTTGGAAGTCCAGCAGGCCCAAGTTCGGCGACAAGCGTGGGGTCCACTTCAGGTAAGCGGCCATTGCCGATTGCGGGGGGGGAGTCTGCACCTTCTCGAAAGGAGAAGATTGCCCAGCACGTCCCACTAGAAGTCAAGGAATTGATTTGGGCGGATAAATATGTAAACATGTTTTCATTGCTTACCGACCATTACGAGATCGAGCATGTAAAGAGTCAAAAGGAGCTCATGCATCCGAGTGTTTGGCGCGCTAAAATGGCCGCCTTTAAGGTCGACGAGACCATTGGTACTTGGGGCAGAGCGTGGGGAATTTTTACTTCCATCAAGGGGGAAGCGCAGACCTGAGTTGTTGACCGAGTTACCCATTTATCAGTCACGTATTATGGAGTATTCTGTGGCATATGGGGGCAATCAGTGGTTCTGCTATGATAATCTGTTTAGAAAAGCTAAAGAACACGACCCGTTGTTGTCCTGGGATTGTTACGACTCTGTGTCTTGGCAAAAAATGGAGAGTACAGGGATGTTGAAGGTGCCATTAGTAGGGAGTAACGGGGGGGAATCCTCCCGCCAAAACTCTGGGACGCCCTTTCGGACGGGTGCAGGTAACGAGTTCCACACGAAGCCGAGTGGGAACACAGGTAAAAGGGGGATCTGTTGGAATTTTAACAGGGGCAAATGTACCAGGCCCCAGGGGTCATGCAAATTCAGACATGAGTGTGGGGGGTGCGGGCAGCCATCCCATCCTGAGTCCATGTGCAGAGCCAAAACGGGTGATAACGGTGGTAAGGGAGGCGCCAAACAGGTCTGATATAGTCCGAGGGGCGCCTTTACCGACCCCGATTGATACCATGGCAATGATTCCTTGGCTCAGTGAATACCCAGATCATGCTTCCGCTGGGGTGTTGCGGAACGGGTTTTCATATGGTTTCCGCATCCCAGTGGGGGATTTTCAGGGGGTACCGGACTGTAAGAATCAAATGTCGGTCTTACAGCACACGGCGGTGGTGCAGGTAAAGATTGGGAAAGAGGTGACTCGAGGTCGTGTCGCCGGTCCATTCGATTTGCCACCAGTTGCTAATTTTGTGTGTTCTCCTTTAGGGGTGGTTCCCAAGAAGGACCCGGGTGAGTTTCGGCTGATACACAATTTGTCAGCCCCACATGGTCTTTCCGTGAATGACGCGATAGACCCGGAAGTATGTTCGGTGCGGTACGCATCTTTCGATGAGGCCGTTGCCATATTGAATCGCCTGGGGCCCGGGACGCTGATGGCCAAATCGGACATCGAGTCAGCGTTCCGGTTGCTCCCGGTACACCCAGACGATCAGCGTCTCCTTGGTTTTCAGTTTCAGGGTCGCTATTACATGGATAAATGTATGCCAATGGGATGCTTGATTTCATGTGCCTATTTCGAGAAATTCAGTTGTTTTCTGCAGTGGGTATTCACGAGGAAGACAGGTTTTCAACATGTTATGCACTATCTCAACGACTTTCTGTTTCTGGGGGCAGCCGGGGATTCTGAGTGTGGACAGGCCTTACATGAATTTTGTGTCCTAATGAATCAATTTGGTGTGCCATTGGCGCCAGGTAAGACGGTTGGTCCCTCGACCTTGATCGAGTTTCTGGGGATCGAGCTCGACTCAGTGGAAGGTTGTTTTCGTTTACCTAAAGAAAAGGTGTTAAAATTCAGGTTATCCCTTGAGACATGTATTCGTGCAACGAAAGTGAACTTACATCAATTGCAACAGGTGGTAGGTCAGTTGAATTTTGCCCTAAGAGTAATGCCGATGGCACGCCCCTTTTCCCGCTCGATTGCACAGTCCATGGTCGGCTTGAAGGAGGGGCATCATCGTACGAGACTCTCGGCGGAGGTTCGCCAGGACATGCGCATTTGGATTGCATTCCTGGCGGATTTCAATGGTCGAATTGTCTGGAATAAACCAGCAGTGTCTTCCGAGGAGTTGGGGCTATGGACAGACTCGGCGGGGAGTGTGGGTTTTGGCGCCATATTGGGTACACAATGGTCGGCTCAAAAATGGCCGTCATGGTGGCATGAGTGCGGGTTGACGAGTAACATTGCTTTTCTCGAACTGTTCCCTATTCTGGTGGCCTTGAAAACATGGCCAGAAGGGTTTAGGGGTCACTCTGTGGTTTTCTGGTCTGATAACATGACCGTGGTTGAGTGTATCAATAGTCAGGCAGCACGTTGCAAATTGATTCTGAGACTACTCACGGAAATTGTGTTGTTGTGCATGCAACTAAATGTACTGTTTAGGGCGCGACACGTGCCGGGGGTGATGAACCAAGCGGCTGATGCGCTCTCTCGTTTCCGTATGCAGGCCTTGTGGGGTTTTCTGCCCACAGCGGACCCGGTGGCGGCACCCTTTCCCGAAGCTCTCTGGTCTCTCGGTGCCCCGAACTACAAGACCTCGTGGGAGAGAGTTTAGCACCCAGGACGAGGAAGGCATATGAAGGGGCGTTCCGTTCCTATTGGGCCTTTTTGGGTACTGCCGGGAGGGAGCTTTGGGGTCTGGAAGAGTCTGTAGTAAGATTCCTGCTCTCTTTACGTCACGCAGGCAAGTCAGTAGCTACGGCCCAGAGGCATCGGGCCGCCATTTCCTTCATGGCAAGGGCTCATGGGATCCAGGACCCGACAGCGTCTTTCGTTGTGCAGAAAGCGCTACGTGGGTGGCAACGCCTTGAGGGTCGCAGAGTAGACGATAGGCACTCGATAGGTTTGGATAGGTTGGCCCTGTTATTATCCGTGCTACCGGTAACATGTTCATCCCAGTACGAAGCAGTGTTGTTCCGAGCCGCATTTGCGTTAGCATTCCATGGGGCTATGCGGGTAAGCGAATTAGTGGCAAAGAACAAGCAGGATACGATGTGGGGACTGTGCCGGGAACACATTCAGGTCAGAGAGGAGACAATGACGGTCTCGTTTGTAAAGTCCAAATCCGATCAGGATGCAATCGGGGACTGCGTAATCATCCAGAGGATCCCCGGGTCTGGCATGTGCCCTGTTGGGTGCGTAGAAGCATATTTAGCGCAGAGGGTGGCAGCATGGGGGGGGACCTTGTTAAGACACGCTGACGCCACCCCACTGACGAGGTTTCAGTTTCAGCGGGTGCTTGCGATGTCGATTTCTGCCGTGGGCTTGAACCCCGGCGACTTTGGGACCCATTCCTTTCGGATAGGGGCTGCTACGGAAGCTACAGCCAGGGGTCTGAATGTTGAACAAATAAAACGTGTGGGGCGTTGGTCCTCGAACTGTTATAAGAGGTATGTACGGTTGCACATGTTGTGAAGCTGTAACTATGTACTCACGCTTCTTGTTTTTTGTTTGGTTTTCAGTTGCGCAAGCCTACGAGGCGGGGCGGACTGTCCAGTCGACCCGACACCGGGGGGCCAGCGGTCAGACATTACCGGCTGTGAAAAAGGAGGTGTGGGTCGTGGGCCACTCACACGTGAGGCGTGCCGCGGACGTATTCAGAGCAGGTGACATGATTCACGTGGCTGGGGAATACGGGTACAGTGTGTCCTTCTACGGAAAGGGCGGGCTCTGTATTGACCAGTTTCGATCATTTTTCGAGGGTTTGTTAGGGCGGACAAGGTCACCGCCGTCTGTAGTCATAGTACATCTTGGGGGCAATGATTTGGTGACCACTGGTAGACGACTTCTTCTTGAGGCGATGCTTTCCACGGTAAGTTGGTTGGCGAGAAGAGTTCCAGGGTGCACAATTGCATGGTCCCATATGATCCCACGGAAAGTGTGGCGGGGGGCTATTTCTGTTTCTGCGCTGAATCATTCAGTAAGGAAAATTAATAATAAAATGAGTAGATTGTTTCGTTCAAGTACACTGCATTCTGTTTCGCATGGTTGTATTAAAGGGGACAGTATGTATTTGGGGGACGGTGTTCATTTGTCCCGGGTGGGGAACGAATTACTCATAGGAGACTTCATAGCATGGTTAAGGAGTTTACAGCATGACCTTTAGGTAGGAGTGTTTTGTGGGGGGTCCGGATAGCCGGTCAACTATCCGGCCTGTGGCGGTAAGGTCATGATCGGTGAGCAGTAATTGGAAGATCCCTATGAGGGGGCGTCACCCATTACGGATGGGAGCGCGCGGGGGAGGTGGCCAATTGGCCCCTCAACGGGGAGGCGGTCCTGTCTAAGGAGAGGCCGCCGGAAGGAAAGGAAAGGTGGTCAAGGCCCCTTCCTGGATAGGAGGGGCTACGGCCCCTCCTGGGGAATTTCCCGGGGCCAGGACATCTGCGACGGCAGATGGGTAAGTTGTGTGGGGTGCGGGAGGGGGTTTACGCTACCTTTTAGACACCTCACACGAGTCCTCGAACGACCGTTAAATGGCGTCGAGTTTATTTGGGCCCCCGTCAAGTACAAAGGGAAATTGGTAAATGCACTTGAGGTACGCCTCTGTGCGGTCGCTCCTCTCACAAGTGAGGGGGGAATTTCTGGTTTAGGGATCTGACACCGGTTACGACCTTGCCGTTGGCCCTTAACGTTAGGATGTACAATTTCAAGTCAAATGTTTTGTAGGATGTTAGTTCGGCTAGGAGAACCTTTGTATTAGAGATCTGTTAAGGTTAGCCAACATCGTAATGTGGAAATGAAATTGTACATTATATGAAACTGTTATTTTAATGTTTTCTTTTGTTTCATATTTTAATAAATACGGCCGGGAAGGGTGACTCCCTTCCCGCCTTCCAAAAGTTCAAGAACTGTTTCCGGTTTCCCAATTCTTGGGGATTGTGTTGAGAGGGGGTGGCGGGTATCTCGGCCATATGGAAAGGGGCGACCAATCGGTCCCCCCGAACGTATGGTCGAGTACCACGATCCCCCCGGGAAGCCATCTTGGGCGGGAGGCGAGTCTCGGCTGGTATGCCCGAAGCGGCGTAGCCGGGGCGCGCCTTTTTCCCGCCCTAGAGTGGGCTGGCCTAGACACCAACACGGCCGGCCACGCCCTTGGAGGCAGGCGGGGGCGGGTTCACGCCCACCCTGAAGACGGATAAAAGGAGCGGAAGCCAACAAAGCATCCTCTTGTTCCTGTGCTCTGAAGCTGCACCTCCCCGCTGCACGTGAGCTCGAGACGGAACGAAGAGCAATTTTGACCCACCCACCAGCCCCTGAGGACAGCGATTCGTTGTAAATACAGTTGATATAGTATCTTTGGTTTTCTCTGTTTTCTTACAGGTTGTGATGATTGTCGTGAAAGTTCTTAACGATGCAATAAAGATTGGTTATTTTCAGTATGTTTTGCTAATAAAGTAATTTTGAACAAGGATTGATCAGTATTTACGCTTGATAATAAATGGTGTGTTGCTTTATAGATCTTAGTAACTTAGGTAGAACTGTCGTATTTATTTTGGTCGGGCGGTAAGGTCATGATCGGTGAGCAGTAATTGGAAGATCCCTATGAGGGGGCGTCACCCATTACGGATGGGAGCGCGCGAGGGAGGTGGCCAATTGGCCCCTCAACGGGGAGGCGGTCCTGTCTAAGGAGAGGCCGCCGGAAGGAAAGGAAAGGTGGTCAAGGCCCCTTCCTGGATAGGAGGGGCTACGGCCCCTCCTGGGGAATTTCCCGGGGCCAGGACATCTGCGACGGCAGATGGGTAAGTTGTGTGGGGTGCGGGAGGGGGTTTACGCTACCTTTTAGACACCTCACACGAGTCCTCGAACGACCGTTAAATGGCGTCGAGTTTATTTGGGCCCCCGTCAAGTACAAAGGGAAATTGGTAAATGCACTTGAGGTACGCCTCTGTGCGGTCGCTCCTCTCACAAGTGAGGGGGGTATTTCTGGTTTAGGGATCTGACACCGGTTACGACCTTGCCGTTGGCCCTTAACGTTAGGATGTACAATTTCAAGTCAAATGTTTTGTAGGATGTTAGTTCGGCTAGGAGAACCTTTGTATTAGAGATCTGTTAAGGTTAGCCAACATCGTAATGTGGAAATGAAATTGTACATTATATGAAACTGTTATTTTAATGTTTTCTTTTGTTTCATATTTTAATAAATACGGCCGGGAAGGGTGACTCCCTTCCCGCCTTCCAAAAGTTCAAGAACTGTTTCCGGTTTCCCAATTCTTGGGGATTGTGTTGAGAGGGGGTGGCGGGTATCTCGGCCATATGGAAAGGGGCGACCAATCGGTCCCCCCGAACGTATGGTCGAGTACCACGATCCCCCCGGGAAGCCATCTTGGGCGGGAGGCGAGTCTCGGCTGGTATGCCCGAAGCGGCGTAGCCGGGGCGCGCCTTTTTCCCGCCCTAGAGTGGGCTGGCCTAGACACCAACACGGCCGGCCACGCTCTTGGAGGCAGGCGGGGGCGGGTTCACGCCCACCCTGAAGACGGATAAAAGGAGCGGAAGCCAACAAAGCATCCTCTTGTTCCTGTGCTCTGAAGCTGCACCTCCCCGCTGCACGTGAGCTCGAGACGGAACGAAGAGCAATTTTGACCCACCCACCAGCCCCTGAGGACAGCGATTCGTTGTAAATACAGTTGATATAGTATCTTTGGTTTTCTCTGTTTTCTTACAGGTTGTGATGATTGTCGTGAAAGTTCTTAACGATGCAATAAAGATTGGTTATTTTCAGTATGTTTTGCTAATAAAGTAATTTTGAACAAGGATTGATCAGTATTTACGCTTGATAATAAATGGTGTGTTGCTTTATAGATCTTAGTAACTTAGGTAGAACTGTCGTATTTATTTTGGTCGGGCGGTAAGGTCATGATCGGTGAGCAGTAATTGGAAGATCCCTATGAGGGGGCGTCACCCATTACGGATGGGAGCGCGCGGGGGAGGTGGCCAATTGGCCCCTCAACGGGGAGGCGGTCCTGTCTAAGGAGAGGCCGCCGGAAGGAAAGGAAAGGTGGTCAAGGCCCCTTCCTGGATAGGAGGGGCTACGGCCCCTCCTGGGGAATTTCCCGGGGCCAGGACATCTGCGACGGCAGATGGGTAAGTTGTGTGGGGTGCGGGAGGGGGTTTACGCTACCTTTTAGACACCTCACACGAGTCCTCGAACGACCGTTAAATGGCGTCGAGTTTATTTGGGCCCCCGTCAAGTACAAAGGGAAATTGGTAAATGCACTTGAGGTACGCCTCTGTGCGGTCGCTCCTCTCACAAGTGAGGGGGGTATTTCTGGTTTAGGGATCTGACACCGGTTACGACCTTGCCGTTGGCCCTTAACGTTAGGATGTACAATTTCAAGTCAAATGTTTTGTATGATGTTAGTTCGGCTAAGAGAACCTTTGTATTAGAGATCTGTTAAGGTTAGCCAACATCGTAATGTGGAAATGAAATTGTACATTATATGAAACTGTTATTTTAATGTTTTCTTTTGTTTCATATTTTAATAAATACGGCCGGGAAGGGTGACTCCCTTCCCGCCTTCCAAAAGTTCAAGAACTGTTTCCGGTTTCCCAATTCTTGGGGATTGTGTTGAGAGGGGGTGGCGGGTATCTCGGCCACATAAATGGATGGCTTGTGTGGAAGCATTATACTGAATTTTGCATTAAGTCAGAAATGTGCTTGCAAAAGCCTAACTAAGGTGCCTGTATTGAAAAAAAATAATTGTTTTACAAAAAATAATACAGGTCTTCCGTAGTGTTCAGCCCATTAGGTACCTTGGACTCTAGTTCTAATATCATTTTAGATTCCAATTGCTGTAACATCCTATCCCGGTCACCTCCCCTTCTAGGTTTTGGCACTGAGGAGAGGACATAGTAGCTTAGACATTGGAGGTTGTTGCCATGTACACTTTTAAAGTGTCTAGCTACTGGGTAGGAGCTGTCGTTGTTGACGATTGCCCGAATATGCTGCAATATCCTGGCATGCACCGGAAGCCTGGTACTACCCACGTATCTCAGGCCGCAGGTACATGCCAGGACGTAAACAGCATACTCTGTCTTGCAACCGTATTTACCTTTCATTGGCAATGGTACTGGGCTGAATGGAGTATTATAGTGTTGGGTGTTAACTTCAAATTTGCAAGCCCTGCAACTGCTACACTTGTAAAACCCCAGCCGGGGTGGGAACCAAATTTTCTTTCTGGACAGTTCAGGGCAAGGATTAGAGATGTGTGTACGTAAGGAGGGTCCCCTCCGAAACGTAATATCTGGTAGAGCAGTTAAATGTTGAGATAACACTGCGTCAGTTTTCAATATAGGCCAACTTTTGGTTAAAATGGAACCAATCTTCCTGTCCTGGCAACTATATGCAGTGATAAATCTGATGGTAGATTTAGCCGAATCTTCCTTGGTGACTATGTTTGAGGTCACTGGTTTGAACAGTGTCTCTCTAGGTCTTAAGTGCATTTTATTTACCGCTCTTTATAATATTCTTTTTTTATATCCTCGCTCCCTGAATCTGTCCAATGTTTCAGCAGTGCAAACTGTCAGCTCCTCATCACTGCTACATATTCTTTTTAACCGAAGTTGCTCTCCATAAGGGATATTGTCTATGACATGGCGGGGATGGGCACCAGTGGCATGAAGGGTTGAGTTTCCCGACGTGTCCTTTCTATGGAGGGTGGTGGCTAATTGCCCTGCTTTGTGAAAGACCTTGACATCTAAAAAGTCCACTGCTTTCTTACTGATGTTGTGTGTGAACCTGAGATTTTCCTCATTATTGTTAAGTGTCTTGAAGAATTCTTTCACTCTCTCTTCACTCCCTCTCCAGATTAAAAACACATAGTCGATAAAACAAACCCACATAACCACATTTGCTGTGAACATCGCATGGTGTGTCTCCATGAGGATCCGCTTCTCCCACCAGCCAACGTGAAGCCGCGCGTAGCTGGGAGAGAAGCAGGCCCCCATGGCCACACCCCTTTTCTGCACGTAGACATCATTACCAAACAAGAAGTAGTTATGATATAGACACCAGCTCACAAATTCACTAAGCATCTTATTGTGGTTGTAACATGCACTGGTCTCGTACTCAAAAAGTAGTCCAGTGCCTCCATCTCTTTACGATGATCTATGCTGGTATAAAGGGCTTCGATGTCTAACGTGACCAGTAAACAATCCTCTGTTCAGCTTTTGTAGAAAATGGCCTGAATCCCTTATGTAGGTTGGCAGATTAGTAACCAGAGATTGTAAAAAATAGTCAGTATACTGTGCTAGATGTTCCGTTACACTGTCTATGGCTGAGATGATCGGTCTTCCCGGAACAGGAGACCTGCCTTTATGTATCTTGGGAATCAAATAAAATCTGGGCAAAACTGGTTGTTCCACATGAAGAAATTTAAACTCCTCGCTAGAGATCAAACCTTCCCTCTTATATCTGAAAAGGAGTTTCTTCAATTGTTCTCTAGCCAAATCGTATTCGTTTATACTTGTCTTTTCATAAAAGACAACGTCATAAAGTTGTCTGTTCGCTTCTTCAATGTATTGTCCTTGGGGCCAGATGACAATGCTGCCTCCCTTGTCTGAACTGCACACAATAATTTGATGGTAATTTTTCAGTTTGTTAAGTAAAGCCCAGTATTGTTGTTTCTTTGAGGTTTTGATTCTCTTACGATGTTTGACCTGGTAATACAATCTCTTGAGGTCTGCCGTGACCACCTTGTGGAATGAATCGATAGCGTCTCTCCAATTTGATGTATTTCTGCATCTCTTAATTCTTGTTGAGTGGACACATAGGTATTGTCATCATTGTTGCTCAGGTAAGGCTCTGGGACACTGGACGGGAGGGAGCTGGTGCAGAAGGTCGGCCCGGAACAACTGCGGTAAGGTTCAGGGTCTGGGGGCAGCATTTCACGCTTGCGAGGAGGAGCGGTGGTGAAGTGAGGAGCTCGGGGAGGAGCGGCGGCTCAGGTAAGGCTCTGGGACACGGGACGGGACGGAGCCGGTACGGGAGGTTGGGCCGGAACAACTGCGGCAAGGCTCAGGGTCTGGGCCAGCATTTCAGGCTTGCGTGCACTCCCGCCCCGGCCCCCGCCTGCCACAACATTGTCCGGGACACAGACAATGTCGTGGCAGGCGGGGGCCGGGGCGGGAGTGCACGCAAGCCTGAAATGCTGCCCCTAGCATCATTCTGCCCCAGGCAACGCTGGGGCGGGCGGCTAATATAAATATATATATATATATATATATATATATATATGTTACCTACTGGCGGTCGCCAGTAGGTATATATAGTTAGGATTTTTTCTCTATGGGACTTTTGAAAATTCTATGTCTAATAACTTTGGCGTTTGTGGACGGAATCGGCTGAAATTTTCAGGAAAATGGCACATTTAGTTTCTGAGCAGCCCCTGAAAATTTGGGGGGGTTTCGTCAAGGGGGGGCCGAGAAAAAAGGGGGGTCCCAAAACGCGTTTTTCCCATTCATTTTTCCATAGGGCGTTTGGCCTCACTTTTAGCTCGAACGGCTGAATGGATTTGCACGAAACTTGGCAAAATTGTAGTGACTGTTAGCCCGATGTGCCTTTGCTGGGTCTCAATATATGTGCTCCAGTGGATTTTGAGAAATTAACGTTTTAAAAAACAGATATATCTGTGACAGCGTCCCGGGTAGCGCTCCGGTTCGCGAACTTTTCGCGTAACGGAGCTTTGCGAAGCGAAGCTGATTGGCTCTCCGGTGTCTGTCAACATTCTAAACAGTCCGGTGCGGCCGCCATCTTGTCTCTCGGTAGGATCGAGAGACAAAAAGAGGAGAAAAACGAAGGGGGAATTTAATGAAAGGGGGCAAGGTAGACCCTTCTTGACCCCCTAGGAATGATGTTGGGGTTATTAAAGGGTCCCGTGGGGCAAATAAAAAAAATTAGATTTTTTGCGGTAGAAGCGCTTTCCGGTTTGCGAACCGGGTAGCGAATCGGGACGCGAAACGGGAATTTGCCATTTTGTGTTTTGTTTTAATTAAATTACAAGATGGAGGAAAAACAATGTGAGAAATGGGTATAAGGGTGTACAGGAGACGTATCCTGACCCCCTATGTTTTCTGAGGGTGCTCATATATGTTGATACTTGTTTTCCAGCGACTGCGCGCGAGCGTTTTTTTTTTTTTTGCTGCGTGACGTCTGTTAACGTTCCATTCGAAGGAAATCAGGAAGTGTTGACCGCCAATTTGACACTGCGAGTAAATATATTGATAAAAATAATTGTTATAAATTAATCCGTATTGATAAACATTGTCTGGGCCATCTTGCTTTTTTTCCAATGCCACACTTTTGTCGTGCACGGCAGCCATTTTAGATGCCTTGACCAGACCCACTCTCTGCACGCCGCCGATCCTCAGCATGACTCCCCACCCTCGCAAGCATCTCCCCCACGCACTGGTCACCCCCGCTCTCTGTCTTATGCATGGGCCATAAACCTCCCCCCATCTGCGCTGCTCTTCCCTGAGAATCACACCCTGTGCCCGCCCGACACCTCCCTTTCACCGTATTCACTACCGCACCCTCTGACACTCCTCTTCCTTTGTGTCTGATTGTCCAGGCCGGTCCCAGGCTATCACCTAGACCTGCAGATGTAGTTTATGGCCTCAACTGTAAAGAATCACCCCTCTTCAAAGGAGTTACAGTAGATCAAGGCCCCCACCTCATGAGATCCGTCACACCACACGCGTTCCTACTATCTGATAACGATCCTGTATTGTGATTGGGGAGGGGATTCTCACTGTGAGGGTGTGTGGGATCGAGCCTGAAGCGGAAGATTCCAGGGATGCCTTTTTGTACATCAAATTCTTCACAATTATGTGTCACATTAAAAATATATAGCACTCCAACAAAGTAGTAGGATTATAACACTTTAATAACTTATAAATATATACAAAGCACCAAAAACAGTAAACACGTTAAAAAAAAAAAATTTTAACACAGCAACAATGATCAGTAGCGGTCTGTTGTGCGAATAGTCCGAAGGCAGCACAACGCGCCGAGATCTGGACGGCACCCATGTGATGTCCTTTACTTGCCGCACTAGTCTTGGCATCCTACAATGCTGCACCGAAAAAGGGCGTGGGGCGCCCGGGGGGATGGGGGGGGAGGCGGCGTGAACGGGCCTCCCCAGGTGGAGGCTCATCTGCTGTATGCTGTAGTGGGGCGCCCCTTTAGCGTTTCACTTGCCATTCAGCGGTTTTCCGCCCGCTTTTGCTGCACTGTGTCTCGTCAGTAGCGGTCTGTTGTGCGAATAGTCCGAAGGCAGCACAACACGCCGAGATCTGGACGGCACCCAGGTGATGTCCTTTACTTGCCGCACTGGTCTTGGCATCCTACAATGCTGCACCGAAAAACGGCGTGGGGCGCCCCGGGGGGAGGGGGGAGGGGGGGAGGCGGTGTGAACGGGCCTCCCCAGGTGGAGGCTCGTCTGCTGTAGTGGGGCGCCCTTTTACCGTTTCAGTCACCAATCAGCAGTTTTCCGCCCGCTTCTGCTGCACTGTGCCTCATCCGCCATTCAGCTGTTTACCGCCTGCTCTTGCGGCTACAGCGTCTCGTCCACCATCCAGTAGAATTGCGTCCACTCTTGCGGTGCAGCGATCGGTGGCTGCCACAGGACTCTTAAAATGGCGGCCAGCTCTTCGGATTTGGGCCTGGTCCACTAAAATGGCCCTGGGACACATTTGAACTCGGACATTTGCCTGCTAGGGCTTGGGCCCCATTCTCGAAAGCGTCCCCTGAGCCTTGAAGATTCTACAAAAGTCATCGAGGCCCCCGACTCCCGCAGGCTTCCGGTGGGGAGTGGCTGCCATGATTGCTTGCGGAATGGCCACGACGGAGCTACGAGATGGTGGTGCTCTCATGCTGACGCCTGCTTCAGTCTGAAACATCCAGAAACACTGTAGACTATCAATTCGATGAGTTCCGGTGGAGCCCCAACGTGACCCGGTAGGGAAGAACTTGCCCTCCCCTTTTTTGAGTGATGGTTCTTGTTGCCTGTCCCCTCTGTTGTCATCTAACGGAACCTTTTTGGATTGCCGAGTGAGAAAAAAAAAGGTGGGGCTTTCATTGTTTGGGAAAAAAAAATGTTTCAATCCAATGAAAAGTGTTATTTTTAGGTCATATGATCAAGCATTTCATCATTAGGAAACCAAAAGTAAAATGAACCAATGAAAAGTTTTATAAACAAGTCACATGACCTGTTATGCGGCTTTGGGCTGTAAAAAGCCTACAAAATCCGTTGACCTGTGAGGCGGCGTCAGTAGCGGACCGATGTGCGAATAGGCCGAAGGCAGCACAACGCGTCAAGATCCGGATGACACTGAGGTGGTGTCCAGCAAGTTGCCGCACTGGTGTGGCTATCCTACAATGCTGCGCCGAAAGACGGCGTGGGGTGCCCGGGGGGGGGGGGGAGGCGGCGCGAACTGGCCTCTCCCCCCTCCCTAGGTGGAGGCACCTCATGTGCAGTGCGGCGCCCTTTGCCGTTTCACTCGCCGTTCAGCAGAGTTGCGGCCGCACTTGCTGCTACAGTAGGCCGAAGGCAGCACAACGCGTCGAGATCCGGATGGCACCGAGGTGGTGTCCAGCAAGTTTCACTGGTGTGGCCATCCTACAATGCTGCACCGAAAGACGGCGTGGGTTGCCCGGGGGGGGGGGGAGGCGGGGCAAACGGCCCTCTCCCGCCTCCCCAGGTGGAGGCTCCTCTGCTGCAGTGGGGCGCCCCTTAGCATTTCCTTCGCTGTCCAGCAGAGTTCCGCCCGCTCTTGCGGTACAGTGACTCACCCGCCATCCAGCTGAATTTCTCCCACTCTTGCGGTACAGTGACTCGAACGCGCCGAGATCCGGATGGCACCGAGGTGGTGTCCAGCAAGTTTCACTGGTGTGGCCATCCTACAATGCTGCGCCGAAAGACGGCGTGGGGTGCCCGGGGGGGGGGAGGTGGCGCAAACGGGCCTCTCCCGCCTCCTCAGGTGGAGGCACCTCATCTGCAGTGGGGCGCCCCTTAGCGTTTCACTCGCCTTCCAGCTGCATTGCGCCCGCTCTTGCGGCACAGTGCCTCACCCCCCATCCAGCTGAGATGCGTTTACTTTTGCGGTGCAGCGAAAGGCGGCTGCAACAAGACTTTCAAAATGGCGGCCGGCTCTTTGGATTTGGGCCTGGTCCACTAAAATGGCCCTGGGACACCTTGGAACTCGGACGCTTGCCTGCTAGGGCATGGGCCCCATTCACGAAAGCCTCCCCTCTTTTGACTGATTGTTCTTGTTGCCTATCTCTTCTGTTGTCATTTAACGGAACCTTCTTGGACTGCCGAAAGGGGTTCTGGTCCGACCGCTTGTTGGTGGAGACATTTTGACTATATCCTGGACCTGCCCGGCCTTGCCCAAAATGGCGCCGGTATAAATGGGACTCGTAACTCCTTGTTGTGTACTGGTTGCCCAACCTTGATATCACGAGATACGTATGCAGTTTCGAAGCACATGGCGGGCGGGGACGAGTACTGATTGAACATTTGGACATCCCTATTGATATTAAGTTCTGATGTGTTATTGATTACTGTACTATTGAAAGATCGAATGAACGTCACTCATGGTACTTGCCCCCAAATGTATATCTCGTTAATTTTATTGTAACTGGCCCTGTCGTACTTTAATTATAAAATGTACGTCCACCGATTCCGCAACTGTTAGACACCTTAGTTTTTGCAACCTAATGGCCCGCCCGTTACGTTCTTCTACAGTGTAAATGTCCTCTCATCTTATACGATTCCAGTTTGCTCCGTGGCCGGCCCACGTGGTTATAGGCCCGTATTTGCATACTGACATTTTCACAATAAAGGTTTTTAAAACAAAACATGGTAGTAGTACCTTTTTTGGTAAAGTTTTGAATAATAGCCACTGTTTTCGAATCAGTAAAAGGCAAGTGAAATAAAGCAGCCCGATTACATGACGGTTAAAAGGTATAATACGCAGGAACGCAGGGCTGTTGTGTTTTCCACTCCTGCAACATAAAGTGATCGATAAGAATCCGATATTCATGCCTATCAGCGACTAAGACAGCAGGCCGAGCCTCTTTTGCTCAACGGCTCCCTCATGGGACGAAGAAAAGCCCTTTTTCTCGAAATAGGAATATTTTACTTGCAGGACAGTTGTAAATTTCCCGGGAAAATACATTAGCCTTGAACATTGTTAGTGATAAACTATAAATGCATCTGGGTCCTTTGCTTTACAAGTCAGAGTGAGAAAAAAAAAGGTGGGGCTTTCATCATTTGGGAAAAAAAAATGTTCGAAAGCAATGAAAAGTGTTATTTTTAGGTCATATGACCAAGCCTTTCATCATTAGAATAACAAAAGTAAAATGAACCAAGTTTTATTAACAAGTCACATGACCTGTTATGCTTACGTTACGCGCTGCACGCCGCGCTCTGGATCGTTTCCGGGAAGCTGCGCCTCACGCACCGGAGCACTTCCGGGTGCGCTAACGTGGCGCATCATATGACGCATTACGCGACAACGCAGGTCCAGAATATAGTCAAAATGTCTCCACCAACCAGCGGTCGGAACACAAACCCTTTCAGCAGTCCAAAAAGTTCTGTTAAATGACAAGAGAAGGGACAGGCAACAAGAACTATCAATCAAAGAGGGTAGGGCAAGTTCTTCTCTACCGGGTCACGTTGGGGCTCCACCGGAACTGATCGAATTGGTAGTCTACAGTGTTTCTGGATGTTTCAGACTGAAGCTGGCGTTAGCATGAGAGCACAACCATCTCGTGGCTACGTTGTGGCCATTCCGCGAGCAATCATGGCAGTCGCTCCCCATCGGTAGTCTACGGGAGTCGGGGGTCCCGGTGACTGTTGTAGAATATTCAAGGCTGAGGGGACTCTTTTGGGAATGGGGCCCATGCCCTAGCAGTCAAGCGTCCGAGTTCCACGGTTGCCCAGAGCCATCTTTGCAGGCCAGGCCTAAGTCTGTGGAGCCAACCGCCATTTCGTGAGCTCCGTAGCAGCCGCCTGTTGCTGTACCGCAAGATTGGGTGCAATTCCGTTGGATGGCGGGTGAGACATTGTAATAGCAAGAGCAGGCGCAATTCAGCTGGCCGAGCGAGGCACTGTGCCGCAAGAGCGGGCGCAAGTCAGCTGGTCGAGTGAAGCGCTGGGGTGTAGCTGAGAAACCTCCACCTGGGGAGGTGGGGGAGGCTCGTTCACGCCGCCTCTCCCTTCTACTGCACCCCACGCCGTCTCCTGGCGCAGGTATATGTGATGGTCGGACCAGGGCACCGCAGGACGTGTCTTCAGGTCAAACGGATTGTGGGACAAGGTGTGGAGCAGGCGCAATTATCTTGGGGGCCTCCGTCAAGCGGTTCAGGGATGCACCGCATCACATTGTTTTCCAATGCAGTCAGGTCCACAAACAGCCTCCACTTACTTTGAGAATAGTGAAGCTGCAGCAGGTGCAAATAAGCTTCAGACAGTGTTACAAGCGCTGCTCGGAACCCTCAACTATGGCACCCAACATTCAGGACTTATGCCATTTGTGCAAGGCAGTGACATCGAAGCATCTCAGGGACCAAGCAACACACCATATCCAGAGTCCTTCCCACAACCTCTGCCTTCCTTCTTACCTAGTTATTGTTCTTTCACTCCCACTCCAGGCTTTTAGTCTGTGGATGGAAAACCATGAACCTACACTCACCTATGAAAATCTTACTATTGATGGTTTATTTTGAGCCCAAAATACAAAGGCTTGTTTGGATCGATGTTGCAGTAGGCTGGCATGTAAATAGTTATTTAATAAAACGTTTTACCCTGTTACTTTGCTGGTGTGTTGTTTATATTTATAATATTTGCACAGTGTTTGTCGTTATTTTGGGTGGGGTGGGCGGGGGAGCCGAGCTGTCTTGCAGCCATCATGGTGTCGAGCTCAGTTCCTCTCACTAGTTTCGTATTTGTCATGAGGGGTTGTTCATAATGTTTCTATTTTAGCGAGGTCAAAAAGAGATCCCATTAGTGGCCTACTGATTTTGCTTGATTCCTTTTGTTTTTTAACGATTTTTCACTATCTGCAAAGACTAAACAGAGTATTGTGACTCTGTGCTTGTTTGTAAATAGAGAATGAACCAAAGAGAACCAATTCCAAAACAATAAATGCCAGGATAACAATCAATCAAATGGAGAGGGAAGCAGGCACGACGGATTACAACGGGGGCAAAGGCCTGTGTTACCTACCCTTCACTATCTGCAAAGAGAGAATACTCCTAAAACAAAAGAGGAGGGGGGGGGGGGCAGCGTTCAAAGTACATCAGCGTGCATAAATAGGAAATGTTTTTACCTACCACGTACTTGACATTTTACAGCTTTTGATATTTGCTATTAAAAAACATTGAAATTCACTGAAAAAACCATAGGTTATAGACCACATATAGTTAGGAATTAGCATTTACAAAACCTTGAAAATTCACTGAAAAAACCATAGGTTATAGACCATATATAGTTAGGGATTAGCATTTACAAAACCTTAATTTACTCGCACAAAACCATTGAAATTCGCATATATAGTTAGTTGCACTAACTATATATCGCGCACCCGCAATCCACTGCTGATGATGTCACATATTACATCATTCATGACAATTAAATTTGACACAAATTATTGTTGTGGTTTACAAACAAACTTTTTTGTTATTTGTGATATTACTTTATTGCAGAATGTCGGTCCTGTTCTTTTTTTCTTACGTTCTATCTGCTAGCCCTAGAACAGCAGTAATTAAAGGTCTTCCCCTGTTTTTGTTCACATTGCCATCCAAAAGCAGCACTTTTGTTTAACATTCCAGAATCAAATGACCATTGACCACTGCCAAAGACGGTAAAACAACTTGTTTTCATCTCCTTCATTTAAATCAGCCCAACACTGTGGCAGAGACCGGTCTTAAATGAGAACGTAGGGGGCATATTCTCAAGCAGTCATCGCCGCGTTAGCAGCACTTTTTTTCTGGTAATGCAGCGATAATATTATCGCTATATTAGTTAGCTGTCGCTAACGGCTGTTAGCGACAGCTTTTCAGGCAAAAACGTCAGCTGCATAGATCGCCACTACTGTTAGAGGTAATCATATGCAGGAGAGGTGTTCCCGGGCAAAAAAAACACAATTACCACTACTCCATATTATCAAGGGGATCCTTGGACTTCTGAAGCCATAAAAAACTGTCTCTAACTGCCGTTGGAGCCCAGTTTGTTAAGATCAGAAAATAGGAGGTCTTAAAAATGGAGAAAACACCTGGGGCCTCATGTCTGCAGGTTTTGGTGCTGGACAGCATTGCAAGCAATGTTGCAGTGTTGCCCTGCGACTAGACTACAGTGCAGGAATGCGCACTGCAACTTGTTGCAACTGCAACAGCTGCAACAAGACAGCGTTGCAACACTTCTCACTACGCCCTTCTTGCGACAGCATGGATGCGCTGTATTTACTGGACAGCGCTCCATGACGCAAGTAATGACAGATACGTCTGGAATTCTGATGTATCTGTCTGCGCTAAAGTCACCCATTTCTGCAGTTGTGTCACAACCATGATGCAATTCCAACAATGCATGGGGCCAGCATATCCCTGTGGCACTGTGTCACTCTCACGCCTGCCATCAGGCAGGCAGAAGGGACTGATGCAGTGCTATTCATGAGGAGTGCCCGAATGTCGGCGCTGTTGGAGAACCATTGGTGGCAGTTGCATGCAGCGCTGTCATCGGTTGAAAGCAGTGGCAGAGTGTTGGTGTAGAGAGAGTTGGCAAGACATCCTACAGTGGCATTGATCCAGCTGCGAGGGGTTGCGATGATGGCCGTGGCGTATGGTGGGCAAGGTGAAGACATGATGTATCCAATGATGGTCGGTCCAGGAGAGTCCGGGTTTGTGGCTTACGTCGAAGCTCCCGCTGGCAGAGGTGGCTTGCTCGACCGTGTGTCCTGCTATGTGGCCTGTTGAGGTGAGTTGCTGCTTGCGTCTGATGTTGGGGAACTTCACCTGAAGGCAGTGGTGTTCTGCTCCCTAGGGTTGCCAGCTGGAACTTGAGACAACTGAGTAGGATGTCGTCGGTGGATGGGAGACCTTGGGGTGCAATGAGGTCAACAATGGTATTTGAGATTGGGGTGTCATGGGCCGGGGGGCCTGCATATCGAGGGTGCAGCAGTGGATGTGCTTGGGCTTGGCCCAGATCTGGGAGTTGAGGTGGTCCATGGTCCCCCTTGGGTCATTAGAGTGAATGGTCGGTCGGAGTACGCTCTGGTAGTTGATGGCAATGCCACCTCCTTGACGGTCTGGGTGCTCATTGCGGGTGATACCTCATTCGTCAGTGATGGTGATCAAGATGTCCATTCTGGAGCAGAGCTTGGTCCTAGCTGATAAGGTGGTGCCCCGGGTTGAAGGCAAAGATGGTGCTGGCGTTGTAGTGATGGAGTGTCCAAGAGGAAAGCTCCTTGGTGCTGAGCGTGGTTTAGGGGCAGACGGACGCAAACAGGCTAGCCTATGGGTTGCTTTTGGCACGGGTGACGTCCATTACAACACAGGCAGTACATCATTAACAACGCAACTCTGACAATGCAGGTGCCTTTATATTGCATTTGATTAAAAGGCATTGTTAGGTCATTAATGGGGTTACATTTTAATTTTTTGGGTGGGTATGGCTTATGGATATCGGATCAGGAAACTGGAGTGTGTTTTGTTGTCAAATATGTAATTTGGGGTGTGTTTTGGGGTAAAATATGAAATTTCGGGTGTGTTTTTATGAAAATTGGGGTGTGTCATTGGGTAAATGATGAAAACTGGGGTGTGTTTTGGGGCAATTTTGATTTTTGGGTGTGATTTTGAGGGCTCAAAAAGAAATCCAGGGTTAACGGGTGGGTTTGGGGTGCAAAGTTAAGTTTAGGGTTTCACTCACTGAAGTGTGAATAGTGATATTTATGTCTCTGCTATACAACACCTACCCTACTGTTGTAATGTTTCTAGTATTAGTATGCATTGGAATGGAAATCAATGTCAGGGCATGTGGCGTAACAGCGTATGTGCCTTTGGCACACAAGTGGTACGCCCACAGTGCATGGGCGTACAGCGGCCACCATTGAGAAGTGCGGGGGGCTGGACAGCTGTGAGGTGGTAAACGCCGGAAAGAATACTGGATGGTGCGTGGTGTCTGAACTGGGGTGGTATGGAGTGCAAAAAACACGATGGATTTAGGCCTAGGTCTTTGTACTGAGGTGAATGTATGACATTGTTCTGCATTCTGTCCATCAACTGTTGTTTTTGCATTTGTCACCCAGAGTGGGACAGGTATGCTCAGATGTGACTCCCGTGCTCTCCACACCACTGGAGTCAAGCTATCCTGGCTGAAGATGGCTGATAGCCAGTAACCGGTCCTAGGATGATTGAGGGAAGACATGGCTTGGCTGTTCGAGCTGGACTGTTCCCATGAGGCACAAGGTCAAGACTGGTTTGCATATGGCCATGTCTGAACTGGGATGGCTTGGTGAGAAAAATAACGATGGTTTAAACCCAGATCTGTGACTGGGGGTGAATATTTTGCCATTGTGCTACATTCCGTCCATCATCTTGTGTGTTTTTCAGAATATGCTGAATATACATGGACTGGCGGCATGGATCATGATGCACAGTGGCCCCGTGGCACCGTGAACTGAGACTGGGCCAGGAGCATGCTTTGCAAAGCCACAATGTGAGCTGGCATTCTGCACAGTGTCTCACTGTGAGCTAAGGCCTAAGGTGAAGCGGGAATCTCTTTGTACAGATTCACACTTGGAGCTGGGGGTGGGGTGTGGAACACGGAGTCACTAGTGGGGTGGGGAATAGGGTGTAGAGTCTCACTGCGGATTGTGAGCAAGCACTGGGGGCATTGCATAGGCTTCCCACAAAGACCTTGAGCTGGTTCTGTGGCCTGGAACCCCTGCATGGAATCAGGGGATCGGGTAGTGGCACAGAACTGGTCACACACAGAGTATTGTTATGGACTTGGCATGCGGCGGCTAGGACATTGTGCACAGTCACCAGCAGATCGTCAGTGGGCACAGGGCAGGCTGCACAGCGCCATGCTGTGAGCTGGGGTTAGTGGTGAAGAGAAACAGTGTGAACTCCGCTGGGAGGGTGGGGGTGGCACGTGACACAGTCCCACGGTGGAGTTTGACCTGGAGGCACTGAGCACGCTGCACACAAAGGCACACTGGGAGTTGAGCTGTGGTGGATGGAATGTGCTGCACAGGTGCACTATGGTGAGGGTGAGCTGGGGATGGGGACTCGCGCTCAGAACATGGACCGTGCACTCAGTTTATGTGGATTTTTTCAATGTGTATCCAACTCTATGAAAGCGTACGTCCCTCCTAGTGGCAGCCAATGAACCAGAAAGGATGTTGTTCCATACTGAGAATTGGGATATGCCATATCTGTCATTGTATAGGGTGCCACATCCTCCACATCTGTCATTGTATAGGGTGCCACATCCACCACATCTGTCATTGTATAGGGTGCCACAAACAACACATCTGTCATTGTATAGGGTGCCACATCCACCACATCTGTCATTGTATAGGGTGCCACAAACAACACATCTGTCATTGTATAGGGTGCCACATACAACACATCTATCATTGTATAGGGTGCCACATCCACCACATCTGTCATTGTATAGGATGCCAAATACACCACATCTGCCATTTTAGAGAGACCTGGGTAATCATGTACGACATTCTGTAGCTCATGTGTTTGTCTCTCTGGGACTGTACTTTAACCCATCTTTGATTGTATGGTGAACATGCCATATGCATCTGCTAATATACAGGTGCATTCTAAATAACATATATTATTACATATGAGCTTCGAGTATAACACATTTGATCCTATTGAGAAGGTGGGTTTTAATTATAACACGTATGATCCCACAGAGGAAACTGCGTAACAAATATGATATATCATATTAGATAACAGCTATGATCTTGTATTGTATTAGTAAAAAAACAACATTTAACGCATTTTATCACAGACTTATGGCCGGGAGCGTAGAAGGGACTTTTCTGCCGCTACTGGGCCGATGGCTGGCTTTTGGCCGCGAATGCCGGATTTCCTATCGCCATTGCACTGATGTTAGCCGGAGTTTTCACAGCCGTTCCCTGGAACTATCGCCATGTAGCGGCGGCTTAATAATACGCCCCTAACATGGCGATAGTTTTCAGGGTTAGACGGCGATAACAATACTGCCACTAAATGGCGCCAGTCCTTGATGCCCCTTAGTCTCTGCAGCATTATCTATCTCATTTTCTCTAACGCTCCACTTCCCTCACTCTGTACTCTCTCATTCACCGCTCTCTCCTTCAAAGGAATTAAATCCAACATCCCTTTTTCCTTTGTTTCATTCTAGCCTTTCCATTCTTTTGCTCCAACATATCCAGCATGTCTTCTCTGCTTCGCGTGCTAGCAATCTTCATCCCCACACCCCCATTTTCTTTCTCTTATCCTACCTCCCTATCTTCTGCTTCCCAATTTCATCATTCTTCCTTCTACTCCTGGGCCATAAATTGTCACTAATACTTTTTTCAACTTTTTTTCTTTTTCAGGCTTTCGAATGCAATGGAATGAGGCAAGGGGGCTGAACCCTTAAATTGGTATGAATATTGACAAAATGATCTAAATTATTAAAATATTTAATTCATGATATGAGACAATGGACTATTTCCAGAAAATCCCAAACTGGTGATTGGGGAACACAATGAGTGTAGTTTAATAATACTTAAAGCTGATATTTGCAAGCTGATTCAGAGACCCTAACTGCTGATGTTATGCAATTGTTTCCTTGGTGGCATAGAGTACTTTATTGCTATAGTGGTTATTTCATGAACAGTGCAGACATTTCGTTATCTAGATTGCTAAGGATTTATGACATTATTATCAGCAGCTATAACTGTGGCATCGGAACCATATTCCTCTTTTGTTGTGTTAGTGTCAGTGGAGTATGTAACAAGTCCCATAACGATATAATGGCATTTGCAAGATGAAATTCTCTAAATTAGTTCCCTTAGGTTCAAATACTACCTTTGTATTTGTGCTTCATGTACATAATTTTAATTTACGACATTGCTCCTCTTCCTGTTTGAGTTCATAATAAAAGCACACGTTAATTTCCATTGTAATGTAAATATTGCAGGTTGTTGTTGGACTGGAAGGAGGGATTGGTGTTGCTGCAAAATACTTCTGTAGTTGTTTGTAAGAAATTTGGGAGCCTTGACCAAACTCAGTGCATAATGAGCCTTGAGGTAAGCAGTTTCTAGGTCCTACGCTGTTGCATTGCCACAAATACTTTTGATGTGCCTGTGCTGTTGTGCTATCTTACAGTAGAGTGTTTGGGGTTCTCAGATGCCAGGGTGCCTTGGTGGTTATGGTCCTTACTTTAGCAGGTGACATATTTTTCATTGCCTTCGAATGTGCATCTTCAATGTTGACTGTGTGAAAAAAGTACAAAGCAGTGGATGCTTTTTATCATATTTTCTTTTCAAAACATGAATGTAATTGAGTACGTCCTGTTATCTCCACGGCGAGATACTGTTTCCAGAATGTATTATGCTGAATGAAAACTCCCATGAAATAACAGGGATTACAACATTTTCCACGGAACTGTAAAACACATAGAAACCCCAGAATAATGGGTCCCTTTCTTCATGCTTTTCTCCCTTTTAGAGGAAACAACCTGACCAAATCCTCACTCATTTACTATCTGCTTGCAGGTGGTAAATGTTGCAGAGACTTTTTGTCTTGGCCCTGAAAGACTGAGGGGTATATTCACAAGAATGTGTGCTAAACATATCCAAAAAAAGTAATGCAACTTTCCACATCACACCCTATCGCGGAAAAATTACCCTATGTCAACGTGAATTTCACAAAACACGGCGGTACCATGCAATAGTCTGCTGAAAACACGGCCAATGTCTGCAATACAACTACAGCGACGGAGATAAAAACACAAACCCCAACGCGTCAAAAGATGCGATCTGCCCAAGCACGTTAAAGAAACAGTGACAACCAGCGAGAGGTCAGCAACACCCAAGCGTTTTGCGGGAAAAAGGACAAGAACAGCATACGGAAAATGCCACTAAAAACATCAACTGCGGAGTACCACGGATGCACCCTGACCGACTGCAGTGGACAACATGAACCCCACAATCCCCACAGAGGAACACCCAGGAATACAGGGCCTGTGGAACGCCAATGAGAAGAGGAAGAGTAAGCCGGGGCACAGTCGCCAGGAAAACCGGATTGTCACCACGGATAAGCCAGAACACCACCACCAACTTTATGTCATCTCCAACGTGTCATTGGCAACAAAGAGGCAAAGATGGCACACCATCTCGGACCAGGTGAATGAAGGCACATGGCAGAGGAGGACAATGGAAGAGCACAAAAGGCCATGGACTGATGTGAATGGCAAAACCAAGCAGACACTCGCTGCTAAGACGAAAGCAGTAACGCACCCTGGAGGAGGGGGGCCAGCAGAACACCAGGAGCTGAATGATATGGAGAAGATGGTGGCCACAGTCACCAATCGGGAGATGGGGACAGGAGTTGGGGATTGGGACACCGTCCAACATGACCCGACACCACATCGACAGTATGTGCACTGACTAGGAAGTGGGTGGATGGGGAGAGATGGGAACAATGGCACCCATGCACAATTAAGGAGAGCACACTGCACACCCAGAATAACTCAGGATCCTGACCTTGATCCCAAGGGAACACTTTTGCACACACAAAAACACCAAGTAGTCCCACGTACACCATGTGCCCAAAGGGGCACCCACACAACACATCAACAAGCACACAACCAACACATGCACACGTGCAAAACACAACAAACATGCATAAACATCAGCCACACTGACAATGCATTAGACAACACATGACGAGTAGCATGGCTGCAGTCCAATCACTATGACAATGTTCACGGCACAACACTGAGGTGGCTGAGTGTGGAACACAACCGGAAAGGAGCAGGTCACACTCGCACACAACCTCCTGCACAAACAACCTCTGATGTCAATGACACATCTGTGGACAAACCATGCCCAAGAATCACAACTCGACATAGAGCACAAGTTACCCAAGTCTGCAACATCTCAGCACCGTGGAAGCACAGAAATGACAGGCACACCGGATGAAAGGGACCAGTGGCAGACAAATCAGAGCTGCAGGAGCGAATCACTCTCTGTGCAGAATATGCACATAAGTATTGGTGCACCTCGATGTTGGCAACATCCCGGTACTAACAGCAACACCTCCACAACAGAACACAGGACACAGTTGGTGCCGCTACTGTGCACAACATGGCGAATCACATCTGGCACAGCAGGAAACTGTGACATGACAATGTACAAGTACAACCTGTAACCTGCAAATATGATTTATTCATGCATACTGTGCTTTTGCAAATTTTGTACTGTCCCATGATTGCCAGGGACAGCCACAATATCACATGCTCATGATAAGTAATTGTCAATGATGGTGTTCCTACATGCCATTCCTACCGCAGCTGCAGTGGGATGTGGGCCACCTGCCCCATTGTCCCCATCATCGTTCGGTACTTCTGGAACTGGGATCCATTAGGGATTGGTGCGTACACAAATGTTGTGCAACATACAACATGCAACGATCATCTTGCACACGATGTCCAGGCTGTACAGGAGCTTTCCACCTGTGCCATCCAGGCACCTGAAACGTGACTTCAAAATGCCGAATGTGCATTGAACAATGCCCCTGGTGCGTATGTGGATCATACTGTACTGCCTATGGGCGGGTGTGTTCGGGTCTTGGAGGGGTGTCATCATCCAAGGGTAGAGAGCATATCCTTGATCACCTGTGACAGTGCAGGGAGAAAAGAGTCAATACTTAGTTCGCCAGGATGTGATGGAAGGCCCACTAATCCACCTGTGCTGGCTGTGCTGGGTGTGTGTTGGGTGAGGATAAGACAGCCATCAGGGAGTAGCTGGTGCTGGCAACAACTCCAACAATCATCAGGCACTCAGAACAACAAAGAGGGATGACTTGAGTCGCAGAGGGTTAGTGGCCCCGGATGCACAGCGGCCGACATAAGCCCACTGCCACGGGACGCTGACCTGCGGGAGACTGGGGTAGGGTCATGAGGGCAGAGCAGCATCTCGTATGTGTCATAGGTGCCTTCCGTGGAGTGCCTCGGGGCAGAATGGGAGGTCTATCCCCAGGGCATAAGGCAGAGGGCAAATGCCGCCTGTGTTTGGCAAAATGACGGATATGAATGCCACAGACATATGCCAGACACCAAGTCCGTACCTGCCTGTTGTTGATGACAACCCCCAGGCCACAGGCTCAGACATCAACGATATTCTGCCAGAGGCTGACGGTCCCTCATGGCGCACAGGGTTAGTGGCACCACGTGTCACTGGCTTGTGTGGAACAGGGTTAGTGGCACCACGTGTCGCAGGCTTGCATTCAACAAGGTTAGTGGCACCACATGTCGCAGGCTTTGGTTGAACAGGGTTAGTGGCACCACATGTCGCAGGCTTGCGTTGAACAGGGTTAGTGGCACCACGTGTCGCAGGCTTGAGTTGAACAGGGTTAGTGGCACCATGTGTCGCAGGCATGAAACATGGAATTATGCCTCACTGATCGAAGAGAGTCTGGTGCTGTGGCTGCTGCCACGGACTTTGAGTCACTGCCATTCATGACTCAGGACACAGTTCCACATGTGGGACCTACTGGAACGAAGAGGACGCCCGTGGAGTATGTCAATGACAACGAAGTAATGTGGGCCAGCGTCGTGGGGGTCAGCGATGGTCTGCGGAGGCTGCAGAGGTCAGGGACTGGGGTTGGAGCTTGCACCGGCACGTGGTGGGCCCTCTTTGACACACGACTGTGTTGGCAGGTGAGCAGTGCGGCCTTGGGTCGCTGGTACAGGCAGGCCTGGTCTGGGTATCAGCATCCTGGGGTGCAGCAGGAAATACAGGGTTGCAGGCCCGCTGCTAATGGCGTCTTCCTTGTGGTGGGCTGCAAGGCGCCGCCCTGTCAGTAACGTTGGCCTTTCTGGGTGAGAACCACGCTCTGTGCCACAGGGTTTTTGTCCCCATCCATGCACAGCCCTGGAGTACTCAAGGCCAACCCACTACAACAGCCACGGCCTGGGTTGACATGGTTGCGTCCACCGTTCACTACTCTCCAGTCACCAGCAGTTGTGCTCTGCATGGACATATCTGTGGCTTGCATACACATGTCTGTTCTGCACATCCACGCCTCACTTGTCGTCGTGAACATTCCCATTCACGGGTCACTTGCATGTTCTCACATGGCATCATTTGGCATTTACACATGTTCAGCTGTTGTGTGACTGTGGTGCCATGATATAGCTGTATTGTGTGCAGGGGTAGGCCAGGATCACCATGGAGTAGTGTTGTCGTGTCTGGTAGGTGGGCATGTTGATTGAAATGTTGTATGTGGTTTGGTCACATGCGCATTCCCATAGTTGTGCATTGTGTGATGGTGGCTTTGAGGTGTGTGGTGTGTTGATTTGGCACTTACCAAGGATCAGTCCAGTTCCATATGTGCCATCCCGGAAGCAGTGGTTGATGATGGAGTGTCGGAAGATGTAGGAATCATGCACACTGCCGGGGTAGTTTGCGACGACATTGGTGAACATTCCCCGTGGTCCACTATTGCCTGCACATTGATGGAATGCGTGTGCTTTCTGTTACAGTAGTGGTGTGCAGTATCCGCAGGGGACACAAGTGCAGTCTATTGCCCCCAACATGGCTGGGAATCCAGCTATGGCGTGGAAGCCGAGCTTGGTATCCTGCTGTTCCTTGCGCAGTGTGGGGGAAGAGAAGGTACTGGGGTATGAAGCTGAGGATGGCATCCAGGACATGTGTGATGAACTTTGATAGGGCTAGCTGTGAGACCCCTCCGACTCTGGCAGTTGTTGGTTGGAAGGTACCAGAGCAGCACAGCCAGCAGCTTTGTCTGCGGAGGGATGTTTATTCTCCGCTGTGTTGGGACCGTCAACCTGTGGGCGAAGTGGGACATGATGCAGATGATGGTTGTCCTTTTGAAACTGTAGTGGGCAATGACTTCCACTTCCACGTGAAGTAGTGTGGCTCACTGGTTAGAGGCGGCAGACCCGAGGACGGCCCGGGACCAGGGTTCGATTCCCGGCGCGGCAGGTTTCTGGACCAGGGTCAGCGGACTCGATAATTCTCTCGCCTCGGTGCCCACTCTGATCAGCGATCACACTCGGCAACTCTGGGCATTAGCTTGCCTCATCTTCACTAACGGCCCCACCAGATGCCGGGGATGCCTGGTCTCACCCTGGAGATACCCATTAAGGGACCATCTCTCAGGGAAGCCAGGAAGGGTTTCGCATCGGTCGAAGCGCCTTGGGACCCTACGGGTAAGTAGTGCGCTATATAAATGCCAATACATTTACATTTACATTCTGGCGATAGGTCTGTGAGACTGGTGTGGTTTCGGTAGGTCCGCTGTCTTACTCTGCACTGACTCTGTGGTGGTCCGGGGGGGTGTATCCGGGTCATGGGGGTGGTGGCGGTCCTGGGTGTGGTGGGTGTTGTGGCCCTGTTGGGGATCCGAGCTGCATGATGAATAGCTCCATGGCGTTGTTTGTTCTTCGGGTGTGGCTGTGTGTGGGGCTCAGTTGCCTACTGCAGGTAGTCGGCTGGCTTCACACCTGCAGGAGGCAGGTGTTAAATATCTGCTGCTACCGCTGCTTATTGCGTGGTTTTGACTTGCTTTGCGGATCAGGCAGTTCGTTGTGAAAGTGGTGTTGTGGTTTTTTCTTGTGCTTTTTCACGGGAACACCTACTCTGTATCTCATTAGGGTTAGTTGGTATTGTCCACCGTGGAGATAAATTTTGGGGCAGTTATCGCAGGAATACTGGTGATGTCTGCAGTTTACACCAGCTTGTGAATGAGGTGTTAAATCTATTTCCACTTTTGATGCGTTAAGGTGGAGATAAATAGGAGTTAAATCCTTGTGAATATCCCCCTGAATGTGGAGGGAGGATAGTGTTTATTTCACTTCAGCTGGTGTTATATTGCCATGTAGAGAAGCAGCGTATTTCTAACATTGTCCCAGTGCTTAATCTGTAAAAAACTTGAGTGCTGGGGCTCTTCTCAAAAGGCCGCTGCAGCCAGCAGCGCACATTGCCCCTGCCAGCACAGCCAATGACAGTAACAACGTAATAATAGCAACAAACAGATAGATTGAGGGTCCTAGGGAATGTTTAATGACCACGCAGTTACTACCCCCTAAACATGATATATACTACAAAAAGAATAACTGTCGGTCTGCAATACATCTATGTGTGTCGAGATGACTCAAAGTGTACTCTAAGTGTGTTAGTAGAGCACACAACAGGATATCACACTGTATGGGAAGATATCCATCAGTTACTCTCCCTTTACCGCCCTTTCATCATTTGAACCACTTCCCAAAGTGGAGAATCTTTGTTGTTGCCACCTATTTTGATGGTAAATGGGAATGGCTAGTTTTGTAAGGTAAGGGGCAGAAGGGGACTAGTGTTAGTAACTGAAAGCAGTGCATGAAAAAGTTGTGAAAAAGAAAAGTGCTCTATGATTAAATTGGATAGTGAACGCAAAAATATTTTATTCTGGTGCCGTCCACATCCAAAGTTAAAAACAATTCAGTGCAAAATAGCCAGTAGGTTGACCTAATAGCTACTGGCCAGATGTAATGGTCGACATGTTTCTGCGGTTGTTTAAAGATCCAAAGGTATCTCCCGCTTCTTCAGGACCTATGTATTTGCTACTGCTCAAAAGGGAATTTAATAAAACTGATACAGATATCACCTGTTCAATCCTGGTAGTCCTCCTATTTGTGCAGGGGATGTCCCAAGTATGCAAGTCATCAAGACACAGACAACATAGATAAAAGACACATACAAAGATAGAATAACATTACTATGGTTAGTGTAAGTCATATCATATCATCAACTTTTTGTGAAACAATTATACGTTGTATGGGTTCTATTTAACCCAATTCAAACATCTCCTCTAGCTCACCTCCAATGCAAGAGGATTGTGCCTCTCCTCGCCTGGCAACAGCTCAGGAAGATAGTGCACCGCTCTATGGTATAGAGAAATAAGTATATAGAGTCACAATTAAAAACTTTGCGAGAGCTAAACAGGAAAGTGCTCTATTCGTTAAACTAGATGACAAATCTCCTTTCTTTCCACAGGGAATACAGAGTATCCTTCTAAGTATTCCACCTTCATATATCTGTTTGCGAGGTTTGTGTCATCTCCAGGGTCTCACGATAAGTCGTAAAACCCCTCTTAGTCTTTTTGTTAAGTCTATGTTTAAGATACTGGAAGTGTGCTTTTGTCCCAGTATCCCACGATATTCGGAATAACGTAAGCCATTTCTCTTCTTGTAGTTCTGTATTACCATGCCTATGTGTTCCTGAACAATGTAGCTCGTAAATGGTGTTTTACTCTATTGACTATCAATGTCAGTTTACTCGACCCGTTTGTCTCGTATAAAACTTAATGTTGGCCTGGACACCCGATGAGGTAGTGATGTCACGTATCCCCACAGCGTTACTCAAAACTAACATTCATTCAGGTTTATACACTCTTGTGGGAATTATTGCGATACACATTTAACGTAAGATACTGGAATAGTATTTTTGTCCCAGTATCCTATAGTGCTCGGAATGACGTCAGCCATTTCTCTTCTTGTAGTTCGATATCACCAAGCCTATGTGTTCCTGAAAAGTGTAGAACGTGAATGGTATTTTACTCTATTGGCTATTAATGTCAGTTCACTCGACCCGCTTGTCTCATATGTAACTTATTGTTGGCCTGGACCCCCGATGAAGTGGTGATGTCACGTTTCCCCCAGCGTTACTCGAAGATAACATTCATTCAGACTTAACCAATCTATTGGGAGTTACTGCGATACACATTACTGCATCGGATCGCGTAATCCCAGCGGTTATTTACGCGCTCTTAAGATCGAGATCTAACATTTATGCGCAATCCTGTTCGTTTAGTGTGGCGTCCACTTACCTGCCCATCGGTACACCTTGCAGCCATCTGGGCTGCATGGGGAGGTGCCGGGGCCGCGCAAGTGGACGTATTCTGTTGTGTGCGTTTTGGTATCTGATTCGTTCTGTTGGACGTCTTTCAGTGCGACGGAGCGTGATGGGAAATGTAGTCCGTTGTATTTTGATGTGCGATATCGGTGCATCATTTGTGAGGGCTTTCTGTGATTTTATGGGAAACGTAGTCTAGTTGTCGATTGTTTCTCGGTTGTTTTCTTATATGTTACTTGGATCCTATTCAGATAACCTATTTTATAGAAAAGTATTGCATTCATACAGAGTGATATTAATTATGAAGTAGGCCAAGGTTTTTACATATAGTGATGTTGGAAAAAGAGGTCAAACTGAGTTGCTGCCATTTATGCCTATATTCATACAGAGTGATATTATTTATGAAGTGGGCCAAGCTTTTTACATATGGTGATGTTGGAAAAAGAGGTCAAACTGAGTTGATACCATTTATGCCTATATTAAGCATGGTACTAGGCTTCACCTCGTCTTTGAGCTAGTTGTAGTTATTTGTGATATAAACCTCTAGATAACATATATTTAGCAGGCAAGTTGGACGATTTATTCTTGCATCATCAAGATCAGTCGGCAAATGGTTAGTTAATCGGGTTGCCTGTTTTTGCAGCGGATAGTGCTTTTGTGCTCGGAGATCCAAGTTCTGATCTTCCGTGTTGTCATCCCGACATATCTTAGGGAGCATGGGCAGGTAATCAAGTAGATTAAATTGCTGCTATTGCAGTTCGTAAAGCGCCTTTGCTCCCATGCTCTGCTTGTCCCGATGTCAATGCTAGTTGATTTCTTTGTTTGTGGGCACGCCGCACAATTCCCACAGGGATGGTGTCCTGTCACTGCTGGCATGTCCCAGAGTGTGCCCACCTGGTGTGTGTCTCCAGACCGTGGTCTCATGTGTTTCAACTGATCTCTGATACTTGTACCTCTCTTGAAGGCAAATAGAGGTTGTTCTAATGTGTCAGGACCGGTATTAAGGATCTTCCAATGTTTGCGGATTATCCGTTGGATAGCATTCGATCTGGTACTAAACGTGTTGATGCATCAAAACGTTTTTTCTCCTATTCCACCATCATTATCTGTTCATTGGTGTCAATAGGTTAATTCTAATCATCCACCATGGCAGCCAATCTAGGCCTGGCTTATGATGAGGCCGAAATACAATCGATTCTGGATGATAATCCAAGCATGTTGGACCTCATGCCTAAACCACAAGATACTGGGGATGAAGGATGGTCCAAAATACTAATACTGAAAAAAAGCCATTCTCGTATATGCATCCATGGAATCACTATGGATGAATACTTGAGAGGTGACGGTGCCCCGACAGGTTTAATAGTCAATAATGCCCCGAGACTCTTCCTAGACAACAAAGAATTCATTAGAGACTGGTATCTAATCACATGGAAATGCACGCGCGATTGGCTCGTCTTAAGTATTAAAACAGCCAAAAGAGCCGCGGATAAAATCCTGATAGAGATCCAGACATTAGAGGGCCAGATAAAATCCACGATCTCAGCAAAACTTTTTACTAAACAACAGGATGAGAGTAACAAGACCAATAAAGAATTCAAAGATTCGATCTTGTTCTCTAAGCTGGAAAAATGTAAAAAGGACTTGGCCAAATTCTCAAAGGAAAGAATCTACCCTTATACAAGTGCCACATATGTACCCACACCTTACAATAGAAACGTGAGGAGAGGTGGCTCCACCTATGGGACCTCCACATCAGAAGACCCCTCCAGCGATTCTGATTCTTCCAATCAGGGGTCCTCTATGAACTTCAACAGAGGGAGGGGGTATAGAAGACAAAGGAGAGGATACAACCGATGATGGACCCCAAACCCTTGGCTTCCAGGCCAATTTACTTTCCCTCAACATTTAGGACCGTACGGCCCAGCACCCTTCCAACCAGGCCAGAATATGCCTTCTTTTTTAGGGTTTGGCCAGGGGAGACCGCGCGGCAGGCGGCGAGCCCCGCAAGGCCAAGTACAGTGGAATCTGCCCCCACAGTCGATGGACCTAAGAAGCGGGAGGAAGATTCCACAAGCATGGAGACAGGCTCGTAGTCAATCTGAGTTCACAGACATTGATGCCTATCGAAGAGAAATTACTCAACCGAGGCTTGGATTTAGTGGCCACGACCACAGGAGATGCTTTCCAAACTCAGATTGAGATTTCAAAATTCTTCCGGAAAGTACGACTCCACTTTTTCTTTTCAAAGAATGACGAACGAACACCAAATGAACAAAATACTGGACTAAAGAACTCATCCACTTTCACTCCTCTTGCTGCCACCATTCCTCGAAAGTGACAACGTTTGAAGAGGCTGTCCAACATGATGTACAAAATCTATTTAAACAAAAGCAGAAACCCTTTGTCAATATTACCAAAGCTGAACAGAAGGCACTACAACAACTGACGAAAGACTCTTCAGTTATGATCAAACCCGCAGACAAAGGTGGTGCCACAGTTCTGTTGGACACTACCACCTACAGGAATGAATGTCTACGACAACTTAGCGACACGCGATCGTACCGACTCTTGTCAGAAGATCCTACGCCAAGATTGACAACGAAGATCGGCCACTTGGTGGAAGAAGCCCTCTCTGAAGGTTGGATAACCACAAATGAATGCAATTTTCTACGCACAACACATCCGATAATGCCATACTTTTACATACTTCCCAAAATTCATAAAGCACAGCGGCCACCTCCTGGCCGCCCGATAATTTCGGGAATCGGTTCTTTACTGGAACTGCTATTGACCTTTGTTGATGTGTTCTTGAGACCTATGGTGCGACTAATGCTGACTTATCTACAAGACACTAAAGACTTGCTTAGACTACTTCCAGAGATTGATTTCAATGCCACATTAGATATACTTGTGTCATTTGACGTGGAGTCGCTGTACACCTCCATCCCCCAGGATGAGACCCTGGAGGTAATTGAAGGACTTCTAAATGCAAGTGACCTGGACTCCATCACGCCGGTCTCTCTAATAATGGACCTAGCATCAATAGCCATGAAAGAGAACTTCTTCCAATATGAGGACAGCTATTACCTACAGACATCAGGTACCAGCATGGGCAGTAGTTTTGCCCCAAGCTTGGCTAACCTCTACATGCATACATTTGAGCAGGATTTTGTACTAAATACTACAAACTCTTATCTACCATCTGTACGGGTTTGGGAAAGATACATAGACGACATCTTGGTGGTATTGCAAGGTAATGTGTCAGACCTTATGATCTTCCATGAATGGTTGAATAACCGGAATAACTTCCTTCGGTTTACTGTGGAATACAACCACCAGTCACTTGCGTTCCTGGACCTTCTAATAACTGTAGCACCAGAAGGACTAAGATCGGAGCTTTATAGGAAGCCCATGTCTCGAAACTCACTCTTACAATATGGCAGTTGTCAACCCAAATCCCTCCGGGATAACTTGCCATTTTGGCAATTTTTACGTATCCAACGAAATTGCTCAACAAAAGAGAGCTTCATCAAACATGCTAAGGACCTAGAAGAACTATTACTTGAAAGACAGTACCCCAAAAAACTGGTCCGCATGTCAAAAAAGAGGGCTTCCAACAACAATCGGGAGGCACTATTGGAACCTGCTCCACCTAAGAGACTGAACGAACGGATGACATGCATCAACACGTTTAGTACCAGATCGAATGCTATCCAAGGGATAATCCGCAAACATTGGAAGATCCTTAACACATTAGAACAACCTCTATTTGCCTTCAAGAGAGGTACAAGTATCAGAGATCAGTTGATACACACGAGACCACGGTCTGGAGACACACACCAGGTGGGCACACTCTGGGACATGCCAGCAGTGACAGGACACCATCCCTGTGCGAATTGTGCGGCGTGCCCACAAACAAGGAAATCAACTAGCATTGACATCGGGACAAGCAGAGCATGGGAGCAAAGGCGCTTTACGAACTGCAATAGCAGCAATTTAATCTACTTGATTACCTGCCCATGCTCCCTAAGATATGTCGGGATGACAACACTGAAGATCAGAACTCGGATCTCCGATCACAAAAGCACTATCCGCTGCAAAAAACAGGCAACCCAATTAGCTAACCATTTCCTAGAAGTGAAACATAAACCAACAGACTTCCGGTGGACAGTATTGGAACAACCATCGATTCCAGCTCACATCATAGATGTGTCAAAACACATATTCAAAATAGAACAAAAGTGGGTGTACAGACTTAACACTGACAAAGCGGGTATTAATGAAGACATCCCATGGATGTCACTATAATGTATCCCTGTATGATAGTGCTATCTACTCATCATGATCGTCCCCCACATGACATCAAATATATACCAACTACCTTGGACGATATAAAAACGCACGTTATGCCATCATACCTCAAATCTCGATGATGCTCAGATTGATCTCCCTTTATAATATCACCAAGTAGTCATGAGATATTACAATAGACAAAATGCCATTTGCCGACTGATCTTGATGATGCAAGAATAAATCGTCCAACTTGACTGCTAAATATATGTTATCTAGATGTTTATATCACAAATGACTACAACCAGCTCAAAGACGAGGTGAAGCCTAGTACCATGCTTAATATAGGCATAAATGGTATCAACTCAGTTTGCACTCTTTTTCCAACATCACCATATGTAAAAACCTTGGCCCACTTCATAATTAATATCACTCTGTATGAATATAGGCATAAATGGCATCAACTCAGTTTGACCTCTTTTTCCAACATCACTATATGTTAAAACCTTGGCCTACTTCATAATTAATATCACTCTGTATGAATGCAATACTTTTCTATAAAATAGGTTATCTGAATGGGATCCACGTAACATATAAGAAAAAACCGAGAAACGATCGACAACTAGACTACGTTTCCCATAAAATCACAGAAAGCCCTCACAAATGATGTGCCGATATCGCGCATCAAAATACAACGGACTACATTTCCCATCACGCTCCGTCGCAGGTGAAAGACGTCCAACAGAACCAATCAGATACCAAAACGCAATCAACAAAATACGTCCACTTGCGTGGCCCCGGCACCTCCCCATACAGCCCAGATGGCTGCAAGGTGTACCGACGGGCAGGTAAGTGGACGCCACACTAAACGAACAGGATTGCGCATAAATATTAGATCTCGATCTTAAGAGCGTGTAAATAACCGCTGGGATTACGCGATCCAATGCACTAATGTGTATCGCAGTAACTCCCAATAGATTGGTTAAGTCTGAATGAATGTTATCTTCGAGTAATGCTGGGGTAAACGTGAGATCACCACTTCATCGGGGGTCCAGGCCAACAATAAGTTACATATGAGACAAGCGGGTCGAGTGAACTGACATTAATAGCCAATCGAGTAAAATACCATTCACGTTCTACACTTTTCAGGAACACATAGGCTTGGTAATATAGAACTACAAGAAGAGAAATGGCTGACGTCATTCCGAGCACTATAGGATACTGGGACAAAAATACTATTCCAGTATCTTACGTTAAATGTGTATTGCAATAATTCCCACAAGAGTGTATAAACCTGAATGAATGTTAGTTTTGAGTAACGCTGTGGGGATACGTGACATCAGTACCTCATCGGGTGTCCAGGCCAACATTAAGTTTTATACGAGACAAATGGGTCGAGTAAACTGACATTGATAGCCAATAGAGTAAAACACCATTTACGCGCTACATTGTTCAGGAACACATAGGAGGACTACCAGGATTGAACAGGTGATATCTGTATCAGTTTTATTATATTCCCTTTTGAGCAGTAGCAAATACATAGGTCCTGAAGAAGCGGATATCTTTGGATCTTTAAACAACCGCAGAAACATGTCGACCATTACATCTGGCCAGTAGCTATTAGGTCAACCTACTGGCTATTTTGCACTGAATTGTTTTTAACTTTGGAAGTGGACGGCAGCAGAATAAAATATTTTTGCGTTCACTATCCAATGTTATCATAGAGCACTTTTCTTTTTCACACCTTTTTCATGCACTGCTTTCAGTTACTAACACTAGTCCCCTTCTGCCCCTTACCTTACAAAACTAGCCATTCCCATTTAACATCAAAATAGGTGGCAACAACAAAGATTCCCCACTTTGGGAAGTGGTTCAAATGATGAAAGGGCGGTAAAGGGAGAGTAACTGATGGATATCTTCCCATACAGTGTGATATCCTGTTGTGTGCTCTACTAACACACTTAGAGTACACTTTGAGTCATCTCGACACACATAGATGTATTGCAGACCCACAGTTATTCTTTTTGTAGTAACAACGTAATACCTAACCGTATCACTCCTACAAGTGTGACATTTCAGACTATTTCAGGCCACACAACGCTATAATATTAGCGTGAGAGGCTGAATTAATTTTCAATGCATCTGACTTGATAAAAACAGTTGTGCACATCTCAGACAGCTCTACCATGTGGTAGACTGTCACTGGAGTCGGTGATGATGCTGACACCTAAGTGGTCGAGCTGTGCACCGGAAACCACCTGCTCATTTATGTACTGATTAAAAGTATATAACACGTATCAGTGCACACCTCATAAACTTAATCTTTTTGTCATACAGATCAATGGTACTGATTTTATTGAGTGTGAAAGGATGAGAATCATAGTTGGCTGTCTTCGACTTATACCCTGACAGATATGCACAGTTCTCTGTTTCAGACGCGGTTAACCTCTGAGCTATCAGCCTCTAATTACATATATGCTTATAAAAGTGCCTGTGGAAGGAAAATTGTAGGTATAGTACAGAAGCAAACTGGACAGCCTGAGATAGGACGTGAGAGATGTGCCTCAGTTGGATGCATTCATGTAAGCAATATTTATTTTTGACTGTCTTTATAAAGGAGTTTAATACTTTGAACACGTGTATATATGCTGCCACTGCTATGTTTGTGTATGTAATCATGCACGTGAGATATACATGGGTGTGTGTGCGTGGCATACATACCAGTGTGTGTTCACCTTTGCTGCTTGTACCTACTGCAATACCAAAGGGGATGATGGACGGAGCGTTTGAACAAATCAAACACTCACCCCCAGTCAACAGAACTGGGTTTAATCCATCATCATTCTTTAGCTCAATCCACCTCCCCAGTTCAGACATGGCCATATGCAAATCAGTCTGACACTGTGCCTAATGGGTACAGTCCAGCCTGAACTGCCAATCCATGTCTTACCTTGACCGGAAACCAGCATCCTGGGACCGGTTTCGTGTTCATAACCCTCATCAGCCAGGCTATCTTGAATCCAGTGGCAAAGTGAGCAAGGGACCCACGTGTCAGACTGATTTGCATATGGCCATGTCTGAACTGGGGGGTGGTGGAGTGAGCTAAAGAATGGTGATGGATTAAACCCAGATCAGTTGACTGGGGGTAAGTGTTTGATTTGCTTAAACGCCCCGTCCATCAACCCCTTTGGTATCGCTTTGTTTGCCTTAAGTTGGCCAGGTATGCCCATCCGCGGGTCCCTTGCTCACTTTGCCACTGGATTCAAGATAGCCTGGCTGATGAGGGTTATGAACCCGAAACCGGTCCCAGGATGCTTGTTTCTGGTCCAGGGAAGACATGGCTTAGTTGTTCGGGCTAGACTGTTCCCAGGAGGCACAGGGTCAGACTGATTTGCGTATGGCCATGTCTGAACTGGGGTGGTGGAGTGAGCTAAAGAATGGTGATGGATTAAACCAAGATCAGTTGACGGGGTGAGTGGTTTCATTTTCTGCAACGCTCCGTCCATCATCCCATTTGGTATCGCATCTACCTATTGCTCAGCGAAAGTGCACGAGTGTGCAAATTATGCTGAAAAAATGTGCACATGCATGGGGTGAAATATTTACAATGTGGGTGTAGCTATGTGTCTGAGGCATTCCGAGGTGCCTCTATTAGCGAGTGTGTGCACACTTGTGTGAACAATGTTGAAATAATGGTCATGTCTGTGTGTGATCTAAGTGTGTTTGTGTGTGTGTGTGCATGCGTTTGTGTACGTATCTGTTTGTCTGGGGGATTATGTGTGTGTGCAGGGGTTTGTGCACATGTTTTTATGTCTTTTCAAGATCATATTTGTGTGTGAGAAATGCGTGTATCCTTGATTGTGGGGAGTGAATTCTCACAGCACTGCACAGTGCTTTTAATGGAGAAACTGCATATTTGTAAGAATCAACGATAGGGGTTAAGTTAAAGGTCCTGCCCTTTCAGCCTCCTCCTGGCCCGGGGCATTGTACTTGCACACGGTGCCCGGTGCTGGAGGCATGATTGCTCAGGGCAGGCCTCCAACTCGGTTGACTTCACATACCAAGCAAGTCTGTTTATTAGCAAGTTGGTCTGGCTACTTACGGTTACTGGTGGGCAGCACTGCCTTTATTAATACTTGCTGCTGCCTGCCCTTGACGTTGAGATGAACAGCTGGTGACTCATCGGGTGCATGTGTGCCAGGGTGTGGCAATTTGAAAAAATGTACGCACGTTGCCGCACAGTCTCTACCTAGCCAAAACCAAACCATCCTGATCAGTGTCCCTCCCACCAGCAACACTGATTTAAGGGCCTAAGCTGGCAAATTTGCATCATGCATATGGTTAAAGTCTTGCTATTATTGGCTCTCACAGCCACAACACTCTTCACCGGGGAACTCAGGAGAGGAACAACACTTTTGTGGTGAACCAGTGAGGTAAATATATTTAATTTACACGTCATATGGCATTGTGGCAGTAGCTTAGTGTAGACCTGGCTATGATGAATAAGTGCAGGCACTAAGCACCGGAAAGCACGGGCAAAAATTTAACACTGTTTGCCCTATTTGTTTTTTAAGCTTAATTTATATTTTCCACAAAACAAACATTACATTGTCGGTTCATGTACATACATGGTGACTAATACAGTATGCAACTTTTGCTGTCCTGGTCCTTAGAAGGAGCCAACATCAAGCGCCATATCCAATGATCATAGCCCATTAACAAATCTCCTCTCTTCCTTCCATTGGGACTTCTGCCTGTGGGACCTGATCTGTCTGTGAGCTTGTCAATGTTTGTGGTAGTAAGTGGGATTTATATGGTTGCCATATGTCTAGTGGTCTTGACCTAGGGGGTTGCAATTGGGCATATTGGTCACTATTGGTATTACAGTAGGACATGCTAAACAGCCATCCTTTCAATATTGGTGAGTGTTTGCTCCCCCAGTGCAGTGCTAGTCCTCACTTTGCTAACAACAACGCTAGTGTGCAGAAGCATCGGGTAGGCTTGGGGAGGTCTTCAACTTATCCAAGCAGTGCCATTAGGGGAGTGGGTGGATACGTATGTCTACCATGCGTGATAATTCGTCAAACACCTGTGTCCAGCATTGGGCCACTCCACCACAGGTGCACGTCATGTGTGCAAAGTCGTCTATCGGGGTGTTGCATCAAGGGCAATTGTGGAGGTGTGCAGGGTCCATGCGTTGTACTCTGGCTGGCGTAACATAAGCCCACCATAAACATTTTAAATGTAATATTTTATGTTAATGGTTTAAGGAGACCAAGCGTGCTTGTTAGCAGCACAAGTGCCAATCAATAGGTGTCCGTATTGGGTTGCCCCAGATCCTGTTCCATGCCTGTCGCATCTTGTCATCCCTGGCTGGGAGTAGTGCAAATGCACCCTTGTACATTCTGGACATTAAGGCCCCCATTAGGATGACGGGCGGACCTTGCCTGCCCGCCATCCCTGTGCAAAACGGGACTGCCCGCCATAGGAGCGGAAGTCCCGCCTTGGCAATTAGGATGCTCCCGCCACAGTGACGGGCTCATTGCTGTATTTTTACCATTGCGGCGGGCGGTGATGAAAGCGCCGCCCACCGCAATGGTAAAAATGCAAGTTGTGCATTTCAAAGCACAACATGACAGGCACCGCGCGGTGCCTACCATGTTGTACTTTGAAATGTGAGGAGGTACCATAGGTACCCTCCCACCCCCCGGAGTCCCTGGGGACCCGCAACTGGCCCCCTCAGGGATTCTCCGCATGCCTTTCCGTGGCGGCATTGCCACCATGGAAAGGCATTCAAATTTGACCATCATAATATGGCTGGCGCCTTGCGACCAGGGCGGAAAAGCAGTGGACGGTAAGACCGTCCGCCGCGGTCCCCCCTTGCCATATTAGGATGGCAGGGGGGACCGCGGCGGACGGTCTTACCGTCCACTGCTTTTCCGCCCCGGTCGCAAGGCGACCGGGGCAGATAAGGTATAATATGGTGGCGGTGTCTATCAGACACCACCAGCATGCAGAAAATCCCTGCAGGGGCCCGTTGCGGGCCCCCAGGGACTCCGGGTGGGGTGGGGGGTGCACATGGGGGTACCTATGGTACCCCTCTGCATTTCAAAGTACAACAAGTAGGCACAACGCGGTGCCTGTCATGTTGTGCTTTGAAATGCTCAACGTGCATTTTTACCATTGTGGCGGGCGGCGCTTTCAGCACCGCCCGCCACAATGGTAAAAATACAGGATGCGCCCGCCACGCCTAATTGCCAAGGCGGGACCGCCGTTCCTATGGTGGGCGGTCCCGTTTTGCACAGGGATGGCAGGCGGGCAAAGTCCGCCCGCCATCCTAATGGGGGCCAAAGTGTTGTCCTCCTGTACATGTAATAAGTAAGGTCATTGCTGGGAAGTCAGGCGGTTCTATGGGATAACTGGGGATCAGTGACGTAAGAGCCCTCTGCAACCTGGTTTTTGAAAGAGGCTTCTCTAAATCGAGCGTCCTCGACCCAGGAGTAAATATGGCCATCCGGGAATACATCTCCAAATGTAACCAAATTGTGCTTAGAAAATGTGCACTGCACCACTCTCTCCTGAGTAATAGGCACCCAAAGGTTCCCTGGTAACAGAAGGGACGAAGAATAAAGAAGCTGAGCACCGGATGTCTGAGTCAGCTGCTTCCAGGCCCAGCTAGTTGTAGATAACATCTGAAGGTCTTGCGGGTCTCGGCTAGGCCCACCGGCAGCAGAGCCAACAGGGGAGTGGGATGAGAAAGGTCGGCTTCCGGGCGAAGGTAAGGTACCCGGGAATCGGCATGGACCCAGTGCGTTGAACAGCTGTATTGGGCAACCAACGGAGTAGCCCCGGAAATTGGGGATTCCAAAACCCCTCTCTCGTAAGGTTGTGTCAGGACATCCCAGCAAACCCTGGGTTGTCTGCCCCCATTCCAACCGTATTAGCTTAGAGCGTAGTGTGGTAAAAAGGTATCGGTATGTTCTGGAAGAGACATAAGAACAGCGGAAGAACAACCATTTTAATCAGGGCAATTCTCCCAGCCATAGTGTTAGACCTGGCATCTTTGGCGTGGTTTCCCCTGTCTTTTTGGCCTCCACCTCCTGTATTTTTGATGCTGTTCTGGATTTCGTTTTTGCTGGTTTAGATGCTTTGGACACTCTGCCACTGCTGATCCGTGCCAGAGTGTAAGTGCTCCCTGTGTAAATTGTTACATTGTTGGACATACATGATTGGCATATTTGTATCACCAAGAAGTCCCTAGTAAAGTGCACTGGGTGTGCCAGGGCTTGCAATGACAAATACTACTAGTGGGCCTGCAGCACTGATTGTGCCACCCACATGAGTAGCCCGAAAATGGTGTCTCAGGCATGCCACCTCAGTGCCTGTGTGCAGTGTGTGAACTGCCATGTCCTCATGGTCAGTATCCCCACTGACCAGGCCTAACCCTTCCCTTTGTTGCACATTGGTCACCCCTATGGAAGGCCCAAGGTACCCCCCTGGGCAGGGTGCAGTGAATGTGAAAGGTAGAGCATGTACTGGTGCAGGTGACATGCTCTGATAGTGAATTACAGCCATTTTCGTTTTTCACTGTTGTAAGGCTATCTTGCTCCATAGGTTAACATGGGGGATGCTGGCTACAGTGGCTACCAGCATATCTTCCCATAGGAACAAGATAGCACATAAGAGTCTAGTATCCCTGAACTCAGAATTTAATAACACATCTTTTAGGAAAGGTTGTTTTTGAATCCTGTGTTTGAGAACAGCACTTTTAGAAAGTTGCTGTTCTTTTGTCTGACCTTCCTGTGTGCCTTGGCCTGTTTGTGTATTGACTGTCTGGTTTGAGAGTGACAGGGGCTGGGGATTCCCGAGGAGGCTGGATGACTGCATTTGCAACTTGAGTGGTGGGAGGAGATAGCACCTGGGCCTGAATAGGGCTGTGCCTGCCTTCCACAATGCTGGCTCTACCTCCTGCTGGGCGGCTGATGACCCTGCCCCTCACTCTGAAAGGAAAGGAGAAGCAAGGAAAACAAAAGTGCTCAAGAAACACCCAGAACTGGTTGAGACCGGGCTCAGGGCCCACTTGCACAAAGAGAACAAATACTTTTAGGGGTATAAGTACAGGACACTTAACAACAGAACATTAGATCACCCTGGAATCAAGAAGGAACCTCTGCCAAGGAGAAAGCTGAAACTGAAGAACGAATATTGTCCAGCTGTTGCTATGCTGGATTGCCCTGCTGTTGCTTTGCTGCCAAGGAGAGGGGAAGGACTCTGTGTTGTGCTGTGTCCCCTTGCTTGAAGGAATCTCCAAGGGCCTGAGAAGAGCTGGCTCCCTGTTTTGAAGTCCCAGGAACAAAAGGACTTCACCCTCAGCTTCCCCTGAGCTCTATTGAGAGAGTTCTGTCCTTCCTGGAGTGCGGAGCCAATGTGTGGTGCCTCTGAAAGTTGTACCTGTGTTGGGAAGCTGGAAATCACGCTTTAAAGACTTTGCTACAGAAAAGTTATCGCATCACTCGATGCAGAGCGCATCCCCGACAGTGCAAGGAAATTCCCGCCGCTATGAAGGCCGAGATCGTCGCAGCGCCTGTTGCCGCTGCCAGAGCCATCGCATCCTTCGTTTGCCGGACGCACCAGACCAGTGCAGGAAGACTACCATCGCTGCGAGTGTCATCGCAGAGCCTGTCATCGCTGGGTGAGATCGCCGCACCACTTGCTTGCGGACCGCATCACATCACTGTGAGCATCGTTGCAGAACCATCGCATCGAGGAGCTGCGAGAGAGAGATCGCCGCTGGATCGCGCATCGTCGCCCCGGAGATCATCACAGCCCCTACGAGATCGTCGCATCGTGCCTTTGCGAGAACAAACTTCCTACGGAACCTATGCACCGGAATCCATACAAGTGGCCTTCCTCCCCATACAGACCGGATTCGTCGCAACATGCCCGCTGCTGCAGCGGGGCTGTCTCATCGCCTCCCCAAGGTCTCAGGAGCAACGCGTTGCTTGTTTTCCACCGCACCAGCTTCTGCTTTTGGAACTTTGTCGCAACTAAAGGTACTGTGAGCTAAACGTGACGCAACTGTGAACTTTTCACGCAACTGTGGATTATTTTATCGCAACCTAAACAACTTTATCGCAACCATATTCATGAACTGTGTATGTTGGATTTTTGTTGTTTTGGTCTTGTGTAGTTTAGATTAAATACCTTTATTTTTCTCAAACTGTTGTGGAGTCAGTTTTTTGGTGATTTCACTGTATTACTGTGAGTGTTGGTACAAATACTTTACACATTGCCTTTTGATTAGCCTTGACTGCTCGTGAGCAGGGGTTATCTCAGAGGGTTTCCTCCTTACTCTGACTAGAAGCAAGGGTACCTATTTGGACAGTGGTACCTACCTCAGCCAACTAGAGACCCCCAGTTCTAACACATAGTTAGTGGTAATTTCAACCATTGCTCTATCTTGCCTACTAATTTCTCCATAGCGGGCCATAATTAAGCTGGATAATTTGCGTCTGGTCTCTGTGGATATGCATACCCAAATATTTGATTGAGTCATCACACCACCTTAAGTGGTACTCCGTGAGCCAGTCATTGTTGGTGGCAGACAGGGGAAAAATCTCTGTTTTGTTCCAATTATTGTGCAACCCTGACAGGGCGCTATAGCCGGTGACCTCTCGAAGAATCGGATCTAGATTTTCATCCGGGCGCCTGACATATATGATGATGTCGTCGGCATATAATGTGATCAGTAAATGGCCAGTTTTGAATTGTAGCCCCCTATGGGAGTGATTATCTTGTCGGTGGCGTACGAGTGGGTCTATTGCTCTTATAAATAGTAGCTGGAAAGGGGACACCCCTGATGGGTCCCTCTTGATGGGGTAAAGGAGGCTGTTAGCGACCACTTCAGCCTCACACACGCAGACCAGCGTGTGTAAAGCAGGGATATCACCAATGTGAACCGGGGAGCATCCCTAATCGGATAAGAGGGGCATGAAGGAAAGGTGTAGTGATCTCATGTCCATGGGATCGGTATCCGTCCTACCCTTATAAAATCCGCAGTTTGCCTTACCGTCATGGTGCAATGAAAAGCGTCAGAAAACTACAACTACCAGCATGCTAAGGGGCAGGACACGTGGAGGCTCTGGGCGGATCTCACAAAAGCACCTCCTCCACAATGGGAAGGTGCTTGTCAATCAACCAGTTGCTGTTTGGAATGGCGGAAGGTGTTCCCCGCCGGATTTCAGCTAGAGGATTGTAGCCGTGGACGTTTTCCTAGACCCTCCTAGATTCGAGATTCAGCATTTTCCAGATACATTTGGAGTTGCCCCTTGGTATCTTAAAGGTACTCTTGCGGAAGGATCGCGGGCTCGCCTCTTCCGCATATCGTCAGTGTTCGTGTTGTTCACCCAAGAATGTTTTGGTATTGGTGGACTAAATGACAAAATGGCCGGGGATAAAGTTTGTGGACAGCGGGAAAGCTGATGTGGTGATCAAGTTTTTCAAGGAGGTGTTTCTCAGGGAGGGATTTCCGGAAGAGGTGGTGACGGATAACAAGACATAATTGGTATCAAGGGAGATGGAAAGTGTTCTGATGGAGAATGGCATCAGACATGTCGGCATGTCTATTTACCACCCAGGTAGCAATTGTTTAGTGGAGCGCTTGAACCTTGTGATTAAGGATCAGTTGCAACTGGCCCTTGTGAATGGTTTGCATTGGAGGAAAGCAGTGCAGGACATGTTGTGGGAGTTGAGGACTACTCCTCACGTCAGCACAGGAGTTTCTCCTTTTACGCTTTTGAGAGGTAGAGTTGCTGGATCCAAATTGAACAAAGATTGGATGTCCAGAAAGTCAGTCGATATGGGCACGTTGGAAGGTGTGGTGAACGTAAGAGCTGCAGTACAAAAGAAGTATGGCACCAGAGATGAGTGTTACAGGGCGTCGCATGTGTGTGTTGGTGTCTGGGTGAGAGTCAAAAAACCTGGCTTCATTTGTAAAGGATTTCCACAATTTTATGCACTTGTGTTTGGGTGAGTGAGATGAAGGATTGTGTGCTTGTTCTCGAGAATGGTAAGAGTGTGGTTTCTGTAGTGCCTGAATCCAAGACTGCATATCTTTATCATAAATTGGGTGTACAAACAGATTCCAGTCCTGCCCATCACATGTGCGTTCCTTCCAATGATAAAGTGCGCATAGACTCAGGCCCTGTACACCAGGACAGAGCGTCATCCAGGTTTAGGACTGCTCCTGTCAGGTTCAAGAATTATTGCAGGTTTTAACTCTTGTTCGCCCTGCATTGTTATTATCTTTTATGTTTAATATTGTTGTTATTCGTATATTTGTGGTAAGTTTCATTTCCCTTGTTTTTGTGAAGGAATTGGGGGTGTGTTGGGTTATATGGTATGGAGTGTGGAATGCAGAGTTGGTGGAGTTCCCTGCGTGGAACTGGGGAGCAAGGTTGAAAGACAGTTGCTGCTGAATGTTAATGTTAATGTTAATGTTACCGGATTTCTAAAGCGCATAGCTGCCCGTGAGCGTCCCAGCGCTGAACAAGTACAGAATGCAGATTGTGACAGACGAATAAAAGAGAAGCACTTACATACACCCGGATTCTGCTTCTTTTCACTCTCTCTGTAGAATAAGTGAGTACAAGTTACTGAGCAAATCGTTCTGTACTGTACAGCTTACACAATCCCTGAGGGGTCAGGGTTGTCAAGTTGTTACCAGAAACCATTCGCACCCTGGTAAGGTTAGGGAGTTTTACTGTGGCACTGTGAGCTAGCTGGTCTCTAGTCAACCATATCCTGCGGTGGTGCCCGGAATCAGTCTAGACACATCACCCAAAGTTTATGCTGTCCAACAAATGCCCAGATTCTATAGAATAGTAGGAACTACACAACACTGGGTGCTGCTTTTTCTTTGCAGTCACAGCTGCAGCCCCAATAACCTCTCACAAGGTGTAATGTGTGGTGTCTCCAGGCCAAGAATTATAAGGTCTGGAGTCTGGGGACCTGGTAATTCCTGATACTGAAAACTTGTAGATGCCCCAAACGATATCCTCTCTGGGGATGCTACTCCTGGCAACTCGTAAATATTGCCTCAGAGATTACCATATGGTGCAGACCATACTAGTCGAGACCAACTTACCATATTTAATTCATCAGCTTGGCTCCAAATGCCCCACAACACCTCAATTTACAAACAAATATGTGTGATGCAAAGTCCTCAACAAAGTACATGCAAGTGGAACAAGAAAACGTAATGTAGGGGATGATCCAAAAGTGGTGGAACAAACTTAGTTGGCTGGAATTGACTGCCCTTCTGGGGGTAGTGGCGGGGTTCATTGACATAGGTACTGTATTTATTATCTATCACAAAAAGGATATTTTGAAAGGCAAAAGAATGCTGCTGAGAGACAAGTATTGGTTCTCTAGTAGATTTAAAATTGGCGCCTATTCAGGAAAATGGCTGGACGACCATGGATATTGGTGGCAGTGAGGAATTTTCGTAGGTCTACATGAATGAAGACTGTGCCAGAGGTACGTACAAATCAACATTTTCCGATAGTTCTGTCTACGTAACTGTGGAGTTTTGCCTAATGTCTCTTGAAGATTAGTGAGAATGACACTTGTCAAATATTCTTTTTGAACTTACTCTGTGCAGCACTCTTTATTCTGAAAAGGATGGGGGCAGTTTTGTGTATCTCTATCCCGACAGACAGCAAATAAGGAGGCCTTGCTGATCTTAAAGAGTATCTTACAGACAGCAATAAAAAGCTGTCTACCACTGACACTGAGCAGCCAAATGAATCCTAAGAGAAGATGTTGCTTCTGCACAGCAGCAGCCAGTGGTCATCTGTCGAAATCCTTCCTCCAATGTAGTGTAGTTCCTATATTCCCAATAGGCTCTGCGCATTGGAATAACATAAACAGCAGTGTAGACGTAGGAATGAGGTCATCTAGGTCTCTACTGACTATGTTAGACTTAATTTGTTTTTGCCAGCTAGCTCAGAGGTCACTAGAAACTTTCTCGAATGTTCAGAAAAGGGTTAACCGTCCTGATTTACACAAGAAGGGATTAGTTTCTGACAACCGCACAAACATTACTACTTTGCTCCCTTAGAATAAAGAGTGTATCTCTAGAGTTGTATGAAAATAATAGACAGCTGTTTCACTCAGTCAATCGTGCATGCTTAATTTCACCAGAGTGCAGAGAAATAGAGAGACGGGCTTTTTCAATAAAAGGTGTTATTTTATTGAGCAGTCTTCTTTCTAATGCAAGAGAAATGAATTGCCACAATTGCAATACTTATTATAAAGTAAAGTGCGTACAGTAAAAGTAGTTTTATGAAATAATACTGTAAAAGAATTGATATGGTTTCTTAGCCATATGATACTTTAAAATGGATAAAATATATACATACGTAAAAACAGTGACTAACGAACTCAACTGGTGCTTCTAAGATACGCCTACCCCGGTGTACCTGACCTAAGCCTAATACGTGGGAAGGAGTAAGTAAGTTGCAGTTTTAAGTTTAGTTAGGTTTTTGCCAAGAATCAGAATCAAGAATTCTCTCTAAGGTTTTAATCAGCTCTGTACCTTGGTTATAGAATTAAGGAGGTCTTGCATCTCGCTTCTCAGGACTCGATCTCCCAGCAACCCGCGAGGGTGACTTGGGAACACCGGAGCTGGATTTTCTCAGCTGGAGGAAAAGACAGCGTCTCTCTCAGTGCGTCGAAGGGAGGGGCGTTTTCCTTTGGCTCTAGCAACAGCTGGGCTCCCGGGCAAGTAGAACCTCGCTCTGCTCCCCACCACTGTGTGTTTGCTAAAGGCAACGTTGGTATATTTATACCTGAAAGGTGCCGGGTTTGACGTAAGGTTGGACATAAGACGTCACTAAGAACTAACAGTTCTTTCTGGACTCCAGGAGTTCTTGTGCAAATCAAAACAAAAGCAGGGAGCATTCCCGGGCTGCTGGAGGCTTGGTTTGTTTAAAGAACGCGTTGTGCTTTCTAGGAGTCTATGGGAGTAGCCTTGCCGTGTTTTGGACTGCATGGGCTATTACTAAATATGTATATGATTCCTATGCCTTTATGAGGATATTATTTGTTATAACCACATAAGGGCATGAATCGGGAATATCGAATTAGGGTCCTAGATAGAAATACAACACCAACCTCCACTGCTCTTACCTGCACGGGCCGCTGATGGATCTATTGCATCAATATCCTGTATCTAGTACTGACAAATGCAGTGTACAGTTGTATAAATGAAATAGAATAGACCAAGCTAAACTATTGTTTGTATCCCCCTTGTATATAATTATTGTCAGTTGTTTGGTCACTTTTGCGCCGTCAGCACTGAGCACTATAAGTCACTACCTGCACTGTTTGTTCACTTTTTGTACAGCCTATCTTGCAATTTATATAGAGTATTTATGCATGACTACAATTTATAAAATAGTACATAAATACATAGATGGTGTTGGATTCTGATCTTTGCTCTAAATACTACATAAATAATGAGAAAGTAAAAGAAATATTGTGCACCCGAATGAACCAATTGTTGAGAATATTGATTAACTGCCCAGGTTCATAGGGATACTGGGTTGACCCCATTCAAGACTTAACGCACTGGCAGTTGTAGCACAATTGCATGCTACAAAAGTTGTCATTTTGTGCAAAACCCAGCCTGATACCGTGCTGTATATCACTAGATGGTTTGATGGACACAGTGCTACAGTGACACTCAGAATGAGGCTGTTTGACTCAGCGGCCAATCAGGGATCAGAGTTTTACTCTCAAATTGCATGTTTTAAAAAGAGAAAAATCACAGTCAAACATTCTTACATTCCCCTTGAGTTTGGATGAAAGTCTTTGATGTCTGTTCATTTGTACCATCCCCATCATGTTTCACTTTCGCATGAGTGTCTCCTACATTTTTTTATCCTTGAGATTACTATGTGGGATACTTAATTCTGAGCAACTCCTCAACCTCCATATCTAGGACTTCTAAGGGACACCCTTGTGTGTGTACTTAGTTGAGGGATCTTTCATATGAGTCCCCCCCATGTATTGTCATGAGATAAGTCTCTTCTACACTCATCACATAATTATTACTTACTGTCAGCAATAAAGATTTTATGGTTTAGGAACTGCACCCAGGGGGGATGCCAACTCACTATCACTTCTACATTTATCCCACTGGCTAGGGGAAACTGAGGACTCTTTCGTAATGGTGAACATAGGAATATGTGCAGTAGGAGGATAATTCATGAAAACTGTTGTTAAGGTCACCGTAGCTGATCATACACATCATAACATTTGTGCAATTGGTGTTTGTAAGAAGGAGGATGGCTTTGCACCACAAAGCAGGACAAGGACAGCTCATATACCACTTCATATGCATGTCATTCCTTAGTGATGGTTGCTTCAATTTTCAAATGACAAAGGAAGCCCCAACTTTCATTTCTTAGGTAAGCCATAGCCCTATCCAGCTTGAGAGGAGTTTCTGTGACATGATACAGACTTGCATAGAACCTGCCACAGTGATTCTGGAAGTCACAAAGGTTCAACTGAGATGTAAAAATGTTTTGCTCTCACTGTGAGCCCCTTGTGTCCTGTGGGTTCACACACATCAGTTTAGTGTTAAATGTCTTCATTTATAAATGCAGCTCTCACTTGTGCCTGGTCATTTGTAGTGAGGACTGGAATATTCTTTGTGGCCTAACATTTAGATATTGCTATCTTCAGTAATTCATTGCAGGGCCATCTTGGAAACGTGGAGCTGGTGTTGATGAGATTACGTTGGGCAGATGATCATCAGACAGTGAATGTGCAAAGTTGATTCGCTGTAGTCTAGTTTTAACATCTAGTAGGGAGCGATTCCCTGTTGAAGTCCAAAGGTCACACCTTGTTGGAATGACAGACGTCACCTACACACAGGTGCAATTCTTTCTAGGTCTCACTGGATATAACTGGAACCTTGTAGCCAACTATGGAATAATAGGTGGCCCGTAATAGCCTTGACGTCCAAGAAGCAGCCCCGGAATGTGATCTTGGCAATGGAATCTTTAGAACAGGGTCTTCAAACTGTGGGGCGCGACCCCTAGGGGACCGTGAAGCGATGCAAAGGGGGTCGCGCCTTCACAGTTATACTTCTGCCCAGGCCCAAGGGCTTCAGCCCCTCACCTCCATCATCGTGTGTCTCAGCCGGGCGGCTGAACTGCAGTGAAACTCGAGCTGCTGGGGGCTCGGCTGGGCAGTGTCTGGAGTCATCTCCAGCCGCCTGAGTTTTTCACAGGTCTTTAAAGACCATTTGCGTATTTACATGCCTTTGTAAACTGGTTACAGAGGCTTAGTTTTTTTTGCCTGGTTGCAGTACTCCCTGGGCCCCCACTCTGCCTGTTCCTTACATTTGTATTTTACAATTACTGTTGTACTGTGAGAATGCATTTAATGAAAAGGAATTTAAAGTAGGGTCACCAAAAGAAAAATGTCTGCCTTTTTTGTTTAAAGAGCCTGGAAAGACCTCCTCTTGACACTTAATAGACTTTTAAATACAAAAGTATGTATGCATTCCTTATGTGACTTTTCTGTCTTTTTTCTCTTTCTCAGTCATGGATCATTGAGGCAGCCCTAGAGCACAATTAAAAGTACTTTCTATTTATATTTGCTGTTCAAGTATGCACAGATAAGTGCTGAAAATACAGCTTTAGGTGACTGCTTAATTTTGTACCAACTGGGCCATCAAAATAATCTGCTGGCATTCCTAACCATAGGACTGCAAGTTTGTTGCAGGATCAGCACATTATTTATTTCCTCCACCCTTGATTCATGCCGCAATAGTTTAACTTAGATCTTAAACCCTATGCCGCCGTCAATAACATGATGAGTTACTTCAAGTGTCTGGGAATGCACCCTGCATTTAGACAACCCGCTCCTCATTATCGCCCTTCACTTTCACGCTCACCCTGCACTCACACTGATCACCCTGCACTCACACTGATCACCATGCACTCACACCATTCACCCACTCATCCTACACTCACAGTGATCACTCTGCACTCACAGTGCACTTGCGCTGTTCACCCTATACCTCACCCTGCAGTCACACGAGTACATTACTCATCCTGCACTCCTGTGACACTTCACTCACCTGTCCCCCTCACTGCTCAATATGCAACTCACTCAAACAAGCCCATCAGTAATCATACATTCATTCGTCCCATTCTGAACTTGCATGCGCACCTAAATTCATACGCCACATCACTCACCCTGCAGTCACTTCTCTTACCCTAATCTCACACTATTGCATCGCTCACCGTGCACTCACATGGGCACTCTTGTCACCCACACAGTGTGCAGAGGGTTAATGTGCATGCTACAAATAACGTGTACCATGCAGATCACAGAACTGAGTATGAGTAAACTATGAGTAGCGCTATAAAAAAATGAAATGTTTGTCAGAAAGGTGATATAGAGAGATGAGGTGCATTGTTGGTGAGTGGCAGTGAAGTAATTCATGGAGAAGGAGGAAACGGGGGTGGGGCACCAAAAAAGACTGTTGCACCGTGTGCGACCAGTGTTAGAACCAGCCCTGACTGGGAGTGTTAGTCCCCTCCGAATTTCTGATCTAATGACTCCCCTGCTTCTGGCTATTATTATTATTTACATTTGTAGTGCGCTACTGTTACCAAAAGATGTCCTGGGGCTAATAACCATCTGCTGCCTGTAGGCAAATGAGAAACACAGAAGGAGAAGGAGAACCAGCCAAATAGGGTCACCTACAGAGCATGGAGAAAGGTTTTTATATCTTCCTAAAGGATAATAGATTCTTGGTGGAGCGAAGCAAAGAAGGGTGCAAGTTCCATAACTGCGTGGCTTGCACCAAAACATCGAGACAATGCCTTCTTGAAATAGGGAACAATAAGCAAAGTGGCACAGACCGAGAGGAGCATACGGGTCCGGCCTGTATGCTTGGTGAGGAGAGATGAGGATGAGAGAGAACAGCAAGGGAGTGAGAGAATTTGATTGAAGAGGTCAGGGATGAGGAGAAATGTGAATTGCCGAAGAGAAGTGTGGACACGCAAGAAGTGAGTGTGATCCAAAGATGAGGGCTTCTGTTAGAACAAAGGGGAGATGTGAAAGTTGAATGGGAGGACTGGAGAGGTGTAAGATACAAATAGACAAAAATGTGAATGGAGAGACGAGGTGAATGAGAAGTGCTGAGGGGCACAGGTGGTGACGGGCCAGAGAGGCCATGAGATAAATGCGAGAGACTGTTAGAGATGAGTGCAGTGAAAATAGAGAATGGCAAGAGGTGATTAAAGGTGAAGTGAGAGGTTGAATGGGGAGAGTTCAGAAGGTGTAAAAAGGGGTGAAAGAAAATGGCCAGCAAAGTGAGAGAGGGATCCGGGGTTAGGAGAAGGGAGAGGGGTGGAAGAGAGGGGGTGAGAAGAAAGCTGCATGGGCAAACTGCTTAACTCTGCACAAAAACGCTAGGTTTTTAAGGGACCCCTGCTTCTCCAGGGCCATGTGCGTTCTAATATGGCAGCACCTATTCCTGCGGAGTGGAAGGCCCTTCTCAAAGGTTGACTAAAAATCTTTCTGATGTTAATTGCTGTATTTTGGTTATAACAGGTACTGATGGGGTGAAATCTTTCCTCAGTGTTACTGTGTGTAAAAAAAAATCACACTAAAGAAGCAATGCTATCCCAAAATACGCAGCATCACATAACATTACTTACATTTTCTTTCCACACAATTTAGTCAAGTCTGTCGCGTAATTTGGTCCTCACCTGCCTCATAATTCTAATAGCCCTGCCTACAGGTTTGAAGTTTTTGTCAGGAGGTGGTCCTTACACCTCAAAATGTTGACAGGGGGGTCTCAGCATCCAAATATTTGAAGACCTATGCTTTAGAAGGTCTTGAAAGGCTGGTAGGCTGCACTGCGCAAAGGACCAAACATGAATGTCCGTATCTACTGTCAACGCCTAATTGTGAAGATGGTAACTAAAGTTGAGGCAGGGAACTCCCATATAAACAAGAAGAACAGGAAGTATTTGGATGAATTTATCAGTCGCGGACTCCTCCCTAGCAACCAGAATGAGTTACTATTTAGAGGAAATACCTTAATATGGTGTGGACCCTTCTGAGATTCAGGCATGACTTTTTTTAGTTGCAACCTTGTTGGCCAGACGTAGATGATTGAATGGGTGGGTCCCCTGCGTGGTTTTAAAATATGCACCCATATCCTGAGTTACACCTATGGGGATCACTGATAGATTTGTGATCTTTTTCAGCTTCAGCGCACACAACCATCATGCATGTATGGTGAGTACCCATTTTTATTTAGTGATATTGGAACTTGAAAGAAAGTCTCTTGTGGTGGAGGGGCGCACAAGGTGTGCCCTTAGTAAGTGTGAGCACCACCAGCTCACTGGATCACTTAAATCTGGCAGCGGTGGTAGTGTTTAATGGTTAGCAGCAGTGGGGTAGTTGATCAGGTTCTTTCACTTGCACCAGCTGATCTGCGAAGAGCATACTGGCCTCTCCATAGCAAAATGCCTTACCTAATGTAACTTGGATTCAGCTTGTACGCCTCATGTGTATAGGTCCTCTGTGAGTGTGGGCTCAGCGGAATACATCTTGCACAGTCATTAGAGACATACTGTACAACATGGAGCTGGAGGTAGACTGCAAGACAAGCACAGTGTACTGCTTGCATTCCTGTAGCTTTTGTGGAATGAAGGCACTTAGGGCTTCATTTCTGAAAAGTGACGCATCACTGCGAGAAAACAGCGATGCGTCACTTTTCATTGCACCCTCCTTGCGACATGCTGGATGCATCATATTTACAATATGACGCATCATGTCGCAAAGAGTTACAGATACATCAGTATTTCTGACCTGTCTCTAGGTACAAAAATGACGCATTTCTGGAGTGTGTCACAAAAGTGACGCAACTTCAGCAACTGGTCATTTAACAGGGGCAAGTCCCATTTCAATGTGCCTTCATCAGACTTTATGATATTGATGCATTTGCGTCCTAGAAGTGGCGCAGTGAAATGTCATAGATTTCTCTGCATCACTTCTACAAGGCTTACTTGCGTCGGAACGTCCCCCCACCCCGCATACACTATACCTGGCGCTGGTATAATGTGGCACAGACGTTTACAAAGGGATGCATCTACCCAGATGTGTAACTTTGTAAATGTGAGGCAACATGGCACATTTTTTACACCACTGCTGCATCACAAAAAGTGACGCACCGGAGGTGCAACAGTGATGCAAGGGCTCATTAATAAGCCCCTCGGTTTTTCAGAAATGCAGGGATAGGCCCTGGAAATTCCTTGCCATTTGTCTTTCCTTCACGGCACCCCAATTTGGCAAGAATAGAAAGTGTGAGATGCCAGAGGCAGCATTCTCTTTAGAAATGCAAGTGCAGCCTTGTATCAATGTTTCCCCTTTTGCTTTCTCTGAGATGCGACTCCAAATATTGATAGGTGTTTTGGCTGTCTGGAAGTAGCTGTGCCCCAGAGTTACCCCTTTGTGCCTGCCATCTCCCTTCGGATGTGGAGTGAGGAGGCAACTGGATTCTGGAGAATCCAAGGTTGTTCCTTGGATCGGGAGTCACCTTAGTGGCTGAGAAAGGGCAATTAAAGGGGAATGAATACGGTTACCAGTGGAGCCTACAAATTGTTGTCTTGAGGAAGAGCAGAGCTGTCGGACACTCGAGTGAGCCTTTCACTGCTGTCCAGAAGAGTGCCTCATGGGTTGCACCCACTGGGCAGTGAGGTAATCCTTAGCGCACTCCCTGTTGTGGGATTCATCTGTGGAGAAACTGTTTTTCAGGATTATATCCACAGGAAAACAAAGAGTCTAGAAAGTACACAGCAGGATACAACAGGGCTTTGGATGTCATCAAGTCCATAACACTGAATTAAGTTTTTGGTGCGCTGGAGTTTGGCAGCAGAAGCCCACAAACAAACAAAGGCTGATCCAAGCACTTCCCGGTTGGGGCAGGAAAAAGGAAAAGGAAAAGTTCTAAAACCTTGTAAGAGAAAAAACAGCAGTGAGTAGACAACTTCTGTTTATTATATGGCTCCCTCTCACTTGCAGTATATTACCAGCTTAGTGTCCTCCACCTTTTTATTTAGTTTCCTACTCAGTGTTTGGGGTCTGGTCCATGTTGTTCTTCCCTTCTCAGTGACTGTGAAAATTGGGTCATGAGGTCATATTGAAGTTGTCCTGCTGTATTTGTTTTCTTAGGAGCCTTGGACCTGTACTGGTGCCTTCAGAGGCTCTCGCTGTCTCTGCAATTGTTCGTGTTTTTTTAAAGAACTTCATGAAATCTGGTATATGCATACATTTGCATTAGGAAGGAGACAAAACAAAAAACATTAGTATGAAGTAATTACACATAACTTCCAGAGGCACACAGCACTCTGCACAATGATGGCAGTGTCTTTCGTTTGTCTTCTTATCTTACCTCGACCCCCAGTTTTGCACATGGTGGACATTACAACGGTTTTCGGAATACATATGAAACTGGCAATATCCTTTATTGTTTATAGAGAGATTTTCATCAGAATCCAGGAATTCTGTCACTCCCATCTTTTATAGCCCTGACTCCTGTGTGAACTGAAAAGCACCTAGGGTGATCAATCCAAACAAAACCTTCCGCGTGTCTCGTCTGAGCTCCGAGGAATGGCGTGCTGAAACCTACCGAATCCCATGGCTGTTTTCAGAGACTGAACTGTGCCTAGTGCTTGTAAATATACCAGTGAACTCTGACCCCTCCTGTAATGTGTGCTTTGGGGATGTTGAAACCTCGGACCTATCCTGGCCCAGCATGATTGCAACTATCTATGTTCTACTAATTACTCCAGCAGGGGCGGCTCTAGGCTCATGGCGGCCATGGGCAGGGAGCGTAGGTAGGGGGCCCGGAAGGGGGGTCCGGGTGGGGTGGAGCGTGGAGGCCAGTGAAGAGGGTTGGAAGTGGAACAGAGCCGGAGGCCACCAAATCCCTGCCAGGGGCTGCCACGCAAATATGTATCCATCCTCAGGCGATTATTATATTAAGGATATATATTGGCGTGGCGACCCCTGGGGTTTGGCGGCCCTGTGCAGGTGCACAGCTTGCACATGCCTTAGGCCGCCCCTGACTCCAGGTCTAGGCTCTTTTGAGCAGCAGAGGCCAATGGCGGCTCCCAAGGGTTGCGTCTCACAACTGAAGCCACTTCACAAGGTGAAGGTAGCACATCTCCAACACAGGTAGGCCCGGTTGGAGCTCCTGGGCCCAGCCGAGCAGGGGAGGTCTTCAGGTGGTGCAGAGACAGAATAGCGAGTGAAACATATTGAATTGCACAAATATCGTGGCAAAAATGTTGTGGGTCAGGTATATATCGACAGACAAATAAATCCTCGTGGTCAAGAATATCGATTTTTGGTAAGTATTATTGATTTAAAAAATATCGAAGTGTTTGATATTGTTTGCAAAAATATAGATGTTAAAAATATAGATTTTTTTATTAATGTTATGTTTTTTAGTATATATTTTATATATGTGTGATGTTAGTTTTTTTGTATAGGAATTGTTAATATTTTTATTATATGTGTTAAAATTTTAGCAGTTATTAATTTTTTTTAATAGAATTGTGCATTTATAGTTCCGTAACAGGTTGTGAGTTTATAGGGGAATAGGGTGGGAAGTAATTTAATTATATAAAATATATCGATTATTTTTAGTAGTTATATAAAAAAAAAATGTAATTTGCGCTTTTAGTTCCGGAGCGGGTTGTGGGTTTATAGGGTAATATGGTGGATAGTAACTTAATTATATAAAATGTATTGAATATTTTTTATTTTATAATATTTGTTTAATTGTGATGTTACATTGTTAAATCTGTAAACTAATTCAATAATAATTATTTAATATTTAGTTGTTATTTAATTTAAATTAATTATTCAGTAATTAATGATGGTAATTGCATAATTAGTTTTAGGTGTGTGTTCTGGTGTTTATAGGTGGAAATGGTGGAAAGGGTGGGAAGTAATTTATTTTTATTGATGAATTATTAATTAGTTGCTAATTATTCTAAATTAATTAGTAATTAATTATGGCAATTGTGTCATTATTTTTAGTTGTGTGTTGTGGTGTTTATAGGTGGAAATGGTGGAAATGGTGGGAAGTAATTACTTTTTTATTGATGAATTATTAAATAGTTGTTAATTAATGTAAATTAATTAATTATGGTAATTTTAGGTGTGTGCTGTGGATATAATATTGTTAAAGAATGTGTACTAAATGAATGTTTATTATATATTTTTTTTAAATATTTTTTTATAGTTCAATAATAATGATGTTTATTATGGAAAGATATTTAAATAAAAATGTTGAAGTCTTTTTTTATTGGGGTGGTGTTAATGGGTAGGAAGAAAAATAAATACATTCATGTTTTAAAATATTTGTTTGTTTGTTATTATGTGCTCCTTTTAAATAAATATTGTTTATAAATGTATTTATCAATGTAGTTTATATATTTGTACCTTTTCGTTATATGTAATTAACATTATAATATGTGTTCTTTTTATATGTTTAATATATTTAATCGTATATTTTTTAAATATTGTTTATTTATTTTTAAGGTTAATAAAAAAATGTGTTTAAATGTTATTAGTAATTTTTTTTTCTCAGCTATCCAACACTTTCCCTACTGTTGCACTCTTTGGAGCAGGAATAGTAATGTTTACCCCTCCGCTATCCAGCATTTACCCTACTTTTCCACTCATTGGAGTGGGAATAATAATTTTTACCTTTCTGCTATCCAGCACTTTCCCTACTGTTACACTCATTGGAGTGGGAATAATAATTTTTACCTCTCTGCTATCCAGCACTTTTCCTACTCTTGCACTCACTGGAGTGAGAATAATATTTGTGTACCTCTCCACTACCCAGCACTTTCCCTACTGTTGCACTCTCTGGAGTGGGAATAGTAATTTTTACCCCTCCGCTACCCAGCATTTTCCTTACTGTTAAACTCACTGGAGTGGGGATAGTAATTTGTACTCCTCCGCTATCCAGCATTTTCCCTACTGTTGCACTCACTGGAGTGGGAATAGTAATTTTTACCCCTCTGCTATCCAAAATGTTCTCTACTGTTGCACTCACTGGAGTAGGAATAGTAATTGTTACCCCTCCGCTATCCAACACTTTCCCAACAGTTGCACTCTTTGTAGTGCAAATAGTAATTTTTACCCCTTTGCTTTCCAGCACTTTCCCTACTGTTGCAGTCCCTGGAGTGGGAATAGTCATTTTTACCCCTACGCTATCCAACATTTTGCCTACTGTTGCACTCACTGGAGTTGGAATAGTAAATTGAATTCTTCTGCTATCCAACAATTACCCTACTTTTGCACTCACTGGAGTGGAAATAGTAAATTTCACCCCTCCGCTATCCAACACTTTCTCTTCTGTTGCACTCTTTGGAGTGGGAATAGTTATTTTTTCCCCTCCGCTATCCAACACTTTCCCTACTGTTGCACTCACTGGAGTTGGCATAGTAAATTTTAATATTTCGCTATCCAACATTTTCCATACTGTTGTATTTATTGTATTGCAAAATGTACGTTTTCATTTTGTTTTAATAGTTTAATGTTTTAATTAATTATAGAATTTCTTCTTAAATTGTAACTTTTATTATTTGAAATTATTGATATATGTATATATTTTATTTTTAAGTTTAAAAATTAAATAAAGATAATAGTTAATACAATATTTTAGAGTAAATATATGTATATGAATAAATTATTATGTCGGCGTGTTTATATTTTTTAAATTACATTCATTTTTATATTTTGTTAAATTTATATTAAATGTAATTTATTTTGTTAAAGATAATATTATTGTTTTATATATTTAATACATATTATTTTATTAATATTTTTAAATCAATATTATTTACATCTATATTTTTTACTTCAATATTTTTGATTCAATATTTTTGTACTTACCTGTTTAAGTATAGGGAGTCAATATTTTTGCATTCTATATTTTTGGGAGATATTTTTTACATCAATGTTTTTAGCATCGATATTCTATCAGTGAACCCTTCCTGGGCCCTACAGGATATGGGGCCCCCACTCTGGGGTCTGCCAGGGCCCTGGTCTGAGCCTCTGATCCCAGCTAAAAGGGGGAAGCCTCGCTGGACCTGATGGACCCCCGTCCCTGGCACTTGGCAGTGCTGCAGGCCGGAGGACAGAGCCCAGTGCAGGGGTGTCTGCGCCAGTAGCCAATGGGGCATTGGGAATGGCCTTGCAGGGAAGGCTTCCCTGGGCCTGCGGGAGCCGATCCCAGGGGCTTGGCGATGCGGTGTGCCAGAAGACAGAGCCCAGGTTGGGGGGTCCACATCCCGGGGCCCGTCATAGCTTCTGAACTAGACCAAGCAAGGGAAGCCTCCCTGAGCCCAATGGACACCCGTCCCGTGTATTTGGCAGTGCGGCAAGCTGGAGGACAGAGCTCAGGGAAGGGGTGTCTGAACTATGGCCTGGCAGGGCTTGGTCAGAGCTCCTGGGCCCGGCCACACTGGGGAGGCCTCCCTGGGCCCGTGGGAGCCCATCCCAGGGGCTTGTCCACATGGTGGGCTGGAAGATAGTGTCCAGGGTGGGGATCCAAACCCCATGGCCCACCGGGGCCCAGGTCATAGCTTCTGAACCTGGCAAAGTGAGGAAAGCCTTGCTGTGCCTGAGGGACCACCATCCCCGGTGTTTGACAGTGCGGCAGGCCACAGGACAGAGCCCAAGGTTGTCTGCTCCAAGACTCTGTGAGGCCCGGGGCTTCGTCAGAGCTCCTGAGCCTGGCTGAGCAGGGGAGACCATCCCGGGCCCGCAGGAGCCCTTCCCAGGGGCTTGGCCATGCGGTGGGCCAGAAGACAGAGCCTAGGATGAGGGGCACACAACCAAGGGCACGTCTGGGCCATAGTCTGAGCTCCTAGGCCTGACCAAGCAGGGAAGGCCTCCCTGGGCCCAATGGAATCCTGTCACAGGTGTTTGGCACTGCGGCAGGCCACAGAACAGAGCCCAGGGCAGGGGTGTCCACTCCAGGGCCCTGTGATTCCTGGGGCCTGGCAGGAGCTCCTGAGCCCGGCCGTGCTGGGGAGGCAACCCTGGGACATTGGAAGCCCATCCCATGGGCTTGGCTATGTGGTGGGCCGGGAGACAGAGCCCAGGATGGGGAGCACCACCCCTGGGCCCATCGGGGCCCCCGTTGGAGCATCTGAACCAGACCAAGCAGGGGAAGCCTCCCCAGGCCTTAGGGACCTCTGTCCCAGGTGTTTTGGCAGTGCAGCAGGCCAGAGGACAGAGCCCAGGGCAGGGGTGTCCGTCCGTGGGCCTGGTGGGGCCCTGGGGTCCAGTCAGAGATCCTGTGCCCGGCTGAGCAGGGGAGGCCTTACCGGGCCTGCAGGAGCCCGCCCCAGGGCTTGGTCATGCGGTGGACATGAAGACAGTTCCCAGGATGAAGGGTGTCCACCCAGGGCCCGCCGGCGCCCCAGTTGGAGCTCCTGGGTCTGACCGAGCAGGGGAGGCCTACCTGGGAACAAAGGACCACGTCCTGGGTGTTTGACCGTGTGGCAGGCTGGATGACAGAGCCCAGGGAATGGGCGTCCGCCCTGGGGCCTGTATACAGCAGAGAGAAGATGTGCATGCCAGTAGTTGATATTTCCATCGACAGGTGAAAAGTTAGAAGTATTAGCTTTACTCTTGTAAATTATTTTGTAGGAGGCTCCACCCCCTCAATAAAGGGGTTGGAGACATGGTAATCTACGCCTAAGTGTAAATCTCCACTAAAAAATGGGGGAAAGGAAAAAGAGATTCACACATAGATGCAGAGTAAATATACACAAGTATTTTTATCTCTGTGGATTTAGCCCACAGACTGTATAACACAGGCTGGCAGAATTTTGACTTTAAATAAATGCCTCCCTATGTCCCTAAGGACCGGTACTGGAAAATTAAGCTACCTCCGTGTTAAAGGGAGCATCCTGTGAAATCAAAGGAGACTAAATCAACTAAAGCAATATTCTAGAATGTCGTTGGTGATTGTTCACCATGCAGGACTGGATAGAGACATTTTTTATCCCATCTTTAATACATGAGGGAAGGAAGTGTGACTAGGCTTAGGAAATACATACTGGCAACATGCCATGCACACCCTGTTGAGAAAATATTTGCTGAGAGTGCTTTCACTGACATGGCCTGATCATTTTTTCAGTGAGACTGCAGAATTCCAGACACCCCACCGTGTTATGACAGCATGGTACTCAGGTCTGCATTTTGTGTTTTTTTTTTTTTTTTGAAAGACAAAGCCCAGAGCTGGTGTTCATTTTGTAAAAATAAATCACTGTGCATGATGTTCTCGGATAGGTCGCTCAGTGTATCAGAGAAAGTGCTTAAATTGTATCAAACAAAATAGGTGGACAGGCAAAAATATTTTCTTAGAAGGCTGCCATCTACTTTCCCCACTAGCACCACCTGTTTCGCCTACTTTCACCTCCCACCTCCTCCACTGACATCATCTTCTGCCTGCATAGACAGTGCTCAAAGTTGGTTTGGGTTTGCAGTTTGCAGTAAGGAAGCGAGCGAGCCCACTTTCTATAAATTAAATGGGATAAAAAAATACATAGATTTTGCTGTCATTTGAAGTACCTTCGATGTACAATTTGACATATCGAATTACATGTCAAGATGTATAGAGTTCCCGTCTCTGCTTTAAATTTCCGCCTACACACATATCCCCATCATGTTCTTTCTAAGCTGGTTTTCTGTATCTACTTTGAGCCGAACAGATTAAAAAACTAGAAGGTAAACAGATCCCAAACTGCGATAGCCAATATATTCTTAAAGTTACATCAATCTTACAAGCTTTAGCATCAGACAGCAGAAGCAATGATATTGTCAAAGCATGTTATTGATATAGATGATAACATATCTCCATGTGTCACAACAGCAAGTTTCCACTGGCTTGATGTAAATGTATTCGGTATTAGATTTCACTCAACACAGCCAAATATCACCATTACACAATGTAAAAGCAGTCATTTTCTTATCAGACATCAGTGTGACATTTTCTGAAAGTACACACATTTTGCTCTCAAAAACAGCTTTTTTATTTTTCACGTTAATTAAGTTAACTCCCCTAAAAAACACGGGGCATATTATCAAGAACGGAGTTAAAATTATCGCTGCTTTAGCGGCAGGAAACTGCCGCTAAAGTGGCAATAATGGGCTTGGTAATATGTTCTTGTGAATTCCCATAGAAGCCCATGTTTTGGCGTGAACCTGGGCTTCTATGGGAATTCTCAACGGCATATTATCAAGCCCATTATCGCCGCTTTAGCAGCAGTTTCCTGCCGATAAAGCCGCAATAATTTTAACCCCGTTCTTGATAATATGCCCCACTGTTCGTTTTTGAGAATAACTCATTTGCTCCCAAATTACCACTTTCATGTAACATATCTGTAAGTATAGCCTCCAAAACAAGCTCACCATTTTTTTGTCAGAAAGCTTGGGTGGGAGAAGGCTTTCCGCTTCAGACTGAAGATGAATCAGTTTTAGGAAGGGAAAGGCTGGTGGTGCTTGCAGAGTGTAAGCACTGCCTGGACTAAGGCTTTGCGTGTGGAAAATTCAACTCCCTGACAGCAAGCTTCATTTCCCAGCAGGTGATACACTCTCACACAGTTTAAAGATGTGGTATCCATCTTGGATATCTGGGTATAGTTTCCCTTGTGGGCCACAGTGTGTTTTCCAGGCATTCATTATACAATGTTTCTGGAGCTAGGACCTTGCTACTCAGATCTAGGATTTGCTTTGCAAATAGCAGCTACTTCCTCTGGAGTTATCTGAATTACATTGGTAGTACAGAGAAATTTTCTGAAAGCTGAGTTGTTGTGTGGTGAAAACTAACTTTGAAGTATTTTGAACTTTTAATGGAACAAGAAGTGAGAGAAAATAGGTTGTTGGTTGAGGGGGTGGAATCTGTCTCAAGCAGCAACTAAAATTCTTCTTAAGGTAAAGTCAAAGGAAACCCTAAACTAAGCTGCACTCAGCCCTGGAATAGCTTGGCACAGAGCAGTCAGGTTTAATTTAAAGGCAATGTGAAAACCAACTACAAAAGGAGCCCACAACAGAGTTAGATAAATAGAGTTGTTTTTAATAAACAAAACACGACCAAAATGACAATAATCCAATGAGTATAACCAAAGATATTCAATTTTAATGATTCTAGTGAAGATAGCGCAATAAGGCATAAACTGCCAACTGTGGGTATCTGGTTGAGCTGGACCGGGACAAAGTCACAAGTTCAGGCCAACAACAATGCAGTGCGGGCTATCATCAGGGATCCAGTTAGGCGGGCTGAACAAAAGTACCTTAAATCCCGGTTGCGTAGCATTGCAAGGATCCGCATCGAAGATGTGTCATACTGTCGAAGCAAGCATTGTTCTGACCTGCAGCGAAGCTGTAGTGTGAGATCCTGCCTCGAGGGTCCCGTATACCAGGGTTTGCAATGCAAAGTCTGGAGTCAAGGATGCTCCACGCAGGGGGAGTCAAGCCTCGGTTCTGAAGTACTGCATTGCTGCGATGCGGAGTCTGGCATCAGCGTCAAGGCTGCTTCCAACAAGGGATGTGAGGGCCTACACTGAGGCTGTGTCACACAACTGCGTTCTAATTTAGATGGGGGTCTTTGTGACAGTTCCAATCCACACAGTAGCAGTGATGCGTCAGTTCTGTTCTGGTTGCACTGTGCTACATAGGGGATGCGCTGGTTGCGCTAGAGCCACATAGGCTGGCCGAGCATCTTAGGTCCACTTCCAGGGGTCCAGGACTGGGTTGGCACCCCTTGGCAGGGTAGACTCATATATGGCAGAGACCAGGTGCTGGGTCAAGGTTGTTGGATCCTTCTGTCTCTGAACCCCATGTTAGGAAGCCAGCCAACTAGATCTTAGAGTCACTCTGGGGTTCTGGGTTCAAGAAATGCAGGTGCAGTCCTTTTCACCCAGGAAAAAGGTCAGCAAGTCAGCCCAGCAAGGCAGCAGCACAGCACAACAGTAGTCCACCAGGGCAGTAGTCCAGCAAAGTGTCAGTCTTTCAAAAGCACAGCAGTTCTTCTCCCTGGCAGAATATCCACAGGTCCAGAGAGGCACTAAAGAGTTGGTGTCTAAGTGCCAGTACCTATGCTCAGTTGTTCCTTGAAGTGGAGGCGAAACTTCTAGAGGTTTCCCTTTAAAGTCCTCAGGCATCCTGCCTCCCCTGCCCTGGCTCCAGACTAACTACAGGGGGGCATGCAGCCCTTTGTGTAGAGGCAGGACACAGCCTATTCTGAGTGCATAGTGATGACATTTAAGGTGTATGCCCTACTTAAAGTAAGAGGTGCTTGTTAAAATAATGGGCCCAATTAGGATGGCGGACCGGCGAGGGCGATCCGCCCGCCATCAGTGCACAAATGACCCCCCCGCCATATTAAAATGGCTGGGGGGTGCGCGGCGAACGGAAAGACCGTCCGCTGCTTTTCCGCCTGGTCGACATGTCGACGGGGCGAAAAAGGGTTCTATATGGTGGCGGTGTCTAATAGACACCGCCAGCCCTATTAGCATGTGCCTTAACAGATGCCTTTCTGTGGCGGCATTGCCGCCACACAAAAGGCATGCAGAGTCTGCTTGGGGGGCTCGTTGCAGGCCCCCAGGGACTCCTGGGGGTGCACATGGGGGGTGCCTATGGTACCCCCTGCAGTTCCATGCGCAACATTGCAGGCACCGCGCGGTGTCTGCCATGTTGTGCATGGAAGTGCACAACATGCCTCCCTAAGATTGTGGCGGGGGTGCTGAGTGCACCGCCCGCCACAATGTTAGTGATGCAGGATGCGCCCGCCACTGTGGCGGGTGCATCCTAATGGCACATACGGGACCCCCGCCCTTTTGGGGAGTGGTCCCTGGTTACAACAGGATGTCCGCCCGCCATCCTAATGTGCCCCATAGTTATGATACACTTCTTTTGTATGTTTCGTTTCAGGAAAAGCACCTTCCATATAGTACAGGGCGTTGGTTACACAGAGATATCACTAAGGGATATCCCTTCCCTGTTACAGTTAGATGAAGTACATTCATGACAAGTTACTAAAGATATCTCTTTGACTGTGGACACCCACTATGCAGATATCAGTGCTCAGCAGTAATGACGAGTGAGAGTGGTGTCTCTTTTTCTCTTGTATCACAATTTGCATCATATTTTAGAAAATGCACAAATCAAATAAATAGGATTTCCATAATATGGTAAGTCTGGCCCTATACTGCTGCCCCTATAATGCATAACGCATAACGCCAGAGACATCATAATCCATACAATGTGCACAAAAGGCCAAGTGAGAAAGCTTATACAAGGATACCCCAATGCCTAAAATGGACAAATATGCAGAGAGACAACATTGTTCCTATAATGTCTACAAATTTTACATTAATGTCATTGCCCCCTTGTTGCCTAGAGGGCTCACAATCACCAAGGGTTGGTGCATTTGCCCAAACAACTATAGAATTTAGAAAGTCCATATTCTCTGCACTATGCAACAGAAAAGGCCACCGTACTTCAGAGAATATTCACAAAATGTCAAGTAGGAACACCTCATACCAAGGACAGGTGCATCCAAAGGCTTACTATGGCCAAAAATAATTCCCAGCATAAATAAACTACACCATTACGAACAACAAACCTTTGGCAATTTTAACTTTTAAGAAATTAAGACATTATCTAATGGAAGCTGAACATATAGGGCCTGGTTCTGATGCCGGTTGGAAAGCTTCCTGACCGAATCGGTTTGGAAAGGGTCTCTGACCCACTCGGATTGGGAGAGTCCGACCTACAGAGTACGATGCATCCAGATGCTTCCAGATACGATTTGGTTGGACTCCCATTGACTTCAATGGGAGCATATGGTCCTAAACGCATCATAATTGGGCCCTGGGTTGGAAAGACACGGTACCGATCCAATTTGGAAGGAGCAAATGCCATTAGGAGGCCTTCCTTACCGCATCAGAATCAGGCCCTAGGTGGGAATGCTTTCCTAACCGCATCAGAATCAGGCCCATAATAGAGGAATACACCAATGATAGAAATCTACGGGGCATATTACCAACAAGTAGCGATATTTATCGCTAAATAGGCTTAGCAACAATTTTTTTATCGCTGCCTATCTCTGGATATGTTAGCGGAGAAAACATGCTATTAGCAACGTTTTTCTCCATTGTGCTAAAATATCCAGCGATAGCGGCGAAATGTGTGAATATTGCTGAGAATACAGCGATATTCACGCATTAGCGACGAAATGCTCTTAGCCATGTTATCCACCTCCCATTGGATTTGGCGTTAGCGGGAATATTTCCATCGCTACGCCTGCCTTGTTAATAGGCGATAGTGACGTTAGCGACTGCTTTCAGTCGCTAACAGGTTGGGTACGCCCACTTTGCATGTCATTAGCGATAAATATCGCTGACATGCAAAGCGGACCCCAAACCGCTCGCTATCGCCTAAAAGCTGTCACTAACATCAGTTAGCGACAGCTTGCTAATAGAGCGATAGAATTATCGCTGCTTAGAGGCCGCTAAACCGGCAATAATTGCCTATCGCCCCCCTTGGTAATATGCCCCTACATTATTTAAAGTCTGCTAGGGCACTGGCTCCTTTATAGCTGAGGTGAAATTTGGGCCAGAGGTACGAAACATTTATGGTTTGGGAATCAGTCACAAATACATTAGTGACTGTGGCACGGTAATTGTGGAAAGTATCAAAGTGGTGTATGCCTCCATTTGCAAAAAGAGATCTGTGAACCGAATCTTAGAGACTAGCTATTTTTTCTACTGGAATTTGTGAGTACCAATTACCAATTTGTGTTTCTTATTTCAGAATGTACTATTTATTTGCTAATTGCGAACACTTTCAGAAACATGTTTTTGCATTCAGTTCAGTTCAGTTAAACTTTATTTCAGCCGCTAGGGCCATAACAGTACAGAAATATAAAATCGCAGAGATAAAAATCACTAAAAAGAATAAACACTTTCAGTTGTAAATCCACTTATTACAAATATCAGTCAATAGCAAAGTTCTCCCACTGCTACCAAATAACACAATAGGGCCACAGCTGTCTTCATACACTACTAATATCAGTTAAAAACTTGAGATATAAAATGGTTAAAAGTATGCATAAAAATTACAAATACAGGGAGGTATTGGCCGGACACTACCATATAACCAAAAAAACAAAAAAACCTTTAAACTTCCTACAACTCTGTCCGCCCAGATTAAGTCTTAATCACTCCCCGGCGTATGTGCAACATATGGTCCAGAAAACAAGACACAGCGAACACGATTGGGGGGTGCGTGTCATATTTTAAGACTCGGTACGCCTGGGTATGTCTCTCAAAACCCAAATTTCTGCAAATTTGAATTAACCAGCGTTTGCGGGGCAGTTGGTATGCAGGGCAGAAAAACAAAACTTGTGCCTCAGACTCAAACTTGTAATTACAGACGGGACACTCAGCCTTGGACTCTTTAGCTCATTTGCTTGTATGTGTGGCTAGTGGGAGATTCCCTTATCTAAACTGCACATACAGTTTTCTGGCCACAGGGCAGTTGATCAGATCTAGGAAGGGTTCTCCTCTGTATACATCTTTTATCTGGAGGAACTCATCAGTCATCCGGCCAGCTCCCCCTGAGCATCTCTGGATGGCCATAATGTTAGCGTACCTTTAGAGCCTCACCAGTTCAGTCCTGGCTAGAGGTGGGCAGGCGGCCTCAGGAGATTGCCACAAATCCGACCTGCCCATCCTCATCGCAAGATCACTGATGTGGCAAAGCCAGGGTATTTTCTTTGAAGCGGTGAGTGACAAAATCTCCTTAAGCTCGGCTTTGTAAGAGGACAACTCCAGGGTCACCCAAAACCGCCGCCAGAATGTAAGAGGTCTAATCGCTACCTCTTCCTCAATAGGCCTCATACCCAAATCCAAGCGAAGAGGAATTAGAGGCGTGCTGTGGGGAGACCTAAAAGCTGCCTCATAAAATTATTCTCAACCTTGATTAGATAAGGAGTTGAGCAAAAACCCCACAGTTCTGCCCCATAAAGTGTGCCCTCCCCCCTCGCCTGAGCTTTGTAGATTTGCATAACCAGGGCTGCTGGCTTAAATACTGAGGCTCTGTGCATTTTCAAAACACCGCCCACTGTCTGTGTAAGCTTAAGGCTTGCCTTGGGCAGCTGGAACCCCCACTCAAAGTTCTCAGAAAGAGTGACTCCCAAATACTCCCAAATACTCAAAAGTCCTCACCCTTTCAAGGGGCATGCCATTTAAAGCCAGATTAGGGCGCGTCGTCCGGGGTGGGTTAAAATCATTAATTTGGTCTTGGTTACATTGATTTCCAAGCCCGGCAATTTACAAACGTTTGCGAAACCATCAAGTATACGCTGTATACCCATTGGCGATTTTGACAGCAAAAGGGTATTGTCCGTGACCATAAGTGCGGGTACCTTCCCTGTGACTAATTGAGGGGCATCGTTATCCTTTATATTTAGTCTTCAATTAGCCCGTTTATAAAGAGGCAGAATAGTGTAGGGGCAAGGACACATCCCTTGCGTCCTTCCTTTTTAACACGGAAGCGTGCAGACAATTCCCCATGATAGATTGGCACAAAAGCAGTAAGGCTTAACTTTGGGGAAATATGTAAAGTATTTATGCAGCACTGAAACTGTAATAAAGTGAAAACACAACATAGAAAAAACCCCACACCAATTCAGAACAATAGAGTAAAATGCAATAAATTATTTGACATCAAAAATCCATTCATTAGAATCGGAGTTATCCATTTTAAAGTTTAAGGTGAAAACCAATGGTCGAAAAATCAAATTGCATACCTCAGACATCTAGTTGCACAAGACCAGGGCAAAGTCAAAAGTAATGGCCGCATGCGATGGAGAGCAGCTCAAATACACAAAGTGGATTGAGCCCAGTCTCCGCTTACCTTATAATGTTTGAGAAGGTAATGTTCAGTGGGGAAGGCATCTAGCAATGTCCGAGAAGGAGGCCTTTATTGCGGGGAGCCGATGGAAGAAATTGCAGTGAAGATTCCTATGTTTGGACTTAGGGCCTGATTAGGAGTCTGGTGGTCCACTGACTGCCAGACTCATGGTGGAGTGGCAGTGGTGATCTAGCTACCATCACATCGGCAGTCTGACAGCCTCATTACAAGTTTGGTGGTTGGAACACCATTACACCGCCGCAACCACCTGGGATCAGAGATCCCTAGCGGTGGTGTAGCGGTCTTGAAGCCGCAATAAGCTTAACGGGATGGCCGCGGTCCTGCTAAGCATATCACAAGTTTTCTCTGCCCCATGAATTTCATGGTGATTCCTCCTCTGTGAAAATTGTGGCAGATAGGAAACAAAGGGAGAACTGCAGGGGCCCTTGTTGACTCTGGGCCATGAGGGGCATGCAGGGGGCACATGTTGTGCAATCCGTGTTTGCGTGCACCACAGTACCAGCACAGCCTGGATTACACCAATCCATGCCATGCAGGTACTGCCTTTGATGTTCCCAATCAGGGCTGGACTGGGAACTCAAAGTGACCCTGGCAGTTTTGTAAACCCAGTCCCCCACCCCCTTCAGGGGAGGGTATGCGGGGTTTGCAAGTGTGAAGCACTACTGCTTTTGTTACTGGGGACCGATATTGTAACATTGCTGCAAAACTGGCCCCCAGTAACAAAAACCATCGCCTACAGCTGCAAAACTGCCCCCCACCCTTCCAGCCTCTCAGGAAAATGCCTGATGCCCGATTTGGCCAGTCTGGCCCGGTTCCCATTGCAGTGCATATTTTATAGGCACTGACATGGGAACGCCAAAGAAACGCCCGCCAGTGACTAAAAATGTCACAATCTGGCTGGCGGTGCACACCCGGGTATGGCAGTGCAGGAGCTGGGCGGCAGTCTGGCAGTCCATCTTCTGCACTGGCAAACTCATAATCTGGCACCTCAGTCTCTTTTTCGCAAGTCAAAAATCTCCAGCAGTACAAACTTGCATTCCATAGACAAAAAGGGCTACACAAGGTGGAGACCACCTATGAAAGGAGCCGCTGAACAGGTTCGATGCATCAGGAGCTGCCACAAAATCAGACCTACCAGTAATGTATCTTGGGCGGATCGGCATGGAGGTAGGTCCCCGTTCCCTGTCCATTCTCAGAGTACTTTTTTGGCAAAGATTTGTAAAATACCAAGTTTGCAATTTGGGCCATCTGGGCACTTTTAGCACCACTTCCAAGATCCCAGAACTGGGCTACGTCCAGGTGGGGTTCAAGATGGTTAGAGCTTTTTATGTCCTTGAGGCTCTGATCAGGAGACCAGCCAACTTGCCCTTCTTGTCTGTCTGGAACTCTTGATTTCAAGATGAAAGGGCAGGACTCAAGCAGCTGGGCAGACCTCTGTGGGGTGAACGCAGGGTTCAAGCAGGAGAGCAGTCATTCTTGATGCAGCAAAACAATGTTCTGTAGATTTGAACACAGCAGGCCACAGAAGCAGACATTTTTTTTGGAGTCCTTCTGCAGGTAGAGAAAGTGAACTAGGGAGTGGGTCTGAGGGTCCCCCTTTAATACCTGGGGCCCACTTTTAAGTGGAAAAATCTTCTAGAGGCGTCCCCATTCACAGAAGTGTCTGGAATTGTCTGCCTTCCTGCCCTGGCTCCAGTCTAACTGCGGGCACAAAATGCTAGAGTGAATTTCTTTTTGTGAGAGCAGGGCATAATATATTGAAGTGTAAGTGAGGCTGTGCACAGCTCTGCCACACCATCTTGCCTGTGATGACGCATCAGGCACATGTAGTCCCTCTATTGTGTGGCTGTCTGGGAGGAATACACAAAGACCAACTGCTGCTCACACCTAGTCATATTACCCACAAACAGGCTGAAGGCAGCAAGTGGTTAGGGCAGAAAAATACCAACTTTCTTAACATTTTTAGAATTGTGACTTAAAATCTGACTTTACCATTAGAGAGGATTTTAAATTACAATGCCTGAGACACCAAACATGACATTCCCACCTGTAACGACCGGATTTTCGGACAAGATGGAATCAGCTCCTAGGAGCCCCTCTAACCCAGTCGGAACGTAATCACCTCCCTCCTTAGAACATATTTTCAATGGGTATAAGTATAGGTATGTACATCTCGTACCTAAGGATGGGGAAAAATAGCAATAAACATGCATGAGTTTTCTACAATATCCTATTCATACCAGCCAGTCTCGCGGCCACTTAGGCCCAGACTAATCTACCCTGGGGCAGGTCTGATTATGTACCCTTACACACTGATCTCTCTCAGTGCTCACTCGACACGCAATCCGGCGTGCCTACACACGGGCCTGCAGTCCCAGTGCTCTCATTTACTTATCCGGTCCACAATCTGGCGGGCCTCCACACCGTGTCCCCCCGGTGCTCTCATTTACTTACAACACGATCCACAATCCGGCGGATCTCCACACCGTGTCCCCCCGGTGCTCTCATTTACTTACAACACGATCCACATTCCGGCGGATCTCCACACCGTGTCCCCCCGGTGCTCTCATTTACTTACAACACGATCCACATTCCGGCGGATCTCCACACCGTGTCCCCCCGGTGCTCTCATTAACGCCGCGTACCAACGACGATCACTTTCCTATGAACACCTATGGAAGAAATCTCTCATTGTCTACTCAGGATAATACTACAATAATAGAAATTAGTACGGCTTTCCAAATTGAAATATGTACCTTCTGCTCTTGGCATCAAACGTTCCCTCTCTCCCTTATTGCTCAGTCACTTCTTACCTGATCGGGATTCGCATCCGTTCATGCAAACAATGTCTGACTAGAAGACCAGGTTACCCTGATTGAACAAGAATACAAGGCACATGTCGGTTCACTAAGAACTGGGGTATTTTTATTTCAATAATTATAAACACAATACTATACGATAGCATATATTCTGCAAAGAAATGTAAAAGGTTAGAATGTGCACTCTATAAGGGAAAGGGCGGAGGTCACCTTATTAACGTGAAGTCGGGGTTCGGCAGTCATCTAGGTTCCCTTCTCGTCTGTGTCTTGGCTCGTCTCGGAATCACACCTTAGCAGTCACGAGTACACGTCTGCACCGCTATGCTCGATCTCCTCTGCTTTCCTCCAAGTCACTGGAACCTCTCTCGTTACTAGCTACTGCCTCTCTCTGTCTCTGATCGCTCTGCGCTACTTCTCCTTCTCCTTCAGTCTTTCTCAGAGAGTCTCAGTTTCATAATCTTTCTCGGACTTCAAAATGGCGACTGTCCACCTAGAAATAATTAATTGCATAGATGCTAACGGCTAGCTGCCGCCTACGGACTGACTGACTCATTGCCTAACACTTTCGCTAATATCGAAGCCTGTCCCTTCATGGAAAGTTACGGCCAGTAACCTGCCGCCCACCAAATTCTTGTACCTCCCCGTACCAAGGACACGTTCCCAGCCGGCCGGCCTGAAGTTGTGTCTTCGGAGTGGAGAAAAATACAGTCTTTCGATAAGGGCCAGCCTGAGCCGGTTCTCTCCAAGTGAACAACACCTCAAAACTAAAATATTACACTTAACCTAGAAAGCCTCTCAAGCTGCCGAGCAGAAAGCAAAATGGAGTCTGTCCCGTTTGAGGCCTACAAGGCCCGAAATAAGCATAACTCCATAGAAGGTATACTAACACTCTTGCAAAAGGACGGATCATCACTAATACTAATGAATCTATCCCCTAACTTAAGTTTATAAGCCCTGATCTAAAGAAAAGGGTATGAAAATGCACTACTGTGTAAGCATGGGCGGAAAATCCGTTTCGCTCGCGGATTTTGCGGATTTTCGGTAAATTCGCAATCCGCGAGATTCGCGAATCTCCCGCAAAATCCGCAAAATCCGCAAATCCGCAAGCAGCGGATTTTATGGCTTGATCGCACTGTTCGCGTGAGTTCGCGGCTTCCCAGTACAACTTCGCGCCCCGCGAATAAGCGCTAAATTGCAGAAATACGATCTTAGCAAAACTGAAACTACTTACCAGGTTCAAAAGTTCAGGCTCATCATTAGTAGCCATTTCCTGTAGTGCTTCCTGAGGGGCCCCTCCAGAGTTCAGTTGCCTACTTGCAACTATTATGTGACCCTGCTCTGAACCTCAGAATAGTTACACATATGCCACAAAGGTCCTGAATTACAGCTAAGGGAGACAAGCAGGAGCCAGGCTGGAAGTTCAAATCCATTAATCAGCCCCTAATTCATTATTGTCAGTTGGGGCAGGGCAGGTGTTGTAACTAATTTTGCAACAATGAAAGCACTTAGCAAGTGCAAAAGATCACTAATCAGGAAGCACTAAGGAAGCAGGTGCCAGCTAAAAAAATATTCTGTGACACATTAATCAGCCCCAAATTAATTCAGGTCACTTGAGGCAGGGAAGGTGTGCTTTGCTTTGCCACAATAATGTACACTGACTGGACAACCAGAGGGTGCTGTGATGAAACAGAGGGTGGCATGGGTGGGCCAGAGGGTGGCATGAGTAGTCAGAGAGTGGCAGTGGTGACAGAGAGTGGCAGTGATGAAGATGAGTGTCCCAAACAGGCTGGACACGTAGAAACAACAAGTTCGCAAAACTTGCGACCCGACAGGTAAGTTCGCGTTTGCGAAATTGTACAAAACCCTCGCGAACTGGCAGAAACCCGCGCGAACACACAAAAAAAAAATCTGCAAATTCGCGAGAATTCGCGGATTTTGCGAATTGCGAGTTCGCAAATCCGCAAAATTCGCGAACGCGAGATTCGCATAATTCGCCCATGCTTACTACTGTGCCTCATGGATAAGTCCTGTTTATAGTCCTAATCCCTGTACTAAAAGGGTAATAGGCTGGAGTCATCTTCCATCATTCTCCCTCCAAAGAGGGCCGAAAAAGTCGGTCATTACACTTCACCCTTGACTCCAGTCTATTAACCATGTTCTATATGGAACTAACATCAGTGGAAGAATAATAAGAAACAAAATTAACTGATCTATTTCTCTTGCCAAATCTACAATATTGGAGTAGAGAAGGAATGCACTGAATAAAGCAGCAAATGGCTACTAAAATACAAATAGAAATCACAATACCCCCTAATATCTGTCGTAGAGAATGTAAGTCAGGTAACCAATTAAAGAGCCCGTCAAACCAGCCCTGATCAATATGTTCTCTAACTTCTGCAGTCAAGTCGTGAAGTTTGTCAATATGGGCTTGGATTGATTTAGAGTGGTCGGACAGGTTGAAGCAGCAAAGACCTTCAAAGTCAGAACAATCATGTACATCTTTTAACAGGAGGTAGTCAATTGCTGCGCGGTTTTGCAGAATTGCTCTGCGTTCACCCTGGGCATCTAATAACATGTCCAATAAAATGGTAGATGTTTGGTTAATCGATTTGACTATCCAGCAGGCCATTTTTCCAATCGACTTGGTGTTGTAAACTGCCAACGCCGGGACACCAATAATGGAAATTGCCAAACTTAGCTCCTAGGAGCCCCTCTAACCCAGTCGGAACGTAATCACCTCCCTCCTTAGAACATATTTTCAATGGGTATAAGTATAGGTATGTACATCTCGTACCTAAGGATGGGGAAAAATAGCAATAAACATGCATGAGTTTTCTACAATATCATATTCATACCAGCCAGTCTCGCGGCCACTTAGGCCCAGACTAATCTACCCTGGGGCAGGTCTGATTATGTACCCTTACACACTGATCTCTCTCAGTGCTCACTCGACACGCAATCCGGCGTGCCTACACACGGGCCTGCAGTCCCAGTGCTCTCATTTACTTATCCGGTCCACAATCTGGCGGACCTCCACACCGTGTCCCCCTGGTGCTCTCATTTACTTACAACACGATCCACAATCCGGCGGATCTCCACACCGTGTCCCCCCGGTGCTCTCATTTACTTACAACACGATCCACATTCCGGCGGATCTCCACACCGTGTCCCCCCGGTGCTCTCATTTACTTACAACACGATCCACATTCCGGCGGATCTCCACACCGTGTCCCCCCGGTGCTCTCATTAACGCCGCGTACCAACGACGATCACTTTCCTATGAACACCTATGGAAGAAATCTCTCATTGTCTACTCAGGATAATACTACAATAATAGAAATTAGTACGGCTTTCCAAATTGAAATATGTACCTTCTGCTCTTGGCATCAAACGTTCCCTCTCTCCCTTATTGCTCAGTCACTTCTTACCTGATCGGGATTCGCATCCGTTCATGCAAACAATGTCTGACTAGAAGACCAGGTTACCCTGATTGAACAAGAATACAAGGCACATGTCGGTTCACTAAGAACTGGGGTATTTTTATTACAATAATTATAAACACAATACTATACGATAGCATATATTCTGCAAAGAAATGTAAAAGGTTAGAATGTGCACTCTATAAGGGAAAGGGCGGAGGTCACCTTATTAACGTGAAGTCGGGGTTCGGCAGTCATCTAGGTTCCCTTCTCGTCTGTGTCTTGGCTCGTCTCGGAATCACACCTTAGCAGTCACGAGTACACGTCTGCACCGCTATGCTCGATCTCCTCTGCTTTCCTCCAAGTCACTGGAACCTCTCTCGTTACTAGCTGCTGCCTCTCTCTGTCTCTGATCGCTCTGCGCTACTTCTCCTTCTCCTTCAGTCTTTCTCAGAGAGTCTCAGTTTCATAATCTTTCTCGGACTTCAAAATGGCGACTGTCCACCTAGAAATAATTAATTGCATAGATGCTAACGGCTAGCTGCCGCCTACGGACTGACTGACTCATTGCCTAACACTTTCGCTAATATCGAAGCCTGTCCCTTCATGGAAAGTTACGGCCAGTAACCTGCCGCCCACCAAATTCTTGTACCTCCCCGTACCAAGGACACGTTCCCAGCCGGCCGGCCTGAAGTTGTGTCTTCGGAGTGGAGAAAAATACAGTCTTTCGATAAGGGCCAGCCTGAGCCGGTTCTCTCCAAGTGAACAACACCTCAAAACTAAAATATTACACTTAACCTAGAAAGCCTCTCAAGCTGCCGAGCAGAAAGCAAAATGGAGTCTGTCCCGTTTGAGGCCTACAAGGCCCGAAATAAGCATAACTCCATAGAAGGTATACTAACACTCTTGCAAAAGGACGGATCATCACTAATACTAATGAATCTATCCCCTAACTTAAGTTTATAAGCCCTGATCTAAAGAAAAGGGTATGAAAATGCACTACTGTGTAAGCATGGGCGGAAAATCCGTTTCGCTCGCGGATTTTGCGGATTTTCGGTAAATTCGCAATCCGCGAGATTCGCGAATCTCCCGCAAAATCCGCAAATCCGCGAGCAGCGGATTTTATGGCTTGCTGGCACTGTTCGCGTGAGTTCGCGGCTTCCCAGTACAACTTTGCGCCCCGCGAATAAGCGCTAAATTGCAGAAATACGATCTTAGCAAAACTGAAACTACTTACCAGGTTCAAAAGTTCAGGCTCATCATTAGTAGCCATTTCCTGTAGTGCTTCCTGAGGGGCCCCTCCAGAGTTCAGTTGCCTACTTGCAACTATTATGTGACCCTGCTCTGAACCTCAGAATAGTTACACATATGCCACAAAGGTCCTGAATTACAGCTAAGGGAGACAAGCAGGAGCCAGGCTGGAAGTTCAAATCCATTAATCAGCCCCTAATTCATTATTGTCAGTTGGGGCAGGGCAGGTGTTGTAACTAATTTTGCAACAATGAAAGCACTTAGCAAGTGCAAAAGATCACTAATCAGGAAGCACTAAGGAAGCAGGTGCCAGCTAAAAAAATATTCTGTGACACATTAATCAGCCCCAAATTAATTCAGGTCACTTGAGGCAGGGAAGGTGTGCTTTGCTTTGCCACAATAATGTACACTGACTGGACAACCAGAGGGTGCTGTGATGAAACAGAGGCGGGCATGGGTGGGCCAGAGGGTGGCATGAGTAGTCAGAGAGTGGCAGTGGTGACAGAGAGTGGCAGTGATGAAGAAGAGTGTCCCAAACAGGCTGGACACGTAGAAACAACAAGTTCGCAAAACTTGCGACCCGACAGGTAAGTTCGCCTTTGCGAAATTGTACGAAACCCTCGCGAACTGGCAGAAACCCACGCGAACACACAAAAAAAAAATCCGCAAATTTGCGAGAATTCGCGGATTTTGCGAATTGCGAGTTCGCAAATCCGCAAAATTCGCGAACGCGAGATTCGCAAAATTCGCCCATGCTTACTACTGTGCCTCATGGATAAGTCCTGTTTATAGTCCTAATCCCTGTACTAAAAGGGTAATAGGCTGGAGTCATCTTCCATCATTCTCCCTCCAAAGAGGGCCGAAAAAGTCGGTCATTACACTTCACCCTTGACTCCAGTCTATTAACCATGTTCTATATGGAACTAACATCAGTGGAAGAATAATAAGAAACAAAATTAACTGATCTATTTCTCTTGCCAAATCTACAATATTGGAGTAGAGAAGGAATGCACTGAATAAAGCAGCAAATGGCTACTAAAATACAAATAGAAATCACAATACCCCCTAATATCTGTCGTAGAGAATGTAAGTCAGGTAACCAATTAAAGAGCCCGTCAAACCAGCCCTGATCAATATGTTCTCTAACTTCTGCAGTCAAGTCGTGAAGTTTGTCAATATGGGCTTGGATTGATTTAGAGTGGTCGGACAGGTTGAAGCAGCAAAGACCTTCAAAGTCAGAACAATCATGTCCATCTTTTAACAGGAGGTAGTCAATTGCTGCGCGGTTTTGCAGAATTGCTCTGCGTTCACCCTGGGCATCTAATAACATGTCCAATAAAATGGTAGATGTTTGGTTAATCGATTTGACTATCCAGCAGGCCATTTTTCCAATCGACTTGGTGTTGTAAACTGCCAACGCCGGGACACCAATAATGGAAATTGCCAAACTTATATATTCAGATTTAGAATAAAGATGAAGGGATGAATCACAGTCCTCATGTAACATCATAGAATTACGGACCACACAGGAATGGGAATTGGGATGTGAAGAAAACATTAATAAACTAAGTCTGGTGATGGCACATGGACCTCCGGAAATATTTGCAGGAATATAGGGTCAGGAGGAATTCCCGCAAGAAAATAACCAACCAGAGGGCAACAACATTGTACGGTAATGGCTAGGAGCAACTAATATACGTTTGCATGTCATATTATTTTTAACAGAAATACACGAATTCGGGAGTCTTTGTAAACATAACAAACGTTGATGAGCTGAAAAAGAAGTGGCAGCATTTAACTTCAGTCTGACACATTCAGTAATTGCTTTAGGATCACAGGTCAAAATAAAACATAAATCACCCTGCGTGATATTGTAGGTAGTAATTTGGGAATGAATCGGGGGAATGGAGTCTGAAAGAACAGTACACAAAGGGCAAAATTCTTGGGCTGCGAAATCGCCCAGAATAATATTGGGTCGGGCACTTGATATATTGAAAATGTGCCGCAAAGTTTCAGTGGAGGCAGGGACGGCAACCAAACAGGTCGCTAAGATGTCAGTCACAGAACGCATAGGGGTAAGGCAGAAATGCAGAGAGCTAGTAACCCGCTTAGCAAGGGTGATCCAAAAGATCGATGATGAATCCCACGCAGCGAAGGAACGCGGTACTCGGGTTCTCCAATCAACCGAAGTCTGTGGGTTCCCTCCTCTCCCGGCGTAGCAGACCAAAAGGAGTCCAACGCCGGCACATCCTGCAGCAGCAGTCCAGAGAATGATCTGAAAGAAAATCAAACACAGGCATTATTCATTCTCGTAAATAACATTTGTCAGCCGGGACAGCTTCCCAGCTATCTTTCCCTGGTCTCATTACCAAAATAGTATTATCATGACCGGTCGCAATGACTTCAGCCTGTTCAGGGGGATGTTTAGGCGATTGCACCCAAATTTTCGCTCCCGGGTTATCGGTAGATCCGAAGCCTTTTTGGCCTCGTACTGTTAGCAAAGTCGGGGCAGCGCCTTTCTTAATCTCACCACTGAAAACAGGCATAATTAGCAACTGAGCAACACGGTCAGATTTCTGAATCGATAGATCAATCTCACTGCTATTCAGCAGGAGAACCTTAATCTCTCCCTGATAATCACTGTCAATCACTCCTCCGAGTACTTGAACACCTTTTAAGGCAAGGCCCGATCTAGGGGCAATCAGCCCAAAACTTCCAGCTGGTATACAGACACCAACGCCTGTTTCAACAATTATTCGGTTTCTGCTCTTAAGGACAGTATCATTCATAGCATGCAGGTCCAAGCCTGCGGAACCTGGGGTTGCTCTGCATGGAGCCAAAGCTCCGGGGGTAATTTCCCAATACATAACAGTATTACTAATGGTGTTGGGCTTTGCATCAACATTTGGAGGAAACAAACGCATTAAAGGAGATTCAGCATGCAACAAGGGACGATTATTCAGAATCAGCAATGCCTGAAGTAGAAAGTCCCTCCAGTTCTTATAGTGTTCATCAGTTAACTTTCGTAGTTGTTCCTTTAGCAAACCATTCATTCTCTCAATTAGGCCCGAAGCCTGCGGATAATATGGAATGTGAAACACCCATTCAATGTTATTCTCCACACAAAATTCCTGCACCAATCTTCCACGGAAATGGGATGCATTATCAGATTGAATTTGAAATGGAACACCATAATATAATATGAGTAATTCCAATGTTTTAATGGTATTGATTTGGGTAGCTTGTTTGCATGGGAAAGCAACCAAAAGGCCACTATAGGTATCAACAGCTGTACAAATATATTGACAATTTTTGCTCATAGGGAGCGGGCCAATATAATCAATTTGCCAAATTTGAGCGGGCAATTTTCCTCGATGTAAATGGCCTTTAACAATATGAGGCACTTTTCTTTTTCTAGAATGTTGACAGATGGGACAATGCAGAATGATATCTTTAATGTAATTCAAAGGAATATGAATTCCTCACTCGGCAGCCCACCTGCTAGTGGCTCTCTCTCCAAAATGTCCTGCTTTCTGGTGGGCCCATTTCGCCAATCCCGCCAAATCAGAATCTTGCATGTCCACCACTGCCTCAGCAATTTTAGACTTTTCATCTGCAATGTAATGAAAGTATTTGTCAAGGGAGTCTATCGGGGTATGAGCATCTACATGAAAGATTGTCACAGTACTCTGTGGGAGCATTTCCCAAATTTCTTGCCATAGTTCTTTTCCCCACAATTCTTTTGAATGCAATTCCCAATTATGAGAATGCCAAGGTGGTAACCATACCGCCAGTCCATTAGCTGTGGACCAGGAATCAGTGAAAATATGACATGTGCCTGGTAGTTCCTGCTTCAAAACCTGGTAAACTGCATACAATTCAGCATATTGACTACTCTTTCCGTCACCAGTTGTACTCAGTAATTTCTGCGTGATCGGGTTATAGGACACTGCTTTCCAATGCCGTTTCTCACCAATGAACCTCGCTGAACCATCCGTAAACCACACATGTTTTCTGTCCTCCGCGGACAAATCATCAAATGGCTTACCCCACTTGACAGGAGATTCCTGCACTACAGGTACGGAGCAATCACTTCCAGTCTCATTCGATGGCGCCTGCCCCACTCGCTCATGTAACACTGCCACACCTTTCGGACCCACACGTGCCCTGTCCTGAATGTACCATTTCCATTTAATCACGCTCGCCTCTTGAGCATGTCAAATTCGATGGGATTTCGGCGAACTCGAAACCCACTGCATGATAGGAATTTCAGGTCTCAAAATCACAGCATGACCTAGGGTCAATTGCTCGGTATCCACCAGAGCCCAATAACATGCAAGCAACTGTTTCTCAAAAGGCGTATAACGCTCACCAGCCTCAGGTAACTTTTTAGACCAAAAACCTAGTGGCACTTTTTGTCTGCCCTGCTTTTGCCATAAACTCCAATTGGCATACAGACCTTGCACAGACACATTCAAATCCACATCACCCTCGCCCACAGGCCACAGATCCAAGGCGTACTGAATCGCTTCTTTCGCCAAAGTAAAAGCATTCTGTTGTGGTTCACCCAATTCAAACGCATTCTTCTTACGAGTGATTCGATATAGAGGAGCTAAAATCTGACTCAAATGAGGAATATGTTGACGCCAAAAACCAAACAAGCCAATGAAACTCTGAGCTTCTTTTCTATTTCTCGGAACTGCAAAGTCCAAAATTTTCCGTTTCACCTGTGGGATCACTTCTCTGTGACCTTCATGCCAATTAATGCCTAAAAATTTAACATTTTGGGATGGACCTTGTAATTTATCAGGATTAATTTCCCAACCTTTTGCACGTAAGCAGTCAAGAATCTGATCTAAATGGGTCTGGACCTGATCCTGTGTCTCACCTTGAATTAAAATGTCATCAATATAATGACACACTTGAATTTGTGGATGTACAGCCACCTCAGACAAATGTTCCGCTACCAGCCGGTGACAGATCATAGGACTATGTACATAACCTTGAGGAAGACTTCTAAACGTCATTTGACGTCCATTCCAGGTAAAACTGAATTGTTCCTGACACTCGGGGGCAATCGGAATCAAAAAGAAAGCATTAGCAATATCAATGGACGCATACCATGTACCTGGATGCTTCTGAATTCTTTGAATCAAAGTAACAATGTCGGGTACTGCAACAGTCAAACGAGGTGTGTGTTTGTTCAGTTCGCGATAATCAACAGTCATGCGCCAAGAATTATCACTCTTGCGCACAGGCCAAACGGGATTATTCCAAGCAGAGGTAACCGGAGTTATAACTCCTGCATCAACCAAATCCTGAATTGTAGCACTAATTTCTTCATGACCACCTGGAATACGATATTGTTTCTGAGAAACGACTTTCGTAGCTTGGGGAATCTTAATGGGGGGCATCCGTAAACGGCCAACCCGTACGGGCCTGGACGAAATGTAATGCTTAGTTCCAAATTGATAACAACCATCATCCAAATGCAAAGTCATTCCTTTCAAAATATCAATTCCAATTATGTACTCTAAAAGTGGTACAACTAACACAGAATACTCTTTACGGGGAATTCTACCAATTTTCATCTCAAGTGTCGTTTGTACTGCGGGTGTCTCTTTACCACCTAAACCAGTAATTGTGAAAAATTGTCCTTTAAATTTCTTTGATTTACCATGAATTAAAGTGGCCTCCGCTCCTGTATCTACCAATGCTCGGGCCCTTTGGATATTACGATGTTTCCAAAAAATTTCAATATCAACATAGGGTCTGTTGTCTCTGTGGGCCCACCTGCGTACCGGAGCTTGACCTATTTCTTAATCATTTTTACCGTGGTCTGTCAACCAAGACAAATCAGGATAAATGCTCTCAGGTTTCTTGGGAATCAGAATGTCCTGCTCGTATCCATCTCTATTACGAAATGGATTTTTGTCATTTTCAAAGTATTGTGAATTACGATCAGAAAGCTTGTGACGATCCTCCCTTCTCAACTCAGGGGAATAACCTCTCTCATCTCTGTGTCTGTTGGAAACACAATCATCTCTCCCCCTTTCTCTGTCTCCCTCTCTCACCCTTATGTTCTCACGACGAGGGGAAACATCACATTCATAACGCCGGTCATCACGGCGATCAGCATCCACAGGACGCCTCTCATCACCACTGTCATCAGAACCACGGTCACAATCATTCTTTTGCACACGACGGGCACCCTCCTTCCGATCTAAACCACACTTACGAAACATCTCCCATAAGCGATTATTAGGTTCGCCGTCAATATCCTCCCTTTTCACACCATCAGCCAAAAGTGCAAGAAACATATCACGTCTAGAGAATTTATAATCCCCAGCGGTACGACCCTCAGGTCGAGATTGTCTCTCAGGTTTAAACCATTCACCCAACTCACCAAGCTGACGAACAGATTCAAGCACTATAGACAAAGGATTGCCAGTTTGATTGATCAACAAAGTCATCATAACCTGCTTATAAGCAACAGGGGAAGAACGGACAATGCGATTGCGTACAGAAGACGTTAAAAGACCATCCAACAACCTGTCAGAAGTACTGGGAAAAATTGCAGTCTTCATCACTTCCTCTTTCAAACGTTGCGACGCATCGCGCAACGTGTACCAAGGCTGGTCATTGACAGGCCAATCAGATTCAGTAGGGTATTTATGGTTACAGCCATCATTCGCAAACTGGAGCAAACTAATTTGGCCAGCACCATTATAATTCCGAAAATGATCTTGTACAGTAGAATCGGAACTCAAAGAGCAAAATCGTAAACAATCACCAGCATCAAGCATGATACAGGCAGCACCCAGTTCATAAAGGCGCACCATCCATGTAAGCAAAGTTTCACCGGGCCGTTGTCGAAATCGTTGTAAAATGTCACTAACCTCCTGTTGAGTAAAATCCTCAATACTATCCAACTGAATACCATTCGGCATACCAGGAGCCTGTTTTAATTTGCGTCGAAACACGGGGTGAGCCGAAACCTCCGGAAGAGCCTCCGAAGAAGCCCGGTCCATAGATTTAGAAGAACAATCAGGACGAGATACGTCATCAGAACGGGAAGAGCGACCACGGTCGCTAGAAATGTCGTCTTTGTCACAAGAAGCAGATTTACAATCACGTCCGGAGCGAGAAGACTCGCGCTTGTCACCCTCCTCAGCCGAGGAGCCAGAATCATTCGAATCCCAGATATTACCATCCCACTCATCGGGGTTCCAATCCAGTCCGGCTTTCGCCACCACCAGACGCACTTTCCGTGTAGAAACACGACCACGACGGTGTCTGTATTTATATTTTGCAATGCGCACTGCAGCCCTTTCGGCTATAGTTTGATAAGTCTCAAGTTTGTCGGCAACAATTTATTCTGACATCGCAAAAGAGTATGCGCATTCTGCACTTCAACAACTTTTCTTCCATATCCACAAACCGCTTCCGCAATTTAAGAAACTTCTCATGAAGCATTATGTATGCAGTTAGCACAATCCAACCTCTGCGTCCTAAAATAGGAAGCTCATCATCCTTCACTATTGGAGCTTTTTGCAAGCAAGAAACCACATCAGCCGACTCCGCCTGCTCCAAACAAGAAGTCCAATTCTCACTCAAACCAGTAGAATTGGCCCACTCACGGGCCAAGGCCTCGTAAGGCGTTGATTCCCAGCCGGGAATTTCAACAGGCAATTTAAAAGTAGATTTTGATTTCTTCGAAAACATTTTGACACACAAAAAATATATACACAATTATCAACAAAGAAAATACGTACGAGCCGAGCGCAAACCAACAAGATCAAAACAATACAGCGCACACAGGCTTCGTAAACAGTTTGTGACGCCAGATGTAACGACCGGATTTTCGGACAAGATGGAATCAGCTCCTAGGAGCCCCTCTAACCCAGTCGGAACGTAATCACCTCCCTCCTTAGAACATATTTACAATGGGTATAAGTATAGGTATGTAATATCGTACCTAAGGATGGGGAAAAATAGCAATAAACATGCATGAGTTTTCTACAATATCCTATTCATACCAGCCAGTCTCGCGGCCTTTTAGGCCCAGACTAATCTACCCTGGGGCAGGTCTGATTATGTACCCTTACACACTGATCTCTCTCAGTGCTCACTCGACACGCAATCCGGCGTGCCTACACACGGGCCTGCAGTCCCAGTGCTCTCATTTACTTATCCGGTCCACAATCCGGCGGACCTCCACACCGTGTCCCCCCGGTGCTCTCATTTACTTACAACACGATCCACAATCCGGCGGATCTCCACACCGTGTCCCCCCGGTGCTCTCATTTACTTACAACATGATCCACAATCCGGCGGATCTCCACACCGTGTCCCCCCGGTGCTCTCATTAACGCCGCGTACCAACGACGATCACTTTCCTATGAACACCTATGGAAGAAATCTCTCATTGTCTACTCAGGATAATACTACGATAATAGAAATTAGTACGGCTTTCCAAATTGAAATATGTATCTTCTGCTCTTGGCATCAAACGTTCCCTCTCTCCCTTATTGCTCAGTCACTTCTTACCTGATCGGGATTCGCATCCGTTCATGCAAACAATGTCTGACTAGAAGACCAGGTTACCCTGATTGAACAAGAATACAAGGCACATGTCGGTTCACTAAGAACTGGGGTATTTTTATTACAATAATTATAAACACAATACTATACAATAGCATATATTCTGCAAAGAAAAGTAAAAGGTTAGAATGTGCACTCTATAAGGGAAAGGGCGGAGGTCACCTTATTAACGTGAAGTCGGGGTTCGGCAGTCATCTAGGTTCCCTTCTCGTCTGTGTCTTGGCTCGTCTCGGAATCACACCTTAGCAGTCACGAGTACACGTCTGCACCGCTATGCTCGATCTCCTCTGCTTTCCTCCAAGTCACTGGAACCTCTCTCGTTACTAGCTGCTGCCTCTCTCTGTCTCTGATCGCTCTGCGCTACTTCTCCTTCTCCTTCAGTCTTTCTCAGAGAGTCTCAGTTTCATAATCTTTCTCGGACTTCAAAATGGCGACTGTCCGCCTAGAAATAATTAATTGCATAGATGCTAACGGCTAGCTGCCGCCTACGGACTGACTGACTCATTGCCTAACACTTTCGCTAATATCGAAGCCTGTCCCTTCATGGAAAGTTACAGCCAGTAACCTGCCGCCCACCAAATTCTTGTACCTCCCCGTACCAAGGACACGTTCCCTGCCGGCCGGCCTGAAGTTGTGTCTTCGGAGTGGAGAAAAATACAGTCTTTCGATAAGGGCCAGCCTGAGCCGGTTCTCTCCAAGCGAACAACACCTCGAAACTAAAACATTACACTTAACCTAGAAAGCCTCTCAAGCTGCCGAGCAGAAAGCAAAATGGAGTCTGTCCCGTTTGAGGCCTACAATGAAAGCACTTAGCAAGTGCAAAAGATCACTAATCAGGAAGCACTAAGGAAGCAGGTGCCAGCTAAAAAAATATTCTGTGACACATTAATCAGCCCCAAATTAATTCAGGTCACTTGAGGCAGGGAAGGTGTGCTTTGCTTTGCCACAATAATGTACACTGACTGGACAACCAGAGGGTGCTGTGATGAAACAGAGGCGGGCATGGGTGGGCCAGAGGGTGGCATGAGTAGTCAGAGAGTGGCAGTGGTGACAGAGAGTGGCAGTGATGAAGAAGAGTGTCCCAAACAGGCTGGACACGTAGAAACAACAAGTTCGCAAAACTTGCGACCCGACAGGTAAGTTCGCGTTTGCGAAATTTTACAAAACCCTCGCGAACTGGCAGAAACCCGCGCGAACACACAAAAAAAAAAATCCGCAAATTCACGAGAATTCGTGGATTTTGCGAATTGCGAGTTCGCAAATCCGCAAAATTCGCGAACGCGAGATTCGCAAAATTCGCCCATGCTTACTACTGTGCCTCATGGATAAGTCCTGTTTATAGTCCTAATCCCTGTACTAAAAGGGTAATAGGCTGGAGTCATCTTCCATCATTCTCCCTCCAAAGAGGGCCGAAAAAGTCGGTCATTACACTTCACCCTTGACTCCAGTCTATTAACCATGTTCTATATGGAACTAACATCAGTGGAAGAATAATAAGAAACAAAATTAACTGATCTATTTCTCTTGCCAAATCTACAATATTGGAGTAGAGAAGGAATGCACTGAATAAAGCAGCAAATGGCTACTAAAATACAAATAGAAATCACAATACCCCCTAATATCTGTCGTAGAGAATGTAAGTCAGGTAACCAATTAAAGAACACGTCAAACCAGCCCTGATCAATATGTTCTCTAACTTCTGCAGTCAAGTCGTGAAGTTTGTCAATATGGGCTTGGATTGATTTAGAGTGGTCGGACAGGTTGAAGCAGCAAAGACCTTCAAAGTCAGAACAATCATGTCCATCTTTTAACAGGAGGTAGTCAATTGCTGCGCGGTTTTGCAGAATTGCTCTGCGTTCACCCTGGGCATCTAATAACATGTCCAATAAAATGGTAGATGTTTGGTTAATCGATTTGACTATCCAGCAGGCCATTTTTCCAATCGACTTGGTGTTGTAAACTGCCAACGCCGGGACACCAATAATGGAAATTGCCAAACTTATATATTCAGATTTAGAATAAAGATGAAGGGATGAATCACAGTCCTCATGTAACATCATAGAATTACGGACCACACGGGAATGGGAATTGGGATGTGAAGAAAACATTAATAAACTAAGTCTGGTGATGGCACATGGACCTCCGGAAATATTTGCAGGAATATAGGGTCAGGAGGAATTCCCGCAAGAAAATAACCAACCAGAGGGCAACAACATTGTACGGTAATGGCTAGGAGCAACTAATATACGTTTGCATGTCATATTATTTTTAACAGAAATACACGAATTCGGGAGTCTTTGTAAACATAACAAACGTTGATGAGCTGAAAAAGAAGTGGCAGCATTTAACTTCAGTCTGACACATTCAGTAATTGCTTTAGGATCACAGGTCAAAATAAAACATAAATCACCCTGCGTGATATTGTAGGTAGTAATTTGGGAATGAATCGGGGGAATGGAGTCTGAAAGAACAGTACACAAAGGGCAAAATTCTTGGGCTGCGAAATCGCCCAGAATAATATTGGGTCGGGCACTTGATATATTGAAAATGTGCCGCAAAGTTTCAGTGGAGGCAGGGACGGCAACCAAACAGGTCGCTAAGATGTCAGTCACAGAACGCATAGGGGTAAGGCAGAAATGCAGAGAGCTAGTAACCCGCTTAGCAAGGGTGATCCAAAAGATCGATGATGAATCCCACGCAGCGAAGGAACGCTGTACTCGGGTTCTCCAATCAACCGAAGTCTGTGGGTTCCCTCCTCTCCCGGCGTAGCAGACCAAAAGGAGTCCAACGCCGGCACATCCTGCAGCAGCAGTCCAGAGAATGATCTGAAAGAAAATCAAACACAGGCATTATTCATTCTCGTAAATAACATTTGTCAGCCGGGACAGCTTCCCAGCTATCTTTCCCTGGTCTCATTACCAAAATAGTATTATCATGACCGGTCGCAATGACTTCAGCCTGTTCAGGGGGATGTTTAGGCGATTGCACCCAAATTTTCGCTCCCGGGTTATCGGTAGATCCGAAGCCTTTTTGGCCTCGTACTGTTAGCAAAGTCGGGGCAGCGCCTTTCTTAATCTCACCACTGAAAACAGGCATAATTAGCAACTGAGCAACACGGTCAGATTTCTGAATCGATAGATCAATCTCACTGCTATTCAGCAGGAGAACCTTAATCTCTCCCTGATAATCACTGTCAATCACTCCTCCGAGTACTTGAACACCTTTTAAGGCAAGGCCCGATCTAGGGGCAATCAGCCCAAAACTTCCAGCTGGTATACAGACACCAACGCCTGTTTCAACAATTATTCGGTCTCTGCTCTTAAGGACAGTATCATTCATAGCATGCAGGTCCAAGCCTGCGGAACCTGGGGTTGCTCTGCATGGAGCCAAAGCTCCGGGGGTAATTTCCCAATACATAACAGTATTACTAATGGTGTTGGGCTTTGCATCAACATTTGGAGGAAACAAACGCATTAAAGGAGATTCAGCATGCAACAAGGGACGATTATTCAGAATCAGCAATGCCTGGAGTAGAAAGTCCCTCCAGTTCTTATAGTGTTCATCAGTTAACTTTCGTAGTTGTTCCTTTAGCAAACCATTCATTCTCTCAATTAGGCCCGAAGCCTGCGGATAATATGGAATGTGAAACACCCATTCAATGTTATTCTCCACACAAAATTCCTGCACCAATCTTCCACGGAAATGGGATGCATTATCAGATTGAATTTGAAATGGAACACCATAATATAATATGAGTAATTCCAATGTTTTAATGGTATTGATTTGGGTAGCTTGTTTGCATGGGAAAGCAACCAAAAGGCCACTATAGGTATCAACAGCTGTACAAATATATTGACAATTTTTGCTCATAGGGAGCGGGCCAATATAATCAATTTGCCAAATTTGAGCGGGCAATTTTCCTCGATGTAAATGGCCTTTAACAATATGAGGCACTTTTCTTTTTCTAGAATGTTGACAGATGGGACAATGCAGAATGATATCTTTAATGTAATTCAAAGGAATATGAATTCCTCACTCGGCAGCCCACCTGCTAGTGGCTCTCTCTCCAAAATGTCCTGCTTTCTGGTGGGCCCATTTCGCCAATCCCGCCAAATCAGAATCTTGCATGTCCACCACTGCCTCAGCAATTTTAGACTTTTCATCTGCAATGTAATGAAAGTATTTGTCAAGGGAGTCTATCGGGGTATGAGCATCTACATGAAAGATTGTCACAGTACTCTGTGGGAGCATTTCCCAAATTTCTTGCCATAGTTCTTTTCCCCACAATTCTTTTGAATGCAATTCCCAATTATGAGAATGCCAAGGTGGTAACCATACCGCCAGTCCATTAGCTGTGGACCAGGAATCAGTGAAAATATGACATGTGCCTGGTAGTTCCTGCTTCAAAACCTGGTAAACTGCATACAATTCAGCATATTGACTACTCTTTCCGTCACCAGTTGTACTCAGTAATTTCTGCGTGATCGGGTTATAGGACACTGCTTTCCAATGCCGTTTCTCACCAATGAACCTCGCTGAACCATCCGTAAACCACACATGTTTTCTGTCCTCCGCAGACAAATCATCAAATGGCTTACCCCACTTGACAGGAGATTCCTGCACTACAGGTACGGAGCAATCACTTCCAGTCTCATTCGATGGCGCCTGCCCCACTCGCTCATGTAACACTGCCACACCTTTCGGACCCACACGTGCCCTGTCCTGAATGTACCATTTCCATTTAATCACGCTCGCCTCTTGAGCATGTCAAATTCGATGGGATTTCGGCGAACTCGAAACCCACTGCATGATAGGAATTTCAGGTCTCAAAATCACAGCATGACCTAGGGTCAATTGCTCGGTATCCACCAGAGCCCAATAACATGCAAGCAACTGTTTCTCAAAAGGCGTATAACGCTCACCAGCCTCAGGTAACTTTTTAGACCAAAAACCTAGTGGCACTTTTTGTCTGCCCTGCTTTTGCCATAAACTCCAATTGGCATACAGACCTTCCACAGACACATTCAAATCCACATCACCCTCGCCCACAGGCCACAGATCCAAGGCGTACTGAATCGCTTCTTTCGCCAAAGTAAAAGCATTCTGTTGTGGTTCACCCAATTCAAACGCATTCTTCTTACGAGTGATTCGATATAGAGGAGCTAAAATCTGACTCAAATGAGGAATATGTTGACGCCAAAAACCAAACAAGCCAATGAAACTCTGAGCTTCTTTTCTATTTCTCGGAACTGCAAAGTCCAAAATTTTCCGTTTCACCTGTGGGATCACTTCTCTGTGACCTTCATGCCAATTAATGCCTAAAAATTTAACATTTTGGGATGGACCTTGTAATTTATCAGGATTAATTTCCCAACCTTTTGCACGTAAGCAGTCAAGAATCTGATCTAAATGGGTCTGGACCTGATCCTGTGTCTCACCTTGAATTAAAATGTCATCAATATAATGACACACAGCCGGTGACAGATCATAGGACTATGTACATAACCTTGAGGAAGACTTCTAAACGTCATTTGACGTCCATTCCAGGTAAAACTGAATTGTTCCTGACACTCGGGGGCAATCGGAATCAAAAAGAAAGCATTAGCAATATCAATGGACGCATACCATGTACCTGGATGCTTCTGAATTCTTTGAATCAAAGTAACAATGTCGGGTACTGCAACAGTCAAACGAGGTGTGTGTTTGTTCAGTTCGCGATAATCAACAGTCATGCGCCAAGAATTATCACTCTTGCGCACAGGCCAAACGGGATTATTCCAAGCAGAGGTAACCGGAGTTATAACTCCTGCATCAACCAAATCCTGAATTGTAGCACTAATTTCTTCATGACCACCTGGAATACGATATTGTTTCTGAGAAACGACTTTCGTAGCTTGGGGAATCTTAATGGGGGGCATCCGTAAACGGCCAACCCGTACGGGCCTGGACGAAATGTAATGCTTAGTTCCAAATTGATAACAACCATCATCCAAATGCAAAGTCATTCCTTTCAAAATATCAATTCCAATTATGTACTCTAAAAGTGGTACAACTAACACAGAATACTAGCAATTTTCATCTCAAGTGTCGTTTGTACTGCGGGTGTCTCTTTACCACCTAAACCAGTAATTGTGAAAAATTGTCCTTTAAATTTCTTTGATTTACCATGAATTAAAGTGGCCTCCGCTCCTGTATCTACCAATGCTCGGGCCCTTTGGATATTACGATGTTTCCAAAAAATTTCAATATCAACATAGGGTCTGTTGTCTCTGTGGGCCCACCTGCGTACCGGAGCTTGACCTATTTCTTAATCATTTTTACCGTGGTCTGTCAACCAAGACAAATCAGGATAAATGCTCTCAGGTTTCTTGGGAATCAGAATGTCCTGCTCGTATCCATCTCTATTACGAAATGGATTTTTGTCATTTTCAAAGTATTGTGAATTACGATCAGAAAGCTTGTGACGATCCTCCCTTCTCAACTCAGGGGAATAACCTCTCTCATCTCTGTGTCTGTTGGAAACACAATCATCTCTCCCCCTTTCTCTGTCTCCCTCTCTCACCCTTATGTTCTCACGACGAGGGGAAACATCACGTTCATAACGCCGGTCATCACGGCGATCAGCATCCACAGGACGCCTCTCATCACCACTGTCATCAGAACCACGGTCACAATCATTCTTTTGCACACGACGGGCACCCTCCTTCCGATCTAAACCACACTTACGAAACATCTCCCATAAGCGATTATTAGGTTCGCCGTCAATATCCTCCCTTTTCACACCATCAGCCAAAAGTGCAAGAAACATATCACGTCTAGAGAATTTATAATCCCCAGCGGTACGACCCTCAGGTCGAGATTGTCTCTCAGGTTTAAACCATTCACCCAACTCACCAAGCTGACGAACAGATTCAAGCACTATAGACAAAGGATTGCCAGTTTGATTGATCAACAAAGTCATCATAACCTGCTTATAAGCAACAGGGGAAGAACGGACAATGCGATTGCGTACAGAAGACGTTAAAAGACCATCCAACAACCTGTCAGAAGTACTGAGAAAAATTGCAGTCTTCATCACTTCCTCTTTCAAACGTTGCGACGCATCGCGCAAGGTGTACCAAGGCTGGTCATTGACAGGCCAATCAGATTCAGTAGGGTATTTATGGTTACAGCCATCATTCGCAAACTGGAGCAAACTAATTTGGCCAGCACCATTATAATTCCGAAAATGATCTTGTACAGTAGAATCGGAACTCAAAGAGCAAAATCGTAAACAATCACCAGCATCAAGCATGATACAGGCAGCACCCAGTTCATAAAGGCGCACCATCCATGTAAGCAAAGTTTCACCGGGCCGTTGTCGAAATCGTTGTAAAATGTCACTAACCTCCTGTTGAGTAAAATCCTCAATACTATCCAACTGAATACCATTCGGCATACCAGGAGCCTGTTTTAATTTGCGTCGAAACACGGGGTGAGCCGAAACCTCCGGAAGAGCCTCCGAAGAAGCCCGGTCCATAGATTTAGAAGAACAATCAGGACGAGATACGTCATCAGAACGGGAAGAGCGACCACGGTCGCTAGAAATGTCGTCTTTGTCACAAGAAGCAGATTTACAATCACGTCCGGAGCGAGAAGACTCGCGCTTGTCACCCTCCTCAGCCGAGGAGCCAGAATCATTCGAATCCCAGATATTACCATCCCACTCATCGGGGTTCCAATCCAGTCCGGCTTTCGCCACGACCAGACGCACTTTCCGTGTAGAAACACGACCACGACGGTGTCTGTATTTATATTTTGCAATGCGCACTGCAGCCCTTTCGGCTATAGTTTGATAAGTCTCAAGTTTGTCGGCAACAATTTATTCTGACATCGCAAAAGAGTATGCGCATTCTGCACTTCAACAACTTTTCTTCCATATCCACAAACCGCTTCCGCAATTTAAGAAACTTCTCATGAAGCATTCTGTATGCAGTTAGCACAATCCAACCTCTGCGTCCTAAAATAGGAAGCTCATCACCCTTCACTATTGGGGCTTTTTGCAAGCAAGAAACCACATCAGCCGACTCCGCCTGCTCCAAACAAGAAGTCCAATTCTCACTCAAACCAGTAGAATCGGCCCACTCACGGGCCAAGGCCTCGTAAGGCGTTGATTCCCAGCCGGGAATTTCAACAGGCAATTTAAAAGTAGATTTTGATTTCTTCGAAAACATTTTGACACACAAAAAATATATACACAATTATCAACAAAGAAAATACGTACGAGCCGAGCGCAAACCAACAAGATCAAAACAATACAGCTCACACAGGCTTCGTAAACAGTTTGTGACGCCAGATGTAACGACCGGATTTTCGGACAAGATGGAATCAGCTCCTAGGAGCCCCTCTAACCCAGTAGGAACGTAATCACCTCCCTCCTTAGAACATATTTACAATGGGTATAAGTATAGGTATGTAATATCGTACCTAAGGATGGGGAAAAATAGCAATAAACATGCATGAGTTTTCTACAATATCCTATTCATACCAGCCAGTCTCGCGGCCTTTTAGGCCCAGACTAATCTACCCTGGGGCAGGTCTGATTATGTACCCTTACACACTGATCTCTCTCAGTGCTCACTCGACACGCAATCCGGCGTGCCTACACACGGGCCTGCAGTCCCAGTGCTCTCATTTACTTATCCGGTCCACAATCCGGCGGACCTCCACACCGTGTCCCCCCGGTGCTCTCATTTACTTACAACACGATCCACAATCTCCACACTGTGTCCCCCCGGTGCTCTCATTTACTTACAACACGATCCACAATCCGGCGGATCTCCACACCGTGTCCCCCCGGTGCTCTCATTAACGCCGCGTACCAACGACGATCACTTTCCTATGAACACATATGGAAGAAATCTCTCATTGTCTACTCAGGATAATACTACGATAATAGAAATTAGTACGGCTTTCCAAATTGAAATATGTATCTTCTGCTCTTGGCATCAAACGTTCCCTCTCTCCCTTATTGCTCAGTCACTTCTTACCTGATCGGGATTCGCATCCGTTCATGCAAACAATGTCTGACTAGAAGACCAGGTTACCCTGATTGAACAAGAATACAAGGCACATGTCGGTTCACTAAGAACTGGGGTATTTTTATTACAATAATTATAAACACAATACTATACGATAGCATATATTCTGCAAAGAAAAGTAAAAGGTTAGAATGTGCACTCTATAAGGGAAAGGGCGGAGGTCACCTTATTAACGTGAAGTCGGGGTTCGGCAGTCATCTAGGTTCCCTTCTCGTCTGTGTCTTGGCTCGTCTCGGAATCACACCTTAGCAGTCACGAGTACACGTCTGCACCGCTATGCTCGATCTCCTCTGCTTTCCTCCAAGTCACTGGAACCTCTCTCGTTACTAGCTGCTGCCTCTCTCTGTCTCTGATCGCTCTGCGCTACTTCTCCTTCTCCTTCAGTCTTTCTCAGAGAGTCTCAGTTTCATAATCTTTCTCGGACTTCAAAATGGCGACTGTCCGCCTAGAAATAATTAATTGCATAGATGCTAACGGCTAGCTGCCGCCTACGGACTGACTGACTCATTGCCTAACACTTTCGCTAATATCGAAGCCTGTCCCTTCATGGAAAGTTACAGCCAGTAACCTGCCGCCCACCAAATTCTTGTACCTCCCCGTACCAAGGACACGTTCCCTGCCGGCCGGCCTGAAGTTGTGTCTTCGGAGTGGAGAAAAATACAGTCTTTCGATAAGGGCCAGCCTGAGCCGGTTCTCTCCAAGCGAACAACACCTCGAAACTAAAACATTACACTTAACCTAGAAAGCCTCTCAAGCTGCCGAGCAGAAAGCAAAATGGAGTCTGTCCCGTTTGAGGCCTACAAGGCCCGAAATAAGCATAACTCCATAGAAGGTATACTAACACTATTGCAAAAGGACGGATCATCACTTATACTAATGAATCTATCCCCTAACTTAAGTTTATAAGCCCTGATCTAAAGAAAAGGGTACGAAAATGCACTACTGTGCCTCATGGATAAGTCCTGTTTATAGTCCTAATCCCTGTACTAAAAGGGTAATAGGCTGGAGTCATCTTCCATCATTCTCCCTCCAAAGAGGGCCGAAAAAGTTGTTCATTACACCACCTGCTCCAAATCAAGCGTTATCACCTATTAAATGAAATAAAGTAAGCCAATCTTATCCTATGGGAGAAGTAGGTCTCACAGTAGTAAAAATTAATTTGGTGTTTTTTTACTACCAGGAAATATAAAACTTAAAAATACATCTCCAATTTTTTTTTATACACAGCACGCCGCCCCAATGGGCGATTTAGGGCCTACCTTGGGAGTGACATGTATTAATAAAGGGTGTTTTAGGCTAGGCAAAGGGTTTATTTTCATCAAGTCAAATTGGCCGTTTAAAAACTGCATACAGGCTGCAATGGCAGGAATGTATGAAGTTACAACACTAAAATATACAGCGCATGCACTTACAACGCAGTTTTTACATCATAACATCCACTGCAACATATTCCATTACATCGCATTTAAAAAAACTACCTTTACAACGCATTCCTTTACATCGCATACTGCCTTTACAATGTATACCATTACAACGCATACCATTAGATTGCATTTAAGGTAAGTATTGGATAGTATAGGGGTAGAAATGACTATTCTAACTCCAGGGGGTGAAACAATAGGGTAAGTGTTGGATAGTGTAGGGGTAACAATTACTGTTCTAACTCCAGGGGGTGCAACAGTAGAGTAAGTGTTGGATAGTGTAGGGGTTAAAAATTACTATTCTAACCCCAATGGTATGTGTTGTAATGGTATACGCGGTAATGCCTGCGTTGTAGTCACATGCGATGTAGTGTCATGCGTTGTAATGGTATGCGTTGTAATGCCTGCATTGTACTATAATGTGTTGTAAAGGATGTTGCGATGTAATGCCTGCGTTGTAAGTGTAGTGCGATGTAATGGTTGCGATGTAAAGGTTGTTTCCCCAATGGCAGACATGGGACATGTTTTAAGGGGCTACTTAAGTTGGTGGCACATTAAGTGCTGTAGGTTCACTAGTTAAGTGAGAAAAGAATGGTCCTTGACAAGGAGAATAACAACCACAATAATTATAGGCCACAATCTGCACTATAATGAACAAGAAGTCCAGCCGAACTTTAGAATTTATTCAATAATTGAATATATTGATTCTGACAAAAGATAATAGAACAGTGGGACACAGTCCAGCATCCACAGTGCTACACAACTATAGGACAATACATACATATAAGGTATTTCAGGCATATAAGGAACGGGAGCAAGAGAACAATATTTACAGTGTATTTGCTTCACATATGTGGGAAACACATGGTTTTTTGGCACGTAATAGTGAGCTAGTGTTTAAACCACATATTGTGTCGACGGCGTTTCGATCCAGTTAATAATAATGGATCATCATCAGGACAATCATTGCCTGTCTGAATTTAAAACCTGTATAGACAGGAAGGAAGGGAACATGTAACAATTCAATAATCATCTGTGTAACTCTTAGGGTAGTTCCTATGTAAACTCATACCATGCTTTAAGGTGCTACTTGGTCATCCATGTGAGGGAGGTGTCATGCAACATGTGCCAGCCATCCACGGCGCAATTGTGATCAAACCATGCCACAGAGGAGTTTGTGTTGTGATCTGCATGTATTAAAATTGTGCCTATAGCATGCCTAGGTGATAGATATCAAATTTATACAGGGTGTTGGGAAGACTGTAAGGGGTAAGTGAAGGTGATAATTACTTGAGCGCGAAGAACCTCAAAGGTAGGCTAGGCGTCTGTGAAAAATGGGGTGGACAAGGTATGGTGGTGGGGCAACCCCAATGGGGGCCGGACAGGTTGCAGCGTCCAAGGAATTTAGAAGGTGGCCGGGGTAGGAATTGCTAGGTGCTGGTGCCAAGGTACAACTAGGGAGCAATGTACAAGGTCGCGCCATAGCCTGGGTTGCTTACCTATAGGGGAGCAATTTGCTCATGTTACAGGCAACGGCACGAATTTAGAGCGAAGTAGCCTTGGATGGAGCTCCTTGGGAATTGCTGCGATCAGGTGGGACCTAAGACCGAGTGAATTAGAGATTAACACGTCGGTCGCGAGTATAGTGCCAGCGAGGTTAAGGTATTGGAACGGCTGCTTACCTAGATTAATGCTGGATGCTCCTGAAACGGAGCACGCTAACCATGGATAGGGCTCCTAAAAACGGGAGACATGGACGGGTTGATTAACCACCTGTTAACAGTTGCCGGGAAGGTAGCCGAGCAGCGAGCAGTGGGAGAAACCGGCTTACCTGTTGTTCACAATGGAACTTGGGAGATGCGTCCCGGTGCACCATCGCGCCGTGGAACGTCTGTGAAATGGCGTGCCTCGGAGAAATAGGCGCGCCAGCCATGTTGCTGTAGGGATTGAGGGGCGTGGTGGCCATGTTACTATGGGAATTGACAGAGCGAGGCGGCCCTGTTGGTGAATGCAACCCCTTTGGGGGCGGCCATCTTGGAAGGGTGAACTGCTGTGATAAAGGACTAATGGGAGTGAGGGGACAAGAATTTGCCAAGGTGATGACAGGGGGCATGCAAGTTACTCAATTCACATTTCAAAACCAATTTGGCACAGTAATATATTCATAAGCATAAGTATGGTTGACATTACTATAGAAGGATCCCATAATTTTGTACAGTTTGCTGAGAGTTTTTGAGAGTTTTGAGACAAGGCAAAAATCATAAAAGTGAGGTCCAATCCTCGGTGCGGTTGAGGCCAGTTCTTATGCTGTCAAAAAGTAAGATCATTTTGAGTTCCTCTCTGTTCAGTAAGAGTCTGATGTCACCTCCACGGGGTGGTAGCTTCACAGTTTTAAGGACAGTCCATTTCAAATCATTGTCTGTATGTCCTTGGGCAGTGAAGTGATCCACCAATGGGGCGTTGGGAGTTTTACAACGAATTCGGCTGCGATGTTGGCAAATCCTTGTCTTGACCTTTTGCCTTGTCTGCCCAAGGTATATAGGTTTGCAAGGGCAGTGGATCAAGTAAATTACATCACTACTATTGCAATTGGTGAAGTTTTTACATTGGATAGTGACTTTGTCAAATACAAAAGATTTGCCTTCAATGGTAAACTCACAAACGTTACATGCACCGCATTTGACATGTCCCACCAGTGGTGTCTGAGTCCATAAGGAGTTTATTGTGCTCAAAATTGGGGGATTGGGGAGAGCTGCTCGAACCAAATGGTCTTTCAAGTTAGAGCTTTTTTTATAAGCAAACAGTGGGCGGTCATAGTGCAGAGTACCAGCATTGAGGGTTGGCCAGTGTCTTAGTATGCTTTTTTTCAGTTCATTTGATGCAGGAGAGAATGTAGTTACACAAGCTAGTCTTGTGGTGGACTCCTTATCTTTGGGGCATAGAAGTGCCTCTCTGGGACAATACCAGGCACGTTTAACCGCTGTTCTTACTAGTCTATTTGTCTGTCTTAAGACAAAATCCCAACTTCTGTGAATACCAAAAGTAGTAAGTTTAGGATTTTTTCTTAAGTTAGTTTTTGTGAATCAGCCCCATAGCCAATAATTCAAGATGGCTGCCTGTGACTTCAAAGAATGAGAGAGTTCAGGTACTATTGGGAAAAGTAGTTTGTCATTGAGGTTGTGTTGCTTAGAGTGCTCCCCAAACAGCTCCAATACTCTGTGCACTTTCCAACTGGAATCAACTTGGTGTGACTAGGTCCGGAGTATTAATCCCCTGCCCCTACTTAGGTATGCATGGTAAACAAGGCCTCAACACATGCCTCATGGCAACATGCATCAATCCCTTATAAGCAAGAAAACTCAGATTGTAAAAAGCCCAGCAAACTGAATATGGAGGGAAAATGAAAAAAATTATTGCACATTGTTAATACAGCCCATTTCTTTAAAAACATAAACAAAAAAAGAAATGAATGCACATCTAAAATGAAAGCTTTCAAGGATGCTCTGAAGCTGTGAAAACGATGAAATATTCTATACTAAAATACTCAAAATCTAAAAATACAAAACATACTTTACATATAAATTGCAAACCTTCCAATATAGCACAATATATATATATATTTTGATATATATCTATCTATATATATATATATCTATATATATATATATATATAGATATATATATATATATATCTATTACCTACCTATTACCTACTGGCGTGTCGCCAGTAGGTATATATAGTTAGGATTTTTTCCCTATGGGATTTTTGAAAATTCTATGTCTAATAACTTTGGCGTTTGTGGACGGAATCGGCTGAAATTTTCAGGAAAATGGCACATTTTGTTTCTGAGCAGCCCCTGAAAATTTGGGGGGGTTTCCTCAAGGGGGGGCCGAGAAAAAAGGGGGGTCCCAAAACGCGTTTTCCCCATGTTAATTTCCATAGGGCGGTTGGCCTCACTTTTAGCTCGAACGGCTGAATGGATTTGCACGAAACTTGGCAAAATTGTAGGGACTGTTAGCCCGATGTGCCTTTGCTAGGTCTCAATATATGTGCTCCAGTGGATTTTGAGAAATTAACGTTCAAAACAAGATATATATCTGTAACAGCGCTCCGGGCTGCGCTCCGGTCCGCTTACTTTTCGCGAAACAGAACTTTGCGATGCGAAGCTGATTGGCTCCCCGGTGTCTGTCAACATTCTAAACAGTCCGGAGCGGCCGCCATCTTATCTCTCGGTAGGATCGAGAGAGAAGAAGAGGTGAAAAACGAAGGGGGAATTTAATGAAAGGGGGCAAGGTATACCCCTCTTGACCCCCTAGGAATGTTGTTGGGGTTATTAAAGGGTCCCGTGGGGAAAATAAAAAAAACATTATTTTTCACGGTAGAAGCGCTTCCCGGGCCGCGAACTGGGCCGCAAACTGGTAGCGAAACGGGAATTCGCCATTTTGTGCTTCGTTTTAATTAAATTACTAGGTATAAGGGGGTGGGGGAGACGTATCCTAATCCCTTATGTTTTCTGAGGGTGGCTGAGGAGGCTCATATATGTTGATATATGTCTTCCAGCGGCTGTGCGTGCGCCATCTTGTCTCTCGGTAGGATCGAGAGAGAAGAAGAGGTGAAAAACGAAGGGGGAATTTAATGAAAGGGGGCAAGGTATTCCCCTCTTGACCCCCTAGGAATGATGTTGGGGTTATTAAAGGGTCCCGTGGGGAAAAAAAAATGATTTTTCACGGTAGAAGCGCTTCCCGGGCCGCAAACTGGTAGCGAAACGGGAATTCGCCATTTTGTGTTTTGTTTTAATTAAATTACTAGGTATAAGGGGGTGCGGGAGACGTATCCTGATCCCTTATGTTTTCTGAGGGTGGCTGAGGAGGCTCATATATGTTGATACATGTCTTCCAGCGGCTGTGCGTGAGCTTTTTTTTTTTTTTGCTGCGTGACGTCTGTTAACGTTCGATTCGATGGAAATCAGGAAGTGTTGACCGCCAATTTGTCAGTGCGATAAAATATTTTGTTACAAATGAATCCTTATTGATAAACATTGTCTGCGCCATCTTGCCTTTTTTCCAATGCCACAATTTTGTCGTGCACGGCAGCCATTTTAGATGCCAGGCCGGTCCCAGGCTATCACCTAGCCCTGCGGATGTAGTTTATGGCCCCAGCTGTAGAGAATCCAGACATGCCAACCCTCCCGATTCAGGCGTGAGACTACTGATTTCAGTGCTAGTCTCCCGCCTCCCGATTTCTGCAAGCAAAAACCCGGGGGCATATTACCAACAACTAGCGATAATTTTTGTCTCTAACTTGTTTAGAGACAAAAATTATCGCCGCACATCGGCGATTTTTATCGCAGATAAACCTTGCTATTAGCAAGGCTTATCGCAAATGCGATAAAAAACGGCCGCAATGCATGAATATCGCTGAAAAGTCAGCGATATTCATGCATTATCGAGCAAATGCTCTTAGCCATGTTATCCACCTCCCATTGGATAACATGGCTAAGAACTGCTCAGCAAACAAAACAGGTGATGGACCGAATGTGGATCAATGTCACACATTCATCCCAGTCCAAGGATCTGGGCCCAAATCCATCGTTTTTTTGCACTCCACACCCCCCTGGGTTAGACAATGGCGATATGCAAATCAGCTCTGACCCTGTGCCCCATGGGAAGAGTCCAGTCCGAACTACAAAAGCCATGTCCTTCCCAGAACGGAATCAAGCATCCGAGGACCGGACCGGTTTCGAGGTAACACCTCTCATCAGCCCGGCTAGCTTGACTCCAGTGGTGTGGAGTGCCTGGGACCCACGTCTGGGCATCCCCAGCGCACTTATGGCGGCAATTGCAAACAAAACAGGTGATGGACCGAATGTGGATCAATGTCACACATTCATCCCAGTCCAAGGATCTGGGCCCAAATCCATCGTTTTTTTGCACTCCACACCACCCTGGGTTAGACAATGGCGATATGCAAATCAGCTCTGACCCTGTGCCCCATGAGAACAGTCCAGTCCGAACTACAAAAGCCATCTCCTTCCCAGAACGGAATCAAGCATCCGAGGACCGGACCGGTTTCGAGGTAACACCTCTCATCAGCCCGGCTAGCTTGACTCCAGTGGTGTGGAGTGCCTGGGACCCACGTCTGGGCATCCCCAGCGCACTTATGGCGGCAATTGCAAACAAAACAGGTGATGGACCGAATGTGGATCAATGTCACACATTCATCCCAGTCCAAGGATCTGGGCCCAAATCCATCATTTTTTTGCACTCCACACCACCCTGGGTTAGACAATGGCGATATGCAAATCAGCTCTGACCCTGTGCCCCATGGGAACAGTCCAGTCCGAACTACAAAAGCCATGTCCTTCCCAGAACGGAATCAAGCATCCGAGGACCGGACCGGTTTCGAGGTAACACCTCTCATCAGCCCGGCTAGCTTGACTCCAGTGGTGTGGAGTGCCTGGGACCCACGTCTGGGCATCCCCAGCGCACTTATGGCGGCAATTGCAAACAAAACAGGTGATGGACCGAATGTGGATCAATGTCACACATTCATCCCAGTCCAAGGATCTGGGCCCAAATCCATCGTTTTTTTGCACTCCACACCACCCTGGGTTAGACAATGGCGATATGCAAATCAGCTCTGACCCTGTGCCCCATGGGAACAGTCCAGTCCGAACTACAAAAGCCATGTCCTTCCCAGAACGGAATCAAGCATCCGAGGACCGGACCGGTTTCGAGGTAACACCTCTCATCAGCCCGGCTAGCTTGACTCCAGTGGTGTGGAGTGCCTGGGACCCACGTCTGGGCATCCCCAGCGCACCTATGGCGGCAATTGCAAACAAAACAGGTGATAGACCGAATGTGGATCAATGTCACACATTCATCCCAGTCCAAGGATCTGGGCCCAAATCCATCGTTTTTTTGCACTCCACACCACCCTGGGTTAGACAATGGCGATATGCAAATCAGCTCTGACCCTGTGCCCCATGGGAACAGTCCAGTCCGAACTACAAAAGCCATGTCCTTCCCAAACATTGATCCACATTCTGTCCATCACTTGTTGTGTTTGCAATTTCCGCCCTAAGTGCGCTGGGGATGCCCAGACGTGGGTCCCAGGCACTCCACACCACTGGAGTCAAGCTAGCCGGGCTGATGAGAGGTGTTACCTCGAAACCGGTCCGGTCCTCGGATGCTTGATTCCGTTCTGGGAAGGACATGGCTTTTGTAGTTCGGACTGGACTGTTCCCATGAGGCTCAGGGTCAGAGCTGATTTGCATATCGCCATTGTCTAACCCAGGGTGGTGTGGAGTGCAAAATAACGATGGATTTAGGCCCAGATCCTTGGACTGTGGTGAGTGTGTGACATTGATCCACATTCTGTCCATCACTTGTTGTGTTTGCAATTTCCGCCCTAAGTGCGCTGGGGATGCCCAGACGTGGGTCCCAGGCACTCCACACCACTGGAGTCAAGCTAGCCGGGCTGATGAGAGGTGTTACCTCGAAACCGGTCCGGTCCTCGGATGCTTGATTCCGTTCTGGGAAGGACATGGCTTTTGTAGTTCGGACTGGACTGTTCCCATGAGGCTCAGGGTCAGAGCTGATTTGCATATCGCCATTGTCTAACCCAGGGTGGTGTGGAGTGCAAAATAACGATGGATTTAGGCCCAGATCCTTGGACTGTGGTGAGTGTGTGACATTGATCCACATTCTGTCCATCACTTGTTGTGTTTGCAATTTCCGCCCTAAGTGCGCTGGGGATGCCCAGACGTGGGTCCCAGGCACTCCACACCACTGGAGTCAAGCTAGCCGGGCTGATGAGAGGTGTTACCTCGAAACCGGTCCGGTCCTCGGATGCTTGATTCCGTTCTGGGAAGGACATGGCTTTTGTAGTTCGGACTGGACTGTTCCCATGAGGCTCAGGGTCAGAGCTGATTTGCATATCGCCATTGTCTAACCCAGGGTGGTGTTTAGTGCAAAATAACGATGGATTTAGGCCCAGATCCTTGGACTGTGGTGAGTGTGTGACATTGATCCACATTCTGTCCATCACTTGTTGTGTTTGTAAGAACTGCTCAGGGCAGGTGTTAGCTTTTGGAGATATTCGCGCTTAGCGCGAATATCTCCAAAAGTTGGTAATAGGAGATAGCGATGTTAGGGACTGTTTCCAGTCGCTAACATCTTGGCACGCCCACTTTGCATGTCATTAGTGATAAATATCACTGACATGCAAAGCGGGGCCCAAGATGGTCGCTATCTCCTTTTAGCTGTCACTAACTGGTGTTAGCGACAGCTTGGTAATAGGGAGATAATTTTATCTCCGCTTTCTTGGCTTTTAAAGCCAAAAAAGCGGAGATAAACCCCCTTGATAATATGCCCCACGATTCCTCGGGGGTTTCAGGTGACAGGGCTTGGTATTGTGTTACGTGGTAATTCTTCCAGGAAACGTCAGAGGGTCGATGCAGGGGTTCTAGAAGGGGTGATAAACCATTTAAGCCTCATGAACAAGTGCATGGTCTTTTAAAGATCTGTGAAGTACTCGGGCGGCGGTGTGTGTGTGTCCTCTTTCAGGAGCGGGCGGGGGGGGGGGGGGGCACTGCCAGCAACTTGCCAGGCCAGGCAGTGTTCAACACTTGCATCACCCTTTCTCTGCCTGCTATTGCGCTCCATGCTTCGGAAAGGTAAAAAAAAGAACGTGCATTTGAGTTTGAAATGTCCGATCCTGTAGCAGTACACTAGCAAAGCCCACACATGACAATAACCCGATTCAAGGCCCCATTCACCCGATTTTTTAAAAATATATAGCACTCCAACAAAGTAGGATTATAAAACTTTATTAACTTTTAAATATAACGAACGCAACAAAAACTGTAAATACATTTAAACATTTTTTGACAAAAAAAAGTAACAATGGTCAGAAGCTGTCTTTTGTGCGAATAGTCCCAAGGCAGCACAACGTGCTGAGTTCTGGACGGCACCCAGGTGATGTCACCTGGGTGCCGCACTGGTTTTTGGTTTCCTACAATGCAGCTCAGAAAAACAGCGTGGGGCGTCCCGGGTGGTGCGGGGGGAGGCCTCGTCAGTAGCGGTCTGTTGTGCGAATAGTCCCAAGGCAGCAGAACGCGCTGAGATGTGGACGGCACCCAGGTGATGTCCAGTAAACTGCCGCACTGGTTTTGGTATCCTACAATGCTGCTCCGAAAATTGGCGTGGGGCGGCCCGGGGGGGGCGTGGGGGAGGCGGCGTGAACGGGCCTCCCCAGGTGGCGGCCATCCAGCTGAGTTGCGCCCGCTCTTGCGGCTACAGCGTCTCGCTCACCATGTAGTTGACTTCCGCCCACTCTTGCAGTGCAGCGATAGGCGGCTGCCACAGGACTCTTAAAATGGCGGACGGCTCTTCGGTTTTGGGCCTGGTCCACTAAAATGGCCCTGGGACACCTTGGAACTCGGACGCTTGCCTGCTAGGGCTTGGGCTCCATTCTCGAAAGCGTCCCCTCAGCCGTGAAGATTCTACAAAAGTCTTGGGGGCCCTCGACTCCTGCAGGCTTCCGGTGGGGAGCGGCTGCCATGATTGCTCGCGGAATGACCACGACGGAGCCACGAGATGGTGGTGCTCTCATGCTGACGCCAGCTTCAGTCTGAATCATCCAGAAACAAGGTGGGGCTTTCATCGTTTGGGAAAAAAAAATGTTCTAAACCAATGAAAAGTGTTATTTTTAGGTCATATGACCAAGCCTTCCATCTTTAGGAAACCAAAAGTAAAATGAACCAATGAAAAGTTTTATAAACAAGTCACATGACCTGTTATGCGGCATGGGGCCACAAAAAGCGTAGAAAATCCGTTGGCACGTGAGGCGGCGTCAGTAGCGGACCGATGTGCGAATAGGCCGAAGGCAGCACAACGCGCCGAGATCCGGATGGCACCGAGTTAGTGTCCAGCAAGTTGCTGCACTGGTGTGGCTATCCTACAATGCTGCGCCGAACGTCGGCGTGGGGCGCCCCATTGGCCTGTGAGGTCGCGTCAGTCAGTGGGGGCTGTGCGTCTCCCCCAAGATGGAGGCTCCTCGGCTGCAGTGGAGCGCCCCTTAGCGTTGCACTCGCCGTCCAACTGAGTTGCGTCCGCACTTGCGGCTACAGTAGGCCGAAGGCAGCACAACGCGCCGAGATCCGGATGGCACCGAGGTGGTGTCCAGCAAGTTGCCGCACTGGTGTGGCCATCCTACAATGCTGCGCCGAAAGACGGCGTGTCCAGCTGAGTTGCGGTCACTCTTGCGGTACAGTGACTCGAACGGTCAGAGATCCGGATGGCACTGAGGTGGTGTCCAGCAAATTGCCGCACTGGTGTGGCCATCCTACAATGCTGCGCCGAAAGACGGCGTGTCCAGCTGAGTTCCGGTCACTTTTGCGGTACAGTGACTCGAACGCGCCGAGATCCGGATGGCACCGAGGTGGTGTCCAGCAAGTTGCCGCACTGGTGTGGCCATCCTACAATGCTGCGCCGAAAGTCGGCGTGGGGTGCCCCGTTGGCTTATGAGGTGATGTCAGTAGTGGACCGATGTGTGAATAGGTCGGAACCAGCACAAGGCGCCAAGATCCGAATGGCAAGTCCTGGATGTTGAGTGCCATAGTTGAGAGTTCTGAGCAGGGCTTGTAAGACTGTCTGAAGCTTATTTGCACCTGCTGCAGCTTCACTATTGCCCTGGTGTGGCCAAAGATCGCACATGACATAGGCGGCCGGCTCCCGAGGTCCGGCGGAACTTTTTTCCTTTTCCTTTTTGCTTCTTGTCCCACAATCCGTTTCACCTGAAGACACGACCAGGTCCCTGAATGTGTGCAGGGGGACGTTATTGATTGAATCAAAATGGCGGCTTCACACAAAGCTGACTCAAGCGTTGCTGTTGATGCTATACAGACAAAAATTGGTTTTCAGTTTGTACATTCTTCAGGATTTTTTTTCCATCCAAGGCTGATTGAGAGTTTGTAGAAAAATGGCTTCAGATTTTCCACATACTACTCTTCAACATTCTTCCTAAATGTAACAATGTGAGACTCACTAGGAGAACGGCTGTTTATCTTTCCTTTCAAAATGCTGCCAACAATATTTTCTGAATGGAAGACACCATCTTGTAGCATAAAGGGCCGAAATGGGTTCTGGTCTGGCCGATGGTTGGTGGAGACATTTTGACTATATCTTGGACCTGCCCGGCCTCGCCCAAAATGGTGCCGGTATAAATGGGACTCGTAACTCCTTGTTGTGTACTGGTTGAACAACCTTGATATCACGAGATATGAATGCAGTTTTGATGCTCATGGCGGGCGGGGACGAGAATTGATTGAATATTTTGACATCCCTATTGATATTAAGTTCTGATGTTCCTGGACTTCTGTGGTTCTTCTAGCGCCGGGACACCTCCTTGTGAGGTAGCTGTTCGCGCTCTATAAAACACAGTATTATTATTATTATTATTATGTGTTATTGATTACTGTAGTATTGAAAGTTCGAATTAACGTCACCCATGGTACTTGCCCGCAAATGTATATCTAGATAATTTTTTTGTAACTGGCCCTGTCGTAATTTAATTACAAAATGTACGTCCACCGATTCCGCAACTGTTAGACACCTTAGTTCTTGCAACCTAATGGCCCGCTCGTTACGTTCCTCTATAATGTAAATGTCTCCTCATCATATACGATTTCAGTTTGCTCCGTGTGCGGCCCACGTGGTTATAGGCCCGTATTTGTATACAGACATTTTCACAATAAAGGTTTTTAAAACAAAACATGGTAGTAGTATTTACATTGGTAAAGTTTTTACTTTTAGTCACTGTTTTTGAATCAGTAAAAGGCAAGTGAAATAAAGCAGTCCAATTACATGACGGATAAAAGGTATAATACGTAGGAACGCAGTAAAGATAAATGGTCAAGGGCAGTTGTGTTTTCCACTCCTGCAACATAAAGTGATCGATAAGAATCTGATAATCAGGCGTATCGGCGACTAAGACAGCAGGCCGAGTCTCTTTTACTCAACGGCTCCGTCATGGAACGAAGAAACGCCCTTTTTCTCGAAAAAGGAATATATTTTACTTGCAGGACAGTTGTAAATTTTCCGGGAAAGTACATTAGCCTGGAATATTATAACATATATGTTTAAAAAAAAAAGTTCGAAATCAATACAAAGCGTATTTTTTAGGTCATATGACCAAGCTTTTCATTATTAAAATAACAAAAGTAAAATGAACCAATAAAAAGTTTTATTAACAAGTCACATGACCTGTTATGCTTACGTTACGCGCTGCGCGCCGCGCCCCGGATCACTTCCGGGTGCGCTAACGCGGCGTGTCATATAACGCATTACGCGACAACGTAGGTCAAGAATATAGTCAAAATGTCTCCCCCAACCAGCGTTCGGAACACAACCCCTTTCAGCAGTCCAAAAAGTTCTGTTAAATGACAACAGAGGGGACAGGCAACAAGAACCATCAGTCAAAGAGGGGAGGGCAAGTTCTTCTCTACCGGGTCATGTTGGGGCGCTACCGGAACTGATCGAATTGGTAGTCTACAGTGTTTCTGGATGTTTCAGACTAAAGCTGGCGTCAGCATGAGAGCACTACCATCTCGTAGGTCCGTTGTGGCCATTCCACGAGCAAACATGGCAGCCGCTCCCCACCAGAAGCCTGCGGGAGTCGGGGGCCCCCAAGACTTTTGTAGAATCTTCACGGCTGAGGGGACGCTTTCGAGAATGGGACCCAAGCCCTATCAGGGAAGCGTCCGAGTTCCAAGGTGTCCCAGGGCCATTTTAGTGGACCACGCCCAAATCTGAAGAGCCGGCCGCCATTTTGAGAGTCCTGTGGCAGTCGCTTATCGTTGCATCGCAAGAGCGGGAGCAACTCAACTACATGGTGAGCGAGACGCTGTAGTCGCAAGAGCGGGCGGCAAACAGCTGAATGGCGGAAGAGGCACAGTGTAGCAAAAGCGGGCGGAATGGCAACTAAAACGGTAAAGGGGCGCCCCACTACAGCGTGTCTTCAGGTCAAACGGATTGTGGGACAAGGTCCAGAATAGAAGAGTCATCAAAAGGCAAAAAGTTCCGCCGGACCCCGGGAGCCGGCCACCTATGTCAGGGGCGATCTCAGGCTAAACCGGTGCTATAAGACTTGGGGAGGGGGTCGGAGCCAAGCGTCTTCTCCGAGTCCGTGCCATCACACCGCCCCTCGGGGGCCTCCGTCAAGCGGTGTAGGGAGGTACCATATCACATTGTTTTCAAATGCAGTCAGGTCCACAAACGACCCTCACTTACTTTGAGAATAGTGAAGCTGCAGTAGGTGGAAATAAGCTTCAGACAGTGTTACAAGCGCTGCTCAGAACTCTGAACTATGGCACCCAACATCCAGAACTTATGCCATTTGAGAATGGCAGTGACATCGAAGCAACTCAGGGACCAAAACCATTAACGTACTTTCACGTATGAAAATCTTACTTGGGGAGGGGGCAGGAGCGAACCGCCCCCTCCCAGTCCGCGCCACCACACCGTATGTTGAAAATCTGAAGCCATCGTTCTACAAACTCAACCAACCTTGGATGGAAAAATCTAGAAAAATGTACAAACTGAAAACCAGTTTTGGTCTGCATAGCATCAGTAGCAACGCTTGCTATCAGAGTGCATGAGTTTCATGCTCGATCGATTGAGCTAGCCGGATCGGGCAATAAAAAGTATAAAATAGTTATGTAAATAGTTATTTAATAAAATGTTTTACCCTGTTTCTTTGCTGGTGTGTTGTATATATTTTTAATATTTGCATAGGGTTTGTCGTTATTTTGGGCGGGGTGGGTGACGGAGCCGAGCTGTCTTGCAGCCCTCATGGTGTGGAGCTCAGTTCATCTCACTATTTTCGTATTTCTCATGAAGGGTTGTTCCTAATATTTCTATTTTAGCGAGGTCAAAAAGAGATCCAATTAGTGGCCTACTGATTTTGCTCAATTAATTTTATTTTTTTACACGATTTTTCACTATCTGCAAAGACTAAACAGAGTATTGCGACTTTGTGCTTGTTTGTAAATAGAGAATGAACCAAAGAGAATAAATTGTAAAACAGTAAATGCTTGGATAACAATCAATCAAATGGAGAGACAAGCAGGCACGACGGATTACAACGGGGGTAAAGGCCTGCGTTAACTACTCTTCACTATCTGCAAAGAGAGAGTACTACTAAGAGAAAAGAGGGGGGGGGCAGCGTTCAAAGCACATCAGCGTGCATAAACACGAAAAAGTTTTTACCTATCACGTACTTGACATTTGACAGCTTTTGATATTTGCTATTAAAAAACCATTGAAATTCACAGAAAAAAACATAGGTTTTAGGCCATATATAGTTAGGAATTTGCATTTACAAAACCTTGAAAATTCACTGAAAAAACCATTGGTTATAGACCATATATAGTTAGGGATTAGCCTTTTCAAAACCTTATTTTACTCACACAAAACCATTGAAATTTCATATATAGTTAGTTGTACTAACTATATATCGCGCACCCGCAATCCACTGCTGATGATGTCACATATTACATCATTCATGACATGGTTAGTGACATCACTGATGTATATACATAGTGCTGCAGCCCCGGAGCCCTGCAGCCCCGGAGCCCTGCAGTCGCCGAGCCCTGGAGCCCCGGAGCCCTGCAGTCCCCGAGCCCTGGAGCCCTGCAGCCCCCGATATATATATATATCTCACTACTCAACCCGATACACTACTTACACTAAAGGAACAGACACTTGCGACAACACCTACTAAAAACTTAGCTGACACAATAAACATTAACATGAAACAACAAAAATGTGATGGAGCACTGCATATAGCGCGGGGATGCCTACGGGTCACCAGGCGCTTTAGAAATCGCAAAATAAATAAATAAATATTCAACAGTCCAGCAATGACCTGTTAACCTGAGCTATACAGCATATAATGGATGAAAAGGCCTCACCCACTCTTTTGTGCCATGCTTTATGGCAACCGCATCACACCCTGATAAGATGATGCTGTAAGGGTGGAATCAAGGGAGTTTAAAAATACTGAATAATGGTGCAATCCAGGTTAAAATTAGGGCTGGGCGTAGTTTGCGTAGCGCCACTATGCACACTACGCAGAATTTTGGAGAAAAAAAAAGTGGAAAACGAGGGCAGGTTCTGAGGTTCCGTGTGCCCAGGACAGGGGTCCCTCGTGCCTGGGCAGACTCCCTGATCTCCCCGGGCCGGTTGGAGCCCGGGAGCCCTGCAGCCCCAGAGCCCTGCAGCCCCGGAGCCCTGCAGTCGCCGAGCCCTGGAGCCCCGGAGCCCTGCAGTCCCCGAGCCCTGGAGCCCTGCAGCCCCAGGGCCCTGCAGTCCCGGAGCCCTGGAGCCCCGGAGCCCTGCAGCCCTGCAGCCCTGGAGCCCTGCAGCCCCGGAGCCCCAGAACCCCGGAGCCGTGGAGCCCCAGAGACCTGGAGCCTCGGAGCCCTAGAGCCCTGGAGACCTGGAGCCCTGGAGCCCTGGAGCCTCAGAGCCATGCAGCCCCGGAGCCCTGAAGGGCAGGCGGGAGCCCTCCCGCGGAGGCTCGCTGGCAGGCAGATTGGCGTCATGTCGGTCCCGGCCATCTGGTCGCATCTTTCCACTCGGCCATCTGGTCGCACCCAATGCTTCCCAATAGGCTACCAGATGGCCGGGCTTCACTGAAAGTCCTGATGAGGTGACATTTGCCTCCCGGATCCCAGCCAGGGCTCCAGGAGGTCGGGCACAGTGGCGCCCTGGGTCCCTTCCATCACTCGGCACGCACGGGTTCCCAGAAAGAGGGGTAGCCTTCCTCCGGATTACTAGGGGCAAGGGTATGCCCAGACGCCCTTCCGGGGCTGTCGGTTCCCTGCCGGGGACCAGATGGGCGATGACAGGGCAACACCTCCCAGGCGTCCGGGGCTCCCTCCTCCAGCCTGCGGCGTTGCGAAGTACCCGGGACGGGGTACATGGGTCCTGGGCCGTCCTCCCTGTGCCTAAGGCCCAGCGTGGGGTTTCAGAGCCCCCCTGAGCCCTGCTCCCCAGAGCCCTGGAGCCCTGCGGCCCAGGAGCCCTGCAGCCCTGGAGCCCATGAGCCCTGGAGCCCGTCAGCCCAGGAGCCCCGGAGCCCTGCAGCCCCCGAGCCCTGCAGCCCCAGAGCCCTGCAACCCGGGAGCCCTGCAGCCCGGGAGCCCTGCAGCCCTGGAGCCCCGGAGCCCCGGAGCCCTGGAGCTCGGAGACCTGCAGTCCCCGAGCCCCCGAGCTCTGCAGCCCCGGAGCCCTGCAGCCCCAGAGCCCCGGAACCCTGCAGCCCCGCAGCCCAAGAGCCCTGCAGCCTTGCAGGCCCAGAGCCCTTCAGCCCTGCAGCCCCGGAGCCCTGCAGTTCCCGAGCCCTGGAGCCCCGGAGCCCTGCAGCCCCCGAGCCCTGCAAGGGCAGGCGGGAGCCCTCCCACGGAGGCTCAGGGCAGGCAGATGGGGAGTCCTTTCGGTCCCGGATACCTGGTCGCCCCTCTCCCCTCGGCCATCTGGTCGCCCGCAATGCTTTCTGGGGCGACCAGATTGCCGGGCTTCACTGGAAGTCCCGATGAGGTGCCATTTGCCTCCCGGATCCCAGCCAGGGCTCCAGGAGGTTGGGCACGTTCGAGCCTAGGGTCCCCTGAGCCTCGCGGTGCGCACTTGTTTCCAGAAAGAGGGGTAGCCTTCCTCCGGATTACTAGGGACAAGGTACTCTGGGACCCCTCTCGGCCCAGCGGTCCTCAGCCGGCAGCTAGACAAGCCAGATGCCGCCCCACCCCCAGGTCCGTCCCTGGGTCTGCCGCCTGGCAGGATGCCCTGGATAGGGTCCGGTAGGGCCCGGGCATGGGGTCCCCGTCCCACCGGCCTGCCGCACTGCCTGGGACGGCGGTGGTTCTGTTGTGCGCGGGGAGCCTGGCTGGGTTCATGAGCTCCGGCTGGGCTCCATCCTGGGTCTTGCCGTGTGGCAGGGTGCCCGTGACGGGGTCCGGAGGGCCCGGGGGAGGCTTCTCCTGTGCCTCAGGGCCTGGGAACCCCAGCGGGGTCCAGGGGTCCCGGGTGGGGTGCTCTGGCCCAGGTCCCTGTCCCCCGGCCTAGGGCCCTGTCCCCCGGCCTGCCGCACTGCCAAAGGCCTGGGACGGGGTTCCGTGGTGCCCAGGGAGCCTCCCTGCGCTGTGCTGGGTTCAGGAGCTCAGTCCGGGCCCCTGAGGGCCCCTGGGAAGGTGGCCTCCCCACCCGGGGCTCCGTCCTGGGTCCTGCCTCATGGCAGGGTGCCTGGGACGGGGTCCGGAGGGCCCGGGGTAGGCTTTCCTTTAGCCTCCGGGCCTGGGAGCCCCGGCTGGGTCCAGGGATGTATGTATCTCTGCTGTCATCCTTGCAACTTGCAGTTCATATGTTTCTTTTGATGACGTTAGAGGCACAGTTGTTTGTAAAAGAATAGACTTCATTCTGCTTAAAGTATCAATTCGAATAGAAGAGATATTCAACGGAGGCCATAACGCAGCCCCCATATCTGGATTGCTGTGTGGATACAATACTTGCATACAGCAAATGGCCCTGGAAGTTACAGTTGTCAGATAGGATTTTCCTGGCAGCATGCCACAACATCTGTGGTCACTTATTAAAATGTAACTACCATAAGAAAGTGGTCTAAAAAATGGCTCTATCGGTTTTGCAGGTGTGCCATGCAGGTGACATGAAAGGGTGTTTGAAGACCCTTCGCAGGCTCCATGCAAATTAATACCTTCACACAGAAGTGTACCGCTTAGGGATTTTTTACAATTCTTACCACATCTGTGTGTATAAGGTAAATCCCAGGTTGATTTGATGTATTCTTTACCCAACCTTTCATACTGGCCTGCTGGTATATACTCTTGACAGTAATTAAACTGGAAAGTTGTTATCGGAATTGTACTCATTCCATGTATTATCCATTCAATGACAGGTCTTTCTGACATTGTCAATGGTAATCTCTCGAGTTTTTCAATGCTCAGGATTGTATAATCTGCTCCTTTTTGTGCCAAACTGATTTGTTTATCAGTAAGGTTAAAGATACCGAATAATGACGTTGTGTTGATTAAAAGCCATGGTACGTAGCCTGAACGCAGATTTTGCAACGTTCATCCAAGCTGTACAATAGAACGTAATTGAGACTGACCATGCTGTAGCATTAATAAGTCCTGCTCTATTATGTCAAAGGCAGACAATACAATACTGTCCAGTGAATATATTCTGGAAGACAGAGTCGTTAACCCATTGTCCACAACAGAAAGTGATTTTTCCAAATTTATACGATCAATTTCGCGTATTTGTTCTGCTGTCTCAATTTGCATTATTTTCCATGCTTCGTTGTATGCAGCGTATATACCGGCCGCTATGAAACGTTTTTGACGCTGTTCGCGTGGTCCCATTATGAAATCACGCAAGTCAGCACCGTCTTTAAGTAAAGTCAAGCGTTGCTTAATTTCAGCCAGTGTGGATTCCTGTAGCCACTCAAGGCATAGTTTCCCTACACAATGGGCCAGATTCACAGAACTAACTAAGACAAAATCCTAAACTTACAACTTTTGGTATTCACAGAAGTTAGGATTTTGTCTTAAGTTTGTCTTAAGACTGACTTAAGACAAAATCCTAACTTAAGTCTGTCTTAAGTCTGTCTTAAGACAAACTTAAAACAAAATCCTAACTTCTGTGAATACCAAAAGTAGTACGTTTAGGATTTTGTCTTAAGTTAGTTCTGTGAATCGGGCCCTGTATGTTGTAACTATCCCTGGATGTTGTCTCTGGGAATATCTAGGGTCTGGTCTGGTCATTTTGAACCCCTGTGTTTTGTTCAGGAATCTATCTTTACAGTTATTTGTGTCTGTTGGCCAGATCAACCACTTTTTCCAATCAGTATGTGTTCTGTTTTGGTATAAAATATTAGAAACGTCTATCTCCACATCAGTAGTGCTGTCACTATCAGGCATGGGTTTTGGAATAGACGGTGTGTTCATGTCTTTTCTCTTAGCAAGGCCAAGACAAGTAGTTTGTTGAATTGTGTCATTCAAGAAAATAATTTGTCCTGGGATCATGCAGGCCCTAACAAGTGCTTCTAGGCCTTGTACTTGCCAATCTTTGGAACCCCAGATTGTTTTTGTTTCAATGGTGTTTTTCCAAATTTCGAAACATAATGTAGACATTTTGTCATAAAATGTTTCTGAATAAATCAATTTAGTATTTGTCAACATTGTTTTCATTCCTGTTCTATTTGACATTTTAAAATAAAACATTCTTGGGTCACTGTTATTAAGTCCTGAGAAGTATTGGAATTTATCAGAAAACTTTTTTGAACTGCCTTTTGGTGGAGTAGGACAGTGCTCCCACTGGTTAAAAGATAAAACATTTCTAGGCGGAGCACTTTTATGCAAATAGTGATCACCATAATGGTTGTAGCAGTAAAGCTCTTCATAATTGGATGACCCCTGCAAGTAATCTTGTTCTGTAAATTTGGCTGATATTACTAAATCTGACATCATATTATTAATGTTTTCAAAGTCCCAATCATCAGAGAAGGTACAAGGTGTCACAAAGTCACTTAATGAAATCTTGAGCTGGTGGAGATACTTTAAAAGCTCGACCGGGCCCAAAATGTCATAATCAGTTCTGTCCAATGCTACCCCACCAGGTATTGGAATGGCTTTGATGTTCACTGATGACAGTTCTCTTTTCTCGATGTGAGAACATGTGTGTGGCTTTAGGACCAAGTTGATGTTCTGACTTGCTGTGTCCATTGTACTATATTTTCCTTCAATGAATCTTCCCAAACATATAACCATGATTGTCAGATAGGATGATGGCGTTTGTTCCTATTTAGGAACCCTCTGAACCAACCCGGACATCTGATCATCGGTCCCCATGTCATCTAAGATCATCTCTGCCTAGTGTTGTATGATGTGTGAATGTTTTTTGTATGAGTGTTAACGGTATGCAAGTATGGAGTCAGAACCACTGTTCAATTGTTGCTAAGGTGTTTATTTATTCATCATGATGCTAAACTATTTATATCCATTCACAATGAAAATGAATTCAAAAATAAAAAAATAAATTTTGATAATATCCAATTGTTATATGATTTGCTTGGGTTCAGGGCAATTTTTATAATACAAAGGACCTCTTCGAGGCCATTTACTAAAATCACTGTGGGCAGGTCTCCTCCCTGTGTTTGACATATAACCATGATGAGCCAAAGCAGGAGGAAAAGTACACCTAACACAATCCAAAATTTAATCCATGGTGAAATTAGGATTTCCCCTGAGCCTTGCGGTGCGCACTTGTTCCCAGAAAGAGGGGTAGCCTTCCTCCGGATTACTAGGGACAAGGTACTTTGGGACCCCTCTCGGCCTAGCGGTCCTCAGCGGGCAGCTGCACGGGCCAGGATGACGCCCTAGCCCCGGGTCCCTCCCTGGGCCTGCCGCGTGGCAGGAAGCCCTGGATGGGGTCCGAGAGGGCCTGGGGAGGCGTTCCCTGCGCCTCTGGGCTCCTGGCTGGGGCCAGGGGCCCAGCCGGGCCCCGGGTCGGGTGCCCCGGCTCTGGGCCCCGTCCCCCGGCCTGCTGCACTGTCGAAGCCCGGGACGCAGTTCCGTTGTGCCCGGGGAGCCTCCCCTTGCTTTGCTGAGTTTAGGAGCTCCGTCCGGGGGGCCCTGAGGGGCCCCGGGAGGGTGGCCTCCCCACCTGGGGCTCTGTCCTGGGTCCTGCTGCGGAAGCAGGGTGCCCAGGATGGGGTCCGGAGGGCCCGGGGTAGGTTTCCCCTGCGCCTCTGGGCCTGGGCGCCCCGGCTGGGTCCAAGGCCCCCACCGGGCCCCGGATCAGGTGCACGGGCCCTGGGCCCGGTCCCTCAGGCCCGCTGCACTGCCAAGGGCCCGGTCGTTTTTGGAAGGTTTAATCTGACCACAGATTAACATTTAAAAAAACACTTTGCAGCATTTCTACGCAGAGTAACCAAATATTATGGGAGGCCTGATTGGATCTTGAATGAACTGCCTCTTTTAAAGTGCTGGAGTAAGTGTAACCTGGCGCAAACCTCTGATTTCTGCAGAGAACATCCTATGTATTTATTTTGTAGAGTCGATTTTGGAAAAGGGGGTGGTGATGGACAGAGTTTCTGAATGATGCAGGATACTCTTACCCAGTCAAGAGATCAGGGCTTGATCCATCACCGTTTTTTGGCTCACTGCACCATCCCAGCTCAGAACCTGGCTACATGCAAATTAGTCTGTTCCTGTCCCAGTGCATGATGGGAACAGGGCAAACCAAACTACCAAGCCAATTCTTATACTGGGAAGGAAACAAGCTCCCGGGGACCGGTTTCTGGCATTTCAGCTGTCGTCGGCACGGCTTGCTTGAATCCTGATGGTGCAATGAGCAAGGGACTCACGTCTGAGTATACCCTCCCACACATAGTGTGGACAAAATCGATTTTGGAAAAGGGGGTGGTGATGGACAGAGTTTCTGAATGATGCAGAATACTCTTACCCAGTCAAGAGATCAGGGCTTGATCCATCACCGTTTTTTAGCTCACTGCACCATCCCAGCTCAGAACCTGGCTACATGCAAATTAGTCTGTTCCTGTCCCAGTGCATGATGGGAACAGGGCAAACCAAACTACCAAGCAAATTCTTATACTGGGAAGGAAACAAGCTCCCGGGGACCGGTTTCTGGCATTTCAGCCGTCGTCGGCCCGGCTTGCTTGAATCCTGATGGTGCAATGAGCAAGGGACTCACGTCTGAGTATACCCTCCCACACATAGTGTGGACAAAATCGATTTTGGAAAAGGGGGTGGTGATGGACAGAGTTTCTGAATGATGCAGAATACTCTTACCCAGTCAAGAGATCAGGGCTTGATCCATCACCGTTTTTTAGCTCACTGCACCATCCCAGCTCAGAACCTGGCTACATGCAAATTAGTCTGTTCCTGTCCCAGTGCATGATGGGAACAGGGCAAACCAAACTACCAAGCCAATTCTTATACTGGGAAGGAAACAAGCTCCCGGGGACCGGTTTCTGGCATTTCAGCCGTCGTCGGCCCGGCTTGCTTGAATCCTGATGGTGCAATGAGCAAGGGACTCACGTCTGAGTATACCCTCCCACACATAGTGTGGATAAAATCGATTTTGGAAAAGGGGTGGTGATGGACAGAGTTTCTGAATGATGCAGAATACTCTTACCCAGTCAAGAGATCAGGGCTTGATCCATCACCGTTTTTTAGCTCACTGCACCATCCCAGCTCAGAACCTGGCTACATGCAAATTAGTCTGTTCCTGTCCCAGTGCATGATGGGAACAGGGCAAACCAAACTACCAAGCCAATTCTTATACTGGGAAGGAAACAAGCTCCCGGGGACCGGTTTCTGGCATTTCAGCCGTCGTCGGCCCGGCTTGCTTGAATCCTGATGGTGCAATGAGCAAGGGACTCACGTCTGAGTATACCCTCCCACACATAGTGTGGACAAAATCGATTTTGGAAAAGGGGGTGGTGATGGACAGAGTTTCTGAATGATGCAGAATACTCTTACCCAGTCAAGAGATCAGGGCTTGATCCATCACCGTTTTTTAGCTCACTGCACCATCCCAGCTCAGAACCTGGCTACATGCAAATTAGTCTGTTCCTGTCCCAGTGCATGATGGGAACAGGGCAAACCAAACTACCAAGCCAATTCTTATACTGGGAAGGAAACAAGCTCCCGGGGACCGGTTTCTGGCATTTCAGCCGTCGTCGGCCCGGCTTGCTTGAATCCTGATGGTGCAATGAGCAAGGGACTCACGTCTGAGTATACCCTCCCACACATAGTGTGGATAAAATCGATTTTGGAAAAGGGGTGGTGATGGACAGAGTTTCTGAATGATGCAGAATACTCTTACCCAGTCAAGAGATCAGGGCTTGATCCATCACCGTTTTTTAGCTCACTGCACCATCCCAGCTCATAACCTGGCTACATGCAAATTAGTCTGTTCCTGTCCCAGTGCATGATGGGAACAGGGCAAACCAAACTACCAAGCCAATTCTTATACTGGGAAGGAAACAAGCTCCCGGGGACCGGTTTCTGGCATTTCAGCCGTCGTCGACCCGGCTTGCTTGAATCCTGATGGTGCAATGAGCAAGGGACTCACGTCTGAGTATACCCTCCCACACATAGTGTAGACAAAATCGATTTTGGAAAAGGGGGTGGTGATGGACAGAGTTTCTGAATGATGCAGAATACTCTTACCCAGTCAAGAGATCAGGGCTTGATCCATCACCGTTTTTTAGCTCACTGCACCATCCCAGCTCAGAACCTGGCTACATGCAAATTAGTCTGTTCCTGTCCCAGTGCATGATGGAAACAGGGCAAACCAAACTACCAAGCCAATTCTTATATTGGGAAGGAAACAAGCTCCCGGGGACCGGTTTCTGGCATTTCAGCCGTCGTCGGCCCGGCTTGCTTGAATCCTGATGGTGTATTGAGCAAGGGACTCACGTCTGAGTATACCCTCCCACACATAGTGTGGACAAAATCGATTTTGGAAAAGGGGGTGGTGAGAGACAGAGTTTCTGAATGATGCGGAATACTCTTACCCAGTCAAGAGATCAGGGCTTGATCCATAACCGTTTTTTAGCTCACTGCACCATCCCAGCTCATAACCTGGCTACATGCAAATTAGTCTGTTCCTGTCCCAGTGCATGATGGGAACAGGGCAAACCAAACTACCAAGCGAATTCTTATACTGGGAAGGAAACAAGCTCCCGGGGACCGGTTTCTGGCATTTCAGCCATCGTCGGCCCGGCTTGCTTGAATCCTGATGGTGCAATGAGCAAGGGACTCACGTCTGAGTATACCCTCCCACACATAGTGTGGACAAAATCGATTTTGGAAAAGGGGGTGGTGATGGACAGAGTTTCTGAATGATGCAGAATACTCTTACCCAGTCAAGAGATCAGGGCTTGATCCATCACCGCTTTTTAGCTCACTGCACCATCCCAGCTCAGAACCTGGCCACATGCAAATTAGTCTGTTCCTGTCCCAGTGCATGATGGGAAGAGGGAAAACCAAACTACCAAGCCAATTCTTATACTGGGAAGGAAACAAGCTCCCGGGGACCGGTTTCTGGCATTTCAGCCATCGTCGGCCCGGCTTGCTTGAATCCTGATGGTGCAATGAGCAAGGGACTCACGTCTGAGTATACCCTCCCACACATAGTGTGGACAAAATCGATTTTGGAAAAGGGGGTGGTGATGGACAGAGTTTCTGAATGATGCAGAATACTCTTACCCAGTCAAGAGATCAGGGCTTGATCCATCACCGTTTTTTAGCTCACTGCACCATCCCAGTTTAGAACCTGGCTACATGCAAATGAGTCTGTTCCTGTCCCAGTGCATGATGGGAACAGGGCAAACCAAACTACCAAGCCAATTCTTATACTGGGAAGGAAACAAGCTCCTGGGAACCGGTTTCTGGCATTTCAGCCATCGTCGGCCCGGCTTGCTTGAATCCTGATGGTGCAATGAGCAAGGGACTCACGTCTGAGTATACCCTCCCACACATAGTGTGGACAAAATCGATTTTGGAAAAGGGGGTGGTGATGGACATAGTTTCTGAATGATGCAAAATGCTCTTACCCAGTCAAGAGATCAGGGCTTGATCCATCACCGTTATTTAGCTCACTGCACCATCCCAGCTCACAATCTGGCTACATGCAAATTAGTCTGTTCCTGTCCCAGTGCATGATGGGAACAGGGCAAACCAAACGACCAAGCCAATTCTTATACTGGGAAGGAAACAAGCTCCCGGGGACCGGTTTCTGGCATTTCAGCCGTCGTCGGCCCGGCTTGCTTGAATCCTGATGGTGCAATGAGCAAGGGACTCACGTCTGAGTATACCCTCCCACACATAGTGTGGACAAAATCGATTTTGGAAAAGGGGGTGGTGATGGACAGAGTTTCTGAATGATGCAGAACACTCTTACCCAGTCAAGAGATCAGGGCTTGATCCATCACCGTTTTTTAGCTCACTGCACCATCCCAGCTCAGAACCTGGCTACATGCAAATTAGTCTGTTCCTGTCCCAGTGCATGATGGGAACAGGGCAAACCAACCTACCAAGCCAATTCTTATACTGGGAAGGAAACAAGCTCCCGGGGACCGGTTTCTGGCATTTCAGCCGTCGTCGGCCCGGCTTGCTTGAATCCTGATGGTGCAATGAGCAAGGGACTCACGTCTGAGTATACCCTCCCACACATAGTGTGGACAAAATCGATTTTGATAAAGGGGGTGGTGATGGACAGAGTTTCTGAATGATGCAGAATACTCTTACCCAGTCAAGAGATCAGGGCTTGATCCATCACCGTTTTTTAGCTCACTGCACCATCCCAGCTCAGAACCTGGCTACATGCAAATTAGTCTGTTCCTGTCCCAGTGCATGATGGGAACAGGGCAAACCAAACTACCAAGCCAATTCTTATACTGGGAAGGAAACAAGCTCCCGGGGACCGGTTTCTGGCATTTCAGCCTTCGTCGGCCCGGCTTGCTTGAATCCTGATGGTGCAATGAGCAAGGGACTTACGTCTGAGCATACCCTCCCACACATAGTGTGGACAAAATCGATTTTGGAAAAGGGGGTGGTGATGGACAGAGTTTCTTTTGTAGAGTTACATTAACGTAGCTGACATAAAACTGTTTGGTGATTGCAAGTTTGCAAAGATACCTGGCAGGCTGGTCACCATGAGGGTGCAGAGGAATACACCTCAATTAAAGCACATTTTCACACTGATTTCCTCATAGATGGCAAGGTTTCAGATTGGTAAGTGTGACAGTTTCATAATTTAACTTTAATAATGGTTGACATTCACACAGTCTGACTCTGCTCAGTTTTAAGTAGCCTACTGTTTGCCCCCTTTAGTTCAGTGACTTTCTTATTGTTTCTAGTTGTTCAAATGGGTATCATTTCTAATATTTATATGCTTCCCTCCTCTTCATTGATTTATTTTGCTCACAAGAAAGTGTCACTCATAGTTGTGAAATGTCACTCATAATTACACTGAAGTAATGAAAATGTTACACATCGCAATATGAAACCTTAGCAGCTATGCTAAGTCTACTGCACACAGCACAGTTAAACATCTCATAATTCCATGCCACACAATTAAACTATAAATAATTTAACCCTACAACATTCCATACCATATATTAACAATCCTAAAAATTAAAAAACACACAATTCCACTTCACTCCATACCACAGAATTCCACATCACATAATAACATTCCACACAACTTAATACCACTCCAGAGCACATAATTACAATCCACACAACACATTTCAACTACACATAATTTCACTTCAACCTATATAAGTATACTTCACACAACATATTTACTCTCCACTCCAAAACACATAATTACCCTTCACAAAATACAACTCTGCAACATTCTGCATAATTCCACTCTGCACAATTGTACAACACACAATTCCACATAATTTCTCACGTCACACAATTGCACAATTCATCCCCACACAATTCATCACACAACATGATTACACTCCACATAAAACCACTCAGCACCACATAATTTACCTTCACATTATTATACTTGCTCTACTCCATATTGCATAAATACACTCCACATAAATCTAGTGTATGCCACGTAGCAACATTCCACATAACTACACTGCACACCATGCCTTATAATACCACTCAACAAAATTTTCATTCAACAGCGCACACTTCCACGTCACACAAATTAAACCCTATACATTTCCATTCCAGGCCACATAATTCAAAAACATACTACATAATTCATACCAACAACACAATTACACAACACACCAGATATATCCAATCTACACCACAAAATTCCACATCATGCTACAATATTTAACAGCACGCCACATAAGTAAACTCCACTACATACCACTCCACAACACAAAATACCATTCCAGATAACCTCTCTCCAAGACACACAATACCATGCCACTCCATGACACACAATCCCACTCCACATAATTCTAGTACACTCAATACCACACAATTACTATCCACATAATTACACTGCACACCATGCCATATTATTTCACTACACAGATCTAATCCACACAACAAAAATCCACAACTAACACTTACAATCCAAACCATATATGATTTGCATATATGCAAATGCATATATTGCAAAACCATATTTTGCAAATGCTTGTTTACCTTACAATGTGTGCCATCAGATCCTGTTCCTGAAGGGAGCTGCAATCCTTCTCCTGCCCCTGTCAGCTCTGTGCTGCCTCATCCCTTCTCAGAGTCTGTGCCCTGTGGAGAATGTTGTCTCTAAAGGGCCTCACCCACATCCTTATTCTGGGCATGGCTCATGGCTCTGACTGAAGAGAAAGAGTGTAACTTGTTACTTTGTTTCTTTTTAGTCCTGGATCAGGAAGAGGAGCTCAGAGCAGGCTGCAGATTGCAGCTGCTTTAGAGCAAGCCTCTCTTACAGCTCTGGACTGAAGAGCTGAGGGGGCCCCCTTCACCCACTGAAGACTGGGAGCCTCCCCACACCGTGGGGCTGCTGGGGTGTTTCTTACGCCCCTGGTTTAAGGGCATTTCCATCCAACCAGATTCTGAGGATATTTTTCTGAAAAAAACTGCCCACTTTTATTTACATTTTATTAAACAGATTACAGTTTGAAACATTTTAAAACAGATGGTGTGTGTTTATTTTAGAAATATTACTTATATTAACAAGTTGCCAGCACGCTGACGCTCCTCCAGGAAATTGAATGCCCTGCCTTGCATATTTGCACAATTTCAAACTGCCCTTTGTTCTCAATAGTGCTCCTTTGCTAGCCAGTTAAGGGAAAGATACAGAAAAACCGAAGTGATACATATGCTGAAGCCAATAAGACAGGAAATGTGTTAGAAACAATACGAATACAGTCTTAAATTGGTCCAGCAGAAGTTTCTACTATCAGAGAGCTTTTTATTGTTTCCGATGTTTGATGGCTTCTGGATTGTCGGTACAATGAGCCCACTGGATATGGCTCCGACAAGAGTATTTAGTATCAAAAGCGGCGGCCGGCACAAGTAAACGCGGTGGGCGGGGCAGGGTGGGGCAGGGCGGGATGGGGAAGTCGACAGACTGCGGAATATGTCTAGTTAAATAAATAAATAATACCTATTCCGTCGTCTGTTGGCTTCCCCCATGCCGCACCTCGCCCCTCCCCACCGTGCTTACCTGAGCCGACCAACGCTGATTATCAGAGAACCTTTTGGTTCATTATTGTTACCAAATTTTGACTGCATTCATACTGTTTACAATACATTTCCTGTCTTATTGGCATCAGCATTTTTATCACTACATTTTTTTTTATAGTGGAGCTTTCTATGGCCTCCCTACCAGCATGTAATATGCCAGGCTGTCACTACTCGCCTCACTTTTCCTTATCCACACAACAGGTAGCACCAAGCTGAGAGAGGCCACAGGAAACAAAGTAAAGTTCATGTCATCTTTAAATAATCAGCAGCTTGCAAGCAGTACTCGACCTAAGTGAAGCATCACTGTTCATGGCCAGACGCGTTTCAGGATTTCTATCCTTTCATCAGTGACTCGGCAGAGAAAGTGTTCAGCCACGCTGCTCACGCATTAGTAATTAATCCAAACACCTGCCCTGGTAGGCGTGGCTGTCAGCACAACCTCCTGGTGTTTGTAGTTTCATTCAATGTCCCACAGTGGGTGCGCTGTACATTTCCCCAATCTTGCAAAATTATAACTCCCATGTGGGTAGATGCATCTTTCAAGGCGCTGTACCTGCTCCGCTTTTCAGCCCCTGATCGAACTTGATGCAAAGTACAGCCTGATCTGTGACCTTGCATCTGTTATATATACATCGAGTGAGAAGTGGCTGCCCGCTGGAAATGCCAAGACTATAATGAACATATGAGATGTGGCCGTAATGCTGGAGAAATTAAGTGCTGTTCAACTCATCATAGATGTTGCATTATGGGAGATTGAGGCCTCTCTCATAAGATATTACTGCCAACGTGAGTAACACTGACTGTTTCCGCATTGGTCCCAGCCCTACAAAGGAAGTGAACATTGGGCTATTTAAAAGACTGAGTGCTGTGTGATATAAACAATGATTTAAGGCACTGATGCAGGCAATGATGACAAAACGTGTTTGCTTTAGGAATAAATCATTTTACTGACCCTGTGAGTGCTCCGACAATTCTGTGGATGTTAGATGTCAAGACGAATTCACCTCGCAACTGCGGAGGCACCTGCTGTGTGTTTGGCTGCCCAGGTGAAGCGCATGCTGGATATATATACTGCATGCCAGTAGCAGTCACCCTCCACAACTAATCAATAGTATCCCCTACGGGGAACTATTGAGACTTCGCAGAAATTGTTCCAAACCATCTGATTTCGAAGCGGCTGCTTCAGAATGTATATCCCGATTTAGGGTTAGGGGGTATGGTGAGAAATTACTAAACAACACCCTCAATAGAGTCAGAAGAATAGAGAGACAGTCCCTCTTGACCAATAATCCTGAACAGGTCAATCAAAGAGGCATACCAGGTGACAATAAGGGCAAGTTCAGAGTCATAACCCCCTATTCAGCAGGAGCGGAAAGTTTTAGAGCTATGCTAAGGAAGAACTGGCATATTCTCTTAACTGACAATGTGCTAAAAGAAGATTTGCCAACCCAGCCACTCCTAACCTTCAGCAAGGCGAGATCATTAGGCGACATATTAGTGACTAGTCATCTTGAGAAAGTGCCCCAGAGAAGTAATACCTTAAGGGAGCAAAGAGGCTTTTACCCCTGCGGCCGCTGCAAAGCGTGCGCAGGAAGTAAACGTGTCCTTTCTTACGTCATAACTGACACTGGCATGAAAATGTATATAAACAAATTCATTACCTGCAGCACACAATATGCTGTCTATTGTCTACAGTGCCCCTGTGGCTTACGCTATATTGGGAGCACGATTAAGGAGATCAAGCTCAGAATACTTGAGCACATGCGAGCCATCGACAAAGTAGATCAGGCTTATCCGGTGGCTCGTCACTTTGCGGAGGCCCACAATCGAGACCGGAACAAGCTCCAGTATTTTGGCCTCGATATCGTACCCCCAAATATACGTGGCGGTGACCGCCTACGTAGATTAAGGAGACTTGAGTCCCGATATATCATTGACCTTGGCACGAAACATCCCAAAGGTCTCAATAGTGGGGAGGAGATGGCTTTCCATTTGGGGAAATAAGTTCATTAGACCAGAGAATAACACGAGGTACATATGTTTGCATGATGATAGCTCATTTCAATTAACTGTAATTAGAACTCCTTGAGTATCACCTTGTATGGAATAACTGTACATCAGTGTATATAACAGCTCTATAACCTCTGCTTGACTTATGTCATATACATATATTTGTGTGAGAGACTCTTTTACGCTAAACGACCCATAGCATTTGACTCGCTTTATAACTCTTTATCATGAATTTAAGAGAAATTCGAAATGCTTTTGTGCTCTAGATTGAATGAATGTCTAATTTGACTTGGAGTAACATATGGGTATACTATAAGAGACTCTTGTATATCTACTTTCCACTGTACATAACATTGATTTTCACTACACTGGTTTCACTATGGATTTACTTTAATTTTTCTAAATGAAATGTGAATTGCAGGTTGTGAACAATCTTACATGACTTTTTGCTGCTGCACGCAATGCATCCCACTTTATATATATATCCCACATTCTTTTTATAAGTTACCCCTATCACATGGTTGTTGATTTGGAAGCTCCTTATTTTATTTTGACCTATAGGCGTTTTTGACGATGTATCTCATCTGGGGACATTAGCCGATCCACGGCTGTATGTTTTTGTCTAATTTATGACTTTGATTCATGATACGCCACGCATGGAATAATGCGCCTGCCCATCTGAGGGCTTAACCACTTCAGCTATATTTTTAGCTTGATGTTAATTAGCTTTATATTTAACCGATTCTTGTATATGTCATTCAGTGTTATATATATATAACATACATTACAAGATGGCCGCCCCTATTCCATGCCTGGTGTGAGTCCCCTTGTTTATGTCCATGCCTTACTGAATGTGGGAGTGAACACTAAATGCTTAAAACTATGTCGGAAGTAAACACAGTGCATCACACACTGACGAAGGCAGACCGCCGAAACGCGTCTGTGTGCACCCCTCCGCTAAATAAAATCTAGCGCGTTGAAACCTTCATCCTCGAGTGCTGTCTTGTTCTTTCTGGAAGCTGAAGGGATTTGGAGCGTCATATATATATATATATATATATATATATATATATATATATATATATATATATATATATATATATATATATATATATATATATATATATATATATATATATATATGTATATATTCACTGAATACCATAGGTTTCACACAAGTTATAGTTAGCTGGAAATTTTACTGACATAAAACCATAGAAATTCCAATGTTATAGTTAGTTGGACTCACTTTAACAAGCGCGCCTGCAATGCACTGCTGATGATGTCACATATTACATCACTCATGACATCGTCAGTGACATCACTCATGACATCACTCATGACACCAGCCAGTGAATGTGTGTCTTTCTGAGAAATGTATATGTTTTATATTTGTATTTGTAAAGTTTGATGGAAGAATAAATGGTTAAATAAGTGTGTAAATGGATGTTTTTTTAAAAAAAAATGATTGGTTAACTGCCTTATTAAGTGTATTTTATTGAATACATATATTAGTGAGTAACTTTTAAATATTGAAATATATGTATCAGTGTTTCACTTTGTGTATAAGTAGCTGCATAGGTTGGTGACTGACTCACTGTTTGTGAAGACAGCATATGTGCAGGACTGTATGGGTGGATGAGTGTGTATATGTGTGTGTTAGTGAGTGAATGACTGTCTCACTATTGTCTTTTTTAGTAACTACATATATTTTAATCTAGTGTATGTGAGTTTTGATGTATATAAGTGAGTATATGTGAGAGTAAGAGATTGTAAGAGTTCCTTTTTAAATAAGTGTTTCTATAAGTGAGTGTTTAAGAGAGTAAGTATGTGTAAGTTTCCTTAGAAGTAAGGAGGTAGTGTGTGTATAGTTTTATATGCAAATAAATGGATGTTCAATAATTTATTTGCATGTGTGAGTATGTGTGTGAGTAACTTTTGGATGACTGTCGGTGTATAACAGGATGTATAGATGTATCACTACATATGATGAGTGAGTATATGTATGAGTGACTATATAGAACTGTAGGTGAATGAGTGGATGTGTATATAGATGGTGAAATTACTGAATTGGTTGTTGTAACTGGTATGGGTATCTCCATTTTTTTGAAAATGTTAGTTTCTATTTTTGAATATGTGTTTCAAGGGTTACATTACACTAAAAGGAGGTCTGTCACTCTGGATGGTGTCATAAGCGATGTCATGAGTGATGTTACTGATGATGTCATGAGTGATGTAATATGTGACGTCATCAGCAGTGCATTGCAGGCGCGCTTGTTATAGTGAGTCCAACTAACTATAACGTTGGAATTTCTATGGTTTTATGTCAGTAAAATTTCCAGCTAACTATAACTGGTGTGAAACCTATGGTTTTTTCAGTGAATTTAATAGGATTTTGAATTGCTAATTCCTAACTATAACTGGTGTGAAACCTATGGTTTTTTCAGTGATTTTCATAGGTTTTTTAAATGCTAATTCCTAACTATATATAGGGCCTCAAACCTATGAAATGTAATATTTTTTATAATGAATCCTATATTGTATATTTATATAATACTATTTTTTATTAAATTTTTTTGCCCTGGTGAGCTCCCGGTGCGCGCCCCGGTGTACGCACCGGAAAGCGCAGTTTTCCGGCACGCCCCGGGGCGCGCACCGGTGAGCGTCCCGTTTGCGCTATTGCCGCGAACGAAAACATAATCGTGACATATCGCGTAGCCGCGTCCGCGTGATACACACAGCGTAAGCGCACCCGGAAGCACTCGAGCAAATACGATCGCGCAACGTAAGCATCTGACGCGCTTACGCGATGCGCTCCGTGGTGCGCCGGCGCGTCTCAAAGGCGCATCGGGTCATGTGACCTGAAAATAACACTTTTTATTGGTGCAGAACCGTTTTGGTTTCCAAATGATGAAAGCCCGGGTCATGTGACCTGAAAATAACAATTTTCATTGGTTCAGGACAGTTTTTTTCTCCAAATGATGAAAGCCCCCACCTTTTTTCCTTATTCTTACTTTGTCCTTTGACTGAGGAAGACCTGTTTGGAGATCTTTGAGTAATATTTTGTACTTTAAAATGGCTACAGTAGCAGCAGCAGCTGGAGCATCTGCCCCACCACCAGCACCACCAAGAGGACCACCACAACATCACATTGGTGGTCAAGAAGAAGAGGAGGAGGAGGAGGAGGAGGAGGAGGGGAGGAGGTGGCTGCCAGAAGACAATACCCCATACAGGCCAAAGCAGCAAATTGTATGGGAGTTTTTTTCCATCCCAGAGGGCAAGACCAAAGTGAATGCGCCAAAGGTGACTTGCCAAATCTGTGGCATTGAACTTTCAAGGGGGAACCCTAATAAGAAATATTCATTTGGTAATAACACCATGATTCGGCACATGCAGCGCAAGCATCCCAACAACTGTGCTGCGGCAGAGGTGAGAGAACTGGCCAGCAACCCTCCCCAATCTTCACCCAGCACCTCCAAACGAAAGCAACCCACTCCATCGGGACCAGAAACAAGGGGGATGGTCCCAAACATTCAACAAATGTTTAAGCAATAAAAGATCTCTTGTATTTTTTGTGGTAATACCATCACCTATGGTGAGCAAAGCATAACGCTCATCAACCGTGCTGGTGACAATCACAAATGCCCCAAAAATCCATAATTTTTTCATGATTTTTTTTTGCTCCAGTTGAGCCGTTTTCAATTCCCTGTTTTTTGTTTCTCCCCATAAAAATAACAAACAAAATATAAAATAGTTCATAAAAGCCAAAAAAAGTACAAAATGTTAAAAAAAAATTTAAAAAAATATAAAACAACAAAAAGAAGAAAAAAAACCAGTTCTTTTTAGAACTACCACCAATTTATAAAAAAAGGATACATTTTTAAAAAACTCTATCATTCTTTTTTCCCCATGGTACGCTCCCCGGTACGCTCCACTGTGCGCGTACCGGGCGATCCCCCCGCGCAAATCAAAAAAAAAATGTGTTTTTGTCCCGCGGGGCCCTTTCATAGCCCCCACATCAAACTTAGGGGGTCAAGGGGGGTCTACTCTGCCCCCTTATGGCCATTTCCCCCTTTGTTTTTGCCACCTCTTGTGTCTCAATCCTACCGAGACACAAGATGGCGGCCGCTCCGGACTGTTTGGAATGTTGACAGACACCCGAGAGCCAATCAGCTTTCCGCGCGCGAACTCGCGTAGCGCGCTGGTTAGCGCCCCGGTGAGCGTACCGGGGCGCGCTTATAGATAAATATATTTTTTTTAACCTAAATTATTCAAAATCCACTGGAGCACATATCTTGAGACATAGCAAAGGCACATCGGGCTACCAGTCCCTACAATTTTGCCAAGTTTGGTGGAAATCCATTCAGCCGTTCGGGCTAAAAGTGAGGTTGACCGCCCTATGGAAATTAACATGGGGAAAACACGTTTTGGGACCCCCCTTTTTTCTCGGCCCCCGCTTGACAAATCCCCCCCCAAGCTTTCAGGGAAGGACCAGGGCGCTGCGAGGCAAATCTGAGGAAATTTTCAGGCAGATTCCTTAACCGGCGCCAAAGTTATTCACAATAGAATGTTGAGATTTTCTATTGAAAATAATCCTAACTATAACTACCTACTGGCAACCGCCTGTAGGTAATATATATATATATATATATATATATATATTCACTGAAAAAACCATAGGTTTCACACCAGTTATAGTTAGCTGGAAATTTTACTGACATAAAACCAATGAAATAGAAACTAACATTTACAAAAAAGTGGGGATACCTATACCAGTTACAACAACGAATTCAGTAATTAGACCATTTATATACACATCCACTCATTCACCAACAGTTCTATATAGTCATTCATACATATACTCACTTATCATATGTAGTGAGACACCTTTACATCCGTTAACACACCGACAGTCTTCCAAAAGTTGCTCACACACATACTCACACATGCAAATAAACTATTGAACATCCATTTTTTTGCATATACAGCTATACACACACTACCACTTTACTTCTAAGAAAACTTACACATACTTACTCTCTTAAACAATCACTTATAGAAACACATACTTATTAAAACAAGAACTCTTTCAATCTCTCACTCTCACATATACTCACTTATATACATCAATACTCACATATACTAGATTAAAACATATGTAGTTACTGATAAAGACACTAGTGAGACAGTCATTCACTTACTAACACATACATATACACACTCATTCACCCATACAGTCCGGTACATATGCTGTCTTCAAAACACATACAAACAGTGAGTCAGTCATTGATGCATCTATGTGCTAAGTAACACCCCCACCAAATCAAACAGACAATTATAAAGATATTAAAAAAAAACATCCAATAACCCATATACACACACATGTAGCTACTCACCAACCCATGCAGCCACTTATACACAAAGTGAAACACTGATACAAACATTTAAATATTTAAACAATACTCGCTAATATATGTATTCACTATGATACACTTAATAAGCCAGTTAACCAATCAATTTTTTTTTAAAAAACATCCATTAAGACACTTATTGAAACATTTATTCTTCCATCGACCTTTACATATACATATATAAAACATGTTTATTTTTCAGAAAGACACACATTCACTGGATGGTGTCATCAGTGATGTCATGAGTGATGTCACTAACCATGTCATGAGTGATGTAATATGTGATGTCATCAGCAGTGCATTACACGCGCAAGTTATAGTGAGTCCAACTAACTATAACGTGGGAATTTCATTGGTTTTATGTCAGTAAAATTTTCAACTAACTATAACTGGTGTGAAACCTATGGTTTTTTCAGTGATATATATATATATATATATATATATATATATATATATATATATATATATATATATATATATATATATATATATATATATATATATATATTACAGCAAAGCGGCTCCCTTTTCCCTCTGTTAGGCGCTGCTTGGTTCTGGTCGCGTTACTCCTGCGGTCGAGCCAGACCGCTACAAATTCAACAGATTTCCCCAGCAAGGGGCAGGTGGAGTCGCAGAAAGGAACAGGCTATAGACGTTCTCGAGTGTTTAGATTAATTTAATCCATTAATCCTTTGGGGGTTGAAAAACAATATAGAAACCAACGCGTTTCGACAGCGTCCGCTGTCTTGCTCACGGTCAGTGTACTGTGCATCGCTCAACAGTTTTAAGGAACCAACAAACAACAAGATTACACCCGCCCCCCTGTCACATGTTCCATGACACACATGTTAGGGATTCTGGGACTTGTAGTTTAGCCCTGTAATGTAATTTGATACTTGTGTGGATAATTATATGTGAGTGATTAATTCTATACTTGTGGGGCATAGTGACTGGCTATGTATTGGAGTGAATTAGAAGTTACTAATCCTCCATTAGCCACTGTTGGTTCTGTAACCGCTATATACTAGGGGAGTGCTGCCCTCCAGTGGGCACAGTTTACCATTAGACATATTGATACATTACTAAATAACCAAGATATAGCCCCCCAGTGGGCATTTCCACATGTACATATAATTGGTAATTCAACATTTGGTTAATTATCCAGTAATTCAAATATAGCCCTCCAGTGGGCCTTTAGTATGTCATTGTTCATGGCTCGTCTATAGATACTCGCCCAGGTGAGCTTTAAACAAAGGTGAAAACTGGTGGGGAAGTGAAAAATTAAAATTGGGACAAATCTGTGTTAATAGCTCATGGCAGGCGGAAATTGTTGCGGAAGTCAATTATGTTCATTTAAAGGTGTATGTAAAGTTCCTCCGATTGATTTAACCCTAAAGGGGTCATGGTTCTGAAACCAAGGATATGTTTTGATTCCTTGCGGCGTAGTATTTTTTCGTTATGTCCTCCTCTGGGTGATGGGTTCAGTGTTTCAATACCCCAGAAGCGCAGCTGCTTCCAGTCCCCATTATGCTCTGACTCCATGTGTTTTGCAACTGCGTTGCTTCTATCTTTGTGTACAGTTGCACGGACATGTTCAAGGATCCGTTTTTTTAGTTCACAAATTGTGCTCCCAATGTACCTTAATTTGCACGGGCACTCAATCATGTACACAGTGTACCTGCTGTTACAGGTTATGCATTGATTGATTTTCCAGTTTTTTTTGTCCGGCATGGTTATTTCCTGGGTTGGCTTGGCAATTTCACAGGCTTTACAATGGTAGCACTTCACGAATCCTTTTGTTTGTAGCCAATTTTTACTTTTCGCTGGTGGCTGGAAATGGCTGTGAATCAATTGATCCTGGAGGTTTTTAGCCCTTTTGTAAGTCACGGTCGGATGATTGCCCATCCTTTTTCCTATGGTTGGGTCCAACTGTAGAATCTTCCAATTCTTCTTTAAGATTTGGTTTAGTTGTTTTGTTTCTCTACTATATGTTGTGATCAACCTAATCGGCTCATTTTCTGTTTGAGTGGGACTTTCTTTAGGTTTCAGGCTGTCCGATCTTGTGGTCTTGTTTGCTCTTTCCCAGCAGCGTTTTACTGTTTGTTGGTTATATTTTCTCTTTTGGAAACGCATTGCCGAAGTTTGGCTCTGTTTTTGCCATTCATCTTCTTCGCTACAGATTCTCCTGAGTCGAAGGAATTCCCCATAGGGGATGCTTGATATCAGGGACCGTTGGTGGAGACTGGTGGCTTCAAGTGTGGCGTTAGTAGCTGTACTTTTCCGATGTAAGGTGGTCTCCATTTTGTTGTTTTTGATATAGACTTCGGTGTCCAGGAAGATGGCTTTGTTAGAACTGATGTTGTGAGTGAATGTTATGCCTGGTGTACTGGAATTCAGTATTTCAAAGTACTTAAGGAATTTTTCTTTTCCACCGTTCCATATCAAAAACAGGTCATCGATAAATCTCTTCCAGATTATGATGTGTTGTGTAAACGGTTGTAGTTTGGTGTTCCAGGCCACTGTTTCCTCCCACCAACCCATGGCGGTGCAGGCGTAATTTGGGCTAAAGGAGAAGCCCATGGCTGCTCCATTCTTTTGTCTGTATATGGAGTCCCCAAACAAGAAGATGTTGTTGTTCGGTAGGTATTGTGTCATATCCATCAACATGTTGTTATGATTAGCGTAGTGTATGTTGCGTTCCTGAAAGACATGTTTACAGGCATTTAGACCCATCTCATTGTTGATATTTGTGTATAATGAAATCACATCCATTGTGATCATTATAAATTCGGGCTGCCAGGTGATGAGCTTTAGGTTGCATAGGAAATCCGTAGTGTCCCTGATGTATGATTTGAGTTGTTTCACATGAGGATTTAGAAAAAAGTCTATGAAGTTAGACAACGGTTCCAGTAAGGAACCATTTGACGACACTATAGGTCTCCCTGGTGGCTTCGTGGCATTTTTGTGGATCTTAGGAAGGAAGTATATTGTTGCTGTTTTCGGGAAATCTACCGTCAAGTATTTGGCCTCATCAGAGTCTAATAATGATGCATTTTCCCATTGTCTTATTTTTCCATCCAGGATCCTCTTTGTGTCATAGTTTGGGTTAATGTCTAGTTTCTCATAATAGTTTGAGTTATTCAATTGAGTCATGGCTTCCTCAATATATAATTGGCGATCCCATAGGACGATATTCCCGCCCTTGTCGGCCATTTTTATTTCAAAATTTGATTTGGTTTTGAGTAATGCCAGAGCCTGCCTTTCATTTTTGGAAAGATTGTCATTATTGGTGTTTTTCAGTTTGATGTTGTATAGGTCATGAATGACCGCCTCCTGGAATAAGTCGATTTTGTTCCCTGGTGTGAGTTGGGGGTAGAATTTGGATTTTGCTTTGAGGCCGCTTGTTCCTGCTCCCAATTGTGTTATTGCTGATTCCAGATTGATGTCCATATCCTTTTCCGCATTCAAGTTTAACAACGTTAAGTAAGCTTCAGATTCTTTTGCCAATAGTGTAGATATTGGTTTGGGCTGAGTTTTCGGTATTTTAGGTTTATTTTCCCTCTCAGTGAAGAATTTAGCTAACTTGATTTTGCGGATATATAGGTATAGGTCAATCCGTGTTTGGGCTATGTCTATATGTGCCGATGGGCAAAAGTTTATTCCTTTTTTAAGTAAAGAGGTTTCCGCCTCAGAAATTTCCATTCCGGATAAGTTTATTATCTGCAGTTCTTCATTTACTTCCCCCTCTTTTGTTTCATCAATCTGGTTTCCGTGCCGATTTTTTCGTTTGTAACCGTTTCTCCTGTGGCCCCTCCTGGTGTGGGTTTTGAGAATCTTGGTTGCCATGTTCTTCCTCTCCCCCTGGCTCTGCCGCGTATATTTCTCTGTGCCCCGTGGCTGTATTCCCATTGTCGTTGTGACAAGACTAGGCGCATATCCCCTAAAAAAATCTTTTGTTGGGGATCCAGGTTGGCTTCTTCCTCGCTGAGGTCCGCTGATGTTAGTGACGCCATGCTGGATGATGAACTTGCTAGGTTTGCTCTTGGTGGTCTGAAGGGGTCATATTTTCTGGCGTACGTGAATATGCGACCTTGTGCATAGTCATTAGCATCCCTTTCAAATTTGGTTTGCTTTCTGATTCTCACTTCCTCTTCATGCTTTTCAATTTGTTTACTAAGGTCCTCTTTAAATTTGGTCATTTCAGTATTGAGTTTTAATGCATCCAATTCTGTTTCCAGTGCTCTTAGTTCTTCTTTTACTTTTTCGAGTGCTATCTCAATATGCTTTACCAATATTTTTATCAGACCCAATGATGAATTTATGGTGTGTTCCCCCCACTCCTGAAGTAGGTCATTGGTTACATCTTGTTGACTCGGCATTATCAGTATGCGCAGACCCCGGGGAACTCTTTCAACTTCCAGGTATTTTTGTAAGGAGATCAGTTCCCATGATTTATTTATCTCCTTTTTATTTAATTTTTCCCAAAGGCGCAGTTTTTCCTTTGTGTCGTTTTTTCCTTGGTCTCTGTTACTTTCCATTGGTTTATTGGTGTTGCTTTTGTCAAACATTGTGACAATTAATTCCTTCCTTTTAGCTTCCCGCCTGTCCATGTTTTCTTTCTCCTTTGTTCACAACCCCCTATAGTGGATGTGCAATTGTTCAGTTATATTTTCTGAAAGAACGAACCTGTTTCTGCTCTCGTATTTCCTGTTTGTTACTGTTGCCAATGTTATGTTCATTAATCCTTCGTTAATGTTCAGTGATAGTTTCCACGGTGTCTGGCAATTCAGTATGCAGGTTAAATGCTCGAGCCCTAGATAGCCGGTTTACACTTCAGTGTGTCTCAATTGTCATTGTACTTTGTTATACCCACGGCACAGTTTAGATCTACGTACTCCAGCAGCCGGACGCTTCTTACCTTGGAGTAGTCCCTCCTCGGCCGAAGCCCGGATGCCTTCTTCCGCTGATCGTTCGGTGCCGGGTGAGTCACAATGTTCAAGCCTTCCGATTACCGGCGAGCACCTCAGAGGATATTTAGATTACAGCAAAGCGGCTCCCTTTTCCCTCTGTTAGGCGCTGCTTGGTTCTGGTCGCGTTACTCCTGCGGTCGAGCCAGACCGCTACAAATTCAACAGATTTCCCCAGCAAGGGGCAGGTGGAGTCGCAGAAAGGAACAGGCTATAGACGTTCTCGAGTGTTTAGATTAATTTAATCCATTAATCCTTTGGGGGTTGAAAAACAATAAAGAAACCAATGCGTTTCGACAGCGTCCGCTGTCTTGCTCACGGTCAGTGTACTGTGCATCGCTCAACAGTTTTAAGGAACCAACAAACAACAAGATTACACCCGCCCCCCTGTCACATGTTCCATGACACACATGTTAGGGATTCTGGGACTTGTAGTTTAGCCCTGTAATGTAATTTAATACTTGTGTGGATAATTATATGTGAGTGATTAATTCTATACTTGTGGGGCATAGTGACTGGCTATGTATTGGAGTGAATTAGAAGTTACTAATCCTCCATTAGCCACTGTTGGTTCTGTAACCGCTATATACTAGGGGAGTGCTGCCCTCCAGTGGGCACAGTTTACCATTAGACATATTGATACATTACTAAATAACCAAGTTAGCTAAATTCTTCACTGAGAGGGAAAATAAACCTAAAATACCGAAAACTCAGCCCAAACCAATATCTACACTATTGGCAAAAGAATCTGAAGCTTACTTAACGTTGTTAAACTTGAATGCGGAAAAGGATATGGACATCAATCTGGAATCAGCAATAACACAATTGGGAGCAGGAACAAGCGGCCTCAAAGCAAAATCCAAATTCTACCCCCAACTCACACCAGGGAACAAAATCGACTTATTCCAGGAGGCGGTCATTCATGACCTATACAACATCAAACTGAAAAACACCAATAATGACAATCTTTCCAAAAATGAAAGGCAGGCTCTGGCATTACTCAAAACCAAATCAAATTTTGAAATAAAAATGGCCGACAAGGGCGGGAATATCGTCCTATGGGATCGCCAATTATATATTGAGGAAGCCATGACTCAATTGAATAACTCAAACTATTATGAGAAACTAGACATTAACCCAAACTATGACACAAAGAGGATCCTGGGTGGAAAAATAAGACAATGGGAAAATGCATCATTATTAGACTCTGATGAGGCCAAATACTTGACGGTAGATTTCCCGAAAACAGCAACAATATACTTCCTTCCTAAGATCCACAAAAATGCCACGAAGCCACCAGGGAGACCTATAGTGTCGTCAAATGGTTCCTTACTGGAACCGTTGTCTAACTTCATAGACTTTTTTCTAAATCCTCATGTGAAACAACTCAAATCATACATCAGGGACACTACGGATTTCCTATGCAACCTAAAGCTCATCACCTGGCAGCCGGAATTTATAATGATCACAATGGATGTGATTTCATTATACACAAATATCAACAATGAGATGGGTCTAAATGCCTGTAAACATGTCTTTCAGGAACGCAACATACACTACGCTAATCATAACAACATGTTGATGGATATGACACAATACCTACTGAACAACAACATCTTCTTGTTTGGGGACTCCATATACAGACAAAAGAATGGAGCAGCCATGGGCTTCTCCTTTAGCCCAAATTACGCCTGCACCGCCATGGGTTGGTGGGAGGAAACAGTGGCCTGGAACACCAAACTACAACCGTTTACACAACACATCATAATCTGGAAGAGATTTATCGATGACCTGTTTTTGATATGGAACGGTGGAAAAGAAAAATTCCTTAAGTACTTTGAAATACTGAATTCCAGTACACCAGGCATAACATTCACTCACAACATCAGTTCTAACAAAGCCATCTTCCTGGACACCGAAGTCTATATCAAAAACAACAAAATGGAGACCACCTTACATTGGAAAAGTACAGCTACTAACGCCACACTTGAAGCCACCAGTCTCCACCAACGGTCCCTGATATCAAGCATCCCCTATGGGGAATTCCTTCGACTCAGGAGAATCTGTAGCGAAGAAGATGAATGGCAAAAACAGAGCCAAACTTCGGCAATGCGTTTCCAAAAGAGAAAATATAACCAACAAACAGTAAAACGCTGCTGGGAAAGAGCAAACAAGACCACAAGATCGGACAGCCTGAAACCTAAAGAAAGTCCCACTCAAACAGAAAATGAGCCGATTAGGTTGATCACAACATATAGTAGAGAAACAAAACAACTAAACCAAATCTTAAAGAAGAATTGGAAGATTCTACAGTTGGACCCAACCATAGGAAAAAGGATGGGCAATCATCCGACCGTGACTTACAAAAGGGCTAAAAACCTCCAGGATCAATTGATTCACAGCCATTTCCAGCCACCAGCGAAAAGTAAAAATTGGCTACAAACAAAAGGATTCGTGAAGTGCTACCATTGTAAAGCCTGTGAAATTGCCAAGCCAACCCAGGAAATAACCATGCCGGACAAAAAAAACTGGAAAATCAATCAATGCATAACCTGTAACAGCAGGTACACTGTGTACATGATTGAGTGCCCGTGCAAATTAAGGTACATTGGGAGCACAATTTGTGAACTAAAAAAACGGATCCTTGAACATGTCCGTGCAACTGTACACAAAGATAGAAGCAACGCAGTTGCAAAACACATGGAGTCAGAGCATAATGGGGACTGGAAGCAGCTGCGCTTCTGGGGTATTGAAACACTGAACCCATCACCCAGAGGAGGACATAACGAAAAAATACTACGCCGCAAGGAATCAAAACATATCCTTGGTTTCAGAACCATGACCCCTTTAGGGTTAAATCAATCGGAGGAACTTTACATACACCTTTAAATGAACATAATTGACTTCCGCAACAATTTCCGCCTGCCATGAGCTATTAACACAGATTTGTCCCAATTTTAATTTTTCACTTCCCCACCAGTTTTCACCTTTGTTTAAAGCTCACCTGGGCGAGTATCTATAGACGAGCCATGAACAATGACATACTAAAGGCCCACTGGAGGGCTATATTTGAATTACTGGATAATTAACCAAATGTTGAATTACCAATTATATGTACATGTGGAAATGCCCACTGGGGGGCTATATCTTGGTTATTTAGTAATGTATCAATATGTCTAATGGTAAACTGTGCCCACTGGAGGGCAGCACTCCCCTAGTATATAGCGGTTACAGAACCAACAGTGGCTAATGGAGGATTAGTAACTTCTAATTCACTCCAATACATAGCCAGTCACTATGCCCCACAAGTATAGAATTAATCACTCACATATAATTATCCACACAAGTATTAAATTACATTACAGGGCTAAACTACAAGTCCCAGAATCCCTAACATGTGTGTCATGGAACATGTGACAGGGGGGCGGGTGTAATCTTGTTGTTTGTTGGTTCCTTAAAACTGTTGAGCGATGCACAGTACACTGACCGTGAGCAAGACAGCGGACGCTGTCGAAACGCGTTGGTTTCTATATTGTTTTTCAACCCCCAAAGGATTAATGGATTAAATTAATCTAAACACTCGAGAACGTCTATAGCCTGTTCCTTTCTGCGACTCCACCTGCCCCTTGCTGGGGAAATCTGTTGAATATATATATATATATATATATATATATATATATATATATATATATATATATATATATATATATATATATATATATATATATATATATATATATATATATATATATATATATATATATATATATATATATATATATGTATATGTGTGTGTGTGTGTATATATATATATATGTATATATGTATATATATTCACTGAAAAAACCATAGGTTTCACACCAGTTATAGTTAGCTGGAAATTTTACTGACATAAAACCATTGAAATTCCCACGTTATAGTTAGTTGGACTCACTATAACTTGCGCGTGCAATGCACTGCTGATGACGTCACATATTACATCACTCATGACATGGTCAGAGACATATTATAACAAAATTACAATCTTACTATTGGGTGTGATGTCATTCTGATTAATACAATGTCAGCAGATATATAGCGACATGGTGAACCTTCCAATGAAACGGTTGGATTCATATGTGTCTAAGTAGGGTTAGCTAACCGTGTTCCTACATGCCTATACCACAAAAATCATATACCAGAAAATTGTAAAGCATAGAGTTTAAGCCTATTGTCTGCTATGATAAATGAATGGTATACAATAATATGATTGGACAATTTTCCAGCGGTATCCAGGCACCTCAAACAAACAAACAAACCTCGTCTCCAAGTGGAGTAAGTCAAATATCACATGTTTTACGACATTGTTAGTGCAAAAGTCAATATATGAACATATGAATGACACCTATCAGAATGACACCCAATGCGTGACTCTTTGTATCCGTGTCTCTTACACAATCGTTCATGGCATAATAAATTTTGATCATGCATCAGACAATTGAAATTAAATAATAATACAGCAAAAACGAAAGTATTTACAAATGTAAGGGAGCAGATGTGTTACTGGAATGCAATTATGAACGGGAAGAGCCTAAACTGGATTATAGATGCACTGTTAATGCTTCGTCCGAGTTTAAACCATTGGGGATCTTGGAATCTAGCAAGATGATGTATATAGATTCTAGGCGTCTTAGGGCCAATCTATGATTCCCCCCTCTAGGATAGGACACTGTCTATCACAAAATAGGAGAGGTGCTTGATGTTCCCTTCATGCAGAGTATTGATGTACCGGGCCACTGGGTATGTTGGGTCATTGTTAGTAATGGCACGTAGATGCTGTAGGATCCTGATGTGAGCTTGATGATTGTGCTCCCTACGTAGCGTTTCCCACAACTGCAAACAAGTACATAGACGGCGTACTCGGTCTTACATGAGTAGCCGCCCCTGATGACATAAGGTTTATTTCTGAATGGTACTGTGACCTCTTTAGTGTTTATACCCTGTTTGCACGCTTTGCACTTTGTGCACTTCCTGAACCCTTTTTGGATCGGCGGCCATGAGACAGGTTTCACAAATGTCGGTGCATTGCAGACCAGTTGGTTGCGCATTGATTTGGCCTTGCGAAAGGTGATAGAGGGTTTGGTACCATTTAAACGTCCTATCACTGGGTCATTAAGTACTAATGGCCAATGTTTCTGCAAGATTCTCCTCACATGGTTATGGTAAGTGCTGTACCCCGTTATCATCCTAGGGATGTTGGATGCGGACTTAGATTGTTTATCTTTCTTCGCCTCTTCAGTGGCAAATAAAAGATCCTATATATCTCCAACAAAGTGTTGCCTGCTATGAGAGGCACACACAGGTAGGAAGATTCATGCCTTTATTGGTTGGAAGGAACACAGTCATCTCACCAGAGCTGTAATCTCGCTGCAATACATACCTTGCCCAATGCGTTTCGTAAAGTTACTTTATCAGTGGCATCCAAAAAAGCACGAAGTCACAGCAATGTTTGTTGCACACATTAAATACTATGTCCCCTTGGGGGCAGAACTTCAGTGATCAAAATGGTGCCGCAAATTGCCTTGCAATCTCCTTCAGAGTCTAGTGCCTTTGAGGAAGTGCACGACCTATCTGGCTGTTAGCGGTATTTCAACACACTGTTGTCTTCCTTCAATAAACGTGGCAAATTAAATACCTTCTCGTGTGGCTTCCTTCAACAGCAGGCATCTTGTTGTGGATTGGATTGCGGCTTGCCTGAGCCGGTAAGAGGAGCCCCGGGGCTGGTGACAGCCCTCCAGCTGAGACGCCAACCGACGCCTCTGCAAATGGGAGAAGACGCCAGTTGTTGGAAGAATTATGCTAGCAGCGTGAACACAAATGCTGCTGCACACCCCACTTGGGAAAAGGTTTTAAATGAGGACATTACAAGACTGCTCAAACGAGAAAGACTGGCAACCACAAGTACCATCAGGCCACGGGAGTGGCTGTGCCCCATGGGGGCATGACTTCAGTGATCAAAATGGTGCAGCAAATTGCCTTGCAATCTCCTTCAGAGTACAGTGCCTTTGAGGAAGTGCTACAGGCATGAAACGCGTCAGGCAGGACCTATCTGGCTGTTAGTGGTATTTCAACACACTGCTGTCTTCCTTCTATAAACTTGGCAAATTAAATACCTTCTCGTTTGGCTTCCTTCAACAGCAGGCATCTTGTTCTGGATTGGATTGCGGCTTGCATGAGCTGCGAAGAGGAGCCCCGGGGCTGGTGACAGCCCTCCAGCTGAGACGCCAACCGACGTCTCGGCAAAAGGGAGAAGACGCCAGTTGTTGGAAGAATTATGCTAGCAGCGCTAACACAAATGCTGGTGCACACCCCACTTGGGAAAAGGTTTTAAATGAGGACATTACAAGACTGCTCAAACAAGAAAGACTGGCAACCACAAGTACCATCAGGCTACCGGAGTGGCCGTGCCCCTTGGGGGCAGGACTTCAGTGATCAAAATGGTGCCGCAAATTGCCTTGCAATCTCCTTCTGAGTTTAGTGTCTTTGAGGAAGTGCTTCAGGCACGATACGCGTCAGGCAGGATCTATATGGCTTTTAGCGGTATTTCAACACGCTGCTGTCTCCCTTCAATAAACTTGGCAAATTAAATACCTTCTTATGTGGGTTCCTTCAACAGCAGGCATCTTGTTGTGGATATATATATACATATATATATATATTGTGGAACCCTTATTGTTTGAACTGTTGAAAATGATGGTCTTAATGCACTTGCACGTTTTAAAAACAAAGTTTTTATGTATTTGCGTTGAATAATATATAAAACATGATAATAGGATGATATATTTATATTTAATACTCTGTTATTGACGTCTGTTCGAAACAGATAGTATTTTGTACTGTTGCTGCACTAAAGTTCCCTTAAATTGCAAGTGTTAAAATGGCTGACAGATTAGCAGATGACCTGCCTGCATTTTAATTGTCCTTTTACACTGCTTACTACCTTGCTTGTGTATATGTAGAAGCGTTTAATGGCAGTGCAAACATCGTGATCAAGGGAGCTTGACTCCCGAAACGCGTTGATGGGTATAATAAGTAGAATAAAAGCCTGAATTAATGATACCCGCGTACGAGTGCCGGATGATTTCATGTAAACGAAATGCTAATCTTTTCTTGAATAGATAACGACATGGCTGATCGTCGTTGGACCGGCACCGCCAGCGCTTTGGTAGCACGCCAGATTCAATCGCCAAACTGTGAGAAGCAACAGGAGACAGGCGCGCCCCCCATAATAGCCCCACGGAATTGCATACCCAACTTGTGTGGCGTGAACTGAGTCGGGGTTAATGCTGCAGCCCGGGGAACGGAGGATCCAAGAGCTCTGGTAAGTGTGCCCGATTCGATCTTCGCGTACACTGAATTGCGGGTCACTGCATTTGGGTAAACGGGAGCTGGGAACAGCAATTTTCTATCCAATTGAGCCTCGAGATAGAGTGCCAATTTACCCGCTTACAACATAGCGGGCAGTATTTGGGAGGAAATACCGAGTGGTTATCCAAAGGCTTAATCATGAGCGATGAAAAGAATGCAGCTATAGGGCTCGAGGCTGCGAAATTGCTTGAAGATACTGTGCAAACAACTACGAGGGGAGGAGGAGCGGCTGCTCCCCCAATGCAAATTCGGATTTAAATAAACATCTACAAAGTTACGAAAAATATTAAAAAAGAGAAATCTCACGTTGGTGGGATGTAGCATCATTACGCCGGTATTTAGAAGTTGGTCGAATCCCACGAGGTTTGAGAATAATGATTTCACCATCCTCAGAGAACCCTGATATTGAACTGCTCGAAGCATGGGCTGAGAATAGCGCGACCAGTTCAAAGAATATGATGCAAATGCTCCTTAAGCATGCTGAAAAGGGACGACTGGAAGTGGTCGAGAAATTGAAAGAACTTACTGAGACCCTAGATAAACATGATGATAAAACTAGAATTGGGAAATTCAAAACTGATTAGAAACCAGGTTAGAAAAATACGAAAAGCGCATCAAGGACAGGAAATCCACTAAATTCATAAGAGACCGGATCGATTATGAATCAGGACGTATATACACTTTTGCTAAAAAGTTTGACATGGCCAGACGCCAAAAAATCTTTAGTGGACAAACTGTCCAACAGACACCGGTGCAGAGTGACGCAAGTTCGGAAACTGGTTCCGAAAAAGAATCTGATGATGTAAGCTGCAAAGGACCTTCTGATGTACGATTACCCGTCACAGATGAGTTCATGGAACAACAGTCGGACCATCGCTTGGGAAAGGGATGAGGATGGGGAAGGGGCCGAGGAAAAGACGACAAAGAAGAGGAGGCGAGGGGTACAGGTGGAGCACAAGGTTGGCAAACAAAAAGAGCCTTACGCTCGTACACCAAGAAGTAAATGAAACAAGCGATAAAGACACTACCATCATCAATTTGAGCTCAGTGGTGTTGACCCAGGATGATGAAACAATCCTAAACATAGGACTCTCCTATTGTGATACGAACGAGTTCAATTATCCAAATAGTAGAATGGACCTTTATCGATATATTAGAAAATTAAAATTGACTAAGTTACACGCCAGAAGAATTAATACCCAACAGCCGGAAGTTGAAACTATATCAGATACCCCCACGACTTTCCTCAATGTTAATGATATACCGGCACTAACTGATATGATGGTACTAATGGAAGATACCGCCCAATTGGAGAGGGATGACAATATTGAACAAGAGAATGACTTGCAAGTAAGCGATCATACACCGTTCAGAGCTCCCTCAAAGTTTCTTCCGCAAACTATGAGAGATAATGTGGATCTGTTCGGGGAGAATATAACCAGAGATTTAAAAAACTTGTATTTTCAGGATAATCAAAGGAAATATAAAATGAATCCAAAAAAGGCACTTTTCCAAAAAACAGTAAAGAAATTACAGATGGAAGACGGACTCCTAGTGAAACCTTCTGACAAGGGAGGGAATGTGGTTCTCTGGGGGAAAGAACAATCTAAGAAGGAGGCACTGAGTCAATTGCACGACTGCAGTTGCTACAGGAGACTAAGCCCCAAAGAGTATGAGAATTTGATAGTGGAATTTCTCAGAAGACTGGACCACTGGAAAGAAAATGGACTACTTAGCTGGGATGAGCATAAGTTCATGAAACAAGATAATCCTGTGGTTCCAGTCTTTTATATGTTACCAAAAATCCACAAAAACTCCACTAGTCCACCAGGGAGGCCCAACATCTCTTCGTGTGGAAGCCTATTTGAGAATGCATCACAATATATTGACTATTTTTTTAACCCTATTGTCAGATCACTCCCCTCTTACTTGAAGGACTCAACAGATTTTTTAAAATGTATATATGATATATCTTGGGATCCTGAAACGATGGTTCTTCTAACGTTAGACATTTCAACCTCATACACAAGTATAAGACATGTAGATGGGCTGAGGACATGTGAGCACTATCTTAATTTGAGACCGGCACGACTTGTGTTACAGAACAGAATGATCCTTGAAATCATGGAATGGTGTCTAACAAAAAACATCTTTCTTTTTGGCAGTGATCTTTATCTCCAGGAGAGGGGGACCGCGATGGGCACCTGTTTTGCCCCCAGTTACGCCAATTTACATCTCGGCTGGTGGGAGGAACGGGTGCTCAGAGGGGGCCCCCTTGATCACTGGACGGAACATATTCTATTGTGGGTCAGGTATATCGACGATGTCTTCGTGCTGTGGCAGGGCACGGAGACATCAATCGATTTATTTATCGAGGAGCTGAACCAGAATTCATTACATTTGGAATTCGTGGGGAAATCAAGTAAAAAGAAAATAGATTTCCTTATTATTAGGATCACTCCCATTGATTGCAAATTAGAAACTACTGTGTTCCGTAAGACAACTGCAGGGAACTCAATCCTGCATGCTGGAAGCGTCCACCCAACGGCTCTTATAAGAAGTATTCCATTTGGGGAATATTATAGAGCTAGGCGCACCTGCAGCAGTGATGAGCAATATGACAAGACTGAAATTGAAATGACCCAGAGATTTATTCAAAGAGGGTACAAGGAAACGATCCTTAAAGGTGCATCCAACAAGGCCAGGAAGTTGACTAGACAAAATATACTTTTTGAACCATCTGGAACTCAGAAACTGAAGAATTTGGATAAAACGTGAAAAAATCAAGTTTCTTCTAGATTCATAATGACCTTTAATACTAAACATAAAGAAATAAGATCAATTTTAAGAAAACACTGGTATCTGATAAGGAATGATCCGGTACTAGGTTCAAAGGCTAAAAAGAATCCTGAAATTACGTATAAGAAATCCAAATCTTTGAAAGATCTAGTCGTAAAAAACAAGTTCATAGATAAAAAGAAAAGTAATACCGACTGGCTGAAGTCGAAACCTGGTTTTAAAAAATGTTCAAAGTGTAAAGCTTGTCAACATGGAATGAACCGTACAGACTTTAAAACCTCTTTTAATAAAACAGTAACTGTTAGAAGTGCCATAAACTGTAAAAGTGAATATGTTATTTATCTACTACAATGCCCATGCCCTAAGATATACATTGGTAGTACTATTCTACCAGTGCATCAGCGAATCCTGCAGCACAGACGCGCAATTGTCAATCAGGACAGATCCTACCCTGTAGCACGGCACTTTGAATCACACCACCAGAGTAACCCCGTAGGCCTCCAATATTCTTGCATTGCAGAGGTCCCAAAGAAAAAGAGAGGAGGTAACAGGAAAGGTGAACTCAGAAAATTGGAGACTTATTTTATCTTGGAGTTTAATTGTAAAGAGCCACAGGGTTTAAATGTGGATGAGGATCTGTATACATGCTTAGCCTGATTGCACGAACACTTAATGAAATGATAGAACAGCCTCAAGCATACCGCAACTGCATATTGAAATTTTGAATTTTGAATATTTTTAATTGACAAAAAGTTAAAAAAAAAAATTCCTTCGCTTCTTTTAATACATAGGTGGCAGCATAATTGGTCAATTGGAAGTGGCATTGATAATGGAATAAATGATGTAATGCTTTTTTATCTATTTATGCACTGACACTTACAAAATCCTTTTTATGTGCAATATGAGTGGATTGTTTACATAAAGAGTACGGAGTACTATTGTTGTTGTTTAAGCATTAGCACTTTTGGATATGTAGCATATTTAGGCACTAGCACTTTATTTTCCTTTTTCATAGGATTATGTGCAATCTATAGAGTAGTTGTTTACTATAAGAGAGTATTATTGTTTACAAAAAATCACTAGCACTTTATGATTAATTAATAAGGTTGTCTTGAACTAAATAGCATTACAAGGAACCGCTTTCCCATTCCAATTGAATTTGTTTGGTATAGCCACGAGGTAAACTAGGATAAATGAATAATTCTGTTGTCTAAGGTCTAATGAAAGTAATGAATTGGGAACAAAAGTTGTGCAGCGTTTGATCAGTGATGTGATCAGTGATGTCAAATGAGATGTCATCAGTGATGTCATCAGAGATGTCATTTGAGATGTCATCAGTGATGTCATCAGTGATGTCACTGACCCTGTCATGAATGATGTAATATATGAGATCATCAGCAGTGGATTGCGGGTGCGCGAAATATAGTTAGTACAACTAACTATATAGGAGCAATTTCAATGGTTTTTAAAATGCGAATTCCTAACTATATAAGGCCTGAAACCTATGGTTTTTTAAGTAAATTTGCAAGGTTTTTTAAATGCTCATTCCTAACTATATAAGGCCTGAAACCTATGTTTTTTTTAAATGAATTTGCAAGGTTTTTTTAATGCTAATTCGTAACTATATAAGGCTTGAAACCTATGTTTTTTTCAGTGAATTTGCAATGTTTTTTAAATGCTAATTCCTCACTATATCAGGCGTGAAACCTATATTTTTTTCAATAAATTTCAAAGGTTTTGTAAATGCTAATGCTATTAGTGGATAACGTTTATATATGTTATTATCCTTCTGGGACCACCTGAGCAGCCATCTTGATTCTCAGGAGAAGTGAGGCACAAGAGAGCACAAAACAAGAGTGGAAAACTTGAAAAGGGGGCAGGGTTGAGACCCCCTGACCACCTAGCCCTTCTCAGGCGGTCCCAGAAGGACCACCAAGTGCAAAAAAATATATATTTTTTTAAATCGCGGGGTACGTGCACAGTACGTGTACCGTACACGTACGGTGCGCGTTCCCCGCGATTTTTTCGGAATTTTTTTTTTGCCCTTGGGGGTCCTTTTGGGACCCCCTGAGAAGGGCTAGAAGGTTGGGGGGTCTCTACCCTGCCTCCTTTTCATGTTTTCCACTCTTGTTTTGGGCTCTCTTGTGCCTCAGTTCTCCTGAAAAACAGGATGGTGGCCAACACTTCCTGGTTTGGACAGTTTGGAATGTTGACAGTCGACTGCCAGCCAATCAGAAACTCGCTAGTACATGTAAGGGTATGTGCAAGTACGCTTATGGTACGCGTACCGTACGGTGCACGTACGGTGAGCGCATATAGATATATAATTTCCTCAAATTCAATTTTCTCAACAACTACTGTAGGGATTTTCACCAAATATAGAAAAGGCACTACTGCATCCCTGTCCTTACCATTTTGCCAAGTTTGGTGTAATTCCGTTCAGCCGTTCGGGCTGTAGCCGTGTCTGAAGGTCCCATAGAAAATACAATTTGAAAACTTCAAATTCAATTTTCTCAAGAACTACCAGAGGGATTTTCACCAAACATAGCGAAGACAAATCTGCATACCAGGCCCTACCATTTTGCCAAGTTTGGTGTAATTCCATTCAGCCGTTTGGGCTGTAGCCGTGTCTAAAGGTCCCTATGGTAATTAACATGGGGAAAACACGTTTTGGGACCCCCCTTTCGGCCCCCGCTTGACAAATCCCCCCGAAACTTTCAGGGAAGGAGCGGAGCTGGCCAAAATTCTGGAAAATTACACACTGATTCCTCAATCGGCGCCAAAGTTATTCCCAATAGAATGTTGAGCGCATATAGATATATAATTTGCTCAAATTCAATTTCTCAAGAACTACTGGAGGGATTTTCACCAAACATACAAAAGGCACTGCTGCATACCAGTCCCTACCATTTTGCCAAATCTGGTGTAATTCCGTTCAGCCGTTCGAGCTGTAGCCTTGTCAGAATGTCCCTATGAAAATTAACATGGGGAAAACACGTTTTGGGACCCCCCCTTTTTTCTCGGCTCCCGCTTTACGAATCCCCCCGAAACTTTCAGGGTAGGAGCGGAGCGCAGCGAGGCAAATTTAAGGAAAATTACAGGCAGATCCCTCAATTGGCGCCAAAGTTATTCCTAATAGAATGTTCGGAATTTCCTATGGTAACTAGGTCCTAACTATATATACCTACTGGCTATCGCCAGTACGTAATAAATATATATATATTACCTACTGGCGGTCGCCAGTAGGTATATATAGTTAGGATTTTTTCTCTATGGGATTTTTGAAAATTCTATGTCTAATAACTTTGGCGTTTGTGGACGGAATTGGCTGAAATTTTCAGGAAAATGGCACATGTTGTTTCTGAGCAGCCCCTGAAAATTTGGGGGGGTTTGTCAAGGGGGGCCGAGAAAAAAGGGGGGTCCCAAAACGCGTTTTTCCCATGTTAATTTCCATAGGGTGGTTGGCCTCACTTTTAGCTTGAACGGCTGAATGGATTTGCATGAAACTTGGCAAAATTGTAGGGACTGTTAGCCCGATGTGCCTTTGCTAGGTCTCAATATATGTGCTCCAGTGGATTTTGATAAATTAACGTTCAAAAAAATATATATATCTGTGACAGCGCTCCGGGTAGCGCTCCGGTTCGCGTACTTGACGCGTAATGGAACTTCGCGAAGCGAAGCGGATTGGCTCTCCGGTGTCTGTCAACATTCTAAACAGTCCGGAGCAGCCGCCATCTTGTCTCTCGGTAGGATCGAGAGACAAGAGGAGGCCAAAACGAAGGGGGAAATGACCATAAGGGGGCATAGTAGATCCTCCCTGACCCCCTCGGTTTGATGTGGAGGCTTTAAAAGGGCCCCGCGGGGCAAAAAAAAATTGCGTGGGGAGCGCCCGGTACGGTTTTGTGCAATGGGCGGTTGTAATCTAAATGATGAGGAGGGGGGAGTGGGGGGGGGCAGCGTTCAAAGCACATCAGCGTGCATAAACACGAAAATGTTTTTATCTACCACGTACTTGACTTATCTCTCTGAGATGCATTCCCTTGTGTTTCGGCAATGGTAATCTGTTTATTACATAGATCGCCCGAGAGCGGTAGTACAGACCGCGTGTAGGAAAGGGTCAAAAGCCAGGGGTATAGGAGTATGTAACAAGCGAGCCATTTAATTGAAAAAACTAAATGTGACAAACGGTTGTAGGATCAGTGAAGGTTGATTTTATAATTGAAAGTATAACAGGATCAGTTACAATAAAATCGTCCATACGCACACCATGGCGAGTATCATGGGTAACATTATTTCGAAGCTTTATTAATACAATAATCAATAATGAAAAATCGACATCAATAGGGTTGTCCGTATTCCCAGTCAGTACCCTTCCCCGCCCGCCATGTGCACAAAGACCGCATACATCCCCCATAACGTCAAGGCTAAGTAACTAGAACGTCATAAGGAGTTGCAAGTCGCTCCCATACTGGCGCCATTTTGGTCGAGGCCAGGCAGGTTCAGAGTATAGTTCAATGTCTCCAATAAGTAGCGGCAGGACCAGAATCCCTTCCGGCAGTTCTGGCTTCGTCATTACGAGCACTAGAAAACAAGACATTCTGGGCAATACCACCCTTGACGCAGCCCTTTATGCTACAAGATGGTGTCTTCCATTCAGAAAATATTGTTGGCAGCATATTGAAAGGAAAGATAAACGGCCGTTCTCCTAGTGAGTCTCACATTGTTACATTTATGAAGAATGTTGAAGAGTAGTATGTTGAAAATCTGAAGCCATCGTTCTACAAACTCTCAACCAGCCTTGGATGGAAAAATCCTGAAGAATGTACAAACTGAAAACCAGTTTTTGTCTGCATAGCATCAGCAGCAACACTTGAGTCAGCTTTGTGTGAAGCCGCCATCTTGATCCAATCAATACCGTCCCCCTGCACACATTCAGGGACCAGGCCGCAGGACGTGTCTTCAGGTCAAACGGATTGTGGGACAAGGTCCAGAATGGAAGAGTCACCAAAAGGCAAAAAGTTCCGCCGGACCCCGGGAGCCGGCCGCCTATGTCGGGGGCGATCTCATGACACACCAGGGCAACAAGACTTGGGGAGGGGGCAGGAGCCAAGCGCCCCCTCCCAGTCCGCGCTACCACACCGCCCCTCGGGGGCCTCCGTCAAGCGGTTCAGGGAGGCACCGCAGGCAGAGGTTCTTCAGATCAGTGGCTCTCACCGGCAAGGCTCCCCTCCGTCAGCAGCGATCGTTGGCACTGTGGTTGCAGCCGGAAGCCCCGCCTAGTCAACGCCCCGGTCTCTCCATGTCGTAGGCCGCAAGAGTGGGCGCAACTCAGCTGGCCGAGCGAGACTTGGGGAGGGGGAAGGAGCTAAGCGCCCCCTCCCAGTCCGCGCCACCACACCGCCCCTCGGGGGCCTCCGTCAAGCGGTTCAGGGAGGCACCGCAGGCAGCGGTTCTTCAGATCAGTGGCTCTCACCGGCAAGGCTCCCCTCCGTCAGCAGCAATCGTTGGCGCTGTGGTTGCGGCCAGAGGCCCCGCCTAGTCAACGCCCCGGCCTCTCCATGTCGTAGGCCGCAAGAGTGGGCGCAACTCAGCTGGCCGAGCGAGACTTGGGGAGGGGGCAGGAGCCAAGCGCCCCCTCCCAGTCTGCTCCACCACACCGCCCCTCGGGGGCCTCCGTCAAGCGGCTCAAGGAGGCACCGCAGGCAGCGGTTCTTCAGATCACAACAGAGTCTCATGCTCGATCGATTGAGCTGGCCGAATCAGGCAACAAGAAGGAGTGGGGGGGGCACCTCTTGCTTAACCACCACCTGAGGAGGTGGTACTCTCTTCCTAGGAGGTGGTGGTGGTGGTGGGGATGCACCAGCTGAAGCTACAACACTTGCTATTGCTAAGTGATGAAAAAAGGTCTTCCTCTCACAAAGATGAAAGTCAGAGTGAGGAAACAAGGGGGGGTTTTCATCATTTGGGACAAAAAATAGTTCTAAACCAATGAAAAGTGTTATTTTTTGGTCACATGACCTAGCCTTACATCATTAGGAACCCAAAAGTGAAATGAACCAATGAAAAGTTTTATTAACAAGTCACATGACCGGTTATGCTTACGTTACGCGCTCCGCGCAGCGCCCCGGATCGATTCCGGGAAGCTGCGTTTCGCGCCTCGCGCACCGGAGCACTTCCGGGTGTGCTAACGCGGCGCGTCATATGACGCATTACGTGACAACGCGATACGTCGCGGTTACGCGACACGTCACGATGTTGTGTTCTAACGCGGCAGTTGCGCAAACAGAACGTTTATCGGCCGGGCATATGGAATACATACACATTCATACCATACAATCAGGGCATGTACGCACAGTCACACCATACAATTTTTCACGTTCCCAGTGATGGTCTGCACTCCATGCAATATCTCACAGCGCTTGTCTATGTCTTTCCTTACATGGAGCACGGTGCGGTCCATGTCCACTCCATTCTTCAGTCGGAACTCCGATGTAACCTACAGAGGAGAAAAGAAAGGGGGGGGATACAGCATTCAGAGGATGTCAGCGCGTGCAAACACGAAAAAGCTTCTACTTACCATGTATCAGACTAGCTGCAGGAACGTGTGATACAACAGATCTTGGATATCCCTTTTGCATTATTTTTCTGTGTAACATATCCTCCCCTTCTTATGATGCCAAAAAATGTTTCATTTTGTTTGTCTCTAAATTCGAGTTCTCTCTTCGTGTATTTGTTTCTCGATTAATCTTATTTTATGGGACAAAATACCACACCTTACATTCGGCAGATACCTTAAGCTACGGTCGACCATTTTCTAACAATTCTGGAAAAAGGGCTGGTGTGACGGATACAAATTTCAATCAATCCAAAATTCAGGCAAAAGGGTCTGCATTATCTGTCTTCTATTTTTTGGGAATAACAGCCATTATTCTAAAACCCTACCAACCTAGACGATTGTTATGACGCTGATTCCATACTTCCTTCGAAAACTCTTTTTTGCAAAAATGTCAGTATACAAATACGGGCCTACAACCACGTGGGCAGGCCACGGAGCAAACTGGAATCGTACATGATGAGGGGACCTTTCCACTGTAGAAAAACGTAACGGGCGGGCCATTAGGTTGCAGGAATTAAGGTGTCTAACAGTAACAATGAAATTATCTAGATATACATTTGCGGGCAAGTACCTTGAGTAACGTTAATTCGAACTTTCAATAGTACAGTAATGAATAATACATCAGAACTTAATATCAATAGGGATGTCCAAATGTTCAATCAGTACCCGTCCCCGCCCGCCATGTGCTCCAAAACTGCATACATATCTTGTGATATCAAGGCTGAGCAACAAGTTCACATCAAGGAGTTGCGAGTCTCATTTCTACCAACGCCATTTTGGGCGAGGCCGGGCAGGTCCAGAATATAGTCAAAATGTCTCCACCAACCAGCGGTCGGAACAGAACCCCTTTCAGCAGTCCAAAAAGTTCTGTTAAATGACAACAGAAGGGACAGGCAACAAGAACCATCAGTCAAAGAGGGGAGGGCAAGTTCTTCTCTACCGGGTCACGTTGGGGCTCCACCGGAACTGATCGAATTGGTAGTCTACAGTGTTTCTGGATGTTTCAGACTGCTGGCGTCAGCATGAGAGCATTCTGTGGCTACGTCGTGGCCATTCCACGAGCAATCATGGCAGTCGCTCCCCACCGGAAGTCTGCGGGAGTCGGGGGCCCCGGTGACTCTTGTAGAATCTTCAAGGCTGAGGGGACGCTTTTGGGAATGGGGCCCATGCCCTAGCAGTCAAGCGTCCGAGTTCCAGGGTTGCCCAGAGCCATCCTTGCAGGCCAGGCCCAAGTCTGTGGAGCCAACCGCCATTTCGTGAGCTCCATGGCAGCCGCATGTTGCTGTACCGCAAGAGTGGGTGCAATTCAGCCGGCCGAGTGAAGCGCTGGGGTGTAGCTGAGAAACCTCCACCTGGGGATGTGGTGGAGGCTCGTTCTCGCCGCCTCTCCCTTCCAGTGCACCCCACGCCATCTCCTGGCGCAGGTATATGTGATGGTCGGACCAGGGCACCGCAGGACGTGTCGTCAGGTCAAACGGATTGTGGGACAAGGTCCAGAATGGAAGAGTCACCAAAAGGCAAAAAGTTCCGCCTGACCCCGGGAGCCGGCCGCCTATGTCGGGGGCGATCTCAGGCCACACCAGGTCAACAAGACTTGGGGAGGGGGCAGGAGCCAAGCGCCCCCTCTGAGTCCGCGCCACCACACCGCCCCTCGGGGGCCTCCGTCAAGCGGCTCAGGGAGGCACCGCAGGCAGCGGTTCTTCAGATCAGTGGCTCTCACCGGCAAGGCTCCCCTCCGTCAGCAGCGATCGTTGGCGCTGTGGTTGCGGCCGGAGGCCCCGCCTAGTCAACGCCCCGGCCTCTCCATCTCGTAGGCCGCAGAGTAGTCGGGGAGAAATCCCGGGAACGGCGGCATGCATTTGGATCGATGTTGCAGCAGGCTGCCATGTAAATAGTTATTTAATAAAACGTTTTACCCTGTTACTTTGCTGGTGTGTTGTATATATGTATAATATTTGCATAGGGTTTGTCGTTGTTTTGGGCGGGGTGGGCGGCGGAGCCGAGCTGTCTTGCAGCCATCATGGCGTCGAGCTCAGTTCCTCTCACTAGTTTCATATTTCTCATGAGGTGTTGTTCCTAATGTTTCTATTTTAGCGAGGTCAAAAAGAGATCCCATTAGTGGCCTACTGATTTTGCTTGATTCCTTTTGTTTTTTCTAACGATTTTTCACTATCTGCAAAGACTAAACAGAGTATTGCGACTCTGTGCTTGTTTGTAAATAGAGAATGAACCAAAGAGAACCAATTCCAAAACAGTAAATGCTTGGATAACAATCAGTCAAATGGAGAGGGAAGCAGGCACGACGGATTACAACGGGGGCAAAGGTCTGCGTTACCTACCCTTCACTATCTGCAAAGAGAGAATACTCCTAAAAGAAAAGAGGGGGGGGCAGCATTTAAAGCACATCAGCGTGCATAAACACGAAAATGTTTTAACCTACCACGCACTTGACATTTTAAAGCTTTTGATATTTGCTATTAAAAAACCATTGAAATTCACTGAAAAAACCATAGGTTATAGACTATATATAGTTAGGAATTAGCATTTACAAAACCTTGAAAATTCACAGAAAAAACCATGGGTTATAGACCATATATAGTTAGGAATTGGCATTTACAAAACCTTATTTTACTCACACAAAACCATTGAAATTCCATATATAGTTAGTTCCACTAACTATATATCGCGCACCCGCAATCCACTGCTGATGATGTCACATATTACATAATTCATGACATGGTCAGTGACATCACTGATGACATCACTGATGACATCTCAAATCATGTGACAATACAATGCATCTCCTCACACTTTAATATAACCTCTGTTACATCCAGTGTAAAATACAGAAAATACAGAATATAATTTTTTAAACCATTGACACACCAATTCTAGTTACTACATACGCACTCACTGATTCCTATGTCTACACACAGATTCACTCATTCACCCATACAATTGTTCATACATACAATCACTCATCTTTACAACACTATCATATGCACTCATACACCTATACAGACACTCACACTCTGCCACTCATCCATCGAGTTACTCACACACCTAGTAAGTCCTGTAAAGAATCAATCACACTTCCATTTTCTAATCAATACAGTTAAACATAGAGTACCTTACATTTTCAAACATATACTAACACATACTTACTCTCTTATACAATCATTGATACAAGAACACATTGATCTGCACAGTGTCACACATCTCCCAGCCAGCCACACACACACTCAGTCTCCCATACAAATATTTAGACAATCAATCAATAACCCATATAGTTACTCATATAGCTACTGATCAACACATGCAGCAGTTTACAGAACAACAGACATAATGATGCACAAATTAAGACAGTTTAGTCACTAACCCATGCACTCAGTGAGACATATTTAATCACTCACTCATACAGTCAGTCACGCACCTACTAAATCCTTCATCCAGACACTTCTACATCTACTCATTCTTCAATATGTAAAACATATTTAAACTTTACAGAAACATACAGTCACTGGATGATGTCATCAGTGATGTCATCAGTAATGTCAAATGAGATGTCATCAGTGATGTCATTTGAGATGTCATCAGTGATGTCATCAGTGATGTCATTTGAGATGTTATCAGTGATGTCACTTGAGATGTCATCAGTGATGTCATCAGTGATGTCATTTGAGATGTCATCAGTGATGTCATCAGTGATGTCATTTGAGATGTCATCAGTGATGTCATCAGTGATGTCACTGACCATGTCATGAATGATGTAATATGTGACATCATCAGCAGTGGATTGCGGGTGCGCGATATATAGTTAGTGCAACTAACTATATATGGAATTTCAATGGTTTTGTGTGAGTAAAATAGGGTTTTGTAAATGCTAATGGTCTATAACCCATGGTTTTTTCAGTGAATATATATATATATATATATTCACTGAAAAAAACATAGATTTCAGGGGCGTTATAGTTAGTTTGACATTTCACTCATACAAAACCATAGAAATTCCGCTGTTATAGTTAGTTGAGCTAAATATAACTCGCACCCCCGTAATTCACTGCTGATGATGTCACATTTTGCATCATTCATACATCACTGATGGCATCTCAAATGACATCACTGATGACATCATCCAGTGACTGTGTGCTTCTGTATAGTTTAGATATGTTTTTTTTAATATATATATATATATATATATGTATACTCCAACCTCCGTTCTCCTCCCGCAATCGCTTATCCCTCGATCGCGCTGGATACAGACACGGACCAAACGTAAGATGCTGGTTTCAGATTTTATTCAGCTGTCGCCATATATATATATATATTCACTGAAAAAAACATAGGTTTCACACCAGTTATAGTTAGCTGGAAATTTTACTGACATAAAACCATTGAAATTCCCACATTATAGTTAGTTGGACTCACTATAACTTGCGCGCCTGCAATGCACTGCTGATTACGTCCCATATTACATCACTCATGACATGGTCAGTGACATCACTCATGACATCACTGATGACACCATCCAGGGAATGTGTGTCTTTCTGAAAAATCAATATGTTTTATATTTTAGTTTCTATTTTTGAATATGTGTTTCAAGGGTTACATTACACTGAAAGGAGGTCTGTCACTCGGTCACAAGGATGGTGTCACTGTTTTTTTAATTCTTTTTTGTTGTTTTATATTTTTTAGTATCAGTATGAGTGTCTGTATGGTTTTGTGGGGGTATTACTTAGCACATAGATGCATCAATGACTGACTCACTGTTTGTATGTATTTTGAAGACAGCATGTGTGCAGGACTGTATGGGTGGATGAGTGTGAGTATGGGTGTGTTAGTGAGTGAATCACTGTCTCAATAGTATCTTTATGAGTAACTACATATGTTTTAAACTAGTATATGTGAGTATTGATGTATATAAGTGAGTATATGTGAGAGTGAGAGATTGTAAGAGTTCCTGTTTAAATAAGTATGTGTTTCTATAAGTGATTGTTTAAGAAAGTAAGTATGTGTAAGTTTCCTTGAAAGTAAGGTGGTAGTGTGTGTATAGCTGTATATGCAAATAAATGGATGATCAATAGTTTATTTGCATGTGTGATTATGTGTGTGAGTAACTTTTGGATGACTGTCGGTGTGTAACAGGATGTATAGGTGTTTCACTACATATGATGAGTGAATATGTGTATGAGTGACTATATAGAACTGTTGGTGAATGAGTGGATGTGTATATAGATGGTGGTATTACTGAATTGGTTGTTGAAACTGGTATGGGTATCTCTATTTTTTTGAAAATTTTAGTTTCTATTTTTGAATATGTGTTTCAAGGGTTACATTACACTGAAAGGAGGTCTGCCACTCTGTCACAAGGATGGTGTCATCAGTGATGTCTTGAGTGATGTCACTGACCATGTCATAAGTGATGTAATATGTGACGTCATCAGCAGTGCATTGCAGGCGCGCAAGTTATAGTGAGTCCAACTAACTATAACAAGGGAATTCCAATGGTTTTATGTCAGTAAATGTTCCAGCTAACTCTAACTGGTTTGAAACCTATGGTTTTTTCAGTGAATTTCAAAGGTTTTTTAAATGCTAATTCCTAACTATAACTAGTGTGAAACCTATGGTTTTTTCAGTGAATTTCAAAGGTTTTTTAAATGCTAATTCCTAACTATAATGTGTGTGAAACCTATGGTTATTTCCGTGAATTTCAAAGGTTTTTGAAATGCTAATTCCTAACTATAACGTGTGTGAAACCTATGGTTTTTTCAGTAAATTTCATAGGTTTTTAATAGCAAATTGTTGGGCTACATCTGGCTGATATTTGGGCTACATTTGTTTTTTTTTTTGTTTCTGGTGGCCATCGTTGGGCTACATTGGGCTACATTGGACTACATTGGACTACATTGGGCTACATTTGGGCTCTAACATATATATAGCCCAATGTAGCCCAATATATATTTTTTCAAAGTTAATTTTCGTAAAAACCACTTGAGCATATATCTTGAGACATAGGAAAGGCACATCGGGGTACCAGTCCCTACAATTTTGCCAAGTTTGGTGGAAATCCATTCAGCCATTCGGGCTAAAAGTGAGTTCGACCGCCCTATGGAAATTAACATGGGGAAAATACGTTTTGGGACCCCCTTTTATCTCGGCCCCGCTTGACGAATCCCCCTCACATTTTCAGGGAATGAGTGGAGCGGAGCGGGCCACGAACTTTGAGAAATTCGCGAAGATTCGTCCACCGGCGCCAAAGTTATTCCCAATAGAATGTTGCGGATTTCCTATGGAAAGTAGATCCTAACTATAACTACCTACTGGCGATCGCCAGTAGGAAATATATGTATATGTATATATATCTATATATATATATATATATTTATATATATATATACACTGAAAAAACCATAGGTTTGACACCAGTTATAGTTAGCTGGAAATTTTACTGACATAAAACCATTGAAATTCCCACGTTATAGTTAGTTGGACTCACTATAACTTGCGCGCCTGCAATGCACTGTTGATTACGTCACATATTACATCACTAATGACATGGTCACTGACATCACTCATGACATCACTGATGACACCATCCAGTGAATGTGTGTCTTTCTGAAAAATAAATATGTTTTCTATATGTATATGAAAAAGGTCGTTGGAAGAATAAATGTTTTAAGTAAGTGTCTAAATGGATGTTTTAAAAAAAAAAAAGATGATTGGTTAACTGGCTTATTAAATGTATCTTAGTGAATACATATATTAGCGAGTAATGTTTAAACAATTAAATATATGTATCAGTGTTTGACTTTGTGTATAAGTGGCTGCATAGGTTGGTGAGTAGCTACATGTGTGTGTATATGGGTTATTAGATTTTTTTTAGTATCAGTATGAGTGTCTGTATGGTTTGGTGGGGGTATTACTTAGCACATAGATGCATCAATGACTGACTCACTGTATGTGTTTTGAAGACAGCATATGTGCAGGACTGTATGGGTGGATGAGTGTGTATATGTGTGTGTTAGTGAGTGAATGACTGTCTCACTAGTGTCTTTATCAGTAACTACATTTGTTTTAATCTAGTATATGTGAGTATTGATGTATATAAGTGAGTATATGTGAGAGTGAGAGATTGTAAGAGTTCCTGTTTAAATAAGTATGTGTTTCTATAAGTGATTGTTTAAGAAAGTAAGTATGTGTAAGTTTCCTTAGAAGTAAGGTGGTAGTGGGTGTATAGCTGTATATGCAAATAAATGGATGTTCAATAGTTTATTTGCATGTGTGAGTATGTGTGTGAGTAACTTTTGGATGACTGTCGGTGTGTAACAGGATGTATAGGTGTATCACTACATATGATGAGTTAGTATATGGATGAGTGACTATATAGAACTGTTGGTGAATGAGTGGATGTGTATATAGTTGGTTGAATTACTGAATTGGTTGTTGTAACTGGTATGGGTGTCTCCATTTTTTTGAAAATTTTAGTTTCTATTTTTGAATATGTGTTTCAAGGATTACATTATACTGAAAGGAGGTCTGTCACTCTGTCACAAGGATGGTGTCATCAGTGATGTCATGAGTGATGTCACTGACCATGTCATGAGTGATGTAATATGTGACGTAATCAGCAGTGCATTGCATGCGCGCATGTTATAGTGAGTCCAACTGGGAATTTCAATGGTTTTATGTCAGTAAAATTTCCAGCTAACTATAACTGGTGTCAAACCTATGGTTTTTCCAGTGAATTTAATAGGTTTTTTAAATGCTAATTCCTAACTATAACTGGTGTGAAACCTATGGTTTTTTCAGTGAATTTCAAAGGTTTTTTAAATGCTAATTCCTAACTATAACGATTGTGAAACCTCTGGTTTTTTCACTGAATTTCAAAGGTTTTTTAAAAGCTAATTCCTTTCTGTATCGAGTTTGTAACCTACGATTTTTTTTATTTGCTGTTTTGTGTAAGTATAATTTTTTTTTTTTTTATAATAATATTTTTACAAATTTTTTTTTTTTAATCATTTTTTCCTGGGTCGCTCTGGGGGCGCGCACCGGTAAGCTCTCCGGAAAGTGCACCCAGAGGGCTACTTGCGTTTATGTAAAAAAATATGAATGAAAAGTAAATAATAACGCAAGACATTTAGTACCATACATATAAAAGCAGTATTTTTGAATAAGGAAATGAAAATGATTTTGCATTTCCGTGAAACTATCAAAATGTCACTTAGGGGCGCCGCGTAAGCGCCCCCGGAAGTGCCTACGTTCGCGCCGCGTAAGCGCCCCCGGAAGCGCTTTGGTGCACGCAGCGTAAGCGCGTCAAGTCATGTGACCTTAAAATAACACTATTCATTGGTTGCTAACAGTTTTTTTTACAAAGAATGGATTTCTTGGATTATCATGGCTGCCAGACCATCCAGCAGTGAAGATGGCTCCAATGAATTCATCGATGAAGAGCCTCCTCAACTAAAAGTCAAAGAACATTTCATCTGGAATTTTTTTTCCATACCTGATGACCAGAAGAAGGTAAATGCTCCAAAAGTGGAGTGCAGGATCTGTCACACAGTCCTGTCACGGGCTGACCCCACTAAAAAATATTATTTTGGGAACTCCACAATTCGCCATGTGGAGAGGAGGCACCCCCAGAATTTTGCCCGGGAAAGTGTCAGGGCTCTGGCACAAGAGGTTCCAAGTGATGGGGCCTCTACATCAACCCGAGGACCAACAACATCAGTGAGGGGGAGATCACAAGAGCTGGTTCCGAACATTCAGCCTGCATTAAACAAAGGCGTCCTTAAATGCAGAGACTGTGATCAGCTACTTTGCTAAGGGGAGCAAAGTGTTCTGCTCATGGGTCGAGCATTGGAGAACCATCGCTGCCGTTCCCAGCCCTATTTTTTTTTGCTCCTGTTGAGCAGTTTCCATTCCCTGTTTTTGTTTTTGTTCTAAAAAAAAAGAAAAAAAGAAGAAAAAAAAGTTATTTTCAGAACTACCTCCAATTCTCATCAAAAGAAAGAACAGAAAGGTATGAGAGGAGAAAGGAAGTGAAGTAGGGGGACTGAAAGAAGAAGAGTGTTGGGCAGGAAAGTAAGGAGAAGGAGAGTGAACATGGGGAATGTGGATATTCAAAGAAAATGTAGAAAAGGAACGGGGGTGTGGAAGGGTAAGAAAAGATGCATTGCTGGAGTTGCATCATTTTTGTGACACACTCCAGCAATGCACTGGTCCAGGGACAGACTAATTTGCATGTAGCCAGGTTCTGAGCTGGGATGGTGCAGTGAGCTAAAACACGGTGATGGATCAAGCCCTGATCATTGGACTGGGTAAGAGTTGTCTGCTTAATTCAGACACTCTGTTCATCACCACCCCCTTTTCTGAATCATTTTTGTCCACCATAAGCGTGGAAGGGTATACTCAGACATGAGTCCCTTGCTCACTGCACCATTAGGTTTCAAGCAAGCCGGGCCGAAGACGGCTGAAATGCCAGAAACCGGTCCCCGGAAGCTTGTTTTCTTCCCAGTATAAGAATTGGCTAGGTAGTTTGGTCTGCCCTGTTCCCATGATGCACTGGTCCAGGGACAGACTAATTTGCATGTAGCCAGGTTCTGAGCTGGGATGGTGCAGTGAGCTAAAAAACGGTGATGGATCAAGCCATGATCATTGGACTGGGTAAGAGTGGTCTGCTTAATTCAGACACTCTGTTCATCACCACCCCCTTTTTTGAATCACACTCCAGCAATGCATCACTTTTGCGCTTACAGATACGTCTGAAATATTGACATATCTGTAAGTACTTGCGACATAATACATCATATATTTAATATGACGCATGAGTAGAAGACTGAAGGCCTCATTTATGAGGCCATGTGTCACTTTTACTCCACCGGTACGTCACTTTTTGTGACGCACCAGTGCTGTTAAAAATGCACCTTATTGAGTCATATTTACAAAGTGACGCAACTAGGTAGATGCGTCACTTTGTAAACCCTTGCGCCACATTATACCTACGTCAGGTGTAATGTATGCAAAAGGGACGTATTGACGCAAGAAAGGGTCGTAGAGGTGACGCAGTGAATTAACTGGGTTTTCCCCATGCTACACTCTCCCGTACGCTCTCCAGTGCCCGTACAGGGCGCTCCCCCCGTGAAAATCGAAAAAGATTTGCTTCGTGGGGCCCTTTTATGGCCCCCACATCAAACCTAGGGGGTCAGGGGGGTCTACCCTGCCTCTTTTGCTCATTTCCCCCTTTGTTTTTGCCACCTCTTGTGTCTCGATCCTACCGAGACACAAGATGGCGCCCGCTCCGGACTGTTTGGAATGTTGACAGACACCCGAGAGCCAATCAGCTCTCCGCTCGCGAACTCGCGTAGCGCACCCGGTGCGCGTACCGGAGAGCGCTTATAGATATATATATATTTTTTTAACCTAAAATACTCAAAATCCACTGGAGCACATATCTTGAGACATAGCACAGGCACATCGGGCTACCAGTCCCTACAATTTTGCAAAGTTTGGATGAAATCCATTCAGCCGTTCGGGCTAAAAGTGAGTCCAACCGCCCTATGGAAATTAAAATGGGGAAAACACGTTTTGGGACCCCCCTTTTATCTCGGCCCCCGCTTCACGAATTCCCCCCCAAACTTTCAGGGAAGGAGCGAAGCGCCGCGAGGCAAATTTGAGGTAAATTTCAGGCAGATTCCTCAACCGGCGCCAAAGTTATTCCCAATAGAATGTTGCGAAATCCCTATACAAAATAATCCTAACTATAACTACCTACTGGCGACCGCCCTAGCCAGATGGGTCAGACTGATTATGTTTGAAGCAGGTGTCGATCTTTCTGGATTTGGTGCTCACTTTTCTAGAGGAGCGAAGGCTAGTAAGGTATTTTGGGCTGGGGGGTCCCTCCCTGAAATCCTTAAAGTCGCAGATTGGTCTAATGCAGGTACGTTCTCAAAGTTCTACCTGAGGCCAATTGAGCATGTTAGCAGTGTAGCTCTACATGGCTTTAAAAATGCATAATGGTAGCCTCTGGTCTTGTAAGGAAATAACGATTCTCCAACCGGATCGCGACCAGCGCCAGGACCCCTGGCCCACGAAGACCCCGACCGACCCGCTTGACGTACTCCGCCGCCACCCTCATCGCACTCAACACCGGCCGATTCCCAGGATGCCACCAAGCCACACCACGACGCACCCACGGACCCTTCAGCTGCCACGCCTGCAAGTTCACCGGTATCCGGACCTGCCCCGCACCAGCACCCGCCAAGTCGAACACCACCAGCACCCACCTCAAGTGCATCCTGCTCAACACCCACTCCGTCCACAGACACGCCATCGAACTCTGGAACCTCCTAGACGCCACAGCCCCAGACATTGCCTTCCTCACGGAGACCTGGATGAACGCCTCTTCAGATCCCGACATCGCCATCGCCATCCCAGAGGGCTACAAGATCGTCCGGAGGGACCGCACCGCCAACCAGATGGGAGGAGGCATCGCCATCATCCACAGGAACACCATCCGTCTCACGACCAGCACCGACAACACCCTGACCACCGCCGAACACCTGCATTTCCAGATCCACACCGACCCGAACACCACCCTCAGAGGCACCCTGATCTACCGACCTCCGGGACCACGCACACAATTCAGCGAGGACATCGCCGACTTCGTCAGCCCGCATGCCCTCCCCTCCGCTGACTACATCCTCCTGGGGGACCTCAACTTCCACCTGGAGAACAACAACGACCGCAACACCAGCACCCTGCTCGACAACCTCGCCAATCTTGGACTCAAGCAGCTGGTGTCCACCCCCACCCACCTCGCCGGACACACACTCGACGCAGTCTTCTCTTCCAGCACAGACATCGACTTCAGCCACGCCTCAGAGCTTCAATGGACGGACCAGAGCTGCGTCCACTTCACCTTCAAGAGAACGACGACCCACCACCACCAGCAACAGTCTGCCCGCAGAAGCTGGAACAAGATCACAGCAGACCAGCTCGCCACCTCCCTGAGCCAGCACCCTCCTGCCAGCTCAGCGAACCCCAGCCAGGCCGCCGACAACCTCACAAAGTGGATCAGCGAATGCGCGGACGAGCTCGCCCCGCTGAGAACCCCGCCCAGCAGACCCAGCAGCAAGAAAGCCCCGTGGTTCACCGACGAACTCAAGAGCTCCAAGAAGAACTGCCGAGCCCTCGAGAAAGTCTGGAGAAGGGAACCTACACCGGACAACAGGACCACCTTCAAGCTGGCCACCCGGAAGCACCACCAGCTGATCCGCGCCGCCAAGAAAACTGCATTCAAGGACCGGCTGGACAACAACGCACACAACTGCAAGGAACTCTTCAACATCGTGAAAGAGCTATCCAACGCCAGCGCAGGAAAAAACGACATCACCCCATCGCAAGACCTCTGCAACTCCCTCGCCTCATACTTCCACAACAAGATCGCGGACATACACAACAGCTTCAACAACCAACCAACGCACACCAAGACCGAACAACCACCCCCCACCACCACCCTCCACGCCTGGACCCCGATCAGCACCGAAGACACCATTCGCACGATGAACTCCATCCACTCCGGATCACCGTCCGACCCCTGCCCTCACCACGTCTTCAACAAGGCCGACGCTGTCATCGCACCCCACCTGCGAGACATCATCAACACATCCTTCGACACCGCCACCTTCCCTGAGAGCTGGAAGCACGCCGAACTCAGCGCTCTACTCAAGAAACCCACAGCGGACCCCACCGAACTCAAGAATTACCGCCCCATCTCGCTCCTCCCGTTTCCAGCCAAAGTCATCGAGAAGACCGTCAACAAGCAGATGGCCGCCTTCCTCGAGACGAATGGATCCCTCGACCCCTCACAGTCTGGCTTCCGAGCCAACCACAGCACCGAGACCGCCCTCATCGCCGCCACCGATGACATCCGAGCCCTGATGGACAACGGAGAAACAGCGGCCCTCATCCTCCTAGACCTCTCCGCGGCATTCGACACTGTCTGCCACCGCACCCTAGTACTGCGCCTCAGCAACGTCGGAATCCAGGACAAGGCGCTGGAATGGATCATCTCCTTCCTCGACAGAAGAACACAGAGAGTCCGCCTACCACCGTACAAGTCAGAGGCCACCGAAGTCATCTGTGGCGACCCTCAAGGATCCTCACTGAGCCCCACCCTCTTCAACGTCTACATGAGCCCCCTCGCGGCCATCGCACGCCAACACAACCTCAGCATAATCTCCTACGCCGACGACACCCAGCTGATCCTCTCCCTGACCAACGACCCCGCCGCCGCCAGAGCCAACCTGCACGAAGGGATGAAAGAGGTAGCCGAGTGGATGACGACCAGCCACCTGAAGCTGAACTCTGACAAGATGAAGGTCCTCATCCCGGGCTCTTCACCCTCCGCCTGGGACGACTCCTGGTGCCTCCCGCCCTGGGCACCGCACCCAAACCGACAGACCATGCACGCAACCTGGGCTTCATCCTGGACTCCTCCCTCTCCATGACCAGGCAAGTCAACAACGTCTCCTCGGCGTGCTTCAACATCCTACGCATGCTACGGAAGATCTTCTGGTGGATCCCCACCGAGACCAGGAAGACCGTCACCCAGGCCCTCGTCACCAGCCGACTGGACTACGGCAACGCCCTCTACGCCGGTACCACCGCCAAGCTCCAGAAGAGACTCCAGTGGATCCAGAACGCCTCAGCCAGACTCATCCTCGACATCCCACGAACCAGCCACATCTCCGGACATCTGAGAGACCTTCACTGGCTCCCCGTCAACAAAAGAATCACCTTCCGCCTCCTCACCCACGCACACAAAGCCCTACACGACTAAGGCCCGAGCTACCTCAACAGCCGAATCAACTTCTACGCTCCCAAACGCCACCTCCGATCACCCAACCACGCCCTTGCCGCCATCCCCCGCATCCGAAGAGCGACTACAGGAGGATGGTCCTTCTCCTACCTGGCCGCCAAGACCTGGAACTCCCTCCCGACCGACCTGCGCCTGACCCAAGACCACCTCTCCTTCAGGAAGAAGCTGAAGACCTGGCTGTTCGAGCAGTAGCGGCACCCCCCACCCCCAGCGCCTTAAGACCCTACGGGTATGTAGTGCGCTCTATAAATGTCATTGATTGATTGATTGATTGATTTTCATGCAGAGAGAATCTTGGTTTCATTAAAGACATACGGAGGCTAACATTATCCCACCCGCCTCTCCCTGAGAGGTTGTTGGGTTTGGGACTAATTGTTGTTATTCAACGTTTGTTTAGAAATTTGAAACATTGTTGACTGAATATTAACTTATTCAAGAAGGTCTTTTCCTGTTCACTATGCCTTTTCTCTTGTTTTTTGTCAGATAACTCTGTTTAAGAAAAACTGGAACTTTTCGTTTTATTCCTGTGTCATCGCAGCCTGAGAGAAAGATGGGAGTGTGCACTGTCCTATTTTGTTGTTAAAGTTCTATTTTACTGTGATGTATTAACATTCTTTAAAGGGCTGCATGTTGGGCAGCAAATAAAAGTATTTGCATAAAGTTAGCCTCCGTATGTCTTTAATGAAATCAAGATTCTCTCTGCATGAAAATTAGAGAATCGTCATTCTATACTATCTTTCAGATAACTAAACTTGAGAGTGCATACATCCCGGCACGTGGTTGGAGACACACCTGTGACACAAAGGTGAGCTGTGAAGATTTTCTCCAGTGTCAACACTCCCTCTCAATCTCTTCCTTTCTCTCTCTCACACTTTCTCTCTTTCTCTCCCTCTCTCTTTCATTATTTCTTTCTCTCACTTCCCTTCTCACTCTCTCTCTTCCTCTCTCTCACACTGTCTGTCTCTCTTCCTTGTATCTCACTCTTTCTTTCTTTCCAAATCTTTCACTCTTCCTCTCTCTCTCTCTCTTTGTCTCTCTTTCTTCCTTTCTCTCACTCTTTCTCCCTCTCTCTTCCTCTCTCTCACACTGTTTCACTCTTTCTCTGTCTTCCTCGCTTTCTCACTCTGTCTTCCTCTCTTTCTCTCTCTCTTCTCATACAGTTTCTCTCTTTCTCTCTTCCTTGTATCTTTCTCTTTCTCTCTCTCTCTCTCTGTCTTCCTCTTTCTTTCTCTCTTCCTCTCTCTTTCGCTCTCTCTCTTCCTCTCTCTGCCACTCTTTCTCTCTCTTCCTCTCTCTCACACTGTTTCTCTCTTTCTATTGTCCTTGTATCTAACTCTTCCTCTTTTTCTCCTTTGCTGGACGCATAACGCACCATCTTATTTTTCTTTTTGTCTTGCAGGCTGTGATTCACAAATTGTCGAGGGATGACACACCATGGCTTTACATAGTTTTATTTGTTGTTGTTTTGTTTTAATAAAATGTTTAACACCCATAGTTGTATTTGTTGTTGTTTTGTTTTATTAAAATGTTTTATATGTAAATCCATACATGACTAAGATTCTTATTTGTCGAACCTCACATGCATATCTTTTATTAAAACTGCCGAATTGTTAGGCTCCACTTTTAAAAACGTTCCAGTCAGAATTGTTTGTGGGGGGTGAGCGGGAATGGCAAACAAGGAGCTGCTGCTGGGGGATATCTGAGTAGTGATGGGTGTCCGACCTGTCCGTTGCCTCCATTGCATCTCTTCTCGGAGGTCTGCAAGCCGGTGGGCTGCTCATAAAAGTGCAGGCCCGAAAAGTACCACCGGAAGAGCTGCGAGCGACCAGTGGTTCGCAGAGTGAGACTTGCATACCCAAGAAGGTTGTTGACAGTATGCTGGTGATGTGGGAAGAGGGTGCGTTACCTGCTGATGTGGGGAGAGGCAGCGTGAAAGGGGTATCTCTCACAGACAGAGCTCCGGTATCTTTCAGAAATGCCTCGGACAGATGGCAGCTGACAGACTGAATCACAAAATCGTTTTTCAATGCCATATAGTGAGACTTATAAACAGTTCATACCCAGGCTAGCAGAGGGACAACTGTGGCCCGTCCTCTCAACTCACAGAGGCAGAACTATGAGCCATTTACTCCCAACGGAACAGCAGCGTAGTAGCTTGCAGAGGTACAGGCACAGCAGCATACTAGCTCGCAAAGGTAGAGAGCTGTGAGCCAACGGACTGGCTTCTAAACGCATACCTCCGAAGTGGTGATGTTGGGCACAGGGAGCGTGAAAGAGTTGTCTGCCTACTAGTGTCCTGGAGTGGAAGGCGTGCTGCCTGGCGCTCACCTGTTTCTCCTTTATTGTTAACAAATCTTAAACCTTCACTGCGTCCAAATCATCATTACACAGAGCTTAGCTATATTAAATTGCCCCCGGGACCTTTCTTTTATCTTTTCACTTGATGCGAGGCACAAGGTGGCTGCTAACACTTCCTGGTTTCAAGTGTTAGTAGCCAATCAGAGGGCACTTTCTGCTTTAAAGAGTTAGCAGGCAATCATAGGGAAGCTCGTGCTCGGGAATAAGACACCGACCAGATATATATACATATTTTCCCTTTAATATCTCAGAAAACTACTGAACGGATTAACACCATTTCAACAAAACCGTGCTTTCTAGACCAAGACCTTTCTCCCTGCCAAATATGGCGTAATTCCGTTCAGCAGTTTGACCTGTAGCCTTGTCTAAAGTTTCCTAAGAAAAATCTATTGAGAAAACATGTTATCACCCCCCCTTTTTTCTCAGGCCCCCCCTTGACCAATCACCCTTAAACTTTTAAGATAGGAGCTGATCAAAAAAAGAAACTTTTGGGAGATTTTCGTAAAGAATCATCAAACGACACCAAAGCTATAAGCAGATGGAGAGCTCCAAGAGGGGGGCAGCGCAACCCCCCTCCCAACATGAGTAAAGCCCCGAGACTGCGGGGTCCCCAGCGGGCACCCGCAGCCCCAGCGAGCCCCAGCTATTATATTTTTCAAGAAATGACCCCGAAACATTAAAACACGGGAACCCGCGACGCCAGGGTCAGGATCTTTCTACTCTGCCCCTTCTCTTGTTTTCTACCTTTGTTTCTCTGTTTTCTAGTGACTCGCTTCTATGAGCCACAAGATGGCTGCCAACACTTCCTGGTTTGGAGTGTTGGCAGCCAATCACAGTGAAGCTTGTGCATGGGACTTACAGCCTGATTCATCATTCTCCGGTTTTGCGAGCCCCTAATAGCGATTCAAAGCGAATCGCTATTAAGGACTCGCAAAACGGGATTCATGTAGAAATTGCATAAAGAAATGCGATTCCTACATAATCCTTATTTGCGATCGCAAATAAGGAATAACTCGCCATTCATTCCTATGGGCCAAAAGGCCCATAGGAATGAATGGGGAGTATTCCTTATTTGCGATTAGCAATTAGCTAATCGCAAATAAGATAGCGATTTGAAGGGTGCCAGGGGTGTCCAAAGGACACCCTGTAGCACCCCTCAAATGAAATTTTACACAGGTGTTGCACACACACATGTCCAAAGGACATGTGTGTGTGTAACATGCAACTCAGAAAAATGCATTTAAAAGCATTTTTCTGAGTTTTCGCAATTTACCACGAGGTCTGACCTCGCGGTAAATTGCGGCCAGAAATTGCGAATTCGCAAAACAAAATTGGATGATGAATTGCATTTAAGGAATCTCAAATAGAGATTCCTTAAATGTAATTCCTCGCAAAATTGCGAGATCGCATTTAGCGATTTTTGCATTTGGGATGATGAATCCCAAATGCAAAAATCGCACTTGCAAAGGGCCAGATTCTCAGAATCTGGCCCTTTGCGAACCGATTTCGGCTTCATGAATAAGGCTGTTAGCCTCTGCCCAGATATCGAAACTTTTTTTTTCTAATTTCTCAGCAACTACTGAACAGATTTTCACAATTTAGAGAAAGGTTACTACCTTTGTGCCAAATTTGGGGCTATTCTGTTCAGTAGTTTCAGCTGTATCCTTGCACAAAGTTTCCTAAGAGAAATTGATTGTTTGCTCTTATTGTTTGAATTTCTCAAAAACTACTGAACGGATTTACACCATTTAAAAAAAAGGTCGCTTTCTGAACCAAGCTCTACCATTCTGTCAAATTTGGGGTGATTCCGTCCAGCAGTTCGGGCTGTAGCTTGTCGCAAACTTTCCTATAGAAATTAACATGGGAAAACGTGTTTTGGGACCCTCCTTTTTTCTCAGCCCCCGCTTGACGAATCACCCCCAAACTTTCAAGATAGGAACTGACCTAAAAAGTGCAACTTTTTGGAAAATTTCATAAAGGTTCGTTAAATGTCGCCTAGGTTATAGGCAAATTAAAAAAAATGTTTCCTATGGAAACTAGGTTGTAACTATAACTACCTAAAGGAAGAACTACTGGACTGCAGGGAAAACTTCTGGATGTACTGTTTAAAATCACTGCATCCAGATAGACTGAACATTACTGACAACACAACCTGATTACTCCATATCTCTAGTGCTCTAAGGACTGCATTGATTTCACATTCCAAATGGAATCTTCACTCATGATGCTTTCTGAAAATTCAGCTGTGTCATCTGTGCAGCCACTGAGCAATCCAACTTGTTATTTATATATATATATATATATATATATATATATATATATATATATATATATATATATATATACACTGAAAAAAACGTAGGTTATAGACCATATATAGTTAGGGATTAGCATTTACAAAACCTTAATTTACTCGCACAAAACCATAGAAATTCGCATATATAGTTAGATGCAATAACTATATATCGCGCACCCGCAATCCACTGCTGATGATGTCACATATTACATCATTCATGACATGGTCAGTGACATCACTGATGACATCACTGATGACATCTCAAATGACATCACTGATGACATCTCAAATGACATCACTGATGATATCACTGATGATATCACTGATGACATCTCAAATGACATCACTGATGACATCACTGATGAAATCTCATTTGCCATTACTGATCACATCACTGATGACATCATTCATGTGATAATACGATGAACCTCTTCAGACTCTAATATAACCTTAGATACACTCAGTGTAAACAGACATTCACAGACTGTCACTCATCCATGGAGTTACTCACACACCTAGTTAGTCATGCAAAGAATCAATCACACCTCCATTTCCTCAACTATACAGTTATACACACCTTACCTATTAAAACATATACTAACACATATTTACTCTCTTATACAATCACTGATACAAGTTCACAATGATCCATAGAGCCACTCACACATTCACTGGCTCTTATGCACAGTTATTTATATATGTCAACTCTTACATGTACTGTGTTTTACATATGTACTTACTTTGACATGTAGCACTGAGAAATCCAATCACTCACCAATACACTCATGTAGACAGTCAACCGCCCATACAGCTGTTTCCACATGCACTTTTGAACCCATACATCTAGTGAATCAACTGCTCACACATCTATGCACAGAGTCACACAACTCCCAGCCACCCCCACACACACACTCACTCTCCCATACAAATATTTGGGCAACCAATCAATAACCCATATAGTTACTCATGTAGCTACTGATCAACACATGAAGCAGTTTACAGAACTACAGAAATAATGATGCACAAATTAAGACAGTTTAGTCACTAACCCATGCACTCAGTGAGACACCTTTAATCACTCTCTCATACAATCAGTCATGCACCTTTTAAATCCTTCATCCAGACACTTATACATCCACTCATTCTTCAATATGTAAGACATATTTTAACTTTACAGAAACATACAGTCACTGGATGATGTCATCAGTGATGTCATCAGTGATGTCACTGACCATGTCATGAATGATGTAATATGTGACATCATCAGCAGTGGATTGCGGGTGCGCGATATATAGTTATTGCATCTAACTACATATGCGAATTTCTATGGTTTTGTGCGAGTAAATTAAGGTTTTGTAAATGCTAATCCCTAACTATATATGGCCTAAAACCTATGGTTTTTTCAGTGAATTTCAATGGTTTTTTTAATAGCAAATATCTATAGCTGTAACATATATTCTTATTCTAATTCACAAATATATTTTATATATTTTTTTTTAAGCAAAGGACCCAGATGCATTTACAGTTTATCACTAACAATGTTCCAGGCTAATGTATTTTCACGGGAAATTAACAACTGTCCTGCAAGTAAAATATTCCTATTTCGTGAAAAAGGGTGTTTCTTCGTCCCATGAGGGAGCCGTTGAGCAAAAGAGACTCGGCCTGCTGTCTTAGTCGCTGATAGGCCTGATTATCGGATTTTTATCGATCACTTTATGTTGCAACAGTGGAAAACAAAACAGCCCTTGCCCATTTATTTTTACAGCATTCCTGCGTATTATACCCTACCCCCAAACAGTATTTTGCCTGTTACCATAGTAGTAGTTTATGGAACACTTACGACAGCACATAGGTTAAAATTTCACCACAATATGTTGCTAATGAGTGAGCTTCAGCATTATACTTCAAATTATAAATAAGATTTCTATTGATGACTGCTACCCCCACAAAAAAACAGACGTATGTATTTTTTTAATTAACTTTTATTAAAACAATAACCGGAACTATAACTAAAAGATAACACTACAATAAATAACTAGAACTATAAGTAACAAAATAATATAATAAACAACATGTAATATGGAGTCCAAAATAAGTATTGTAGTTAATCTGCAAAACAAAAAGAAAATGAGTGTTTAAAATTAGATTGAAGTGACTAAATGAGATCAAACATCACAAGTCAAAGTAAAACTTGACAATATTTACATTTTTTAAAATCTTTGCAGTGTGCCTGAAACGCTTCCACTGGCATTCATCATGCAGACTTTGGTCCACCCTCTTTTTCAATTTTTGCAGTTTGAGATTTAACGTCCTACATGTGTTATTCATCTCCTACTTTCTCCTTTCAAATTCTCTTGCAAAGACCTTAACAACAAATAAAGGGAACATTTTCTGCATATTTTTAATAAAGCATTTGACACAATGCATAGTAACACCGTATTTATTGAATGTTTTGAAATTAATTTTCACAAGTCTTAAAAAAGGTGAATGCAAGAAAAGTTACTTGCCGCATATGCAAGACTGCTTTCAAGAGGAGACCCCAATAAAAAGGACTTGTGTGGAACTGCAAGTATGCTGAAGCAGTTGCAGACTAAGAATCCGGTCATCTTTGCAAGGGAAGAGTTAAGGAGATTGAGAGCGGCTCCTTCTGCTTCATGAGAAGGCCCGAGTACCAGTGGAGCAACACCGTCAACCTCTAGAGCACAGCCTAATATTTGTCCCCAATTTGAAACCCTTTTAGAGAAAATATAAGAAGGTTGGGAGCTTTGTGTGCCATCCTAATATCTTTATCCATAGTTATACAGAGATCCGCCCTGTATCAGACTCATATGTACAAGTGTATATTGTAGATTATCATGAAACACACTTGAAAAGGAAGGGAAAGAAATCAAACAAAATCAGTAGGCCACTGATGAGTTTTTGACTTCGCTAGAAATAAGAAACATGAAAGTAGTGAAAAAAGCCAAGCTTGACGTTACGGCAGCCACGAGGTAGCTAGGCTCCGCCACCCCCCCACTGCTCCAAGCATGTCTGTCCCACCGCCCGCCACGCCCATTAACGGTAACATGAAATAGATACAAATCAGCAGATACCTACCCCCATTCCGGAAACTCCCGAAGTGCAACAGGGCCACGGTTACGCCCATCCGGAAGATGAGGCCTCGACACGTGCAGGGCGGGACCCAGCTAACCGCCATCAGCCGTGGCGTGGATGGGCCGAAATGTTCTGGTCTCCCGATTCCCTTCTTCTTCCGCCTTGCAGGCCACGGGGGGGATGTCTTGCCTCTGCCTCCGACCCCCCCCCCTTCTTATCGCCTGGTCCGGACATCACGGATATCAATGCCAGGTGTCGGCGTGGGGTGCGCTGGGAGGGAGAGGCGGCGCGAACGAGCCTCTCCCACCCCCCCAGGTGGGGGCCCCTCAGCTGCACCCCCAACGCTCCACTCACCCATCAAAAGGGTCGTCGCGTAAGGTGCACCAGGAGAGGAGCCGAGGCCGACAGTATCTTCTTCTTTCTTCAATAATGGCTGTAACAACACTGGGGGGGATGTCTTGCACATGCCACCGACCCCCCCCCCTGGACCAGGAGAAGAGCCGAGGCCGACGGGAACTCTAGCTGCGACAACACTGGAGAGGAATGTCTTGCAAATGCCACCGACCCTCCCCTCGTATCTCCTTGTCTGGCCCCGGCTTGATATGAGCTCCCCGTTCGGTCCTGAAGCGGCGCCCTGCAGGCCACGGGGGGGGGGAAGTCTTGCCTCTGCCTCCGACACCACCCCCCCCTCTTATCGCCTAGTCCGGACATCACGGATATCAACGCCAGGTGTCGGCGTGGGGTGCGCTGGGAGGGAGAGGCGGCGCGAACGAGCCTCTCCCACCCCCCCAGGTGGGGGCCCCTCAGCTGCACCCCCAACGCTCCACTCACCCAACAAAAGGGTTCCTCCACTCTTGAGATGCAGCGGCGCTGCACTCACCCGACAAAAGGTCTCGTCCACTATTGCGAGGCAATGATGCTCCGCTCACCCAGCGGGGGTCTCCTTTACTTTTGCGGTACAACGACGCTTTTCAGTTCAGCTAGAAAATGAGTCCTGCGTCCAGAAACGTTCTCCTCAACTTTGAAGATTCTATAAGAGCCACGGGGGCCCCCGATGAGAAATGACTGCCATGATCACCCACGGAACGACCACGACGTAGCCGAGGGATGTCGGCGCGCAACTTTTGGACTGCCGAAAGAGGTCCCGGTCCAACCACGAGTTGGTGGAGACATTTTGACTATACTTGGACCTTCCTGACCTCACCCAAAATGGCGCCGGTACAAATGAAACTCTCAACTCCTTGTTGTGCCCCGATTGCTCAGCCTTGATATCATGAGATAGGTATGCAGTTTTTAGCACATGAATTGATATGGGATAAGACTGATTACACGTTCGAACAATGAATTGATATTAAGTTCTAATGCATCATTGATTACTGTATTTATTATTGAAGGTTGGAATTGTCGACACTAATGGTACTTGCTCACAATGAATTATCGATATGATTTTGTTGCACTTGTCGCACTTTTTACTATGAAATCAACGACCACTGACTCTGCTATGTTTTCCACAAATAAACCCCCCACTTCCCCCCCCCATTTACAGTTCCAGCCTGCTCCGTGGCCGGCCCACGGGGTTGTAGGCCCGTATTTGGGCACCAACATTTTTACTAAAGGTTTTTGAAAAAGCAAAAGTAGTTGTAACGCGTAGATTGGTAAGTTTCGAAGAAATGGCCACTGTTTCCGATTTTTTTTTTTTTTTTAAAAAGCAGGTGAAATCAAGCAGCTCAATTAGTTAAGGGTTAAAAAGTATAGTACGCAGAAACATTGAAAATATGAATGGTCCAAGTTTGTTGTATGTGTTTTTCATTTTTGTACAGCATAAAGCAATCGATAAAGATCCTGGTATTTAGCCTCTACTTTATATGCTACCTGTATCAGGGAAGTTGTTTTAAATGCCCCTAAGCCACCCCGAACGAATGTCACCTGGCCCCCCTAGTACGAATGAAAATGACCCCGTACCACTGTAAGTGATCTCTCTTCCACAAAAATGAAAAAAATTACTTTCTAGGACGTTTTGGACATTGATGATTTTCATATGATCTATTTATTAAAGTAATACTCATCTCTCCGCATGAAATTAATTTTCAACATGCTACAGAAGTCAATCTCATCTGCCCATAGTTCTTTTGCAGATTTGGGACCGTTTCCCTTGCCTCTGACTCACTTATTGCTAAGTCATTGATGGATGTTTTTGCCGAAAGGGGATTATCCACCAAATCTCGAAGTTGTGCTTTAGAATAATTAAGAGGGTGCCACCTCTCCATGTGCCGATGCATGGTATGATTACCATAGCTATATTTTTTTTCGGTCCCTCTCGAGAGTTTTTTTTTTGCAGATGAGGCAGGTAACGAACCTGGCATTAACTTTCTTTTCATGAGAAGGAAAAGAAAAAAATTGCTAGATAAAATTCACTTTCACATGGGACGTTCTTGGCATTTCTTTCAGAAACTTTTACATCACTGTGTCATTTCTTTGTCTATCCTGGTTAAAGCAATGTCATATAAATAGTTGTTTAAAAAGTTTTTTTTTAACGTGCTTACTTTGTTGGAGCGTTGTATATATTTATAAGTTATTAAAGTGTTATCATCCTACTACTTTATTGGAGTGCTATATATTTTTAATGTGACTCATAATTGTGAAGACTTTGATGTACAAAAAGGCATCCCTGGAATCTTCCGCTTCAGGCTAGGTCCCACACACCCTTACAGTGAGAATCCCCTCCCCAATCACAATACAGGATTGTTATCAGATAGTAGGAACGCGTGTGCTGTGACGGATCTCATGAGGTGGCGACCTTGATCTACTGTAACTCCTTTGAACAGGGGTGATTCTTTACAGTTGGGGCCATAAACTACATCCGCAGGGCTAGGTGATAGCCTGGGACCGGCCTGGACAATCAGACACAGAGGAAGAGGAGTGTCAGAGGGTGCGGTAGTGAACAGGGTGAAAGGGAGGTGTCGGGCGGGCACAGGGTGTGGTACTCAGGGAAGAGCAGCGCAGATGGGGGAAGTTTATGGCCCATGCATGAGAGAGAGAGCACGGGTGACCAGTGCGTGGGGGAGATGCTTGTGAGGGTGGGGAGCCATGCTGAGGATCTGCGGTGTACAGAGAGTGGGTCTGGTCAAGACATCTAAAATGGCTGCCGTACACAACAAAAGTGTGGCATTGGAAAAAAGCCAAGATGGCGCATACAATGTTTATCAATACGAATTAATTTATAACAATTATTTTTAACAATATATTTACTCGCAGTGTCAAAATGGCGATCAACACTTCCTAATTTCCTTCGAATCAATCGTTAACAGAAGTCAAGCGGCAAAAAAAAAAAAAAAACGCTCACGCGCAACCGCTGGCAGACAAGTATCAACATATATGAGCCTCCTCAACCACCCTCAGAAAACATAGGGGGTCAGGATACGTCTCCCATACCCCCTTATACCCAATACTCACATTGCTTTTCCTCCATCTAGTAATTTAATTAAATCGAAACACAAAATGGCGAATTCACGTTTCGCTACCAGTTTGCGACCCGGTTCGCGAACCGAGAAGCGCTTCTACCGTAAAAAATCGAATTTTTTTTATTTGCCCCACGGGACCCTTTAATAACCCCAACATCATTCCTAGGAGGTCAAGAGGGGTCTACCTTGCCCCCTTTCATTAAATTCCCCCTTCGTTTTTCTCCTCCTCTTGTCTCTCGATCCTACCGAGAAACAAGATGGCGGCCGCACCGGATTGTTTAGAATGTTGACAGACATCGGAGAGCCAATCAGCTTCGCTTTGCAAAGCTCCGTTACGCGAAACGTACGCGATCTGGAGCGCTATCTAGGACGCTGTCACAGATATATCTGTTTTTTAAAACGTTAATTTCTCAAAATCCACTGGAGCACATATATTGAGACCTAGCAAATGCACATCGGGCTAACAGTCCCTACAATTTTGCCAAGTTTCGTGTAAATCCATTCAGCTGTTCGAGCTAAAAGTGAGGCCAAAGGCCCTATAGAAAAATGAATGGGAAAAATGCGTTTTGGGACCCCCATTTTTTCTCGGCCCCCCCTTGACGGAACCCCCCCAAATTTTCAGGAGCTGCTCAGAAACAAAATGTGCCATTTTCCTGAAAATTTCAGCCGATTCCGTCCACAAACGCCAAAGTTATTAGACATAGAATTTTCAAAAGTTCCATAGAGAAAAAGTCCTAACTATATATACCTACTGGCTATCGCCAGTAGGTAATATATATATATATATATATATATATATATATATATATATATATATATATATATATATATATATATATATATATGACTTCTGCAAAGCGTATGCGCCATGCGGCCTGATCCAGCGTCACTATAGAAATTCTGTCTTACAAATGCGTCACCATTCACTACCTAATACTCCCAAACTAATCAATAACCAGGCCCATGTACTAAGACAGAAAATCATGAAGCTGAATCATGTGGCCTAATTTACTACACTATTAAACTCATATATACATTTTTACAACTGCAGTATAACATTTTTATTCATGAATTTATCAAAGAAACATTATTTAGACCACTGAGGCCAACGGATTTAAACTAATGGTAACAACTCAAAAATCAAGTCCAGCTTGACGTTTTAAGTCTTTTATTTAAAATATTCAAAGGTTTCAAAACTTTATTAGCTCATTTATTAATTTCAAGCATTTTATTAAATCAGCTTTATTCATTTAATCATTGGCTCAAAGGGTCCGACACTTCAAATTTGCATAGAAAAATGAAATAAAGAAAACATCAACCCTATTCCCTATGTTAGCTTTCTGACCTGAAAAAGAACCAGCCTATAATGCTTACGTATCCAAAGGAAAACGACAGCACTTCGCCCTCAGGAAACAGTCAGCCCCGCTCCCCTCAAGAGGCCTAATTTTTATACCTTTCTTACTCGCTAATCTAACTAAATGATATGTTTTATTAATTCTCAGCACCCTGATTGGTTGCTGACTGTCAGACCACCAAAGCCACCTCTTTCCAGAGTGATGACATCACTTCATCATTGTTCATTGACATGAAGCGACTCCGGCTTCTGAGGATTCGCTACAGTTTTAAAAGTTGTTTCACTGATTTCCTCCAGAGCTCTGCAAAACCATCACTGTCACTTCCTTGACCTTGTAGAAATAACATCCAGACCACATGTTGCACAAGTCTCTTTTGTTTAAGCCACAGTTCATTCAAAAGAATAGCTTTCATGGAAGAGTTCCAATACGACCGTGCTTGGCTCTGCTCACGTACAGGCTAACCAACATTCTCCAAAACTAGGCCTCAGGCCTTTCTCTCGGGCTTGTATTTAAACAAACACAAAAGAATGATTAATTCAAGTAAAATAAACCCTTCTGTTACCCACCCTATCATTGCTAATAATGAACCCATTAATAAAAGACAACTAGCAGAAGCAAACAAATAAAGCAGCACATTTAATATCTACCATTCTTCATAATGTCCAGCTGAAGTCTTTAAGTATCTGAAAGAGTAAAAAGATGATCGAATAATACAAAGACAAACAAACACGACATGAGACAAACATATAAGCACACATAATAGAAGCACATGCCATAAATGATCAGCCGCATAATAATAGTGACAAGGACAATAGGACAAACAGGACAATATTAATCGTGTGTTACATGACAAACTCGCAAATGCAACAAGAGCACATGTCATTTGTCCCACGTGTTCGTGTGAGTGCAATCTTATTCTAAGTTGAATTAGTATAACAAGTCATGCAACAATTCATTAATAGATTAATTCATGTTACAGGGAATAAACTTCACGAGTCAGAATAAAATAATTTCTGAAGCTCGCTCCATCAGGCCAAAGCGCCGCGGATGGACGTTGTTCGCCCACGCCTGGATGATTAATATTTCAAAACGCTCTATTATACATCCCAACAGAGACAGCACTCCACATAGTGTGGTATTCAAGAATTTTATTTTACAATTACCCCATTCGCAGACACAAGCCTCTACGCATTTCAGCTCTTACTGAACCTTGTTCACGACGCTGAAGTAATGCATCTGCAGCCATTATGAGCATGTAGTGCTAGACATAGAAAGTGGACTAGTAGCCCCACAACAACAAACATATTACGTGGTGGCCATCTTATAACGTGTAAATACTTATCACAACTTGAGCAATTTCCATGGCTTGTCAACAAAGAACAATGTCTTAGCACTAAACAATATCCACTGTTTCAGGACATTTCAAACTTATTTATAAAATAGTAAAGAATATATGTCAACATTTTACAAATATTATAAATCACACAATAAACCCCACAATGGGCATCAAATATCTATCTTTGCGAAAATTAAAAATGTCATCACCACACAAGTGTGTACGTTTAACTAATAAATAATAACTGATAAGTCATTAGCCCAATTGAGAAGTCATTGCCTGTGAAGGAAGTATTATTTGCCCACTATATAATATATATTAAAATGTCTCGCCACTGGGTAAATAACATCTGCATGCCTCACTGCCCGTTGTTGTTGCAAGATATGTTTGTGAGTCTGTAGATTGGACCTTCCTATCTATTTCTTGGGGTACACCAACAGGTAGACCACATGGTCAGATTTACAATTGAGTGGTATGTTAATCACTATCCGTTCTCCAAAGTCTGTTCTACATTCTGTGATGGTTTTACCACTCTGGCAGGCCTTAAACTTAGTACACTTTCTGAAACTGTTACTTGGTCTTAACCAATTACGGCTAGTGCTATCTCTGTTTTGACAAGTATATTAATCATTGAATGTGACTTGAAGTAAGTTATATTAGTTCTTGTATTAACTTCTGCACCAATTACAGGATCCTGTTTGATCAGGTACCTGTATTTATTCAAAGCTTGCCTTAACATTTTGAGCTGTAAGTTGTTAGTGGTGATAAATCTACACTCACTGTCTTGTTGAATGGCAGTAGATTCATTATTAAACAGTACCTCAGTTCTGTTGGTATTGGCTACTTTCATTTTGGCCCTCTCCAATGTTCTATCATTGTAGTCCCTTCTTCTCAATCTCATGCAAAGCTCACCCTTTTACATAAGTTTGATCAGAGCTGCAGATTCTCTTGGCTCTAAGCATCTCCCCTTAGGGTTACTATTCTTCAAGGGATTTGGATGTGCGCTACTCGCATGTAAGGTGGTATTACCTGCGGTTGGTTTCCTGTACACTGAAGATGTTACGTATGAGTTAATCACTTCTAGTCTAACATCCAAATATATATCTATATATCTATATCTATCTATCTATCTATCTAGACTAGTCTAGCTAGACGCAGCTTTTCGTCCTTCATAAGGACTTTCCCACAGGAACTATTATTGTAGCACGCTGTGGAAAACAGCTTGGATCCCAATAACTTTACAATATTTCTCAAGGTGGGTTATCAACTTACACCTTGAGCTCACCTTCACTTATACTTATAAAACTTTATTTCATTGGTCCACATTTTGTTAATCTTCAATTCTCATCCACTTATGCCTTCTTCAGACATCAGGGTGCCGATTCCACCCTGAGAGTCTTTTTTATCATGGTAAATAACACTTGGGTGTTCGATTCTCCTTTGAAGTTTCTCAACTTCCCACAAAATTGCACTTTACCATATACTGCACTTTTCACTTTTTCGTTTTCTCTGTAATTCATTTGCTTTGAGCACCTATCATGGTTTCTTGTTCACAAAGTGTTGGGCCATTGCTCTATCTACCTTTACATTTGTCTAGTTTGTCTGTTTATGACATTTATTTCTCATGTTTTGTCTAATTATCTTTTTGTAAATATTCTGCAGCCTTGAAAAAGTCACGAGGTGACAAAACACATGTTAAAACTGTGTTTCTTCTGAAGACTTGTAATCTTCAATAACCATATATAATAAATACATGTATTCATTAATGACATCTTTACATTTGATAAAATAAATAATGAACTGTTTTTGGTAAAAAGTCCATACTGTCTTGACATTACACCACCTGTTCAAATTTGACTGAGAGTGCTTTGGTTTTACATATAACTTGTGAATACTGTAGTATAGAGTATAATTTATGGTTGAGTGTTACCTCCTCCCCTTAATCAGCCTAGGCCACAAATGCAATTCCCCACAAACAGGTTTATGACTGCACATCATGCAGACACAACTTTCATAGTATTAGACTTTTCACTGATAGATCATTGTTTTCACATGTGATTGTTCAGTTAGATGTATTGAACTATGTTAGGACTACAAGTTCCAGCATGCACTGATATGTATACATGTATGAATGGCAGACTGCCTGAAGCAAGCTAGTGACAGTATAGGATATTAAAGATCCTCATCCGGAGGAGCCACGCGCGTGACCAAGATGGCCCTGTGAAGGCTTAGCTCCGGAGGCTCCGTCCCTCCGTCGAGCCTATCCTGAATTAATCCTGATGCCCGAACCCTGCAATCAGTAGGGGAAAGGTAGCTGGTCACCCTGGTGAAACATGGGAGTGAATCGAGCGTCCCTACCCATCGGAACATCGTCTGGTGTTTGGAGACCTACACCCCATTTCGTCCGGGAACCATGGTGCGTCATCCACCCGAACTGTAGTTGAACAATAGCTGGTCTTTTAACCGGAAGTTGCGGCCCACATTCAAAACCGAAACTCATCCGCTGCAGATGCGATGACACGGGTGAACGTATGGCGAAGATAGTTGGGAGCCACCTTCCGATCTGGGCCTGAGTGTTGGTGGTGGAGCCGCAGTGGTGCCAGGGGTGCTGAAGGGGCTATTTCGGCTAGGTGTGAAAACTAGGATGGCGTTGAAGCCAGAAACCGAGAAGCCTGCACCGAGGTCGGGGCGTGGGCTGAAGAATGTGCAGACTGCAAAAATAGACCATTACATTCAGCCCAAGGGGTCGCCCTTGGAACAGAGGAAGACTCAGACGCACGGAGGAGAACCCCCAAGTGCATCAGCTGAGCCGACAATGACAGATCTCATGGCAGCGATAAACAACATCCAGTCCGCCATGGTCGGGAAAATGGACGCGCTAAACACTAAATTGGACACTGTAAAGTTGGAAGTCAACCTATTGCGGCCCGATCACGCCAAAACAAGCTAAAAGCTTAAGTCCCTTGACCTAAAGACTACCAGCCTGGTGGATGATATGGCGGAGTTGCAATGAGAAGTCCAGGCCCTGCAGGCGGCACGGAAGGATACCCGCCGAAAGTTGGACGACTACGAAGGGCGCAATCGGCGAAACAACGTACTCATCCTTGGTGTACCGGAGAAAGCAGAAGGCCAAACACCTGATATATTTGTGAAGGACATTGTACTTTACCACCTGAAGCCGAGGGGCCTCAGTAACTTTTTTACAATCGAACGTGCACATAATGTGCCAGGAGGTCAGCCAAAACCAGGAGCACCACCCCGCCCGATGATAGCTAGGGTGTTGAACTTCCGTGACAGAGATGTGATTCTGCAACCGTCACGCTCCTCGGGCCCACTGCATTATGAAAATACTACGCTTTCCTTTTTTCCAGACTTTACCCAGGCCGTGCAGACAATGAGACAGAGTCTTCTTCCGGTAAAGAGGAAACTAAGGGACAAGTGACTGAGATATTCGATGCTCTTTCCGGCGAAACTCAGGGTTGAAGCGGATGGTAAGGTCTGGTTCTTTGATAACCCGGAGGTAGCGTCAGACTGGGCGGACAGCAGAGCGTCGGAACATCCCGAAGAGCACCCTCGCGTGGCGGAGGAAGATGGACAGGGATGAGGAAGGTGTCGACAGCAATGGTGTTTTACGCTGTGGACTTGGGTAGCGGACTAATGTTGTACTCAGGGGGACTCTGCAGTTACGTATATCCGGGAATAATACTGTGGAGGGGGAGGGAGGTATTGGGCATTGGGTTCCTCCCCATTACTACTTTTAGTTACCTTAGATTAGTGGAGGGGGCGACAGGCACAATGCGAATTGGGGTGGGGCTCAAGCCTGATGCAGGGGTGCAGGGTGGCGGGGTGGGGTGGGGGGTTCGGGGAAATTGTTTTTGTTTTTTGTTCAACCTTTTTGAAATCATTGAGTAACTGTGTATGTTCACATCGGGTGCATGCGATCATGGGATTTGGGTAAATGTCGCGAGAAGGGAAAGGATTGGGGATGAAGATACTGAGCTGGAATGTTAATGGGTTAGGCGACAGGATCAAGCGGGGATGGTGAATCAGTTCATACGAAGACACTCCCCGGACGTGGTATTGTTGCAAGAAACACACTTGATTGGCAATAGGTGTATGGCACTGCATAAAGGAGGATATAATTTAGTGGCACACACGGGGTTCACCACTGGTTCGAGGGGGGGTTGGAATATTGTTAAAAAACTCCTTTCCCTTTGAGATCTGATCAACGTGGGCAGATCAGAGAGGCAGGTATGTGGGTGTTTCCGGTCAGTTGGAGAGTAAGACAGTTACATTCTTGTCAGCGTATGTTCCGCCTGGCCTGCAATCTGACACCTTCTGAGACCTAGGCGCTGTCTGTCTCACGGTGCCCCTGGGCCCTCTAGTCGTGGGGGGTGACTTCAACGCAGTGTTGGATGGAGAGCTTGACAGACACCCAGGGAGGGTTCTTCGTCAGTCCCAGCAGTGGCTCCCAGAATTTTTAGAAACATTGGGTCTGGAAGATAGCTGGAGGACATGGAACCCCAGGCAGAAACAGTTCACTCACGTCTCTGCCGCACATAGTAGCATGTCACGGTTAGACTATATTCTTATACCAGCGGCAGAAGCAGTGACCATCAGGGAAACCGGGTTTATGAGCAGAGGTATATCTGATCATTCCCCCGTGTGGTTGCGATTAGACAAATGTAGTCTGTCGGTGGGTAGAATTGCGTGGTATTTCAGAGACCCGTGCCTGAAGAAAGAGGTTCTACGCCTCTCAGACTAGTATTTTAATGAAAACCTTGGCAGTGTACATTCCGCAGGTTCTGTCCCTGGTAGCGAGGAATAGAAGGAAGCATCAGAAAGACATTGTAAGAGTGGAGACAGAGGTGATGACCTTAGAGAAAGAAATATCAGAGTCGCCCAATCAGAACGGTCTCCATCTTTTGAAACTCCGTCAGGACGAGTATAGGGGCATGGCCCGAGAGAAAGCTGTTGCTCAATACAATGATATACAGAGTGAAATCTATGAGCATGGTGATAAGGTGGGGAAATTAATTGCAGGGCTTGAGCGTGGGGAGAGAGCCTCCAGACTGGTGCCTGAGTTAATTATTAGAGAAGCGTGCAGTGTTACTGATCCGCAGGAGGTGGCGGAAGAGTTTGCCTCATATTACAGGGGGGTGTACACCTCGGCGGCTTCTTACACCAAGGAAGAAAATAGTGCCATGATTAAAGATATAGCGATGCCGACTCTGTCTGACGATGACAGGAAGTATTTAGACTCCCCCTTCACTGACGATGAAATAGCGCAGGCAATAAGAGGCACGAAGTCCGGGAAAGCCACTGGCCCTAACTGGATACCGATTGAATTGTACAAACTACATGCCCAGAGGCTCGCGCCCTACATGCGTGCGATGTTTCTGGAGAGTAGGAAAGAGGGTGAACTCCCCTATGACCAGCGGGTTGCTAATATAGTTGTCATCCACAAGCCAGGGAAACCCAAGACGCAATGCTCCTCTGACAGGCGTATTTCCCTGCTTAATGCGGAGCCTAAAGTACTCGCAAAATTGCTGGCTGTGAGGCTGGTTAAGGTGGTCTCCACTCTAATACACCCTGACCAGTCAGGATTTATGCCACGCCGTAACAGTGCGCTAAACCTGCGTCAATTGCATGGGATCCTCGGTCGTTCGTCGATTTTGCAGGAGCCTGCGGTTTTAGTGTCACTTGATGCCACCATGGCTTTTGACGGAGTAGAATGGCCTTATCTGTTTGCGTTGCTGGCAAAGATGGGTTTTAGGGAGGAATTCATAGAGGTGATGGGACTTCTCTATGCTAAGCCCTTGGTGAGAGTGACGGTCAACAACTGTAAGTCGGATGACTTTTTATTACAGAGGGGCACGAGGCAGGGGTGTCCCTTGTCCCCGTTGCTCTTTGCTCTGGCGTTGGAGATTGTGGTGGGGTGGGTCCGATGGGACCTAACAATACATGGTCTGAGATGGACACCGGAGTGGAAAGACAAGATCTCACTCTACGCAGACGATATTATGTTTACCTCACCAAGCCCAAGGCTTCTCTGATATGTTTTTTGGACGTCCTGTCAATCTTTGGTAGATACTCTGGATTTGCGATTAACTGATCGAAATCTGTCCTACTTGTCTTGTCCGGGGAACCACCAGTGATCCTGCAGTCATGTCCTCTCTATATAGAGAAGGTGGGATTTACTCACTTAGGCGCTAATATAACGTTTGATGCAAAGCTTAGGTTTGAGCGCAATCTGGGTTCCCCTCTGAGCCGGTTGAAAAGCGATGTGGTGCGCTGGAGAGCTCTTCCACTCTCATTGCTTGGAAGGGCGACGTTTTTCAAAATGATGTCCCTTCCTAGATTTCTATATGCACTGCAGAATGTGATGGACCCGGTCCCCGTGTCCTACTTTAAAGAAATAGAAGGGTTGCAAAGGGAGCTTTTATGGGAGGGTTGACCTAGGATATCCTTTCTGAAGTTGACCCTTCACTGGTATGATGGGGGCATTGGACTCCCTGATCTGAGGAAATTCTACTGGGCATCCCAACTTGCGGCCAATAATAAAATCGTATACAGACTTCCAAGAGACCCGGGATATGCCATAGATAGAGAACACTCACCAGGGGGAGATATCTGTAGGGCGTTGTACGCCAGGATCGGAAGATTTCAGTTAACGGGACCCACTGCCCACGCGGAAAAAATTTGGCACATTGCGAATAAGTCTTTGGGTTTGGAGGGGAAACTAACTCTAGCAACACTTTTGATTAATTCTGAGCAATTGGGGAGTCTGTGGAAATCAAAGGGATTTGATAAATGGGATTTGATTGGTATTTCCCAGGTGAAGGATGTTTGGAACGGGGTGGAGATGCACACGTTTGAGTCACTGAAAGCAAAATATGAATTTAATGATAGTGAGCACTTCCGCTACCGCCAGGTTCGACATGCTCTGATGGCCCGAGTCCCGAGGGGTGAGGTGCCCCCTGAGGCATCGCCTCTTGAAGACCGGGTGCTCGATGGCCACCTCCCAGAAAAAACTGTTTCCCTAATATATAGGGAGCTCGTAAATCACATGGATGATCCTTTAAGGAGGCTACGAGAAAAGTGGGGCGAGGATGGTCTGATATTGTTTGATGATGATTGGGTTGAAGCTGTTTCCTCCCCAAAGGTGGTAGCCATCCAGATGAGACTCCGGTTGGTTCAATTAAAAATCTTACACCGGATCTACATCACCAGGCCTCGATTGGTGAGGATGGGGCAGGGAGAGAGTGGTGATTGAAGGAGAGGTTGCGGTGAGCTGGGAACCTTCCTCCATGTACTGTGGCACTGTGAGTATGTAAGTGTGTATTGGCTTAAGATCCATGAGGTAATGACGGAGGTGATGGGAATAGATATTCCTCTAGAGGCCCGTAGATGCTTGTTGAATATGTGGGAGCCAACTGACCTGAACTCCTCACAGAAGCAGTGGGTGACCCTGGCATGTGTGGTGGCAAAACGGAATATAGCACAACTGTGGGGGGCGACTCGGGCCCCAGACCTCACCAAGTGGTCTGAGGACCTGGATTGGTGCATGATGCGTGAAAAGGATGTGTATGTAGCCAGGGATTGCCCTGGCAAGTGGGGAAGGTCTGGGGGCTCTGGAATACGTACAGGGGTGGCCTTTGCGAACCACCGACAATCGTACCCACATTGGAAATGTCTGACTCCCCGTTATCCTAACTGTAAATATTAATGTAATGCATCCAGTGACGCGACGACAAAACCCTCATGCTATGTAACTCACCCGGCGTGCACAGAATGTTACAATATGTATTCTTTTGGTTAATAAAAACATTAATAAAAAAATAAAAATAAATAAAAGATCCTAATCCAGGATGAGCATAATGTGAGGTTGGATTGAGGAGAGGAGATTCCCAGTTTTAGATTTCCATCTGTGCCAAAAAGAAAAGTCTTGCAAAAAGTGAGACACCGGGGGGGTCCCAGTGCCTATGGTAACACTCTGCACACTTTCACATGAGCCACTAGGTTCTCCTCAGGTATATATGTATGTCAAAATAATAATAATCCATACTGTTTTCTTTGTTTCAATATTCTTTGTTTATTCCTTCTTTCTCATTCATTTAAATTCTTTTGCTTTCCGAACAATCTTAGTTATCATCTCCCATTTACCCAATGCATTTCGGGTCTATGGTGACCCTTCTTCGGGGGTCTCTAGTAAAAGAATCAAGAAAAAGTAGCAATCAGCCCTTGAACTTAGGTACATTTATACATTAGTACATAATCCACTACGCTATTTAATGTAAACAAACATCTATAATTCACCAAATGACCTATTTTTACCATCATAGTCACTTTTTACACCACCCGTCCTTGTTTGTATCAGCGCTAAAATTTCACACACCAAAAACCATATTCGACCTAAAATAATGAAGTACCATGACAGAAAACTATAATAGCAACCATATCGCTATAACGCTAAACTAAACGAAGTTTACTCTATCAAACATTCTTTAACGCGCATTCTGCTCCTCTCTCGCTTGTGTACTTACTGGGAAATGAAAAAATGAAAAGCGTCCCTCGCTTGCGTGTTCTCAACGAATCCGTTGCTACCTGACATTCTGTGTATCGCTATTTAAAGCACTCTGATCGCTGATTGGCTCAATTAACGATCACGTGATCGCGACATCGGACTGTGTAACAGTCCTTATTCTTTTCTGATTAAACATATGTAAGCAAAAACCCTCGTTCAGAAACTTTGCGCAGCTACAAAAATTATCTATTTGAGAGAAAACTATCTTATCTAACAAAATTAAATCATAGATGATTCCCAATCATTTTCACTCGATATTTTTAACACATTGTTTTAGCAGTGCGGTATTATTCAACATTATCTATTTGTTGTGTGACTGGGCTATCACATGGTGAAAACGATTCTACTAACATAAATGATAAAGCAATAGCAAATCGAATCAACTTTGGTGTCGGCCATTTTGGGTAGGGAAGTCTCATTGTCTTTGTCATGCAGGAAAATAAACTCGGCTTCACACAGTCTCTTTATAAAAAGCAGGATAATTCTATCCTGTCATTGAGTCCATTAGGTTGTAGGCTGCCCATTTTCTTTATCCAGAAGTATTCTGCTCTTAGTCTTGATTTATGTGTGTCTCTTTCAGGATGATATTTGATGACTTCCAGTATTGTAAAACGTAGTTGTGCTACATTGTGCCCTGCTTCTAGCCAATGTGCTGCCAGTGTGGATTTCACATTTTTCAACCGAATATTACTTTTGTGTTCAGTTATTCTTACTTTAATTTTTCTCTCTGTCTGTCCTATATACAATTTTCCACATGGACACTTGATTCCATAGATAACATTCTTCGTATCACACGTTCCTGAGTGTTGTCAAGTCACCTTTTTGCCTGTCATTGGATGAGTGAATAACTGTCCTACTTTTTATAAAGAGACTATTGCTTTATCATTTATGTTAGTAGAATCGTTTTCACCATGTGATAGCCCAGTCACACAACAAATAGATAATGTTGAATAATACCGCACTGCTAAAACAATGTGTTAAAAATATCGAGTGAAAATGATTGGGAATCATCTATGATTTAATTTTGTTAGATAAGATAGTTTTCTCTCAAATAGATAATTTTTGTAGCTGCGCAAAGTTTCTGAACGAGGGTTTTTGCTTACATATGTTTAATCAGAAAAGAATAAGGACTGTTACACAGTCCGATGTCGCGATCACGTGATTGTTAATTGAGCCAATCAGCGATCAGAGTGCTTTAAATAGCGATACACAGAATGTCAGGTAGCAACGGATTCGTTGAGAACACGCAAGCGAGGGACGCTTTTCATTTTTTCATTTCCCAGTAAGTACACAAGCGAGAGAGGAGCAGAATGCGCGTTAAAGAATGTTTGATAGAGTAAACTTCGTTTAGTTTAGCGTTATAGCGATATGGTTGCTATTATAGTTTTCTGTCATGGTACTTCATTATTTTAGGTCGAATATGGTTTTTGGTGTGTGAAATTTTAGCGCTGATACAAACAAGGACGGGTGGTGTAAAAAGTGACTATGATGGTAAAAATAGGTCATTTGGTGAATTATAGATGTTTGTTTACATTAAATAGCGTAGTGGATTATGTACTAATGTATAAATGTACCTAAGTTCAAGGGCTGATTGCTACTTTTTCTTGATTCTTTTACTAGAGACCCCCGAAGAAGGGTCACCATAGACCCGAAATGCATTGGGTAAATGGGAGATGATAACTAAGATTGTTCGGAAAGCAAAAGAATTTAAATGAATGAGAAAGAAGGAATAAACAAAGAATATTGAAACAAAGAAAACAGTATGGATTATTATTATTTTGACATACATATATACCTGAGGAGAACCTAGTGGCTCATGTGAAAGTGTGCAGAGTGTTACCATAGGCACTGGGACCCCCCGGTGTCTCACTTTTTGAAAGACATTGAAGAAGTGTTTCCAGACTAAAACACTAAAGGTAGCAGTGCACAACAACGAAAGAGATTAAATTACAAACAAGTGAAAAATAAGAGTGCTGGACGGACCCTGTCACGATACATTTATAAACCAAAAAGAAAAGTGCCACTTTCTATGAAGTCATAAGGGTTGCCCAAGTGTCACATGATATCACTTCTTTTGATGGTATCAAATCAAAGGTATTATATTGTCATACTCTGTGAAACCATTTGGGATCAAAGGGCAATTGATGTCTCTTCCACTACCCTTGATATTTTGGTGATTCGACAGCCATGTGAGTTATGCCTTTGGAGTACTTTTTCTCTCAAGCTCCACCTCTCAACTCCTTGGGGCCCATTAGAATGTCAGGCGGAGTGCCTTCACCCGAATGGCAGTGGCGATCCGTCCGACATTCTCTCCCACCCGCACGCCATTTCCCCCACCATAGTAATATGGCAGGGGGGACCCCGGCAGACAGAAAGACCGTCCGCCGGTTTTCCGCCTGGTCGACTCATCGGAAAAGGTTTTAATATGATGGCAGTGTATACCAGAAACCGCCATCCATATTAGGACACATGTAGGGATTTAGGCATGTGGTCCTTGCCATTGGGGGCCCGTAGAGGGACCCTAGGTATTTTGGGGGTGGGGGGTGCACATGGGGGTACCTATGGTACCCCCCTGTATTTGCATGTACAACATGACAGGCACCACGCGGTGCCTGTCACATTGTGCATTCAAATGCACTACTTGCATTTTTGGCATTGCGGCGGGCAGTGCTATCAGCACCGCCCGCCGCATTGTTAAAAAATGCAAGATGCCCCTGCCAGTGTGGCGGGTGCATCCTAATTGTATGTGCAGGATCGCCGCATCCATTGCGGTGGTCTCATTTGCTGGGGCTCTGGTGGGCGAACAAAGAACCCCCGCCATGCTAATCAGCTCCATAGTCTTTGTATTGAGGTAGAACTCAGTTCACTCACTTGATATTGGGAGCCTGTGCCCTTTATCAGAGTAAGCCTGACTGAGGTAGATCTCTGTAAAAGTAACCCTGGGGACGTGTATAATGCCATCATCAGGGAAATTGTCACAACGCCTCCTGTAAACTAGCCTGAGGTAGTCATAGACTGGACCCTTACACTGTTCTTCTTGGCTCTCAACTCCACCCGCATTCAAAAACCAAGTCAGTGTCAACCCAACATTTTATGTTGACATCTCGTTTACCTCAGCCAGTGGTTAATTTGTAAAACTTTAAGTACCAGGGCCCTTCTCAGCCTGCACCACTGTAACGACCGGATTCTCGAACCAGATGGAATCAGCTCCTAGGAGCCCCTCCAACCCAGTCGGAACGTACTCACCTCCCTCCTTAGAACGTATTTACAATGGGTATGGATACATGTATGTACATCTCGTACCTAAGGATGGGGAAAATAGCAATACACATGCATAGGTCTTCTACAATATCCTATTCATACCAACTAGTCTCACGGCCACCTAGGCCCAGACTGATCTACCCTAGGGCAGGTCTGATTATATACTCTCACATACACACACACTGATCTCCTTCAGTGCTCACTCGACACGCAATCCGGCATGCCATACACACTGATCTCCCTCAGTGTTCACCCGACACACAATCCGGCATGCCATTCACACTGGGCTGCAGTCCCAGTGCTCTCTCTCTTTACCCGGTCCACAATCCGGTGGACCTAGGCACTGGTCTCCCTCCCAGTGCTCGCTTACTTACAACCCGATCCACAATCCGGCGGACCTAAGCACCAGTCTCCCACCTGGTGTTCTCATTAACGCCACTTACCAATGACGATCACTCTCCTATGAATACCTTTGGAAGAAATCTCTCATTTGCTACTCGGAATGATACTACGATAATATGAATTAGCACGGCTTTCCAAATTGAATTATGTACCTTCTGTTCTCGGCATCAAATGGTCCCTCTCTCCCTCATTACTCAGTCACCTCTTACCTGACCGGGATTTACATCCGTTCATGAAAGCAATGTCTGACTAGAAGACCAAGTTACCCTGATTGAACAAGAATACAAGGCACATGTCGGTTCACTAAGAACTGGGGTATTTTATTACAATGAACATAGCACCACACTAATATATATATATATATATATATATATATATATATATATATATATATATATATATATATATATATATATATATATATATATATATATATATATATATATATATATATATATATATATATATATATATATATCCTGCAAAGAAAAGTGAAAGGTTAGAATAAGCAAACTATGGGGGGTGGGGCGGACGTCACCTTATTAACGTGAAGTCGGGGTTCGGCAGTCATCTAGGTTCCCTTCTCGTCTGTGTCTTGGCTCGTCTCGGAATCACACCTCAGCAGTCACGAGTACACGTCTGCACCGCTATGCTCTGTCTTCTCTGCTTCCTTCCTTCCAAGTCACTGGAACCTCTCTCTTTATTAGCTGCTGTCTCTCTCTGTCTCGGATCGCTCTGCGCTACTTCTCCTTCTCCTTTCAATCTTTCTCAGAGAGTATCAGCTTCATGATCTTTCTCGGACTTCAAAATGGCGACTGTCTGCCTGGAAATAATTAATGGCATTGATGCTAACGGCTAGCTGCCGCCTACAGACTGACTCACTGCCTAACACTTTCGCTAATATGGAAGCCTGTCTTTGCATGGAAAGTTACGGCCAGTAACCTGCCGCCCACCAAATTCTTGTACCTCCCCGTACCAAGGACACGTTCCCAGCTGGCCGGCCTGAAGTTGTGTTTTTGGAGTGGAGAAAAATACAGTCTTTCGATAAGGGCCAGCCTGAACCGGTTCTCTCCAAGCGAACAACACTTCGAAACTAAAACATTACACTTGACCTAGAAAGCCTCTCAAGCTGCCGGGCAGAAAGCAAGATGGAGTCTCTCCCGTTTGAGGCCTACAAGGCCCGAAATAAGCATAACTCCATAGAAGGTATACTAGCACTCTTACAAAAGGACGGATTATCACTAATACTAATGAATCTATCCCCTAACTTAAGTTTATAAGCCCTGATCTAAGGAAAAGGGTACGAAAGTGCACTACTGTGCCTTATGAGTAGATCCTGTTTATAGTTCTAATCCCTGTACTAGGAGGGTAATAGGCTGGAGTCATCTTCAATCATTCTCCCTCCAAGGAGGGCCGAAAAAGTCGGTCAGAACAACCACCCATGCCCGGCCAGTAACAGTACCAACATAACACCTAACCATCACACTTCTACAAGTATGTTAATTCAGACTACTTCAGGCCAAACAAAGCTATAATAATGGCATGAGAGGCTGGTATTATTCATTTTCAATGTATATTGGCCTAATAAAGACTTTTGTTGTACTCATCTCAAACTAAATAAACAGCGCCAGCATGTGGTGGACTGTCGCTAGAGCTGGTGCTACCAATTAAGTGCGGGTGCTGTGCACCAAAAACCACCAGGAAAAATCAAGCTCTAACCTGAGCTATGACTGGCCCTGGAACTTTCTCGATACGACACTCTCAGGCCGTCCAAAACAGTCATGATCACTTTCCCTGTTCTCCGTGCATCCTGCATTACAGCCTGCATGGACAACATGCCAAGCCCACAGTCCCCAGCTGAGGGCCAAACCATGACGGCACTCTGACCAGCGTCGTGATTGGTCAGGGAAGCCTGGCTGTGCTCTCCGAAGTCCGAGACAAAGGAGAGCAGGAGCGGAGACGTGGGACCCGGTGGCAAGGGAAGTGTATTTTTTTTAACTTGTGCCCACGCCCACCTCCGCTCCAGAAACCCCCCCCCCCCCCCACACCCCCGCTACCCTCGCCCATCACCCGCGAGCCGGCCGGCCGCCACTGTCAGGAACCCTAGGTAAATGACCACCATTTGGTGTCAAGCTAGAGAAGAAGACGGTGTCCCCCTGGGTGACCTGTTACACAGAGCTGGAGATATATATAGAGAGAGGGGGCTGACATAATCAGTTACTCTGTCTGAATTGTTGCACCTGTAATAGGAAGGTGGCAACCACTGGCTGAACGGTTGTGAGTCAGACAGGAAGCTAACCTCGAAATACATAACTGTAATAAGAAGTGTGAATGATAAAAGACTCTTACTGACTGAAGCTTGTTGCATCGGGTTGCGCACCGCGGCGCCTGGCCTGACTGATGTGATTTGTTTTTTTTTCCAGCTCCAAACAAGAAATGCTGTTAAAAGAACTGGAAGGGCGAGATTTTGATCAATACCTTATCACTATCGATCTAAAACCCCGGTCTGGTCGACTGAACCTTTATTGCCTGTCATTGAGGGAAGAAAGTGCATCTCTTACCAAGTTAGTTCTCCCAATAAAGGACTCTGTTTCAAAGGATCACAAACAACTTCTAGCTTTCAAAGATTTATTATAAAGTCAAGATAAGTTGCAGGTACAAGCATCTCAAAATGAGATTCACCAGATACACGGGCCCAACTACGTACATGTGTTCTCTGAAAGCCCTCAGACGAACAACGGAAACTACCAATACCAGTTCTAAAAACAATAGTGCTATTAGCATAGACACATATTGAAATCTATCAGTCATTTACAGGCGGAGATAAAATACAGGTTAGGCTGACCCTACCCTGCTCTAGATGGTATCCCTACTTAACCAGGTCTCAACCTATCAAAGGTGTCAGCAGTGAATGACTCCCAAGGGAAGCCACCCACTCTCAAACTCTTGGTGAAAACCTATAGTTCTCCAATCATGGCCCCTCTCTGCCTACCCATCCGCTCTCTAAAGGGTCCTCAGGCTTCTGCTCTAACTCCACCCAGGGGTGCTGTCCCTAATACAAAAATCCAACAACATTTAGGACGCCCCTCGTGAGACGCCCCTCACGTGGTGTAGCTTCTGGCTTTTTCCATGATGAGGCCTTGTGGTTAGAGTCGACCTTGCTTCTCAGACTCTTCTCCGGCCCGCTGATACCCCTTAAACATTCCGGAACCCTCCTCCATGTCTGGTCCATTTCTTGAACAAGCTTCTATTCATTTTATTAATAATTGAATACCCCCTTTTCTCTTCCAGACAGACATTTGCAGCCAAATCCCAATTCTCATGGTCTTCCAACCGCGTTGCAACATTCCCCGGCCCAGACTAATATGTGTAAATCAACGTTAAAGCTTTCCAGCTCTACAACATTTTTATAGTATTCAACTTCTTCTTTAATTATTAGCATGTTAATACTCTTATTCTACTGATTCGGTAAACACATCTATAAATCAAAGCCTACTCATTATTACTAAACATTAGTGCAATCCATATTGTGAAATTTAATCACCTTCCCCCTCCCTCCTAGCTCTGGCCCTGAGGCCTACCACGTTCAACGTTTCCGTATGCCATCTTACATTTTAGCAGCTACACAACATGGATTCAGGAATAATCACGTTTAATAAAATCGTATTGCTTCACACATTTCTGTATTAGTTCCACTTCTACTTAAACTTCTATATTAACTACACATTTCAGAATATAACTATGGATACTATCAGCACTCATGGCATTTCTCTTCATGACTTGTGCTTACTACGTGTAAGTGTGATGCATTTCTACATTTTGGTCAGTTTGCGCTCTCTCAGTTCCCCCCTTTGATGACCTCTCGGGGTCATCACTAATATTAAACTGCAGTGATTGCTAGCATAACTCGTTTCTGTGTTTCCAGAGCCCTCAGACTCCGGTACTGACTATCTTGTATGGCAGCCAATCTCTGCAGCTGTTTTCTCTGAGCCCTCGCTGACCTTCTTGCTCTGTACCATTTGAATACCTTCACCAAACCCCATAACACGATCCCACAGATCAATATTATGATGATAGGTTTTAGTATTTTCCACACAAAGCTTTTGCCTAAGGTGGTAAGCCAACCTCCAGCTTCACTTATTCCTTGGCCCACCTTTTCCCAGACATTTTCTCTGCTCAGGTCTTCGATCTCTTTGTGAATATCAGTTATGTTCCTAATAACTTTTTCAAGGGGCTTCGAATTGTCTGGAATGTAAGTGCAACATTCCTGGACCTTCAAAGCCTTACAGACTCCGCCCTCTTTTGCTAATAGGACATCTAATGCAAGACGGTTCTGGAGAACCATAGCCCTTATCGATTGCATCTCTCCTTCTACCAGCATTAAGGACTGAGCAGTGCTGGCAGACAACCTGTCTACGACTGTTGCTAGTCGTCTAATTTTAACATCATTAAGAATTAATCCCAGAAGAGGGAACACAGCCCCAAAGACATCTCCAACCATTTCTACACCTCCTACATCTCTCCTTCCCCTCGATGATGTCTTGCCCTCGATGATCTCTAAGTCTTGGGCATGATATATTTTAGGGAAGATAATTGCCAAGTAACATGAGCCATACCAATTATCAGGTAGCCTCACGTAGGCATTTCTTCCACATACGAAATATACATTTGGAATCACTTGCATTCCCTTCAGGAAGTCCTTGGTGTAGTACTCTAAATTGAAAGCATGTTCACAGCTAACTTCTCCCACGTATACATTTTCATAATACGTTTTGGCTCTATGAAGACATAACTTTCCTCTCTGCGTTCTATCTAAAGCTATTGGACCACTACTACCCCTTCTCTTGTGTGCCTTTTCTTCCTCGGTCCAATCTGTTTTCCATTGTCCTGATTTTTTCAAAATCTTTTGTCTCCTATTCCGATCATCCACCTGCCCTATGAACTTTTTCTCGACTTCTGACACCTTGCATGTCAGGTTATTTCTGCGGGCATGTGAAGTATCTAAAGTAATCCAAGGAATGAAAAACTTTGCCAACCTGTCTTCACTCTTCCAGTAGTCCCATTTATTCATTTGTTTATAATTTGGCACTTCTGGTAACACTGCATCATAATTGGAGAAATAGTACTCAAAACTATCTCTCCCATAAAATATACTAAGCAACAAGCTACATGTAATGCCATATGTCAGCGGGAGGTGATGATATCGAATGCCTTCATCTACAGACGCCGGCAACTGCATGCAGACGTAACAGTCCTTGACCTCCATGGCATCCACGTATTCATATAATAATTTAGCATAAGCATTTGACCTAAAGTCACCTTGGGACTCATCCACGTGTAACCTGCGGGCTTCTGCAGCTAATAACGCTTTCTCTTGTGTGTTTTTCCCTTTCTCACCAGCAACGGTGGGTGTAAGCGCCTCTACAGATGTCACATCAGTTACCTTTGCCTCTTCCTCACGTCCCTTTACATAGGAGACCGTTACTACTAAAGCTATTAATATTATTACTCCTACTATTAGTGTACCTATTATACATTTCGCTCTGCGGTTCTGGGTACCGGCCTCCATTTCGTCAGATAGTGTGGCTCTCTCGTAACTCAGCACAAAGTTCCTTTCTTTTTTTCGTTCCTTTACAGTCTTTTTACTCCTTTTGTCTTGAGAACCACGCAACTGGAAGCTGACAACCCTTTCCGCAAAAGTTCTTTTTAGTTCAAATACAGACAACCCTAGCCCTTCTCCATCAACTCAGGGAAAGTCCCTAAGATTCTCTGCTTCCTAGGCGCTAGGTAATCTTCTTTTCTTCATGCTTATTTACAAAGTTTTTTAAGCATCCACTATCAGGCGCTCGCCTGCAGCTTCGATAGCAAAATTCAATATTTCCATACGAAGATTGTGCTCTTCTGGGGCTGATATCTTTGTACCAAAATCGGGGAATTGCAATTCTGTGAGAAACATGTGCTTTAACTTGCTGAGGCGGGGAGGTCGGGGGAGCATGAATGTCAGTGACCCTTCTTGTTCGACTCCGGGTACTAACAGTCGTATCTCCACTGTTACGATGGGCTCAGAACTGGACACTACCACCGCTCGGATCCTCCCTGTCACTGGTTTCGAAGCCATCTGTCGCCAGATATGTCCACTCAGGGGTGGAGTATCTTCTGTTAGGCACACGCACTCTTCTTGACCTCCTCAACTCCGGTGCTTCAGCGCCCTGAGCACCTTCTTCTGGGTCTGAGTCTTCTGATATCGGAGGAAGGGTTCTCTCCGGAGTTGACCTTAGGCTAGAGCTCCTTCTTTGCGGCCAATCAGCTTCTCCACGTACCCTTCTACTCCGTCTTCTTCTTGTTTTTTCACGCTCTCTGTCAGACCTGTCAGCGTCTGACTCGTACTCCCAGCTACCTTCTCCTTCAGTAGCGTCGTCTGTCTCGCTGCTGTACTGACCGTCCTCAGCTTGGTCAGACTCGTTCCTCGCTTCCGCTGGCACCTCTACAGCTTGGCTAGCCCCCTCTATGGCTTCTCGGTCCGCTGCTGGACGTCTATCCGAGAGAGGAGCTGTTTCTTCCAGAGGTGCTGGAACCCTCCGCGTGTGCGACGCGTGGATCCAGTTGGGCAGGCTTCCCACCTTCACTGCCGTGTTTGTGGTCAGGATGATCTGGAAGGGCCCACGCCAACGAACATCCAAGCAGCTGCTTCTCACGTGTTTTTTCACCAGGACCCAGTCCCCAGGAAGCAAGTCATGACACGGGTCCTGGCACGATGGTACCTCGGCAGCCTGCACCTGAAGGGACACAGAATGAATGGCGTCAGACAGCCCCTTACAATAGTCCAGGATCATATCATCTGTGATGCTAATCAGTGCAGCAGTTGGGACAGAAGGCAACCTCATTGCTCTTCCCATCAACACCTCGTGAGGAGACAAACCCGTTCTCCTATCCGGGGTACTACGGAGGCTCATAAGGACCAATGGCAACGCATCAGGCCAACTCAAGGATGTTGATGAACACACCTTTGCAATTCTGGCCTTGATGGTGCCATTTATTTGCTCCACAATTCCTGAAGCTTCTGGTCGATAACTGCAATGTAGTTTCTGATCTATGTTCAAAGCTGCACAAATCATTTTCACAAGCGAGCTGTTGAAATGCGTTCCCCTATCTGATTCCAAAGAGGCCGGCACCCCGAAGCGCGGGATAAGCTCCCTAAGCAGTATCTTAGCTACTGTGAGGGTGTCGCACCTGCGTGTAGGATATGCCTCAACCCATCTGGAGAAAACGCAGACAACCACCAGGATATAACGGAGGCGGCTGCACTTTGGCATTTCGATAAAATCTATCTGCATTCTATTGAATGGACCTCCTGACCTCCCTATGTGGCTCAGTGCAACTGGTGTCTTTTTCCCTACATTCAACTGCTGGCACGTCACACAACGCTGGCACACTGCTTCGGCTGCTACTCTGAACTTGGGGTTGTACCAGGTCTGTCTAAACACTCTCAGCATAGCATCTCTTCCTAAGTGGACAGGACCATGTATGTGTCGGGCCATTGGGCTCACCATCTCATTGGGCAACACTGCTCTGCCATCTGCTGAGACCCAGAAATGGGCCTCACCCATCACGCATCCTGCCTTTTGCCATGTTTCTCTTTCACAGTCAGGAGCATTCTCTTGCATCTCCTTCAGTTCGTCCCAAGTATCAACAGTTTCCAATATCATAGCTAATTCAGTCCTTACATTTATTCCACCCACTTCCACCTCTGTGAAAGAGTACCCTGTTTCCGCGCAATACCGTGCGACTTCGTCGGCATATCTATTGCCTCGTGACACGAAGTCCATATTTCTGGTATGTGCGGTACACTTCACAACTGCGATACCTGCTGGACATTGCAACGCCTCTAACAACAGGCGCACAAACTCTCCATTGCGAATGGGAGAGCCTGAAGAGGTCATGAAACCTCTTTGAGACCACAACTGCCCGTAATCATGAACTACCCCGTAACCATATTGACTGTCAGTGTATATGGTGACTCGGATTTGATTGCTTGCCAGGCAGGCACGCGTCAGGGCAATAATCTCGGCTACCTGAGCGGAGTGTACTCCTTCCAGGCATCCAGCTTCCACTACTCCAGTAATTGTACAAACAGCGTAAGCTGCTCTCAACTGCCCAACTTCGTCTCTTACACATGAGCCATCGACAAAGAAAATTTCATCTGGGTCGGTCAGTGGCTCATCTACGATGTCGGGTCTTGGTTTGGTGCATAGTTCAGACACATCGAGGCAGTCATGGTCTGTACATTCATCATCATCTATGTCATTTGGGAGTGGCATCAAGGTGGCAGGGTTCAAAACAGAGCATCTCCTGAGGGTCACGTTCTCTGCAGCAAGTATAACTTGCTCATAGCGCGTGAGCCTACTGTTGGTCAGATGCTGTGTTTTGGTCCTGGTCATTAACAGTTCAACGGAATGGGGCACGTATACCTCTAACGGTGCCCCATAACAATGTTCTCACATCTCTCAATGCTGACACCTGTTGCGGCAACGGATTTGAGACATCCGGGCAACGCTGCGGCTACTGGATCTAAAGTAGCCGAGAAATACGCGACTGGCCTACGGGCATTCCCATGGATTTGGACTAACACAGACAGCGCGCATCCCTCTCTCTCACAGCAGTAGAGCAAGAATGGTTTATCGTAATCTGGCATTCCCAGAGCCGGAGCACGACACAAGTCCTCTCTCAGCTGCAGGAACGCCATCAAACAGTCTTTGTCCCATGGTACCGGATCACTCACCTCCTTGTGCGTCAGTTTTTGCAAGGGCTTTGCTTTCAGTGAAAAGTTTGCAATCCACTGTCGGCAATATCCCACCATTCCTAGAAACATCCTGACTTCTCTCTGCGTTTTAGGCGCATTCATCTTCATGATGGCCTCTATCCTGTCTGGTGACACTTTTCGTTTACCTTTCTCAATTCTATGTCCCAAGTACTGTACCTCTGTCAGGCAGTACTGTAATTTTCCCGGGGACACCTTATGCCCATTTTCAGCTAGGTGGTTTAACAATGCAATAGAGTCTTCCCTGCAAGCTTCTTCTGTTTCTGACGCCACAAGAAGGTCGTCTATGTACTGGACCAGAACTGACCTCTGGGGCAGCACTAGACTTTCAAGATTTCTCTTCAGGAGCTGGTTGAAGATCGATGGGCTCTCTGTATACCCCTGAGGAATACGACACCATGTTAGGACGCGACCTTCCAGCTTAAATGCGAAAAGAAAATGGCTTTCTTCGTCCAAAGGGATCGAAAAGAAAGCCTGGCAAAGATCAATCACAGTGAACCATTCTGCTTGGAACGGTATCTGAAACAGTATCACTGATGGATTCGGTACCACTGGACAACACGAAACGACTATGTTATTAATCTTTCTGAGGTCCTGCACTATCCGAAATTTCCCATTTGGTTTCTGCAAACCCATAATCGGGGAGTTACATGGACTACCCACGATTTCCTTCAGTATTCCCTGCTTAATCATGGACTCAATCACGGGTTTTATGCCTGCAATCGTTTCTGGAGTCAATTTATACTGAGGTGTTCTTGGAAACTCAGCATGAGGCTTCACTACAATTTTCACTGGGTCCACCCCTTTCACCAACCCAATCTCTTCCCCAGTGAAATCCCACACTTCTGGAGCAACTGTCTCTCTCAAATCCCAGGGGAGCTCGTCTACTGTCAGAGTGGGATACAGTTCCACACATATTCTGGAATTGGCGACTTTAAAGTCAGCATCATCATCATTTGTCAGTACCTCCACTCCTTGCGGTGTACAGTATATAGTGCAGTTCAATTTGCACAAAAGGTCTCTTCCTAGCAGACATACAGGACTAGAATCGCAAACCACAAACTGATGTTCATCACTGTACTTCCCTATTTTCACCTGCACGGGTTCAGTCAGAGGACTGGTCATTCTCTTGTTAGCGACCCCCACCACTTGTATGGTCTCTCCAGACATGGGCAGGCCTGGCACTGCGGCCGACCTGATCGTGGATCGAGTGGCTCCTGTGTCCACTAGAAATGTCGTGGGGAACCCTGCCACTTCAGCCTCAACATAGGGTCCCCTCTGGTCTACCTCCAGGGCTGCCCCAAGGGTGCAGTCATCCCTTTCCACTCTCTGTCCAGTTAGTGGGTCCACATAATAGCATTCCTCTCCTCCGACAAACAGGGGCATCTGTCTATACGTCTTACCCATGGTCCCTACTCTGGGTGGCTGCGGGAACTGAGCTCGGGGAGGTGCCCCCCCCCCCCTTTGAGCACCTTTCCCTGGTATTGCGTTACCCCTCTTGTAGGCGCACTCTGGGTCTCTTCCTCTTCTACCTCTTGGTCTCCTATCTCAACATTATAGGGACACTCGCGTTTCCAATGTCCCACCTCGTTACACTGGTGGCACCTAGTTGTTTTCTTTAAGGCAGCTATATCTATCCTGGGTCTAAAGGTGGAGTTCTCCTCATTGCCCTTGTTCTGGCTGTATTGTTTCTTTCCTCCAGTACCTGTTCCTGGTTGCTGTTGCTGCTGTCCCCCCTTCCCTGCTGCCTGCATCTGTACCACCATCAGTTTCTCCTTTAGTTTCTTAGCCTTGGAGTCTATCTCATCACAGCAGTACCTGGCATACCTCAGTATTTCGTCTAGGGGTTTATTTTGCCAACAGATCAAGTGTTGCTGTATCATTAAACTAATATCCGGTCTCAGCCCCAAAACGAATTTGGACACAAATTGCCCTATGTCCTTCGGATCCATGACATCCAGACCGCTATACTGTTTAAACGCCTTCAGCAATCTCTCGTAGTATTCGTGAACTGTCTCTTTGGGTTCCTGTCTTGTTCGGTCAATTTTTACCCAATATATGTCCTGCATTGGCACTTTATCTTTCAGCCAAGTCAATACTCTCTCGAACTTTGCCATCACACTCAAGGACGGCCCATTAGTCCTAGCATCTCTCTCTGGCTCTATGGTGGGCCACTCAGCGCTAACCTTGCATGCGGTCCACAAATCCCCTGGCACTACTATGTCAAACAGCGTGTTCAAATCTATCCATAGGACCTTTGAGATTTTTACGAATCTCTCAACTTGCTTATACCACTCCACTGGGTTTTCCCGCAGTTTGGGGAAAGAGGTGGTAAAAGCAGCTAAATCCCCCCTACTCCAAGGGACGTGGACATAGGTCCCATTTGCGACTTCCCTCAAAGGGTACGTCTCTACTCCCTGCTGTCCTCCTGGTGTCATCCCAAGTGTGCTTCTCCTGACGGTCCCTCTCTTGGACCACCTCTCTTCCCACTTATCTAGGGCCCTCCATGTCCTTATTCCAGTGATCAGTTCCCTTATGTGTGTTTTCAATCCGATGGTTCTCCTCTCATCTAGATCTCGGTCTGTGTAATGTAGCCTGTGGTTGCCCTGTAATGCTTTGGTCCTTGACAGGTCTACCATATATTTGCCTGCTAGTTCGACTAATTTCTCATGGATTGCTCTCGCCTTTCGAGTTACGTCCTTTGCCATGAACAGAATTTCATCCTGCTCATACATGTCCATTCTTTCTAAGGGCAGGGTACCGTCTACCATGTCATCCAGATCTGACTTTAAGCTGGAGACATCGAGTCTTTTGGCTTTTAATTCTGCTCGCAATAACTCCTTCGAGGGAGGTTCACAGGTATCTCTCCCATCCCAACTCCGGGCCCTACGTTTGGGTTCGGGAGAGTTGGGGAGTGCTCTCTCTTGTTCCCATCTCTCCAGATCCCATGCTCGGCCATCCGATCTTGGAAGGTGATGGAACACGGGCCTGTTACCCCCTATCTTACTTTGTCCATTCTCTCCTCTCTTCTCACAGTAGGACTCTCTGTTATCCTCCCTTCGGTCTCCATTCTCTCTTGGCCTCGTATCACTTAGTATCTGATACGATCCTTCCTGGTTTCCCATATTCCCTGGGCTGCGCTCATGTCCATCGTCACAGGGACTATGGTGCGGCCTCTCGCAACTCCCACTCTGTTCTCTCCTGCTGGGCCCACAGTGGATACACTTAAAGCTGTCCCTGTACTCCCGAGCTCTCCTGCCTTCTTCACTATGTATTGGGCGAGACACCCCCCCGTTCTCTGGGCCCCCATTTTCCAGGTCTGATCTACCTCCACTCCGGGCCCAATGGGTGACTCTCCTACTGTCCTTCTCCCTCCCGTCCCACTCCGGACTGCTCTCTCCAGCCCCGCAGTGAGTCCGGGCTCTGCTGTCCTGACTTTCTCTTTCAGCTTCCGCCGCTATGATGCTCTTGTGAGCCTCAACTGCCTCATCCCATTTCTTCATGTACTCGTTTAACTCTTGAAAGGATTTCCGTCCTGGTCCCCTCATATCCTCTGGCCATCTAATGTCCCCCAGATCTCCTGTTGTGTGTACTGGGGTGCTCCAATCTCTTGGTATCGGCAACTGACTTGGGGAGTTGATCGTATCTTTCCTCCTTGCCATCTCTGCTCTTTCTCTGTCCCTCCGTACCCGTTCTTCCCCTCTAGCCCTGTCTGGGTCATATACCGATACTATAGGACCTATGGTAACAGGTACCTGTAGTGCATCAGGTAATGCGTAGGATGTGGCACACTCCGTTTCTGGCGCCCTTTGCACCACAAACCTCCCGACCACCTGTTGCACTTGGCTAAGCTGGGACAGTTCTTTCTTTGCAGCGGGATCCCAATTGAGACTGGGAAGCGGCCCATGCTCTCCTGCATTGCCCCCCCCTTTCTCTCCATTCTCGGCATCTCCCCCTGCTCTGTTATACGGAGGTGGCCTGTCTGTCAATAATCTGTTTATCAGGCTGTCCTCTGTCTCGCTCTCGTCATCCTCTTCTAGGGGGCTTTTGTTCCCGGGCATCTCTAACACTGGATATAATTTATTTACTTCCATGTTATGCACCCTCCATCTTTTAGCATCCTCATCCCACTTGGCATCCTGTACTGCCCTTACCGAACGTTTCACTCTTTCTTGCCGTCTATTCATGTTCTTTTCATGCGCTGCCCTAATCCATGCATTAAGGGCTTCAAACTGAGTTGGTCTAGGCAAGGGTCTCGTAGAGGTCATAATTGCTTTTAATCTGTGTAGCACCTCTAATCTGAACGTCCCGTACTTCGGGAACGTGAGTTCCTCATTTCCATCTGTCATCTTACTCCACTCTGAGATCCACAGAATCGTGTGCAGCCCAACATTTGTCCCCATGTAACGAGCTGGCGTACCCTCCGGCGGGGCTTCTTCTCCTTCATACGATCCCCTGCGTTCTCTTTTAAACAGCGCTCTTAACCATTTAAAACACTTCATAATTATGCGCAAGATTTCCAGCTTGAATACTTTGTTTACTTCCTGATGACAATCCACCAATCCTAGCGCGGCTTTGCTAGCTGGCCTATCGCAGCGCGGTCTTTCACCGGCCGGCCAATCCCAGCGCGGCACTTTATGACGTCACTAGTCTCCGCTTCGCAGCAGCACCCCTCCTTTCTCAGCTCTCCTCGCGGTCATGCATGCGTCCCATTCATACACCGAAAAATGACTACTTCCGACCAAGCGGTCACATCCCTCGACTGTACGTCCACAGTCTATTTGTAATTGTCAACACAACTGACGAGATGTCTATCGTCTCTCTGATAGGTTCTTTACACACACAGTAACTTCCGACCAGCGTCCGTTACTCACGCACTCACTCTTACGTTCCCCCTATCTGGTCCTTCGGGTGATCACTGGTACCTCATGACCCCCTTCACACTGGTTAACAATTACTCTGAGTGTCCGATACACCCGAACCACTTAAGCTCTCCTTGAGCTTAAGATTTCCACCGGTTGCGCGCGCTCACAACCTGTTCCACAGTCTCTCTACAGTCATTCAACTCCGCCAGACATTACAACATAGATACAATACAAAACACCGCAATCTTAACACGCATGACCCTTTATACTCACTCTCGACCGATACTGCTGCTTTTCTGTCTCACGTCATCCGGTCCTTCTTCCGCGGGCGGTTCTTCCGATCCTCGGTCTCTAGGGGCCTTGGGGTAATCTAACCTGGCCTAGATCACCTTCCTCAAGAAGGCAACCATCCTCTATAGCTACCAACTGGAAGGGCGAGATTTTGATCAATACCTTATCACTATCGATCTAAAACCCCGGTCTGGTCGACTGAACCTTTATTGCCTGTCATTGAGGGAAGAAAGTGCATCTCTTACCAAGTTAGTTCTCCCAATAAAGGACTCTGCTTCAAAGGATCACAAACAACTTCTAGCTTTCAAAGATTTATTATAAAGTCAAGATAAGTTGCAGGTACAAGCATCTCAAAATGAGATTCACCAGATACACGGGCCCAACTACGTACATGTGTTCTCTGAAAGCCCTCAGACGAACAACGGAAACTACCAATACCAGTTCTAAAAACAATAGTGCTATTAGCATAGACACATATTGAAATCTATCAGTCATTTACAGGCGGAGATAAAATACAGGTTAGGCTGACCCTACCCTGCTCTAGATGGTATCCCTACTTAACCAGGTCTCAACCTATCAAAGGTGTCAGCAGTGAATGACTCCCAAGGGAAGCCACCCACTCTCAAACTCTTGGTGAAAACCTATAGTTCTCCAATCATGGCCCCTCTCTGCCTACCCATCCGCTCTCTAAAGGGTCCTCAGGCTTCTGCTCTAACTCCACCCAGGGGTGCTGTCCCTAATACAAAAATCCAACAACATTTAGGACGCCCCTCGTGAGACGCCCCTCACGTGGTGTAGCTTCTGGCTTTTTCCATGATGAGGCCTTGTGGTTAGAGTCGACCTTGCTTCTCAGACTCTTCTCCGGCCCGCTGATACCCCTTAAACATTCCGGAACCCTCCTCCATGTCTGGTCCATTTCTTGAACAAGCTTCTATTCATTTTATTAATAATTGAATACCCCCTTTTCTCTTCCAGACAGACATTTGCAGCCAAATCCCAATTCTCATGGTCTTCCAACCGCGTTGCAACATTCCCCGGCCCAGACTAATATGTGTAAATCAACGTTAAAGCTTTCCAGCTCTACAACATTTTTATAGTATTCAACTTCTTCTTTAATTATTAGCATGTTAATACTCTTATTCTACTGATTCGGTAAACACATCTATAAATCAAAGCCTACTCATTATTACTAAACATTAGTGCAATCCATATTGTGAAATTTAATCACCTTCCCCCTCCCTCCTAGCTCTGGCCCTGAGGCCTACCACGTTCAACGTTTCCGTATGCCATCTTACATTTTAGCAGCTACACAACATGGATTCAGGAATAATCACGTTTAATAAAATCGTATTGCTTCACACATTTCTGTATTAGTTCCACTTCTACTTAAACTTCTATATTAACTACACATTTCAGAATATAACTATGGATACTATCAGCACTCATGGCATTTCTCTTCATGACTTGTGCTTACTACGTGTAAGTGTGATGCATTTCTACATTTTGGTCAGTTTGCGCTCTCTCAGAACACAACTGAGCAGTAAAAATCGATTCCTCAATCACGAGGGCAGCAGCCAACAGACTTCAAAGCCTCTTCACACACCACAGACCCTTCTGGATGTTGCCTGCATTAATATTTGGCCCATCTGAATGTCTCTGAGCGGGATTCATTAAGCAAAACCTAGAAATAATCCTTTTACTTAGGCAATAATTTTAGAGCATTCATTGCATAACTGTACCTGCCTCATTTATCAGCACATACTGCGCCCACCAGCTGCCGGTCAATGAATGCACCGAGGCATTAAGATCTCGGAAGGAACCACTGAATGCTCCCAACCGCACACACCATTAGCGGCTGCCTCTCCTTCCCTTTCAAGCCTGAAAGTGCCTCTCTTTTGAGCGATGGCCTGTCGAAGATCTATTACTTTTTTAGACTATTTACTTTTTTACTGTGCAACATGTCACATTGTCATTTGTAATTCTATCAGGCGTATTCCATGCCCCTTAATTGCGAAATAAATTGTCTCCAGCCTCGGTTTTGTGTTGCATGTATGAAAAACAACAACTTTGTATGCATTCTTTTGCCATTTTTTTTGTTTAGGGGTGTTTTTTTATAGTGTGCACGACTGGATAGGACTTTTAATCCAATGGCCGCTCCTCGCTTTTCCCAGCTTCTCGAGGTTAATTGCCGCAGGCAGGGAAGACTTAAAGAGAGGGAGAAGAGAGGGAGGGGAAAGGGAGAGAGACAGCGACCAGAGTGAGAGAAGAGAGAGGACAGTAAATATAGATAGATAGATAGATAGATAGATAGATAGATAGATAGATAGATAGATAGATAGATAGATAGATAGATAGATAGATAGATAGATAGATAGATGGATGGATGGATGGATGGATGGATGGATGGATGGATGGATGGATGGATGGATGGATGGATGGATGGATGGATGGATGGATGGACGGACGGACGGACGGACGGGTTGGTTGGGTGGATGGACGGGTTGGTTGGGTGGATGGGTGGGTTGGTTGGGTGGATGGGTGGGTTGGTTGGGTGGATGGGTGGGTGGGTTGGGTAGGTAGGTAGGTAGGTAGGTAGGTCGGTTGGTCGGTAGGTCGGTCTTACATGGGAGCAGGGCTGGTTTGAGCATTTTTGCCAGGGCTGATTTGGTTAACCCACCCGCACCAGATAGTGCTCAATGAAGTTAGAACAATAGGAGTAGAAGTGGGCCAACCACTGAAAACTCAAGCCTAATGCCTGGCTCTGACACAACTCTAGGTCCTCTTGCAACCTTAAGCCCAAAGCAAGCCGAGGTTTCACTAAGGCGATGTGACTTCATGGCCATAGCTGCCGACCATGCAGAATGAGATCCCAGGTTCAAATCCTTGCAAAGCTCCCTCTGCTGAAAAGTAAATGTGTAACGTAAACATTGTCTATTGTGAAGTGCTCTTATGTCCTTGGGTGAGGGTTGTGCTATGTTAAACTGCAGGAAAAAATGTGGGTATTGGGTGTAACCCATACTCTAATTTCATGCCCCCAGGCATTAAGGACAAAACACCAAAGAGATACAAAGAGATAAACACCTAGTGGGTGAATTGCACAATGGAAACTGAGATCAATTCTGGCTTCCCCGCTTGGCCAAATTGTGTGATTGAGCATACTTTATTCCACTGAGCTCCCTTTTGTTAATTATCACATATGAGAGCACCTTCAAATACAAGTTATGGGTGTGCACTGCACAAAAACCTTTTGCTTTTGATTTAATAACTTTAATCAGGGACACTCAAATTATTCAATTTTGTATACGTAGCGTTTCCCTAAAACTATGGATTTGCCGCATTTGCCACATTGTCCATGACCTGCTACATAATCTGCAGATTTAAACAAACAAAAAAAATGAAACAGGTCGAAACTTACTAAAAACATGGCAATATATGTTGTGAACAGTGTAACACCCTTTTCAAAGGTTGACTGATCCCCTTTCTGTTTCTTATTACTATGTATAGGTGCTAAACTGGTACTAATGAGGTGAAAATAATACCCGTATGCTGTTAACCTGTGAAAACAAACAAAAGGACTTAATACAAAATGAACCGTGTTAACCCGCATAATTTACCTTTTCTTGACGCAGAATTTAGTCAACCCTGCCACCGAATTCCATAATGCATAATTCCACTGATCTTTCCTATAATGTTGCTCCATGCATACAATTAATCTAGGCCACATATTGTTTACTGATGACAACCAACTTGCCTCTTAGTTCGCTAACTACACTGTCTTGAGGAGGGGGGTAATTAAGAATGTTTCTAAGTTCATGTTAAATGTCTCTCAATGCAGTGGCATAATTTGATGTACTAAAGTGAAACAAGTCCACATGTAAAATAAATACACTTTTTGAAATTTTAAAGAAACTTTGACTTCATTTACATGATGCTTCTTGCATGATTTACATGCTAAATATTTTTACGGGCTTTGCTCTTGCAGTACTCTTAGGGCCAGAGTTGACCGAGGACATGGCTCTAGCTCGGCTCTCACTGTTAGGTTAAAAAAAAAATCAATTTGGTATTTGTAAAGTGCAAACTACTCACCCCTAAGGGTCTTAAGGAGCTGGGAGCTGTCGGGGAGATTAAGTGAGCTAGTTCCCAAAATCACATGATGGTGAGTTGGGCTGCCCCCGACGATCGAACCGCGAGCCCTGCATTCCAGAGTCAGTCGGTGTGGCAGCTACATCACACCTCTCCCTCAAGTTTTTGGCTCGTACACTTCTAGACAGGATCGAGGTAGAAATTCAGGTCTAACTCCCTCATTCCGAATTTTGCCCTAAAAGTGCACCATAAATCCATATGGTGAAATAGTGATAGCATGCAAGAAAACCAAAGGAGAGAAAGAAGATTGTGTGTAACTGGATATTGATATGCATGAGTTACTTTTTATTCACAAAAAATTTAGTGCCATTTGACCCCATATGAAATGCCTGACCAAAACTAAAATCTGGGTCATCCAGTGCTCCTTCACGACCAACGGCAGCAGTACCTCCACCTTACCACGATCTGAGAACTCACCTATTCTTAAAGAATTTCTATAAATTTAGCCTTTGGAAATCCAAGACTCATGCTTATATGCAAATCTGGTTCACCAACGGACCCTTGTCCCAATTCAGTTTTGAACCTAGGAGTTGGAACAATCGCTCCACACTATCCTCAAAGCCTTCATTCATTTAGCTTGTGTACCCGATATAGAAACTGACATGTCATCCTGATTCTTAAAAAGAGCAATGCTGAGCCAAAGGTATCAGCAAATATAGGTCCATATCATTGATCCCAGACCCCATAAAGTTGCAGTAAATGCATATTATCCATCAGTTTTCTGAATATCTTGAACCTAATAAACTTCAAAACTATTTTAATTCCATCATCATTTCTAGAATAAGGGAAATAGTTGCCGAACGGCCTGCATTAACCTGGACCTCACATTTTCTAACTAACAGATCCCAGACAGTGTGTCTCCCCCCATTTTCCTCAGATCCTACGGATGTGGATTGTGGTGTACCACAGGAGTCATCTTTGCTTGATGGTCAAAATGGTCCCACCTCCAGACAGCACCTAATCCCTGATCTGTTACTGGGAAGGGCAAACATGGTTTTGGATGCGCCACTTAGGTGGGAGAAGGGTGTTAGGAAGCGTGGAGATGGAAAATGAATCTGAAACAACAAGGGGAGTGGATTAGAATCTGCAAAAGCGAGAGGAACCTCTGAAGAGCTGGGTTTTAGAACCCAGCGGCGCCAGGGGCACGCCCAAAGTCTTCGGGTTCACCTGTCTTAGAATACAGAGACAGGGGATACTTCTCGGTGACGTCATAGATCAAATTTATTGGCTGCAACCAGGAACAGAAGTCTACGAAGTACCACACGAGTATATTCGTCAGAGACTGCTCAATTTTCGTAGAGCGAGACATCGTCTTTTATGCTAAAAATCACATTCCCGACAAACACCCACTAGTTACAGTTTGTCCAATCATAAGCATCATTACAAGAGGTATCACATGATGACAAACCCACTTTTCAGTTGTCCAGCCCACCATCAATTACACGGGAAAGCCCAACATTCTTTCTCGAATAGGCCGTACAAACCCATAATAAAAGACCACAACCCATACCATAAATAGACCATAAAAGAAGGAGCAGAAATAGATGAGAAGTAGGATAAGGGGTGTGTGTGTGCATACCAAACTTTACAATGTCCTGCACTCTGATCCTTAATCTTGATCAGCTACCGGGCAAGGAACTTGCTTAGCAAGGTCAGCTTCAGGCAACGAGGTCAGTTCGCTCAGGTCACCTAGGAGTCAGCTAAAGTGTAGGTGTACTAAAGACTCGTTCGGCCGTAGTCATCGGCCTATGTGAGGGCAACCACAAAATGGCTGCCATGCACAAAATGGAACCCAAGGGTTTAGAACAAAATCCCCAAATACATAGTGAATCCATCGGTCTAACATGACGAAATCACTCGTACTTGCCACACTCGCTAGTTACGGTTCGCTACTATAAAATTCGTAAAGAAACCATGACCTTTATAAAACGGGTTCAGAATTCACGGAACCTCAGACCCTCCTTTTGCCCTTACATAGGCAATAACCTAAACTCACATCAATCTGAATCCAGGTCTATATTCATCAGATCATCGAGATGCTGCTAGAGCATAATCCTATTACTTAGTACCTCTCTCGAGACAGGTCTCCTTGCACACGTAGTAGCACAAAGGCCACATATAGCAGGAGCACACTGTACACAAAGACAGAACAGGAAAAGAATCGCCAAAGCCATCCCAATGATCATCAGAATCTTCCATCCCCAAGTGGATAACAATCCCCAAAACCATCCCATCAACGACCAATCTCCTTTGTCCACATGTACAGACTCGGAGATCTTATGTAGCTTGGAAATGGCCTGGTACACTGTCGGAGCATTGTCTGAAATGAAAACGCAGCAACTCGATTGGATCAATTTACATACCCCTCCTCTATCTGCAAGTATGACATCTAATGCAACTCGATTCTGCAATGTCATAAGACGATCCGATTGGAGCTCGGCAGTCAAATTACTAAGGGCACCGGCAGTCTCAACTATGGTGGACTCAACCACTCTCGTCAATTGCCGTATGTTCCCACTGTTAGCCATAAGTCCCCAAAATGGTAGGAAACCATTGAGAAAGTCTCCCACTTCTTGTCCTGCAGTATCTTCCTTATTGAAGACACCTCTAGCTACTCTCGTTCTGTGGTAATCTGCGGCAACAGTATACGTAGGGGAAAACAGATACGAAACACAACATGTTCCCGAAAAATCCGGGGGCAACCATGTATATGCTCTATCATAGCAAACAAAATACATATCCTTAGCTGCTAAAAATGGTGGGGAAGTCTGGGACGCAAAAACATACGTCTCAGTACAAACACTCTTCACCAACTGAGCTCTCGGATTCTTGCCATTACCTTGCAGACAAAAATGACCACGATGGGGTACGATCCAAATCGGAGATGACCCTTTCCTTCGCTGCTTTTCAATCAGACTAACACCATATCCAGTCACGTTCCATCGAATATAAGCTAGTGTCTCATCTTTAGGAATAGTCTCATAGGAATCAATACCTCTAATCATATCCACTATTCCCTTCACTAGAGCACTATTACTCGGACTATCTTTCATGGAACGCTGGGGATAGACTTCATGGGCATAAATAAACATCGTTCTATATGCCCACACAGACCCATTATAGCTGAATGGCAGGACCAAATAAGGGATACCTTTATCCGTAGTATGAGGCATAAGCCCACACACCCAGCAATTAGTGGTGTTCACTACTAACTGATGCTGATGCAAGTGTTGCACAAAGGAATTATTTACAAACTCTGATCTTCTAACAGATTCATGTTCAGGCAAAGGATGAAAAGAATGCAAAGAAGTAGTAGTAGGGAAAGACATAGGTTGTGTGGTGGGTGCAAAAGTCACTTGGAAAGAGAAAACAACATATCCCACCAGAAACATCGTCATGCTAAGTAGCATTAAAAGACACGTTATCAAAAAACATTTTCTACGCATCAATCTAAACAGTTTTCTCTTAAAGTTCATTTCTACAATAGTTCTCTCGATCTCAAAAAACTTCATCCTCTAACCGTGCTGTTCGCGGCAGGTGCTTCTCTTCGCTCAGGTGTACGTCTGTAAGTCAAGGGAACGCCCTAGAACAAACCAGAACCGTCGACCTTGTGTCTACACGGCTTGTCTCTCCAAGGCTTTATATCGTGACCCTACAGCTGAACCCGGATGGCGGTTTGAAAAAGAAAAATAGACCAAAACAGCTTTTTGGATGAGAGAACGCAGGTTTTCAAAAGCAAAAAGGAATTAATTTTTTAATTGTCCATTGTTTCTCTGTCGTAGATTATAGCAGCCTTTACCAGGCAATGTCTGATCACGAAACAACAACTCAGGCTCAGTAGTATCCAGTCGTGAAGAAGGAGACACAGCTGCTTGCAAAATATAGTCGTTCTCACGCTCAGAGCTTGTCCCAATCAAACGTGCGCCACTGAATGGCACAGTCTCAGTCTCTGAATCGCCAACACCCTCCTGGACCCACTGGTCTTACGGCAGAGGCAAAGAAACACTCTTACAATGTACGCCGTGGATCCAGTTCTTCTTGCCGTGAACTCTCACTGAAGTACGTGTTGACAGAAGGACCTGGTGAGGTCCAGTTCAGCAGGGCTGATCATTCTTCGTCCGCTGGAAGTTGCGTACTAACACCCATGAACCAGGGTCAATGGCGTGTCCTGGATCTTCAGATGCTTGTGGAAGTATATCGTAAACCTGTTGGTGTAAGACACCCAATTTAGCCGTCAAATCATACAAATAATCAATCAGCACAGGATGTTCAATCTCGCTAAACTTTGTCAGCCTCGGCACTCCCCATACGTTAGCCAGGCGATCAAAATTTTTTTCATAAGGACTAAGGCCTACTCGAGAATGTACTGTAGTTCTTGTTGACAAAAGTGCCAACGGCAAAGCATCGGGCCATTGGAGACCAGAACTCGCCTGAATCTTGGCTAATTTCAGCTTCAGAGTGCCATTGTAGCATTCGACTAGGCCAGCTGATTGGGGGTGATTCGCAGCATGAAATTTCTGCTTAATGCCCAAACCTTCACATACTCTCTTCATGACTTGACCCACAAATTCACTTCCGTTATCACTCCACACCATCCTTGGCAATCCAAATCTAGGGAAATATTCCTCGAGTAGGGCTTTGGCTGCAGACAAGGCAGTATTATCTTTCAGGGGGTATGCCTCTACCCATCTCGAAAAGGCACAAACAACCACAAGGACGTACTTTAAGTTGTTGCATCTTTCCATATGGATAAAATCCAGTTGCAACACCTCGAACGGATACGTCGGAGGTGCGAAGTGACCAGCTGGAGTTGGGGTTCCCTTGCCAGGATTATACATCAGACAAACCATACAATTATTAACCAGATTCACCGCACACTAAGGAATTCCAGCATTCTGCCATACTGGAGCCAACAACTTACAAATCCCTTTCACACTGATGTGAGCCATTCCATGCACCATCGTAACCACTGCAAGCACATACGCATCAGGTAACAACCATCGACGATGCTCTGACAACTCAACCCAACAACCAGTTGCATCCAACATTCCCGTACTCTCTCTCCATACGCTCAATTCTTTCTCAGTAGCTTCGGCCTGAATTGACTTCACACTCTCTATCATATCTTCACACATTCCTCTATCCGGAACCCATCTTGCTGGACCCACAACATACATTCGACTCATCACATCTTTCGCCGTTTCTTTCGCAACTTCATCCGCAAACGCATTACCACGACCAACGTCATCGGTAACCTTCTTATGTGCACTGCACTTCACAATCGCAACTTGCGTCAGCAACGTAAGTGACTCAAGAAGTTCATTCACTAACTGACCATGCTGAATCTTCGTAACAAGCGAAGTGAGGAACCCACGTTCCTTCCACAAACGCCCAAAACTATGGGCAACACAAAACGCATACTGGCTATCGGTATACACAGTCACTCTCTTTCCTTCCGACAACACACACGCTCTCGTCAGTGCAATCAACTCTGCTGCTTGAGCTGAATTGTGTGGTATACGTGCAGCTTCAACAATCGTATGCAAAGTCGTAACCACATATGCTGCAGTCGTATCACCATTCGGAAGCTTAAAGCATGAACCATCCACCCATAAGGTACCATCAGACTTCGGTGCAATCAACTCTGCTGCTTGAGCTGAATTGTGTGGTATACGTGCAGCTTCAACAATCGTATGCAAAGTCGTAACCGCATATGCTGCAGTCGTATCACCATTCGGAAGCTTAAAGCATGAACCATCCACCCATAAGGTACCATCAGACTTCGCAAGAGGAGTGTCTTTCAGATCAATCCTACCCTTCGTTTCTTCCTCTGTCCTGAGAAAGCAATCATGCTGTTCCTGAACATCTGTCTCTACAGAAATCGGCAACAACGTAGCTGGATTCAACGTGTTGCATCGCTTTATATGCACATGACTCGCCAAAAGCGTCAACTCATAACCTGGCAATCGTGCACTAGTCAAGTGCTGAGTTTTAGTCCTGTTTAATAAAGTATCCACTGCATGAGGAACCATCACAATCAACGTATTATCCATAACCAAACCAGCAGACTGTTGAATAGAAACAGCTGCTGCAGCTGTAGCTCTCAAACAACTCGGCAACGCTCTAGCTATCGGATCCAAAGTCGACGAGAAATACGCACATGGACGCTGTTTATCGACGAATTGCTGTGTCAGAACTGACAATGCACATCCCTTTCTCTCGTGAACATAGAGTGTAAAAGGCTTACTGTAGTCGGGAGTACCCAACACAGGAGCCGAACACAATGCATTACGTAATTCAGAAAATCTTTTCTGACATTCGTCAGACCAAGTAAGAGGATTCGGAGTATCCTTAAGAGTAAGTGCTAACAGAGGTTTTGCAAGTAACGAGAAGTTCGGAATCCATTGCCTACAGTACGAGGTAATACCCAAGAAAGCACGCACTTCTCTCTGTGTGGATGGCATATTCATTTGCGCAATCGCTTGAATTCGTTCTGGGGTAAACCTTCTTCCCTCCTTCGACAAGAGATGACCTAAGTAGGTCACTTCTTGGCCACAATACTGCAACTTCGAAAGTGACACTTTATGATGCATCATCAGCAGCAACTAACAAATCATCCACATACTGAATAAGAGCAGCACCAACAGGCAAAACAATCGCATCAAGTTATGTTTTCAAAGCCTGACTATAAATGGATGGACTTTCACAAGAGCCTTGAGGAGCACGTTTAAACCGGAAGCTTCTACCTCCTAAAGAGAAGCCAAAAATATCTCTACTCTCCTCGGCAATCGGAATGCTGAAGAAAGCATTCTTCAGATCTATCACCGAAAACCAGGTAGCTGAAGCAGGAATCATAGTCAACAAAGCAGTAATATCTGGAACAACTGGAAACTGCGGTACAACAATCTTGTTTACTTCTCGAAGATCGAATACAAACCTATACACAGGCGGCTGAGAAGAATCAGTACGCTTCAGAACAGGCAAAACAGGACTGTTACACACATTACCTCTCGTTTCTTCAATCAAATCTTTCTCAATCAGATCATAGATGATCGCTAAAAGTGCTCTTTCACCATCGCTAGAAATCCTATATTGTGGAATACGTGGCAATCTAGCATTCGCTTTAAGCATCACAACATAAGGTGGAATCTCCAAAAGACCCACGTCATTAGGACCAGTAGCCCAAAGAGTATCAGGGAGAGAATGCAATTCCAGTGGAAGCCGATCTTTAGACAAATACATCGGAGAGATCACTCTCTTACCCAATGTACGCTGTATTCCTGAAGGAGAACAATGCAATGTCGCATACAATCTCTTCAACAAATCCAGACCCAACAACTTCTCACCACAACCTGTCGTTAAAATGAGGGGTGCTTCCAATTCACAAAGCCCTATAGAAAGAGACAAAAGACTAGAAACCGGATTACGAACTGGGGCACCAGAGAATCCTACCGAAACATTTGTTAAGCCCGACAAAGGTGCGCCAGGGAGTTTAGAGTGCATGATAGAACTCTTCGCTGCACCAGTATCCAAAAGAAAAGGCTCTACCACACCCGATGTAACTACCGCAACATAAGGTCCATTTTGGTCTACTGGAACCGACACTACTCCCTCTCTTTGTCTATGGCTGTCCTAGCAATCATTACCGTCAACATTCTTACTCTCAACATAGTAGTCGTCAGCATAGTACTGAGTCGACCTACCAGATGCAACATTCTGTTGATCAAAGCAATTCATAGTATTCTGTGGAGGAAAGGAACGCACATTCTGGGGGAACACACCAGGTCCCCTACCTCTAGGTGCTTGCTGAACACCTCGACCTCTCACACCAGACGCACCATTCGTACACTGCAACAGAATCGGACAACTATTCTTGAAATGCCCTTCTTCCTTGCAATATGCACACTGATTAGGAACAACTGGAATTCGCTGCTGTAAAGACTCGGGCCTCTGCGAACCTCTCTGAAATTGCTGAGGCTGCTGAAACTCGTACTGATTATAACGAGGCGGATACGCCTGTTGCAAAAGAACACCTCATTTTTTTAATCTTTAGTCTTTTTCTCTGCTTTTTCTTTCTCATCTTTATCTCTATTCTCGTAGTACTGTGCAGTAGCCAATATCTGGGCCGACGAAGAAACAGCCCATGAACTCTCAGAATCCTTCAACTTATTAAACAACTCGGGAAGCAAATTATGAACAAACTTATCTACGAACAACCTTTGGCCACCTTCCGTACTCATATCCTGACCACTGTGATCTATGAAAGTCTCTTTGAACCTAGTGAATAAGTCAGACACACTTTCATCTTTCTTCTGCTTGCACGCTGCTAACGTATCCCAATTTACTCACATAGCAGGCATCATCGTCTTCATAAGGTTGATAATCCTGCCAGGTAAGTTCGCAACTAAAGCATCAGGTTTAATCCACCACCCTGTTGACCATCTGCAGCAGTAATATTAGCCCATGTGTCACCTAACTCTTGCGCATGATCCTCATGGCGAATCTTCGCCCACAAAGGCTGAGGAACCACATTACCAAACAACATGTCTATGTCAGCTAAATTCATAATGCACGCGTCAGCTGTCTGTGACAATTCCTTGTAATACCCTGCAGGATTCTTACGAGGATCAGGTAATGTCTGCTTAAGGGCCAAAACTTCAGCTCTTTTCCACGGGACATGTACCCAAACATGCTGAAAATGAGCCGGTACTCCCAAGACACCATTAGGGACATCGGCCAAAACTTCCTCTTTCCATACCGGAGAAACTTCTCTCATAGGGTACTCTCTCACTTTTCTCCTAACCGAAGGATCAGGCTCAAGCAGTGACTGAGAAGGAAACTCACTCCTAAACGCGAGCCACGTCGCAACTGCTTTCTGGACATGGGGACCCACTATCGTCCCTTTCGCAAACTCTGACTGTACATTAAGTAGCTCCATGGGATCTGACCCAACTCACTATCTTCCAATTCCTCACGGAGTAAAGTACACATGATATCGAAGACGTACCTCTGCTTCGGTGCTTCCCATTGACGGAAGACATCCATAACCGACTCCAGATTATATCTCAAAGAGTTAGTAACCCATCTACGAGCCAAATTATCTAATACTGCCCGCTCTTCGGGACCAGGAAGCTGCCTACGTAATTGTTTACGCGCAGAAACAGGGGTCACACTCATTGACCCAAAGGAAGGAGACAAAAGACCAACAACAGTATCAGTCAGCTTCTGTCGAACAGAAGGAGAAGCTGTCATAAGGACAGGAGGCAAAGCAGGCTGAGATGAAACAAACGTAGGAGTAGTAGCAGAAGAAGTCGCAAGTACAGGAGAAAAAGTCGTAGGAGTTTGAGGCGGAACTGATAGCAAAGCCGGCGGCCCTAGAGAAGGCTGCGCCAGAGGAGGAGGAACCAGCTGAAGAGGAGCTGGTGGCTGAGCAACAACAGGAGGCACAACAACTGGAGGTTGTGCAACTAAAGGTTGCGGAGGTGACGTAGCACTCTGCACATAAGGGGGTTGTGAGCTCAACAAGTGTGACATCAAAGGATCCTTTTCAGGGTCCTTCTTTGCACCTTGTAGAAGAGGTGGCAAAGCTGGATAACATTTATCGATGGCCATTTTATGTTGCTTATGCAACTCCTCACTCGCTTGATCTTCTTCATTTTCTTTAAACTGCCTAGCAGCCTGCATTATCGATATACCCTTTTCTCTTTTATCTCTTTTCGCTTGTTTAATTTCTCGCTGTTTGGCTTCCTTACGCCAGAGGCGGAAAGAGTCAAACATCGCTGGCCGGGCTTTCTTCCTAAATAGTACATATCGCTTCGTCACAGTACTTAGTGACTAAGCGATATGTTCTGGTTTATTGAATCTTATAGACTGTGATTAAAAATTACAGCCCTGAGGAAGTCATTGGCACACTTTGATGCCTGATGAAACACGTGTTGGCTGCATTGGACTGTTGGAATTTCCTTTCATGAAAATAAAGAAGACCCATTTTGGAATTGAATGCGTTTTGAATATATTTGAATACTGAAGAACTCATTATGATTTTGGACTAACTATACTACTATTGGATTTGAGAAATGGACTACGTTAATGTGTGATCAACATTAATGGCCATAGGATTACAGATTGTTTTGATTTATTGTCAATACTGTTTGATCTAATTATGTATACTATACACTCGAGTCTGCCTATATAGAGTATATCACTATTTACCTATTAGTGATTTTGTGGGGTTCAGGGAGGTTCCTCTCTCTTTTGCTTGTTTAAGGGCCATACCCTGGTGTGGTCTCTGAGGGTTGTCTGGTAACCACCCTTTTTCGCCCTTTGCAGCACCTCCTTAGATTTCATTTTATTTATTACTTTTATCCCTTTACAATTGTTGAGCGCCCTCTCTATGCCTGGTTACCAGAGTACTGTTTTCATATTGGATTAGAATCTGCAATTTAGATAATAAGTCTAACCCTACACACCACCCTCCAATAAGGAATTAAACCCAAGTACCTGGTAAATTTATAAATGGATGCCTGCTGCACTCATATTGAATAAGAGAACCACCAGGGAATGTTCGCCAACGTCACCGCGAACCACCCAGGCAGTGTGCATGATGCATACACCTCCGACAGTCCCTCAACAACCAGCGCTACCAGGATGGCACCCACGGAAATGTATAGCTCGTTGGCCAATACCAAATGCACACACCACAAACCTCAACCCAACAATCATGCAACCCACAACACAGGAAATGCACATACAGCATGCACACCCACCAGACACCACAGCACAACTCACTGTGGGAACGTGGCCATGCCATGTACATTGGCCATCAACAGCATGGCACCTCAGCCACACAATAGCAGAATGTCAGAAGAGGTGGGGACCAGGCATGTGCGAAGGAGGCAAGTGACCGATGAATGAAAATGTACAGAATGCCAAGTGTGGTGTGGATGTGAGGGCCAGACTGCAGTATGCAGACCACACACATATCCATGTCGACATATACTGCTGGTGTTTGGAGTACACTGGACAGTGGATGCAACCATGTCACACCAGCCAGTGGGGAAGAACGTGGAAATGTAGCTTGTTAAGTGCCCCCCTTAGCTTGAGCGGAGTGGGCTGGTCCCGTGTACGCCAGGCCAGAGTAGTGGTGTGAATAAAAGGCACGCCATTGTGGGCGTGGTCCTCTACCGGAATGCCCAATGTCTCTGCCAGGGCGGGGCCTCTCACCCCGTCATGAGGCCGACGCTGTGTGCGACAGGGCCTGCCATCCTGTGCGCCTGCTGCACCCCGGGCCGCTGGTCCCAGAAGCAGGTTTGCCTGCCCCTGCGCACCCAGGACTCAATGCCCACCTGCCGACACTGGCATGTGTTGAAGAGGGCCCACCACGTGCCGGTGACAGCTCCAAGGCAGAGGCCCACGACCTTGGAAGCCTCCTCAGACAATCAGGCCTCCGCAACACATGCCCGCAGTACTCCATTTCCCATTGACGTACTTTACCGGCAGTCACAGCAGACAAGTAGGTCACACATTTGGAACTGAGACTTGATCACATCATGGCAGAGGACATAATATATGGCTGATTTTATATCTCTAAACTCCCTTCGATTAGTGGTGCCACCAAGTCTGTGCATAGCATCACAACCACACGTGTCCTTATGGGCCCATGCGGACTACTGGCCTTGGCCTACGTTGCGCTTGAGTAGGCCACACATTTGGAACTGATTCTTGATTACACCATGACTGAGGACATTATTTAAGGCAGATATTAAATCACTCTATTCCCTTCGATGTGGTGCCACCAAGTCTATGTATAGCATTCTGACCACACGTGTCTGACGTCCCACGCGGACTACAGGCTGCAGCCTCCACTGCGCTTGAGTAGGCCACAAAACTGGTACTGGACTTTAATTATTCAAAGGCAGAGTACATATCATTGCACGCAAGGAGAGGCGTAAGAGAATGGCACGTTGCATGTGGGAGGAAAAAAAGATTATCGTTAAGGAGGTGATCGAACACTACCGGCAACTGCCCTGGTGTCATTACCTCTGTGCATCGCGAGCCCACAACACGTGGCTGTGGGCCACTGCTGACTGCTGCCTCCAGCCTACACTGTGGTCCAGTAGGTCACAGAGTCTTGATTCAGCAATGGCGGAGCTCATATCAGTGTACCGGCATCATCGCAGACTGCATCCCCCTCAGCCCCAGGGCTACTAAATCTGTTTTCCAACATTCATGGACACTCTCTAATTGTACATTGGTGACATCTGAGTCTATGGACTGGGGGTAGTATTCATCCTCATGAGGCTGATACCGAATTGGTGGTGGCAACGAGGCTGTCGCTTTTCACTCCCCCATTTGCTGTTTCTGGATAAAATCAGACCTCTGCATCATGCCCTGGAGGACACATTCCACTGTCCCCCACAACCCTCTGCCACAATCACCTTGGACCTCAACGAGGACCCGCTCAGTCTGCGTGGCCCTACCTCAGTGGACTGCAAGTCACCGTCCCATGGCGGGGGGCCTGTGCCGGCCGCTGTGCATCCGAGGCCACTAACTCTGCTTCTTCTGTGATGTTGTCCGAGGCAATGGTTTTGGGGTCATCAACGCCATGGTCTGTGACCCTGTGCTGTCCGCTCCCTCCATGCACAAATGTGGCCCAGCAGGGCTCACACATCAAATCAAGTCAAGACAAGCCCGGATGTGGCATCACAGCAGGAGGCACACACCACCATCACCAGGACCACCTCCAACCGCCATCTGCCACAATTGAAACAGCGGTACTGGCAGACTGACGGATTTGCTCACACCTGTTGTGGATGCCATCATCTGCCTGATCCCCTGCTCAGCACTCTATGTGCCACTAACTCAGTGCACCATGAATTATCTTCCATTACTGTTTTAGTTGTGTGCTGTGGAGAGCTCACGCTGCAATGTCACCTCAGGCAGTTTGGGAGACCTGGGACGAGGAAGTTGAAGATGATGCAGGTTTGACACCCCCCGCAGCTGCATCAAAAATGTCCAGGCGGGACACTATCGTGGAAATTTTCTTCACTTGAGCATGCTGAGCTCTAGTGCCCGAACCTCAGTGCACTGAAACTCAAGGACACTTCCGTTTGTCTGTTGGGTGTCCTCTGTACTTGCTCCGGCTCCCGCTATGTTTTTCAGCTGGTGACTCTGTTATGCAGGTGTTGTCTGTTTCCATTGCACTAGTGTCCACTGTTCAAGTTGTTGCCGGCACCAAGCACTCCGTACGGGCTGGCACATACTCACCCCACAAAAATTCAACACAGGCGTCACTGTACATGTGGCACTCCCAATAAAGGGTCCGGGTGCACGAGCCCGTAGCCAGTTGTACATAATATCTGGATGTGTCCCTGTGGTCTTGTTGTATCCATGAGTGCCCTGGGCCCTACCACATTAGATTGTGCTGTGTACAGCGGACGCAAACATGTCACCGCAGGCAGCGGGTTAGTGCTTGGACATGTAGCTTTGTCGTCACCCACTCAATTCGTAAGGGGACTGGACTGGGCCGTTGTATGCAGAGCCAACGTGGGTGTGTGACTGATATGTGGATGCCCCTGGGTGTTGTTCCATACTGGAAATGTGCATCTGCAAGTGTCTCTATGGCAGTGTGGGTCTCCTTTGTGGAGTGTAGGTGGTCCCTGAAGGTTAATGGACACCAACGTTTGTGATCTGGCTCACCTTCCATGGGTTCGGACCAGACCCGCACCAGTCTACCCACCTCCTTTTGGCATTCTGTCACCTGGCATTGGGTTCCCATATGTGGGTCGGTGAAGTGTTGTAAGCCAGCTGTGATTGCGAGTGCTTCCCGCTGTGTGGTCTTTTGCAGGGGCTGGGTTCTTCCCTAAGTATCTTGGCTGCCCTGGTCCTGGTGGTGGGTTGCGTGGGATGTCCATTGGCTGTTGTAGGGCTTTGGTGTCTAAGGTGTGGTGGTCCACTCCGGCATCACTGATTAGTTGTCTGGTCTGCTCTGCTGGAGGTGTTGTGTGTCCCTCTGCAATGTGAAGAGGAGATGCATGTTGACATTGGGTTGACATGTATGTGCGTGCATTGTTCTTGTTTGCATGCAGACTGTATGACAATGTACATTGTGACTGTTTTGGGGGTGCAGGATTTAGATGCGGGACAGTGTACATTTGGACAACATGACGGATGTGAGGTTGTGCGCGTACATTTCCATTTCACAGTTTCCATATCTGTCAGATGTAGTAGGCCTGTTTCTGCGCATGTGCGGAGCCAGTTGTGTCCTCTGTTCTGCAGTGTTGGGGTTGCACATTGTACCACAATGTCGTCAATGTGGGTGCGCTGTTCTTGCTATGGCTGTGTGCTGCAGTGTGCCACTGGGCTGAGGGACATGATCCAGGGTCATTGTGGGTATGCAGCTTGCTGCACATCGTTGTGCATGTGTGCCATTGTGTCCATGTCTCCCAGTCCCTGGTCGTTACTCACCCTGTTGATCTTGTGTCAGGTCCTCCCGAGCTGTGTCCGGACTCCCGACTCCTTGCACCGTTTCCTCACTGTAGCCTCCGTGTCCTCCAGCTGCACCTTGTGTAGCCGTTGCTGCCTTCCTGTTGGCAGCGCCTTTGTGCCCAGTTTTGATTTTTACATCATGCCAGCGCCTCTTGGTCTCCTCCATTGGCCTTCTCGACACTCCGACTGCATTCCTGAGGGTCTAATTGTGGGTCAGCTGATGGTTGTGATCTGTCACCTCAATGACGCTGATCTTGTTTTGCTGCGGACTGCACCCCATCTTCCACTCCCTCTTCTCCTTGGCCTTACCCGACTTGTTGTTCCTTGCTGGTGGTCTGTGGGGCTAGTGGGGTTTGTGTCTGCATCTGCGCTCGGTCAGGGTGCATCCGTGTCGCTAAGCACTTTTGATTGTTTCTGGTATGTAGTTTTTGTAGCTGTAATAGCACATTTTCCCACCAGACGCGTGGGGTTTGCAGGCCTATAGCTGGTTTTCACTGATTTTTGTACCGTGATTGGCTTCATCGCAGGATTTTTCGCTTTCGCGTTTTGCATTTTTGCAGTGTGGCATTGGTTTTAACGCAGACATTTGATGCGTTATCTGGTGACTATCGCATGGTACCGCCGTGTTGAGAATGCTTGGTTAACACAGCGTAAATATCCAGCGATAGGCTGCGATATGCAAAGTTGCGTTAATCTAAATTTGCGATGGTTATCACACGTTCTTGAGAATATGCCCCCATGTAAGAAGCACAGCAGCACGTATACAGCCTCTTAATGAATACTTGTGTATGCATTTATCGCCAGCATGTTGCTGCTGGTAAGTCGGCACACAGTACAACTAGCGTTTTCAAGTTCCATTGGAAGGGAAATTACATGATTTCAAATAAGACCACAACAATTGGCACAATATTTCAATGAATAGTGGGCAAACTTAAAGAAGACATGAAATATTAGCCTTTCATACCCATCACACAAAGACAGAATGTGAAGCAGTGTATACTTCATTAGTACTTTCCTTACTGCTAATATGTTTGAAAATATTTGTACAGGTTATTTTATTCATTTTCTACAAGGACATTCCACATTGCCATGGAAGAGGTGACCCAGTATATTTAAAAAAGTGGAATTTCTGCCATATATCCTAGAAGAATCTTTCATATTCCCTCTTAACTCAACATTCTTCACCCGTAGAAAACGATAAAACATCTTACAAATACGGGTTTCATTCGTAAAGGATTCAGCCACAGAACTTCTTCAGGGCTAGAAGCAATTGTCGTGAGTGAGTGTGATTCTGACGAGAAGTTTACGAGCCAACTAAGGAACAAAGCATGCTGTGAAATATTAGATGATAATCCTTTGATAAAAGTGAGTAAACTGACCAACGCGACAGACTGAAAAGGTGTAACCCAGAGACTTTCTTTGCCTTCAAATGGAAAGGGGCGACCACTCGGTCCCCCCAAACGTATGGTAGGGTGCCCTGACCCCCCGGGAAACAATTTTGGGCGGGAGGCGTGTCTCGGCTGGTATGCCCGAAGCGGCGTAGCCGGGGCGCGCCTTTTCCCGCCCAAGAGGGGTTGTCCTAGACACCTACACCGTTGGCCACGCCCTGTAGGCGGATCGGAGGAGGGTACACGCCCTCCCGAGGAAGAATAAAAGGAGCAACAATCCAAGGAAGCATCCTCTTGTTCCTGTGCTTGGAAGCTGCACCTCCTCGTTGCACGTGAGCCCCAGACGAAACAAGGAGCCAATTTTGAGAACTTGGAATTTTTGTGCTTCTCTTTTCAGCGATTCCGAATCTTTGGATCCAGGACCTCGTCGAGCAGCAAGGGTCGGATATCCGAGAACGATGCCTGGCAAAAGGGTCGGAAAGAAGGTTGGGACCGAACAGATGCTTCGCATGCTGGTGAAAGACATGGCGAACATGAAAAAGCAGATGGCGGCAATGAATGGTACGGGCAGACCGAAGAAAGTCATCGGACCAGCATTGCCGAGAGTAGTCCCTGCCGGGAGAGGTAAAAGGGCCAGGAATAGGGCGGCAGGGGGGGAGGCCCCGGTTCCCGAGTCACCTCCGGCGAGCCCGGTCAGTCCGGTGGAGGCCCCAGTTCCGATCCCGAACGCGGGACAGCCGATTTTACACCCGTTAACGAGGGGGATATGCCTCCCGAGTTGGCCGCCCAGTTAGCGGCGTGGTTAGGCAAGAGCACCGAGGGTGCCGTGGCGCCAGGAGACACAGCCGAAGAGGCCAGGTTACTAATGAAGCAGTTGCTACAGTCGAGAGATGCTGCGAAGGCACCTTGTCCTCTTGTTTCCCCTCAGGTTCCCTCGGAACAACCGGCGTCTGGCGTTGGAACAACAGCAACAGCAGGACCAGCTACTGATTCGGGTTAGCAGCCGTTGCCAATGGCAAGGGAAGGATCGTTACCCTCAAGGAGGGAAAGGGTGGTCCAACATATCCCGATGGCCACGAAAGAAATGATCTGGGCTGATAAATATGTGAACATGTTTTCTCTTTTGACCGACCACCATGAGATAGAGCACGTTAAAAGTCAGAAGGAGTTGTTGCATCCGAGTGTATGGCGTGCAAAAATGGCGGGTTTAAGGGTGGATGAGACGATCGCAAATTGGGCCAGGGCGTTTAGAATGTTCACTGCGATCATGGGGGAACGTAGGCCCGAGGTATTGCCTGAATTGGCTTGTTACCAGACACGTATAATGGATTTTTATGAAACGTATGAGGGCAATCAATGGTTGGGTTATGATAACAAGTTTCTTAAGGCCAAGGAGCACGACTCATCTCTGACGGTGGATTGTTTCAACTCCATTTCCTGGCAGAAGCAGCTCATGCCGAGCACGACGAAGTCGTCTTTGTTTGGCGGGAATGGGGCGGAGCCCTCCCGCCATTATTCGGCGGCGCCCTTTCGAACGGGCGCCAGCAGTGATCAACACACAAGGAGTAATGGGAACTCGGGTAGAAAAGGGGTCTGTTGGAGCTTTAACAGAGGCAAGTGCACTAGGCCACAAGGGACATGCAAGTTCAGGCATGAATGTGCAGGGTGCGGACAATCTTCACACCCCGAGAGTTCGTGCAGAGCCAAGAATGGTGATACAGGGGGTAGAGGAGGGGCCAAACAGGTCTAATGTCGACCGAGGGGCACCGCTACCTACTCCCGTAGACATCATGGCAATGATCCCTTGGCTGAACGAATACCCCGATCATGTCTCCGCCGGGGTGTTGCGAGACGGTTTCTCATATGGTTTCCGCATCCCGGCGGGGGATTTTCGGGGGGAATCACAGTGTAAGAACCAACTGTCGGTTCAACAAAATACGGCGGTAGTACAGGCAAAGATTGCAAAGGAGGTGGCCCGAGGTCGAGTTGCTGGACCATATGGGCATCAATCAATCAATCAATCAATCAGTGACACTTATAGAGCGCGCTACATACCCGTAGGGTCTCAAGGCGCTGGGGGGGGGGGGTGGGGGGAGCCGCTACTGCTCGAACAGCCAGGTCTTCAGCTTCTTCCTGAAGGAGAGGTGGTCTTGGGTCAGGCGCAGGTCGGTCGGGAGGGAGTTCCAGGTCTTGGCGGCCAGGTAGGAGAAGGACCTTCCTCCTGTAGTCGCTCTTCGGATGCGGGGGACGGCGGCGAGGGCGTGGTTGGCTGATCGGAGGTGGCGTTTGGGAGCGTAGAAGTTGACACGGCTGTAGAGGTAGCTCGGGCCTTGGTCGTGTAGGGCTTTGTGGGCGTGGGTGAGGAGGCGGAAGGTGATTCTTTTGTTGACGGGGAGCTAGTGAAGGTCTCTCAGATGTCCGGAGATGTGGCTGGTTCGTGGGATGTCGAGGATGAGTCTGGCTGAGGCGTTCTGGATCCGCTGGAGTCTCTTCTGGAGCTTGGCGGTGGTACCGGCGTAGAGGGCGTTGCCGTAGTCCAGTCGGCTGGTGACGAGGGCCTGGGTGACGGTCTTCCTGGTCTCGGTGGGGATCCACCAGAAGATCTTCCGTAGCATGCGTAGGATGTTGAAGCATGCCGAGGAGACGTTGTTGACTTGCCTGGTCATGGAGAGGGAGGAGACCAGGATGAAGCCCAGGTTGCGTGCATGGTCTGTCGGTTTGGGTGCGGTGCCCAGGGCGGGAGGCCACCAGGAGTCGTCCCAGGCGGAGGGAGAGGAGCCCAGGATGAGGACCTCCGTCTTGTCCGAGTTCAGTTTCAGGCGGCTGGTTGTCATCCACTCGGCTACCTCTTTCATCCCTTCGTGCAGGTTGGCTCTGGCGGCGGCGGGGTCGTTGGTCAGGGAGAGGATCAGCTGGGTGTCGTCGGCGTAGGAGATTATGCTGAGGTTGTGTTTGCGTACGATGGCCGCGCGGGGGCTCATGTAGACGTTGAAGAGGGTGGGGCTCAGAGATGATCCTTGGGGGACGCCGCAGATGACTTCGGTGGCCTCTGACTTGTACGGTGGTAGGCGGACTCTCTGTGTTCTTCCGTCGAGGAAGGAGATGATCCATTCCAGCGCCTTGTCCTGGATTCCGACGTTGCTGAGGCGCCGTACTAGGGTGCGGTGGCAGACCGTGTCGAATGCCGCGGAGAGGTCTAGGAGGATGAGGGCCGCTGTTTCTCCGTTGTCCATCAGGGCTCGGATGTCATCAGTGGCGGCGATGAGGGCGGTCTCGGTGCTGTGGTTGGCTCGGAAGCCGGACTGTGAGGGGTCGAGGGATCCGTTCGTCTCGAGGAAAGCGGCCGTCTGCTTGTTGACGGTCTTCTCGATGACTTTGGCTGGAAACGGGAGGAGCGAGATGGGGCGCTAATTCTTGAGGTCGGTGGGGTCCGCTGTTGGTTTCTTGAGTAGAGCGCTGAGTTCGGCGTGTTTCCAGCTCTCAGGGAAGATGGTGGTGTCGAAGGATGTGTTGATGATGTCTCGCAGGTGGGGTGCGATGACAGCGTCGGCCTTGTTGAAGACGTGGTGAGGGCAGGGGTCGGTCGTGATCCGAAGTGGATGGAGTTCATCGTGCGGATGGTGTCTTCGGTGCTGATCGGGGTCCAGGCGTGGAGGGTGGTGGTGGGGGGTGGTTGTTCGGTCATGGTGTGCGTTGGTTGGTTGTTGAAGCTGTTGTGTATGTCCGCGATCTTGTTGTGGAAGTATGAAGCGAGGGAGTTGCAGAGGTCTTGCGATGGGGTGATGTCGTTGTTTCCTGCGCTGGGGTTGGAAAGCTCTTTCACGATGTTGAAGAGTTCCTTGCAGTTGTGTGCGTTGTTGTCCAACCGGTCCTTGAATGCTGTTTTCTTGGCGGCGCGGATCAGCTGGTGGTGTTTCCGGGTGGCAAGTTTGAAGGAGGTCCTGTTGTCCGGTGTCGGTTCCCTTCTCCAGACTTTCTCGAGGGCTCGGCAGTTCTTCTTGGAGCTCTTGAGTTCGTCGGTGAACCATGGGGCTTTCTTGCTGCCGGGTCTGCTGGGCGGGGTCCTCAGTGGGGCGAGTTCGTCCGCGCAGTTGCTGATCCACTTCGTGAGGTTGTCGGCGGCCTGGCTGGGGTTCGCTGAGCTGGCAGGAGGGTGCTGGCTCAGGGAGGTGGCGAGCTGGTCTGCTGTGATCTTGTTCCAGCTTCTGTGGGCGGCCTGTTGCTGGTGGTGGTGGGTCGTTGTTTTCTTGAAGGTGAAGTGGACGCAGCTGTGGTCCGTCCATTGAAGCTCTGTGGCGTGGCTGAAGTCGATGTCCTTGCTGAATGAGAAGACAGCGTCGAGTGTGTGTCCGGCGAGGTGGGTGGGGGTGGACACCAGTTGCTTGAGTCCCAGGTTGGCGAGGTTGTCGAGCAGGGTGCTGGTGTTGCGGTCGTTGTTGTTCTCCAGATGGAAGTTGAGGTCTCCCAGGAGGGTGTAGTCAGCGGAGGGGAGGGCATGTGGGCTGACGAAGTCGGCGATGTCCTCGCTGAATTGTGTGCGTGGTCCAGGGGGTCGGTAGATCAGGGTGCCTCTGAGGGTGGTGTTCGGGTTGGTGTGGATCTGGAAATGCAGGTGTTCGGCGGTGGTCAGGGAGTTGTCGGTGCTGGTCGTGAGACGGATGGTGCTCCTGTGGATGATGGCGATGCCTCCTCCCATCTGGTTGGCGTTTCGGTCCCTCCGGACGATCTTGTAGCCCTCTGGGATGGCGATGGCGATGTCGGGAGCTGAAGAGGCGTTCATCCAGGTCTCCGTGAGGAAGGCAACGTCTGGAGCTGTGGTGTCGAGGAGGTTCCAGAGTTCGATGGCATGTCTGTGGACGGAGCGGGTGTTGAGCAGGATGCACTTGAGGTGGGTGCTGCTGGTGTTCGGCTTGGTGGGTGCTGGTGCGAGGCAGGTCCGGATGCAGGTGAACTTGCAGGCGTGGCAGCTGAAGGGTCCGTGGGTACGTCGTGGAGTGGCTTGATGGCATTCTGGGAGTCGGCCGGTGTTGAGAGCGGTGAGGGTGGCGGCGGAGTACGTCAGGCGGGTCGGTCGGGGTCTTCGTGGGCCAGGGGTCCTGGCACTGGGCGCGGTCCAGGCGCGGACGGGCGTAGACGGGCTTACCTTTGGCGCGCCTTCGGCGCACAATCGGCGCGCCCGCTGCGCGTGACCGCTGCGCGTTCGCACGGTCGCCATTTAAGGCGAAGTGCGCGGGTGGGCGGAGCAGCTGGGAGGCGGGAGCGAGGAGGGTACAGAATAGAAAAAGGGGCGGGGAAAAGCGGCGGTGGCGGGAAGGGAGGGCGGAGGGCGGCGAGGTAGGCGGACAACAAGGAAGGAAACCACAACACGGGGGAAATAAAAATTAAACAGAACGGGCACAAATTCTCGACAAAACAAGGAAAAAATCAAAGTTATACATCCGCCTGTTACTAACTTTATTTGTTCACCGTTGGGAGTAGTCCCCAAGAAGGACCCAGGTGAGTTTAGGTTAATCCATAACTTGTCCGCTCCTAGGGGTCTTTCGGTGAATGATGCGATTGACCCGGGAGTTTGTACAGTGCGGTACGCATCCTTCGATGAGGCCGTCGCCATGTTGAATCGCCTGGGGCCCGGAGCGCTGATGGCTAAATCGGATATTGAATCAGCGTTCCGGTTGCTCCCGGTACACCCACAGGATCAGCGTCTGTTAGGTTTTGTGTTTCAAGGACGCTACTACATGGATAAATGTATGCCAATGGGTTGCTCCATCTCTTGTGCGTATTTTGAGAAGTTCAGTAGCTTTTTGCAATGGGCGTTCACCAGAGCCACGGGCTTTACGCAGGTTATGCATTACCTTGATGATTTTCTGTTTCTGGGGGCAGCCGGGGACACAGAATGTGCACAGGCTTTACTGGAATTTTGCAATCTCATGAAATGATTTGGCGTGCCACTGGCACCAGGGAAGACAGTGGGGCCATCTACTTCACTCGAGTTTCTTGGAATTGAGCTCGACTCTGTGGAGGGATGCTTCCGTTTGCCCAAGGAGAAGGTAATGAAATTTAAGGACTCGCTCGAAATATGCATCGGCGAGAAAAAGGTAACTCTCCATCAGTTGCAACAAGCAGTGGGTCACCTTAACTTTGCCCTTAGAGTGATACCGATGGCTCGCCCCTTTTCCCGCTCTATTGCACAAGCCATGGTTGGCCTCAAAGAAGGGCACCACCGCACACGACTGTCAGCAGAGGTTCGCCAGGATATGCGCATATGGTTGGCATTTCTGGCGGATTTCAACGTCCGGGTCGTGTGGAATAAGCCGCCAGCTTCCTCTGAGGAGCTGGGCTTATGGACCGACTCGGCGGGGAGTGTGGGATTTGGCGCCATCTTTGGTAATCAATGGTCGGCGCGAACATGGCCGACGTGGTGGCACGACAGTGGGCTCACAGGTAACATTGGGTTTCTTTAGCTGTTCCCCATTCTAGTGGCCTTGAAAACATGGCCGGATGGGTTTCGTGATCGCACAGTGGTGTTCTGGTCTGATAACATGAGCGTGGTTGAATGTATCAATAATCAGGCAGCACGCTGCAGGTGGATTTTGAGATTGCTGAAAGAAATTGTTCTACTGTGTATGAGACTAAACGTCCACTTTAGGGCAAGACACGTGCCTGGTGTACTGAACCAGGCGGCTGATGCACTCTCTCGTTCCCACATGCAGGCCTTCAGGGGTTATCTGCCCTCTGCGGACTTGGTGGCGGCACCATTTCCCGAAGCTCTCTGGTCACTCGGTGCCCCGGATTACAAGACCTCGTGGGAGCAAGTCTAGCACCCAGGACAAGGAAGGCATACGAAGGAGCGTTCCGTTCCTATTGGTCATTTTTGGGTCCAGCTAGGGGGGAGCATTGGGGCAGGAGGAGTATGTCCTGAAGTTTCTGGTATCACTACATCAGGCAGGCCGATCAGTGGCAACAGCCAATAGGCACCCGGCCGCCATTGCCTTCATGGCGCAGGCTCATGGCATCCAGGACCCCACATCGTCCTTTCTCGTAAAGAAGGCACTGCGTGGGTGGCAACGCCTTGAGGGTCGTAGAGCGGACGAGAGGCGCCCGATTGGGCTAGCAAGGTTGTCCCTGTTAATGTCCGTACTCCCTGCGACATGTTCATCTCAGTCAGAGACAGTGCTGTTCCGGGCCGCTTTTGCATTAGCATTCCATGGGGCTATGCGGGTGAGCGAACTGGTAGCGAGGAACAAGCAAGATACGGGGGAGGTCTGTGTCGAGAACACATTCAAATCAAGGGTGATACGATGGTAGTCACAATAGCCAGGTCCAAAACCGATCAGGGAGCGATCGGGGACAGTGTGGTTGTCCAGCACATTCCAGGGTCCCCCATGTGCCCGGTAAAATGCGTGGAGGAATATTTAGCGCAGAGGGCGGCATCATGGGGGGGAAGCTTGCTGAGACACACCGACGCCACCCCACTGACTAGGTTTCAGTTTCAGCGGGTGTTAACAATGGCAATCGCGGCAGCGGGCTTGAGCCCGAGCGATTTTGGGGCCCATTCCTTCCGGATAGGGGCTGCTACAGAGGCTACAGCCAGGGGTCTGAGTGTTGAAAAGGTGAAACAATTGGGGCGTTGGTCCTCGAACTGTTATAAAAGGTATGTGCGGTTGCACATGTTGTGAAGCTAATGTCATGCACTCACGCTTCTTGTTTTCTGTTTGGTTTACAGTTTCGCGAGCAGGCTTTGCGGGGCGGACTGTGCAGTTGACCCGACACCTGGGGACCAGCGGTCAAAGATCACCGGCTGAGGGAAGAGTGGTGTGGGTCATTGGCCACTCATACGTGAGGCGTGCCGCGGACGTATTCAAAGCAGGTGACATGATTCACGTGGCTGGGGAATACGGGTACAGGGTGACCTTCCACGGAAGGGGCGGGCTCTGTATTGACCATTTTCAAAGTTTTATTGAGGGACTGTTAGGGCGGACGAGGTCACCGCCGTCTGTGATCATAGTACATCTTGGGGGCAATGATTTGGTGACCATTGGTCGACGAGTACTTCTCGAGTTAATTTTATCCACAGTGAGTTGGTTGGCGAGAAGGGTTCCAGGGTGCACGATTGCATGGTCACACATGATTCCTCGGAAGGTGTGGCGGGGGGCCCTCTCTGTGTCAGCTTTGAATCATTCTGTAAAGAAAGTCAATAACAAACTTAGTAGGTTGTTTCGTTCAGGCCAGTTGCATTGTATCCCACATGGATGTATTCGGGGTGACCACATGTATCTTGAAGATGGGGTCCATTTGTCCCGGGAGGGGAATGTCTTACTCATAGGAGACTTCATAGCTTGGTTAAAGAGTTTGTGTAGCCATGACCTTTAGTAGGAGTTTGTGGGGGGTCCGGATAGCCGGTCAACCATCCGGCCTGTGGCGGTAAGGTCATGATCGGTGAGCAGTAATTGGAAGATCCCTAGAGGTGGGGCGCCACCCTTTATGGATGGGAGCGCCCGGGGGGAGGTGGCCATTGGCCCCTCACCCGGGGAGGCGGTACCCTCTAAGGATGGGGCCGCCAAAAGGGAAGGCGGTCATAGGCCCCTCCCAGGGGAGGAGGGGCTACGGGCCCCTCCTACGAATTTCCCGGGGCCAGGACATCCACGACGGCGGATGTGGTAAGCAGTATTGGGTGGGAGGGGGGTCTACGCTACCTTCTAGACACCTCACACGAGTCCTCGGACGACCACTAAGATGGCGTCGAGTAAATATGGGCCCCCGTTAAGACAAGGGAAATTGGAAGTTGGCACAGAGGTACAGTCCTCTGTGCGCCCGCCCCTCACAAGTGAGGGGGGAGTTCTGGTATTAGGGATCTGACACCGGTTACGACCTTGCCGTTGGCCCGTAATGTTAGGATGTACAATTTTAATTTTGAGAATATGCATTTGCAGGATGTTTTAGACTCGGCTAGGAGAACCTTTGTATTAGAGATGTGTTAAGGTTAGCCAATAAACATCGTAATGTGTAAATGAAAATTGTACATGATATGAAACTGTTATTTTAATGTTTTAATTTTGTTTCATATTTTAATAAATACGGCCGGGAGGGTAACTCCCTCCCGCCTTCCAAAAGTTCAAGAACTGTGTCCATCTTCCCATCCTTGGGGATTGTGTTGGGAGGGGGTGACGGGTATCCCGGCCATATGCATGTGTGTCGCAGAATTCCTGTCTTCAGGTTGAAACACGTTGGGGGGAATAAATTAGTCACTCTGCTCCGGAATCTTCTTGAACAGCATGCGTGCTTTGTGATCTCTGTGTTAACTGTGAGTATTTGAATGAGCTTGCTGCAACCTTGGATACTTTGAAATCTTACCTCTTCATCCAGATCATCCACTTTGCATGCCCTAACTATGGGGCATATTATCAAGACAGGAGATAAAATTATCGCCGTTTTAGCGGCAGAAAACTGCCGCTAAAACGGCGATAATAGGCTTGATAATATGCTCTATGGAATTCCAATTGAAGCCCATGTTAAATGTGAAGGACATCTAACATGGGCTTCAATTGGAATTCCATAGAGCATATTATCAAGCCCATTATTGCCATTTTAGCGGCAGTTTTCTGCCGCTAAAACTGCGATAATGTTATCGCCTGTCTTGATAATATGCCCCCATATTCTTACATCTGGCATAGAATGCATCCAGAGATTTACTTGGAAGTTAGCAGACATTACTCACTTGGGGTACCTAATATCCTGTATGACTTAAATTAACCCCTCCCATGCTCGTGACGGAACCGTTCCATCATGAGCCTCGGGTGGGCTGTGCTGGTGACGGAACGGTTCCGTCACGGCCCGCTCGCCGCGCCTGCGCGGCACGAATTCCGCGCCTGCGCTGGGCGTTCTAAAGAGCAGGCGGGCCGTGACGGAACCGTTCCATCACAAGCACAGCTCACCCGAGGCTCGTGACGGAGCGGTTCCGTCACGAGCACGGGAGCGCCACGCGGTCCCGCCTCCCCCTTAGCGCTGCGGCGGAATAGCCACAGCAGCGAAAGGGTTAACAAAGAGTGCATCTGCCCCATCACAAAGTTATCTTCCAATTCTGTCTTCAAGAGCTTTAAGAATAGCTGGTGCACCTTCTACCCCATAAAATCGAGTAGAATTGATCTCATTATAGTGTCACCTGCTACCTTCATCACTTGTGGGAGATGCCAAACTGAGCTAGACCCGAGCTCCCACCTCATCAGTGGTACCTGCAGGATTACCTGTACTAATTCAACAGAGTTGTCATCTTGTGTGGGGGTAACCCATGAGGGAGCTAGGTACCTACCCAAGAGAACTGAAGGAAGCTCATAAACACTCAGGTACACTTAGGATATGGTTCTGAAGCGGCTGGTCTGGGCTAGACACAACATTGTTTCAGTTGTGTTAGTTTAATTACATCAACTGAACTAAATTAAGGCTAAAACTCTCAGAGCGCATTCGTTTGCTAAGCAAAACTCTGTGACAAGAGCAGTACTAGAAGGAGTTCAACCTGTCTCATGGGGGCCAGGTGATGCTTTGTTGCAATTTATTGACCTCAGGTCAAGGGAGTAGCTGGGAAATAAAATACCTCCACTTCCCTGCCTCTAATTGCATCAAGTGAACGATGTCAAGGAGCAGAACCCTCTTTAAAAGAGTTCTCTTCATCCTCCTCCCTTCCATATTTCTGGCCATCCTTTTATCTCTACATCTTTCTATCAATCTGTCCTTCTTTTCACATTTTCATCCATCAATCCAACCGATCCATCCGCCCATCCATCCATCCATCCATCCATCCACCATCCATCCATCCATCCATCCATCCATCCATCCATCCATCTATCCATTAATCTTTGCCTGTATGACTCATCTATCAATCTGTACTTTCCTCTTTCGTTCCAGCTATCCTTTCTTTCGCCGTTCCTTCATTTCATCCATCCTTTCACCGGTGCCTCCATCCACCATCGATCCATCAATTCAATCATCCATCATTTCAGTCTTCCATCATCCATTGTTTCTCAACTTCATCCTTTGCCCTTCTGTCCATCCTGCCATCCATCCACTCTTTTACTTTTACTTTCATCCCTCCTTACATACGTTCTTCTTTTCTTCATTTCAACTTAAATTCCTTCTTTGCTTCAGTTTCCTTTTTGCTTTATTACTCTCACTCCTCCTTCTCTTTGTTTTCCTTTCAATCTACCTATCTTATTTTCTTTACCCCCTTCCTTTTTTTCTTTTCTACCTTTCTCCATCACTCTTTCCCATCTTCCCAATATTTTTTAATTCCTCTTTCCCCTTCATTGCTTTTAACACAATTGACAGCACAGTGTCTCTACCCTTATCCGTTGACATAGTCTTCCCTTTTAGTTTTATTTATGAGCATTTTTCTGCAGACCTGCAGGCAGAAAAGGTGCAATGCGCCACTGCCTCAGCTCTTTCACACATTACTGTCCCCTCTCCCTCTCAGTGCTAGGGGTAGTTTTATGGAGGGGGTGGGGGGGGGGGCGCATCCCCACTGCTTTTCTTTGTTGACCCTATAAGGCTTTCTCCTAAATGGTAGTCATGTCCCTACCCTCTGGCGCAAGCTCTCTTGAAACAAGCTCATCACTTATTCAAGGGAAGCAGAAATTTTTGCTTTGCCTTCAGAAACACTCCAGCCACACGTGCCAAATATAAAAATAGGGGTGGAATAATGAGTTGTAAGTGCTGTACTGAAGCTTAGAGCTGACATTTACCTGGATTCACTTTCTGTCTTTAATCCATTACATGAGGAGATAATGTCATCGTTTGCTTAGTTAATCCAAGCGAGGGTGGGGCTTGTGCACCGATCCTGAGGCGAGCGCAGGCCACGCTGGATGCGGCTACATGCAGCACCTGAATGAGGCGGGTGGGGGGTTAATAATTTCTCTGCCACAGGTGAGGCAAGAGGTTGGACAGTGGTTCCTATAGGTAAGGAATGTGACTGGAGACATAGAAATAGGATACCCTGAGTGGTTACTTAGGGTCTCCTACTCCCTCAGGGCCTCCCTTAGCACAAACGTAAACTGGTGTAAGTTTTAGCTTAGGGGCAGGCCACCAGTTCAGCAGGAGATTCCATTTAGTATTGTCCCACTGAGGTTTAAGTAGAATGCTATCCATCAATGTGTGTGTACCTGTGTGTATGTGTGCATGTATCTGTGCATGCGTGTTTGTTTGTTTGTATAAGCTTTATTCGAGACAATTCTCATAAAAGCACATAAAATCAAAACAGTTGCACAAAAATACATAGTTACAGAATAAAAATTCATTAAACATAGAGTACAGCTCATACTACATTTACTCATAAAAACTATTTATACCAATGATATTACATAAAACTTTGTTAAAAGGAATACCTGCATGCGTGTTTGTGTCTACGTGAGTACAAAAGTAAACTATACGTGGTTATCAGGGAACACAAGTGTACTTTTCTATTTACCAGTTGGCCAGATTTAGGTACAGGGTTACTGGGTACACAAAATATCCTAATCCATGGACACAATTATTTTAATACATGGTACTTATTTCAGCCCTTAATGAAAAGGAACATTATTTCAGATTTATATATTTTGTATTGTAAAATGATTACTTTGGATGCTTTTAATTCATTGACCCTTTACCAACCGTAAATACCATCTATTGCTGACCCCTCACAACCCTTAAACACCATAAATTCCTGCCCCCTAAAAACTCCTTACCACATATAAACTACTCCCATCCCTGAACCCTGAAAGTCCTTTCCACACTAAGGGGCCCATTAGGACGGCAGGCGGATTGCCCCTGCTAGGCTGGCGGTAGCCACTGCCGGCCTGGCAGGGGCAATCCGCACGCCATCCACACCTAAATTCCCCACGCCATATTAGTATGGCGGGGGGACCGCGGCGGACGGAAAGACCGTCCGCCGCTTTTCCGCCCCGGTCGCCTTGCCGCCAGTGTGGAAAAGGATTAATATGGTGGCGGTGTCTATTAAACACCGCCAGCCATAATACAATGGGCTGTTTCAGATGCCTTTCCGTGGTGGCCCTGCCGCCACGGAAAGGCATGCGGTCTTCACTCTGGGGGGCCCCTGCGGGCCCCCAGAGTGAAGGAGAGGTGGGGTGGTGGACATGGGGGGTACCTGTGGTACCCCCCAGCATTTGCATACATGAAGCAGCAGGCACCTCGCGGTGCCTGCCGCTTCATGTATGCATTTTTAGCATTGTGGCGGGCGGTGCATAGAGCACCGACGGCCACAATGTTAAAAATGAGGGATGCGCCTGACACTCATAATCCCCACCACTGAACCCCCGCCCTTATGGTGGGCAGTCCCAATCCCCATGAGGATGGCGGGCGGGCAAAGTCCGCCCGCCATCCTAATGACCTCCCAAATGTCACCCACCCCAGAGGCCCAAACTACACTCATCCTTGAATCCTAAAAAACTTTTCTGCTGCTACACTCCACCCATTCCTGTCCCGTAAAACTGCTCACTACCCATAAGATCCGCCCATTCCTGAACTTTAAAAACCCATTTCTGTGCCTAAACTGACCCATTTAAAACCCACCCCACACCCAAACTCCATCCATCCCTGAACCCTAAAAATCCCTCACTGTCTTAAACATCACCCATCCATGACCACTAAACATCCATCAACGCCCCAAATCCCAAATCCCAACCCATCCTTGAAACCCCAAAAAACCCTTTCCACATCAAAAATCACCCATTCCTGAATCCTTGAAATCCCTAACCATTTAAAACTTCATCTAATCCTGATCACTAAAAACTCTTCACTAACCCTTTCCTCTAACCATCACTGAACCTTAAAACCCCTCCCAAAACCTTACCCATCACGGAACACCAAAAACCCTCACTAGTACCAAACTCCCTTACCTGTTTGGTGTCATTTTGGGTTTTCCTTAAAATTATCTTTCATTTAAAATGTTTCCTTTAATTTCCATGCATTTGTATTTCCTTAAGATTGTCTTTTCTGAAAATTGGTTGTTCATAATTTGGTTTCCTCAATTGTGGTTTCTCGTTTTTCGTTTTTCCATTCAAACAGGTACATCAGGTTGTAAATATCAAAGATATGACCAGAGCAGGTGCAGAGGCATAGCTTCCACTAGTGCAGCAGCTGCAGTGGGACCAGGCCCAGAGGCATGTGAGGCCCACTGAACCAGCATTATTTCTGTATTTTACAGACTAACCAGCGACTGTGGGCCCACTTCTTTATTTTCAATATGACCCATGACTCAATGGCTATGCCACTGACTCTGCAGGTGGAGGGCTGAGGGCAAATGACAGGGGCGGCATCAGGAGTGGCTGAAAGGTGTGGCATTGTCTACTTCCCTTGTGGTGTTGGAGGGGGTGAACTGAATTGTGCTTCTACCCAAGCCTATTTACGGCCACTGTTTTACTAGATAGCCATCCACATCGGATGAAGCCGGATCTTGTGTTTTTGTACCTGGAAATTTCAGACCCAGAAACAAGAGGGCACAAGAGGTCCCCAGGATCCTGCTCTACCATACCTGTTACTGGTGATAGTGCTCTGCCATAGTCTGAGAGGTTGGTTATTTCTAGTCCTGAATTTGCCTGTCCTAAAAAATACCAGACCTAGTTTACCCGGTGTGCCTTAGTAACTGGTAAACCATGGCTGGAGAGGGCCAAAGGATAGCAGGCACAAACAGACTCCCTGTAGCACCTTAAGGGAAGCATACAATCCATTACCCCTCCCCCAGCCCCGTCATTGTCTCTGCTTGAGACTGATCCCCTAACAAACCCCACCCACTGACCGGTACCCTCTGACAATTACAACCTGCTCAGAGAAAGTGCCTAATGTCAGCATAACATCAACTAATGTCAGATTGGCCTATGTAGTAAGAGAAAGCCAGTGAAAAAGGACCCCCAAATCTGAGTCAACATTGTTATTCCCCATTCCAGTGACCAAGCTTCTATTGGCTGGATTTAGGTGGAGGAATACTATCTAGAATTGTAAAATCTATCTCTGCACCTAAATCCAGCTAACTCATAATGAGGACCTACGAGTGTGCTTATATTCTTCAAAGAGGTTTCATGCATAGATGGGATACAGATTTTTTTAAAAGTGCATTTGGATGAGGTGTTTGTGTGCCTGTGGTGGTGATTTAGAGTTTGGTTGAGAGCGTACTCCATCACAGAGTGATTTGATGCTTCAGAGAAATAATAACCATGGACACTGTAGATAATTCTGAAATATTGGTATATTTGAGAGCCCCTTCAAGAATGCCTTCTACAGGTAACACTTAAGAAATGGCCAGATGTATCAGCTACAGCCTTTAAGGAGATGGATTACTGTCCGAAGGCAGCCTCCATACTTGAATTGGATGATCAACGTCCTCGGTATCGGGGCACCCTGTATTGAGTACTTTAACATATCCAATGGAGGGCTTTGGTGCAGCTGCGGTCTCAATACCATATGCCATTTCAAATGTATGCCAATGATGCTCAGATCCACCTAAGGTTGATAATTGACCATAAACACCATGGTAACATCAGTCATTGCCTCTGGCATGGGTTCTTTTGGAAACAAGGCAATGTTTTTTCTAATAAACAAATCAACACACAATTACTCATTACTGATCACACTAATGGGAAAACCCTCTGGCTTACCTGGATCCCTGTACTGGGAAGGCCTCCAATAGTGTCTGAAAAATCAAGAACCTACCTATCTGATTTGCTTGCTTCACATTCTCGATACAAATACATAAACACACCAAAACATGGAACTGCAGACCACAATGCTGAGAAAGCATCTCCTACCACTGCATTTGAGTCATTGGTTGGAATACAAAACCTTCTATCATATACAAAAGTCCAAGATTGTGATTTGGAAATTGGGAAAATTACTGAATCACAATTTGTGGATCACAAAATGGTATGCACCAAGCCGCCCTAGTACAAGATGAAGATACCTCAGGAGTTGCAATCATGAATATATCATTTCCAAATTCCGAATTGGTAGTGGTCACAAAATGCAAATCCCTCGTCACAATTTCAAATTGTGAATGTTGTAGTGGAACCAACTGATGACAACGCGACCATGAAATCCTGCACTTAGGTCACGTTGCTGACCCGTAGAGGAGAAAGACATGGTTCACAGGAGCAGGGAGAGAAGAATTGAGATTGGCAATACAAGAAACCAGAACAGATCACCAAGAAAAAGGGTAAACAGATGTCATGCTGGAGATCCAGACAGTGGAATGTGTGCTGTCAGTTAGTTGGGAAGTAATGTCTTTCAGTGTCAGAGTGAACAAAAAGAAAATACAGCAGGCAATTCAAGGAAAAATAGGTAGTTGGAGTAACCCACTTCAGCATAGGGGGGTTAAGAAGGAATGATGTGACCTGAGGAGGTGGACAACGAAGACGTTAGCCACCATGTTTTGAGAAGCACAAGAGGAACATAACATAACATGCACCCCGTTTGGCAGGCCGTTTAATTCCCACTCTGCTTTTTGCGGACGATACTTTACTTCTGTCAAAATCCCCAATGGGCCTTCAGCAGCTTCTCTCTGGTTTTGACGATTTTTGCAAGCAGAGAGGACTCTGCATTAATACAGATAAAACAAAGTATCTCATCCTGAACCCCCCGCAAAAACTTGGCCCTCCTCCAACACTGGGGTCTGTTGCACTGGAAAGGACCAAGACGTTCGACTATCTGGGTATCCGGCTGGTGGACTCCATGAAATGGGACTATCACTTGACCAAAATGTTGTTGAGTTTGAAAAGAGTAACTGGGGCCCTGCTGAAAGAGCAGAGAGCAGCTTCCACAAAACCAATAGCAGCAGTAATGGACATTTACTCGGCCAGAGGAGTAAGTGCCGCTCTTTATGGGGCGGAACTCTGGGGAATGTCAAACATGAAAGAGCTTACTCGAGCTGAGAACATCTTCTTGAGAAGTTTGATGTCCCTCGGTCCATCTGTCCCCATTCTACCATTGCAATTGGACATGGGCCGTCGGGCAATTGAAGACCAAGCAAAGTTACGCCCCTTGCTTCTGTGGGCCCGCATCTGGAGAGTGCCTGAGCTCTCAAGTTATGCGGATGGCCTGCGGGAGATAATCAAATCTACAGGTTGGGCAAAAATAAAATGGCTAAGGGACATCAAAGCACTACTTGCCAATCTGGGGCTGGAAGAAGCATGGCATCAACAGACAGCCCCGCCCAAACCAATGCTAAAACAACTTTACTGGACATGGGTGGCAAACAAAAGAAACTCTTCTGCAACGATTTGCAAAACGACTAGAAACTTTATGGAGTCCAAAGATGTCCCCATTAGAGAATTGTATTTGGATATTATCTCAGCCCCATGGGAAAGATCCCTGTATTTTAAATTTAGAATAGGTCTTCTCCCTGTAATGGAACTCACATGCCACTGGAAAATTCCTTACCAGACTGCTCCATGGTGCCCCTTCTGCCCACAGCGCCGTGAATCTGTCCCTCATTTGTTATTCGAGTGCCCTGCCTATAAGGTTCCACGGATGAAATGGTTAAAACCCATGTGTCTCACCTTGGGCACAAGACATTGTAATGTGGCACTAAGGATATTACTTTCAGACACTCGCACATTTTATGCATGCGCCACCTCGAAGTATCTTGGGTGGGCATGGCGGATTCGGTCAAAGAGACTTAGGCAAATTGTTTAATCATGTTTTTACTTCTGTGGTCTGTTTCTTAAACATACCTCTTTTAGGTAATTTATATAATTCTCCCCCTAAAAATTATAGTAAAAATTGCTGATTTCTATCATGCAAGGGGTTTTTACACTTTTTACTTTCAATGCTCCAAAAAGAATTTTATATGTATGTATGCTTTTTAAGATATTTTTTATGTCGAAATAAAGCCTATTTGACTTGACTTGATAACATAACATGTGTGTTTGTAAAGCACACGTTCACCTCTAACGGGGTATCTTGCTGCTGAATAACAGATGTTTATTGTTACCCAACTCAATGATACTCAATGGAAGACCATCTGCTGCCTCACCACCAGCACCCATTCAGGAGCCTGTGGAATCTTCCATCACACCATGAAGCCTAATAGAAACCAATATCATCAATATATTTTTAAAGCATCCAAGAGACACATGTCAGTGCCATGCCCCATGCCTCCTCTTTTTGGACGCAGAGCTCCATTTTAAAATCAGGACCATTTTTAAAGTAAAGTCCTTCCCCAGCTGTCCTACCAGTGCAACGTACTGTTACCACATAATCCAACCCACCATTAGATGACATAGCTGAGGCACAATGAACAATGAATTGGACAAGTGTCCCTAGCCTATTTCCTAGACTATATGTAGGTATCTATCATTCAATGAAAAATGCACACAATATACAATGCCACAATGCCCGTACCACCAAAACAAATAATAGGACGCTGACGTCGGACTAATATCTGTCCTTTACCACAGAGGAAACAGTACAGAAAAGGAGGTGTCATGCGTCAAGGGGATGCAGATCTGAGGTGGAGCGATCAGTCATGCCCCACTCCATGCACTAATAGAAGCAACAGGAGCAAAGCCAAGTATCCACCTGAACATGGGTATCAAGTGTAGAACCTTGGACAAGTGTTCACTTGGAACTCTTTTTCGAAAGCTCAATGTGATAATTCAGGAAATCCTGTATAGAAAAGTTCTGTCTGGAGTTATTCTTTCAGGAAAAAACAACCAGTATTTCATAATTATATTCGATTCATCCAAATCGAAATTTATTTCTTTAGAAATAGCAAAATCATAATTAAAAAATCAAGCAGTCAGGTGAGGGGTGAAGAGATGTTTTGCAGGAACCCCGAGTGAAAAGAGAACTCCTAAACTATAAAGAAAGCAAAAGTGACAATATGAGTGAGCATAAACGGTATATTGGTTATTATTTGATAAGGTAGTCAATTACATTACATCTACTTAAACACAAAGGGTAGGCAATTCATACAGAAATATAGTCTGTTGCTATTGGTGTCTCCAGCGTTTCGATCCTTTACCAGATACTAGGGCCTGAAAAAAACAAAACCATATAGAAAGCAAAAGTACAAAATGAGTGAGCATAAACAGTATATTTGCTATTATTTTATAAGGCGGTCAATTCCTCTTCATCTACTTAAACACAAAAAGTAGGATCCCAGTGCGTAATTCATACAGAAATAGTGTCTGTCTCTGATGGTTTCGACAGCGTTTCGACCCTTTACCAGACACTAGGTTCTAAGAATGGGTAGTTCTTCTTGTTTCTTTCTAGGACCGAGTTCTTCAAAACATTTAACGCATTATTAGTCCTCTTTTTCACACTGTGTTCTAAGAGGTGGGGGAAAAGGGATCCCTGGGACCCATCTCACACAAGGCACTAATATTACTAATCCCAATAGCCATCAAAGCTATAGTGAGATGTTCCAGAGCAGGACCAAGACTGATTTGCCTATGGCCGTGTCTAATCTGAGGTGATATGATGGGCAAAGGAATGATGGACTGGACTACTAGCCGAGCGATTGTCAGTGGTTAGACAAATTGCAAGCATTCTTCCTACCACCCTTTTTGTGTCTTCAGTATAACAAATATTTCCAAAATGTTCTCAATATTGTTGATGAGAAGGTGTTGGTAAAAATCCTGGCAACAAGATAAATGTTAATGATTTTTAGAGCTTGCTAATACCAAATACGTCTTGGCGCTAAAGTAAATGGAACCATTATAGAATACTGTGCAAAGGTGAAGTGATACCCTCCTTGACCCACAGGTGGGATTCCTGACTCCGCGCTTTTTGGGAAACATATGAGGAACGTATTGCACCTCATCTTTAATACTTGGGACTTGGGTGCTGAGGCACTGGTCCTATCATTGGATGTGGAAAAGGCTTTTGAGGGTACAGTGGGGATACCTTTTCTGCACCGTCGAGAGCACTGCCTAGGAAAAACGTTGCCATCATATTACACTGACTATGAGTCGCCGATGGCCTGCATCAACTGGGGGGGGGGGGGGGACATTTTGAGGACATATGATACTGCCACAGGGATTAAAACTATTGTTTAACCTGTACAATATAGAATTGACATGCAGACATGAGGGCAAGTTATCCATCTCTCACAAATTTCTCTTACTATATAATAATGTGTATTTATAAAGCATACGTTCACCTAATAGCACAGAACAACAGATGTTTAACGTTACCCAACGGTAGTCATTTTATTGACCTCAGAAGGACGAAAGGCTGAGTGGACCCACCGGGATTTGAACCTGCGGCCATGAGGTCGTACACAGACCCCTACAGTGGACACATTAGTCCACCAAGCATCCATACCCCGCATTACTATGACATTTTAGAATCAAGCTCTCTTATTACTCTTACATACCTAGGTCTCGGGCCCTGGATCCCTACAGTACTTTCATTCGGGATGGAATTCTATCTGCCATTGCTGTGCTACAGGGTCTTTTGTATTTGTATTTGAATACCATCCTGTAACGTAGGTTCACAACACATCCTCGAAAATTGCACTCAGAGTCAAAACTGCAACATTTTATTATACTACTAGCAGCCCGTCCCGACGTTGCCCGGGTATGAATTGCTACCGGCCAGTAGTATATTGTTTTGTAGGATTTCGTTTTGATAGCATTTCTTATCTGTGACAGGCCTGTGAAACGCTCCGATTCACAGTGCACTGCTGATGCACTTAAGAGTGCGCATTCAGTATTGTGTGAACTTGAGTTTCCTTACTTTATTTTTCCTTGCAATATTATATAGCGCGAACTCGACAACATGGCATGAGCACAATTTACATTACAGAAGAACACATGAATTAGTGGTAGGCACGGGGGGACAAAGTAATGTGCCTAGAATCACAGGATGTTGACCTGATGCCGAGATTCAAACGTAGCTCCCCAGCTCTAAAGTTCGCAATTCTAGAACTTGTGGCGGGAGGTGTGTCTAAAAGTGTATGTCGGTGCTGGCCATCAATGAGAGAGACCTGTGCATTTTTCAAATCGGTGGTGAAAAATATGAGTATGTTGCTGGAGATGTGGGCCGCTGTGCCACCAATGTACTTACCGGGGGAGGGTAAACACTCATTATTCCGCAACTTTCTTTCCGCAGACCATCACTTTCATTTTGAAAGTACCATGACTCTGCAATGCCATTACAACGCATGGCATTACATTTTATATGCTTTTACCACGCATACATTTACAACGAAATTCGTTGTAAATGCATGATTGGTAAAAGCATGTTTTTTTTAATGTTCGGATAATGTAAGTATAGGTATAGGGGTATATGTTTTGGGATACAGAGGTATATGTTTTGGGGTGTTTGGGTATTTTAAGGGTTCAATTATAGTTTTGAGTTATGGGGTAAAGGGGTAGTTTTAGCGTTTAGGGATAGGTATGGGTTTTGGGGTACAGGCATATTTTTAGGGTTCACGGCTAGGTTTGGGTTTTGGGGTATAGGGGTATTTTTATGGTTCAGGGGTAGTTTGGGGTTTTGGGGTACAGGGGTATTTTAAGGGTTCAGGGCTAGGTTTGGGTTTTGGGGTACAGGGGTATTTTTAGGGTTCAGGGCTAGGTTTGGGTTTTGGGGTACAGGGCTATTTTAGGGTTCAGGGGTAGGTTTGGGTTTTGGGGTACAGGGTTATTTTTATGGTTCAGGGCTAGGTTTGAGTTTTTGGGGTGCTGGGGTATTTTTAGGGTTCAGGGGTAGGTTTGGGTTTTGGGGTACAGGGGTATTTTAAGGGTTCAGGGCTAGGCTTGGGTTTTGAGGTACAGGGGTATCTTAGGGTTCAGGGGTAGGTTTGGTTTTTGGGGTACAGGGGTATTTTTAGGATTTAGGTATAAGTTTGGGTTTTGGGGTACAGGGTATATTTATAGGGTTAAGATGGGTTAGTGTTTAAGGGTGTTGGGGTATTATAAGGAGTAAGGTTGGCTTTTGATTATGGGGTGCAGGTGTATTTAAAAGGAGCAGGGTGAACACCCAGAGCTGGAATGTAAAGAACCTGGGAAGAAAAAACAATGAAATATTTGACACAACGCGCGCCCCGCACCCGCCCACACCCCCAGCACACGATATGAGACATGGCATGAAGGGCGGAATGTAAAAACAACAGTTGATGGTCAGAATGCAGAACAATGTCATACATTCAACCCAATACAGAGCTCTGAGCCTAAATTCATCATTTTTTTTTAACTCCACACCACCTCAGCCTTGACTCTGTGCCTCATAGGAACACTCCAGGCTGAACTTCCAAGCCATGTCTTTCCTGGACCGTACTCAAGCATCCTAGGACCAATTTCTGGCTACCAGCCGTCTTCAGCCAGGATAGCTAGACTCCAGGGGTGTGGAGAGCATGGTACTCACTTCTGAGCATACCCATCACACTCGGAGTGACAAATGCAAAAACAACAGTTGATGGACAGAATGCAGAACAATGTCATACATTCACCCCAGTACAGAGATCTGGGCCGAAATCCATCCACACCACCCCAGTTCAGACATGGCCATATGCAAATCAGCCTTGACCCTGTGCCTCATGGGAACAGTCTAGCCCGAAGGGCGGAACGTACCACACGCCCCCAGCATTTGTCACGCCCCCCCAGCACAAGCCCACAGCACAACGCAGACACGCCCACAAGGGACTACTTTGCTAGCACGGTTCTTTTACTTTTTAAATGTATATGGTGGGCGTCTGCATAGCCTATGGCCTTCTGCTGCATCTGCCCTTTCCAACGCTGTATTGGGTGTTGTGATTGGTGCTGTGGTTCCTGAGATTACCCGCCTCAAAGGTTTTTGGCTCTCTCTTTATTATATTAGTATGGATTTTGGTATAACACTGTTCCATTATATAACAATGTACTGGAAATTGTAGAATGCTTTATGTATATTCCTCCACCTTCACCATTATTTAGCCTTCTTCTCTCCTCTCCCCTCCTATTATTTCCCTATAAACCTGGATATTGCATTTTCCTCTCAGATGAGGAGGATCAGGTGACTGTTATATGCTTTATTCCTTTTCTCTGATGAGTTACAATGGATATGCTGGGAATGTGCGGTGATCATTACTGTACCCATACTTTAAATATTTGTTCCTTTCCCAATAATGTTTGTATATTGAAAAGCTTTAATAAATATTTAAAAAGGGATGCATCTGTTTTTCTCAACTCCTGCATGACTCTACCCTTGAGAGGTGATGGCCCCAGTTTGACCAAGATATGCCTGGTCCCTCTCTCTGGGCGGAACTCTGTGTGCTTCCTCCCTGCATTATTGCTCTGTAATGTCTGCACAGATTTTCTCTATGTCAGTTCATTCTTCCCACGTCCTTAAAGTACAGATTCTAATATTGTCACATCTAGATCTATCTTCTAGATCTGAGCATTTGTCTTTCAGGTTGCTTATTTCTCTATTCACCTTTGAGCAGGTCTCATGTGTGTGTTCCATTGCCTGACTACGAACAATAATGTTCTCTTCGTTTGTGGCAACCTTCGTTCCATTTGCAATTGGACTAACTCCATGTCTGAAATCTTCTGGTGCATGTCTGTCAGGCAGTTGTAAAGGCCATCTTTAATTAGTGGTGCCTTCCGGTCACTATTACCCTGGTTAAAGAGTGTCTCTTTTATCAGATTCTTTGGTAACTTGTGCTGAGACTTCACAGCAGTCCTCAAACTCTCAACAATTGGTTTTAATTTTATGACTAGGCAACAGGAGTGCACTGGCTAGCAAAATAGCTTTAATTAGAAACAGTCACAGACTCTATAACCTCTTTTCCAACTCAGAACTCTGGAGAATATCCTGGGTTATGTTCTTGATTGCACCAGGTTTTGAAGTGCTTCACTAAAATTCACATTCCTTCAAATGTTAAATATCATAAAGTGAAACCAAGCTCAGCAGTCCCTCATCAGCCTGCCATAAACAGATTCCATAGCATTCAGATTGAGCTCTCTGTGTGTAATATTAGTACTATAAAGTTCAACATTCATTTATTTAAGCTTAATACCCCTCTATGTGCCATTTAGTCAGTTGAGAGAGTATTCTCAATCTGATTTCCAACAATTAAAGTTTTGGCTCAGGAAGCTCATGTTTGTCAGTATATCTCATTAGGTGAGCATCTGCATTCACATGGGCCCAAGCGGGTGTCTCCCACTTTCTTTTTCTCCTACCTATAAGTGTGTTCTAACTTTTCTTAGGCCGTTTGTTTCATCCTGTTGTTAATCACAAAACCATAAAATCCATGGGTATCCTGGTGTGAGAGCACCATTCACGATAATATTATGTCAATGTTTCCTTCAAACACCAGAATCTGTCTCTCTCCTTCGTTTTAGCCCCAGGGCCAAGTCGGCACCTCTTTCAGAGCAACAGCCAACTCCCGAAGAGTCTCTGAGTCTCTTTACTGGCCATCGCAGGCCCACCCGCAGCAATATTGAATTCCGTCTATTACTGCACTGTAAAAGGAGCTCAGAATTTTCTTTTTAGCCACTTATGGGCTCATGAGTTCCTTCATAATATACGCACAGGGAAGGATTCAGTGGAGCTCATAGCCAGCCAGACATCTTTGTTCCGGCGCAGGACATTTGAAGTAAAAGTAGTGGCTTGATACTGCTCTATTAAGTGTTTCCAGTGTGAGTTGCAGATTTCTGAGTTTCTAGCCAATAGCACCACCCTTAAATTAGCCTTAGACTGATGTGGCTCGCTATCCTAGTAGTCAAGGGCCCGATTCACAGAATTAACTTAAGACAAAATCCTAAACTTACTACTTTTGGTATTCACAGAAGTTAGGATTTTGTCTTAAGACAGACTTAAGACAGACTTAAGTTAGGATTCTGTGTTAAGTCTGTCTTAAGTCTGTTTTAAGACAAAATCCTAACTTCTGTGAATACCAAAAGTAGTAAGTTTAGGAATTTGTGTCAAGTTAATTCTGTGAATCGGGCCCCATGCGTTAGAAAGGGTTCTATGGCGCTCAGACTAAATTTTGCAGTACAGCTGCCCAGCCGCTATCCTCCATCGGTGAAAGCCTATAAAGAGTCATTAATAGCTTTCTTGAGTGGCATTCAAAGCCTCACAGCTCTGTTTCACCATGGCAAGGCAAAAAACAAGGAGCTACGGTTTGTGTTTGACACAGAGCTAGGCTAGCTCTCAAGATGCACAATCAAAGATTTCACTCCTCCATCCAGTAGCAGAGGGAAATAACAAACATGACCTTCAAACCTTCCTACTAGACATGAACCACAGCTCAGATAAGATTGTCTCCGAGATAGATAACCTAACACATAGGTTTGATCATTTGAAAGAGTGTGTATCATGATGAACAAATTGATCACCTCCAATAAAGTCTCTAATGAAGAAGATGATGCTAATGGGCATAATAAGAAACTTCTATGGACGAGGTAACAAAACAAAAGAAGAAATGAGGACCCTGAAGCACGCTCAAGCAGCCATAACCAGAGTATGATGGAGATCCTGGACTGCACAGCTATAGATAGAATGGAGGACTTTGTAGTACAAATTTTAAAAGGTATTTTTGATGCCACTGTATTCATCTCCATGTTGCAGCATGGATCACTTGGACCATGCCTCTTCCTAAAGGTCCAGCTCATCCAATTATTGCTCGACTGAAGCATTTTAAGGATCACAACACTGTACTGCAGCTCACACAAAAAACAACACACAGTCTTTACAGCAGAAATAACGTCTCAATAGATCCAGACTTTACTGTGGCAGCCCATTAAGCATGTAGGGAGTTTCTTCCATAAAGCAGACCCAGCAAAGGGCAAGTATTTATTATGCACTTCTATACCCTACCAAATTAGGAATAACGGTTAATGTTCGGCTTCGAACATTTTCAGGTCTTAACGATGACAATATGTGTTTCTGCAAAAGTCTTTGAGATACACTTAAACAGAATTAGCAAAACGCAACAGTATCTAGGGATCCACTCAGCGACAATGAAGAATCACCTGATATGTTAATTAGGTTATGTGACATTCTTTTAATATTGTTAAATGAGTCTAGTTTGGGTCTTTATGATGTAGCCGTGATCCTGATTTATCCAGTTGCTACATAGAAATGGGGTTCATGTAGTTGTTATGGGGATTAGGTGCATGAAGTCTTGTATGTGAATGGTATCATGCTTCTCTGGGGGCATCATGTAGAAAATTGTTAATCATTATCGTTCTATTGTTCTACCTTTCTCCCCCACAGGATGTATGTATGCTCCTCAGTTCTGTGCCAGCTATTTAGTTCTTGGTGGTGTCCTCATGATCTGCACTTACTTGCTCAGTGAAGTCCAATTTATGTCCTTCCAGTTGGGTTTGCAGTTTCTCCTTCACTTCTGCAGGTATAACCTCCTTCTCCGTGGCTACAGGCCAAATTCCTGGTGGGACGTGGGCTCATTCCCAACTTCCTCTGCCAAATGAGGAGTAAGCTGCACAAGTACAGATTGACGTGTCTTTCATCGAAACGTCTCCTAATGAAGTTGCATATTGTTCTTGTTCTTCAGGCTTACCGAGAGGCAGATTTCTGAAGGTCCAAATTGGCTTTTGGTGACATTCCAAACCAGTGCCTTAAGTGTCTTCACCTCTTCCCCATTTTCTTGATTTAAATAGGTGGAGAACAGGAAATATTAACTGTATTCCAGGGTTTTTATCAAATCTTTCACAAATGTGACAGTAACTACGTTAATGTGTGCATTTTGCAAGTTCCCACCTTCCTTTCTTTGTGCGTAAATTTGAACACTATTTGGCGCAAATCATGTGGCGTCATCTCCTGACCAAATGTGCACTTCTCTGTGGTAAATCAGAAGTATGATAATAATGTAGTATTTCTACGCACCGTGAAGCCTCAAGCATTGATAAAAAAAAGGTACTACCATCATTACAGTACAAGGATACATAGAACCGGGAGATACTTGGGAGTCCAGTGTGGTCACAGAGCCCATGGAAGGAGATTTGCATAACTCACATGATACACCACGAGTCTCTTGATGCACCTTACAAGGGTCCAAATAAATACATCCATGAAGATGGCAGTGTTAGGAGGACATGGGGCAGTGTTAATGAGGTGGAGAGCAGAGGCGATGGAGCTCCCTCTGAAGAATGTTAAAAGAGTGGCCCCTTAGTCTTCCAAATCTCACAGATACTCATTGGCCATGGGCTGAGTGGTGGCTCCCTGAAGGCTTGGGGGGCCAAGAAAGGTTGGACCTCCCCTCCCCCTGAACTTCAGGGGCTGCAGGGAATTGTTTTACTTTGCTGGTAGAGAGAAGTAAGGGCTCAATGGTGGGACTCTTCCTGTTGGTTCAGGAACAAGGTAAAGAGACAAGTATATTACTAAAGAATGGTAGGCAGAGTGAACCAGCCTGGATTCAAGGCTGTTACCCTCAAGATGAAGTCATATCTTGGTAGTAGATGTCTAATCCAGTAGGCTAATTTATAGGAGCACTGGGAACATGAAGGGAACAATTGCGGATTTGAATGCTTTGATATTTGCCAACCGTGAATACTTCTACATTTGAACTTAGAATGTAAGGTTTTTGTTTTGTTGTTTTCCTACTAAGGTTTCCACATTTTTGGACATTTTCCATTTGCAAAAGTTGCAAAGTGTCTAGGTTTACCTTCATCATCACTGTCACACAAGCATCGTTTATCTTCTGAATTGTTAAACAATTTTCACAACATAACAAGATAATATTCTCTCTCACCAACCAGGCTACGATGGAGCATAGCTTACCTTTAGAAAGCTTTTCTGTGCACAAAGGCAAATGGCTGAAGAGCTTTCTTTTTCACATTTACCCTTTGCTGAGCTTTCTTATGCACAATACATTGTACAGGCTAGGAGCATTAAGGGTCTCGTTGTATGTCCAGCACAATCCAGGGTACCAATTGCATACGTGATAAATACCAGTACCCTCAGTCTTTGAAATAGGGCGCAACATCTCTGTTCTGAGCAATGTTTAATGTGTTAAAAAAAAACATAAGTGCCAGGGCCCTTTTCAGGAAGCTCCTGCACCTTGCACCACCCATTGCCCCTGCTAGGACTGCAAATGACATTAGCAACATAACTAATAGCCTTCTCACTTCTACAACATTGACAATGCTGACTTCTCAAGGCCACTCAAAACTATAAGGATGACACTGGTGGCTGATATTATTCATGTTTAATGTGTATTGAATTATTAAACAGTGTTTATCTGCCCATCTTAAAATTTGATATACAGCGCCACCACGAGGTAGACTGTCATTAGAGCCAGTGTTGACAATAAAGTGCTGGTGCCAAGCACCTAAAACCACAGGCTCAAATTAAGCACTGGCTGAGGTGTAAAAAACGGAAATGTGTCCACTCAATATGCACAAGGTTTTTTTCTGGAACAAAAAGTGCACTAAAAAACTCGCTGAGAACCCAGAGTCATAATTTGAGTGTGGGCTCAAAGATAGCACTCAAACTGCAATTTACCTAGGAGTCATCACTTTCTTCTGCAAAGTATATTTTACTAAAATCAATCAGCTCCTCAACAGAGGCACCCTTGCACCCAGGTGCAAGGATGCCTGCCTTGGCGCATGGCAGCCCATTGTGCGCCGGCGCTGGGAAAAGGACAAGGATGCACCATATCACATAGCTATGGCTCATTCCTGCCCTTTCGTTTTTTTTTTTTTTTTTTCTTATTTCAGTAGATTTTTATTGAAAATTATATTTACATGGTGCAGAGGATATACAGGATATACATGGGAGATAAAGATGTTGAGCAGCAAGATTCCTTGCAGCACTGCCCTGTGCCAAAACCTCCTAAATTAGGCCCTATGTAGTTAGTGTTAACCCGTTTGTTGCTTCGAATGTTCTGCGCCAGTGATGAACGTTCGAAGAAACGGGTGCGGCCGCGTCGGCCAACGGACGTGCGCAGCAGTAGCAAGGTAGTGCTTGCGACGACCGTTGGCCGACGGCAGCACTAAAGGGGTTAAATAAGGGGAAATGCCCCATATTTTGTAGCAAAATTAATGATTTTTTAAGGCAAAGCTTGCGAAGTTCAAAATTTAGCAACATTTGTGAAGTTGCAAAGCTTTTCCATAGACCTTCGCTCAGGCTAAAAAAAAAAAATAATCTTCAAAGAAAAACAACTATTTTGCACTGGGCCACCCATTGCCAGCTGTATATCTTATCCATCGAGCCTTCTGTGTGCATGCCGCAGACCCCGTCTCTCTTCATCATGGCCTAATCCCATTATCGTTCACACTCTGCTCTAATGTGCTGGCATTTATTGCGCTGCCGTATTTGCAAATGGTTTCATGAAAAAAACGCTCTTTTCAGATTGTTTATACAAATGTATTTGTGATGGCGGAGTGCTTATTCCAATTGAGTGAACCGAACTGATTAAACGTGTCTTGCTCAAATGCTTTTTTTTATGATGAATTTAGGCCGTGATGAATCCTGCCTGGCATCAAGGGCGCAGGCCCGATCCGTCATAATAAAATAATGCTATATTCTCCGCGCGGGGAATCTTTACGGTTGCTTATTCTGTATCGACGCGCTATGGTTTGGGCTCATTATTCATCAAAGGGCGAAAAAAGAGCGGGCTTCTTAATCAATGACAATTTATGGAATATTCCGCTGATAGACAGATTTATATATATTCGTCTCCAGCACTGCGTCCAACTGAAGAAAAATCTCCCCTTCTGCGCCGTGAACCTTTCTGCTGCGCGAAATGGGAGGTTAATGAACAGATCATGACTGTCATTGGATGATGATTATGGAATGTCGGGGCAGCCAATCAAACAGCTTGTTGTTTACACGTTACGCCAGGCTGTCCATCCATAATAGAAAAGATGCAGGTGGCTGTTCACAGAATTAGCAAGCATGCCAGCTGGCCTGAGGATAGAGGAACGCTGTGTTGGAGATTGGAGGCCACGTTACACATCAAACAAAATAGAGAGCTTTATTTATGTTTCATAACACTAGAGTAACTGGTAGATTGTGTAATTTGGGGCGGTTTCGATAAACTAAATGCAGTAGAATTTTGACCAGTGCAGTGGCAGAGAGCGAAATTACTAATTTCTCCCAATGGCAAAATGGTTGAGAAATGCTAAGACTTTTGCCTACCCATGTAGTGTCCTGCGGGACCCGTTCTAGTGTCCCGCAGGAAGCTGTAATCCCAGCCACTCCCTCGAGGGCTGGACACACTGCACCCACCCACCCATCCATCACGGGTGCCACACATGACGTGGCCCCGTCAATAAAAGGGCCCGGGTGCACGTGCTCGGGGCCCAGTTATCACACTAACCCTCCTAGTGTTCATGGCCCTTATTTATATGATGTGGGCCTGAGGCCCAACATCACACTGGCAACGAGGCGGGTTCGACCTCGTATGCCCGCTGCCGGGTGCTTCGTCGTTCTTTGTGGGGAGGAAATGCGCCCATAGATGTCATGCCCCCACTGCCCTGAGGCACGAGCTCGGCACCGTTATGGAGTGACCACCTGGCTATCCTCTACCACCTTTGATTCCGGCCGGAATGGAGAGGAAGCACGACCTCCCAGCACCGGGGTAGGCGACGTGTTTGGTGTCCCTCGCCAACATCCCTGGCATCTATCCCGGGGACAGGAGCAGCCTGAGCGTCGAACGTCTGGGGACATAGCGGACCAGCAACAGGACGCATAAATATGCCACTTGTTCGGTTCCGAAGGCACCACGTAGGTGAAAAGAGTGGATCACCCCAGGACTACCTGGCAGAGTGCAAGCTTCAGTGACTTCCGCCACTGTAGAATGTCCGAGGACAGCAACGCAGGAGAGCAGCCATCTTGCAAAAGGTAGGGCTGGATTCGCCCCGCCAGAGAACTGTGCAGCGCAGCACAGCACGGCCACAGGAGCAAGGGAGGGGCGATAGTGGAAGGAGCGGCGCAGAGAACAAGGGTCATGCCCCCTCAGCTGCGTGGGCAGTTGAAGCCATTTCACCCGATACTGGCTGCTTCAAGGAGAGAAGCCGAAGCATAAGTGCTGCCCTCCGAGTCTTCGCCCCTAGCTGCCACGGGACTGCCGGGAAACGGCCCAGAGAGTGATCTTGCATTTGCCGTGAGAGGCGGCCTATCTTCGGCAACACACCAGCAATGCCACAGATGAGAAGCTTGCGCAGCGCCACCTGCTGGTCCCACACCGCCTGGGCAACCTGGCCAAGCGAGAGCTGCAAAACACAGACTTTGCCCTGAACCAAGCCGTTTCACTGCATCAGCCCTCTAGCGGCCGTCCTAAGCACCAAGAAGCGCAAATGAGATGTGACCTGCCTGGATCTCCTGATTTGCACAGTGCAGTACTACGAGAAGATTGAAGGCATTCCCACCAGCTGGGAGCCTCGTATCTATTAAAGCGCAGTCCACAGTGAGCTAAGAACACGTCTGCTGCCGCAGTCTAGGATATAGACTCAGCGCCGACCTCAGCAACAGAATTGGAAGACACGACACCGCCACCTAGTCACCTTGGAGCAACATCGCACCACTCACAGAGGCCCTCCCAGTTAGCCCACAAGGAGAGTTCCTCAGTGACAGGGGAGCAGGCACTGGGAGGAAAAGAACCAGCGGTGCGTGCAGGGTCAGTAACCACCAATGAGAAGAGGTTACTGAGTGCAACAACGCTGCAAGGCAAGGTGCGAACCCTAAGCCTCTGTCCTACACAGAGAAAAGTAGAGGGGTCAATGACTGACATCCAGCTGGATATACTATAGTGCAACCCACAGGACAACAGAAAATGGAAACACCCAGCCACACCGGACAGCTGCTAGTTGATTCACCCGCAAGACAAAGTGAACAGCCAGAACCGGTGCAAGTGCACAGAGCACCCTCTGGTGAAAGCTGCAAGACACTTTGCTCCCTCTTGCAACCACCCTAGCCAAACTCGCAAAAAGATGCACAGACACAGAGTACTGTTCTGCCTTTTCAAGAAGAGAGTGACCACAGGAGCATCACAGAGCCCCAGCTGCTCAGTCACGCAGCAAACCCTGAGAATGTGGCTATCCCCACACTAAGTCTGCAACGACTGTGCAAATGGTGTGTAAACCCCAATAAGCGTCTGGTGCCACTACAAGCGAAGAAACTGCGCCACTGCAAGCGAGAAGCCCAAAAAATGGCGCAAGTCCAGAAACAAGACAAGTGGCCAAGAGCAGCAAAGCTTAAAAAGGCAGCCAGCCTCACACGAGATACAAAAAAACGTGCATAGAAAATGCAAAACCCAGTGGCTATCTTTCGCCACCGCAAGCGTGAACATCGCACCACCCGCTCCAAACAGGCACACCAAGTGCCAGAAGAAGACAGAGGGCACCACGTCAGAAGCACGCAGGAGGCAGCGCCAGTGAACCTGATGCACAAGAAAGTGCCCAGAAGACAGAGACATCTCCACAAAGAAGCACTGCTGAATGCAGGTAGTGGAGCATCCACCACCACATCGAAGCCCCGCAGTGAGCCGAAGGCAACACAAAGTGTCCTCCCTTGCACCGCCTCAGGACGGAGTCAGCAGTAGCCTGTGACAGGCAAGAGAGGAGTCGCACACTCCATGTGGCAGGCCATCACAGCAACAAGCGCTCCGACAACCGGCGACACGTGCCCGGACGTCACATCACCCAGCAAGCAAGGAGCACGCCACACCAATTGACCAGCCTGGACAAGCAAGCCTACAAGAAGGCAGAAGCCGGCACCACCGCGAGATCCAAACACACGCCCTCGAAGAAGGAAGAGAGTGACAGCTCTGTCACCCCGAAATTGGATGAACACAGGTGGGTGGACTAGACCAACAAAGGGAGAAGACCGAGGACTTATACAGCAAGCCCGGAGCACACCCTGACACACCTGACAGCCACCAAGGTGGACCGACGGCCCTGGCGACAGCACCAAGGATAACCACACGAAAGCAGAAGCAAGTGAGAACTGAGTCTCATCCCACCACTTCCCCAAGTGAGCGCGAATCAGCGTCCCTGGACACAGGCTCAAGGGAGAACTAAGAGTAAGCCGCAGCAAGCGCAAACTGAGTCTCACCTCAATGCGTCCCCAGGTGAGCGTCCATCGGTGTCTCTGGAAACAGCCTCAAGGGAGAACCAAGAGTAAGCTACAGCGAGCGCAGACCGAGTATAATGCCAAAGTTTCCCCAGGTGAGCATCAACCGGCGTCCCTGAATACAGCCTCATGGGAGAGCCGAACACAAGCCATAGCAAACACAAACCGTGTATCATCCCAACGCGTCCCCATACGATCGTCCACCCCAGAGTGTCAGCAGTCTAAGTCAAATGGCATTCGTGCTCCTGACTGCAGATGCCATGGGTGAAGATCAGGATCAAGTGTCTTTCCTCACACTGCCTCAAGACGAAGTCGGCAGTGGCCCCAAGCCAGGCAAGAGAGGATCCACACACTATGGGTCACGCCGTCACTGAAGCTCAACCTCAGCAAGGCGGAGGCACAGGTCTACCAAGTTCTTCCTGACATCCAACTCTCCCAGCACGTCACCACCACCTGTCATCCTGAGTCACCACATGGCTGGCAACCGCCATCACGCCGGCCATCACCACGTGCGTCAAACAAAACTCCCAGAGCATCGATGGACTGGAGTCACCCGCTGTTGCCACACTAGCGAGAGAAGAAACCAGAGGCTACTTTGTGAACCTGGCACACCCCTGAACCGCGGTAGTGAGAGCAAGCATCGGCCAAGACCCCTCCACCCTAGAGGGTTGTGCGTGCGACCAAGTAACGGATCCTAGGTCGTCCTGCAGCCGCCCCAGTCAGCACACAAGCGACACCTGCAGTCCCACAGCAACCCCGGCAAGGGACCTCTCCAGGCGGGAGAGTGAGAAGAGACTTTGCTCCACCGATGAGTCATCAGTTGCAGCCAAAAGGGTCCACAGAGACAAGTGATCAGGCAACACCTCCACAAACCATCACCATGAACTCCGTCCATGCTCATGACGCATCCCATTGAAAGAACTGTTTAAATCCACCACAGACCGTCACCGACGTTAACAAAAGGGAAGTCACGCAAGACATGTCATCACAAGTGAACTGTTGCTATGCAGCAGACATCTCCAAGCCAGCGGTCGTGTCCTGAACCCTTCAGGTTAAACCATGAGTGCCAACCGAGAAGGTCCAGCAGCAGGCACAGCTGTCAGCCCACATCTGGCATCTTCCTACTCCCCGTCTCAGAAGACTAATGGACCCTGTGGTGTTTTAGTTAATTGTTTTGTCCCCACAGGTTGGACTAACATTTTGTTTGTTCTTTAATAAAGTTGGAAAGGAATGTAGTGTCCTGCGGGACCCGTTCTAGCGTCCCGCAGGAAGCTGTAACCCAAGCGACTCCTTCGAGGGCTGGACACACTGCACCTGCCCAACCATCCATCACGGGTTCCACGCATGACGTGGCCCCGTCAATAAAAGGGCCCGGGTGCACTAACCCTCCTAGTGTCCGTGTCCCTTATTTATATGATGTGGGCCTGAGGCCCAACATCACAACCCACAGAATATCTCCCTGACAGGGGTGCAATGCAGTCCTGCAGCACAAGGTATGTCCGCACCCTTTAGGAGGTCACAATCAGGCACATGCAATTCTGGAATAATTGGATTATGTGTTTAACGGCTACCCTAATATAATTCCAGGGAGTTAATTCAAACTTCTAAAAAAGTGTTATAGGAATGTAGCGTTATAGGGTTTCCAATGCCTCCAAATAAATGTAGGTAGGGGATTACACCTCTTGAAATAATGTGAAGAAAAGTAAAGAGGGAATAGTTGGAATATGCATAAACTTTAAGGAAGAATTAACAATTTCACTAATTATAACTCCCAATAATAAGTGGGCATCTTAACAAATGTAGCCAATGTCAATATATTAATTGAGAACTGCTTCATAATAAAGCAATAGGTGAGTCCCAAATAGCTGGGTATTGTGACTTCAAAGTATGTTATTTGTGTCTTAAATTATCTCTCACTCCTAGCATCCATTTAACATAGTATTGTGCATTCTTGTCAGGTGTCTTGTGTAATAGCCATTTTCTCCAAAGATTGCCCATCAATCAATATAAAGATGTTTTGCACTTTAAAACAAATTGAGAAATTGCATACAGTTTTATTCTCCAATGTTTGTAAAACAGCCAACAGACGTCATAAAGTTTTTTTCTGCATCTAAAAGCTGCTTTGCAATGGAGTGGCATTCTTGTTTGACCCTATCTGATATTTCAACAGCTGTGTTGGTAGTGGTCATTGTGCCCTTTCCTGAGATGAACCCAGGCTGCTATAGGACAAATGCACGTATCTTTGATAAGAGTTTAGTGCCAATATTTAATAAATACATTAATATTATTTGAAAATGCATAGTCTATATGTGGTGTATCTTAAAAAAACCAAATGCGAACTGACCCAATTGTCATGATTCGAGGGAATGGATAGTTATAAGTGAATTATCTATTGATAGGTTCAAAAGTTGTATCTATTTTCTATGGGAAGTACTTTGGGTGCAAGTCTTCCATGCTGAGTATTGATGTTAGCATATTTTCAAATTCCTTTTGAGTAACAGGTAGTTCAACAGCCTTCAATACAGTTTTATCTAGCCAGTGGAATGGCTGTTAAGGACTCATCTATGCCCTGACTGAGTAAAAAGGAATGCCCATATAAAGAGGGCTATAATAGTCTATACCTTTGTTGATTTTGAATAGTACAAATTCCGCTTAAAGAGGCCTTAGCTGTGACAACAAGAAGATGTTGGATACTTGCCCCTGTTTGCAGAAATAAGGCCACATCCTGAAAATGTGCGTAATTAGTTGTTGAGATGAAACCATAGTCTGAGCATAATGTATACCGATTCACCTCCACATCCATATTGACTAAAACCCACCAATCCTTTGAATCCCACTTTTTGTCTAAACACCATGGGGCATATTACCAAGCAATAGCGATAATTATCGCTAATGCTTGGTTAGAGACAAAAATTTACCGCTGAGCTGCAGCGATTTTTATCGCAGATAAACCTTGGTATTACCAAGGTTTATCGCAAATGCGATAAAAATCGTCCGCAATGCATGAATATCGCTGAAAAGTCAGCGATATTCATGCATTACCGAGCTAATGCTCTTAACCATGTTATCCACCTCCCATTGGATAACATGGCTAAGAACTGCTCAGGGCAGGTGTTAGCTTTTGGAGATATTCGCGCTTAGCGCGAATATCTCCAAAAGTTGGTAATAGGAGATAGCGTGTTAGCGACTGTTTCCAGTCGCTAACATCTTGGCACGCCCACTTTGCATGTCATTAGTGATAAATATCACTGACATGCAAAGTGGGGCCCAAGATGGTCGCTATCTCCTACTAGCTGTCGCTAACTGGTGTTAGCAACAGCTAGGTAATAGGGAGATAATTTTATCTCCGCTTTCTTGGCTTTTAAAGCCAAAAAAGCGGAGCTAAACCCCCTTGATAATATGCCCCCATAACCTTTGGATTTAAGACTGTAACATACAACCACCTGAGAGGTAGAAAGACAAGGTACCCATTGTCTTAAAGCAGTGGTTCTTAACCTGTAGTCTGGGGATTCTTGGGGGTCCACAATGCAAATTTAAGGGTTCCGCAGCCACTGAGAAAATGAAATATTATCAAAAAATTAATAAAGTGTATGTGAAGAAAAAAGCAAAATGTGAAACGGAACATTTTAAAACGTTCTATGTATGTGTAGGATTTTGAAATGCGAGGCAAAGAATTAAGTTCGTGTCTCAGATTGATTTGTGGGAGCAGTGCAGATGCATGAAACAGAATATAGTATGGATGAATGGTGGCCTCTGTTGAGCTTATAACAGTCCCAACCTTCCCATTAAAATGAAAACTCAAACTTTTTGAAATTTGTTTCTGAATTAAATTAACTATTTCATCAATTGTATATTTGATTAATGCTTGTTTCTGTATTGTTTTGAGGTTCAAATCAATGAAATTGCTTGAGCCAGTGTCACCAGTTTCCAGTAAGGACTCAGTGGGGGTCTCCTGGTGTCCAAAAATGATTCAGTGGTGATCCCAGATTCCAGTAATGGTTAAGTGGGGTCTTCTAAATTCAAAATGTTAATAACCACTGTCTTGAAGCATTACCTAGCAGTGGATTGTACTACTAAACATCAAAATGAAGAATTTTGGCATACAAGAATATCGATGACAGAATATCGAGAGAGAAAATATTGAAAGGTATGTACATACATGGAAGTATAGACTTACTTTTTCTAACTCCACATCTTGAAGATATGTGTATTATATAGGTACAGATATGTGGAGCTAGGTATAGAAAATCTAAACTTCCCTGTCAATATTTTTTATCAATATTTTGCCCTCAATATTTAGTAACACAGATATTCTGACTTTACAATTTAGTATGCACACCCTAGCAATATACAAAAGATATATCTCTTTCAGATGTGTTAACTCAAGATTCAAAGCTAGATTCTCTGGGCAACTAAATTAAGCTTAATCTTTAGGAGAGACTTTTAACATTCCATGATAACACTGTTAAAATGCAGTGTATTGCATTATGTAGCATTCTGAATTTGCTGCAACCTTTCTTTACTTTTCAGTTTGCCTACGAACACCTTTCCTTAGCTCCCATTGCAACCCTGCCCCACTCAACCAAAGACCAACCAAATTCAAATCCACAAAATTGATTGGAAACCACTCAACCACATAACAACTGATTAAGCTGCAAGATGATTTCTCTCAATAAAGCAATAGCCTTTTTGAGAGAAAGAGCAAAAAGACATATCAGTGTTGCAATTACATTTTTTACTATTTTAGCTAAACCATATAATATCTCTATAACCTATATTTGGGTGCCCAGAGCCACTGGTTTTTCTTGCAGTAATTTGAGTCTCTCACTTGATATCTTTACAGTTGACTAAAAAAAACAAGTTTTTCCAACCAGACACTAAAGCGGTATTTTTTTAAAGAATTCACTCTCCACCTCTTTTCAGTGCTGTCGTCACCAATCACCATTCCACTCAATGGTGAACTACTACATTTACTGTAAAAATTCGGTCACATATTTCACATCAGACTTGTTTTTTTGTTTTCAACAATATGTGAACATAGTCATGATAAAATTCAAATCTCTTCGTATTGTTATCCAACTCACGCAATACATAACCCAAAACTGACACCTAATGTCTCACTATGTCCGTATCCCTTCGTTAGTGTTGCAGTTTCTAAAAGTAGGTAGGAGTTTCATGGGTGGTGCATGGGCCTTCTGGGCATCTACCCATATGTTATGTTATCTAAAAATATTTGTAGAGCGCAGGGCTGCCCCAGCAACGTGGAGTCCCAGCGCTAGAATCGGAAAAGTCAGGGCAGGCAAGCAACAGCTAATAGTCAGAGAATAGCCAGCCCATACATGTTTCTGAAAACGCATACGTAGAAAGACTTCTAATCATTCATTTTTTCATTTCAAAACTTTTATTCGATTAACACTTAGCGAATCATAAAAAGTACATCATACAATTTAAATAAAATTTGCATTAGAACACATTAGTACAGTGCAAGATATTGTTTAAAAACTTTGTATAAAACCAGTTCACACATTGATTCTGATAAACATGAGATCAGAAGGTCGATAGCCCGATTTTACTGCGTGCCTTCAAGCATGATTTTAAGAAAAGAGCTACGTTTTTAGCTACATATTGGGAATCTACTAGCTGAAGTGCCAGAAAGGCTGGCCGACAAGTCCTCAACCCCATTTGATGGAGCAGAGGAATAATCCAACGCTTACGTGATTGCTCATAATATCGACAAAACAAAGTGAGATGGATAGTCGATTGGAAAGAAACACCGTCACATGGGCATTTGATCAAATCGTGAGACCAGTTTGACTCAGTGGGGAAAGTAACAAGACGGAAAAATAAATTAAAACGAAACCTAGTTAGTACATATTTTTCATAATTGGAAAGATAAAAAGTAAGATAAGGCTGAATACCAGGGGAAACTTGGACCATTAATACTTGCACGTTGGTTTGCTTGGAAACTTCACAGGAGAGGCGGAGTTCCCTTTGATGGTTTAGGCAAAGGTTTTTTAAAGCACCTTTGCTGATGTCAGCTAATGAGGAGGGCTCCGTGAAGTAGGATGTGCGGTTCAGGTCCTTTAAAAAGTTGGAAACATACAATAACCATGGGATTTTTTTCCAGCACTCCATGGATAGACAATCTGATATTAGAGAACGAGTTAAGTGGCATTGTGGTTTGTTCCAAATACGGTGCCATAGGAGAATCGGTTGACATTTGATGTTATCAGTTAAATAGTCAATACCTAGCTCGATATGGCAACCGTAAATTGGAGCACTTTGTGGGAGTGCCAGTAAGTATTTTAAAAAACCATTTTGGACTTTTTGTAAGTCGTCTGCTGGTGCATAGCCCCAGACACCTGCGCCATAGGTTGCTATGCTATGACATTTAGCATGGTAAATTTTGAGCAACTCAGATGGGGCAGGTTTACCCAATTTCCTTGAAAAGGAAACAAGAGCAGAGGTTGCTCTGTGATAAAACAGCTTCTTACTTGCCACAGCGCGTTTCCAAGATAATTGATCATCTATTAAAATACCCAGATATGGGTATTCCCTGGTTCGTTCCAATCTAACTTGCTCAATATAGAGAGATTTGGGGTTCTTTACCTTGGGCCCGGTATACATAACGAAGGTTTTGCTTTTGTTGACTTTTAACCTCAAGGAGAGCATAAACTGGCAATATTTGTCCAGTTGTTTTTGTAGTTGGACTAGCGTTCTTGCTAATATGACGGAGTCATCTGCATAAAGTAATGCAGGTATGGGGCGGTGGTTAATAGTTGGTAGGTCCTGGTTCCTTGCTAACATGGCTGTTTCCAGCCCGTTGGTATAAAGGTTAAACAAGAAAGGAGCCAGGACACAGCCCTGCCTAACTCCTCTTGATACTGAGAAAGAGGGCGAGAGTTCGCCGCCTATCCCGTATCTTACGCATGCTGTGGAATCGGAATAAAGCTCACGAAGAAACGTAATAAGGGAAGGATCGACTCCCAGTTCGCCTAGAATGGACCACAGCCTAGAATGTATCATGCAGTCGAACGCTGCACTGAGGTCAACGTATACTAGATACAGATTACCACCTCTTGCCCTAACATACTTGCCTAATAAAAGGGTTAGATTCAATGCCTGCTCAACAGTGCCCAGTCCCTCCTGGAATCCGTACTGAAGGTCGGTCAAGATGTTGTTCTCCGACGCCCAATCCTGGAGATGTTCCAGGATCAGTCGACCCGCGACCTTCCCCAGGGAGTCCAGGAGGGAAATGGGCCTGTAACAGGCGGGTTGTTTCGATCGCCCTTTTTAAAAATAGGGAGCAGGATGGAAGAGGACCAGGAGTCTAGCAGGCCAACTTTGGAAACCGCCGCCATCACCTGAGTGACGATGGGAGACCACATTTCCATGTTGGTAACAAAGATGTCAAGAGGGACTCCGTCAGGGCCTGGGGCCTTTCCGGTTTTCGAGGACCTTAAAGCATGTAGGACCTCGCTTAAGCTGAAATGGAGGTTGATAGGGTATTTTTTGTATCTGGAGATGGTCGGCTGTCGGCGTGGCCAGTACTGTTATGTCCACAGGGGTCCCACCAAAGATCTTAGAGAAATGGGTCACCCACTCATCCGCCGTCACAGCCACATCTAGGTGCTGCGGGGTGTTTGCTTCGGCCAGAAAAGGTGATTTGACTATGCGCCAAAACTGAGAGCCGTCTTTGGTTCGGCAACTCGCATGTAGTGGGCCCATAGATTTTTCTTTAGATTCTTTTTACAATTGTGTTGAGCCTTTCTATACTCTATTCTGAGTTTGGCTATCTAAGCTTTGTCTCTGGTTGGGTTATGTAATGCCTTTTTTAGGGCACATAGCGCTTTGCGACAGGCCGAATTGAACCATCGGGGAGATATCTGATTACCAGGTTTATGGTGACTGAGTAATACGGCCCTAATAACTTTTAAGATCTCCTGAAAACTAGATAAAATCAGGTCAGGTGGGGACTCATCTGCCAAACAGATATTAATCCAAGGAAGAGCCTTGGACATAACCTTGTTAGTAATTATTGTAGGATCAATTTTTGACCATTTCACAGAAAAGCCATTGGTTTTGTCCATGGCCAAGGATTGCTGGGTCAATAAACTAATCCTATTAGGATGAAAATCGTCCATGTCAACCAAGAGGGTAATACTATTAGGGAAGTGGTCACTTGAAATGTCTGTACCTGTGGTAAACTTTTGGAGTTTGTCCTTTAAAATGTGTGAGCATAGAATAAAGTCAATGGTACTTGACAAACCCCTGCCGTGGAATGTAGGTCTGAAATCAACAGGGGGGTCCACAAGATCATTTGCGTACATCAGTTCTAATGAGAAAAGACTATCATTCAGGGTGTCGCCTATCTGAGTGTGTGAAAAGTGAGTCAAAGGGCAATCATCTTCGTCTAGGAGCCCACAGATGCCTTTCTTATGATTAATACACAAAGGAACATTGAAATCCCCCCCCCCCCCAGATCACATTACAAACAATTGATGGTTGCCTATTTCGTTGCTCATTTGTAAGAGAAGAAATTTCAGATACAGTTTTCACACAGTCTACAGGGGATAGATTGTTATAAAAATTGATAAAGCAGTAAGACATACATTTGTTAAAAATAATCATTATGATTTGAAAGTTCATAGTGGTGTGAAGAACAGTGATTTTCTTTACAGGCAAATTGTTAGAGATGTACACTGCTAAACCTCCCTTGGATCTGCCATGCGTAGTGGTGCTGGCTGGAGTATGATATGTTTTATAGCCCTGTAAATGGATTGGGTCTATTGCCCAGGTCTCCTGAAGGCAGACTATCTGATGGGTGTTTACTAGGTCCAGCCATGGTTTCAGATTGATCTTTGATCGGAGACCTGCCACGTTCCAGTATAATACGAAAGCGTCAGAGTAGGCGGAGTTGAATTCCTGGCGTTCGTCGAGGTGTTGGTAGCTGGGGTTCCTGGTCGGGGAGAGGTATAAGATGTGATATGGTCGTCATTGGTAACAACGACAAATTGTGCTTCAATGGGTGGAAAAGGAGGCACTTCCGCTAGAGCGGGTGTACCTTCCGTATCAGGTGACATAGGGAAACTGAAAGATAAATTCAGTGGTAACGACAGTTTTGGTTATTTTGGTGATTTTGATCCAGGGTAAGGGGGGTTTATAGTTTCCTGGATGATATCAGATGGTGGTCAATCCACCATCTCCAGGCAGTCGAATCTATTAGACAGTGGGACACCCCTCCAACCAAAGACTGGAGCGGGATCTCTACCCCCATGGCCCGCCCAGTCTAACCAGTCAGGTCTTCTGTTCCAATTGCCAACCTGGGTCTAATTCCATTATGGACCTGAAGCGTAGTGGTTTAATGGAGGGTAGAAGTATGACAATCTTTTAGTGCCATTTCCATCCGGCGTGAGGTGGGAACCCCAAGAGCAGATATGCTCAACTGTGTGGGGATCTTCGAAGTTAATAATGACGCAGTCACCCTGAATTGTTTTTGTCTCTTTACCTAACCAAGGAACCCTACGAACCATTGTGACTCTATTATTAGAGTAAGGAGGAAGGGGCCTGTTGGCAGACAGCCAGTGTAACACTTTATTTTTTAGAGACCAGCCTGGTTCCTCTGAGTTTGGATTCAGCTCAGGGACCTCGGTCATGATTACAAAGAACGGGGTGGCTTCTGGGGGAAGATGGAAGGAACGACCACCTTTCCGTCTTGTCTTAAAGGTGGCATTTTGGATCCCTGGAGTTTTTACTTGAGTGGGAGCCTGGGAGGTAGTAGAGGCTGAAGCTGAAACTGATGGTATAACAGGGCCTTTCTTCGCTGCTGTGGGTGGGGATTTTTGTTGCACAGCTGTGGTTGGTGGTTTTTGATGGACAACTGCAGATGTTGTAGCCAATTTCGGTGCTTGTTTAGATACTACCGCCCCTACTTTGGTGATTTTAGGGTTGGGTTTTTGGGCCACAGGGTGAGTAGAAACAGAGCCCTTGGTTGATTTGTTCTAAAGTTAGCGTTTCCACCATCTTTTCTACTTTGGCCAGGGAAAGCTCGATAGGTTGCACATACAACTTAATTAATGCCTCTAGTCTATCTAGTAGCTGGGTATCTAAGCTACAAGTATCACACCCTCTTCCCACGTTACTACTAAGGCTAAGGTTAGGCATAGTGGTGGAGAGATTTATTATTTCGGGTGGTAGGGGATTTGGCTCTTGCTGGGGTGAAGTGAGTTGGCTTGTACTTTGTATAGCAGATGGAATTTGTGATTCAGGTTGATTCAAAGATTGTGTCTGTACACAAGAGTTGTTTTTTTGAAATTTCTTATTTTTCCCTTTTTTCTTCAGTATCGCACCCTCCCTGAGACCCCTGTTAGTAGTTGTATTGGAGTCGTCCCTTCTCGGGCTTGTAAAAAGAGTTGGGGTTCTCTCCAGTGATAGGGCGGATTGGGATAGCTGGGTGGCTGATAGATCGATAGATACTGACAAATCCACAGTGCCTGGGACGGTATGGGAATCCATTGGTGCGCCATGTTCTGAAAAGCGCTGAGGAGTTCTAACAGCAGCCAGTAGGCCCAATGAAGAACGTTTGGCCATGGCCAGTTCTTGAGAGACCCTCCGTTCCAGCAAAAGGACTCCTTGATTAATTGCGTCGTTGGCCCTAGAAATAAATTGGTCAATAGGACCGATAGTCTGCGCGGCGTGTGATGGCTTGCTACTTCTAGTATTTCTGGGCGACCTACTCGGAATGATAGTGCTAAGGTTGATAAATGACTGGGTAACTCCGAACAGACAACAGTACAAAGTGGGTGATCAAACTACAAATGTCAATAGGGTGGCCCAGTCCAGTCTTACCCGGTCTTTAACAAGCTTAAACGGGCCCGCCCTTGGCCCGGGCTTCGCCCCGGGCTGCGACCCACGCGCGTCCCGCGATGCACGTTTGCTGGTCTAACTTTGATGTATAAGGGGGCGTGGCACTGGGAGGGGGTGCGGCTCGGCCGGGAAGAGGGACCAGCTGTAGATTTTTCCCGGAATGCTGGTCCTCGCAGTCCCGGTCTCCGCGCCTCTCATCTCTGCGGCCACGTTGGTCCGGTCAGTCTGGCAGCAAGAACAGGGTCCACCAAGGGCAGGGACCTCCACACACTCCTCGCGTTGAAAGGTGAAAGTCACAGGTTCTCTTTCCAATCTCGAGCGGCTCCCGGGAAGCGGGGGCCGCGAGAGGTAATCAAGCAATGAGCAGGGGGCGTGGCACAGGGAGGGGGCGCGGCTCGGCCGGGAAGAGGAACCAGCTGTAGATGTTTCCCGGAATGCTGGTCCTCGCAGTCCCGGTCTCCGCGCCTCTCACTTCTGCGGCCACGTTGGTCTGGTCAGTCTGGCAGCAAGAACAGGGTCCACAAAGGGCAGGGACCTCCTCGCGCTCCTTGCGTTGAAAGGTGAAAGTCACAGGTTCTCTTTCCAATCTCGAGCGGCACACCTTCTAATCACCTACATAAGGCTGGCGTAATAAGAACAAAAATGAAACCTTGCAAACATGGCTCTCTTGACTCATTTTCTTCTAACTTAATTTGTCAAATTGTTTCACCTAGACTTTCTCTCACCAGGCTGACAAAACAAAAAGTGAATGCCCTTTTTGGTCAACAACATTTTCTGAAGGCTGTATTTTCTTTTCAGAATAGCGATTGCCACCTAACCCAAGCTCCCCTCCATCTGCCTTTATCTGTTGTGTTTAAATGTGTTTTGACTTTCCTAGTCCCTTTCACATTCTCCCTTCTTATTTAACTTCTCAAGTGCATCCTTTAGTCCATTCTCCCTCCCTCAATGTTGGTGTGGCCTTTTAATGGGCTTCTCATAAACCACAGGCTACCCCATACAAACAACCCCGCTCCATTCTCAGTTCAGCATACTTTTGTTTTTACTAGGCCTGGGTGAAATTGTAATTATGCCAGAGTAATCCGAGTAATTTCAATAATTCCGCATTACATTTGTGATATGAAATCACCAAAATTACACACTTACAACAGCTTGAGAATTTAAGGCTAAAATCCTACCACAGGAGCAATAAACTAAGGGGGTCATTAAGAAGGTGGAAGGACTGCCACCGCCAGGCCAGCGGTGGCGGTCCTTCCACCATCAATGAGCATTTTACCCACCGCCAAATTAGAATGGCTGTGGGTACCGCAGCAGACGCAAAGTCCGTCCGCCGCTTCATCCCCAAAGGCAAGTGTCCCAAGTGCCTGGCAGAGGGTGCGGGCGCCTAAAATGGTGGTGATGCCTAGCAGGCACCGTCCACCAAATTAGGATGTGGGTTTTGGAAGGACTTTCCATGGCGGCTGGGTTTGGGGGCCTGTTGTGGCCCTCCCTTGTTAGGGGTGGGGGTTGCTGCACTGGGGGTTACCCATGGTACCCCCCTGCATTTCCATGCACCATGTGGCAGGTAATGCATGGTGCCAGCCACGTAGTGCAAGGAAATGCTCAGCATGGCATTTTAGCGTTGGGGACGGTGCTGCAGCGTGCAGCATGGTCCGCAATGTTAAAAGCCAAATCTGCACCCCCAGTATGGCGTGCACTTCCGAATTGCAGTGGTGGGACTACCGCACGCCTGGTGGGCGGTCCCAGCACCTTCACGATGGCTGCATCGTAATGAGCCCCTAAGTGAGAGGGCAGGTGCTGGCTACTACTGTTCATGTTTAGTGCAATAGTGCTATTTTCTTAGTGCAAAATACATCATGGGGCCCATTTTGCATGCAAGGTGATAAATGCTGGATTACGCTTCTCGCACAATAACGCATAATCCTGAGTAATTTTACAGTAATTATGAGTAATTACGTTAAAGAGAATTCCCACTGCAAGTTTTTACCCTTACCTTTGTCTCGCTCTCTTCTTCTTTTTTCTCTTTGCTGTCTTCATTATCAGGTCACTGTAGACATAAAACGATTACTGCATAAAAAAGACCACCTGGTGGGTCACTAACCTGGGTCAGGATTTCACTGGGATACCAAGATATTCAACTATCAACTGTCCAGTTCTGCTTGGACTTGAGTTCTCCACCTTGGATATTACTAAAATAGTTCTTTTTAATGTATATAGTCGAAGTGTTTCCAAATCAGCTGATTCCCCTGTCCTCCATCTTTTGAATGATTGAACCTCCACCTTGCCACGGGAATAAGCAGTTGTGATGGTGGCTTGGGATTTTAACATATGTTTTGAACCGTCTGCACTCCATAGTGTAGTAACAGGAGAGGAAGTTCAATATTGGGGTATTCCCCAGGTTTCGAGTCTATCCTTTACCTTCCTCCCACAGGTCGCCTTGCAAATGCTGGATCTTTGTAAGAGTTGTCATTTGAGGGCTTGTAATGGTAGAACCAAATCTGATGCTTGATTACTTTCTAGTAGATGGTTAATTTGGGGAAAACATTGTGACACGAAAGTCCTGTCTAGATATGAGAGCGACCACTTCCCTCTACACATCTCACTTTTTGGAAGCAGCAAAAGGGGAGCAGGACTCACCAATTGCCTCAAGGTGCCCTTTTGGTCAGTAATAATCCAAGGAGAGTTGAGTGGGAGAGCATTGTGGACAACAAGCCCAAGAATGTTCTACTACACCAAGACCTAGTTCCCATTCTGTCCTATATGTTTAATTTAGAGGTAGCACCCAACAAGATTATGGATGTCCATTCACAATGGCTAAAGAAACTGAAAATGAGTTTCTTTATTACACCTCCCCCACTTAAGAACCTTCCGCAGAAGGTTGATCCTACATAGTAGGATTGGGTTTGTATGCCAGCCAAGAGCAATCTTTCTTGTGCTCTTAAAAGAGGGCTCCCGCATTATATTAAGTCAGCTAGAGCAGACTACAAACATGCCTTGAAACAAGCTAAATATACATGGGATATAACAATTTAGAGTGACATCTTTCCTGCAAAACACTTAGGGGACAAAGCAGCTTTCTGGAATATATTAGCTCATAGTGCCTAGACAAATAGGATGAAGCCAGAATCACATTCTTCCACAAGACTAGATAAAACATTTCAAATGTTTATATAGCAGCTTTCCGCCTACCCTTGTGGACCTTGACATGACTGGTTCCATGTTGATTCCTAAGCCCTGTATGATTTCCTCTAAACCAGAAACTTTTAAAGGTGTAGGGTCATTCACAGTGGCTGAAGTTATCCCAGTCATTAGATCACAGAAGAAAGGAAAGAATCCCTGGTTATGTCAAATCCCAGTGGGCCTTTTTAACAGTGGCTGCTCCTCGAGGGAGTGCTGTATGGAGGAGAAGTGGAGGGGAGAGGGTAGGGGGGCGTAGAAAACTCCTGCATGCTGCCAAATGTTAAGTAAATCAATAAAACAAATTACATTGCGCTCTGCAACGCCAAATTGCGATGCAGCTCCAGCAATGTCATTTGTTTTATTTATTTATTTATTTACTTAACTCTGTTTGGCCATATGTTGGAGTTTACTATGCCCCACCCTGCCCCTCCTCGCCCCGCCTCACTGCCCCGCAGCACTCCTTTAAGGAGCCGCCACCGCTTTTTAAGACTGAACCAGTAATTTGGGCACCCTACCTTACCTCTGTTTTCAATGCCATTAAAGCAGGAGGCAAAATGCCAACCTCATGGAAAGGGACTGAATTTATTCTTATACATAAGAAAGGCCCAAAGTCTGACACAGCTAACTACCACCCAATTAGTCTCATTGATTCCAGTAAAAATAAATTGTAAGCTTTTACTAGATTAGCTCCTTACCCGAATCAATGAAAATCATTAAATGTTTTTAGGCTGGATTTCATTCTAAAATTAGTACGATCGACCAAGTATTCAGGTTTCCATTAATAGAGTTGAAAGAAGTCGTTATAAAAAGAGGTAGCCTCTATGTCACTTTTGTTGAACTTAAGGCAGCATTTGACATTGTCCTAGGTATAAGTTATGTTGCGCACTTGGTGATCTAGGGCTTCCCGGACCACTCCTCAACCTATTTACTTGGCACTACTATGACAGCTTTGCACAAGTTAGATGTGGTACAAATGGGGAATATACCGATCCCTTTTAGGTTGCAAAAGTCGTCAGGCAAGAACGCGTCCTAATCTTAACGCTATTCATGCTATTTATAAAGTGATGCATTGACTACCTTTTGGGCTCTAATACAGATTCCCCGGTTCTAGGGAAACCAAAATACATGCCTTACTATTCATGGATGATACTTTATTGGTATGAAAAACCGCCAAAGGCCTACAGACCGTTTTGAGCAAGTTTAATATATCCTGCCTAGATCACAGCCTGGTTATTAATGCAAGTAAGACAAAAGTAATGGCTATCCACCCTCACAGAAGTTTCAGAAGATCACTAACATTGGAAGAGTTGGAGTTGATGAAAGGCCTAGATTTTGATTATCTTGGCATTCGCCTCTCTCGTGCAAATGCGTGTGGTACCCAGGTTACCAAAAGTAAAAGCACAGGGCGGCAGCCACCTTACCATTTGCGAATAAGGCCTGCTTCCACTCAATTTCCCCCTCCTTGGGGTTTGGTGTGCTTAAGTTATAGCAGCCACAATATAAGGGGAAAAACTCTGGGGCTATGCAAATCTAAAAACCATGGAGGTGGCTGAGAATACATTTCCTTAAATTGCCCATGAGTGCACCATTCATTTTCAAACATGACCTAGGCTCTCAGTCTATTGGCCCTGAGTGTACCTGAAAACTATTTTGTACTGGCTATGGATTTGGTCTACCCCATAGCTGGCAAAATACACGGTGGGTCTAAGAGAAGTTTAAGATAGATCACAGGGAGGAGTTTTTGCTACTGTGGTTGGATTATGTAAAACAAACCTTATATTCTGTGAATCTACAAAAGTACTGGTTGTCCCCTTAACTATTAAATCTTCTACAACAGGAAATTGAGGTCCATATGTTGGGAGCTTGGGGAGGCCAAATTCTCCAAACAAGTAGGTTTGGGCCAAATAAAGGATTGTTTCTTATGGTTAAAGTCAACTTCGTACTTTGAAAATTATATGAATAACCTTGATCCCCCATCCCGGTTAGTTACAGTTACCTCTTGCTTACTTAACTGATAAATGGAATGGTTATCAAGGAGGTAGTAAAAATGTCCTGTTTGTAGAAGTGCTGAAGAAACTGACGATCATCTCCTCTTTTTAGGGCTCACCTGGCGTGGCAGCGCGAAGCGCTGCCGCCAGCGGGTCTTATTGTCATTGTGTTGCCTCCCCCAAGTGGTACAGACCAGTGCACGAGCAGACTCAGGTCTGTGAACGCGCTTGTACTGGTATGTGTTTCCAGTAAAGTCTTCAGACACAGATGAACCAATGTGGTGTGATGTCGGTATTGTGCCTAGTCTTGGACTGCACCTTTTTCTACCATACTTAGTTGCACCCTGCCCGTCCGCTGGCAGGAAGGGCCGGGTCAGCTCACTTCTCAGGTAAGCAGGCATCGCGCCGCACGCGTGCTCCTTCTTGTGTTTGTGCGTTATTGGAGGCTAGAATAGAACCTTCCAGAAGAGAAATCACAGGGGTACCTTCTTTTGTGAGTACGTCATGTCTCCAACAATTTTATCCACGGGCCCCGCCCCCAGACCACCAACCAACTGCCCGGTGCTGAGGCAGGATGCAGGTATGCGGCAGGACAGTGAGAGCTGTACGCTGGCCGGGGGCGGTGCTGACGGGGGTGTCGCACAGCATCTCATCACCAGGCTCTAAGCTCAGTGCACCCAGTGGTAGGGAGACCATACATCCTGGATTTTCAAAGTGTGTCTTGGCGTCCCGACGACACTTTTATTGTAAATACAGTATTTAAACAGTAGTTTTGTTTTTTAAAGAAAGGCCTGGGGAAGAGCGCACATTAATGAGCGTTTAGTGCATGGTCGCCTTTTTCAGCGGAGCTCTTCTCCGTGGTAGCTGGAGCTGAATTCCTTAAACAGGCGCCTGTTCTGCTGCCTCACCTAATTGACAGTGGCACAGGTTTTAACAAGCATTGGCAAAGCCAATAGGTCTCAGCAATCCGAGACCTACAGGCGTTGGGAATGTTATTGCATTTGAGTACGGCTCTGACACTGGCTATTGATATTTTCAGCAGTAATATTTATTCACAGGCAGTGCCACCCCCCACTCCCAGCCTTTCCACCAAACCATGGTCCGTAAATTCACCATAAATTTGGGAAATAGCAACACCTGTAATTTACACCGTTTAGAACAAGCATTGGCAGAGCCAACAGGTCTGGTTTTGACTGTCATCTTTTGGCTTTACCCATATTTGTTAACGTGTTTGTAAAACTGAATAAGTGGACTACTGTTTGTGTATATAAGCAAGAGCAAAATGTCATCACTCACAGAGAGGTAACCTAATGGCTAAAGTGGGCTGACCCATTGCCTAATACAGTATATTGTGTTGGGAGGAAATAAAATGTGACTGACACAAGAGACCGATGGAAGAGAAGAGTTGGTAAAAGTCCCTATACTTTAAGTACATTATAACATTTTATTAACACCAGAACATCTTGGCTAACAGCAGGCTTTAAAATCAGAAGTGCGGTATGAAGCACTATATGCAGAATAAGTTTTAGCATCTGAAGTGTTGGGGGAGGATATAAGACGAGGTTGTATACAAAACAAGTTATTTGTCAAATTACATTCATCCAGAGTAATCGGAGACATATGAAGATAAAGTGAGTTAAGCAATACGAAGAAACGGAGTTTGGAAGTGGTGTTTTGTGTAGATAATGAAAGCTCTTACCACCAAAGCTCACCCCTTCTTCCTTTACCGCTCGCAATCTTTATATGCATGTACACTGATATAACAAGCATTAAAAATGCGATAGGTCCCGCCTTATTTTAACTTTAGGCCATTTGTTTCTCTATACAACACCATTAGCAAAGCAAATGGCTTTAACTTAATCAAAGGCGAGACCTATTGCATTTCAATGCTTGTTTTTGTCCATGGTAGTGGCAGTGGAGAATTGTGGCTCAATGGTTAGAGCGGCAGTCTCTGAGGCAGAGGTCTAGCCCGGGACCAGGGTTCAATTCCCCACCTCGGCGGTTCTTGGGCTCAAAAATTCCACGGACCTGATAATTCTTGCCTCAGTGCCTATTCCAATCATGGAGTGCCACACTGCAACTCTGGGCAATAGCTTGCTTAATCTCCACAACGGACCCCACAACGCTAAGGATGCCTGGCCTCCACCTTGGGGGTGCCCAGGAGTGGACTCCTCACAGGGAAAGCCAGGATGGGTTCCAAAGCGGTATTCGTACAAGCGCCTTGAGACCCTTGTGGGTGAGTAGTGCACTATACAAATATCAATTTACATTTTTTACATATTTTGGTATTACAAGCAGCGTAAGCGCTAGATTGTTCCTTTATGCCATCTTCTAGTTGTTGCACAATGCAGGGTAGCAATAATATTATGTAGAGCAGATACGTCTCCAGTCATCGTCTTCTCCATTGCTAAATATCTGGAGTGCATTTGGCCAAGTTGGCCAAAAACTGGCTCTTTTACTCTCACCTCAGCCCTCGCAGAGCCTTACTGCAAATACCTGTACTATTGTACATCATGTTCTTATTGATTTTAGAATTTTAGTTTTTTTAATCATAATGTATGTTGGAACACTTGAACTTTATTAGCCAGGCTGTCCTGTGAGACAGGGTAGGGCAAGCAAATTCAGCTGTATTGTTATCTCTGTAGCACCTCTGTTTTAAATCGGTTAAAGTCCTATGATTTATGAGTCAAATGCAGTATGCACGTGCCTAGTAACGTATTTGATTGGAGTATCTACTCTCCAAAGTTTATTCTTTCTGGCTTGTGATTTTACACAAATATATATAATACGACAGCATGTTATGCATAAGCGGCACTTTTATGGCAGACCACATCAGGATTTGTCTAAGGTCGGCGCCTGTGTGTGCCTGGGCCAATAGTGGATACTTGTATTTTATGTATGGTATATGTTCATCTTTTGGACGATATTTTATTGTGTTTTTTAATAGTTTCTCTTGATTTACTTTTATGGCTGTTGGCCGAAATAAAGTAGAGAAAGACTACTGCAACCCTTTTTAATGTATTATTTTCGATTTTTTATAAATATATTTCGTGCTAGAGTTCAAAATGTTTTGGAATTGCAATTAGATTTTTTTATGTCACATCCAGGTTTCCAACCTAGGGATCAAACCCAGATCTCAGGATTCAAACCCGGTTCAATATACTTTTTTCACAAAAATCGCTGGCTTTAGTGAGAATGGTATGTCCTCATTATATCTGGTCCCCAAAATGGAGTTTCATCAGTCTTATTTGCTCAGGCAGGCTTTCTAAGTTTACGTTTATGACGTCGTCAAAATGGTGGAACTCTGTAGATTCAATGTATTGTTGAATACAACTGCACATCCGTTCTGTTTCTGTAGAAAAATCATTGACATTCCCTTTCTGTTACTGAATACAACCGTCCAATATCCCCTCCACCAAATAACTAAAACATTCTACATTCCTTCATATTGCTGAGTTGAAGAGTCTTTTTAATTTTTCACTCCTAAATGAATCTGTGGGCATCCTTTCACATACAAGCAAAAACAGTGCACCTTCTGTCCATAACTGACAAAACACACACATTCTAATTTACACCTTAATAAAACAGTGAACATTTATTTTCATTACATTTCAATTACTGAAATAACCATGCAGAGCAATTCTCATTATTAAATATAAGATTGCACATTACTTTCTAATACCTAATTAGTCAGAGCATATTCCCTAGCTTTACTGAATAGGACAATGCACATCCCATTGCTTCATTCAACAGTGTATATCCCTTTTCATTACTGAATAAAAAGCGAAGATTTGTTTCCAACGATGAATAAACGGTACGCATTCTCTTTAATTACTAAATAAAATGCTCCACATTTCCTTTCATGATATCAGTCGCTTCATTACTGAATACAAGTGTAAACATTCATTTGTGTTATTGAAAAAACAGTGCGCATTTTATTCCTGAAAACAACAGTGTGCGTTGCTTTCCGTTACTGCATAAATCAGTGCATATCTCCCCTCATTACGGAATAAAACAGTGTACATTCTATTTAATTTCTAAATTAAATATTGACAATTTCTTTGCATGATGGAAAATTTGGCCAATTATTTTTCTTTACTGAATAAAACTCACTACTTCTATGATAAAGGAATAAAACAGTGTACATTAATTTCCACTATTGGATAAAACAATGCACCGTCCCATTCGTGCCGTCCGTGCCTAAATAAAATAATGCAAATTCCTAATTCTTATTGCACTACTGACTAAAAAAGTGCACATTGCCTTCAATTGCGGAATGAAATGATACACATTTAATTTCATAATCAAGGGCCAGATGCGGGTAGCCCAATACCGGTCGGAAACGGCCGAAAATACCGATTTTCTGCCGTTTCCGACCGGTATTGGGCTATAGAGATGTACACCCACATGCATCAAGCGATTTTGGAGTCGCAAACGGTGCGAATTGCAAAATTCGGCCGTTTGCAATTACAAAATCACTTTTTGGGATGCATTAAACAATTGTGTAGAAATCGCAATTTTTTGCGATTTCTAAAAATGAGATTGCATTTAAGGAATCGCATTTTTGCGATTCCTTAAATGCAATGCATGAATGTTTTAAAAATTGCGAATTCGCAAATAGGGGGAGCAAATTAACACGAGAGTGAACCTCGTGGTAATTTGCAAAATCTTTCAAAAATGCACAAAAATGCATTTTTTAAAGTGTCATGTTACACACACACATGTCCTTTGGACGTGTGTGTGAAACTTGCACTTACAAAAACATTTCAAGGGTGCAGGGGGGGTCCTTTGGACCCCCCTCAGCACCCTTGAAATGCATTAACAAATTGCGATTCGCAAAATGAAATTCACAAAATGTTAATGCCTTCCCATTGATTCCTATGGGCCTTTTGATCCATAGGAATCAATGGGAAGGTTTTCCTTAATTGCGATTAGCAATATGTGAATCGCAATTAAGGAAAATTAAGAAATCGCAAAGATATTCGCGAATTATTAATGCATTGCCGTTTGCGATTTCTAAATTGCGATTCCCTAATTTTCGCAATTTAGGAATCGCAAACGGGTGCAATGATGCATGTGGGTGGTAGGGCCCTTGAAAACATACAGAATCGGTAATTTTACCGATTCGCTAATATTACCGAATCGTTAAAATTACTGATTCAGTAAATTTTACCGATTCGGTAAATATACCGATCGGTAAAATTACAGATTCTGTATGTTTCCAATGTAGGTAGCACTTTTAACACTGCTACAGGGCTTTCAGGATTCGGTATTTACCATGCAATACAATTGCATGGTAAATAACGAATTCTTGTGTACATGCACATCTGTGCATGTACACCTTTGCCAGGTGGCACACAGACATGCCCTTAGGGCATGTCTGTGTGCCACATGTGTGCCATTAGGGCATGTCTGTGTGCCACATGGCACACAAGCCAGAAACAGGGGTGCAACAGGGTGTCAAAGTGACACCCTGTCCCCCTTGGCAATTCGGTATTTTTACCGATTCAGTAAATACCGAATCGGTATTTGCTAATGAATCCTATGGGCTTCAAGGCCCATAGGATTCAATAGCAAATACCGATTCGGTATTTACCGAATTGGTAAATACCGATTCTTACCGAATCGGTATTTTTTACCAATTTTTATCTACATAGGTTTTACCGATTCTTAAATACCGAATCGGTAAAATTCGGTATTTAAGAATCGGTAAAACCTATTTACCTACATCTAGCCCATAATTTCTTTCTTTGCTGAATTCCGCAGTACACATTCATTCACATTAGTGAATAAACGGTGCACATTTCCTTTTATCACTAAAAACAACCCTGTGCAATCTTTTATTTGCTTAATAAGGCATTCCAAATTTGTAGAATGTAAAACATTATGCAGGTAACACATTTTTAATTTCTGTCCAGGGCTGGTTCCCGATTTTGGCGGCCATATTGGGTGTGGGCCGGGCGGGTGACGCGCTCTAGCAGTGCTTAAAAAGGGATTAGTGAGCCCCTGCGAGTGATAACTGAGAGAAGCTACTTTCCCCTCCTGAGGCCGAAGCCGGGAGGTCTCTTCCCTTTACTTTGAGCCTATTTAGCATTTAGTGCCTATTTAGCATTTTAGTGCATTTTTAAACTTCGTGTGTTTTAGCGCTTGTATTCATAAGCTTTGAGAGACTTCCTTGTGCTTCCTTGCGCTTTGTGTCCCTTTTCCCCCTCCTTTTGCCTCCGGACCGCTCTCGGCCGAGTATCGACACCGAGGGCTGGTTCCCGGTTTTGGCGGCTGTTAGACCTGGCATCATTGGCTTGAGTCTCTCCTCCATTTTTTCTGTTGGCCTCCACTGTTTTACGATGTTTTTGCTGGTTAATGCTTTGGGCACTGTGCCACTGCTGATCAGTGCCACAGTGCAAGTGCTCCCTATGTTAAATTACTGTATTGATTGAATTCCATGTTTGGCTTATTTGGTTGACTGTCAGTCCCTAGTCTAGTGCACCAGGAGTGCCGGGGCTTGTAAATGCAAATGCTACTTGTGGGCTTGCAGCACGTGTTGTGCCACCCACAAGAGCGACCTGGTAAAAGTATGTCTGAGGGTCTGCCATTGCCAGACCCACGTGCAGTCTAGTACTGTCACGCTGACTGCGCAAGTACACCTACTTGCCAGTCCCTAAAACCTTCCCTTAGATTCATGTTCGTCACCCCTATGGTAGGCCCACGGGCAGGGTGCATTGTAAGTATAAGGTAGGACAGGCCTGACCAAGTTGGCATGTCCTAATAGTGAATTACAGCCATATTCGTTTTTCACTATTGCGAGGTAACCTGCTCTCCATTAGTTAGAATGGGCTGCCAGGATTATTAATGCTATAATCCTAGCTGGCTCAGGGAAAAGGGTGAAATGTCGAGTTTGGTATCCCTGAACTCGGGGTTTAATAACGAATCCGTTTGTGTGGATGGTTTTTGGACTCTGGGTTTGAAAATAGCACTTTTAGAAAGTGGCTATTTTCTTGTCTAACTATTTCTGGTTTCTGCTGGTTTGGTGTGTGTGTGACAGGAGCTGGGTGGCTCCAGAGGTCTGAATGAGTCTGTGTGGGATGAGTGGGACATTTGCGTTGAGAGTAGGGGGAGAGTAGTTGCTGATAGCCTGCCCTGCCTGATACAATGCAGGCTCCACCTCCTGCCAAGCAACTGATGGCTCTGTGCCTGCCATGGACGATCCTGGCCCCACCTCCTACCAGGAGGCCAATAGCTCTGCTCCTGCCAGTGACAATGCTGGCTCCACCTCCTGTTGGGCGTCTGAGGACCCAGCCCTGCTCAGTGAATAGGCCAGGTGCCTCTGCCCGGCTCCACCCACTACAGACCCAGGATGTTGGGAAATCCCCCTGCATGGACAAAGGGATCAAAGCCAAAAAGGGGTATAAGAGAAGGACCCCTGAACCAAGAATTTAGATCACTTCTGACAAGGAAACCTGAACCAAGGACAAGAAGCCTGCTGATCCAAGGACTTGCCTACCCCTTCTGCCAGTGTGCTGTTTGCTGGGGGGAATCCTGCATTGCTTCTTTATTTTTGCCAAGGAACCAGGAAGAGGAACTGTGTGTGTACTCTCACGCTTTGCTAAGAAAATCTCCAAGGGCTGGAAGAGTGCCAGTCTCCTGCTGAAGTCACAGGGCTAAAGGACTTCATCTGCTAAAAAGTACTATTTGCTGGAACCTGTGAATCCAGCACCTCTGAAAGAACCAGTAATCTCGATGCCGACGGACGTCGCCGAATCCAGCTCGACATCGTGAGTAACGTCTCCAGTGTCCCGCTTCCTCGACGCCGGCCGCCGGGCCTGATCGACGCCAGCAGCAACGCCAGTGAGTAGTGAGTTCGGCTCCAGCTCCAAGGGACCTCGTGTATGCACCGCTGCTGATCGCATCGACTTCGTGCCCTCTCGACGCCGTGAGCGCTGCTCACTCTTGCAACAGCATCATTCATCGACATCAACGACTACGGAGGCCTGATCGACACCGAAGACACGACGCCGGATTGCTCGACGCCGCTGATCATCGTGTGCTTCATTTTCCTAAAGTACTGTGTTGTTGGGGGTCCGTGTGACTCCGGGCTCGACGTAGCGCTCCTCGCGGTCGACGCTGAACCTTTGGATTAACTTTACCTCGACGTCATGTGACTCCCGTGTGGGTTACATTGTTGCCAAGAACTGTGTTCTCAAGAAGAAGAGTTGCTTTTGATACGAAAGACTTTGTGCTAAAGAAGAAACTACATTTGAACTATTATTTTCCCTTCCAAGAGTATTTATTAAGATTGTGGTATATTTTTGTCGTTATTGGGTCTTGTGCTAAGGCTTATATAAAAATCCTTATTTTTATAATACTACTGTGTCGTGTCCATTTGTAGTGCATTCACTTTATTACTGTATGTGGTCATAAATGCTTAACGCACAGCCTCTGAGATAAGCCTGTCTGCTCTGCCAAGCTACCAAGGGGGTGAGCAGGGGTTATCAAAGGGTGTGATCCCCTTGCCCTGACTAGAAAAGGTGTGCCCCTATTTGTCAGAAGTGCATACCTCTGCCAACTAGAGACAGCCGGTTCTAACATTGGACGCAGCGGTGAGGATTTGAACCTTGCATTTATGACCCATGTGCAGTGATTAGTGTGCGCTACATAGTGAAAGCAGACCATAGTGCAGCCACAATCTAATTTGGAAGGATTCTATTTTTTGTTCTCCGCTTTTCCGAAGCTTGATTTTTTGAACACTGCCAGTTTTGACCATGAGTGACACCGGAGTCACTGCCCCTGTTGTTGTCGTGGAGGAATTCGATAGAAGTAAATTCGAAGATTACAGCCGAAAGCAATTAGACCATTATTGCAAGCAGTTCCAAGTTCCTACCAAGAGCTGCAGAAACAAACCAGAAGTTGTCAAAGCATTGCAAGCCTGGTTGGAGTCCAGAGATCCCACTGATCCGGTGGTGGTACCGCCAGTGGAAGGGGCTAAGGAGGTGCCAGTGAATGGACCTGTGTCCTTGCCCGGTAGCAGTGTTTCCTCCAAAGGTCTTTCCCCTGAAGAAAGAGAAGAAAGGGCGAAGGAGCGTGCATACAACATGGAAATGGCAAGGCTAAAGATAAATGGGCAGTTGGAGTTAGAAAATACAAGAGGTAGGAGAGAAGCTGATTTGGAGACCAAAAGGTTGGATTTTGAAAGAGAGAAGTTAGCTTTGGAGCGTGATACCAAGTTGAGGGAGTTGGACATCCAAGCTAAGAAGTTAGAATTGAATCCCTCTGGTGGCAGCATCCCATCTGGGCCTGCAGAAAGTAGGTTTTATTTTCCCAAAGATGTGATCAAAGATTATCATAGGAATAAAGATATTGGTCAATGGTTTAAAGCATATGAGTTAGCATTGTTGGCCCACCGGGTCCCTGAGAAGGATTGGGGAGCGGGGTTGTGGGGTCGCTTTGTGAATGAGGGAAGAGATACCCTGTTAGACATGCCTGTTGAGGATAGGATGTCGTATGCTCATATGAAAGATGCTTTAATGTTACGGTATGGCTTAACCCCCGAGAAGTACAGACAAGCTTTTAGAGAATATAAGAAGTTGCCTGGTACGACGTGGGTTGAATATGTGTCTTATTTTTGCAGAGCCATGGATAGTTGGGTAAAGGGCAGCAACGTGGAAAGTTATGAAGCTCTTTATGATTTGTTTGCTTGGGAGTATTTGTCTAATCACTGTTTTCCAGAGCTGCGCCAGCACCTTATTGATAGCAAGATATCTAACCCGAGAAAACTTGCTGAGGAGGCGGACCGCTGGGTCAGTACCAGGGTCCACAAGGGTCCAGTGGGATACTCAGCCAAAGGTGGGCAGGGTCCCCAGCAGAAGAGTGGGGGGGACAAGGGCAAACAGAAGGAGTCCCAGAAAGGGCCCCAAAGTAATCCCCAAGGGAACCAAGGGAAGGGTTCCCCGCCTCCCCCTGAGAAGAAGCCAGGGGCCCCGACGGGTAAACCTGTTCATAGGGGCCCCCTGACCTGCTACGTTTGTGGGCAGGTGGGACACCGGTATTATGACCCCCAGTGTCCCATGAAGAATTCGAATGCACCGCCGCGTGCACCCCCCCCCCCGTCAGTTGGCGAGTGCAGCCCTGGGAGGGGAGGAGATGGTTGTCCCTGGTGGGAGGGGTCCCGTAGAAATGTCCCTGGTCTCGCTAGGAGACATGCAAATGGTCCCTCCACCCCCTCTGCCTAGTAACATTAGTAAATATAGGCAGTGGGTGACTATTAATGACCATAGAGTGGAAGCTCTCAGAGACACCGGAGCGAGTGTGACAGCTGTCAAGTGTCACCTGGTGTCCAGAGAGCAGGTGGTTCCCCACGCATTCTACCCCGTGATAGCTGCTGAGAACTCCCAGAAAGAGTGTGAGGTAGCTCAAGTTTCCTTTGAATGGGGGGAGTTTCAGGTACTCTTCAGGTTGCTGTGAGGCCCCCATGCCTGTTGATTGTCTCCTGGGCAATGATTTAGAAGACTCCCCTTGGGCTAAGGTGGAGAGGGAGACACATTTGAAAATGTTGGGTGTGCCAGAGTGGGTGTGTGCAACCACTCGATCCATGACAGCAAGTAAGGGTGTTGATGGGGTCCCGGAGCCTGAAAGTATGGCCCAGGACCCAGCTGTAAAGAGAAGAGGCAGGAGGCGTGGGATACCGGCCCCCGTAGTTCCCGTGGTCCAGGAGGAGGTAGACCCTGAGGGGGATGCCCTTTAGCCCACAGAGGAACAAATTGCTGAACTGGGAGACCTGCCCGAGCTGACCCATTGGCAGTAGGATGGTGGTCCCTCCAGGGAAGAATTCTGTGCCGAACAGAAAGCGTGCCCTTCTCTTGTGGGTATGAGGCAGCAGGGCTCAGCCCAAACCTCAGGTGATCAGTCAGGGTCACATTTTGTTTACTGGGAGAACGACCTCCTGTATAGCAAGCCTAAGGCTGCTGAGCCTGGGTCAGCCCGTGTGCTGGTGGTACCCCAGCGCTTCAGAGCCTTCCTACTGGGTTTGGCTCATGCCGTTCCGTTAGCTGGACATCTGGGGCAGGACAAGACCTATGACAGGCTTGTCACCCATTTTTATTGGCCTCAGATGCAAAGGGATGTAGACATCCATTGTAAGACTTGTCACACTTGCCAGGCAAGTGGGAAAAGCGGAAGGAAGCAGAAGGCTCCCCTCCAACCTTTTCCAGTGGTCAGTACCCCCTTTGACCGGGTGGGGATTGACATTGTTGGGCCGCTGGACCCCAAGACAGCCCTGGGCCACAGGTTTATCCTAGTCTTGGTGGACCATGCCACACGGTACCCGGAAGCCATCCCTCTCCGAACAGTGACGGCCCCCGTGGTGAGACGGGCACTGATGGGTGTTTTCTCCCGAATGGGGTTCCCCAGAGAGGTGGTGTCAGACCGGGGCACCAACTTCATTTCCAATTACATGAAGTCTCTGTGGAAGGAGTGTGGGGTAACCTACAAGTTCACCACTCCTTACCACCCTCAAGGTAATGGGCTGGTTGAGAGATTCAACCGGAACCTTAAAGGCATGATCATGGGTCTTGAAGAACCAATGAGGCGGAAATGGGACGTCCTCTTGCCATGCCTGTTGTTTGCTTACCGAGAGGTGCCGCAGAAGTCTCTAGGGTTCAGCCCCTTTGAGCTTTTGTATGGTCACCCGGTAAGAGGACCTTTGAGTCTGGTCAAAGAAGGCTGGGAGCAATCTCCCAGGAAACCTCCCCAGGATGTATACAGTTACATGCTGGCCTTTAGGAACCAGACTCGGCGCTTCAGAGATCTTGCTCAGGCAAATCTGGAGGCCAGCCAGGAAGAGATGAAGCGTTGGTATGACCGGAATGCCACTCTGGTAGAGCTTCAGCCTGGTCAGTAAGTTTGGGTCATGTCCCCTGTGGAACCTTGTGCGCTCAAGGACAGGTGGACTGGACCGTTTAAGGTTGTGGAGAAGAAGAGTGATGTCACCTATCTGGTGGACTTGAAATCTCCCAGGAACCCCTTGAGGGTCCTGCATGTCAACCGTTTGAAGCCCCACTTAGAAAGGTCCGAAGTGGGCATGCTCCTAGCTACAGATGCTGGAATGGAGGAGGAGAGTGAGCCTCTTCCTGACCTCCTGTGTGCTAAAGAGCAAGATGGGTCAGTGGATGTTGTTGTCCTCTCTGACAACACTGACCCTTGAGCAGAAGCAGGATTGTCGCCAACTGTTGGGACAATTCCCTGATCTGTTTTCCTTGGTTCCGGGTGTCACTCATTGGTGTGTCCATGATGTTGACACCGGAGACAGCCCTCCTGTGAAGCACAAGGCTTACAGGGTGACTGACAAGGTCAGAGCATACATTAAGGAGGAGGTCTCCAAAATGTTTGCCTTAGGGGTGGTTGAGTACTCTAGCAGTCCTTGGGCCAGCCCAGTGGTCTTGGTCCCGAAGGCAGCAGCGCCTGGTGCTTCACCAGAACTTCGGTTCTGCGTGGATTACTGAGGACTCAATTCAGTCACGAAGACTGATGCGCACCCCATCCCCAGAGCTGATGAGCTCATAGATCGGTTGGGGGCTGCCCGGTACCTTAGCACGTTTGATCTAACGTCTGGGTACTGGCAGATCGCCTTAACTGATGGGGCAAAAGAGAGGTCCGCATTCTCCACACCAGATGGGCTCTACCAGTTCCGGGTGATGCCCTTTGGGAGGAAGAATGCCCCTTCCACCTTCCAGAGGTTGGTCAACCAGGTCTTGGCTGGACTGGAGGATTTCAGTGCCGCATACCTGGATGACATCGCAGTGTTCAGCGCCAGCTGGGAGGAACACTTGCGCCAGCTCCAGGAAGTGTTGTTGGCCCTGCGCAGAGCAGGCCTCACAATGGGTAGGGTTCTGTGGTGTACTTGGGGCACGCTTCTGCCTGCCATAGCGCTGTTGTTGGCGCTACACCCGGATTCCTTGCTGCTGGACTTGTGGCCACTACTCGCCGCACCCGCTCCGCGGGTGCCGCTTCGCCCTGTTGGCTGTGTGCTGCCTGGACACCTTCCCGTGAGCTTGAGGCTGGTGGTGGGAGCGAGGCGCAGCGGGGCTGCGAGCGTTGCAGGGACTCCATTGCCCAGGAGTCCCTGCGTGACCTGCAAGACCTTCCGGTCCGCTCTCCCCGTGGCCCGCCCACCGCCCACAGGAGGGTACTTTACCTCCTCTTCCTGCACTGCTCCTTGGGACGCTTCTGCCTGCCATAGCGCTGTTGTTGGCGCTACACCCGGATTCCTTGCTGCTGGACTTGTGGCCACTACTCGCCGCACCCGCTCCGCGGGTGCCGCTTCGCCCTGTTGGCTGTGTGCTGCATGGACACCTTCCCGTGAGCTTGAGGCTGGTGGTGGGAGCGAGGCGCAGCGGGGCTGCGAGCGTTGCAGGGACTCCATTGCCCAGGAGTCCCTGCGTGACCTGCAAGACCTTCCGGTCCGCTCTCCCCGTGGCCCGCCCACCGCCCACAGGAGGGTACTTTACCTCCTCTTCCTGCACTGCTCCTTGGGACGCTTCTGCCTGCCATAGCGCTGTTGTTGGCGCTACACCCGGATTCCTTGCTGCTGGACTTGTGGCCACTACTCGCCGCACCCGCTCCGCGGGTGCCGCTTCGCCCTGTTGGCTGTGTGCTGCCTGGACACCTTCCCGTGAGCTTGAGGCTGGTGGTGGGAGCGAGGCGCAGCGGGGCTGCGAGCGTTGCAGGGACTCCATTGCCCAGGAGTCCCTGCGTGACCTGCAAGACCTTCCGGTCCGCTCTCCCCGTGGCCCGCCCACCACCTACAAACGGCCCATATATCCTACTCTGAGGCTTCCGCGACGCGGGACGCGCGCGGGTCTCAGCACGGGGCGAAGACCGGGCAAAGAGCGGGCCGTTTGAGCCCGTTCGAGGTCTGAGCGGTCTGGTCTGGGCCCCTTCTCTTTCATCTTTGCTTCGTTCCCTGTGTTGTGAGCTTGCCTATTTTTTGTTGCCTGTGTTGTTAGCCTTAGGCAGGAACCATGTGTACTCGTGTTACACGTAATAGGGCAGCTAAGGGAGGGGCGGCACTTAATGGGCCTATGGACGATTTTATCACGAGGACAAGCAGGGCGATAGATCACGAAATCAACAAACTGCAAACTAGAGTGTCCCTCGACTTGGAAGCGGCTAGGAAGCTTTCACTCGAATTTGCTTCCCATAAAAAATCTTCCCTTGGTCATACAGCCACTGCTGTTTCCCCTAACCACATTTCTATAAAGGAGGGTGCTTTAGTTCTGGTGGATGTACATGATATACCTACTTTACCTATCCCCTCTCCACTCCTAGGTCTACCCGCATTGACTGAAGTACTGCCCTGTGCTGAGGGTAGCCCCCCTGTTCCTCCCATTTCTTCCCCACAATCCCTTGATGTATCCTTGGCCTCCACTTCATATGGCGGCCTCGATAATATGCTAGGGAATCCTAATAAGAGAAAACGCTCCCCTAGTCCAACCTCCCCAAGGAAAAAAATACTAGTACAGGGGGCCAATACGTCCATTATTGACAAAACTGTGGACGATGCTAGTTCGGTCACATCCCTTTCTTCCCCACTGATTCCCCGTGCTGATAATAGCGTGGGACAAGTCCCTGTTGATCCTGGAAGTACGATATTACCTGAGAGAATAGATCCGGGCTGGACTAACCAAGAAGGGAGGGAGAGGGAATTCATAGGAGTGGTATGGGAGTCCCTAAAAAATCTTCTATCCCCCCTGGACTTAAGGCTTTCTCGTATAGAGAATAATCTCCTCGAGATGGAGAAAAGTATCATCGCCTTGGCCACTCTTGGCCTGAAAAGCCTCGAACGCCAGGGGGTGATTGATAGTAACATGGCTCCTCAGGACTCCATCCCACCCCCTGCACCTATCCCCGGCCCGCTCCCCAATCCCACTGTCCCTCGCCCTACCTATCCCATCCCTAAACCCCGCACCAGGAGCTGCATTGCTACAAATCTGCCACCTCAAGTTAGGGTTACCACCTCAAACGCATCAAGAGCCCAGAACTCAGCTACCTCTAGCTCCCGCCCCGTCCAGGCCCCCCGAAATGACACTACACCATCACCTGGAGCTCAGAACGTAGCTAGTTCCAGCTCTCGCTCTGTTCAGGCCTCTCGGAACAACAATCTACCAGCACCGAGAGCCCAGAGCGCAGCTGGCGCTAGTCCTCGTCCTGCTAAAGCCCCCCGGAACAAACCCCCTACCCATCCTGTTGGGGGCTCTCAAACCAGGAGCAACTTCCGAGGAGGTTATATCGACCTTCCTCCAGAAGCAAATGACTATATGGTGGTCCTAACGGGTGTCCCGGAATTAGAGAATGGCCAGTATGAGGACCAGCATTCCTTACGCAATAAGGTCATGCACTGGCTCAACACCTATAGGCCTATCCCCAATGGCAGGAGGAGTAGAGTTTTAACGACACGAAGAGTTCCTTGGGTGGGCACCACGAGGAAAATGACCCCTGGCGACTGTATAGTCGTAACTTTTGATGATGCGCACACGGCCAAACACATTTGGTCCCCTGGGAATCAAGACTGGGGTTCTTCCATTGCACCTAGGCCCTTGTCATTTTTCTATCCCCCCCGCACAGTATGCCAGCAGGGGGGCCTTTGGCCTCTAGTTCCCCAACAGCCTAGCTGGGGATATCCCCCCACGGTGTTCAATCCAAACAGTGGCAGGTTTGGATCTGCAAACCCAAATAGGTTTGGCAGCCTGGAGGATGTCGACTGACTCCTAACGCCTCCACCAATAGCCCTAACTAGAAACCCCAATAGTATTGTACCAGAGACAGGGAGATCGACTCTGGCGACTATTGTGGGTGCGACTAGTACTTCTCCTTTATCCCAGCCCCCAACCCAGACCCCCCCTTTACAGGACCCGGTGTACCCCTCCTCAGCTGTTTGTTCCCCTATTATCCCTTTAGCTTTAAAAATGACTCCAGCCGATGATTTGTTACCTCCATCCCCTCTCCAATCTCCCAGAGCCAATGACATTCATGCTATATCTCAAGTTCCTGAGCCCAAGATGGGCAAAACCCCGGCAGGTGCTTCCCAGCTTAAAATCCTGAGCTGGAACGTGGCGGGGCTTGCCCGGAATTTTGATAAACCTGATTGGATCTCCTTTTTGGAGCCTTTTGGGATCTGCCTTCTACAAGAAACTTGGTGCCTGGAGCCAGTGCATAGGGTTGGCTTCACCACCTACATAGTGCCGGCTACCAGGCCCAAAGGCAGGAAAGGCCGTCCTTCTGGCGGCCTCCTTATTTGGCTTAGCATTTCGTTGGGGCTCACAGTAAAACACATAAATTCTCCATCCCCAGATCTCTTGAGGCTCACCATTCAATGTCCGGGAGGTAAAACTCTGGAGCTTTTTAATCTGTATTTAAGGGGGGCAAGGGCGGCGAACTCTAGCCCTTTGTCCATGACTGGTACTGAAGAGGAGCTATCTGGCTGTAATATTGATTCCTTCACAATTCTGGCTGGGGATCTCAATTGCTGCTTCGAGCCTCTGGCTAGTGATGACATCTTGGACATATGGGAAGACGATGTCAAGAGGGGCATTCCCCTGCTTACCCTTGATCCTATCAAGAAATGGACACAGAATGCTATTGACATTAATGCACTTTGCCTTGAACACGACCTTAGAGCTACCAACGGTCGCTGCAAGTCAGATACTGGGGGTGTGCACACTTTTAACAGGACTGGACATACCTCCAGAATTGACTATGTGATGTTAAATTATAATCTGTGGGAATATGTTATTGATATGGTCGTTCAACAAAGCACGGACAGTGACCACAATCCTTTGGTCCTCTCGCTTGCTCCCCTGTGGGACCCAGGGCCCTTAGCACCACCCCGGTTAACCGGGAAAACATCCCACGAAGTCATTCCATCTAATTGTGGGAGGCGACTGAAGTGGGCTAAGGTCGCTTCTGATGCTAAAAGAATGGCCCAAGCTAAGTCCATCTTAAAGGAAGCTAAGTGTACTGTCGACACGTTGGACTCCGACACCCCTATCCTCGTGCCTTTCGTAGAAACTATTGTATCTCTTAGCAATCTTTTCATGATTCCTGAGGGGAGGGGAGGGTCTAAGCGGAAAAAAGAAATCAGGGGTAGAGACCAATGGTATTCCCAGGACTGCCGCCTAGCAAAAAGCGAGTTAATCTTGGCGGTTAGTGCCAAAGACCCTGCCTTGATCGCAGTAGCCAGGAAAAAGTATAAGAAGACCCAGGCCGTGGCAAAGGCCACGCACGAAACCAATTTTTGGAGTGACTTAATGGAGGCTGGCTCCAGAAAGGACTCAAGGGCTTTCTGGGCCCTGATTAGAGGCAGGGACAGGCCCGTTGACTCCCTGTTAACGTGTAACATTACAGGGGAAGCCTGGCTAGCCCACTTCTCTAAACTCTACTCCAACTCGAATCCCCTGGGGGTCCCGGGTCCAAGCAGGGTATCCAGCTACAAAGTGTCAGCCAACAGCTCTCATCCTGGCCCCACTTTTTCTTCTAGGGAGGTGGAAAAAGCAATTAGGTCTATAGTCCCCAATAAGGCGGCAGGCCCAGATGGAGTCCCTGGTGACTTACTTCGTAACAATGCTGAGGTCTGGAGCCCATTCATTGCTAAACTCTTGAATGAGGCAATGATGGGTGGCGATTTCCCGGACTCTTGGAGGGGGGCGGAAGTCGTCCCCATCTATAAAAAGGGCTGTAGGGACGATCCTGCCAACTACCGACCCATAAGCCTGCTTGATTCCACCCAGAAGGCAGCAGGGAAGGTAGTTCTGGGCAGGATCCTGCAGTGGGCTGAGGAAATGCAGGTCTTGTCTGACTTTCAGGCCGGCTTCAGATCTGGAACCGGCACGATTGAACAGACATTCCGTTTCCTAATGCTCTATTGGAAGGTGGTCACTCTGGGCAAGGGCAGTCTGTATCTCGCCTTTATCGATCTGCGGACTGCCTTTGACCTCGTCCCACGCAACCATCTGTGGGCTGTACTTGAGGGCATGGGTATGCCTGCGTACTTGCTGTCCCTAACCATGAAATTCCACGAAAACAACTACGCCCAAGTTAGATGGGGTCAGCAGGGCCAAAAAACATCTCGGATACCTGTTGACAGGGGCGTCCGCCAGGGGTGTGTGCTAGCTCCCACTCTGTTTTCTTTATATCTAAACGGAGTGGTTGAGCATCTTCTCCAACTACCAGCAGATGCCCCCTCCCTGGCGGGCAGAAAAATACCAACGCTCCTGTTCGCAGATGATACCTTGCTGATCTCAAAATCCCCGAAGGGCCTTCAAACCCTGCTAACAAGATTCCAGGGCTTTTGTGACACAAGGGGCTTGGCTATCAATATTGGTAAAACCAAGTTCCTTGTGTTGAATCCCCCCAGGAAAACAGTCCACCCTCCATCTATAGATGCCGTACCCCTAGAAAGGGTGAGGGAATTCGACTATCTAGGAATCAGGCTTTGCGACTCCATGTCTTGGAAGGCGCACCGTCAGAAAGTCATCTTGACTCATAGGAGGGTGACAGGCGCCCTCCTAAAAGAACACCGCGCCTCACCCCTCAAACCAATCGGGGTGATACTTGACATCTATAAGGCAAAAGCTGTGAGTGCGGCACTGTATGGGGCCGAGTTGTGGGGCATCCAGAAATTTGACACTCTATCTCAACTGGAAAATAAGTTCCACAAAGACTTAATGCGGCTCCCCTACAGTGCGCCCACCATACCCCTATTACTAGACACAGGAACACGAGCCATAGATGATCAGGCTAAGTTACGTCCCCTCCTCTTGTGGGCCCGCATATGGAATGTTCCTGAACTTTCAAGCTACGCGGATGCGTTAAACGAACTTCTCTCAACCCCTGGCTGGAATAAGATTGGTTGGCTCCTTGGAGTAAAACGCCTTCTGTGCGATCTAGGCCTGGAGGACGCTTGGGCCAGCAGGTCATCACCCCCCAAACAGCTGCTGAAGAAATTATTTTGGGCATGGGTAGACAGCGAGAGAGTGTCCCATCCAAATCTGTGCCGATCAGCAGAGGAGTTCTTGACTACCAAATGCCGTCCCTTCAGAGAACCCTACCTGGATGTAATTCTGAACACAACAGACAGGGCGCTGTATTTTAAATTCAGGGCAGGGGTCTTGCCCCTAGGCACAAGGACATCAAAATGGAAACCACCATGGCAAACCATAGCAACTTGCCCCTTCTGCCCAACCAGGGATGAATCCATTCCCCATTTATTGTTCGAGTGCCCAGCCTATGCTGCTCCTCGTCGCAGATGGCTGAAACCGCTCTGCGTGAGGCTGGGCACTCGGTCACATTTGGAGGCCTTACAGCTACTAAGAACAGATCCTCACCCACTGCTTGCATGTGGCCTGGCCAAATTCCTGGGGTGGGCATGGAGGATAAGATCTGTGAGGAGAATGGTCCTCCAGTAAGGATCCCAATTGGTATTCCAGTAGCCTGGCCCTCCCCTGTACGTGTCCCCTTCCGCTTATGCACACCTAAAGCTGCTAACTATGTATTTGCACTAATGTTTTTAGAATAAGTTGCTCTTACCAAGTGGCATATTTTAAGTATTTTATCTGTGATTTTGTCAGCTTGCTGTATAACTGTTTTTATGCTTGCTCTTATCTTATTTTTTCTGTAACGCTTTTATGAAATGAAATATTTCGAAATAAAGCTATACAACAACAACTTGGGGCACCAAGTAGGGAGCGGCAAGGTTGCCCCCCTGTAACCCAAGATTGATACCATCCTGGCTTGGGCACCGCCCAAAACCCAAACTCAGGTGAGAGCCTTCTTAGGTCTCACGGGTTATTACAGGAGGTTTGTCAAGGATTACGGTAACATTGTGCACCCCTTGACTTCGCTGACTTCCAGGAAGCAGCCACGAAATGTGATCTGGACTGATGCCTGTCAAACGGCCTTCGACACCCTGAAAACTGCAATGTGCACAGCACCTATACTCCAGGCACCCGACTTTCCGAAAGAATTTATTGTCCAGACGGACGCTTCAGAGCATGGCGTGGGAGCTGTTCTAGCTCAGGTGAATGAAGAGGGCCGAGACTTGCCTGTAGCCTTCATCAGCCGGAGGTTACTTCCCAGGGAAACGAGGTGGAGTGCGATAGAGCGAGAAGCATTTGCTGTGGTCTGGGCACTGAAGAAGCTAAGACCCTACCTGTCTGGGATTCACTTCCGGGTTCAGACAGACCACAGGCCCCTCAGATGGTTGATGCAGATAAGGGGTGAGAATCCAAAACTGTTGAGGTGGTCCATCTCCCTACAGGGAATGGACTTCACGGTGGAACACCGCCCTGGTACAGATCACGCCAATGCTGATGGTCTGTCCAGATTTTTCCGCCTTAGTGATGAGGACTCCCTAGGTCAAGGGTAGTTCTCCCCACATTTCAGCTGGAGGGGACACGTGTTAGACCTGGCATCATTGGCTTGAGTCTCTCCTCCATTTTTTCTGTTGGCCTCCACTGTTTTACGATGTTTTTGCTGGTTAATGCTTTGGGCACTGTGCCACTGCTGATCAGTGCCACAGTGCAAGTGCTCCCTATGTTAAATTACTGTATTGATTGAATTCCATGTTTGGCTTATTTGGTTGACTGTCAGTCCCTAGTCTAGTGCACCAGGAGTGCCGGGGCTTGAAAATGCAAATGCTGCTCGTGGGCTTGCAGCACGTGTGGTGCCACCCACAAGAGCGGCCTGGTAAAAGTATGTCTGAGGGTCTGCCATTGCCAGACCCACGAGCAGTTTAGTACTGTCACGCTGAGTGCGCAAGTACACCTACTTGCCAGTCCCTAAAACCTTCCCTTAACTTCATGTTCGTCACCCCTATGGTAGGCCCACGGGCAGGGTGCATTGTAAGTATAAGGAAGGACAGGCTTGACCAAGTTGGCATGTCCTAATAGTGAATTACAGCCATATTCGTTTTTCACTATTGCGAGGTAACCTGCTCTCCATTAGTTAGAATGGACTACCAGGATTATTAATGCTATAATCCTAGCTGGCTCAGGGAGCATGGTGCAATGTCGAGTTTGGTATCCCTGAACTCGGGGTTTAATAACGCATCCGTTTGTGTGGATGGTTTTTGGACTCTGGGTTTGAAAATAGCACTTTTAGAAAGTGGCTATTTTCTTGTCTAAATATTTCTAGTTTCTGCTGGTTTGGTGTGTGTGTGACAGGAGCTGGGTGGCTCCAGAGGTCTGAAGAAGTCAGTGTGGGATGAGTGGGACATTTGCGTTGAGAGTAGGGGGAGAGTAGTTGCTGATAGCCTGCCCTGCCTGATACAATGCAGGCTCCACCTCCTGCCAAGCGACTGATGGCTCTGTGCCTGCCATGGACGATCCTGGCCCCACCTCCTACCAGGAGGCCGATAGCTCTGCTCCTGCCAGTGACAATGCTGGCTCCACCTCCTGCTGGGCGTCTGAGGACCCAGCCCTGCTCAGTGAATAGGCCAGGTGCCTCTGCCCGGCTCCACCCACTACAGACCCAGGATGTTGGGAAATACCCCTGCATGGACAAAGGGATCAAAGCCAAAAAGGGGTATAAGAGAAGGACCCCTGAACCAAGAATTTAGATCACTTCTGACAAGGAAACCTGAATCAAGGACAAGAAGCCTGCTGATCCAAGGATTTGCCTACCTCTTCTGCCAGTGTGCTGTTTGCTGGGGGGAATCCTGCATTGCTTCTTTATTTTTGCCAAGGAACCAGGAGAGAGGAACTGTGTGTGTACTCTCACGCTTTGCTAAGAAAATCTCCAAGGGCTGGAAGAGTGCTAGTCTCCTGCTGAAGTCACAGGGCTAAAGGACTTCATCTGCTAAAAAGTACTATTTGCTGGAACCTGTGAATCCAGCACCTCTGAAAGAACCAGTAATCTCGACGCCGACAGACGTCGCCGAATCCAGCTCGGCATCGTGAGTAACGGCTCCAGTGTCCCGCTTCCTCGATGCCGGCCGCCGGGCCTGATCGACGCCAGCAGCAACGCCAGTGAGTAGTCAGTTCGACTCCAGCTCCAAGGGAGCTCGTGTCTGCACCGCTGCTGATCGCATCGACTTCGTGCCCTCTCGACGCCGTGAGCGCTGCTCACTCTTGCAACAGCATCATTCATCGACATCAACGACTACGGAGGCCTGATCGACACCAAAGACACGACGCCAGATTGCTCGACGCCGCTGATCATCGTGTGCTTCATTTTCCTAAGGTACTGTGTTGTTGGGGGTCCGTGTGACTCCGGGCTCGACGTAGCGCTCCTCGCGGTCGACGCCGAACCTTTGGATTAACTTTACCTCGACGTCATGTGACTCCCGTGTGGGTTACATTGTTGCCAAGAACTGTGTTCTCAAGAAGAAGAGTTGCTTTTGATACGAAAGACTTTGTGCTAAAGGAGAAACTACATTTGAACTATTATTTTCCCTTCCAAGAGTATTTATTAAGATTGTGGTATATTTTTGTCGTTATTGGGTCTTGTGCTAAGGCTTATATAAAAATCCTTATTTTTATAATACTACTGTGTCGTGTCCATTTGTAGTGCATTCACTTTATTACTGTATGTGGTCATAAATGCTTAACACACAGCCTCTGAGATAAGCCTGTCTGCTCTGCCAAGCTACCAAGGGGGTGAGCAGGGGTTATCAAAGGGTGTGATCCCCTTGCCCTGACTAGAAAAGGTGTGCCCCTATTTGTCAGAAGTGCATACCTCTGCCAACTAGAGACAGCCGGTTCTAACAGCGGCCATATTGGGTGTGGGCCGGGCGGGTGACGCGCTCTAGCAGCGCTTAAAAAGGACGGCTATGACTCCGCGCAGCGGACGCGTACAGCGGTCGCGCCGGACCTGCGCCGGAGTCGTGCCAGAGTCCTGCCCGTCTGCGCCCGTCCGCGTCTCGGAGGCGGACGGCGTGGCGGGAGGTGCTGGATCTAGGCTCTCTTATTCGGCGTCTGATCTCCTTACATTTAGGAAAGGTATGGCTGCGTGTCATGTGGTCTTTCCTGGGCGAAGCAGAGTACTAGGAAATCCCCCTGTGCAATGTCTAGTCATCCTAGGCTGACTAGTCGAGCATACCATCGGGTGACCCCTGAAAGTCTGGCACAGGCCTGCTTGGAGCATCCCTGCCCTCTATCAGGTGACCTAGAGAGGTATCTTGATTTGCTACAGAAGTGGCTAGTGAAGCGGTTAGATGAATTAGCTCCGCCAAAGGTGCCCCGGACAACCGCTAGGCGGACCTCAGCGCCTTGGTTCACGGAGGCTCTTGTACTGTTCCGGCACAATTGCAAGGTAGCAGAGAAGCTCTGGCGCCAGCAGTATGATCCTGGGGCCAAGGCTGCTTATAGGGCTACTATCAAGGTCTATCATGATGACATTCTGGACGTAAAGAAGAACTACTTCTCTGCAAGAATTGAGACTGCTTCAAGTTCCTGCAGGGAGATCTTCACTATTGTGAAGGAGTTTATAACTCCTAAGGCTAATGCATCGCATCATGAGTTTTCTGAGCCATGGGTGATCTCGTTAGCTAGCTTTTTCACGTCTAAGATTAAGCGGATTCAAGACTCTTTCTCTTTCTTGGGCCCTAGTGTTGTTACCATCCCGAGGGACCAGCTGAATTCGACAGCTGGACCTGGACCCTCTCTCTCGGAGTTTCCATCTCTCTCTGACTCTGTTTCTCAGGACTTCCTGATTAAACTCAAGTCAGGCTCACCCTCTGACCCTTGCCCTGCAAAATTTCTGGCTAGGGTAGCGGAGGTTCTGAACCCGCTGATTAATCCCATTCTTAATTTGTCACTGACTAGTGGTGTGGTCCCTGTGGTTTGGAAACAGGCGATGGTTGTTCCACTTCTTAAAAAGTCAGGCCTTGATCCCGAGATCCATGCCAAATATAGGCCGATTTCCCTCCTGCCTGCTCTCGCAAAGATAGTGGAAAAGCATGTACATACTGTGCTCTCCACTTTTCTTGAAACCCATAGCTTGCTGCACCCCACCCAGTCGGGCTTTCGATCCAACCTAAGTACCGAGACGGCGCTTTTGGTGGTTAATGAGGCCATTAAGGAAGTGCTGGACGCAGGAGGAAGGGCCATGTTGGTAATGCTAGACCTGTCAGTGGCTTTCAACACCATCCCTCATGAGGGTCTCCTCAGCAGACTCCATGAGATCGGTCTGAGAGGGACGGTGTTGAGCTGGTTTAGATCTTATTTAGCTGGTCGCTGGCAGGTGGTCTGGGCCCCCCCATACTCAGCCGAAGTACCGCCTTTGGAGGTCGGAATCCCTCAGGGGTGGGTGCTGAGCCCAACTCTCTTTAATATCTTTATGACCCCTTTGGCGGTGCTGGCGGAGTCCTTTGGGGCTCAGATCGTGTCATACGCCGATGACACCCATCTCCCTTTCACTTGTGGTAAGGGGGCTGAGTTTGACAGAGAGAGCATTCGTGGGTGTCTTGGGGCTGTTTTCGAGTGGTTTCAGCGAAACAGCCTCAAGTGCAACCCAGATAAATCAGAGGTGCTTTTCTTCGGGTGTCAGGCCGACCCGGGCTGGCAGGACTGGTGGTCTGTGAACATGTTCCCTCCTGCGTCCTCCTCTCTGGCTGCTAAGAACTTGGGGGTTAAAATTGACAACAGCCTATCGCTTAAGTCCCAGATCCTTGGACTGACTGGCACTTGCTATGGTCTCCTCAAAATGTTACGCAAGTTCCTTCCCCTGCTCCCGCTAGCGCATAGGAAGACTATGGTCCAGGTTCTTATTTGTTCTAGGCTGGACTACTCAAATGTTTTATATTTGGGTCTTCCGACTATCTACTACAAAGACTCCAGTTGGTCCAAAACTCAGCAGCACGGGTGATTTTTGGCCTACCTCGCCGAGCGAGAGCCTCGGATCGCCTACACTCCCTACACTGGCTGCCTATTCGGAAGCGGAGTGTTTTTAAAACACTTACGCTGGTGCATAAGGCACTCCATGCTGTGGGAGCTGAATATATTCAGAAAAGTCTTGCATTCTACAAACCAATTCGATCCCTCAGATCGGAATCTCTTGGTCTTGCCATTGTCCCTGCTGTTAGGAAAGCAAGGGTAGGGGGACTCTCTTTTAAACGCTTGGCTCCCCAGCTATGGAATACCCTCCCTCTGTCGCTCCGCTGTACTTCGAACCTGCTGGCCTTCAGAAAGGGTCTGAAGACGTGGCTCTATGGACAGTAATCTGCTTGCTCCTTTTTCCTTTTTCTGCCTGCCCTCTGTAGTCTGTTGTGGGTTAGAAAGCGCCGGGACACTCCTTGGAGTAGCCGAGCGCTATATAAGACACTCATAACATTAACATTAACATAAGTACTATGCTGACATGCTATCAAATTAATCAGCTGAGATTCTAAATGATCGTCTCTCTGATGTACTTTATCCATAAGTTCCTTTTCAGAAATATTTTGATGATGTACTCTTGTTTTTAATATGTGGTTAATTGCATATGAAAGTCCAGACAAGTCACTCTCAAACAAAAGATGAAATATATGGAATACATTGTCGAAATCTTGGATCTTCTGCATACAATCTTGTTGTCCGATATTCAGATGCAGGAATCTGCACTGATCGTTCATCATATCGTCCTCCTTTTCCAGTTTGGAACAACTGTGGAAAACAACGAGCTTCCAAACTTTTTTCCCATACACTCATGGGACTCCCCTTTGCTTTTTTCATTTGGAATAATACAATAGTATTCCCCCTCACTTCTTTTGAGTGAAGTGGATCTACACTATAATGTTCATAGATTTCTTCACTTTGGACATGTCCACTTTTTCAATTTGACCACTTAACGTTTCAGTACCATCTCCTGAAAGTATTTCTTCTTCTTCCACATACACTTTTTTGTAGTACTCATTGTTTTTATAAGATATAATGTTGCCTTTTGCACTTTTCTAGCATCTACTAACTCTTGCCAGATTTTCTTACTCTTAGTAGGAAAACCATTAACTAAAATAACTAGTGGTACACTTTCTACATTCTCTACACCAATAGTTTCAATATTTTTCTTTAAATCTAGAGATAAATATACAATGTTTCCTTTTAATCCTCTTTGTAAATCAGTAGAAGGCAATTTACCTGTTTTAGGCTCCATACGAACAATGGCCTGAAATGGGTGTACATATTGAATCAGAATAGACTCATACGTATTTAAATCTGTCAGTTTTGGAGGAATAGTTACCAATTCTAGATTATTATGGACAGCCCTAGCAGGCATTATATTCTTGTCTAATTTTTTTATAGCAATATTTACAAATACTCTGATCAGAACCCAAATCAAACCAATTCTCTACCAACAAACGAGTTGCAAATTCCTTCCACTTATCATTATTTTCTCTTTCACTTTTTAAACACAGATCAACAGTCCTAGTCTGATTTTTATAGTGAGTTTGCCGGCAACAAATACAAGAATAATTTGGCCTTTCACCTGAAATCACCTTAAACTTTGTATTTTGTTCTTCAAATTTTTTTGTAGTAGTATGTTGCACATTCTTATCAACATTTTCTTCTATTAATGTGTCAGTTTCTGCACTCTCTTGTTCAGGACCAAAGTAACGAAACTCAATTTCATCACAAACCTTCTTAACATGTGATACTGACCCACGCAAAAGAGCATTGTTCAACTCATTTAACAGTAGTGCTGGACATTTTGCATAAAACAATCTTCTGACTAACTTCCGCATTTGAGAATGATGTACTGCTAACATTCTGAAATGATTAAAAACTCTTTGACATACATTCCAAGAAAGACAAGCCAGAGAATGACCTTGCAACCCAGTATTTTTTCTCACTCTGCAAGGATCTAGTCCTTGCAACATCTTAATCTTTTGTTTAATACTTTTTTTACTATTCTATCGTGAACAATTGCGTGAAATATCAATATATTCCTGTTGAATACTATAAATACTACTGCAATCCTAAGTATACACTGGGACTTAAGGACGTCTCCCTAGAACTTCATCAGCTATCACTTCTTCTACATTTCTGGGAACCATCTTCTCTTTCTCAATTGGACAACCATTTCTAACCTCATAAGGTTGACCACTGGTATCAATTGCATGCAATAAATTATTGGTCTGAAAATAACTCTCTTCATTAAAGAAAGGCTCTGAACTTGAACTGTGTTTCCATTCACCCAAAAAAATATTTAAAAAATGTGTTTTGTTAATTACTTTTTTTTTCTCACTCTTGGTCTTCATAACAATAAATTGGTTTATCTAGAGATCGAATTCTGTTTAAAACTAAAATGAATACATTCCTTTTTAATTCAAAAGCCTTCTCCACAATAATTTCTATTTCCTTCTTTTTATAAAATAGTGCTCTTTTTTTATTTCTTCACATATTTCAACAAATTAAAAACAACTCAATTGTAAAACATTTTCTTTCTAATTTGTGCATACTGACTTTTCCTCCTTTTACCATACATTGTGTCTTGTGAATGTGATTTCCTTTTATGTACGTTTCTTTTCTTATTTTACTTTTTTGTTGTTGAGACATTCTTTGTACTTTCCTCAATGTGCACACTGTTTGTAGGCTTTTAAAGTTTTTGGACAAATTCTTTTGTTCTCGTACAGGAAAACTTATTATTTTTTCCCACATCTTGTTTGTCATCCAATACTTCTTGATGAATTTTCTTCAATTAATAGTACTTTTTCTGTTCTTTTCTCTTTTCTGTTTTTTTAGTCATGATGAGTTTATTTTAATGACGATAAATTATATCTGTAAAAAATAAATATATATAAAATAATTTTAATACATCTATAAAATATACTTTTCTATTACTAAACAAACACATTTGTATATTAAAACCATTTAAACGTTTCCTTTTGTAATCATAATTAATTTACTGAAGCACACATGTACTAATTGAATAATTATTACAAAGAATACATTTTTTACAAATGCATACACAGTAAATGAGTACCAAGGGTAGTACTTGTTCGTAGCAAAGTATGTCATTGCTTATGTGAATAATGACTCATTCTCCAAGAGCATAGACAGTGACTGGGTTCACAGACTGCTACTAGTTGAGAGCATAATACGTTTATAAGAGCTTAAGTTTCAGTAGGGGAATTATATAGTAGGAGTAATCACAGATTCACAGTGTCTTTAAAAAAAACATGACTATTTCCTGGACAGTAGTTGACAGCAAGATAAGTTTATAAATACTTATGTGTCAAGAGAAATTAAATAAACACAATCGAAGAAGCAAACAACTCATCTAAAGAACTTTTTGCAGTGGTGAACAAACTAGCCACTTCCAAGCCTCTAGGGGATTAAGAGTGACCAAAAGCTAATTGATAATATTGCAGTCGCCTTTAGAACAAAAGTGTTGAACATTTTTAAAAAATTTCAAGACTTAACCCAGTCCCCTTCTAGTGAACCCTCCACTAGAGAGCTCAACACTAACAGGCTTCTCCCGTTTTCTCCCATCTCCACTGAAACTGTAGCCAGACCTATTCAAGAATCCAAATCAGGGTCTCCCACCGACCCCTGTCCACCAACATTTTTTAAAGAAATTGTAGACCTGGTGAGTCCAGGACTTACAGAAATTTTTAATTCAATGTTCATTTCTGGGACCTTCCCTTCAATTTGGAAGGACACGTCAATTTTACCATTGCTGAAAAAACCCTTGCTGGATGCTTCAGACCCCAATAGTTACCGGCCTATAGCCCGGCTACCACTGCCGGCTAAAATATTTGATAAAATCATGAACTCCCAGCTGACCCATACATCAACGAGAACAACTTGCTGGATCCCTCACAGTTTGGCTTTTGTCGTGAACATAGCACCGAAACAGCACTCATCAAAGCCACAGAAGAGATTAGGGCGGGGATGGATCAGGGCGGCACAGCAGTGCTGATGCTCCTCGATCTGTCAGCCGCCTTTGATACCATTGACCACTCTCTCTTGCATAAGCGGCTTGAGAGTTTAGGGGTCGGGGGTACTGCGCTGGCCTAGTTGTCCTCCTTTCTTAAGGATAGGAGGCCAACGGTCTCGTTCGACACATACCATTCTGAAGCTTATAACCCTCCATCTGGAGTGCCACAGGGCTCCTCATTGAGTCCATCACTCATTAATGTGTATGTTTCGGAACTGGCTCCACTAATTCAGAGTTTCGGTTTTGACCTTACATCCAATGCCGACACTCAGATTGTGGTAACAGCATACACAAATGAACCCCCCCCCCCCTACCCTGCAATTTCAAAATTGCATGTGGACCGATAATTAATGGATGAACACACATTGCCTTAAGCTAAACTCTGACAAAACAGAGATTCTGATTTTCGGCAATTTGCTACCTACCGGCGGTAATCTGTGGTGGCCAGCAGAGATGAGTGAGCCCCCTAAACACTTTCTTATTAAAAAGGTGAGGAAGATACATCCTTACCTCCCTGTAGAAACTAGAAAAACCGTAGTCACATCCTTAATCCAGTCAAAATTGGACTACTGTAATGGACTACTGAGAAATGTACAGAAGCAATGCTCGAGAAAACTTCAAAGTGTACAAAACTCAGCGGCACGGCTACTATATAATATTTCTAGAAATAACTCAGTCACCTCGGAAATTCGAAGGTTGCATTGGCTCGGATCAAATTCAAGGCACTCTCTCTTGCCTATAAAGCCCTGAGTCAAAAGGGTCCGGTTTTTCTGCAAAATCATTTTGCCTGGTATGAACTAGCCAGACACCTTCGCTCCTCCGGCACCAAATTTCTGCAGGTGCCGAAAATCCGCAACTTACAGTGGGGTGGTCGCAGCTTCCATTTTTACACCTCCTAGCTCTGGAACTCCCTTCCTTTCGAGCTTAGAAGCGCAACCACTCTCACTTCCTTTAGAAAGAGCTTGAAAACCTGGCTGTTTCAGTACTAGTTCTCAGTATAGACCCCGCATTCCCTAGCACCAAGACACCTCCAGGTATACGTGCGCTTTATAAATTTGAATAACATAACATTCTTCTCTCAGGATGATTTAAGAACTGGACACAGACTCACAGTGTGATTCTAGACAGGCAATACTATTCCCTGCACTTTAGTAGAAGAGACTCAGTAGTCTGAAAGGAGTGAGGGGACTGCATACATTGTGCTCATTTACCTGGGCTGCTCCACTGCTTCTCTGAGTAACTGACTCATTCTCCAAGTGCATACACAGTGACTGAGTTCTCATAGTGCTAATACTTATCATCACAATGAATTTATAAGCACTTATATGTCTGCAGAGAGATTAAATAAGCACATGCTTCAGTCAGGATGAATCTAAGACTAGACACAGACTCACAGTGTGATTGCAAACAGGCAACAGAGACTCAATAGTCTGGTAGGAGTTAGGCAATTACAAACATTGTGCTCATTTGACTGTTCCACTGCTTCTCTGAATAACTGACTCATTGTCCAAGTGCATACTGCCTGGGGAATTGAAGGTGTGAAAGACAAGTGTGTAGTTGGTTAGAGGACTGCATGCATAGGGTTAGGGGTTTGTAGCAGTGTATGTGTTAAGGCCTGGTTCACCACATGACAACTTGGATTCTGACTGAATGATTAGAGAACTGCAAGGAGAGTGCCTGGGCGAATTTATGAGGGTTTGGGTTTTGCTGTAGTGTTTGGATTAGTATATGTGCTGGATGGCTGACTGGAGGAGTGCATGGGGGGTAACAAGGTGTTTGCTGGAGTGTACAGGTACTGCCTGGGTAATTGAAGGTGTGAAAGACTAATGTGTAGGTGGTTAGAGGACTGCATACGTTGTGGACAAGGGTTTGTAGCAGTGCATGTGTTAAGGCCTGGGTCACTGCAGGCGTACTTGAGTACTGAAAGAATGATTAGAGTATTGCAAGGAGAGTGCCTGGCTGAATTTGTAAGTGTTTGGGTTTTGGCGCAGTGAATGGATTAGTACATGGTGCTGAATGGGTCACCGGAGGAGTGCAAGGGGAGTGACAGGGTGTTTGCTGGAGTGTATGGATACTACCTCGGGAAATGAAGGTGTGAAAGACAAGTGTGTAGGTGGTTAGAGGACTGCATGCGTAGTGGATAGGGGTTTGTACAAGTGCATGTGTTAAGGCCTGGGTCACTACATGACTACTTGAGTTCTGAGTGAATAATTAGAGTACTGCAAGGAGAGTGCCCGGGTGAATTTATAAGTTTTTGGGTTTTGGTGCAGTGTTTGGATTATTACATGTTGCTGGATGACTGACTAAAGGAATGCACGGGGAATAACCGGGTGTTTTCTGGAGTTTATGGGTACTACATGAGTAATTGAAAGTGTGAAAGACAAGTGTGTTGGTGGTTAGAGGACTGCATGTGTATTGGAGAAGTGTTTGTGATAGTCCATGTGTTAAGGCCTGGGTCACTGCATGAGTACTTGAGTACTGAAAGAATGATTAGAGTACTGCAAGGAGAGTGCCTGGGTGAATGTATTAGTGGTTGGGTTTTTGCACAGTGAATGGATTAGTACATGGTGCTGAATGGGTCACTGGAAAAGTGCAAGGAGAATGACAGAATGTTTTCTGGAGTGTATGAATACTGCCTGGGGAATTGAAGGTGTGAAAGACAAGTGTCTAGGTGGTTAGAGGACTGCATGCATAGTGGACAGGGGTTTGTAGCAGTGCCTGCGTTAAGGCCTGGATCACTGCATAAGTACTTGGGTACTGACTGAATAATAAGAGTACTGCAAGGAGAGTGCCAGGAGAATTTATAAGTGTTTGAGTTTTGGTGCAGTGTTCAGATTAGTACATGGTGCTGGATGGCTAACTGGAGGAGTGTAAGGGGAGTGACCGTATATATGCTGGAGTGTATGGATCTTGCCTGGGCAAATGTAGGTGCTAACACATGGTTTATTGTATGAGTACTTGGGTACTGACTGAAAGATTACAGTACTGCAAGGAGATTGCCTGGATGATTTTATAAGTGTTTGGGTTTTGGCGCAGTGACTGGATTAGTACATGGTGCTGGATGGCTAACTGGAGGAGTGCATGGGGAGTGACAGGGTGTTTGCTGGACAGTATAGGTACTGCCTGGGCAATTGAAAGACAAGTGTACAGGTGTATAGAGGACTTCATGTGTAGTGGACAAATGTTCGTAGCAGTGCATGTATTAAGGTCAGGGTCACTGCATGAATACCTGGGTAGTGACTAAATTATTATATTACTGCAAGGAGAGTGCCTGGGTGAATTTATAAGTGTTTGGGTTTTGGCACACAGTTTGGATTAGTACATGGTACTGGATGGCTGACTGAAGGAATGCAAGAGGAGTGACAGGGTGATTGCTGGAGTGTATAAGTACTGCCTGAGTAATTGAAGGGGTGAAAGACAAGTGTGAAGGTGGTTTGAGGACTGCATTCGTAGTGGACAGGCGTTTGTAGCAGTGCATGTGTTAAGGCCTGGTTCACTGCATGAGTACTTGGGTACTGACTGAATGATTAGAGTACTGCAAGGAGAGTGCCTGGATGAATTTACAAGTGTTTGGGTTTTGGCACAGTTAATGGATTAGTACATGGTGCTGAATGGGTCACTGGAGGAGTGCACTAGGAGTGAAAGGATGATTGCTGAGGTGTATAAGTACTGCCTGGGTAATTGCAGATGTGAAAGACAAGTGTGTAGGTGGTTAGAGGACTGCTTGCATAGTAGACATGGGTTTGTACAAGTGCATGTGTTCAAGCCTGGGTCACTGCATGAGTACTTGGGTACAAGTTTTATGGTTTTGGCGCAGTGTTTGGATTAGTACATGGTGCTGGATGGCTAACTGGAGGAGTGCAAGGGGAGTGACATGGTGTTTGCTGGAGTGTATGCATACTGCCTGGGGAAATGAAGGTTTGAAAGACAAGTGTGTAGGTGGTTAGAGGACTGCATGCGTAGAGGACAGGGGTTTGTAGCAGTGCATATAATAAGGCCTGGGTCACTGGATGACTACTTGGTTTTCTGACTGATGATTAGAGAACTGCAACAAGAATGCCTGGGTGAATTTATAAGTGTTTGGAATTTGGCGCAGTGAATGGATTAGTACATAGTACTGAATGGGTCACTGGAGGAGTGCAAGGGTAGTGACAGGGTGATTGCTGGAGTGCATAGGTACTGCCTGGGTAATTGAATGTGTGAAATACAAGTGTGTAGATGGTTAGAGGACTGTATGCGTAGTGGACAAGTGTTTGTCACAGTGCATGTGTTAAGGCCTGCTTCTGCTTTCTTAGTACTTGGGTACTGACTGAATGATTAAAGTACTGCAAGGAGATTGCCTGGATGATTTTTTAAGTGTTTGGGTTTTGGCGCAGTGACTGGATTAGTACACAATGCTGAATGGGTCACTGGAGGAGTGCAAGGGAAGTAATTGAAGGTGTGAAAGACAAGTGTGTAGGTGGTTAGAGGACTGCATGCGTATTGGAGAAAGGTTTGTAGCAATCCATGTGTTAAGGTCTGGGTCACTGCATGAGTACCTGAGTACTGAAAGAATGATTAGAGTACTGCAAGGAGAGTTCCAGGGTGAATATATATGTGTTTTGGGGTTTTGCGCAGTGTTTGGATTAGTACATGTTGCTGTATGGCTGACTGGAGGAGTGCATGGGGAGTGACAGGGTGTTTGCCGGACTGTATAGGTACTGGCTGGGTAATTGAAGGTGTGAAAGACAAGTGTGTAGGTGTATAGAGGACTGCATGCATAGTGGACAAGGATTTGTCGCAGTGCATGCCTTAAGACCTGGGTCACTGCATCAATACTTGGATACTGACTAAATTAATACAGTACTGCAATGACAGTGCCTGGATGAATGTATGTGTTTGGGTTTTGTCGCAGTGAATGGATTAGTACATGGTGCTGAATGGGTCACTGGAGGAGTATAAGGGGAGTGACAGGATATTTACTGGAGTGTATGGATCCTGCTTGGGTAAATGTAGGTGCTAACACCTGGTTCATTGTATGAGTACTTGGGTACTGACTGAATGATTAGAGTACTGCAAGGATAGTGCCTGGATGAATTTATAAGTGGTTGGGTTTTGGCGCAGTGTTTGGATTAGTACATGGTGCTGGATGGCTAACTGGAGGAGTGCAAGGGGAGTGACAAGGTGTTTGCTGGAGTGTATGAATACTGCCTGGGGAAATGATGGTTTGAAAGACAAGTGTGTAGGTGGTTAGAGAACTGCATGTGTAGTGGACAGGGGTTTGTAGCAGTGCATATGTTAAGGTCTGGGTCACTGCATGACTACTTGGGTTCTGACTGAATGATTAGAGAACTGCAAGAAGAGTGCCTGGGTACATTTATAAGTGTTTGGATTTTGGCACAGTGTTTGGATTATTACATGTTGGTGGATGACTGATTGGAGGAATGCATGGGGAATAACCGGGTGTTTTCTGGAGTTTATGGGTACTACATGAGTAATTGAAAGTGTGAAAGACAAGTGTGTTGGTGGTTAGAGGACTGCATGTGTATTGGACAGGGGTTTGTAGCAGTGCATATGTTAAGGCCTGGGTCACTGCATGACTACTTGGGTTCTGACTGAATGATTAGAGAACTGCAAGAAGAGTGCGTGGGTACATTTCTAAGTGTTTGGATTTTGGCCCAGTGAATGGATTAGTACATAAGGCTGAATGGGTCACTGGAGGAGTGCAAGGGGAGTGGGGAGTGATAGGTTGATTGCTGGAGTGTTTAGGTACTGCCTGTGTAATTGAAGGTGTGAAAGACAAGTGTGTAGTTGGTTAGCGGACTGCATGCGTAGTGGACAAGGGTTTGTCACAGTGCATGCGTTAAGATCTGGGTCACTTTATTAGTACTTGGGTACTGACTGAAAGAGTACAGTACTGCAAGGAGAGTGCCTGGATGAATTTATAAGGGTTTGGGTTTTGGCGCAGTGACTGGATTAGTACACAGTGCTGAATGGGTCACTGAAGGAGTGCAAGGGGAGTGACAGGGTGTTTGCTGTTGTTTATGAATACTGCCTGAGGAAATGAAGGTGCTAGGACCTGGGTCATTGTATGAGGACGTGGGTACTGACTCAATAATTAGAGTACTGCAAAGAGAATGCCTGGGTAAATTTATAAGTGTTTGGGTTTTGACGCAGAGAATGGATTAGTACATGGTGCTGGATGGCAGAGTGGAGGAATGCATTGGGAGTGACAGGGTGATTGGTGAAGTGTATAGGTACTACCTGGGTAATTAAAGGTGTGAAAGAGAAGTGTGTAGGTGGTTAGAGTACTGCATGCGTAGTGTACAGGGGTTTGCAGCAGTGCATGTGGTAAGGCCTGGGTCATTATCTGAGTACTAGTGTAGTGACTGAATGATTAGAGTACTGCAAGGAGAGTGCCAGGGTGAATTTATAAGTGTTTGGGTTTTGGTGCAGTGTTTAGATTAGTACATGTTGCTGGTTGACTGGCTGAAGGAAGGCATGGGGAATCACAGGGTGTTTGCCTGAATGATTAGAGTACTGCAAGGAGAGTGCCTGGGTGAATTTATATGTGTTTGGGTTTAGGTGCAGTGTTTAGATTAGTACATTGTGCAGGATGGCTGACTGGAGGAGTACATGGGGAGTGGCTGTGTTCTAGTTCTACTAAAACTTGACAACAGGATATTTTTTATTCCATGTTGCCGGATGAATGATTCGAGGAATGCATGGGGAATAACCTGGTTTTTCTGGAGTTTATGGGTACTACATGAGTAATTGAAAGCGTGAAAGACAAGTGTGTTGGTGGTTAGAGGACTGCATGTATATTGGAGAGGTGTTTGTGGTAGTCCATATGTTAAGGCCTGGGTCACTGCATGAGTACTTGAGTACTGAAAGAATGATTAGATTACCGCAAGGAGAGTGCCTGGGTGAATTTTTTAGTGGTTGGGTTTTTGCGCAGTGAATGGATTAGTACATGGTAATGAATGGGTCACTGGAAAAGTGCAAGGAGAATGACAGGATGTTTGCTGGAGTGTATGAATACTGTCTGGGGAATTGAAGGTGTGAAAGACAAGTGTGTAGGTGGTTAGAGGACTGCATGCGTAGTGGACAGGGGTTTGTAGAAGTGCATGCGTTAAGGCCTGGATCACTGCATAAGTACATGGGTACTGACTGAATAATAAGAGTACTGCAAGGAGAGTGCCTGGTGAATTTATAAGTGTTTGGGTTTTGGCGCAGTGTTCAGATTAATACATGGTGCTGGATGGCTTACTGGAGGAGTGTAAGGGGAGTGACAGGATATTTGCTGGAGTGTATGGATCCTGCCTGGGGAAATGTAGGTGCTAACATCTAGTTTATTGTATGAATACTTGGGTACTGACTGAATGATTAAAGTACTGTAAGGCTAGTGCATGGATGAATTTATAAGTGGTTTGGTTGGCGCAGTGTTTGGATTAGTACATGGTGTTGGATGGCTAACTGGAGGAGTGCATGGGGAGTGACAGGGTGTTTGCCTGACAGTATGGGTACTGCCTGGGTAATTGAAATACAAGTGTGCAGGTGTATAGAGGACATCAGGTGTAGTGGACAAATGTTTGCAGCAGTGCATGTATTAAGGTCAGGGTTCACAGCATGAGTACTTGGGTAGTGACTAAGGGCCAGATGTAGGAGCCCTAATACCAGTCGGTAACGGCCGAATTCGGCCGTTACCGACCGGTATTAGGGTTTCCAGATGTAGGGGGCCTATATTTTACAGATTCTGTAAAGTTACCTAATCGGAAAATTTACAGAATCGGTAAAATACCGAATCGGTATATTTACCGATTCGGAAAAACCACATGTAGGTGGCACTCCTAAGAGTGCCACAGGCCCTTAAAAATCGGTATTTTACCACCCAATCCTATTGAGTGGTAAAATACCGAACTCAGGTGTGCATGCACATCTGTGCATGCACACCTGTGCAATGTGACACACAGACATGCCCTTAGGGCATGTCTGTGTGCCACATGGCACACAAGTCCAGAATTGGGGTGCTAGAGGGTGTCAAAGTGACACCCCCTGCACCCTTGCAGGATTCGGTATTTACCGATTCTGTAAATACTGAATCTGTATTTCACATTGATTCCTATGGGCTTTAAGGCCCATAGGAATCAATGGGAAATACAGATTCGGTATTTACAGAATCGGTAAATACCGACTCTTACAGATTCGGTAATTTTTTACCTACATCTGCCTCCTTCCAATTTACCGACTTTTAAATACTGAATCGGTATGACTCGGTATTTAAGAGTCGGTAAATCGGATTTACCTACATCTAACCCTAAATGATTATATCACTGCAAGGAGAGTGCCTGGGTGAATTTATAAGTGTTTGGGTTTTGGCACACAGTTTGGATTAGTACTGGATGGCTGACTGGAGGAATGCAAGAGGAGTGACAGGGTGATTGCTGGAGTGTATAAGTACTGCCTGAGTAATTGAAGGTGTGAAAGACAAGTGTGAAGGTGGTTTGAGGACTGCATTCGTAGTGGACATACGTTTGTAGCAGTGCATGTGTTAAGGCCTGGGTCACTGCATGAGTACTTGGGTACTGACTGAATGATTAGAGTACTGCAAGGAGAGTGCCTGGATGAATTTACAAGTGTTTGGGTTTTGGCACAGTTAATGGATTAGTACATGGTGCTGAATGGGTCACTGGAGGAGTGCAAGGGGAGTGACAGGGTGATTGCTGAGGTGTATAAGTACTGCCTGGGTAATTGAAGATGTGAAAGACAAGTGTGTAGGTGGTTAGAGGACTGCATGCGTAGTAGACAGGTGTTTGTACTAGTGCATGTGTTCAAGCCTGGGTCACTGCATGAGTACTTGGGTACAAGTGTTATGGTTTTGGCGCAGTGTTTGGATTAGCACATGGTGCTGGATGGCTAACTGGAGGAGTGCAAGGGGAGAGACAGGGAGTTTGCTGGAGTGTATGAATACTGCCTGGGGAAATGAAGGTTTGAAAGACAAGTGTGTAGGTGGTTAGAGGACTGCATGCGTAGTGGACAGGGGTTTGTAGCAGTGCATATAATAAGGCCTGGGTCACTGCATGACTACTTTGGTTCTGACTGATGATTAGAGAACTGCAAGAAGAATGCCTGGGTGAATTTATAAGTGTTTGGATTTTGGCGCAGTGTATGGATTAGTACATAGTGCTGAATGGGTCACTGGAGGAGTGCAAGGGTAGTGTCAGGGTGATTGCTGGAGTGCATAGGTACTGCCTGGGTAATTGAAGGTGTGAAACACAAGTGTGTAGATGGTTAGAGGACTGTATGCGTAGTGGACAAGTGTTTGTCACAGTGCATGCGTTAAGGCCTGGTTCACTTTATTAGTACTTGGGTACTGACTGAATGATTACAGTACTGCAAGGAGATTGCCTGGATGATTTTATAAGTGCTTGGGTTTTGGCGCAGTGACTGGATTAGTACACAGTGCTGAATGGGTCACTGGAGGAGTGCAAGGGAAGTAATTGAAGGTGTGAAAGACAAGTGTGTAGTTGGTTAGAGGACTGCATGCGTATTGGAGAGAGGTTTGTAGCAATCCATGTGTTAAGGTCTGGGTCACTGCATGGGTACCTGAGTACTGAAAGAATGATTAGAGTACTGCAAGGAGAGTTCCAGGGTGAATTTATATGTGTTTTGGGTTTTTGCGCAGTGTTTGGATTAGTACATGTTGCTGTATGGCTGACTGGAGGAGTGCATGGGGAGTGAAAGGTGTTTGCCGGACTGTATAGGTACTGGCTGGGTAATTGAAGGTGTGAAAGACAAGTGTGTAGGTGTATAGAGGACTGCATGCATAGTGGACAAGGATTTGTCGCAGCGCATGCGTTAAGGCCTGGGTCACTGCATCAATACTTGGGTACTGACTAAATGAATACAGTACTGCAAGGAGAGTGCCTGGATGAATTTATGTGTTTGGGTTTTGTCGCAGTGAATTGATTAGTACATGGTGCTGAATGGGTCACTGGATGAGTGTAAGGTGAGTGACAGGATATTTACTGGAGTGTATGGATCCTACTTGGGGAAATGTAGGTGCTAACACCTGGTTAATTGTATGAGTACTTGGGTACTGACTGAATGATTAGAGTACTGCAAGGATAGTGCCTGGATGATTTTATAAGTGGTTGGGTTTTGGCGCAGTGTTTGGATTAGTACATGGTGCTGGATGGCTAACTGGAGGAGTGCAAGGGGAGTGACAGGGTGTTTGCTGGAGTGTATGAATACTGCCTGGGAAAATGAAGGTTTGAAAGACAAGTGTGTAGGTGGTTAGAGGACTGCATGCGTAGTGGACAGGGGTTTGTAGCAGTGCATATAATAAGGCCTGGGTCACTGCATGACTACTTGGGTTATGACTGATGATTAGAGAACTGCAAGAAGAGTGCCTGGGTACATTTATAAGTGTTTGGATTTTGGCACAGTGAATGGATTAGTACATAGTGCTGAATGGGTCACTGGAGGAGTGCAAGGGGAGTGGGGATTGACAGGTTGATTGCTGGAGTGTATAGGTACTGCCTGGGTAATTGAAGTTGTGAAAGACAAGTGTGTAGATGGTTAGAGGACTGCATGCGTAGTGGACAAGGGTTTGTCACAGTGCATGCGTTAAGGTCTGGGTCACTTTATTAGTACTTGGGTCTACTGAATGAGTACAGTACTGCAAGGAGAGTGCCTGGATGAATTTATAAGTGTTTGGGTTTTGGCGCAGGGACTGGATTAGTACACAGTGCTGAATGGGTCACTGAAGGAGTGCAATGGGAGTGACAGGGTGTTTGCTGTTGTGTATGAATACTGCCTGGTTAAATGAAGGTGTTAGGACCTGGGTCATTGTATGAGTACGTAGGTAATCACTCAGTAATTAGAATACTGCAAAGAGAGGGCCTGGGTAAATTTGTAAGTGTTTGGGTTTTGACGCAGTGAATGGATTAGTACATGGTGCTGGATGGCACAGTGGAGGAATGCATGTGGAGTGACAGGGTGATTGCTGAAGTGTATAGGTACTACCTGGGTAATTAAAGGTGCAAAAGAGAAGTGTGTAGGTGGTTAGAGTACTGCATGCGTAGTATACAGGGGTTTGCAGCAGTGCATGTGGTGAGGCCTGGGTCATTGCCTGAGTACTAATGTAGTGACTGAATGATTAGAGTACTGCAAGGAGAATGCCCGGGTGAATTTATAAGTGTTCGGGTTTTGGTGCAGTGTTTAGATTAGTACATGTTGCTGGATGACTGGCTGAAGGAATGCATGGGGAATCACAGGATGTTTGCCTGAATGATTAGAGTACTGCAAGGAGAGTGCCTGGGTGAATTTATATGTGTTTGGGTTGAGGCGCAGTGTTTAGATTAGTACATGGTGCTGGATGGCTGACTGGAGGAGTACATGGGGAGTGACTGTGTTCTAGTTCTACTAAAACTTGACAACAGGATAGGTTTTTATGCATTTATGTGTCAGCAAAGAGATGAAGTAACCACATGCTTCTGTCAGAATTGTTGTACAAGTGGACACAGGCTCACAGTGTGATTCTAGACAAGCAAAACTATTCCCTGCACTTTAGCAGAAGAGACTAACTAGTCTGGAAGGGGTTAGGTAACTGCATACTTTCTACACATTTCACTACAGCACTGCTAGTGTTATTACCTGAATCATTCTGCGAATGCAGATGCAATGACTTGGGTTCTAATACTACTGAAACTTGACAATAGAATAGGTTTTTAAGCAGTTATGTGTCAGGAAAAAGATTAAGTAACCATATGCTTCTGTGATAATGGTTTCACAAGTCGACACAGATTCAAAATTTTGATACAAGACAAGCAAGACTATTCCCTGGCCTTTAGCAGAAGAGACTCACTAGTCTGGAAAGGGGTTAGGTGACTGCATACATTCTACACATTTCACTACAGCTCTGATAGTGTGAATGCCTCAATTATTCTGCGAATGCATTGGCAATGATTGGTTTCTAATACTATTAAAACTTGATAACAGGATAGGTTTTTAAGCAGTTATGTGTCAGCAAACAGATGAAGTAACCACATGCTTCTGTCAGAATTGTTGCACAAGTGGACACAGACTCACAGTGTGATTCTGGACAAGCAAGACTATTCCCTGGCCTTTAGCAGAAGAAACTCACTAGCCTGGAAGGGGTTTAGGTGACTGCATACATTCTACACATTTCACTAAAGCACTGCTAGTGTGAATGCCTGAATCATTCTGCGAATGCATTGGCAATGATTGGGTTCTAATACTATTAAAACTTGACAACAGGATACGTTTGTAAGCAGTTATGTTTCAGGGAAGCGATGAAGTAACCATATGCTTCTGTCATAATGGTTGCACAGGTGGACACAGACTCACAATTTTGATTCGAGACAAGCAAGACTATTCCCTGGCCTTTAGCAGAAGAGACTCACTAGTCTGTTAGGGGTTATGTGACTGCATACATTCTACACGTTTCACTAAAGCACTGCTAGTGTGAATGCCTGAATCCTTCTGCGAATGCATAAGCAGTGACTAGGTTCTAATACTACTAAAACTTGACACCAGAATAGGTTTTAAGCAGTTATGTGTCAGCAAAGAAATGAAGTAATCACATTCTTCAGTCAGAACTATTGCACAAGTGGACACAGACTCACAGTATGAATCTAAACAAGCAAGACTATTCCCTGGACTTTAGCAGAAGAGACTCACTAGTCTGGAAAGGGGTTAGGTGACTGCATACATTCTACACATTCCACTACAGCACTGACAGTGTGAAAGCCTGAATCCTTCTGTGACTGCATAGGCAATGGCTGGGTTCTAAAACTATTAAAACTTGACAACAGGGTAGGTTTTTAAGCAGTTATGTTTCAGCAAAGAGATGAAGTTACCACATGCTTCTGTCAGAAATTTTGCACAAGTGGGCACAGACTCACATTGTGATTCTACCAAAGCAAGACTATTCCCTGGACTTTAGCAGGAGACAAATGCACCACATACAACAGCTCACAAATTAATAACTCACCTTTCAAATTGATTTGTAGCTTATGAAGTATTTGAATCAGACACCAGATTTTCTTATGCACACAATCGGGCTAGTTATGATTGCGGAGTTCCCGCATCCTCCGGGCCGGCGGAAGCCACCGCCGGCCCGGAGGATGCGGGAAATCCGCTGCGGAGCCTCCACAGACCCACCGCCAAATTAGGATGGCTGGTGGGTCTGCTTTTATGTCCGCAGCTTTTCCGCCGCAGTCGCCTTCCGACCGCGGCCTAAAAGCACTAACATGTCTGGCGGTGTCTATCAGACACCACCAGTCATATTAGGATGTCTGCAATACTATGCTTTTCCATGGCGGCATTTTCGCCGTGGAAAAGCATACGGTTCTGCACTGCGGAGGCCCGTTGCGGGCCCCCTAGGTGAAGGGGGGGTGGGGGTGCACATGGGGGGTACCTATGGTACCCCCCTTCATTTGCGTGCACGAAGCGGCAGGCACCGCGAGGTGCCTGCCGCTTTGTGCATGCAAATGCACTGTTGTCATTTTTTACATTGCGGCGGGTGCCGCTTCAAGCAGCACCCGCTGCAATGTAAACAATACAGGATGTGACCGCCAGGGTGGCGGTCACATCCTAATTGTCACGGAGGGACCGCCGCTGCCCATGCGGACGGTCCCTCACACTCAGTGGTGGCGGACGGACGCAAGTCCGTCCGCCATCATAATCGGCCCCATAGTCTGTAGTGCAATGCTCTTAGCAAAACCAAAAAATGGCAAACTTTCCCTCTCGTTCTGCACACATAAACATGTAAATATCAAATCACATTGCTTTCCACATTAATTTAAAAGCTAACACACATTTCTATTGGTTACATATTTCAACACTTTCCAATTGACATACCTTTGAACCCTACCCCCATTCTGCTTAATGCCTACAGTTCATGGAACACTCAATCGAACACACAGGTCACAAGTTCAGCACACAATGTTGCAAATTCAAACAGCAAGTGTGCTTGACTTTTCAACTTATCACATCTAATGTTCCTTTCAAACAGGTTTTACTAACCAATAAGAAACATGCTTTTTAAACACAGAAATATGCATCCTATCTTTCAGTGTATAATGTTCTCAATCAGCCAATCATTTCTATTCTTTTTTAATACTGCATCTTGTTCACCATTTTAGAAAAATCCTATTTCACAAACTGCCTATTTCACCTACACACATCATTTGAGTGCATCCAGACCTCCCTTCAAGATGCTTAGAGTGTGGATTGTGGGACACAGCTATACTTTCTGGAGCAAAAGGTATGCTGAAAACAGAGGTATTGACAAAGATTTAGCTTTGCCAATGTAGACATTAAATTAATGTAAAGAGAGGATTAAAGTATCACCAATTGATGCCATTGGTTAAATCCCTTTTGCATCTCCAACACCCTGACCTCATAATTTAGCACTTTGGTGGCAATGAACTAGGCTCTTTGAGTGGGTAGGTCTGGAAATGATTATGGAGGACACCTTTGCAGTTTTGATGTTACTTTTCCCCCAAATTGCCTTTGTCTCTTCTAACATATGTCAAAGAGAGAAATGGAACTGGTCCAATCAATTTTGTTCACAGATTGAGAAAGCTAGGAAACATGTCAATAAAGCTGTTTCTGCTTATCTCAGATATTATATGATGGGGTCCATTTACAACAACAATCTGCATTTTAATATGGATGGCATTTATAGGAGAGATGGTGTACATTTTGCAGATGAGGATAACAGAGTCTTTCTCAACAACTTTAGACTCTGCCTAGGTCCTTACTTGTAGGTACCGAAATCTCCCACTAAACACAAGGGCTCTTTTTAGAGACACCCAAGATGTAAACGTATAAGCTTGATGTATATTTAAAAAATATTATTTATTTTTGTTTGGAGTTGCGCACCCTATGCGTTCTGGAGCCCCGCAGCCAAAGCGTTCGCACCATTGGGCCGCGCTGGGAGCCGCGCACCCAACACATTCACAAAAGGGGGCTGCGCTGGGAGTAGCACACCCAGTGGCGGCTGGTGACATTTGAAAGTGGTAGGGCGCAAAACCGCGAATGTGTTGTCACGTGTGAGCCCAACCGACAACCAGGGAAACGGAGGGACTCGTGCCCCAAGATTTCTCCCTCTTCAAAAAGGACCAAATAGTGCAAGTCAAAGCAAATCTCAGAAAGCGAGAAAAACCACAAAGTAACTAGGAATGTGCAGTCCCCAAACATCCAAACAGATCGAAAACTGTCCAATACTTCACTGCATTCCCGCTTCCACCCATGCCATCCACCCAGCCAGACTGCAACATTTCAAAACAGTAGGGTGGAAAACAACAGCCTGATGAAAGTCACCCCTCATCCAGCAACAAATAGGCCCTTCCCGAAAATGTAAGCCAAAGATAAGTAGCCCGCAAATGCCAATGACGCTCGCTGCAAACAAACACACTGCCAACATCTCAAAGTGGCCCACCCTGGACCAGAAGAGAAACCCCCAGTAGGCGCTCCACAGCCCAGCAGCTCTGCCGAAACCAAATGCCCGTCTTCCTTTCAGGGAAGCACAGACAACCACAAACAAATGTGGGCCAGGAGAGCAGACCAAGAGACTCTCTCTCAGTCAGGCCATCACCTCACCCTGGCCCCTCATCCTCCCACGGCCAATGCTTCACCAGGGCACAGAAAACAAAATATCCAGCTCGGGAGGGAGGCAAGTCGTGCTGGGCTTCAGAACACCCAGTCTGGGATGAGGAGGTGGAAGATCAAAACACAATGCACAGCCTACAATGGGAGCCGCAAAGATCCATCTCCTGGGCAAATGTGGGATTCCAAAGGCGGGGGCGCGAAGGCTGTAACCTCACCACTGTGGAAAACAAAGGCACCACTCCGATCGCCTGCGTAACAACCCCCCTACCCCCTGTGTCTTGCAAACCAGCCCCAGGCTGCGATATCGGCTCTGCCAAAGGTCATCATGAGAAGACTGTGCTATAATCAATGGGAGCCCCAATTCAAGTCAGGAAACCAGTGATGTTGGTGAAACTTGCAAGCTCGGTGTGCAGAATGTGCACACAGTACACATGAAAAATAATCATTAAAAAAAAACTTTCCATGTACGTCTAAAACTTTTATTTTTGTAATGTGGAATTACCAGGCTACTTGATTCAAGTTTTAAACTGGGGGGGGGTTAGCGTTTGAAATGGGGCAGCTTTGTCTTTCGACTGTGAATTACGACTGTCGGACACATTGGGCCCCGCAGATACCGTGGAAACGGGCTATGACCGGTTCTGTGAATGGGTCACAGAATGGGTCACAGGGTTACCCTGTTAACATTGTGTAAACGTGGATCAAGGGACCCCAGTCCTTTGTATGATGAATCTCTACGGGCGCTTAAAAGCATGTGTAAACGTGCTGAGCGAGAATGGAGGAAAACTTATGAGAGTAACAAAAAAGTCCTGTATTTGGCCACTGTTAAACTTTATCATCGAGCAGTCTGTAGAGCCCGTGCTGCAGTGTATGCCCTTGAATTTCGCAACAGTGCCAATCCATCTAAAACCATTTTTAAGGCTCTGAAAGATCTGGTGGCAAAAAAGGTTTTGGCGAACGAATATTGCTCCATTTCTCATTGCGAAACCTTGGCGGCATTTTTTCTTGAAAAGGTGCAAGCCATCTACAGAGTCTTTCCAACGGTTTTGTCCTCTGTTGCAGGACCCTGTAATCCCCCAGTGCAGGATGTTTTACATTCCCTTCCTAGCCTTACATCTGACAGTTTTATGAAACTGGCTCAGCAGGTCAATACTGGGTCTCCGGCTGATCCATTAAGACCAGCTATGTTTAGAGACCTGGCAGTCTCTGACATCTCGCCAGTTTGGTCTTTGATCAACACCTCGCTGTCATCAGGTTCAGTGCCTGCAAAATGGAAACAGGCAGTGGTTATGCCTATCCTAAAGAAGCCGTCATTGGATGCTAGCAAACCCGAGAACTATCGCCCAATTTCGCTCCTTCCTTGGCCGGCCAAGGTAGCGGAGGCACATGTAAATTCTGTCCTTTCAGATCATCTCTCACGGCCCAACATCTTAGACATCACGCAGAATGGATTTCGAGCTGGGCACAGCACGGAGACTGCCCTCTTTTTTATGGTGGAACATCTGCGCTCCGTGCTGGATGCGGGTCAAACGGCGGCGCTTGTGCTACTAGATCTCAGCGCCGCCTTTGACACCGTTTCACACAAAATCCTTCTGCAACGCCTGAAAGAAGCAGGTGTCGTTGGCCCGGCGCTCCAGTGGTTCCGTTCCTTTCTTGCTGATAGGTCTTTTTGCGTGGCCGTCCCGCCCCATCAGTCTAAATGTTATCCTCTGGATCTTGGGGTCCCGCAGGGTTCCTCACTGAGCCCTACGTTATTCAATCTTTACGTAAGACCGCTGGCTGAGGACGTCAAGCGCTGGGGTATGACTATGGTGTCATGCGCTGACGATACTCAGCTAGCGGTTACGCTCAGTGGGGACTCTGATGCGGATGCCCCTAGATTCCAGAATGGACTTCGGGCGGTTGCCAGCTGGATGACCTCCAACTGTCTCCAGCTGAACGCTACAAAGACGGAAGTAATGATCTTCGGCAAGCAAACGGAACTCTGGGGCGGTATGTGGTGGCCTCCGGAATTGGGTCCCACGTCGATACCGGTGTTGGAGCTAAAAGATCTCGGAGTGTGGCTAGACCCTACCCTCAGCTTTGTCTGCCACACAAAGCGCATTGCGGCCTGCTGTTTTGGCATTCTGCGCGGTCTAAAACCTGTGCTAAAATTTTTTGATGCATCAACCAGGCACCTTGTAGTACAGGCTACGGTGATCTCTCGGCTCGATGATGCCAGTTCCCTTTTGGTGGGGCTAAATCAGGCCGAAATCTCACGCCTGCAACGCGTGCAGAATGCGGCCGCCAGAGCAGTTGTGGGTCTTCCCAGGTTCTGCTCTGCTGTTAACACCTTGCGCTCTCTCCATTGGCTGCCGATTAAGCAGAGGATCCAATTTAAAGTGCTCTGTGTGTCTCACAAGATCCTCAAGGGCTCTCCTGCCCCGATTCTTCTGAATCTTCTGTCTCCCTATTCGCCGGTTCGCTCTTTAAGATCTTCTGACCTTGAACTTGCAGTAATCCCCCGCTTTAAGCGTAGCCGTGCTGGCGGCCGCTCTTTTCGTGCACTTGCTGCTGCCTTGTGGAATTCTCTTCCCTTAGGGATACGTACCCTCGGGGATCTGCTCTCTTTTCGTAGGGCTGTCAAGACTTTTCTGTTTTCTTAAGTCTGCTTCTTTTCCCTATCTTTTTTTAAAATTGTGTTGTGTTGGTACCTTGTCGGGCGCCAGGACGCTCCTTCGCTGGAGCATCTGTGCGCATAATAAATAACAATAACATAACATAACATAATTAGGAGCTTACCCTCTCTGCCATCTTCAATTACAGTTTCTTTGTTTTTGCCCGCGCTTTTAGAAGCAGGCCCCCCACTGCGCCCAACAATCAGAGTGAAAGCCCCATCCTCGCTTCTGCTTATCTACAGGAGAAAGTGTGAAATATAATGAGTGGGCTCTCTAATTCTCAGACTCCTGGGGCGTTGAGCTGGGTTAGTGGAAAACTGGAAACCGTCAGTCGCGGCCGGCATTACGGGTGGGAAGGAGAGGGTGAAAATTGGGTCATCGTGCCCCGAAGGTGATGAGAGGGGAGGCGGGAGGGGTTTAAGGGGAAAAAAAAGATATACAATAAACTAAAGTTTAAACTTACCGTCCCGGAGACTCCCCAACTACCGCCATCCTGTTTTTCAATTCCTGCAGTGCACGTCATCAGAAAGGCGGCAGGCAGCCTCTCTCCCCTCTACCGCACCGCTGTTATTGGTGAGGCCGCTGCCCCACCTGGCTCATTTTCTCTCTGTATGCTGCAGCATACAGAGAGAACAGGGAGAGTGGGCGGTGTTGCTCGAGGGCAGGGGGGAGTGGCAGGGGGGAATGGCTTGCGCACTGTTGTTCATACTGACTGTTTGGGCTGCCTCAGGCTACCCAAACAGTCAGTATGAACAACAGTGGGCAAGCCACTCCCTCCTGCCCTCAAGCAAAACTGCCCACCGCCAACCAGGAACTTCTGCTTTCTCGCCGTGTGAGAAGGCAGAAACAAATGGTAGTTATCACGGTAATAACTACCATTTGTTTCTGCCTTCTCGCACGGTGAGAAAGAAGGGGGGTGGCGCCCAAACGCCCCAATAGAGGAGCTGCCACTGAACGCACCCAACGCGTTCACACCATGGGGCAGCACTGGGGGTGGCGCACCCAACGCGTTCACTCCAGAGGGCTACTCTGGGAGTCACGCACTAGGGGGCCGCACTGGGAGTAACGCACCTAACGTGTTCACACCGTGCTGAGCACCATGCTGGACTCCAAAATGTTCTGAAAAAAAAATGACCCCCTATCACTAATTTATATTCTCCATGGGGACCTCATCCCCCAAGGCCTACATACAAAGTCGGGGCCCATGGGGGGACCCCCAATGCCCCCACGGTACCGCCGGCTCCCAGCGTCCTTCAGGAGTCGGCATTGTTTTTCCACATGGGGAGCTGCTAACATGCAGCTTCCCATGTGAAAAAGCAACCTGGTTTGATTTTTGGAAGAGAGAGCAAGTTTGCTATGGCAGGGCAGGAGCCGCAAAGCTCCCACCCGCCCATAGCAAACAGCAGTGTCCCGGGGTGGGCACCCCGAGACACTGCAGGAGCCGGCCCTGGGGGGTGGCGGTCCCCAGGGCCATCATTGGCTCCAGGAGGGGGGCGGCATGGTCCCCCTCCCACTTAATACAAAGCCCCAGGGGGTGGTGGTCCCCAGGGCATGTGGAGGAGCTCGAGCCACACACTCATGTTACATGTTTTTAAACTGCGGGGGGGCAGTGTGCATCCTGCAATAATAGGAATAGAAGCCCATGGCCCAAATTTAAACTATCAAGCCCCGGGGTGGTGGTCCCTGGGACTGCGGGGGGTCGTGTGCTCCCCGCAAATATTCATACTTTGCCCCGGGGGGGCAGTCCCCAGGGCAGTGTGGAGGGGATTGGGCCCCCACAGACTTGTTTTTTGCATGCCCCCTAGACCTGGCCCACCCTGGTGGTTTAATTAAATGAAGCGTGGGAGCCCACGCTTAGTTTTTTTCATTTTCCCGGCTGGATCCACGCACCCTGTGCGCATCACTGCGTTTAAAAAAATGCTTTTTATAGCATTAGAAGTCCTTGTAGGACCCTCTAAGCAGACCTATGGGGTCAGGGTATTTTAACCCTGCCCCCGGTCCTTGTATTCCACCTTCATTTTACTGCCATCTTTTGCCTCGCTTCTACCGAGGCACAAGATGGCTGTCAATAGTTCTTGGTTTAGAGTGTTCACAGCCAATTAGAATGCAGCTCGTGATCAGCAGGATGTGCGGATCGTACTATGCAGGGTGCGCGGATCCTAATCTGTAGGGTGTGCGGATCCTCCACGGCCAAAGATATCAAAACTTTTTTATTTTCAATCTTCTCAGCAACTACTGACCGCATTTACACCATTTAACAAAAGGGGATCTTTCTGAACCAAGGGCTACCTTTTTGCCAACTTTGGTGTAATTCTGTTCAACAGTTCGGGCTGTAACCGTGTCTAAAGTTTCCTATCGAAAACTGTGTGGGGAACACATGTTTTGGGACCCCCCTTTTTTCTCAGTCCCCGCTTGCCGAATCACCCTGAAACTTCCAGGAGCGGTCCAGAACGGGCCATAAGTTTTGAAAATTTCACAAAGATGCATCAATCGGTGCCAAAGTTATTGGGAATAGAATGTTGCGACTGTATGCAGATTTCAAATAAAAATATTTTGTATATATATATACTCTGGACGCAGTTCAAACGGGCGCAGACCTCCGAAGCATCAACTCCAACTCCAGTCAATTCAGATAAATTATCAGCCAGCACAAGGATACGTTGTCAGCAGTGTATTTATTTGGCAGACAGTGCAAAGCAAGTGCCCTCCATGACGCGTTTCGCCCAGTATATGTTTTACTTCAGGTGGGATTTTGTTTTATAAAATAGACTACAGAGAAATGATTTTAATTAAATGTGTTATATCCGAAATAATTATATTTGGAATTTACATCAAGTAAATAACATATATCATATTGTTCTACATTTAAAATAAATATATGAAGGTAATTTCTATTAATCTTTAACATAAGATTAGGTTTACAATTGTGTGCCAAGTTTAATAAATGTTTCAACATTTCCCTAGAATTACAACAGAGAGATTCTCCCTCCCCAACCCCCATGAGGGCAGAGATATGCCAATGGTTAAACATAGGGAAAAATAAAAAAAAGTAGAAAAGGTTTGTTTCTGATTTCAGGGATATCTAATAGCAATGTAAAGTACTACAGCCGTAACAGAAAAGACTTGCTTTTGACTGAAAGTACTTTAGTATCAGCCTAAGGTACTGGAGCTTGCACAGAACGTGTTTGACTCCAGGAACCTCCAGTAACAACCTGTGGTAGTGCACCTGATTCAGAGAAGATTTGTTTCAGACTCCTGGAACCTCTAGTAATGACTTCAGGGACTGGAGCCTAATGCAGAAAAGATGTGTTTCTGACTCCAGGGACCTCAAATAAGAGGCAGCTTTAGAGTTTGGCACAGCTCTTGTGACAAAAAATCATTGCATACATTCTCTACACCCAGGACCGAGCTTATACTTAGCTGATTGCATGACCGTTTGTGCTATTGCAAGAACTGAATCTACTAAGACTTACCCATTTGTAGAGTCTTCCAAGAAGGCTAAGAAAATGCTGATCTGTTCAGATGGATTTTCTACCACCTTGAAGAAGAAAAATTGCTCTAAGTAGACCATTTGGCTCCCAAAGTTGTAAGTGAATAATAAACATTTTTATACCTGATACACATCAGGATTTTTATTTCTTCAACTATTTTTGGCCAAAACTGAGATAAATGCAACATAAAATGTCCTGTCAGTCTACACCGTTTACACCTGCAATGTTGTATTTATTTTTTTATAAAGTGATATGTTTTTGCATCATATAGTGAATGGCCATGACCGAGAACCTAGAAACCTACTGCACTGTTACAACATTATAAGGTGCCTCGATGTGCATCACTGTGTCAAACCATGACTCCATTGCTACAATGGGCTTTATCCATCACATAAGTGTAGAAATGCTCCACTTATGCTTTCTGTACGAGTTCAATTAATTAATTTAGCTTCATGTTTTGAGCATATCCCATAAACCTTTTAGTTTTTGAAGATATACTTAAATATTTATATAGTGCCTCATATTATATTTTTGGGATGACCCTCCGTGAAAGGGTCATACTTGTGCCAATGTACATTTTAACCTTTTATATATTAGCTTCCATCTCTGTGATACAGATCATCATTGTGCTATGGTTGGCACTACCCCTCATTTTTGGGGAACAGGGCTTTCTTTTCACTATTAGAGCTTGATCCAGAGCAAAATAGAAAGAGGCAGAAAAGAAAGAAAAAATTAGGACAATTTAGGACGCATGACTTTGGAAGGACATAAAAATAAAATTGAATCAGCTAGAGTTCAATAAAGACATAGGAAGAAGAGGGTAATTTAAGGAAGTGCCATACGGTGGAAAAAGGACTAGGTGCCATGCTATTTTGCAATCCTAGATTGTTCAGCCCCGGTAGAGGGCTACATAGAAATAAATGTGCGGCCCTTACTTTATTACATTTCAAATTAGGCAAGGGAATAAGCCCTAGTTTCACCCACCAGAGCAAAAGAACTGTACATAGACCTGTAACAAAAAGAAGAAGGCACAGAAAGCGAGGTGCTTTCCGGGGAAGATCAGATCACAACTCCCAAACAGAAGTAATCTGAGAACACCAGACTAGTGCACCATCAAACAAATGTATACATAAACTGATAGCATGCAAACATCACCTAAAATGTAAACAGTTCTAGAATCACATTACATATGGGAAATAAAGAGAAAAGATGGATATACAGAGTAATGTGTGTACAGTACAAGACCCTTCTGAGAATTCTGATCCAAGCAACGTGACTATAAAGACTACTAATTTCCAATATGCCGGTGTAATCTCTTGAATTTAGTGTTGCAGAAATTGCGAATAATGCCTGAGATTATGTTATTATGCCACCTAGCATAAGGGAGATTTGGGAAAACTCCTACAACGGGAACAACCTGCACACAATTTGCATGTTTTTAATGCAGATACTGATAAAATTAACTCTAAAAGTCATTTTTGTTAACTTTTTTACCTGAGCGATTGTCTAGGTATTTTTTGAGCGCAAAATAAATGTAAAAAAAATATATATATATTTTTGGTTTATGGAAGAAGTTCCACAGAGAGTGAGGCTATTGTATGTATAGGAAAAACGTTCTCGTCCTGTCCTCAGGACTCCTGCAATTGTATGCAAAATGTTTGAGTTGGCGTGGGGTGGGGGCAGGGGGGGGGGGGGGGGGGAGTGCAGGCTGTCCACTATCCGAGATTAAATGATAATTGTCATTTTTGTATATCTGTGAGTGTTGTTCAGATTTCTCTTCATACTGTGGTAAGTGTTTCTTTTTGGGGTGGCGGGCCACATGTATCAATCTATTTTGCATTTGCGAACGGTGTAAATCCTTACATTTGACGGATTGTGAATGCTCTATTACTTACTGGTAATCTTCATTCCTCCGGGTCCTGTTGTCCTCGTCCCATTCATTACTATGTGGGGATAACCATCTACCGACAGAAAAAAAGATCAGAAGAATGCTGGGGCACTAACTCGCCCCTCACACCGGGAGTACATAAGGGGTACTTACCCAGCATTCCTCCTGAAAAACCAAGCCCACAACAGGAAGGCCAGCCGTCCGGGAGGGAGGGCGGGCGTATGAATGGGGCGAGGACAACGGGACCTGGAGTAATGAAGATTACCGGTAAGTAATAGAGCATTACCCCCTCGTCCCTTATGTCTTCATCCCATTCATTACTATGTGGAGAATACCAAAGCAGAAAAAGCTGGCCTTCCCAAACAAAACAGAAGCCAACCCAGGAAACCACACCAAGGCAGCCACCACAGGAAGCAAAAGTCAGAACCGGCGAAACCACAGGCAGAGCCACCTACAAGAGGGAGCCCCACCAATCCTGGACGCACTCAACAAAACAACGGGAGAACATCCAGATGACCAGTCCAATTACCCCAGAGGCCAACCAGCCCCAACAGGAACACCCCCCAGCCAACCAGAGAAGGGGAGAGCAAGGACCCACAAGCCATCCGAGGCAACAAGAAAACAACAGCGAGGAGGCTACCCAAAGAGAAAGGTCAAGAGCCACCAGGCCAGCAAGCCAGAACCGGGCAACATGAGCCAAGCCCTGGCACAGAGAACCCAAGCCAGCCGAACACAGGCCCTGGAAAGAAAAGAAACACCCAGGGGACAAGGGGGCCAGAGAAACGCGAAGCCCCAACCAAAAACAACCAAAGTCGCCGCTGGAAAAAAAAAGGTTGGGAAACCCTCCAAGGGCAGGACCAAACCAGAAGAGAAGGGAAGCAAACGACCCAACCCCAGAGAGACCAGAGGACAAACCCTCGGAACCTCACAAAAGAGGAGCAGACCCCAAAAGAGTAGCAGACCCCACGGGAAAAGGGCCAGCACCAGCCGACAGTCCACCAGCACCCAGCCCAGAAGGCGAGACAGAGCCCACGGACAGGGAAAGAGGGAAAATCCAGGCACTGGGGACCGAAGGACAAACCCCGGAAGCCAACCTACCAGGCCCAGAGAGACCAGGAACAAGGCACCAAGGGAACCAGCCCCCCAAGGAAGCCCGAGCAGCAAGAACCGACAAGGGCAACCAACCAGGACAAAGAGACCTGGAAAACAAAGAGGAAAAGGGAACAGGAGGAACCAAACAAACCCCAGAACACAGCTCCAGCAAAACGCCCCAGCAGCAAACCAGTGGAAACCGGAGCAGGAAGCCACAGCCCGTAGAAGGCACACTCCGAACACCAGGAAAGGAGCGCAACCGGACGGCAACCGACTAAGAGAACCCAAGACCGAAGCAGTGGAACCCCAAGGCAGCCACCATCAACAACAGACAAGCCCAACCAGAGACAGGCCAGGCAGAGACGACCCCAAACAGCCCAAGCAGAAGGCAGGGGCAAAAACACAGAGGCCAGCAAGACCAAGGGCCAAAATCCCCACGAGGACCTAAAGGAGCGGGACAGGCCCAAACACCACAGAATGGAACCTCAAACCACCAGGGGAGAGGAAACACAAAAACATCCCAACCACAGAAACAACAGAAGCCAGGGCGGAACGCACAAGCAAACCAAACCCCACAGCCTGGCACGACCCAAGGCAGGGCACGCGCAGGGGATGAATCACCAGGGTAGAAAACGGCAACTGAGGACACAGCCGGGAAGCAAAAGCTGAAGCCAAGCAACCTGCATGACCAGAAGGACCCGAAGGCCCAACCCCAAATTGGGAGAAGGCCAAAGAAGGGAAGGCCCCAGCAGAGCACAGGCCAGAGAGTAAACAGCCCCAGCGTCGCCCAAACGACACCCAACAGGAGGCAAGCAGGGAATACAGGAGTGGGTAACAGACCCAAACCAGCACAGCCAGAACCAAGAGGTCACTACGTCATGAACACGCCACACCAGCAAGGACCGGAACCCGACAGCAGAGGAACCAGCCACCCCGCAGGCAGAAAAGACACCAGCAATGAAGCGCCAGGCCACCCAACGAACCTTCAACACAGCCCCATCATGCTGTCCAGGACTGCAGCAAGAGCGCAACCAGGCAACCCCGAGCAGGTTGTACCAAACAGAAACCAGCAGACTAGCCAAGAACAGGACCCAACAGGGAGGAAGGTCGAAGGCAACAGGCAACCACAAGTAGGCACCACTGAAGGCCAAGCAGAAGCAACCGCTAGCCTGCAGACTATGAATGACAGAATCATGGCCCCGAAACAACATGAGCACAGGGAAAAGCTGAGGCACAACTCCGGCAAAAAGAACCACCAGAAAGGAGAGAACAACACCCCCTCCACCCCTAACACAGAGAAGACCCAGCGGAGGCCAACAGCACTCGGGTAATCCATCCAGGCATCAAACATCGTCCACCCAGCATCACCACTGACACCAGACGAGACTAAAAGAAGCAGGGAGGAAAGGCCAAAGAAAGAAGCACAGTCAACAGCCAAAAGGCCGAACACAAGACACCCCAGGGGAAGCCAAAACCACACCTAGGTACCAGAGCAGATGAGGCGCCAAGAACCCCACGCAGCAGCGAGGATTAGAGAGGAACGACAAGGGCATCCCTAAGCACACTGACAAGGGAAACTGACCCCGGAAGTAGGCCAGAACAGCACCACAGCGCTCACCAAAAACCAGCAGCCTGGGGAAACCAACCACATTCAGAAACCCAAGCGGGTGACCCCTCCCAGGAGAGAAGACAACACCAGGGAGTAAAGGCCACAGTCAAAAACCCCTGAGGCAAAGGAATGCAACATCCAGGTCCAGGACACAGCCAAGGAGCTCCAGCACCAAACCCGAATGTCAGGGCTAGCAGACGACCAGGGCAAAATGCAGCACAAACAAGTGTGACAGGAAGAACCACCCAGAAGTGCAGGCAAAGGCAACATGGAAAGGAACCATGAGAGGCAGAACAGCAGCAGGTTGACAAAGACAAAAACCTGGCACCGCAGCCACAGGCACATCCTCCAGGACAAGCAACGGGCAGAGACCCACAGAGGCACCGGCGCAGAGAGCACCACCCCAGAGACACAGGGAATGCCAAGACCAGGCCAGGGTCAAGAAATCCCCAAAGAAAAGGACCCCCCCAAAAACAAAAAAAACACCAGAGAAGGAGCGCAGCATACAGAAGGAGAGGTAGCCACAAACAACCACCCTCCCTGCAAACCCTTAAGGGAGAAAGGCAGAGCACCCACTGGAACACGGAAGGCTACAGCCCCCGCATACCCAGAGAGGAGGCCTGGACACCACCAGGAAAACAAGGGCCCCACCCCCTCAGACAGCCCAAGGCAGCCATGATGGCAACGCCAGAGCCAAGAAGAAAGAGCACAGTCCCCATGTCCAAGGAGAAAAATGCAGTGTAAAACACCAATCACAAGAAACACAACTGCAACACTGCCTGTGCCATAGGCACAACGGAGGTAGAACACAGGAAGTAAGTAGAGCCCAACAACATGCCCCAGCCCAGCATGAATGAGCCTACCAAACGTGAGGAAAATACAGCAGTCCAAGGAACAGGATGCAAAAGAAACTGCCAGTCCTCGGCAACACCGACAGACCCACCCCGCCACCAAAAATGCAGGAGAAGCAAAGCATGCTACACAGAAAGTAACGGAGCGCAGCACATCACCGGGAGACCGGGCGACCATCATCAACAAACTCGCACAACTTCAGGAGATTGCACTGAAAGAGTAACCCTCCAGGCCAGAACAAATGGCAGACATGAAGCACACAATCGTGTGCCATGGTGGAAAGGCGTGAGAGCATGTCGCTAGGCCGCATCATAGTTTGCTACAAGAGTATGCACACACAGCAGGCTTCTTCTTCGCCCTTCGTCAGGGGTTCAGTATAAAGCATAAACAATAACCTCAGACTGTGTGTTTCGACTTTTAAAACGTATTACATTTTGAACTTATAGCATGCTCATCACTATGTTCAAGATGTGCTTATAAAAATCAAAACAAAAAGCGTCCGTCATGATTATAGGCACAGTAGCAGTTCAAGTATGCCCCCCCCCCAAGTTTTCCATGTGACCACCGTTTTTGCTGTTTAAACCTTATAAGCAGCGAGTGCTACTTCAATTAGGGCTGAAGTAATTAATTCAAAAACGTAGAGTTGAAGTGCACACCTTTTATCCTCATTCTTTCTTTAGTTGAATCATATTTGTTTGCGTGCATCCTGGAAATGCGGTCCACCCTACTGCCACGTAAGTATTGTACAATCCAATTATGCGGGAACATAATCGCTCCCATTCCAGAAGTACTGTTGCATCCCACAAAACATACACCACAATTATTATCCATTAAGTCATTTTATTCACGTTGTTCCAATCTTTACAATGTTTTGGTTCATCCTGTCACATGAAATCAATTAAATGTATAAAAATCTGATGCTGAAGGTATGCCCATTCAGGCCTTTTCACAACAGCCGGACATATACATATTACATCCTCAGTAGTTTATAATTCCCAATGCATTTCGGGCTTCTTCGCCCTTCTTCAGGGGTTCACTACAAAGCATAAACAATTACTTCAGACTGTGTGTTTCGACTTTTAAAAGTTATTACATTTTGAACTTATAGTATGTTCATTGTCTCTATATTTATAAAATGCTTCCCTCAGTGTATTCCCTCTAATGACTAACAACTAAAGACCTGAATATAATACTACCACTATCCTCTCACTCTTAAACTAACATTGTGAGTCATAATATCAACACTGTGGAAATGTCGCCCCGTTCTCTTAATACACAAATAACCCCGTGTGTGTTAAATCAAACCGCTTGGAAACGCTTACGTACCTGTGATGCATCTCCTGATCTTATTCCTCCTTTTTCAAAAAAACCTGTCTGTAAACTCGCTCACACCTGCTTCCCTTTTTACAACCTGACAGACCCCTCCCCTTCTCATCTACAACATCCTACACTACAAAACTCATAATTCTCCATTTCGTTATACCAGAAACATCATCCCGTTGGAGCCCTTAATGATCTTCAAATGACAACACCCACAACTCTTTGCCCCGCCCTCCCTTTCGATGTTACATACCACGCCTAATTTCAGATGTATTTATGAAACATTTTTTAAAAAACTTTTGAACTTAAATAAAATGCCAACATTCAATCAGATCTCAATTGTTGCATGAATTTCGGACTTAAAGTCCATATTGTGAGCCGCTCCATGTTGTCACTATGTTCAAGATGTGCTTATAAAAATCAAAACAAAAAGCGTCCATCACGATTATAGGCACAGGAGCAGTTCTAGTATGCCTCCCCAAGTTGAGGAGAGTTAGTTTTCCATGTCACCTCCGTTTTTGCTGTTTAAACCATATAAGCCGCGGGTGCTACTTCAATTAGGGCTGAAGTAATTAATAAAAAAACATAGAGTTGAAGTGCACACCTTTTATCCTCATTCTTTCTTTAGTTGAATCGTATTTATTTGCGTGCATCCTGGAAACGCGGTCCGCCCTACGGCCACGTAAGTAAAGTACAATCCAATTATGCGGGAACACAATCGCTCCATTCCAGAAGCACTGTTGCATCGCACAAAACATATGACACAATTATTATCCATTAAGTCATTTTATTCACGTTGTTCCAATCTTTTCAATTTTTTGGTTCATCCTGTCACATGAAATCCATTAAATGTATAAAAATCTGATGCTGAAGGTATGCCCATCCAGGCCTTTTCACAACAGCAGGACATATACATATTACATCTTCAGTAGTTTAAAATTCCCAATGCATTTCGGGCTTCTTCTTCGCCCTTCTTCAGGGGTTCACTACAAAGCATAAACAATAACTTCAGACAGGTCTACAACATACACACACACACATGCACGTAGCACCGCAATACAGGGCACTGATATCCGGCAGGTCAGTTGATATTGCACATGAAGACCCCGTGGCCCAAGCTCTCCACCACCAGTCAGCTTACCCTGACCACCCTACCCCCTTGGGCTGGAGATAAAGAAAACCTTCCCCCGGATCCTAGGCCAATTGCGGTGGGAGTCACACTTAATCAGGGTTCTAGGGAAGAAAGTGGGGTAGGTAGCAGGGCTTATTAGGCAGCAGGTAACAAATGGGCATTGGCCACCAGTCACAGCTGGTGCTGAACGAGGGTGGCAGGCTCGGGGTTTTAAAAAAAATAAATAGCACTTACCTTCTAACGCTACCGACTACTCCATCATCGTCTCTCGTCAGCTTAGTCTGGTGAAATAGAAAGCAAAAACAGGCTCCCTTGCAGTGTTGTGATGGTCTGAGCACCTTGGTGCGGTGGTCAGACAGGCAGTGGGAGCCTGTGAATGTTACCCACCAGGATGTGCAGTACAGCATGGTGGGAAACATGCTAAGTTTGCATAATGGTTTGGCTGGCCCCCGAGGGGCACATATTTCGTCCTCCCCCTGCTGGCTGCATTGCCAGCCAAGCCTCACATTCAGTGCAAACAATAAAATGATGACAACATTGTGGTGTTATCATTTAATTTTTCCTACTTTGGACTGCTAAAAGCAGTGAGGCAACACTCCTCCACCTTCGTGGAGGAGTCACCACTGTTGGTCACTACTCTGGAAGTTCACCTAAGGTATGCAGAGCAGAAGCGGGGTGAGGGCGATATTTGTTCACTGAATTGATTCAAAACTTTGCATTCTGGTACCAGCCCAGTTCTGTGAAGCACAAGGGGGGTTTCACACAGTCTCTTGACCCACTTCCAATTGCTTTTGGAAGTGTTCCTTAGAATAGTCAATTACTCTCACCACCACGGCCCGGTCCAGACAGTACTACCAGGTAACACAATGTCATTGGAGCCAGGTGAGGAGAGGGTAGTCGGTCCACTGCACTGAGAGCATGAAAGGAACAATTGATAAATGGGAGATGAAGTGGAGCACCTCTCAGAAGAAAGAGGCATCCAATTGGATACACATTGATCAATGTAGCACCTGGGCAATCTGGGCACCACCGAACACAAATCCACTCATCCGCACGTCCCTGGAAATGAGGCACAATGTCTGGTGCGCATTGGTACGAGTCACACCAGACAGTTCAGGTCACATACAATGAAGAGTGACAAATTCCATACCTCCCCGGGAATGAGGCACATTCGTAGTGCGATGTTCTGAGTCACACCAGCCAATTTTAGTCACACACACAGGTGCAATTTCAGAAATGCCTCATGTGATAAAATGAGGCACTATTGTGAGTACGCCCCCACCTCTGAGGGTCACAACTTGTGAATAACACAGCACCTAATGAGCATGTAGTAAGCGTGTCACCCGAGATAGATGCAGCATGATTGACGGAGTGGACCAAGCGGAAAACCAAGCCCTGTGAATCCACTCACCTCCAACAAGGCGCTGATTCACATTGGGGCCCCACAATGCAGGCCCACATTCTTTAGATGTGGGCAGAACTTTTAGGGGCTCCGCTCCATGCACAATTCCTATTTCCACGCTCACATCGCGCTACCATTTAGGATCCAGAAGATGATGTGGGCACTTGATATGGCAACGCACTTCAGGTGTCACAGGAAGGCAGAGCGGGTCCTTTGCAGGAGGTCTTTGAGGTCCCTAGGACATCCACAAGGGAACAGAGGGCAAGACAACAAGCCTTTAGAGACTGCACTTCAAGGTGCCACACATCAGAAGGTAGTCAGCCAGGCCAAACACTATTCAAGAAGGGTGCACAGTCCCTTCCAATTGCAGTAATTCTCCTTGTGCACAACAGATTCCTCTGACAGTGTGCACCACACAGTTCCAAGATCTACGGTCTCATGTCCCCACAAGTGTATCTATAGCCATATAAAATATGGGACCAGTAGTTATACTGTAGTGTACCTTAAAAGTTGGGGGTGGTACAGAGGGTTTCCCTTTGAACCGCAGATGTCTCCCTTAAATTTCAGTCCTGACTGCCATGGGGATGTATGACATTACAACGCATGCTTTTACAATGCATGCTGTTACAACGCATAGCACTTTGGGGTGCTGGATAGTGAATAGTTTAAATTACTATTCCAACTCCAGTCCCCGTGGATAGTAGGGAAGGTGTTGGATAGTAAATTAAAACTATTCCCTATCTTAGAGCGCCCCCCCTAGTGCAATGCGTTGTAATGGTTTTTGTTGTAAAACCTGCGTTGTAAAAGCACTGCGTTGTAAAAGGTTCGTTGTAAAGGATGTTTCCCCTGCCATGGGGCAGTGGAACGCAGATTTATTATTTAGCAGGAACATGATCTGCTTTCCCAGAGGCCAGGTGTCGAAAGCTCTTCCTCCAATCCATCTGTGGCACTGTGTAGTACTGCTAGATGATGTGTGGGAGTGTCTGCCAGTTATTACCAAAGAACAACTAGAGAGTAAGAAAGTGTACCAGGTACTTGTCCCTTTCCCTGGATAATATACAAATACAATGTGAGCAAGTCATTTAACAGGTTAAGGTCATGGTTGTCGACCTGTACCTTGGTTGAGGAACACAGACTACAAGCCCTCACCCACCTACCTAGTAGGTGGCATGCTTCATCATCTGGGTCCAGCTGGATTGCTGAGTGCAATCCAGATGTGCTTCGACGCCTGATATACAGCGGTGCAGCTTGTTTTGTGAAAAGTGGAGTGCTGTCTGAAGTGAAATTAATTGATAAAAATGGCTTTTGGGAAAATGCCATTATAAAAATTTTAATTGAAGGGACATGAATAAAAACATAGTCGGGATATGTATGAGGTGGAAATGTGCCTCAATATCCCTAAAATAGGTGTAGGTCAACTAGTTTCAGCCTTCTACGCTAATCGTGAGGCTTTCTTCAGGACCAAAAATAGTGCTAGTGGCCAAAAAGGTATAGGAGGCCGCTGGGGTGTATGTATCAGCGCACACCCTAAAGTGCACTGTGAATGTGGTGGATCTTGTTACTTACAGATCCTACGTGGAGTATCTGAAAAGAAATGGGACAATGTGGCATATATATATATATATATATATATATATATATATATATATACATATATATATATATATATATTCAACCATTCAATTTTATGCATTTCCTACGTATCTGCGCTCCTCCATGCATATCATATAAATAGGTGCTCCCACAGCACATTGTAGCCACGCATGGTTATTTTCAGGCAGTCATCATGCATGGAGATCATGATACCACATGCATGGTGCCTTCATTCCTTTTGTACAGCTATGGTTCCACAACCCTACGCATGGAGGAGCGCAGATACTGTAGTGTAGTTCCTATATTCCCAATAGGCTCTGCGCATTGGAATAACATACACTGCAGTGTAGACGTAGGACTGAGGTCATCTAGGTCTGTACTGACTATGTTAGACTTAATTAGTTTTGCCAGCTAGATCAGAGGCCACTAGAAACCTTCTCGAATGAACAGAGAGGGGTTAACTTCCCTGATTTAGACAAGAAGGGATTAGCTTCTGACAACCATATAACATGACAACTTTGCTCCCCCAGAATAAGGAGTATATCTCCATAGTTGTGTGAAAACAATAGACAGCTATTTCACTCAGTCAATCGTGCATGCTTAATTTCACCAGAGTGCAGAGAAATAGAGAGACAAGCGTTTTTAATAAAAGGTGTTATTTTGTTGAGCAGTCTTCTTTCTCATGCAAGAGAAATGAATTGCCATAATTGCAATACTTATCATGCAGTAAAGTGCGTACAGTAAAAGGAGTATTATGAAATAATACTGTAAAAGCATTGATATGGTTTCTTAGCCATATGATACTTTAAAACTGATAAAATATTTACATACATAAAAACATTGACTAATGAACTCAACTGGTGCTTCTAAGATACGCCTACCCCGTTGTATCTGACCTGAATCAAAAATTCTCTTTAAGGTTTTAATCAGTTCCGTACCTTGGTTATTGAATAAAGGAGGTCTTGTATCTCGTTCTCAGGACTCGATCTCCTAGTAACCCGCAAGGGTGACTGGAAACACCGGAGCTGGATTTCTCGGCGTGAGAAAAGGCAGCTTCTTTCCCGGTGTGTCAAAGGGAGGGACGGCTTCCTTCGGCTCTCGCATCAGCTGGGCTTCGTGCAAGTCGATCGCGCTCTGCTCCCAACCACTGCGTGTTGCTTAAGGCAAATGTTGGTATATTTATACCTGGAAGGTGCCGTGTTTGACGTAAGGTTGGACATAAGACGTCAATAAAAGATGTCATTAAGTACTGGCCGTTCTTTTAGTGCTCGCAGGAGTTCTATGACAAATCAAAACAAAAGCATGGGGAATTCCCAGGTTGCTGGAGGTTTGGTTTGTTGAAAGAACTCGTTGTGCTCTCTTGCAGTCTAAGGAAGTAGCCTTGCCATATTTGGGCTGCATGGGCTATGACTAAATATGGATATGATTCTTACGCCTTTATAAGGATATGATTTATTATAACCATACAAGGGCATAAATCTGGAATATTTAATTAGGGTCCTAGATACATTCACAACACCCACTTCACGTATAATGTCCATCATTACTAAATACTAAGCAATATATAAACATGCATGTGTTTTCCAGCCCCCCCAAAATACAATGGATGCATTTGAAAGGGTATAGATACACGAAAAATGAGTATTATACTGTACGCTTTCAAGTAGAGTTATCATTCAGGAAATGCAAATATAAATATTGGCTGAATGAATTGCGAAAATTACATTCATGAAATGGCTCTGAATACAGAAAAAAGGTCGAGACCATTTCATCACATATTTATACAAGTTTGTACATGTGCTAGAGGCTGATTCAAAATATTGTCTCTAGAGTCTCTAAAAATAGAAGTTCTGTTCTCTAAGAATAGTTCTACTTTAAGCAGAGTACCATGTGCCCAAAAAAGGTAAATATTTGGGAAATTTGGGAAAAATAATTTCGCTCTCGGGAAGGGAGAGAAAAAATAGTTTTTTTTTTTTTAGAGTACTGTTTATCAAAACTGAAGGCCGAATTCAGAGTTCAGGGAATGCTGTGATCTCGCTATTTCAAATATAATTCTCGTTGTTAGGGGAGAACATTACTTCAGATAGGCCGGCAAAAATGCGTCTACAACAGTAGGTGAAAGTTAGGCCAACTCCGAAAAGGTGGAAATAGTGCATATGTCCGATGCATTGCCATCATCGATGTCAGGATCAGCAATGTTCACAGAAGGTTGTACATGTGTGGTGCCGCTTTCATCTCATACTTCACCGCCACCTAATCGTAATGGTGAAGTCTCAACGAATGCCGTCATCAGAATAGGTAGCTGCTGGGGACAACACGTTGCATGAGTCGTTACAGGACAAAGCAAAGCATCGATATCCATTGGTACTGCTAATGGTAGTGTAAGACAGACGTCCAACACACATTCTTCTCCACATAGCAGACATCAAAGCACAGGTAAGATGCAATTTTGCCAAATTGGTCTGAATGAAAGAAACCAGGTAGTATTCAGATCTCTTACCCGGGCCATCCGAGGACTTTAGTGATACGTTCTCGGTATCGTATTGCTAGGATCGTTTCTTCCATCATAGCCAGAGTTTTGTCTGTGACTTGGCTTGCCATATCGGAGCAGAAGGAACAAAAATAAAATTCCTGCTACGAGTCCCAAAATAAGAGGCAGTCCACCGAAGAGCGAATGCACAAAATTCAGGAAGATGCCAAGAACTGCTTCGAAGGGTGTTAACAGTCCCGAAAAAAATTGTCTTAAATACATGTGCGATGCCACTGGTATCTGACATGTTTAAGATTTGACTTAACATTTCTACGAAATGCACGGGGCAATTTGTCGATAATAGGGTATGTATCTCTGCCGCTGTCCTTGCAACTTGCAGGTCATACGTCTCTTTGGACGAGTTTAAAGGCACAGTTGTTTGTAAAAGAATAGACTTCATTCTGCTTAAAGTTTCAATTCGAATAGAAGAGATATTCACATAAGGCCATATTGCCGCCTCCATGTCTGGATTGCTGTTTGGATACAATACTCGCATACAGCAAATGACCCTGGACGTAACGCTCACGAGACAGGGTTTTCCTGGCATCATGCCACAACAGCTGTGGTCACTTATTAGAACGTAGATTCCGTTGGATAGTTGTCTAAAAAATGGCTCTATCTGTGTAGTAGGGGTGCTGTGCAGATGACATGAAAGGTTGTTTGATGAACCTTCGCAGCCCCCATGCTAGTTACTACCTTGACACAGAAGTGTACTGCTTAGTGATTTTTTACAATTATTACCACTAAGAAATACCTCTTTTTTTTCCCTTCACTGTAACATTTGTGTGTATAAGGTAAATTCCAGGTCGATTTGATGTATCCTTTACCCAACCTTTCATACAGGCCTTCAGGTATATATTTTTGGCAGTATTGAAACTGAAAAGTTGTTATCAGGATTATAATGGAGCCATGTATTATCCATTCAATGACAGGTCTTTCTGACATTGTCAATGGAAATCTCTCAAGTTTGTCAATGCTCAGTATCGTACAGTCTGCTCCTTTTTGTGCCAAACTGATTTGTTTATCAGTAAGGTTAAAGATAGAAAATAATGACGTTGTGTTGATTAAACGCCAGGGCACATAGCCTGAACGCAGGTTTTGCAACGTCCAGGCTAGCTGTACAGTAGAACGTAATTGGGACTGGCCATGTTGTAACCTTAGCAAGTCCTGCAGATGATACAATGCTGTCAAGAGAATAGATTCTGGAGGACAGAGTCGTTAACCCATTGTCCACTACAGAAAGTGATTTCTCCAAATGAATACGATCAATTTCTCGTATTTTTTCTGCAGTTTCAATTTGTTTTAATTTCTAAGCTTCATTGTAAGCTGCGTATATACCGGCGTATATGAAACGTTTTTGACGCTGTTTGCGAGGTCCCATTATGAAATCTCGCAAGTCAGCACCTTCTTTAAGTATAGTTAAGTGTTTCTTAATTTCGGGAAATGTGGATTTCTGTAGCCCTTCAAGGCATAGTTTCTCTACACTAAGGGCTCGATTCCGATCCGGTAAAATGCGCTCCGAATCGTCGTACGGAGCAATTTTCCCCGTACGAATCGTACCCATACACGTCCCCGTACGTACGACGAAGTACGATCCGTACCAGGAGCCAAAGACCGTACGAGTCGTACAGGACTCCGTACGACTAAAATATCCGTACGAGTCTCACTCGGAACCCGCTGTACGTGACATCGCTACGGTTCGCGGCTGGTTTTTACGACCCAGCAAGTACGATTCGTGTCGGGTACGCAACGTACAACCCTTTTTTTTACGGGAGCTGGAAACAGCCGTAAACGCATAGTTCGTGCCGAAACAAGTACAGAACGGCCCCCCCGGGTATGCAGCGTACCCCCCATGATTGCCGGGGTACGCGCCGTACCCCTGCGATCATGTGGGGTACGCGGCATACACCCAGCGTACATGGGGTACGCAACGTACCCCATGAACGGTGGGTGTACGTTGCGCACCCCATGTACGCTGGGTGTACGCCGCGTACCCCACATGATTGCAGGGGTACGGCGCGTACCCCGGCGATCATGGGGGGTACGCGGCGTACGGTGTGTGTGTGATTGAGCGCTTTTCCGTACGAATCGCACTTACCTGACGTGGACCGTACGAATAGAGTCCCGATCACCCGGTCCGGATCGTACTCGCCGGGTCGTACGGTGTGTTTACGAGTCGTCCGTAAACTGCTACGAATACGAATCGTACGGGGGATTTTTTTTACCGGATCGGAATCGAGCCCTATATGTTGGAACTATCCCTGGATGTTGTCTCTGGGAATATCTAGGGTCTGGCCTGTTCTGTTTGAACCCCTGTATTTTGTTCAGAAATCTATCTTGACAGTTATTTGTGTCTGTGGGCCAGATCAACCATTTTTTCCAATTAGGAGTTGTTCTGTTTTGTTTTAAAACATAGGACACGTCTAACCCCTCATCTGTAGTGGTGTTTCTATCAGGCATAGGCTTTGGTATAGACAGGTTGTTTAAATCTTTTATCTTGGCTAAACCCAGACATGTTGTTTGTTGAATGGTATCATTCAGGAATAGTATTTGTTCTGGGATCATGCAGGCTCTGAATAATGCTTCTAGACCTTGCACCTGCCATTCTTTTGTACCCCAGATGGTTTTTGTTTCAGTGCTGTTTTTCCAAAACTCAAAACCAAATGTAATTTGGATCACTGTAATTAAACCCTGAAAAGTATGGGAATATTTCATAAAATGTTTTTGAACTGCCTATTTGCGGAGTTGGACAATGTTTCCATTGATTATAAGTAAAAACATTTCTAGGATTTGCAGACTTATGCAGATAATGATGACCATAGTGGTTGTAACAATACATTTCTTCATAATTCGATGAACCGTGTAAATAATCATGTTCTGTAAATTTTGCGGACATTTCTAAATCTGACATCATATTATTAATATTTTCAAAGTCCCAATCATCAGAGAAAGAACTTGGTGTCACAAAGTCACTTAATGAAATCTTGAATTGGTGTGGATATTTCAAGAGCTCTACCGGGCCATAGATTTCATAGTCAGTTCTGTCCCATGCTATACCACCAGGTATAGGCTTTGCTGTGATGTGCACTGATGATAGTTCTCTTTTCTCGATGTGAGAGGATCTGTGTGGTTTCAGGACCAAGTTGATTTTCTGACTTGCTGTGTCCATTTTACTATATTTTCCATCAATAAATGTTTCCAACCATGATGAGCCAAAGTAGTAGGAAAAGTACACCTAACACAATCCATAGTTCAATCCAAGGGGAAATAAGATATTTTTCTTTTAGTTCATGAACGAATTCTGTCATTTTGTTTTTGAAAGTTTTTGTTGCTGGCTTGCCTCTATGTTCACTTGGATCATCAGAAAAGTAATCAAAGTTGATAAAGTAGCCAGATGCAGTTCTGTCAATTGGTGCGATTGCTTCCGGATTTCCATTGATCTTTGCATTTTCTTTTGTGACATTTGTATAGTCTGAGGCTACATCGTTATAGACTGGTGTTTCTTGATGAACTGTTGCAATTTGGGTTTCAAGAGGCACAAGTTCCATGGCTTTGTTGCATAGTCCTTTTTTATTCACTGAAGGTTTATCGAAAGTGATTAGTCTCTCAGTTTGAACCTCTTGTATTGTAGCAAGATTTGGTCTTCTGCTACTTCTTGGGAGTCCACTGGGCCTACTGCTTATTATTGGCCACATGATTGTGGTTTCACCAGGTTGATGGATACAACTCGGTTTTCCTTTTTACCAGCAAGTGGCGGTAGTACTACTGATCTTGTTCTTCTGACAGCTAAGACAGGTACTGCTTTTCTGTAAATTCCTTCTTCACTGCGATCTTTTCTCTGACCAGATCCCCAATCTTTGGAATCCAGACAGATCTTGCTGGGACAGGTGGTTCTTCAGTGGTTGTTGGCTTAAACTTTATCTTACTTAGACATTTTCTTGTTTCATTCAAGTCCTGTAAAACAACCAAACGATCTTTGATATCAAAGGTTTTTTCTTCCACCACTGAAGTTTGACAATCTAAATCCTGGATTTTCATTCTAGTGCCAAACAATAGTTTGTATGGAGTGAAACCCTTTAGAGAATTTATTGGCAGATTGTTAAGACTACCTTGGACACTTGTTAGATGTTTGACCCACCCATCACCCGAACCTAATACCGTCGCTGTTATAGATTGCTTTATGTCACAGCTTTTTCTTTCCACAACCGCATTTCCCTCAGGATGGAAGGGAGAAGAGTACCGCAATGCAATGCCCATGCTGGTCATAGCCTCTTTGTAAGCTCGAGAGCTAAACACAGGACCCTGGTCAGAATGTAGCATGCCAATTGCGTATGTGCCGATAAAGACTCGCAAATCTTTTATAACAGTTCTGGCGTCAGCCGAGTGCTGGGGCCACATCTTTAGTGAATCTAGTCTTAATAATTATTGGACAGCATTCTTCCGTGTGGATGTCTGTGTGTAGATAGTCTAATGCTGTCTAATAGAGGTGTCTGGGCAGGTGTCTGGTCCGGTTCACCACTGCGATCTCTGTTGCAATCCTGACAATTCATTGCAAAGTTATAAACTTGCACGCTCATTCCAGGCCACCAGTACTATGATTGTAATTTTATTAGAGATTTCAGAATCTCTTGGTGCCTGAGACCCAATCCCATGTGTGCTTCTTGTATCAAGAAGATTCTCCGGTTAGTGTTTGGAATTACTCTATCCCCCACTCCAGGGATTTGAGCAAACGGAACAGAGTTTGAATCAATTATGTATGTATTATTGAATGTATAGCTGAGAGGTAATGCTGCATAGTCCCCATTTAATGAGGCTTTTACTGCCAGCATGGTTTCTTCATTTATTTGTGTTTCTGAACGCTTTTTAGTGGCTACGGAAGCCGGTTGACCAGCTGCCGTTGTGGCTCTATCAGCCAATGAATTCCCTGCAATGTGAACGCCATCACGTTGATGACTCAGTGTATGTATCACGTGAGTCTTTTTTAGTTCTTTCTGCAAAAGAACTACTTGTTCCCATAGCTTTTTATGCTTTATTGTGGCACCTGCGTCATCTTTGTAACCGTTTTGAATCCAAGTCTGCATGCTCTTATTGTAAGACTGGACGCAGTAATGTGAATCGCACACTATCAGTGTGAGGAATTCGCGATCGGCATTTTCAAGCGCCATCTTTAGAGATCTTATTTCAGCTCGCTGAGCTGTACAGTTTCTGAATGATTCGGTTTTAGTGATCATTGGTTTGAATTTACCTAAGCGCCACCGACCTTTAACAATCGCGCACGCGTTATTGTAAATTTGCTTTTCCACAATGTAATGTTGTGCAAATCTGTCTGTGTAGATTACACAGGTGTACTGTTCGAGAGGCAGAATTTCGATTGGCAGAGGATATTCATATTTGTGTTCTAGATTTTCTAGTTTTTTCATTTTCGGGTCAAAAGCGTGTTTCACGTGGATCACAGACAGAATATCGACAGACAAAATATCGACTTGCCAAAATATCGAGGTAAAAATATAGAATGCAAGAATATCGACTTCCTATCCACCAACAGGTAAGTACAAAAATATTTACTCCAAAATATCGATAGGAAAAAATATAGACAGTCAAAATATCGAATTTTTTAAATATCTTAAAAGTAATTTTAAAGTAATATAATAATAAATATAATTAATTTAAACATACTTAAAATACTTAAATAAACTTGAAATTATTAAATAGTTAATGTAACTTTATAAAAAAAATTATTTTAAAACACACATATATATATATATATATATATATATATATATATATATATATATATATATATATATATATATATATATATACATATTATTAACAAAACAAATACAATATTTTTTCCGTAGGATAGCAAGAGGGTTAAATTTACTATTCACACTCCAGAGAGTGCAACAGTAGGGAAAGCGTTGGATAGCGTAGGGATAAAAATTGCTATTCCCACTCCAGTGAGTGCAACAGTAGGGAAAGCGTTGGATAGCGTAGGGGTAAAAATTACTATTCCAACTCCAGAGAGTGCAACAGTAGGGCAAGCGTTGGATAGTGAGAGGGTAAAAATTACTATTCCCACTCCAGTGAGCGCAACAGTAGGGAAAGCGTTGGATAGCGTAGGGATAAAAATTACTATTCCCACTCCATTGAGTGCAACAGTAGAGAAAGCGTTGGATAGCGTAGGGGTAAAAATTACTATTCTAACTCCAGAGAGTGCATCAGTAGGGAAAGCGTAGGATAGCGTTGGGGTAAAATTTACTATTCCCACTCCAGTGAGTGCAACAGTAGGGAAAGTGTTGGATAGCGTCGGAGTAAAAATTACTATTCCCCCTCCAGTGAGTGCAACAGTAGGGAAAGCGTTGGATAGCGTAGGGATAAAAATTACTATTCCTACTCCAAGGTGTGCAACAGTAGTGAAAGCGTTGGATAGCGTAGAGATAAAAATTACTATTCCCACTCCAGTGAGTGCAATAGTAGGGAAAGTAAATACTTCATATATAAATATAAATAACATGAATATTAATACCAATTACAAAATGATTAAAATATTTTACAATTTTATAAAATATATTAATTAATCAATTAAAATTACAAATGAAAATGAACTAATAATAAAAATGACCTACTAATACTAATTATTTACCAATTACCAATACATTAATTTTCAATAAAAAATAAATAATAATTAGACACAAAACATATTTAAAAAATATAATTACTTACAATTAAATTATTTCCCAAGCTATTCCCCTATAAACACACAACCCACTACAGAAAATAATGTAATAAAAGTAACATATTTATCAATTAATCAATTACAAGAAATTACTAATTATATTTTAATTAATTACAAATTAATAATTAATTAACAAATAATGCTAAATAAATACCAATATATAAAATAACATATTAAATTGATTATAAATAAATTACTTGCCACCCTATTCCCCTATAAACCCACAACCCGCTACAGAAAATAAATTACTAAAATTAAAATATTTATCAATTAATCAATTAAAATTAATTACCAATTATATATTAACTAATTACCAATTAATATTTAATTAACAATAAATTCAAAATAAATACCAATAAACAAAATATCATTTAATTAATTATAATTAAATTATTTCTCACCCTATTCCCCTATAAACCCACAGCCCGCTACCGAAAATAAATTACTAAAATTAACATATTTATCAATGAATCAATTAAAATTAATTACCAAGTATATTTTAATTGTTTACCAATTAATAATTATTAACAATTAATTCTAAATAAATACCAATAAATAAAGTAACATATTTAATTAATAATAATTAAATTACTTCCCACCCTATTTCCCTATAAACTCACAGCCCGCTACAGAATTATATTACACAAAAAATAAAAATTAATATTAACTTACCTTAAATTCGATATTTTTGTTGTCTATATTATGTCTAGTCGATATTATGTCCATTCTATATTTTGATTCGATATTATGTCTATTCTATTCGATATTAAAATGTTCTAGTCGATATTTTGGTAGTCTATGTTATGTCTAGTCGATATTATGTCCATTCTATATTTTTTACTCGATATTATGTCTAGTCGATATTAAAAACTCGATATTTTGACTCTATACTGTTTCACGTCTTCTGCAGCAAGAGAGTTTTCCCATTGTATCCATTTTGGATCTAATGCCACAGCATTTGGAATGCGTGGTCTTGTTACTGCCTCAAGTGCTGATACTGATGTTAAAACAGATATGCTCTTGCCTTGGGCTAGGGCTCTTTCTTTTGCTACAGCAGTTTGAACCGCTGTCAGAATTTTTTCTGTAGAACTGAATATCATTTCAGCTTGTGTGTACAAATGTGATTTGTAAGCTATTGGTACCATTTCTCCCTCATTAGAGGTCAGGTATGTGAATCTACATCTTCCTGGGATGACTCGGATTACAAGGTTGCATTCGTTTGCGCGTGTTTGCAGTTTTGTTTTAGTTAACATGTCTGTCTGTAATGATCTCAAAATTTCAGTGTGTTTTTGAGTCCAATTAATTGGTTTGAAATCAGGTTTTATTAATTCGTAGAGGTTTAACCCTCTCTGCATAATTTAGAATGTATGTTCTACCAAAATTCAGGAAACCTAGTATTGATTGTAAATTCTTCAGCGTTTTAGGTGCTTGGAGTACTGCACATTTCTCTAAGAAATTGTCTGCTAGGCTCTTGCCTTCACTTGATAATTCATATCCTAAAAATAGGACAGTTAGATGGGCTATTCTTGACTTTTTAAAGTTGAATTTGTAACCCTCCGATGCGAACCCAAGTATTATGGTGTTCACTCTTTTCAAGTGAGTCTCCAGGTCATCGTCTGAAAGGTAGATGTCATCAACATAGGATAATGCCTCATCATCATACATTTGTAGTAATTCTGTTACCCTTGCTGAGAATAATCCTGGGCTATTCTTGAATCCCTGTGGGAGTCGACAGAATTGTTTTTGCGACCCCATTGTTGAGAAAGCAGTCAAATACCTGCTTTCAGGTGCAATGTTTTGACAGAAGAATCCATCAGAGATATCTAATGTTGTTTTATATTTTTTGCACACAATGTTATTCATTAGTGCTGCACTGTATGAGTTTTGGACTGCAAAAGTTTTACAGCAGGAGTTTAGATGTCTGTAGTTCAAAACTAGACGATATGAATCTTCTAGCTTGGAGACAGGAAACAAAGGATTGTTCATTTGTGAGGTACATGTTTCAATCACCCCTTGATATTCAAGTTGATCTGACATCTCCCTGACTTGCTTTTTAGCTTCTTGTTTAACTGGGTACTGCCTTTGTGCAGTAGGTTGACTTTTTAACTGGATTTTGTGGAGAAGAGAATCCTCATCCCATCCTACATGATTTTTATATAAAACAGGGGCTTGGGTCACTGCCCATTTTCTTGCAAGTGTGTTTATTTATGAATTGGGATATGATTTGAGAAGGCAGGCATAATCATTTTTCGCCATGAGGGCACTCCCTGACAAACTCTGGTGGCCAGTCTTTTTCAGCTAACAGGATATCATAGCCTTTAGATAGATTCTCCCAAAAGAGACCTTTTATTTTCCTAGTTTTATCTCCCTCTATACGTAATGTTATTTCATATAGTTTATGGGGCACGCTAACTTGCATGTCTGCAGTTTCCACTTGAATTTATTCATTTGTGTCCACTGTCTCCAGAAGATTCATCAGGATCTTGCGAGCTATGGTCACTTCTGCTGCGCTGTCTAGCATTGTCTGTTATGTTATGTTATGTTATGTTATGTTATGTTATGTTATGTTATGTTATGTTAAAAATGCTTGTTACCGCGCACGTACACCAATTGGTTTCATGGCGCTCAGAGACAGGTGTGGGGGGGACGCAGGGGGTGAAAGAGGCTAGTCGTAGGCAAGGAGGAACAGGTGAGTCTTCAGAAGTTTGCGGAAAGTGATATAGTCCGGAGTGAGGCGGATAGAGAGGGGAAGAGAGTTCCAAGTGGAGGGGGCAAGAAAAGAGAAACAAGCGCCACCGTGTTTCTTACGTTTAAACCTGGGAATGATCAAGAGGTTATGGGCAGAAGACCTAAGGTGTTGTGAAGGGACGTGAGGGTGAAGACTGAGAGAGATAAAAGCAGGGGCAGAAGTGGATAGAGATTTAAAGACGGTGCAACCCATCTTGAAAATACAGCGGTACGCTACCGGGAGCCAGTGTAGTCTTGTCAACAAAGTTGTAACGTGTTGGAATTTCGGCTGTTGGAAGACCAATATGGCAGCCTGGTTTTGTACCAGCTGGAGCCGGTGAAGATGGTATGCAGGGATCCCCACGTACAGACAGTTGGCATAATCGATACGTGAGGTAACCAGGGCCATAATGACTAGAATGAGAGCCTCCGAGGATAGATACCTTCGGATTTTCCCAATTCTACGCAGATGATAGAAGCAGGCCGAGGTAACAGCATTGATTTGGGGCCTCATCGAAAGGTCACTGGAGATGATGACGCCAAGGCTTTTCACAGTATTGACGGGGCAGGGGGCGGGACCGAGGGCCAAAAGTTGGGGCTCCAGGGGTTCGTGGATCCACCGATCAAGACCAGCTCGGTCTTGCTGGGGTTGAGCTTCAGCTGGCTGAAGTTCATCCACTCATAGATGGTGAGCATTATAGTTTGAAAAATAGAGCTAGAGAGAGGGGAAGAGTCGATGGGAAAGATTAGTTGCAGATCATCTGCATAGTTGAAAATAGTAACAGGGGAGTGACAGAGAGAGGCAAGAAGGGGCTGCATATATAGGTTGAATAAGAGGGGGGACAGAGCAGATCCCTGGGGGACACCACAGGAAAGTGAGATATGAGGGGCAGAGAAAGAGGACAGCTGGACCGATTGGGAGCGGTGTTGGAGGAAAGACCCAATCCATGACAGGGCAGGGCCCTGGATGCCCGCATTTCTGACACGGTCGATCAAGATGACATGATCGACCGTGTCGAAAGCAGCCGAAAGGTCTAACAACACTAGGACCTGGGCCAAGTTCTTATCCGCCCCCTGTCTCAATGCGTCCATGACCGCTACCACCACTGCCTCCGTAGAATGGGCCGGTCTAAAGCCTGCCTGCTGGTCATCGAGAAAATGAGATTTCTCGATGAAGGCGCTAAGGCAGCGGGTGACATTGGTCTCCAGTACCTTCCCCAAATAGGGGAGAAGGGAGATGGGTCGGTAATTCCCCAAGACAGCAGGGTCAGATCCAGGTTTTTTTAGAATGGGTACTACCACTGCTTTTTTGAAAGCATCGGGGACAGAGCCTGTAGCGAGGGAGCGGTTGAGCCGATCAAGGGGAGGGTCTGGGCAAGCCATAAAAGCGTCTCTTAAAATTTGGGCAGCAGTCATGGGGGGGAGCCAGAACTAACTGCCTGCAGCAGAGAGAAGAATATATCTGGTGAGATGGGGGGAAATTTGTGCAAACTACAAGGATTCGAAGGAGGGAGGACACTGACATGGGACAGGGAAGGGAGGGGAATATTGTTTTTGATGGTAGAAATTGTCTATGAAAAATGAGTTAAGGGAGTCACACAAAGCCTGCGAGGGTAGAGGCTGAGCCGTGACACGGTCGGGGAGGGAAAGTTCGGCCACAATGGAAAAGATCTCCTTGGTTTTAGATGCAGAACCAAGGATTTTCTGAGAATAGTAAGAAGATTTGGCTGAGATAATAGATTTTTTATATGATTTTAGTAGATCGGTGAAGATGATCTTAGATGAAGGGTCATAATTTCGCCTCCAACGGTGCTCTGCTTGTCTAAGAGATAGTTTATCTGCCTTAAGTTGTTCGGTGAACCAGCGCTGGGCGTCGTTTGGGCGTTTGGATTTGATGGTTTTCACCGGAGCATCCACATCACTGGCTTGGGTCAACCATTGGTCCACTATGGTGGTTTGAAAGTTCAGGTCGGAGTGATCGTTGGGAAGGGTAGTGGCGAGGGTTGAGTGAAAAAGGGGGATGTCAGCGTTTTTCCAGTTGCGTGCCGAGAAATTCAACACTAGTGGAGGGCGAGTGGGTAATGACAGTTGTAATGAAAAAGAAATAAAAAAGTGGTCGGACCAAGTGCAAGGGTAGACAAGGGGAGGAGAAATATCCAAATTGACTGTCCATAGATGATCAAGGATATGACCCTTGTTATGGGTAGCAGTGGAGATATGTTGCAAAAAATTAAGACCAAGTAATAGGTTTGTAAATTCGGTTGATGAGACGGTTTCATGGGGGTCTAGTGGCCAATAGTTAAAATCGCCTATGATCAAAATCCTGGCGGAGTTAATGACCAACTGAGAAATAAGATCACCAAATAAGGACGAGAAAGAATGCATATTTGCGGGGGGACGGTAAACTAAAACACAAGTGAAGGAAAATTTAGGGGACATGAATTTTAAAGTAAGTAAGTCAGAGTGTAATATGGGAGTAGTTGTAAGGGAGGTGAAATGTAGTTTGGAGCGGATAATGGCGGCTACACCACCACCCGGTCTGCCAGAGGTCCTGTTGGATTGGAGAATGTAGAACCCTGTGGGGATGGCGGCCAAGATGTCTGGGAGAGAGTCGTCATGGAGCCAGTTTTCTGAGAGGAGCAGGATATCGATGTTATCGTTGTCCAGTAATTGAAATACTTCAAGTTGATGTTTAGGGAGTGAGCGGGTATTGAGGTAAACAATCGAAAGGGAGCGGGCGGCTGGGGGGCTGATCCTGGTGATAGTGGGGGTGGGGTTACAAAGAAGGGAGGGGGCAAGAAGAGAGGCCGGAGGGATATAGTCAGGATGGAAGGACAATATGCCACAAGTCTGGGCAACAGTAGCTACGTGGGGGCCAAGAGGGCCAGAGCAATGGAGGGAGTGGAGATCCTGGGAGGAGTAGGTGATGCGATGGGCAGCATGCATGGCACCGGCCTCGGTCGGCCGCGGACGAGCGCAGACGGGCTTGACTTGTGCGTGACTTCGGCGCGAAGTCGGCGCTCCCGCTGCACTTCCTCCAGGTCACCATTTATGCCGTCCGACGTGAGCCACTAGACCGCTCACCTGCACGGTGGAGAGGCAGGGCGGAAGTGGTGCAGAGCCGAGCAGGAAGTGTCACTCGTAGAAAGGACCCTCCGCACAAACGGCAAACTGCCGGGGCGGACCGGGGTCGGGAGCGAGGATAATGAGGTGAGCTGACTTACCAAGTTAAGAAAATTGCATATGCGGGCGCAGTAGCATAAATCACAACAACAAGTTAAAAGTACACAAAACAGCTCGTAGTCAGCTGAGTTGCAAATTAAAAGTGTCAGCAGCGCTGGAACACGCCCGCGGCCTTCCCGCCACGGTTGTCTGCCTGCGAAGCCAATCAGGGATCGAGATATAGGTACGGTTCAGCAGCCACTAGACCGCTCACCTGCACGGTGGAGAGGCAGGGCGGAAGTGGTGCAGAGCCGAGCAGGAAGTGTTGCTCATAGAAAGGACCCTCCGCACAAACGGCACACTGCCGGGGCGGACCGGGGTCGGGAGCGAGGATAATGAGGTGAGCTGGCTTACCAAGTTAAGAAAATTGTATATGCGGGCGCAGTAGCATAAATCACAACAACAAGTTAAAAGTACACAAAACAGCTCGTAGTCAGCTGAGTTGCAAATTAAAAGTGTCAGCAGCGCTGGAACACGCCCGCGGCCTGCCCGCCACTGTTGTCTGCCTGCGAAGCCAATCAGGGATCGAGATATAGGTACGGTTCAGCAGCCACTAGACCGCTCACCTGTACGGTGGAGAGGCAGGGCGGAAGTGGTGCAGAGCCGAGCAGGAAGTATCGCTCGTAGAAAGGACCCTCCGCAAAAACGGCACACTGCCGGGGCGGACCGGGGTCAGGAGCGAGGATAATGAGGTGAGCTGGCTTCCCAAGTTAAGAAAATTGTATATGCGGGCGCAGTAGCATAAATCACAACAAGTTAAAAGTACACAAAACAGCTCGTAGTCAGCTGAGTTGCAAATTAAAAGTGTCAGCAGCGCTGGAACACGCCCGCGGCCTGCCCGCCACGGTCTGGGCCCACTCTCCGTTTTTCAGTTGTGTCCTCAGGATTCTCGACATGTTTAATTTTAATACTTGCTACCTTCTTTCTGGGAAATTGTAATTTTTTACTTTGATGAGCAGGTTCTTTGTCTTTGGACTTGACGTGCTCTTCCTTGTGTTCTGACCGTCCTCTTCTTTCCGATTTCTGTGAGGAAGTCTGAAAACATCGAGAGGGACGTGTATCAATATCTTGATATCTGTCAGGTTTTCTTAATTTATCCCTATCTCTAAGGTTGTATCTTTTTTCAGAGGGTTCCCTTTGGGGAGATTTGCTTCCTTGATCCGGAGATCTATTTCTCCGTTGAGGAGACCTTCCTCTGGATTTAAACTGTTTTTCGCTGGGAGTGGATTGTTTATTACCCTCCCAACTCTTTTTTGGAGTGTTGAGATTATTTTTAATAAAGGTTTTTTCAGGATTTTCAATTAGTTTTTTTAGTCGGTAGGTTGTACCGTCAAGTGTAAATTGAACTAAATCTCTATATGCTGTTGTTAATTCTTTTATTTTAACTTAGAGTTCATCCTTTGACATCTTTTCAATGTCTGGATGTGGTGTGTAGCTGGCTTGAACCGGCCACGTGGCTCCTGGTCTACCTAGTGGACCGAGCCTGGTAATGTGATTTTGATGTTTTAGGGTGCCATTAAACCAGAGCAGGTGCTCTTGGTATGTTAGTGGAATTTCAACTTCCTCGAAAGGAGAGTATTCCTCTGGTGATTCCTCTATTTTATAGTAGTGAAAATATTGTGTCACAGAATTTGCTGCTTGAAAATGTATCCATGAATAGAATAGCTCTGTCTGTCGATATTCATGGGCCTCTACCACAAATACGACTGTACCACCTCTTGATGTTAGTCCATTTTCTATAAGTTTAATAGTTATGGTTTATGGCAATATTTTGGAACACTGTATCTTTCAACGTTGACTAAACCAAAAACTAATACATAGGAATCTCTTCCTACTAAGTTTCGGCGGATATTAACCTTTCTCCCACACCAGACGTCTATTGGAGTTTTTATGGGAAAAAGGGGTCTGTGTGAAAAGCACGACTGAGTTACTCTAGTACCTTGCGTTAGATTATCGCCTTGCCAAACGTTGGGCCACATGTATTGTAGTTCCTATATTCCCAATAGGCTCTGCGCACTGGAATTACATAAACTGCAGTGCAGACATAGGACTGAGGTCATCTACTTCTCTACTGACTATGTTAGACTTAATTAGTTTTGCCAGCTAGCTCAGAGGTCACTAGAAACGTTCTCGAATGAACAGAGAGGGGTTAACTTCCCTGATTTAGACAAGGAGGGATTAGCTTCTGACAACCATATAACATGACAACTTTGCTCCCCCAGAATAAGGAGTATATCTCCAGAGTTGTGTGAAAACAATAGACAGCTATTTCATTCAGTCAATCGTGCATGCTTTATTTCATCAGAGTGCAGAGAAATAGAGAGATGGGCGTTTTTAATAAAAGGTGTTATTTTATTGAGCAGTCTTCTTTCTCATGCAAGAGAAATGAATTGCCACAATTGCAATACTTATCATGAAGTAAAGTGCGTACAGTAAAAGGAGTATTATGAAATAATACTGTAAAAGCATTGATATGCTTTCTTAGCCATATGATACTTTAAAACTGATAAAATATTTACATACATAAAAACATTGACTAACGAACTCAACTGGTGCTTCTAAGATACGCCTACCCCGGTGTACCTGACCTAAGCCTAATACGTGAGAAGGAGTAAGTAAGTTGCAGTTTTAAGTTAAGTTGTTTTTTGCCAAGAATCTGAATCAAGAATTCTCTTTAAGGTTTTAATCAGCTCCGTACCTTGGTCATAGAATGAAGGATGTCTTGTATCTCGTTCTCAGGACTCGATCTCCCAGTAACCTGCAAGGGTGACTGTAAACACCGGAGCTGGATTTCTCGGCGTGAGAAAAGGCAGCTTCTTTCCCGGTGTGTCAAAGTTAGGGACGGCTTCCTTCGGCTCTCGCATCAGCTGGGCTTCGGGCAAGTCGATCGCCGCTCTGCTCCCAACCAACGCGTGTTGCTTAAGGCAAGTGTTGGTATATTTATACGTGGAAGGTGCCGTGTTTGACGAAAGGTTCGACATAAGACGTCAATAAAAGATGTCACTAAGAACTGACAGTTCTTTTAGTGCTCGCAGGAGTTCTATGACAAATCAAAAGAAAAGCATGGGGAATTCCCAGGTTGCTGGAGGTTTGGTTTGTTGAAAGAACTTGTTGTGCTCTCTAGGAGTCTAAGGAAGTAGCCTTGCCGTATTTGGGCTGCATGGGCTATGACTAAATATGGGTATGATTCTTATGCCTTTATAAGGATATGATTTATTGTAACCATAGAAGGGCATAAATCTGAAATATTTAATTAGGGTCCTAGATACATTCACAACAATACGTAGGACATGCATGAAATTGAAAGGTTAAATTTATATATATGTGCCGCATTGTCCCTTTTCTTTTTCAGATACTCTTTGCGCAAAATCTGTAAGTAACAAGATCTACCACATTCACAGCGCACTTTATGGTGTGCGCTGATACATACACCTCAGTGGCCACTATAATTTTCTGGCCAGTAGCACTATTTTTGGTCCTGAAGAAAGCCTCACTATTAGCGTAGAAGGCTGAATCTTGTTGACCTACATCTATTTTAGGGATATTGAGTAGGGGTGAGCAGAATTTGCAAAATTGCCTTTCTCAAACTATCGCAAAATTGCGCAAAATCTCTGCGAGCATGCGAAACTTTCGCAAAGATTGCTCTTCACGCCCGTTTGTGATGTGTTTTTGCGTGCTTGCAGGGAAATGTACCTCTAACTTGCCCATGCAGTCCCTAATGGACGCGGCCATCTTGCTCGCAATGCTTATTTCCTGTTCCGGGTCGAATGACGTGTTCGCGATCGCAAACTCGCGCGGGCTAGGACGACCAGTTACCAACAATCCAACATCTCGTGGCGCACGCGAACGGATAGGAAAATTCGTCGGTGAACGCAGGGACCCGGAAAGTCGCTACCGCGCATGCAAGAACGCATTTTTAAAGCACGCAAAAATGCATTTTCAAAGCACAAACAAGAACAAACTTCAGTTTTGCAGCAGATTGCGAAAGTTTTGAAATTTTCGCACTCTCCGCGGAACGCGAAAATGTCAAAATATCGCAAATTTCGCGAGCGTGACGAAATTTACCGCCCAGGCCTAATATTGAGGCACATTTCCACATCATACATATCCCGACTATGTTTTTACTCATATCCTAGGACCCTTCAATTAAAACTTTTTTAAGGACATTTCCTAGAGACATGTTCATCAATTAATTTCACTTTACATAGCACTCCACTTTTCACAAAACAACCTGCTCCGCTGTAAATCAGGCATCAAAGCACAGCTGGATTGCACTCGGCAATCCAGCTGGACCCCAATGATGAAGCATGCCACCTACTAGGTAGGTGGGTGAAGGGTTTCCTAAGACAACAACTTGTTGTCTGTATTCCTCAACCAAGGTACAGGTCGACAACCATGACCTTAACCTGCCAGCTATTACCTACACTGCACTGCCCACATTGGTGCTTAAAAGAATTGCAATTATCTGTGTGCGCATATTTCTGAAAACATTGTGAACTGGGGTGCGCTCAGTAATTGTGTGGAATTGAATTATAATAATTGCCTGGATGGGCCCTGTTCTGACAATCTTTCGCACTGCTTAAGGGTACTGGGGGTAAAGTGGAGGAGGAGTGGTGGAGGAGTGTGGCTCAATGGTTAGAGCGGCAAACCCTGATGCAGAGTTCTGGCCTGGGACCAGGGTTCGATTCCCGCCTCGGCGGGGTCTCGGGCTCAATTTCCACGGACCTGTTAATTCTCGCCTCGTGCCTATTCTAATCACGGGCCCCACACTGCAACTCTGGGCAATAGCTTGCTTAGCCTCCACACCGGCCCCAACAGCGCTAAGGATGCCTGCCTTCACCCTGGGGGTGCCCAGGAGTGGACACTTCACAGGGAAAGCCAGGAGGGGTTCCACAGCGGTATGAGTATCAGCACCAGGAAGCCGAATAGGCGACACCGCAAGGTGACTGTCTGGTGACAGTGCGCTCTATAAGTACCATGACATTTACATTTTACATAAAGTACGACCTTTTCCAAGTGTGCATATTACTGATATAATTCTAACACAGTTGGGCTTAGTAAGCTAGTAATATTACCAAATGTGATTTATGCCCAGAACTACATGATGTTCATGTTGTGTTGATTGATGTGTGTGTTGAATACAAACTTTATTTACATACACCACGTGTGAAGTTTCTTTTGTGACGCTCTGTGTATTTATTGTGTGACAGTGCTTTGCCAATACTTTACACATTGCCTCTGTGATAAGCCTGAATGCTCAGGGACAACCTACCCAAGGGTGAGAGCAGGTTATACAGTGAGTGTAATCACCTACCCCTGACTGCCGTAGTAAATTCTGCCTGGCTAGGGCCTCAGGTCAGCCAACCAGAACATGTCAGCTCCAACAGAAGTCATGACCTGCAGCAACCTCAGCACTGACAAAAGGAAAAGGGGAAAATAGTAGCCACCCCAAATCATCCAAGCAACCTAGCTGCTACCCATACAGCACTTGAGGTTGTGGTATCCTCACAAAGAAAACAACTGCCACAACAACCCACTTTCAAATCTATATTAAGCAAGGAGTCACCGAACCACCAAAGTCATTAGCTGGTCCTTTTATACAATGGCAAGCTGGGTAAAATGTATCACTTGACCTACTCCATTTTTCTTTGGTGGAAGAAGAGGGGGTATTCAATTAGTGGAGACCTGCATTTCAAAATGGAAGGTTCAAAGCTGGACCTATTTTTCAACTGTTGCTGTGCTAGTGCTAAACCAGCAAGAGCTAGAATTAGTTAGTCGGAGAAATGAATGAGAGCACTGTTCAGTCCATCCACCTCACGACAGCCATAGGGGTCAGTTGTTAAGCCACAGACTGCATGTGCATCACTTTACACTAGGTCATCTTCAAAGAAGTTAAGAAAAATTCAGCTTCTGTTCTCATCACTTAATGTGTCTCATGGCACCTGGTGGCATGTGACGTTTGCAATGTTCTCCATGGAGAATCACATACAGCTGCCAACATCCTGGAAGAATTTAATGACAAGGTCAGTGAACGCTTTCATCCCAGAGGCCTCACCACTGGGTTTGTTATTATTAACAATCGAAGTAATATTGTGGAATGCGTCACTGACGGAGGCTACATCATAGTCCTATGTTTAGCTCATTACATCCTCAAAATAGAAGACATAGCCAACAACATACTACTCACCTTTTGCAGGATTTGCACTTATTTCAGTCATTGCTTCAAAGCCCAGAAGCAGCTGGGGAGCTTTTAGCATGCTAATAGAGTCCCTGTAAATGCCCTCAGATGGGGGTTCCCAACTAGTTGGAAGTCTAAATTCTACATGCTGCTAAGCCTGTTTGAGTAGTACAAATATATCAATGATATGTTATGATGAGTGCCTGACCCAAAAGCAACTGCCTTTATGAAATGGGAAATCAGCAAGGAGGATTGTATAATGAGCCAAGCCATTCAATTTTTGCACATGCTGCAGGACAATGTGCAAAGGCCGGAGCAAACATGCAAAAATGCAAATGAAGCAGCAGTTGCTTTGGTAAACAGTTTAGTTATTTCATGTGAATTCAAATCAGAGGTTTTAAAAAGAGAAAGTGTCCTCAAATGACTTCTAGGCCTGCGCTCGACGGCCTTCAACAAATGGGCTCCAACAAGCGAGGGGGGGGGGGCCTGTAGGCTGTGCAAATACCACTCTGAATCATGGATGCATCTCCTGTGCTGCTGCCCGGCACTAGCAACCCCCAGAAGGTCCCTCTTGAAACCCTTGTTTTTAAAATGGGGTGCCAGGTCGTTCTGGGAGGCCTCGGCCTTGTGCTTTACATCTACTGACATCCAAGTGCTCGCAAGGTTTGGTAAATTTGTGAGACTTTAGGACAATCTTCTATTACCTCCCTTGGCCGCCTTATCTCCTCCCCCTCCCCCTCAAAGACTCATACAGACTTTTTCCGTCCTTTGGCCCAGCACCCTTTGTCTTAATTATTTTTATCAGGCCAAGCACAGCAAAACGTTCACACAGGCAACTATAATGCTGTTCTCTCAACAAACATACCGGTCTCTAAGCCTGGAAAATTGTTTTTAGCCTTGTTTTTATAAGATAAATGTGTTAAAAGCCACAATTTATAACTGTGCTAAAGTAGATTCTGTACAGCAATGGTTTTAAGTAACTGTGCTAAACTAATAAAACTGAAACTTTGAAACTTTGTCCTCAAATGAGAATAAATCTTGTACGGTGCAGGATCCATGTTGCTAAAGTCAGTGAATGTCTTCATCTACAATAACTAGATTGTCAGGAAAAAGAGTGAACAAGACGATAAACAATTGTATCTTCGAGGGCACAGCTGAACTACAATGCAGCCTTCAACCTCTGCAGAGCACAATAGTGGCTCTGATTCCAAAAGCATGCCAATTGTGTTCTATTCCTACTGAAATGCTTTATAGATTAAATGCACCTATTTCAGTGATTGGTGTGACACATTCAGGTGCCTGGAGTCATTCCTAATGAGAAAGCCCCATGCCAGGAGTTCACTGACAGATGTGACAGAGAAGACATACCGTACACAATTACTTATTTACCCTTGCAATGCAGTGTTGTCGCACTTATGATCACCCACACTCTGCTGACAAACACACCCATCCGTAGTCCCTGCCCTACACCACTCACAGCCCCAACACAACAAAACGTGTATTTGTAAAGTGCACATTCGCCAAGGGTATCTTGGCGCTGAATACTCGATGTTTATTGTTACCCAATTCAATGGTACTCATGTTCTCGACCTCAGAAGGATGGAAGGCTGCGTGGAGCCACCAGGATTTGAACATGTAACCATGAGGTCTAACACTTGCCCCTACAGTGGGCATATTAGTCCACTAAGCCACCAGACCCAACAAGGGCCCTTTGTCATTCTTGCCTATGGGGTTCCATTTCTGTAAATCTATAATAATAGGACCGCTTGTCACTGCAGCACATGCCTCTGGGTCACTGAGTGTCTTGGGCACTGTTTATAATCCCACATTCCTGGCATCAGTCTGAAAATGCCACGAGGCCCTTCTGTCTGCAGGAGACGCTCACACCTCCAAAGCTGGCCATTATAACATCACCCTGAAATAAGATCCCATGAAGCATGCCAGAATCCTCGTTCTGCCTTGGATCGATAGGAATTAGGGCACAATTGCTCATCAGAAGGGCGTTTGCCAGTAATTGCACACTATGGAGCAGGGGGAAGAGCACACAGCTAACGAAAGCTTTAGATTCATCTCTCGATATGCCAGGGAGGTGAGCACAAATTTAATGCAGCGTAGCGCTGCAGGAAATGATAGCAAGTGTCTAAAATTGACTGAAGAACGCATTTATTCTGTACTCTCTATGTAATAATTTATCATTTTAATTTTTTCAAATAATTGGATGGGGCCTCTACAGCACTGGGTGCATCCTTAATTGAAAGCGATAGCGCCAGTATGTCAAAGAAGGATTTTTTAATTCCACAGGTGTTGCTTTGATGTCTATTGATACCGCTAAAGAGGTGTTATTAGTATAATCGCTGGTTGCCAGGCGATGGGGCACTTTGCAAGAGAGGACTGCGGAGGCATTCAACTTGCTCCTGCCATCCTCAGGGGCTCTCGAAAGTGCATGATGCACATATTAAAAATGAATGCGGCTATGATGTGTCCCTTTGCAAAAGAATTTGGGATGGAACCACAGGCGATTGAGAGGAGGGTAAAAGTATTCAGCAGCACATAGGAGAGACTAAGAAATAGTTTTGTAGCCCATTGCATATAGGAGTGGCTGCAGCTTATATACCTCCTGCCAGTAGCAGCCCGTGGGGGGACTTCCGTGGGGCAGTGAGTGGGGGGGGAGGTGCAGGGTGGGGTGTAGTAAACACCGGAATATGGATGAACGGAGGTAAGTAAACAAATAAATAAAACGAATTTCGGTGCGCGCGCTGCATCACATTTTCTACCCCCTACCCTGGCCCTCCCCCGCCTCACCGCCCCACGGCACTCCCTCTACGGGCCGCTACCGCTCCTGACCCTTCTGAACTCTTAGGCACCCAAACCTCCTAAATCACGCGCAGGGGCGGACTGGGAGCTCAAAGCAGCCCTGGCAATTTTGTCGGACCAGTCCCAGCAGAGGGAAGGCATGGGTGAAAACCGGCCTCCAGTAACCAAACCAGCCCCCATCGCTGCAAAACCAGCCCCACCCTTCCAGCTTCCCAGAAAACACCCGATGCCCTCTACGGCCAGTCCGGCCCTGGTCACGTGAGTTCTTTTTGCCATTCCGGCTGTACACCACATTTCAGATAGGATCCTGTTCTGAGCACTGGTAGGTCTATGATGTCTGGTTTGGTGACTCCGGTGAACTCTCCTCTCTCTTCTCAGTGTGTAAAGATACCACCATGATCAGTGTTTGACATAAATGTTTTGATATGCTGCTGTGATTTCATGGTACGCATTATTGACAATTATTCAGCCCGTACTTGTTCATACATTTGATTATATTGGATTATACATACAAATGTGATGCCCAGCCACACCATGTACTGTGTGCATTTGAAGGGATGTTGTTTTTGCTTTGAGACTATGGGGGAAGTGTTTTCATGCCATGAGTAAAACCCACTCAGGCGGAGTCACCATATGATGGGGGACGCTGCGCCTGACAATGTGACGGCGAGGATATTTGGAAGAAAACCTCAAATTGTATTAAGGGCAGTGCTTTATTTGTGCCGGTGCTTTCCGGTGCTTAGCACCAGCACTTAATTATCAGGGCTGGGGCTACACGCATTGCTGCACGTCATTGACGTTGATAATAATTGACCTCCCTACTAGACCTAGCAGTGTCACTGTTGTGCTATGGAACTCGTCTGCAGCCAAGAGGAGAATGGAGATTTATGAATGAATCTCCATCTTCTCATCCCATCAATCAGTACTGCATCAATCTCTGGTGATATGTTCCCCGCGGGCCCTTAGTTCAGTGTTGCTGTCCGGTGGGCGGGTCGGGACACTGATTTGGGCTTGATTATGCTTCTCCCGGGGTTGGGACTGTGTGACAACAGGCAGCATGCGCAGATCTCAGATTGTACATTGCCATGCCCCAGCATACTTGCACGGGTCGGCCGCACCCCTCCACCGAGTCATGGTGACTGGTTCAAGTTCAATCTATGGATGGCCATTCAACTCCCCAGACAGCGCGACCCGACAACGACGTTGGTTGAGGAATGGCAGCGCACCAGTGGTAGTGTAGCCAGTACCGTCAACAGCGGCAGCACCAGGTGAGGCAGGCAGGCTCACAGGCCTGGCCCAGTGCTCTAATACAAGTAGGGGCCCCCTGAATCAAATGCAGGGCAGGCCAGCAGGGGAGGAATAACCAAAAATCAAGGGGCTCGATTCACAGAATGAACTTAAGACTCAGTCCTAAACTTACTACTATTTTGGTATTCACAGAATGCACTTACTACTTTTGGCATTCACAGAATGAACTTACTACTTTTGGTATTCACAGAAGATAGGATTTTGTCTTAAGTCTGTCTTAAGCCTATCTTAAGTTTGTCTTAAGACAAACTTAAGACAAAATCCTAACTTCTGTGAATGCCAAAAGTAGTAAGTTCATTCTGTGAATGCCAAAAGTAGTAAGTGCATTCTGTGAATACCAAAATGGTAGTAAGTTTAGGATTTTGTCTTAAGTTAGTTCTGTGAATCGGGCCCAAGGAGAATAAGTCTGCCCTATGTATTTTATTTAAAGGCTCAAATAGAGTCCAGAAATATTATTCAGTCAACACAACTTTGAGCTCACTGTCAATAACTACCGCTTACTGTGACTCAGACACGTGATGAAAAAATATATCATTTTATTTTAGTAGATATTTTTCACATGATATATAAAATCGTAATTATCACAAATGTGCACAAATAACAACATTTCAATCACATGGACTTAAATAGAACGTCCAAGTCTCCCATTCATCTTTCATTCATCATCACAGACACATTCTACTAGTCTCTCATCACACATTCCAACATTCATATTCATTTCATACACTCCAAAACACTTCAGTACACATCGTACACTAATACACTGAAGTTATTCTGCGGCGTCCTCTCAGCGACTTGCTGGGGAACAAAGATGGTAATAGCAGGACATAACGTAACCACGCCAATGCGCGTTTCAGTGCTAGGCCCATTCTACGGCAGCACCTTCATCAGGGCCTGTATACGATGGGAAAAAAACATGGGCAATGGGACATCAGAACGGTGGCCACTCTCATATAGGAGAGTTGCACGAGATTATCTAGCACACTTAGATGTACGGTGTTGTAGAAAATTGCGCTCTTCTTAATGTGGGCACTCCTTTAAACGGATAGATTCATAAACAAACCCCAGAGAAATGAGGCTCTGTTGTATGCATGTGAAGATATATGCAAAACACTGCTTCGTGGGCGTAGTCTCCAGGCGAAAATAAGGTATAACAGGGCAGCTTGTATACACAAGCTGATACAGCCCAGGTTCTGGTGTTAACCTGGGCTTCTATGGGAATTCACAAGGGCGTATTATCAAGCTCATTATCGACGCTTTAGCGGCAGTTTCCTGCCAATAAAAGCGGCGATAATGTATAGCCCTTTCTAGATAATGTGGCCCAATGTCTTTTATTTTTAATGCAAACACGTTTTGTACAGCTTTTAAGTTATGCGGGCCGAACCTCTAAGTTTAAGTATCAGTAGAAGCCTGCCGCCCATGCCTTGATGATCATCATGAATTTTGCCAGGCAAGAGGAGAATGGAGGTTCTGCAAGGGCTGGGGCTGCGTGGCACAGGCAGCGTGCACAGTTTTATTTTTTCAGAGAGCGCATTGCTGCCAGTGCCATGCCCATCATACCCGCTCGCCCGCACCCAACCACTCAGTCTGAGTGCCACTGCCAGCCATTCAGACACTACCAAGGGCCAGGACACACCAGGCAGGGATATCTCCATTCCCGTGAGGACCCCTCTCTGGTTCTTATTTGGACTTTCACTCCATGTCAAAAGTCATGTCCCCAAAGAGGCATGAAGTTCATTATTAAGCCAGGGGAAGTTTAACCCCTGGCCGCCTGAGCCTAGATAAATGTGGTTTTGGTTTTGACTTAGGGTTTGTTTCAGAGCCTCCCGAGGCAGGGGAATGACAAAAAGGTACCCATCGTGTGTTTTTACATTGTTTTACATCATAAACAATTTGAACAAAGTACAGTGCACGAACATTGATTTAATGCAGTCAATTTGCCATTGACCACAAACAGGTGACACCTGGGAAAACTACTGACGTAACACAAAATGGCGTCCCTCTTGGAAAATGTACTACAGTCTGACACCTGTGGTGCAACTGGCAGTACATTTGCAGCAGCTACCCGGGGCCTTGCTTTTGGAGCACCTACCACACCACTACCGGGGTCAATGTTAGACCTCCCTAGTGCATCCATTTTATTTTAAACAGAGGAGATTGCTGCCTGTGTGTATGCTTGGTGGTGAGGTGTTTCCACCCCGTCTCCTCTCCTTCAATGAGCTAATTCTGGCTGACTGCTGCTGATCGGTTGTCAATATTTCGTCTGCAGGAGATGAAGCTTCACTGTGGTGGGTGGTATGTGATTACATATATGCTAGCCCTCTGTTTTATGTGGGTCAAGCGGGGTGGGGAGGATTAGGAAACCCTACAATTTACTCTATATCCAGCGAGATACCAATTTGTGGAAATTGTGCAGTAGGAAAAATGCCAAACATTCATTCTGCAACATATTAAGCACATTCATAATGAAAATAGGTGCAACATTTTACAAAGTTTCACGTTTTGAAGGTGGAGGAAACATTTGTGATTTGACGGAGGTAAACAGCTATATTTCTCGACTAATTGATAATTAAGAATAATATCATCCATCATAGTAGGGAAGCAAGTTAAAACAGCTTAATTTGAGCAGGTGGTTTCCAGGGCTCAGCACCGGCACTTAATCATCAACACTGGCACTTGAGCACCAGTTAAGGACATATTAATTTTTGGTAGACACAGAAAGATTAAGTGAGTGGCCCATAATCACACAGTTGTTGATCGGATGCCAAGACTCGAACCTGGTTTCCCAGCTCCAAAGTCGGCAGCTCTGGTCTTTAGGCCACATCCTTTGCCCACTTGTAAGGTTTGTTGGTGCTGTGTTAGGCAGAGCTATCAGGAGAAATGGGCTGGTCGACGCTGCCTCCTGACGAGAGCCCCGGCACTTCGGGGCAGATTTATGAGGCCGTTGCGCCTCTTCGCGCCGCAATTGCGTCACTTTATTTGACGCAACTGTGGCGCAAACAAATAATGCGCCCTATTTACAACGTGACTCATCTAGGAGATGCGTCACGTTGTAAAGCACTGTGCCATAAGGAGGCGTTCCTGCGCAGGGGGGGCGTTTCTGCGCAGGAACGCCTCCTGAAAAGGGCTGAGTGAAATCTATGAGATTTCACTCAGTCGCTTTCAGGGCAATGCTGCGTCAAAACACTGCACCTGCTTGAAGCAGGCGTAAAGCTTGATGCAGCATTAGTAGAATGGGGCCCCCCGAGCCTTGCTGGAGCTGCGTCGTGCTTGCGACCCAACTACAGCAATGCGCCACATTTCCGGCACAGATGCGTCAGGCATCTGTGCCGTTTTTGCACCATGGTGCGCCGCATTATAAATGCCGCGCACCATGGGTGGCGTAGCTGTGGCGCACTGTGGCGCACGTTAACTGGCGCATCCCTCGGGATGCACCAGTTAACATAAATCTGCCCCTTCTTTTTTTTACAAATTAAGCAATATGTAGGCAGCTACATAGCACCAGCCTGGCCATAAGGGGAGAGGGGTGCTCAGTGTAAATACACAGGAGGAAAGGGTGGGGGTAATTAGAGAAGGCCCAGTCACCCATATAGTTGTGTGTGCCAGGCAGAGATGATGTTGAATCAGCAAAAGGATGCCAAAAGGGAGAGAATTAAAATCGATGTATGAGTAGTGGCCATGCACTTTTTCTTAAAGCAAGGATATTGCACACTGCTGAACAAATACATCCCATGAACAAGGAAGGAAGAACAATTATGCCTGAAAACCTCAGCAGAAACAACAACATCTTTAAAAGACCCAGATTCCACCTACTCCTGGTAGGTCAGAGGAAGCGATAATTGTGAGTATGGGGTTTGCGCCCAAGTCCTTCTCAATTAAACAAAAGCACCCAATGAATCCCAGTCAGACAAGCTTAATCAGGTCGTGGCATATACCTAGCCGAACTGTAACAATGCACATTTGAGGGTGAGAGACAAAGCGTTTGAACGGTTACTGCCCTGACACCACAAAAGCAGACCAGACTGGCTCATGTTTCCCTTCTGTCCTCACACTTCCATTTGAGCCTAATCCTTTTCTTAGTTTCCAGAGGCCTTTGCTATTTCTAGTTTACATTAGGAGATATTCTCCTGACATTGCGGAATTTCCTCCCAGACAACTTCTGCGTTCATTATTAGAAGTGAAGGACATTTCAGAGTAAAAAAAAAAATGTGGTGAAAAGAAACTTACCATGCTTCCACTGTTTTGGCTAGGATTGCCACATGGCACAGATTTTCCAGTTTTAATTTCACTCAATCTTAGTCCAGCTCTTGAAATGTGCAAGCCCAGCAGACATCCTCCTGCCTGCAGATATTAAAGATTGGTCCAGTTTTGTGGTCCAGGTTGCAAATTTTAGTAATAACCGTACACCATTCAATGAATAACACAGAAGTTAGCTAAAGTGTTGCGATATGAGTCAAAAAACAATAGGTGACAAACCGGCGACACCTCTGTCTTCCTCATGACTTTTACCCAACTCTGAAAAAAGTCTACATCTACGTACATGGTCTAATAATAAGATGTTAAAAATCTTAGAATATTTAGAGTTTCGAATTGTAGAATCGGCAACAAACATGAGAGGACTGTGTCCTTAACCAGATTTGTGTACTTGTTACCATGGTTTTAATCCCGTTTGAACGTGCGCTACTGTGTTCAGTTGGTTGTGTTTTCACCCCTGCACTTAAACCAGTCAGTGTTCAGTTGATTATTTGCATTCTGTGAATTGATGTGATTGGATCCCATGTATTTAGGTGCTAAGAGCAGCGCATTGTAAAGCAAAATTACCATGCAGATTTCAGAGTAACCTTCTTAGAGTGTGATCAGTTTTGGAACAACAAAATGTCATCCTAAAAGGAGTCTTGCTATTTATGCTAATACTGACCTCAAAACTGAAAGCATGAGACTGCAATCTGTGGATCCAGACTACCAGGTGGTGAAATTGTATATATGGTTGATGGCGGCCAGTACCTCTTTGATTCTCATTAATGTATATATTCATCCACATTCAGAATCAAAACAGGGATTTACTGAAAAGCTGATTTCACAAATTTTTTAGCGAAACCCAAAATACAAAGACAATGAGATACTGTTGACAGGTGATTTTAATATGAATTTGTTCTATATGCTTCAAATGGATAACTTGGTTCTAGAGCTGGACCTGTTCTGGGGCACCCCATCCCCCTCAGGATTCTTGTCCTCGCAAGTGACAAGAGAAGCAGGGAGCCTGCCCCTCTATGGAGAGTTCTCAGATTAGGCTTAGCTTTTTAAATGGCAGGTTTCACAAGGATAAACCTCCACTGTGGATCCACCACACCTCAGTCTCCAATTCAATCTTAGATTACACTTTTGTCAGTCTGCCCCTCTTCAGAGGAATGCAGTAGTTTTAAAAAGACCACATGTCTGAAAGTGATAATTTCCTTTAGAGGATTGACCTAATCTCCAATCCTTTGCCATTTATTCCATTAGCAAATACTTTGGTTTTAACAGACCACTACATTGGAGTAAGAGGCACATTCCATCAGAGGCAAAGAACATTGAATCCATCAAATGTAGACAATGCAGTAACACTGGTATGTATCTGCCTGTATCTCCTGCAGGATAAGAGGAAACTCGGGCCATATTATCAAGAAAGGGCGATACATTATCACCGCTTTTATCGGCAGGAAACTGCCTCTAAAGCAGCGATAATAGGCTTGATAATATGCCCTTGTGAATTCCCATAGAAGCCCAGGTTAACACCAGAACCTGGGCTTCTATGGGAATTCACAAGGGCATATTATCAAGCCAATTATCGCCGCTTTAGCGGCAGTTTCCTGCCGATAAAAGCGGCGATAATTTATCGCACTTTCTTGATAACATGGCCCTCAATCATCAATCTTTCAGTCAAAGCAACATGCACTCATGCAGGTAAGCAATGATGGCTTGCTTGGACCCCACAGACTCAGTCTTGAACTGTTGGGGGCATATTATCAAGGCAGGCGATAAAATTATCGCAGTTTTAGTGGCAGAAAACTGCCGCTAAAACGGCGATAATTTTATCGCCTGTCTTGATAATATGCCCCTAGGGTCGTAAAGTTTCTGAGTAGTGCCTAAAAAAATGTAAGGCTCTTTTTAACTATTGCCTATTTAGCAAACTATGGGGCATAGTATCAACAACTAGCGATATTTATCGCTAAATAAGCTCAGCGAAATAGTTTTTTATCGCCGCTGATCGCCGGATTTTATCACAGAGATAACGTGCTATTAGCAACGTTTATCTCCAAAGCAATAAAATATCCGGCGATAGCGGTGAAATGCGTGAATATCGCTGGAAATTCAACGATATTCAGGCATTATCGCTAATAGGGACTTTACCTGAATATCTACCTCTCATTGGATATACAGGCTAAGAAGTGGTCTGAGCAGGCGTTAGGATTTGGTGATATTTGCGCTTAGCGTGAATATTTTAATCGCTACGCCTGCATTAATAATAGGTGATAGCGATGGCAGTCGCTAACAGGTTGGGTACGCCCACTTTGCATGTCATTAGCGACCAATATCTCTGACATGCAAAGCGGGCCCAAACCGCTCGCTATCACCTAAAATCTGTCGCTAACTGATGTTAGCGACAGCTTGCTAATAGAGCAATTAAATTATTGCCGCTTTGTGGCCGAAAACGGCCGCAAAAGCGGCGATAATTTCATTTTGCCTGCTTTGGTAATATGCCCCTATGTAATTATTTTGCTTGTTTTATGTAATGACTGTATTTAGTATGGTGAATAAATTATATGTACATTCAACAATTTTAGTCAATCGAGCATTATTTATTAAAAATTGACAAAGTTGACAAACAAGTTGTGTGAATGGAGAGAAAGTACTAAGAAATAATCGGAGTCAGATAATAATGTAAGTGGCAGAGGCGTTAGTGAGCCTGCAAAGGAGTAAGGTGGTTGGGCATGAGGGTAAAATAATGGAAGTAAAGTGTACAAGGGGTCCTTGTGTTATAAGGCACAGTAGTGTATTGTTAAGTAAAATAATAGGTTCCTCCGGTACCAGGCAAGGCATTTGGGGGGATATTAGGATTGTATGTGGTAATGCAATATAGGTTGTTATTTCACCGTGCATTGCTAAAACTTGAGGGCCCGATTCACAGAAGGAACTTAAGACTCAGTCCTGAACTTACTACTATTTTGGTATTCACAGAATGCACTTACTACTTTTGGCTTTCACAGAATGCACTGTAACTTTAGGATTGAGTCTTAAGTTCATTCTGTGAATCAGGCCCTCTGAAATTAACTTACTATTAAATAGAATGTGTGACTTATCAGCTGACGTCATTCCAATTTTTGTGGAGTTCTGTGCATAGGAAAAAGTTAAAGACAGTGATATAAAGGGGGTGCTGCTTACACATACATTTTTTGCATAAACACTTTTACTATTCTAATGAAGGTGGCAGAGGAAAAGTGCTCTTATGATAGCACAGGAGGCTGCTTTATTGGCAAATGTGCCAAAAGACATTCTGGCGAAGAAACAACAGGAAAAGAATCCATACCTAAAAGTGTTCTCTCTTTACTGCATATCATTTGGTGTAGTGAGCAATGTTCCCACGTAGGTGATGAAAAGATGGAGGAATACTGCAAAAAGAACATCAATTAAAAAAAAAGGTTTGGGTATTGACCATTTGCCTCAAACGTTCTAAAAGAACAGTAAAAATGCCTAAAATGTGTGCATGGCCACCTACAGGAGGGGTTAGTCACTGTGCCTGGCAGCTGGCCAGGATCTTAAAACATACAATGCAGCCTGGGAGCCTGTGCCCAGAGGAAGAGCGCGATGCGGCAGGCGTCGTCGTAGTTCAGGTATATTTTTTTCATCACAGTTTTTGGTATGGTCTTCTCCTAAACATTTTGCCTTCTCTCCTCCTGTGTGCTGGAATCTGATTGTTCTGGCTTTAGGACTTTGCGCACTTTAGCACCGTTAACCAGTGCTAAAGTGATTATGCTCTCTTATTTAAACATGGTAAAATTGGTTTTCACGCAATGGCACATTTATTGTACGTATAAGTCCCTGGTAGAGTGGTACTACACGTACCCGGAGCCTGTACGTTCAAAGCTACTAGTGGGTCTGCAGCACTTATTGTGCCACCTTCTTAAGTAGCCCTTTCAAACATACCTCAGGACTGACATTGAGCCTCTGATTTGACCTGGCAAAATAAACCTGCAAGCATGTCTAAACCTCCTTTTTTAATATATAAAAGTTCACCCACCCTTATAGCCTTTGAACAGCACATAGGGCAAACTGAATTGTGTTTATAAGGAAGTACATGTGTTTTTAAGTTTTACAAGTCCTGGTAGTAAAAAACACCACAATTAGATTTTCACTACTGTTAGGCTTACCTCTTCCATAGTATATCATAGTATAACATTGGATTACCCTATCACATGTGATAAGTGCTAACCTTTGATTGGAAACAGGTAGAAATGTCATGTTTGATCTCAACACAACGTTATTTAAAATCCTCTTTATTGGTAAACTCGTATTTTAAGTTACAATTCTGAAAATGCTACTTTTAGAAAGTTGGCCCTTTCTTGTACTAACCATTTGGTGCCTGTGTCCTGGCTCATCTGACTGTGAATAGTTGGCAGTTGGCCTTTGTGTATTCATCCCAGACAGTGAGACAAATTGGGGAAAGGTGGTGGCAGGATGAGCCATAATGCCAGGATCGGTGAGACAAGGCTGTTCCCTGTCCCAATTACCATTCAAAGATCTGCCTCCAGCCCACTCACAAAGGAACTTGACACCAGCCTTTTGTTACTCTTACCACTTGGAGCCTGGACAGGTGAAGTAAGGACATTTCCAGAACTAGATGGGGGAAGAAAGGCACAATGTATAAATATGTGACCCTCGGACCAACTCTTCAGTACATCTTGGATCTTGCCTGTTGTTGCCGCTGGGGTGCCAGGGAGGACTGCTGACCCACTTTAGTTTGCTGGGGTTGCCGCCTGCCTGCCTCCCGCTGCCCGCTCCCACTACCACCTGGGGAAGCGCTGGCCGCCGCGTGGAGTGCAGGGCAGGGAACTATAATCCCCAGCAGCCCAGAGAACCACGTGACCAAACAGCAGCGCCAGGATGCGCATTAAACTTCCGACGGACCTGCAGAGCGGGGGGGGGCATTTTGGGTCTTGACTGTTGTTGCTGCTGGGGTGCCCGGGAGGACTGCTGACCCATTTTAACTTGCTGGGGTTGCCGCCTGCCTGCCTCCCGCTGCCCGCTGCCCACTCCCACTACCACCTGGGGAAGCGCTGGCCGCCGCATGGAGTGCAGGGCAGGGAACTACAATCCCCAGCAGCCCAGAGAACCACGTGACCAAACAGCAGCGCCATGAGGCGCATTAAACTTCCGACGGACCTGCAGAGCAGGGGAGCATCTTGGGTCTTGCCTGTTGTTGCCGCTGGGGTGCCCGGGAGGACTGCTGACCCATTTTAACTTGCTGGGGTTGCCGCCTGCCTGCCTCCCGCTGCCCGCTCCCACTACCACCTGGGGAAGCGCTTGCTGCCGCGTGGAGTGCAGGGCAGGGAACTACAATCCCCAGCAGCCCAGAGAACCATGTGACCAAACAGCAGCGCCAGGAGGCGCATTAAACTTCCGACGGACCTCCCTCGCGGGACGCCGGGCTAAGCCCGGGCAAAGGGCGGGCCCTCTGTGGCCCTCAGAGGCACGAGGAGGACGGGACGGGGCCACCCCCCATGATTCCATCACAGCGCTAAGGTAACAACTTTTTGACCCCTCCTGACATTCTGGCAAAGGTTGACCTCACTGGACTCCAGTCGAAATTTCTGAAAATATTCCCAGATTGTCTTGTGGCCTCGCTATACTCCAACACTAGCACACTCAATGATGACTCGCAAGGGGGCGACCAATATACCTATCAGCCAGAGAGGTTTACATTCTGGGTCACAAGATTGTTGTAGGTTATCTCCACCGCCATCACGAATAAACCTTGCAAGATTATAGACAGCATATCCACCAACCAATCTCCCAACCCAACGAATGGTATAGCGCAACATGTTTCGCTGTTGGACGAGTTAAATTCCCTTTGCAAAACAAGGTATGCCACTGTGGAAGTCAGAAATGAAATTAAAACTCCCTACCCTGACCCCGCTAAACGAACCAGTATATCAATTCCAATAGCTGGCCCACTGGAACACCCCCCATTACCCAAAAACGCAAATTCACAAAACATTGTACTTCCCCAGTCATAACCCTGCAAAAGGAAGTGGGATGGGGTTAATCCGACAGGGAATACACCAAAACTACAAAAATTGTGCTCTAGCTCCCCTTTGACTGTAACTAACCCCCCTCTAAATTCGGAAGAAAAAAATAGACCAACTGGTAACGTCCTTCAATTCAAATTTTTTGCCCCAGATCAAACAAATGCTTAGATCACTCATTTCTCCATTGATCGACAAAATTACCACCCTAGAGGACAGGCTGCTGGGAATAGAGAAAAGCATTAAGGCCAACTTAACTCCCATTGAAAAATCTGTAATATCAATCTCTCCCAACCCATCTGGTACAAATAGTAATAATCAATCTCATGTTCCAGTCTCTATCTCACCATCCCCCACTGCCCCTAAAGTTAACCCCAAAATTGGCCCTTTACAATATACTGCCACAAGAGTAGAACCTTATAAGAGAACACATATACAGCTACCTCCGGAGGCTGCACCCTTTGTGTGTGTTCTTGCGGGAGTCCCAGCACTTAAACATGGAAAAACTAAGTGGGAACAAGACCTACTAAATAAAGTCATGTATTGGCTAACTAAAAACAGGCCCCTGCCCCTAGATCTTGATGGCACAATCATGTCCGTTAGAAGGGTGGGCTGGCTAGTTCCCCTACAAAAAGATATAGACGGTGACCTAATTCTAATAAAATTCAGAAGCAGTCTAATCGTTCCTTACCTAAAAACGTTGTACCCCCATGAAGGTGATGGCCCTCTATCCATATGGGATCTACATGACTTCTATCCCAGCATGGCATACACCCCTCGTCTAAAACCAAAGGCAGAGACAGCTGACTTCAGGGGTAGAAGCATCCGCCCATTGTGTGGCCGTGGCTTTTCTGCCTTCAATCACCCCGTAACAATGTACACTGGCCAAAGGTATGAAAAACCATGAATTCTCCTATGAAACCAAGGAACTCACTCCTGGAGCTTGGACAAATGTTTTATCTTTTTGCCATTCTGTGCTTTTGTATGCAACTTATTATCACTGTTTTTTTTTATTGTACGCTTTTATGATTTTAAACCAAAATCGAATAAAGCTAAAGAACTTGAAACAGTACACTTCTAGACCGGCAGAGGACCCGCAGGACTGCCTTGTACTCCAGAGGACTACCCTGCTGTTTGAGCCCTGCTCTGTACCTCAGAGAAGTGCCCTGCTACAAGCAGAGGACTGCCCTGCTGCTTGAAGCCTGCCTTTCACCTTCAGAGCAGTGCCCATCTGCTTGAGTCCTGGCTTGCTATAGGATCACAGGACCAGCAGAGTGACTGCAAGGCATAGTTGCCTGGCGTCCTGTGTGAGCTACAGGTACATAACCAGCTCCAGAGTCCTTGAACCCTGCACCTGACCTCTACCTAGAGTGAGTCCTGACCCCCCAAGTGGTGCCCCAAGAGTCCATGACCCTTGGCGGTGGTGCTTAGGGTGCTCCTCCAGCCAAAACCCGAAACTTGGGATGTAGAACCTTTTTCACCAAAAAGTTGCCGTGAGAATTGACAAAAGACTGAGACCTACATGCTCACTGATGCACCCAAGGTACATCGTCGGTCAGTCTAACTTCACATTCCCACTTCGTATTCTCTGCAGCAGCAAATCATGTACAATGGGACCTCCCAGAAGGAGCAGCTGGCCTCATGAAACTTTTGTCAGCAACAGTCTGCAGCTTTGTACAGCTGGAGATTTTTGACCTACAAAAAATTTACCAAGATCGATTGTAGGAATCTTCACCACTATTTTGACCAGTGACTGCTGCTTTACCCTGCTGACCTTTACATTCTCAGGAACATCTCTTAGAAAATTCTTCTAAGTCCGAATGTAAGCCAAGACATTGCCCAATCCGTCTTGTGTAGCCAAACCGCACAACATTGTGGTTGGCCTTAACTTTTGACTTTGCCCCAATCTCGGACATCCAGATATCCCTGGTTTGTGCTCTGATCTCTTAAGTGCTATTTTTTACTTAAAACTTAGATAAGCTCTCAACTCCAGTTCTACAGATTGGATTTAATTTGTTTTGGTGTCATTTTATTAATTAAAATGTGTATCTAGTATTCTAAATTGGTAAGGGATTTTTCTTCTGTTGTGTTTTAACTGTATTACTATTTGAGTGTTGCATAAATACTTAACCCAGTTCCTCTAATTTAAACCTGCCGAATTTTATGCCAGGCTACCGGTGGGTGAAGTACAGGTAAATTTAGTGAGTTTCATGATTCACTCTGACAGGGATTGGGGTTGTTGCCAGGGAACGGTCTTCACCACCCTCAATCAAAAACCCGGAGGCAGATTTACAAGCCCTTGAGTGACTTTTGCGCCGCCTTTGCATCACTTTTCTGTCATAGCCGCAGTGTAAATGATGCGGCCCATTTTCAATGTGACGCATCTAGGGAGATGCATCATGTTGTAAAGCCTTGCGTCACATTATACCTGCGTCAGGTATAATGTTTGCAGGGTGGGCGTTCCCACGCAAAAAGTCATTTAGAACTGACGTAGTGAAATCTACAGGATTTCACTGTGTCACACTACACCTTCACCACGTCAAAATCCCTATGCCTGCTTAGGCCAGGCCTAAGGAATGACACAGGGCTTTTTGAATGGGACTCACCCATCTATTGTGGCACATTGCTGGAGTTGCATCACTTTCACGAGAAACTACAGCAATGCGTCACTTTTGCACCAACAGATGCATAAGAATTTCTGATGCTCTGTTAATCCTTGTGCCATGGAGCACTGTATTGTAAATACAGCGCATCCATAGTGGCATAAGGACATTCAAATCCTTGAAGTTCCTCACAGGTACCGTTGCCATGAAAAACCTATTCATAGGCAGCTTCTTACTGTTGTATTCCACTCCACAGGAATACATTGATAGGCACATGGTCCAAACCCCTGGCATTTGTTTCCTGGAATCTTTGGGCACACTGTCTTGCAACAATCTCTTGGTGATGGCACAATATCGCCCAAGTCTTTTCAACTATACTCAGGGGTGGCTAGCATGTACCGAGGGTGGTGGGCACAAAAAAAACAACTTTGAATAGACTTATCTTCTTGGTTTGCTGCAAGACTTCCTCCTCACTCGGGTCTTCTTTCCTCAAGGCAGGCACCATCGTGGGACCCAGTCTGCTCCCTAGCCAGTTTTGGGGCTGCTCTCATGCTGTTAATCAGCATGAGAGCAGCACCAGGGTTGGAAGGAGAGGCCTCACTCAGTGCTCTCAAGAGCACTGGAAGCCTGTGCTTTCTCTGACCCAGCTACCTAATTATTATTATTAAATTATTAAATTACACTTGTATATCGCTATCTACCCGGAGGCCTCGTAGCGCTCATGACTGACACTTTATTAGCGCGGGAGCAGGGCAGATCAGTGTGCTTTTGCATACAAGTGTGTTTTAAGGGTTTTCCTGAAGGAAAGATGGTTAGTGGTTTCCCGAAGAGATAGGGGGAGAGCGTTCCAAAGCTTGGCCGCGGTATGTGAAAAGGAGCGACCACCCCATCGAGCCTTCTTGATTCTGACGGAGGTGGCCAGCTGAAGGGAGCCAGAGCGGAGGGAACGCACAGGAACGTAGGGGGTGACCAAGGTCTGCAGAATTGTGGGACCAGTGTGATGGAAGGCCTTGTGTAAAATACACATAGCCTTGAACTGCACTCTCGCCGCAATAGGGAGCCAATGGAGTTCTCTTAAGGCATCCCTAGCTGACTGTCGGCGAGGAAGATTGTAGAGAAGGCGGGCCGCACTGTTTTGGGTGACTTGGAGCTTTTGGATGAGAAAGGAAGGGGCTCCCAAAAAAAGAGCATTCCCATAGTCCAGGCGCGATAGTATCAGGGCCTGGACCAGGATCCTCCTGGCCTGAAAAGGAAGCAGGGGGAGCACCTTCCGCAGCATCCTCATCAACCCAAAACAGGTGGCCGCAATCTTAGTGGCTTGTACTGAGAAGTTCAAGGCTGGGTCAAACCAGATCCCTAGGCTCTTTATCTGGGGCTTGGGAGTGGGGGGCTCACCCAGACATGGTGGCCAGATGGATGCAAAAGCGGAGGGGGAAGAATTCCCCAACAGAATTACATCCGAAGAAAGCTAAGGTAGAGAGTTTTAAAATGTGCATGTCTGGCTGGCTGTCGCAAGACGGCCAGCCAAAGAGACTTGTGAATTTCAAACTTTAGTGCACAGCTCCCTGCTGCCTCTTGGCAGCAATGGTCTGCTCTGTCCTGACACTCAGTTTAGGACGGGTTGCTGTAAAATAAAATGGTGAAAAATAAACTTTATTACCATTTTATTTTTCAGCTCTGGGGCTTGTGGGCGATGCTCCTCTGCTCGAATGGAGGAGCTATCCCTGACTGTACTACGGAATGGTTTTCTAGGCAACAACTCGAGAAACAAATCTGGCCATTTTTCTCTCCCTAACCCTTCTCGGGGAACCCCTTGACATAGGCTTCTTTGCATCCAGTTTGAACCGCCAGCTTCTTGCCCTTATGACCTGCACTCTGACCGAGAAGCTTGGGCAATGGGTGCTTTCTCTCATGACTGGTCTCAGCTGTATCTTTATGTGCTTTAACCATTTGTCTTTCTTCCCTGGGTTCTCATTTTCATGAAACACTTCCTTTGCAAAATGGTGGGACCATCACCATTTGGATAGGGTTCCTAAACTCCTGTTTCTGGCTATGGACGGCCCAGCCTCTTTCAGCTCCTAGTTGCTGAATCCAGAGGGCCATCCTAATGACCCGATACTACAGGGTCATCTCCACCATTTGAAAGGAAAATCTCTGGGGTACCCCTAGATGGCCAGATCTGTTGGAGGTTAATTTAGAACTGCTAAACAGATTTAGGTCTCAAAACCTGTCGAGCATAGAGTGTTGCCTGGCAGGCCTGGCTTTGTTGTTGCCTGGCATAGAACATAGATCTCTTTTCTACCTTTTCACTGAGCTTGTCCAATTTTCTCTCATCACTGCTCTCCAAGAACCTTTTATACAGGACGATGTACTTCTACTGAATCAGTATTGTGGCTCACCTGCCTCTGCCTAATTGGATGTACATAGGCATCACCCCTCTTGTCTACTGCCTCATTAAGAGCATTCACCTTAGGATGCCTCCTTTGCCTTGTTAGTCCTACAATTGGGCTGTTTCTGACATTCTGGCTTTCCTAGCTTCCAAGCTTTCTAATTCCTTTCTGCACAGGTCTCTCACGAGCTGACTTCCTTGCTCATGTAGGCGAGTTAATGACATCAGAGCCCTCTCCATCTCAGGCCTCAACTTTTCTCCGGAAGGAGCCATGTTCTACATCTCAGTTTATACCAAGATGGTATCTTGCAAAGCCCTTTTCTACCTTACCAGCTCTTTACATGGTCTCCTGCCTTCAGGAGCACATCCCACACACCACTGTTTTATTGTCTTCTTACAAACTCCTTCTTGCATGCAAGAGGCCCCACAATCCAGTTTCTTGTGCCACTTCGATCTGCTAGGTGAAGGTAACTATGGTGGCAGGCACTGACAACTCCTCCTTTAGAGACGTTCTCACTTGTGGGAACATGGTCTCTAAAGTGTTCTCCACTGGCTTGAGGCTCAAGGACATCCTCAGGGCTGCCAACTAGCCTCTGTGGCAACTTTTTGGACTATCTCAACCCATCGAAACCCATCAAAACATGGGTCCTTTACAAATATTTGAACTTGCATACTGTACCACCTCATTGTCTTGTGGTAAATGGGGTTTTTTTATAGAGGAAATCTAAGATTTTAATAACAATGAGGTGTATATAATAGGCCTCCTGAGGTTCTCTGTGCAACATTCTAAAACTGGTCTACTTTGTTGTTTGATGAACTGTCATTTAGGATTAAGATTAAGGTTGTGCAAAATTTGCATAATTTACCCATTGTCCCAAAAGAGAGGGAGCAACTGGTTTGCAGTATGTCCTGTCTCTTCTGGAATACTGTTGGACTGAGTAGAAAACTGAACAATAGCAACTGGGTGTCTTTATTATCTGAGCCGTAAGTTTTATGTTTACAAGAGACCTGGCTGTTTTCTACTGTACATGTAAATGGTTTTCCCTCAGTATTCTCATCTGCAACTGAGGCATCGTCTGGTTATCACAGTGAAGGACTATTAACTCTTATAAATCTTACGCCAATCAATCAATCAGGGGAATTGTAAACGGCTCCTCACCTGTGAGGGTCTCAAGGCACCGGGGGGATGAGGAGGGTCAGCAGAGCTGTTCAGCTGAAGAGTCAGGTCCTGAGAGTCTTCCTTAAGGTGTTCAGGGGGGCAAGTCTGATATCTGCCGGGAGCTTATTCCAGGTCTTGGCCACAATGTAGGAGAAGGATCTTCCACCTGCTTTGGCTCTGTGGATACGCAGGGTTTCGGAGAGTAGGAGGTTGGCTGATCGAGGTTACTTTTGGGTCCGTGGAGGGTGACTCTGTCATTGAGGTACTTGGGTCCAGTGTTGTGTAGGCATTTGTAGGCGTGGGTGAGGATTTTGAAAGTGATTCTCTTCTCCGGGGAGCCAGTGGAGCTTCCTTTGGTGTTGGCTGATGTGCTCATGTCAAGGGATGCAGAGGATAAGTCTGGCGGTGTTGTTCTGTATAGTCTTGATTTTGCATAGTAGGTACTTGTTTATGCCGGCAGAGAGTGCGTTTCCATAGTCCAGCCTGCTGGTGATGAGTGCGTGGGTTACTGTCTTCCTTGTCTCAAGGGATCCACGTGAACATCTCACGGAGGATGCGGAGGGTGTTTAAGCAACTGAAGAAGACGGCGTTGACCTGTTGCTTCACGGTGAGGGATGAGTCGAGTACGATGCAAAGGTTTCTGGCATTGTCTATGGGGGTTGATGGGCTGCCGAGGGCGGTGGGCCACTAGGTGTTGTACCATGCTGAAGAGGTGGTTCTGAGGACTTCTGTCTTTTCGGCGTTGAGCTTTAGGCAGCTGTTGGTCACCCAGAATGCAACGTCCTGGATTCCGTTCTGGAAGTTGAGTCTGACGGTGGTGGGGTCCTTGGTGAGGGAGAGGATGAGCTGAGTGTCATCAGCGTAGTATACCATGTTGAGGCCGTGTTTTCGGATGATTACAGCAATGGGGGTCATGTAGATGTTGAAGAGGGTCGGGCTGAGTGATGACTCCTGGGGGACTCCAGAGGTGATTTCTGTGGGATTGGAGAGGAAGGGTCTCAGTCTAATCCTTTGGCTTCTTCCGGTGAGGAATGATCGGATCCAGTATAGGGCAGTTCCTTGTATGCTGGCATCATGTAGTCTGGCTACGAGTGTGCGATGGGCGACGGTGTCGGAAGATGCTTATAGGTCGAGTAGAATCAGGGCTGTGGAGTGGCCTTGGTAATGAGGGTGTGGATGTCGTCTGTGGCAGCAAGTATGGCGGTCCTGATTGGGAGGTGTCGAGGATGGCATTGTCTTCTTGGAATCTTGTCAGTTCCGCGTTGACTGTTTTGTCTGCAACTTTGGCAGCAAAGGGGAGAAGCGAGATAGACCGGTAATTCTTGTGATCTGTGGCGTCAGATGAGGGCTTCTTGAGCTGGGGCCTGACTTCTGCCCGTGTCCAGCCATCTGGTAAGGCGCCTGTTTCAAAGGTGGTATTAATGGTGCGTTGTAGTTCGGGTGCGATGGCGGCTTTGTGGTAGGTGTGTGGAGGGCAGTGGTTGGTGGGTGCCCCCGAGTGGATGCCTTCCATGGTCGAGGCGGTGACTTCGGCCGTGATCGGTGTCCAGGAGGAGATGGTGGGCTGGCTGGTGTGTCTGGAGATGATCAACCATAGAGGGTTCTGGCCCATAATTAGTAAGGCTGGGTCAATCTATAGATTATCAACAACATGCATGCCAATACTGAATCTACAATGTATACAATTTACTTACTCAAACCACTCGTGAAACTCATTGTGATTGAAGAGAGATAATTTATTTCTTTTTTATGAAAATTTCAAAAGAGAAATTTAAAATGTTGTATTTTGTGATAATTATATGTGTACATATTACATGTAATACATAACATGTTTGTGTAGCGTTGTATTGGAGTCTATGAAAGTATTGAATAGATCTGAATGATAAAAATATCATGATCAAAGAACAAAAATCAAGTCTTAAGTTCTCTTATGAAATGTTCATAAAAAAAGAAATAAACTATCTCTCTTCAATCACAATGTGTGTCATTTGCTGTTTGAGTTGTATACATTGTAGATTCAGTATTGGTGTGCATGTTGTTGATAACCCTAGTGTGTCTGGAGGGCATGCCGGCTGCGGAGTCAGGTATTTGGTTGATGAATTTGTCATAGAGGTTTTTGATCTTGAGGTGGAAGTAGGATCCAAGCTTGTCACAGAGGTCTTGGGACAGGGTGATGTTCGTGGCTTTGCTGCGGGGGTTGGTTAATTCCTGGATAACACTGAAAAGTTCCTTGGAGTTGCTGGAGTTAGCGAGGATTTTGTTGTGGATGAACGTCCTTTTGGTGGTTCTGATTCATTTGTGGTAGTCCGTCATGGCGTCCTTGTAGGTGGTGTAGTTTCCAGGTGTCTTGCTGTTTCTCCAGTTCTTCTCCCGGTGTCTGCAGGCACGTCTGGCTTCTTGGAGATCGGTGCTGAACCAGGCGGCTTTTCTGGGGTGCTGTTTGTCGGGGTTGCGTAGTGGACTGAGCTTGTCTACACCGCTGGAGATTCCTTGGCTGCGCGGTTGGTGTTGGATGCTGCTGTGTGGTTGTCTCGGGCGAAGGTGGAGTTGAGTTGCTCATCAGTGACTTTGCTCCAGTTCCTTTGCGGTGGGCGTGGGGCTAATGTGGGTGGCTTGGGTTTTTCAACGAGGAAGTGTACACGGTGGTTGTCAGTGCATGGTTTTGCATTGTGTGCCTGAAATGGACGTTCGTTCCTGCTGCTAAGATGGGGTCGATGGTGTGTTCTGCCCTGTGGGTTGGTGTGGTGATGAGTTCTTTAAGTCCGATGTAGGCGAGGTAAGGTTGTCACGGAGGGTGGTGGAGTTGGGGTCGCTGGGGTTGTCGAGGTGGAAGGACAGGTCTCCAATTAGTATGTAGTTCATTGAGGTGAGGGTGTGGGAAGCGATGAGGTTGGTGATAGTGGCGGCGAGGAAGGACAGGTGGCGGGGGGTCTGTGGGCGAGGGTGCCACGGAGTGTGGAGTTGGGGCTAGTCTGGATCTGGAAGTGCCGGTGTTCGGAGGAGGGGAAGGTTTTGCTGGAGGTGGTGAGGCAGAGGGTGTTCTTGTGGACGATGGCAAGGCCCCCTCCCTGGTGGGTGCGGCGGTTCTTCCTCTGGATCTTGGATCCATCCGGGATGGTGGTGTTGATGTTGGGGGCAGAGCAGGCTTTGGTCCGCGTCTCCATGAAGAAAGCAATGTCGGGCGAGAGAGGGTCGAGGAGATTCCAGATCTCCATGGCTTGTCTGTGCACATAGCTCACATTGAGGTGATGCATCTTAGGGCGTCGCCGGTGTTGGCGTCTGTGGTGTTGGTGGCCGGGGTGTTGGGGAAGGTCTGACGGCAATGAAGGCAGGAGAACTGGCTGTGAGTTGTGTTTGTCGTGACCTATTGGCAGTCGCTGTGTCTTCTGGGGTTCAGTGCGAGGAGGACGGCTGTGTTGTAGTGGTGGGTGGTCAAGATCTAGCGTCCTTTGCGCTGGTTGTGGTCGGGTCGGAGACGGGCTTGACTTTGGCACGCAAGCGGTAGATTAAAATAAATAAATAAGCACGAGACAACAGGCGATTGCTAAAGCTGCAGCAAGGGGCAGGACGTGGAGTGGGCAGAGGCAGGCAGGATCTGGGCAGCGGTGCGGGCAGCAGGCGCGAATCTAACCAGGAGGAGGTGAAAAGACTGCGGAGCAGCAACGGTGCAGCCTAGCTGCTGGGGAGAGAGTTTGACCCAGACCAGAGGTCAAGGTCTTACTTGCGCACCCCCGCAGTGGCCGCCAGTAAATAGGGGAGGGAGAGGGACAAGAGGCTGGGGCTGTCCGGGGGGAGGGGCTGCTGGGGCAGCAGCAGGAACAAGCACAGGGAAAATAAAGTAAAAAGCTTAAATAAGCAGGAGAAAACAAGATAGATTAAAAAAATAATAAACACGAGACAAAAGGCGATGGCTAAGGCTGCAGCGAGAGGCAGGGCGTGGAGTGGGCTGAGGCAGGCAGGATCTGGGGAGCCGAGCGGACAGCAGGCGCAAATCTCATCAGGAGGAGGTGAAAAGACAGCGGAGTGGCAACGCCGCAGCGGAGCTGCTTTGGAGAGAGTTTGACACAGACCAGAGGTCAAGGTCTTAATCGCTCTCCCCCGCAGCGGCCGCCATTAAATAGGGAAGGTGGAGGGACAAGAGGCTGGGAGGTGGGGGCTGTCTGGGGGGAGGGGCTGCAGGGCCAGCAGCGGCAGGAACATGCACAGAGAAAATAAAGTAAAACGATTAAATAAACGGGAGAAAACAAGGTTGATTAAAGTTAAAAAATAAACACGGGACAACAAGCGACGGCTAAGGGCTGCAGCAAGGGGCAGGATGTGGTGTGGACTGAGGTAGGCAGTATCTGGGCAGGCAGGTTTCGGCAGCAGATCGGGCAGCAGGCGCGAACCTCACCAGAAGGAGGTGAAAAAACTACAGAGTGGCAACTGTGCAGCAGAGCTGCTGGGGAGAGAGTTTGACCCAGACCAGAGGTCAAGGTCGTACTCCGTCAAGATAACAAAGACTTATTCAGACTCTCTTTTTTTCAAATAATTTGTCTAACCATGAGTGGCAAACTTTTAATGATATTTACACATTTTTACCATAATAATTTTATTAGTAGTAACACAAATTATTGATTCTCTTGCCTCTGTTCTAGAAGTAGTTTTAACAGACATAAATGGGTATTATATGGATATATGGGGAGGGGACTTCAACCTTAGACTATGCCCCATCTCCAATTATAGAGTTGTGAAGCAGTGAAGCCTTTAACTTTTCACACTTCAATCATACTTTGGATGGCGATGCCATTGTTAAAATCTAGGTTATGGCGTAAACATTATCTGCGCCATCTTGTCCCTTTTCCAGGCTCATACGTGTGCGAAAGCAGCAGCCATTTTAAGTATCATGGCCTCTCTGCCCACTGCCGATCGCCAGTGCGTCTCTCTGACCTCGCAAGCATCCCCCACGCACTGACAGCCCCCGCACTCACATGCTTGGGCCATAAACCACCCCTTCAGCGCGGCCCTGCCTCGGAACCACATCCCGTACCCGATTAACACCTCCCTCCATCCCTTTCATGATCACGCATCCTTTGATAAACCCCTTCCTCTGTGCCCGATTGTCCGACCCGATCCCAGGCCATCACCTAGTTCAGCTGATGCAGTTTATTGCCCCCTACTGTAAGAAGTCGCCCCTCTTCAAAGGAGCTACGATTGATCAAAGCTCCCACCCCATGAGATCCGATCGGCCGCACACATTCCGGGAACCGGCGGAATGTCCAGCTGCGCGACAGTCATCACCTACTGAGATTGGGGTGGGGACTTCTACTGTAGATATGTGTGGGAACGGGCCTGAAGCGGGGATTCCGAGGATGTCTTTCCATACATCAAAGTATTTGTAAGAATGTGCCACATGTAATAAACTGCAATCCACACCCTGCAAAGAATCCGGAAATATCTCTCTCAGCAATCCAGAAAGCAAATAGCTGTCTCACTTATCGGCTCACGGCTGGACTACTGTAATGCGCTGTACGCGGGGCTAAACAGGAGCCTGCTGCAGCGCTTGCAGGTAGTCCAGAATGCCGCAGCCAGATTTGTTCTGGATGTTCCCAGACGCTCCTCGGCCACGTTGGCCAGGAAAGTGCTGCATTGGCTACCGGTAGAGCACCGAGTACGGTTTAAAGTCCTATGCATGACCTATAGAGCCATTGCAAAGAACAGCGACACAGGAGTTGGTTCCATCATCTCCCACTACACTCCTGGAAGGGACTTGCGCTCCTCCAGGAAACTGCTCCTGACAGTTCCCCGCATACGAAGAGCCAAGTGGGGTGGCAGGCCTTCTCCACCCTGGCCCCTAAATGGTTGAATGATCTCCCTCTGGATCTCAGGTCCCTACCCTCCCTACAGAAATTCCGAAGTGCCCTTAAAACTCGCCTCTTCCTGCAAGCCTATGTGCATGTTTCCTTTTTTTTAGATGTTATTGTTAGGCGCCTTGATACCTGCGGGTTATTGTTTTGCGCATTATAAATTTTTATCAATCAATCAATCAATAAAAGCCATAAACCTGTGTATTAGAGGCCAGGCCTCAGAGATGCGTTTAGAGCACCTCGAGACGATACCTTGTTGTCTGATCTGATGTGTTCTGCTCCGACGGAATAAACCTCTGTTTCCTGCCTTCCAGTCTCCAGCGCCTGCCTCTTTGTTTGATAATTATCGAGTGGTATGAGAGGCGACTAACGCCGGGCAATACTTAAAAGGTTATCGATTGAATCTGCCCTCTTTTACAATTGGGAGAGGTCCTGACGACAGAGTGAACGACTGCAACGATCGGGAAGAGCTCCTGCCCGATAGACCCTCGTCTGGCAGCCAATCATCTGAACTTCACCGGTTCCGAGCAGACCTCTCTCGAGTGATCTACAGTCCTGACTGGGAACCATCAGGAGTGCTGCGGCAATAACGGAGAATAGAGGACGATCGGGCGCTGGAAGCGGAAGACAAGAAACTGTCCATGCGGTCCGGGTAAGGTCGTGTAACACGACGAATTGCGAAACGATTGTTTGATTGTCTGAAAATACTAGTATTGTTCATTGGTTGCTTTTTGAGACATTCTCTGCCTGCAAACGGGGAAGAATAGAAATATTCTCTCTCCCTTTGCAGATAGTGAAAGGTAGGTAACGCGGACCTTTGTCCACCCTTTGTAATCTGTCGTGCCTATTTTTCTCCCCACTGATTGATTGTCCGAACATTGATTGTTCGAAGTTAGTTCTTTTTGAGATATTCTCTGTTTGCAAATAACGTAGAATAGAAATATTCTGTCTAGTCTTTGCAAGTAGTGAAGGATAGGTGGTGCGGACCTTTGTCAACCCTTTGTAATCTGTCATGCCTATCTTCTCCCCACTGATTGGTAGTTGGTTCAGCCTGGACCGCTTATTAGAGATGAACCATCCAGCTCCACTGGAAGGCACCCCTAATAAGGACATGTTCACTAAATACGGATTAGTCGCCGTAGCTTATAGTAAGCTATGGCATAAATATACAAAAAAGGATCAGGAAAGTCAGTGGCCACTGATAGGATCCTTTGATGACAATAAAATAGAAGTACTAGAAACAGCTCTTCGTAACAATAAGACACCACCCACCATGCTTGATAGTATCGGCATGTGGGGCAAAGAAGCAGCGCAACGGAAAAAGAGAGATGAAGTAAGAGCAGAGAAAGAGTTACGAAAAGCAGCTCACCTTGCTGCCAAAAAGTTAGAGGAAGAGATAAAGGAGAGAGAGGAAGCTAAACAGAAGCAAGAGTCCGAAACATCGGGCCAGTGTCCCGTTAGAACACCCTCTACGCTCTACCCTGAGTTACCTTCAAAACAACGAGCGAACGATGATTTACTATTCGGTCCCCCAATCATCTACATGCCCCCTCCATACGCTCTCTCTCAACCTTTAGTACAGCACTCGCAGCCCCCAAATGCAAGTGAGAATAGTACCAGGACCTCGGCCCTCACGGCCTCTGCGCCGGCCGAGCCCCTAGTCCCGAATGCAGAACTAGCAGTAACATTAAGTGACCTTGAGACTAGAAAGAAAGATACCACAAGAATGAACCGGTTGTGCAAAGATGAACGAGCAGGGATCGATAAGATAATGAAAACACTGGTGGAGCGGATGGAGAGCGCAGAATATGTAACGGATATATACAATTCATATGCCGATAGCCACAGACGACATTTTGTTGTGCGATTTTGTTATCACACCCTCAATGCCTATGAAGACAGATACCAAGTTAAGGGCCCTGAGAGCCTAGCGTCACTATATAGAAAAGTCGACATTGGAGATGAAGGCGAGTGTGATGTGACGGACCTCTTCACGCGTATGCTTGAAGTCTTCCGCCACCTCACTGAACTGAGACTAGAAACTAAGACTACAACTCCTGTAGCGACTGAACCCCGAGCAGAAAAAACGGACACAATGATGCCTATAAAGGAGGCCGCTCCCTACTGGGTTCCCCCACGAGGACAGGGAACACATGATGGCATTAATCACCAAGATGCGAAAGGAAGGGTAGTTTATAACTGGGTCTACCAACCATGGGATCGACAAGACATCCTGACTTTCCGAAAATCCTTACCCGATTTACAAAAGAACCCCACTGCCTTTTATACTGAACTAGGTACAGCCTTGGGTTCGACGATTATGACCCTAGCGGACATCGATTTGTTTTTCGGGCTATGCCTGCCAGCTGATGTGTGGAAGCAAATCCGGAAAGTCGACCACCTTGAGCTGTTCAGACATACCTGGTAATAACTCGATGGCATAGATAGACAACGAGAGCCTGGACAGAAACCCTTAAAAGCCATTTTAGACCTCCCAGACAAGATCGTCCAGAAATTGAAAACCCTGATCCCAGAAAAGAAGGTGAACTGGTCGATAGTAATGGCCTGCCGCCAGAAACCCCAGGAAGACGTATCAGAATACTTCTCCCGGTTCGAGACGGTGTTTTCCGATTACAGTGGCCAGGACATGACCACTACAACCGGACATCATCTGTTTGTCCAGAATTATGTCAAAGGTCTGTCGCAGGAAGTCTCTCAGAAACTACAGACTAGTGAGAGTAGTTGGGCGGCCCCCAAACCTGTGGCTATCTTTCAGATGTCCCAGTACTATGAGCATCAAAAGAACGAGAACGATAGGGCGTCTGAAAAAAAGAAAAAGGACCTGAAGGAAAGGGTGATGATCGCGCAGTTGCAAGGGGTGACTATAGGAAAGGAACCGTACAAAGGAAGTTACCAATCAAATGCTCCTAGAAATCCACCCCCTAGAGACCTTACATCCGCACCCTACGCTGGACGTAAAGACTTAGATGAGAACCAGTGTGCGTTTTGTAAAGGGTTTGGTCATTGGAAGTCCCAGTGTCCGGTCCTGCTAGAAATGAACAAAAATAGGGAAGCAAGAGATGTAGCGGGCGGGTCAAGAAATAGAGGACAGGGACGAGGGTACAAATACGACACGAACAACAACAGTCCAGGCAGACCGAACACATTTGACCGTCCCCGACAGAACCAGTACCAAAAGTCTGACTGCGAAAACACCCATGACTTTGCATAGGACTGCCAAGGGCAAGGGAGGGATCCAGTCGAGCTCTATGTTGACCAGCAAGGTCCTTACGTCACCGCTAAGGTCCTGGGTATTAAGTCTCCATTTTTGGTAGACACTGGAGCGACACGCAGTGCGTTATCTAAACGACTGATTCCAAGGGCACCCTTGTCTGGCTCACACGTAACATCAATAGGTTTTGATGGAACGCCCTCCACTAATCCCTTGTCCACACCGATCCCCTTTGACTTGGAAAATAACACCACTGACACAACGTTTTTGCTCTCCTCCAACCCCCCCCGACGCCATTATGGGACTTGACTTATTGACACATTTCCGAGCTACTATTAGATGTTCACAAGACGGAGTTCGAGTCATTCTGTACGACAACCCGAATCTGCTCAGACCTTGTCCCACACAACGCATGTTTTCTATAACTGATGCTGACCTGTCCCTACTCGACGCTCTACCTCTGTACCTGTGGGCCAAAACTGATTCGGACGTAGGACGCATGATGATTCACCCTAGAAATATAACTGTTCGACAGGACGCAGTACTCCCAAAACTTCCACAGTATTAGAAGGCATTGGTAAAGATTATCCAGTCCCAATTGGATGCAGGAGTGGTAGAGGAAGTAGTTAGCAATGTTTGCAACAGCCCTATCCTACCTATTGTAAAGAAGCAGGGTGAGGGAGTTGAGAAAGCGTATCGTTTCATCATTGACCTACGAGAGGTTAACAAAGTAGTTGTACCTCAGTACCCCGTAGTTTCAGACATCACCACCATTCTGACTTTGATTCCTTCCACTGCCACCACCTTCACTGTAATTGACCTCAAGAACGCATTCTTTTCCATCCCCATCCACCCAGACAGCCGCTACCTCTTCGGCTTCACCTTAAAAGCCCGTTCATATAGATTTTGTAGAGCACCCCAAGGCTACACTGAAAGTCCCAGCATCTATAGCCAGGCCCTCAAGAGACAGCTGGATGCAGTCCAGTTACCGGATGGAGTGGTGTTGATACATTACGTCGATGGGATTGGTGTTGTTACAACGCAGGCTATTACAACGCCTGCTGTTCTAACGCGGTTTTTACATCGCATACCATTACAACGCATAGTGCTTTTAAGCGCTGGATAGTGAATTATTTAATTTACTATTCCAACTCCAGTCCCCGTGGATAGTAGGGAAGGTGTTGGATAGTAAATTAAATATATTCCCTATCCTAGAGCGCCCCCCAGCGCAATGCGTTGTAATGGTTTGCGTTGTAATGGTAGTGCGTTGTAATAAGTGCGTTATAAGTGATGTTTCCCCGTCGATGATATCCTTTTGGCGGCCGACACCACTCCACTTGCAGTCACAGCCACCATCCAACTCCTACAATTCCTCGTGGGTTGGCCACAAGGTCTCCAAGAAGAAGTTACAATTCTGCCAACCCCAAGTGACATACCTAGGCCACCTCTTGTCCAAAGACGGGAGGAAGCTTACGTCGATTGAATTCAGACCATTCTAGAAACCCCTGTCCCTAAGACCCAGAAACAAGTCCGCTCTCTAGTAGGCCTCACCTCCTTCTGCCGACAATGGTTGCCAAATTTCAGCCTTATTGTAAAACCACTACTTTCCCTGCTGGCTAAAGATGTCCCCTTCCCACTCCCTTGGACCCCCGAATGCCAATCCTCTTTCAAAGAGTTACGAGACGCCCTTTGCTCAGCACCAGTCCTAGGAACCCCAGATTACTCAAAGCCCTTCTCCCTCTTCACTCACGAAAGGGAGGGGTGCGCTTTGTCTGTTTTGACTCAGTCCATCGGCCCCAAGCAACGCCCATGTGCCTTCTTCTCTGCCACTCTTGACCCCTAGCCAGAGCTTTGCCTGCCTGCCTTTGAGCTGTAGCTGCCGCTGCTGTCTCTATCCGACAAAGTGAGGGAATCATGCTCTCGAACTCCCTTACAGTGTTAGTGCCCCATGCGGTTGACACCCTCCTGAACCAGACTAAGACGCAGCATCTGACTAGTGCACGACTGACTGGGTACGAACTGACTCTGCTTGCACCCCACATCACACTGAAAAGATGCACCACTCTGAATCCAGCCACTCTGTTACCCCTACCTGAAAACGACCCCAATGTGTCCCCTATACATGACTGTGTGACCCTCAGGGACGAACAGAATAGGAGTAGGGTTGACCTCCGAGACACTGCCTTCCCAGATTCTGACGGAGAGCTATGGGTGGACGGCTCTTGCATCAAACTCTCCGACGGCACCACCTCAGCTGCTTATGCGGTTACCACAGCCCGAACTGTAGTTGAGACAGCCCGCATCACACAGCGATCTGCACAGGCAGCGGAACTGATTGCCCTCACACAAGCGTGTATCCTAGCAGCAGGGACGACAGCAAATATATACACGGACAGCCAGTATGCCTTCGGGGTGGTTCATCATTTTGGGCTCTTATGGAAGGAGAGGGGATTCCTGACCTCACACGGCACACCCATCCTACATGGAGATCTAGTCTCCGCTCTGACTGAAGCAGTCCTCCTTCCCAAACAACTTGCTGTAATCAAATGCCGGGCACACAAAAAGGTGACGGACATCATTGGGCAGGGGAATGCACTGGCCGACATCACTGTCCGACCCCACAGCCGAGAATAGGACGACGACACGCGTGTACGTGACCAGGTCACAAGCAGAAAAATGGAAGGACGCTAGGGAAACTATTAGAGATATCCAAATGGCCAGCTCACCACACAAATTGACTGAATGGGCACGGGTGGGACAGAAAGACGATGAAGGCTGCTGGCGGACAAAAAACACGAACAAATGGTTGCTACCCAACTCGTACCTGATCCCCATACTGACCATGGCACACTCCCCTGCACACATAGCATGTGCCCCTATGGCCGAACTTGTCTCGAAAGTTTGGCACAATGACAAGATCACAGACTCAGATAAACGTCTGGTCCAACAATGTCTGATATGCCTGCAACACAACCCTAGGAAAGGAACAGTCGTACCCCGGGGAGGGTTTGGGGTCCCTGACCATCCCTTTGAAGTCCTCCAGATGGACTATATCCAATTAGAAAGGTGCCATGGTCTAAAGTATGTGCTTGTTGCTGTGTGCGCATTTAGCAAGTGGGTGGAAGCCTATCCAACTCGCGACAATACTGCCATTGCTACTGCAAAAGTATTACTAAAGGAATTCTTCCCTCGCTACGGCCTTTGTCGAATTTTGTGGAGCGACAATGGCCCCCACTTGGTATCCGAGGTTATCCAACTCATCTTGAAGGGGTTGGGTGGAAAACAGAAGTTTCATGCAGTCTTCCACCCCCAATCTGCTGGACTGGTTGAACGACGCAATGCCACACTGAAGCTCAAACTAGCAAAGATAGTGGCTACTACAGGACTGAAATGGCCAGACGCTCTCCCACTGGCATTGCTATCAATGCGTTCCATCCCCACCAAACACCACTTGACCCCCTACGAGGTCGTCTTCGGCCGATCTATGAGCGTTTGGTCCGCATCAAAACCGACATCCATTCACGACGTCCCGGATGTCCTAATGTCTGACTATTTGTATAATCTGACTAAAACGCTGTCTGTTATCCATCAACAGGTGCTGCAGGCCATCCCGGATGCTTCCAGATGCCCCAGACACGAAATCCAGCCAGGCGACTTTGTTCTAATCCGGAATTTCCAGCGTGCAAAGAGTCTGGAACCCCGGTTGATGGGCCCCTGGCAAGTTTTGATCACCACCCGAACAGCTCTTCGAGGGGAGGGGAAACGGAACTGGCTGCATGGACACCATTGCAAGAAGATATCCTCGACCCTGACAATGACCGAAGACGTGGCCACCCAAGAAGTACTCTTGAACAAAGACCGACCATCCCTGAGCTGTTACCCTGATACAGAGACACTTGAGTTGGCAAAATTTCCCGATCCCACTGTGCCATCCAGAGAAGGGTATAACCTGCGTCGAAATGAGGGAGCTTCGGCTAAGCAGACCACTGACTAAGTTACAAATCTCAGAACGGTAGCCTAACACTACTAAGGCTATCAGGAGAGAGGCTAAACGAAGTTTGTGGTTCTGCCCGCTACCGAGCCCCTTGAAGATGATGGAAGCGTCCGATACGAAGATGATGGAAGCAACCGGACGCCCGAAGATCCACTACAAAAACCCAAAGACTGACAAAATACACAGCTCAAAGACTATTGCCCTATTCATCGCCCTTCTCTTTTTCCTCCTCCTCATGGCCACCTTCTGGATTGTGGAAGAGAGCGCACCCACTCATAAGACATTACTAACCACTGCACAGCCTACCACCATGAAAGAACACTACCTGATCTCCCTTTCACCTCAACTCCGAGAAAGGCGTAAGGAGTTCTGGAACAACTTCTTTGTGCAGTTGCTGCATCAACACAACCTGCCGTCAATGCCACGAATTGCTAGATCTGTGGGTTATTACCACATGCCACTGGACATTCCATCCCCTTCATCCCTTCACCTTTCTCCGTTCATGGGTCCTGCCTTGCTTGGCTGATCCTCTTGCAAGAGAGTTACAGGGATAATGCCACTTCCAGCAAAACTGTGTCACACTTTTATCATGGGTTCTGGCTGAACAAAACTGGAAGAACCTCTGCTCCCTTTTGCCCTGTGACATCCAACGCCTCTTTTCACATGGACATCCCTGCCAAATAACGGGTTGAAATGCAGGTGTTCAACAATCCAGCCAGACCCACCTTCTCCTACCTCCGGAAACGAACAGCTGCCACCCTGACTGTGGACCTGTCTGTCGTCAACGTCTCAGGCCTTGTATGCATCGAAGGCCTCGGGACACAGTTGGTGGGCCACAGCACTTTCCACATCACCAGAACTTTGGACTCAGCTGATCCACCCTCTTTTGTCACCTCCCCGAGCATGTACTTCGTCTGTGGTACCCAAGCCTACACCTGGCTCCCAAAGGGCTGGGGAGGTACCTGCTCCATCGCCTTCATCCTCCCTCCGACCTATGTGGCTCCAGCAAACCACCACCGACAATAGTGAGCAAGAGACATTGAACAAGCCGACTCCACCGGAGCACAGTTCCTGGACGCAGTGAAGGGACTTGTTCCACTCTGGGGTCCGTTGGCAAACAGCTGTGCCATCCGACATTTGACCCAGGCAGTTGAAACGACTATGAACCTCACAGCTGGCATCCTCACGAACACCACAGCCGAGCTTCCTGGTGGCCCTTCAGATCCGCCTTGTTCTAGATGTGGTTCTAGCGGATCGTGGAGGAGCATGCCACATCATTGGATCCAGCTGCTGCACCTACATACCGGACAATTCGCCCTCAGTCTAAAAGGCCATTGAACACCTCCACAGACTTTCCTCAGAGGTTCACCAGGAACAAGAAGGATGGTCGCTTGGGAGCTGGTTCTGGAGTACTGTAAAGGACTGGGGGTGGAGGTTGTTTATGATCATATTGATACCGATTGTAATAATATGTGGATTCGGCCTGGGTGTTCAATGCTTGCCGCCCCTGTGTTCACTTTTTGCGAACTGTATCTGCCCTAAGACTCTGGACTTCGAAGCTGAACGAATTAAAGCTTTATACGAAGTGGAAATCCGTAACATAATGGGGATAGATATAGATTGACAAGCTGGCTAGATATGTTGAAAAGGGAGGACTGTTAAAATCTAGGTTACGGCGTAAACATTATCGGCGCCATCTTGTCCCTTTTCCAGGCTCATACGTGTGCGTAAGCAGCAGACATTTTGAGTATCATGGCCTCTCTGCCCACTGCCGATCACTAGCGCGTCTCTCTGACCTCGCAAGCATCCCCCGCGCATTGACAGCCCCCGCACTCACATGCTTGGGCCATAAACCACCCCTTCAGCGCAGCCCTGCCACGGAAACACATCCCTTACCCGGCTAACACCTCCCTCCATCCCTTTCATGATCACGCATCCTTTGATAAACCCCCTTCCTCTGTGCCCGATTGTCCGACCCGATCCCAGGCCATCACCTAGTCCTGCGGATGCAGTTTATTGCCCTCTACTGTAAGAAGTCGCTCCTCTTCAAAGGAGCTACGATTGATCAAAGCTCCCACCCCATGAGATCCGATCGGCTGCACATATTCCGGGAACCGGCGGAATGTCCAGCTGCGCGACAGTCCTCACCTACTGAGATTGGGGTGGGGACTTCTACTGTAGATATGTGTGGGAACGGGCCTGAAGCGGGGATTCTGAGGATGTCTTTCCATACATCAAAGTATTTGTAAGAATGTGCCACATGTAATAAACTGCAATAAAAGCCATAAACCTCTGTATAAGAGGCCAGGCCTCAGAGATGCGGTTAGAGCACCTCGAGACGATACCTTGTTGTCTGATCTGATGTGTTCTGCTCCGATGGAATAAACCTCTGTTTCCTGCCTTCCAGTCTCCAGCGCCTGCCTCTTTGTTTGATAATTATCGAGTGGTATGAGAAACGACTAACGCCGGGCAATACTTAAAAAGTTATCGATTGAATCTGTCCTCTTTTACACCATGAATAAGATGATAAGCACCTATGGTCTTATAATTTGCACTGATTTAGTGACTAAGGAGTCCTTGAAACAGGTAACATTTACAGGTAGAGGAAAGGGCTCTATGAATGATTTTATTGCACTACCGGACGGGGAAGGTTTACAAGTTCCAGATAGTAGAGCCTCATCTAAGTGATCACAATACACGTTTGTTAAGCCTTGTTATGGGGTTGCCTCCAGCGTATAATAACAAGATGACTTGCCCAATTGAAAACACGAGAAATGGGGGGAGTCGTAAGTGGAGATATATCAACCCACATGCCTTTCAAGCCTAACTTTTGGAGAACCAGATGAAACATGTCAAGCAGTGCTTAAGAGCTGAACCTGAAGCGAGTGTGGTATTAGAGTCTTTTCATGAGATTTGTAAAAGGGCCTCTGAGCAAGTATTAGTACCTAACTCTCATCAGGGCCAAAGACAAAACACATGGCTTGACAAGTCCTTCTTAAACAAGCCCCTAGCAGTGTACCTAGGGATCTAACAGAAATAAGGAGATATAGGATGCTTTATAGAGAAGCTGTCAAACTAAGGAAGGGTGAGGTCAGGAGGGAGTCTCGGGATCAACTGGCAGATGCTTGGGCTACAAACAATATGATGCAATTCTGGAAGGTAGTTAATGTCCCTTTTTTTACAAATATCTCTTTGACTAGCATAGCCATGACCGTTCAGGAGTATCTTTGGGTCAAGCATTTGCCAAATTGTATGGCACAAATGAGCAGGATTACTTTGAAATTACCATGACCAGGGAGGTCAGAAACTTAGAGCACAAGGAATGGTTATTCACCCTTGGAGATGTTATCTCCGCTTTGAAAAGAGACCCTGGCAATAAAGTACAGGGACGGGTAGGGTTCCAGTTGATGTTTAGAGACAACTCAGCCTTATGGGGGCTAATAATAATGAAGGTATTACGTAGTCTTGTATATGCTGGCCCACCCAAGCCCAGGTCTAGGGCAATTTTTGTGCCAATTTTTAAAAAGGGGAATAAGAGTGATCTCCAATGTTATCGACCCATTTGGTTAATTGATTCCACCTGCTGCGTAGAATTTTGCTGGATCATCTTGAAACATGGGCAAATAAAAAGAAAATTTGAATTACGGCACAATATGGTTTTAGAAGGGGATTAGCACTGTTAAACAGTGCCTAAATCTGCATTCAATTATCCGCAAGCGCGTGACTGTCAAAGAGAGATGTCTGCTTAGTAGCATTTATGCATTTAAGTGCAGTTTTTGACAATGTCTCTAGGGGAAAGCTTTGGAATATATTAATAGAAAAATGTACCAACTCAAAAATTATTCATCTGTTTTCCCTGCTGCATGCAGACGTAGAAGGTAGCATCAGATCTGGTATATATGGTAAGTGTACTAAATTAGGCAGGGTATAAGACAAGATTGTCTGCTAGTCCACTCCTTTGTAGTCTTTATATTAATGATCTAGGTCACAGGTCTTCCAACTGTGGGGCACGCCCACCTGGGGGGGGGGCGTGTATGGGTTCCCATGGGGGGCGCAAAGGCCTCTGCAGGCGCATGTAAATGAAGACACCTGGAAGTGCAGCAATGTTTATTTGCTGCATTTCCAGGCTGTCTTCATTTTCTATGAAGCCCTCAGAGTGCTGTGGGGCCAGAGGTCAGTGGGTGTGCTGCAGGGGGCTCAGCTGGGCAGTGTCTTGAGTCTTATTAAGACTCCACCACTCCTGAGTTTTTCACAGCTCTTTATAGACCATTTGCATACATTTGAAAACTGGTTACCAAGGCTTATTTTTCTTTCTTTTTCCAGGACGCCTTAAGCCCCGACTCTGGTATTCCTTACATTTGTATTTTAAATTTACTCCTGTAGTGTGAAAATGCATTTCATGAAAAGGAATATAAAAAAGGGTTGCCAATAGAAACGAGCATTTGCAATGCATTAGGTCTTGCATTTGCGAGAGTTTAAGCTAATGACATTGTAAATGGCAATGTCTTTTATTTATCTGTTTTGAAAACCAATATATAAATAAATAGCATTGTCATTTATAATGCCAATGGCTCAACTTTCACAAATGCGAGACCTCACTCCAAGCACACTGAAAGGGAGGAGGTGGAGGAGGGAAATGCTTTGGGGGAGGAGGAGGCCTGTGTGTTAAAGGGCAGTGTTCAGCTGTGCAAGCAGCGCTGACAAAGTGAATACGACGAGCTGTGTCTAAAGGAAGGGGAACGGATGCCATTAAAGTGAAAGCGCAGCATGGGGTGATTTCTCAAAAAAATGAATTTATTTAAAGAGCAGTTATGGAGACAGCCACAAAGTGGCGCTATACAAATGCACAAGAACTGAAAGCTTTGCCACAGATTTGGTCACCTTCTGCCTTTGTTTTGGGGGACATCTGTTGTGTGCGCAAGCTGTGCTACTAGGCTAGTGGCCTTAGAAAGCCATGCAGAGGTAAATGACTTGCCCAGCTGTTCGTAAAGGGGCCGGTGGAATATAGTTTACATCCTATGAGCACTACAATCACAGGGGAGAGGCGGGCTGCCTGTAAACGCCATACTGACCCGGCCCAGCAGTTTTTCTGTCACCACGTGTAGTCCTCTATAAAGAGGTGTAGGAGAATCCCTCTCAGTTCAGCGACACTTCATTTATTAGCAACTTTATAAAGTACGGCATGCATGTCACCACTTTCAGTTAGTTCAGAGCACTCAACAGAAAGAAAGTACTGCTTGTTGACAGGATGGTAAGTTGAAGTCCTGGCAGAAAATAAAAACCAGACAAAACATCCCCTTCTCCTCCCGGCTCCTTTGATGGTGTGAGACATGCGTGAGTCATCCCGGCGCAGGCAGGCAGCACGGATGATAACAAGGCTTGGGGAAGGGAGGGGCTCAGAGGGCGAGCAGTGGCCACCTCTGCAGCCTGCCATTCCACCGAGGCCCTCTTGCACAAGGTCAGCGATAAAACGCAAGCGCAAACCCATACTTTCCCAGGGCAACAAGGGACGACGGTACAGCAAATAGGCGGCAAACACACCAACCGCATTTTTTAAATGGTAAAGCAGGATGAATGCAGTTTTTCATTACAATATAAATTCATCGATTGGACGGTTTTGACATGAATTGAGAAATGAATTAAAAACTGAGGCACATTTAAAAGTTTGCTAGGGTCTCCCTTATGAAGCCTGTCCATGCATTTGTTTGGAAAGTGCTTTAGCACATAATTCCAGTTCGGCCAGAGGATGCAAAAGGGTTTCCGTGTTGAGAAAAATGTGAAAAATGAAACGGTTCACAACCTCTCTTTCCTTCTTTCATTTTGTTGCTTCCCTGAGAAATAGATCCAAAAAAGAACAAGCCCGCAAGTGGTGCGCACGTGCCACAGCGAGACATCTGGTTTCAATTATCGCGCCCATGTCTGGGCACGATAATTGAAACCACATGGCGGCCGTGCAGGTAACCAACACCAATAGGCCATGGATGTAGTAATGCGCCCGCCTTTGGCCAATTGCGTGCTGTCTTTATTAAAAAGACGGATGCAAAGGCCAATAGCCTGGGGCAAAAGTAAAAGCACACACGCAGCGTGTGCAAGCATCTGAAGCAATTTCTGAAAGCCCCTACATGAAGTCTCGCTGGGCCGCGGTGCTGCGCACTGCAAAGCTAGGCGCAAGACCTAAAAATGCCAGCCATGTATGTTTAAAGAACCTGCAAACACCTTTGCTTTGACATGAAATAGGGTCATAAATAAAAAAGTATATATTCATTTGTAATTTGACTTCCTGTCTGTTCCTTTTATTTTCAGTCATTAAACATTCAGACAGCCCTAGAACACATTTAAAAGTGCTTTATATTTGCTTTTCGAAGTACACACAGATAAGTGCTGAAAATAGGGCTTTAGATGACTGTTTATTTTTGTACTGTCTGTAACATCAAAATAATGAGCTGGCAACTTTAATCATAATACTAGAAGTTTGTTGCAGAATCAGCCCATTATTTATTTCCTTCACCCTCGATTCCCTGATTAGTTCCATAATAGCAATAGTTTAACTTATATCTGAAACCCTACACTCCAAGTGTCTGGGAATTCACCCTGCATTCAGATAACTCACTCCTCATTCTCACCCTTCACTTTCACGCTCACCCTGCACTCCCAGCACATAGTTATGGTTTTCCTGCATTTGCCACATAATCCATCGACTGCTGCATAATTTGCAGATTAAAAAATGCAGCAACACATGTTACCTCACAGTGGAAGGCCTTTTCTAAAGGTTGACTGGTCACCTTTGTTGCTTATTGATATTTGTGGGTGTTAATGTGGTACTAATGAGGGGCAATAAAGGCCAGGACTATGTTAACAAGTGTAAAAATAGCAAAATAGTGCAGTAAAGTGCAGAAAGTCTCTGACGGTCAAAGGATCAAGAGCATGGAACAAACTCCCTCCTCAAATCCGGGAAATCTCATGCGAAAGTAAATTCAGGAAAGCCATCAAAACCTGGATATACAATCAAACAGCCACTATTTGCAAAGCCCTGGTCTAATTCTGAAACATCTTTTGGGGTTACTATACCTTTTCCCCTCCTTTGATCCACACAAATCACATCCAGCGCCAAGATGCTCCTCGGAGCGATAGAGCGCTATATAAAACCCCCAATCAAATCAAATCAAATCAAATGCCATCACAAAATATGCAGCATAATTCGCCTTTGCTTGCTGCAGAATTGAGTCAACCATGCTGCATAATTTGGCCTCCTGCCGCATAATTCCAATGGCCCTGTTTATAGTGCTATGAGGTCCCAGCCTGTGGCAGAAAGCACCTTGAATATGTAATCATTATTTTAAAACAGCATTTACATACTCTAAGCTAGGCTGCTGCAAAATGATGCAGTGATTGAGATAAAACAAGTTCTTACAAAACATACTTGTTAGTAATAAGTAATCAAACTGTGTCTAATACAGACATTTTTGTAAGTGTCTCCATTATTCCAGATCCGAAGTGATAACTCCTTTACATTACATCTTAAAAAGAATAGATATTTGCCACCATAAAGCTTTAACCCTTTCGCTGCGGCGGCTATTCCGCCGCAGCGCTAACATGTCGGGGCGGCCGCGCGGCGGCCGCATGCTGGTGACAGAACCGCTCCGTCACCAGCCGCGGTTGAGCTGTGCTTGTGACGGAGCGGTTCCGTCATGGCCCGCACCACTCAATAGAACGCGCCGCGCAGGCCGCGGGCCGGGCCTAGACGGAACCGCTCCGTCATCAGCACAGCGCCACCGCAGCTGATGACGGAGCGGTTCCGTCATCAGCAGGGGAGGGGTTAAGCAGATCCACTGGAATTATTCAGCATAAGAGGACAACATTATGCAGCAGTTTTGACTAAATTATGCAGCAAGAAAAGGTAAATTATGTGGCACAATGCGCCACATTTTGTGGTTAGCATTACTTCATTATTTTGTCATTTTAACTTATGGAAACCCTGTGAGGGGTAATATTTCACCTCATTAGTATCAGTGTAGCACCCAAAAATAGAAGTAAGCAAGTACAAGATTACCAGTCAATCTTTGCAAAGGGCCTTCCACTGCTCCGGAACACTTTGTCACGCTTTAAGTAACTTTTGTTCCGTTTGAGCTAGAATCAGGTACTTTTTTTTTGTTGAAATCTGCAGATTATGTAGCAAATGCAGTAAACTGATAATCATGTTTAAAATGCTGCTGCTGCAGAAGCTCATAATTCCATGGTTTCTTTTTTAACTTTCTGCACTACAACCACACACTTCGATTTCAGGCAGAGGCCTCTCAAAGTCAGTATTAACCATTTCAGGAGCGGTTTTTAAGTGAAAGCTGAGTCCATGGGATGGCAGGCAGAAGGCCAGCAGGGTTGCATTCAGATGCTGAGCCCTAATCCTCTCGATTCTTGGGGCCTCACATTTATGGGAAAGGAGCGAGATTCATCGATATTGTCAAAGAGAAGGCCCAGAATATGGAGCACTGTATGCGGACTCAATTTTATGTTTACAAATGGCCAGAGACAGCTTCTTCTGAGAGATACCCCAAAGAAGGGGATAACATAAGTGTTTTTTTTTTAAAGGGACATTCATGTGTGAAGCTGGTACTGATGCCAAGTGTGTAAGTGGTCACTGCTGGTTATCATAAAGGAGTAGATGCAGCAGGATTGGGGCTTAGGGATTTGGGGGGCCCACTGCATCAGAATTCTTACTGTCTACCTTTAAAACAAGCATTTGCAATGCAATAGGTCTCGCATTAGGAAAGTGTGAGCTATTGGTATTGTAAATGACACATTTTGTATTTATGTGTTGGTTTTGAAAATAGCAAAATTAATAGCTTTGTCATTACAATGCCAATAGTTTTAACTTTCGCAGATGTGACACCTATAGCATTTGTAATGCAATATGTGTTGTATTTACGTGACTTAGATGTATTGATATTACAAATAACAATGGCTTTAACATTTTTTTAATAATTAATATTTAAATGAAAGCTATTGTAATTTATAATGGCAATAGCTTAAACTTGTGTAAATAATTGTTGTGAAGATTATGTTCAGTGTATTTTATTGTGACGAAAATCCAAGAACGGAAGTGAAATATTAACATCTTTTTGTGACATTTGTAATAAAGCTTGAAACATTGAGAGAACATATTTGAACCAGTTGTTGTTGGGTGGTTGCACAGATTGATGTGGCGGCGACGAGTGATGCTGTGGCATTCAGTGATGCTGTGGTAGCGCATAGTGATGTTGTGGTGCCCCTGAGTGATGCTGTAGTGGTGCTGAGTGATGCAGTGGTGATGCGATAAAGTGAGTGCGATAGATATATAGAGTGAGGGCGATAGATAGATAGAGGGAGGGAGGGCGATAGATAGATAAATAGATAGAGGGAGGGCAATAGATAGAGGGATGGCGATAGATAGAGGGAGGGCGATAGATAGATAGAGTGAGGGTGATAGATAGAGTGAGGGTGACAGATAGATAGAGTTTAGCCGACAGATAGATAGAGTGAGGTTGACAGATTGATAGAGTGAGGGTAAAAGATAGATAGAGTGAGGGCGATAGATAGATGGAGTGAGGTGGCCTTGTGGTGGACGTGGTGGTGGCCGTGGTGGAGGTGGTGGACATGGTGGTGGATGTGGTGGTGGATGTGGTGGTGGTGCATGTGGTGGTGGTGGATGTGGTGGGGGTGGTGGACGCGGTGGTGGTGGTGGGTGTGGTGGACATAGTGGTGTTGGACGTGGTGGACGTGGTGGTTGTGGACATGGTGGTGATGGACGTGGTGGTGATGGACGTGGTGGTGGTGGGCATGGTGGTGGTGGACATGGTGGACATGGTGGTGGTGGTGGATGTGGTGGCGGTCGTGGATGTGGTGGTGGTGGTAGTGGTGGTGGACATGTTGGTGGTGGATGTGGTGGTGGTGGATGTGGTAGTGGTGGACGCGGTGGTACTGGATGTGGTGGTGGTGGACGTGGTAGTGGTGGACATGATGGTGGTGAACATGGTGGATGTGGTGGTGGTGGACTTGGTGGTGGCGGGCATGGTGGTGGTTGACATGGTGGTAGTGGTGGAAGTGGTGGTGGTGGATGTGTTGGTGGTGGTGGTGGATGTGGTGGTGGTGGTGGACGTGGTGGTGGTGTACGTAGTGGTGGTTGACGTGGTGGTGGCGGACATGGTGGACATGGTGGTGGTGGACGTGGTGATGGTGGATGTGGTGGTGGTGGTGGATGTGGTGGTGGTGGTAGTGGTGGTGGACATGGTGATGGTGGGTGTGGTGGTGGTGGATGTGGTGGTGGTGGAGGTGGGTGTGTTGGTGGTGTTGGATGTGGTGGTGCTGGACATGGTGGTGGTGGACATAGTGGTGGTGGACAAGGTGGTGGTGGGCGTAGTGGTGGTGGACATGGTGGTGGTGGATGTTTTGGTGGGGGATGTTGTGGTGGTGGTGGTGGTGGACGTGGTAGTAGCGGTGGACGTGGTGCTGGTGGATGTGGTGATGGATGTGGTGGTGGATGTGGTGGTGGATGTGGCGGTAGTGGTGGTGGACATGGTGGAGGTGGTGGTGGGTGGTGGACTTGGTGGTGGTGGACATGGTGGTGGTGGGCAGTGAACGTGGTGGTGGGTGTGGGTGTGGTGGTGCTGGTGGACGTGGTGGTGGTGGACGTAGTCATGGTGGATGTAGTGGTGGTGGATGTGGTGGTGGTGTTGGTGGTGGACATGGGGGTGGGTGTGGTGGTGGTGGTGGATGTGGTGGTGGTGGACATGGTGGTGGTGATGGACGTTGTGGCCCCTTCACGCAACAGTAGTTGTGTTTAATCAACAGAGCTGCCGGTTGCTCCATCAGTTGTTATCAAGGATTGTTTGGGTTTAGAAACCGGTTCTGCATTGGCATAGCCAATAGGTCTTGCTTTTGGGACCTTATAAGTATTTAGGTATGCAGCACAATATCCTAGGTGCAACATCAACCGTTGAATGGCTAAACACTTATAAGGTCCCAAAGGCGACACGTATTGGCTATGCCAATGCTTGTTGTGGCTTGGACTAGATTGGATGCAGTGCGTCCTGCTGCACCCAGAGAGCTGGGCAAGGATACACACTGCACTGGCTTGGGTGCTGTGCGTCCTGGTGCTAAAGAGAAATGTGGGGAATATTTATATGTCCATACTGTAAATGTGGTAGCATGTGTATGTGCTGACCTGCGTTTTGGTGCAGTTTTGTGTGTGTTTGTGTGTGCCTGAGTCTTGTATGCATGCTTGTGAGTCCGTATAGGTGCTTGTAAGTGTTCTTGCATACTTGTGTTTATTGTATATATAAATATATTGCGTACCATTGTGTGCCTGCGTATCTTTGGTGCTTGGGTATGTCTGGTGTTTGTGTGTCTCCTATACTTGTTTCTATGAGTGTTTTTATATGTGCGAGTGTCTGTGCTTTCTGTGTGTTACTAAGTATGTGTTAATCTGCGTGTCTGTGTTTGGTTACGTTCCTCACATATATTAACTCCAGCTGTGGTGGGCACAGAAACCCCCTTTGTTAGGCAAAATGTAGAAACATTTTTCTTTTACTTTCTCAAACTAAAACAGCCCCCTCAGTAGATAGGTTAATGTCATTATTTCTGCAACGACATGTTTCTGAAACATGTCGATAACTAGCACTATACCACAAACACTTAGCATACCTTTGCCTATAAGAGTTAGGACTCCTTTTACCAGCATTGGAAGGATGAAAGGTTGGTCTACCCATTGGTAGCTAGTAACATAGTATGGAATAATAAGTCCTACAACTGTATAGAGTGGTATGTAAAAAGGTTCATGTCATGGATGAACGAAATTGAAACAAGTTTTCAGGATGTATGAACAGCCAGGAGAAATGCGATGGGGGTGAGGGGGCTTGGAGGAGAGAAGGTGACAGCATATGCTAACAAGGGTGTGGACTTGAAGAGACGGGAAGACCCCGATGACTGACTATGTGTTAATGATAGGGAAGGTGAAAGAGCAGAGTTGGAGAGGAAATGGACAGAGAAATGAAGCAAGGGAATGTGGAGTGGGAGAAAAAGAGAGAACAGAGAAAAGTACAGAGAAGGGAGGCAGAGATGCGAGGAAAGAGACGGAAGATAGAATAGAGAGGTGAAAAGAAATAATAGATTGAGAGAAAAATATAGAGAGGAAAAAAGAAGAGGGAGCGAGAGCAAGCTCAATGGAAGTAAGAAAAGAGAAAGCAAGAACACAGAGGCGGGGAGGGGGCAGAGCACCGCTCGGGGTGTGGGGCACTGAAGGCGGGAGTGGGCAGGAAGGGGCAACACTGAACAGGACCAAGAACAAGCCTTGACATTGCGCGGAGGGAGCGGGGGAGTGGCTTCCTTTGAAGTCTGATGCTGATGGTGTGCGATGTGCACGCACCCTGCTCACAAGCACTGCAGGCAATCCGCCTTTGGGTGCATTTTTCAGAGCCCTTACTTCATATCTCGCCAAGCATCCCTAACGGGATGGCTTAGGCTCGAATTAAAAAGGGGCATCAGAGATTATTTACCTTTCAAGCATTAGGACAGAGGTGATGATCCATCATGGTGGGGAAGAGGTAAAGGAGACAGAGGATATAGCCTGCTACTTAAGACTGCAATTATCATTAGTGCAGCAGAGATAGTTGCATTGGGGGTTAAAGAGTGTGAGGGGCTCACAACACCCCTATTATGGGGAGCAGCTTGTTTGGGATATTTGGTTTTGTTTGATGCATTTGCTGTTTTATAAGTCTCATATTTGGTGCAATTCATAAGCTATAGAAAAATAATTCCTGAAATCATCTCATAAGCCCCTATCCCTGCACGCAGCCATGACCCTCCTGCTCCCTAATCCTTGCCACAGTTTGGAGAGGGGCCCGCACTCAAAACATTTTGCTTAGGTGGGACTCAGAGTAAAAAAGTTTGAAGACCTCTGGTCTAGGATGTGTCCTGATGGATGTAGTAGCTGATCCTCCCCGTATGGGCAACTCAATTTGAACAAGCGGCGGCCTCTGTGTTTAAATCTTCTGCAAAGCTGGTTTCTATGCCTTTAGACACTCTTACTACTTTATATAAAGCCAGACATGTACCAATAGCCACTTATGGAGCTGGGGTTTGGGGGATATACTGACAACACCTTGCGCCCTCGTTTAAGTTAGAGCAGTCCTGTTTTTAATTAGGCAGCTTTTTAGCTTCGCTTTTATTAGTGTTTTTCAAACTTTCATGTACATAATGTCACGGTCGCGACATAAACAATCTACGTTTCCCGGCATGCCCTGGGCCGGAACTACAATTCCCGTGATCCTTAGCGGCGGGCCGCGTTCTCACGAGATAACATTTAAGGAGGACGGCGGCTGGGGATCTGTGTCGGGAATTCCATTCAGAGAACTTGATTTCGGTAACTGAGGATTCGGATTACCTGGTGCGGTAAGGGTGCTTTGCACCACAGTGCTTCGCAGCGGGATCACTGTTTTCAGTGTGTCTGTGTACTTTTGGATCCGCGGTAACGGCTGTTACCGTTGTACTGGTTTTGGGACCTGGAAATATTAGAATTTGGCTCGGTTGGCATTTTCAGCCAACGGTGTATACTCTGCTATGTACTAGCAGCGTTTAGGACACCCATAAACTATTGAGGTTGTTCATTCTGTAACTTTGGATACAGCCCCCTTACCCATCGAAGAAGCATTACTTGGGTCCTAGGAATTGCCAGGAGTTCCAGGAGTATTCTTATGCTTGATTTTTTTTTAACTGGATTTATCATCTAAGAAGTGGCAGCGTGTATTGTGTATACATAGGTGTTAACTGTTGTATGTACCTCTTCTATTTAACAGGGGTTCTGGAGGTGTATGGTTTACACTCTTCCCCTGTGATGCTTAGTAGAGGGATACTTAGGTAGGTTCTTACATATGTGGCACAGGATATATATATATAGTACACTGTATGGTATTGACAATTATTATATCACGGTTACATGCCTTTTTGTGTTACTGTAGTTACACCGCATCAACCCCTACGCTGCCAGATACCTCTCACATCTACAAGTTTTAAGTTTTCCTTTACAGGTATAACTCCTTTAAGGTTGATTCATATGTCTTGTTAGTTCTAAGTAGTGCAAACATAGTCTTATGCGTGTGCTCTGTTTATGTCTTTCAGATCTCCCTCCCTGCTGTCCCCTTCCTTTCCTTCCCTGATCTGTTCATCTTTTCCCCTCGCTTGATCTTATCAATGCTCTGTGCGATTACGGCAATTCAGGCGTTGATTCGATCTAGAGGTGGGCATACCAATCAACAAACCGATCCTGAGGACTTTATCATAACAGAATTCCCGACCTACATATCATAGTCCTCCCGGTCGGGTTGTGCTAGTATTGCCACATTGGAAGATGTGATAGAGGTTCTGGCTTACCTGCAATTGGAAGTAGCCGCGTCTAGATTAGAGACCGCTGACCTAAGGTCTCGTTTGGATGGCGTACAGTGCAATATTTTTGAAGTAGGGGCCGCCCCTCCGCCATCCCCGTTGGTAGTGGAGAGGCCCGTGTCTTTTCCATGAGCGTCACCTGAGCGTTTTCATGGGGAGTCAGACAAGGTTCAGGTGTTCCTCACTCAGGTAGCTTTACATTATTCCTGTAAATCTAAATCGTTCCCTACAAATCAGGCCAAGGTGGCCTTTTTGGTTTCATATTTAGCAGGCAACGCCGCGCAATGGGCGGTCCCTTTGGTTAATCGTAACGATCCGTTAGTGCATGATTGGGAAGCCTTTAAAATGGAATTCCTTAGAGTGTTTGATAGAAGGGCGGACTCATATACTGCTGATAGAGAATTGTTGGAATTACGGCAGGGCAAGAAAGACTTGGTTGTATATCTGAATGCCTTCCGGCGTTTAGTGGCAGAAACCACCTGGCCAGAAAATAAACAAGCTTCTTTGTTGCATCAAGGGTTGAATGACGAACTTAAAGATGTTATTGCACAGATTGATCCTCAACCAGTGTCATGTGAGGATTTGATTAATTTGGCCCTGCGGTTAAATCATCGACTGGGCGAAAGAAAAGGTGAGAATCGTAGGAAACCAGTGGTGGAGACGCATGTCACTAAGGAAGGGTATCAGGCCTCCTCTTCAGAACCTATGGAGATAGGGGCTGTGAGAACGGCTTTAACACCTGCTGAGAGAGAATCACGGCGTAAACAAGGGCTTTGTTTATATTGTGGAAAAAAGGGCCACTATGTGAGAGAATGCCCAGTAAAGCCGAAAACTAACCGTTTTCGGGGTAATCGAGTGGCTTCCGCAGATACAGAAAAGGTGGCTGAAAACTGATTGACTCTGGGAAACAGGATGAGGTCTCTTGGAGTCCTATGTATGTCCCTTCTCTATACGGTGGACTGAACAGGGTAACAAATCATTTGTTTGTCTCCATAGTGCTAATGCTTGCCGGCGAATCGGTGGTCACGTCAGCTATGATTGATTCAGGGGCAACGGTATGTTTATTGATATGCAGGAAGCCCAACGTATGGGTCTTACTCTAGTGCAGAAGGAAAGGCCTGAAGAAGTGTATGCTGTGGATGGGAGGAGGCTCAGTATGGGTCCTATAGGCTATGACACGGAAGAAATTGAGGTGTTACTAGGGGACACACACTCTGAGTTTCTTACATTCAGCGTTATCAGGGCTCCTCAATATGGTATAATCTTTGGTTTACCCTGATTGGAGAAACACAACCCTAGTATAAATTGGGGCACCAGATCGGTTCACATGGGATCCGAGTTTTGCAGGAAACAATGTCATCAGGGGGTTCTTCTACCTGCTCAAGCCTTGTCTGGTGGGTCATGTATTGCCACGGCCGCAGAAAAATGTGTTCAGCTCCCTGCAGTGTATCAGTCCTTTGACAAGGTGTTTAACGAGGTACAGGCTGAAGAGCTTCCTCCTCATAGGCAGTACGACTGCCAGATCGATCTGGTCCCGGGAGCTGCGATACCGTGTGGGCGGATTTATGCTCTTACGGAGCCCGAGAACCTACACCTTCACGAGTATTTGGACAAACTGTTAGGCCTGGGGTTTATACGTCCATCTAAATCCCCAGCCGCATCGCCTCTTTTCTTCATTCCAAAAGCGAATGGCGAGCTGCGCGCATGTGTAGACTTTAGGGCGCTAAATGCCATTACGGTAAAGAACAGGTATCCTCTACCCTTGATCAGTGTTTTGTGGGAGCAGGTGAAAAAGGCTACAGTGTTCACAAAACTTGATTTGAAGGGGGCATATCATTTGGTCCGCATGCGTAGCGGGGATGAATGGAAGACCGCATTCAAGACTAGATACGGACTCTTCGAGTACAGAGTGATGCCCTTCGGTCTCCGTAATGCCCCTGCGTCCTTTCAATTCTTTTTAAATGATGTGTTTCGTGACATTCTGGACCGGTATGTGATCGTCTACATAGACAATATCCTGGTTTACTCAGACTCGGAGGATCTGCACAGTCAGCATGTGGCAAACGTGCTTACCATTTTGCAGGCTAACAATCTATACTGCAAACTCAGTAAATGTGACTTTCATATTCGTACAGTTGAATTTCTGGGGGTGATGCTGAGTCCTGAAGGCCAAGAGATTGCAGAACGGAAGGTAGCGGCTGTAAAAAATTGGCCTGTTCCATGTAATGTCCGTGATGTACAATGTTTCATCGGCTTTGCCAATTTTTACAGGTGTTTCATCAATCAGTTCTCTCGGTTGGTGGTGCCTAACACTCAGCTACTGAGGAAAACGAGGGTGTTTGTATGGTCTGAGGACGCTCAAGCTGCTTTCAGGCTCTCAAAGACGCTTTTGTGTCGGCTCCAGTGTTGGCCCACCCGGATCCTAGCAAACCCTATGTTGTGGAGGCGGATGCCTCGGATGTGGCAATCGGGGCTATCCTAAATCAGCGCCATGCGGATACGGGGCAGTTACATCCGGTGGCGTACATGTCACGTAAGCTGAATCCGGCCGAAAAGAACTACTAAATCGCAGAAAAGGAGCTATTGGCCATTCGGGACTCTTTTCAGGAATGGCGGCATTTCCTAATGGGAGCCCGTCATGTGGTCACGGTCTATTCCGACCACAGAAATTTACAGTTCATGTCTGACGCGCGTCATCTCACGCCTAGACAGCTCAGGTGGATGATGTTTTTCTCTGGTTTCAATTTCGTCATCACGTTCCGCCCAGGTACAGACAATCGGAAGGTGGATGCACTCACTCGCCAGTCGACGGTTACTCCGTATGAGGAGAGGGCCGAGGCTAGCATTGTTGATCCGGACAGAGTGGTGTGTGCTATGCAGCCTGATACATTCCTGAGGGATGTCAAGAAGGGGGTGGACTCCTTCGTTTGGAAGACCTGGCTTGGTTGTCACCAGGAATGGAGGTTGCATGGGGGCCTACCGATGTTTCGTAACAGGTTACTGGTGCCTACGTTGGCCTTGAGGAAGCGGGTCTACGTCTGGTGCCATGAGTCGCCATGTGCTGGTCACCTTGGATTTGCCAAGACCCTGGAGCGTGTGCTGCGGCAGTTCTGGTGGCCATCTGTGAGACCTGATGTTGGGCGATGGGTCTCCGCCTGTGCTCAATGTGCAAGGATTAAGTCCGACCACTCTCATCCACAGGGGTTGTTGCAGCCTCTCCCTACTCCATCGATCCCTTGGGATCGGATATCGGTGGATTTCATCGTGGGTCTTCCCGCTGACCGGGGATGTACGGCAATAATATTGGTGGTTGATCACCTGTCTAAGATGGGGCATTTTGTGGCCTGTAAACAGGTGCCTTCGGCGGGTCAGTTGGCTGTACTGCTCATGGTCAATGTGGTTAGGTTACATGGATTGCCGAGTATTATTGTCTCCGACCGAGGCTCACAGTTTACTGCCCAGTTCTGGAAGAAATGGTGTTCTTCGCTGCATATTGACTCAGCCCTTTCCACAAGTTTCCACCCGCAGACCGATGGCCAGACTGAACAGTTAAATCAGACTCTTAAGCAGTATTTGAGATGCTACGTGGATAATAGTAAAGAGAACTGGGTGGACTACTTGTGGTTGGCGGAAGTGGCTTATAATAATGCCACGCACACTTCCACCAAGAACACTCCTTTCTATTGTTTGTATGGCAGACTCCCCCTGTTTCTTCCCTTTGTGCACCTGAAAACTGACTCGCTCCTTCCAGAGGTGGCTCACAGAGTGGCTCATATCAAAGAGACGCTGTCCAAAGCGCAGGACCAGCTGCAGGCCGTGAAACTCAAGTACAAGGCTGCTGCTGATAAGCACCGGAGACAAGGTCTGTTGTACTGCAAAGGTGATGAGGTGTGGTTGTCCACAAGGAATCTGCGTTTCAGAAAACACAGTGTTTTCAACCCTAGGTACATTGGACCGTATACTGTGTTGAAACGCGTAAACCCGGTGGCGGTGAAGCTGAAGCTCCCTTCTCATCTACACATCCATCCGGTGTTTCATGTCTCATTGTTGAAACCTTCATTATCCAAAGGCCAACATCGTCCTCCTCCCTTGATGGTACAGGGAGAGTTGGAGTATGAGGTCAGACGAATATTGGATTCCAAGTATCTGAGGAGTAAGTTGTGGTATCTGGTGACATGGAAGGGGTATGGGCCCGAGGAAAACTCAAGGGAGCCTGCTCTGGGGATTCATGCCCCGGTTTTGGGGCCTGCCTTCCATCGGAGATGCCCCACTAAGCCTGGTTCATGATCCCCTCTGTTGAGGGAGGGATGTACTGTCACGATCGCGACATATACAAACTACGTTTCCCGGCATGCCCTGGGCCGGAACTACAATTCCCGTGATCCTTAGCGGTGGGCCGCGTTCTCACGAGATAACATTTAAGGAGGACGGCGGCTGGGGATCGGTGTCGGGAATTTCATTCAGAGAACTTGATTTTGGTAACTGAGGATTTGGATTAACTGGTGCGGTAAGGGTGCTTTGCTCCACAGCGCTTTGCAGCGGGATCGCTGTTTTCAGTGTGTCTGTGTACTTTTGGATCCGCGGTAGCGGCTGTTACCGTGGTACTGGTTTTGGGACCTGGAAATATTAGGATTTGGCTCGGTTGGCATTTTTGGCCAACGGTGTATACTCTGCTCTGTACTAGCAGTGTTTAGGACACTCATAAACTATTGAGGTTGTTCATTCTGTAACTTTGGATACAGCCCTCTTACCCATCTAAGAAGCATTACTTGGGTCCTAGGAATTGCCAGGAGTTCCAGGGGTATTTTTATGCTTGATTTCTTTTGAACTGGATTTATCATCTAAGAAGTGGCAGCGTGTATTGTGTATACATAGGTGTTAACTGTTGTATGTACCTCTTCTATTTAACAGGGTTTCTGGAGGTGTATGGTTTACACTCTTCCCCTGTGATGCTTAGTAGAGGGATACTTAGGTAGGTTCCTACATATGTGACACAGGAATATAGTATACTGTATGGTATTGACAATTATTATATCACAGTTACATGCCTTTTTGTGTTACTGTAGTTACACCGCATCAACCCCTACGCTGCCAGATACCTCTACACATCTACAAGGTTTAATTTTTCCTTTACAGGTATAACTCCTTTACGGTTGATTCATATGTTTTGTTGGTTCTAAGTAGTGCAAACATAGTCTTATGCGTTTGCTCTGTTTATGTCTTTCAGATTTCCCTCCCTGCTGTCCCCTTCCTTTCCTTCCCTGATCTGTTCATCTTTTCCCCTCGCTTGATCTTATCAATGCTCTGTGCCATTACGGCAATTCAGGCGTTGATTCGATCTAGAGGTGGGCATACCAATCAACAAACCGATCCTGAGGACTTTAACATAACACATAACATGCATATGTCTGCATATTACCTGCTGGCGGTCGCCAGTAGGTATATATAGTTAGGATTTTTTTGAATAGGGATTTCTGAAAATTCTATGTTGAATAACTTTGGCGTTGATGGACGGAATTGTCTGAAATTTTCAGGAAAATGGCACATTTTGTTTCTGAGCGTCCCCATTAAGTTTGGGGGGGTTTCGTCAAGCGGGGGCCGAGAAAAAAGGAGGGTCCCAAAACTTGTTTTTAACATTGAGTTTTCAATAGGGCGGTTGGACTCACTTTTAGCTCGAACGGCTGAATGGATTTCCACAAAACTTGGCAAAATTGTAGGGACTGGTAGCCCGATGTGCCTTTGCTATGTCTCAAGATATATGCTCCAGTGGTTTTTACGAAAATTAACTTTGAAAAATATATATTGGGCTACATTGGGCTATATATATGTTAGAGCCCAAATGTAGCCCAATGTAGCCCAAAGATGGCCACCAGAGACAAAAAAAACCAAATGTAGCCCAAATATCAGCCAGATGTAGCTCAACTATAGCCCAGTGACAGAATGTCCCAGAGTGTTCTAAAGAACAACTAGAGCGCTAACAGTCTTACTTATGACAAAAGTATGGCACACTTGAAGTCATCTTGATTGGAATAAAGTGTTAACACTTAAAACATTTAATTTGCAAAGGAACAAAATGAGGGGTTTCATTTTGCCATAGAAATGTTATATATATATATGTATATATATATATATGTTATATATATAATGTTATATATATATATATACATAGGTAGGTATATATAGTTAGGATTTTTTTGAATAGGGATTTCTGAAAATTCTATGTTGAATAACTTTGGCGTTGATGGACGGAATTGGCTGGAATTTTCAGGAAAATGGCACACTTTGTTTCTGAGCGTCCCCTGAAAGTTTGGGGGGGGTTTAGTCAAGCGGGGGCCGAGAAAAATGGGGGGTCCCAAAACGTGTTTTTAACATTGAGTTTTCCATAGGGCGGTTGGACTCACTTTTAGCTCGAACGGCTGAATGGATTTCTATGAAACTTGGCAAAATTGTAGAGACTGTTTGCTCGATGTGCCTTTGCTAGGTCTCAAGATATGTGCTCCAGTGGATTTTGAGAAATTAACTTTCAAAAAAATATATATATCTGTGACAGCGTCCCGGTTAGCGCCCCGGTTCGCGTACCAGACGCGTAACGGAACTTCGCGAGTAGAAGTGGATTGGCTCTCCGGTGACTCTCAACATTCTAAACAGTCCGGAGCGGCCGCCATCTTGTCTCTCGGTAGGATCGAGAGACAAGAGGTGGAAATAAACGAAGGGGGAAAGGAATGAAAGGGGCAAGGTAGACCCCTCCTGACCCCCTAGGATTGATGTGGGGGCTATTAAAGGGCCCCGCGTGGCAAAAAAATAAAATACTTTTTTTTTCAATTTTTCGCGGTGGAAGCGCTACCCGGTACGCGAACCGGGTAGCTCACCGGTAGCGTAACGGGAGTCCGGCATCTTGTGTTTCGGACAAATTTAGTCACAAGATGGAGGATAAACAATGTTGGGAATGGGTATAAGGGGGCACGGGAGACATATCCTGACCCCCTAGGTTTTCTGAGGGTGGCTGAGGAGGCCCATATATGTAAAAAAAAAAAAACTTTTTTTTCAAATTTTCTCACGGTTAGTGCCCGGTCCGCGCACCGGGTAGCGTTCCGGAAAGCGTAACAAGGGGAAAACCAAGGGAAATAGTAAAATAATATTTTAGAGTGCTTTGAGGTTGGGTAGCTCTGAATAGAGCTGTTGTGTTGTGTGGGTGACGCAAGTACCAACATGTAGGTACCAATGAAGAGTCTAAAATTCAATGTACACCGTCTCCTCTGTAGATATTTTGTATGTTCTAATATGGGTTATTTAAATGTAAATGTGTGGAAAAGCACTTCATGCTTTAAAGCAATTGTATTTTTGAACTGATTGTTCTTTCCTCTTAGTCCTCCTCTTTGTTTTTTTTCCCCCACACTCTTCTTCAGCATGATAGTTGATAAATTCGTTCCCTCAAAAAATTTATATACATAAAAAAATTATATTAAATACATATAAAATATATTTTTCCTTTAAAAGAAGAATACATTTTACAGCTTTTGATATTTGCTATTAAAAAACCATTGAAATTCACTGAAAAAACCATAGGTTATAGACCATATATAGTTAGGAATTAGCATTTAAAAAACCTTGAAAATTCACTGAAAAAACCATAGGTTATAGACCATATATAGTTAGGAATTAGCATTTACAAAACCTTATTTTACTCACACAAAACCATTGAAATTCGCATATATAGTTAGTTACACTAACTATATATCGCGCACCCGCAATCCACTGCTTATCATGTCACATATTACATCATTCATGACATGGTCAGTGACATCACTGATGACATCACTGATGACATCTCAAATGACATCACTGATGACATCACTGATGACAACATCCAGTGACTGTATGTTTCTGTAAAGTTAAAATATGTCTTACATATTGAAGAATGAGTGGATGTATAAGTGTCTGGATGAAGGATTTAGTAGGTGCATGACTGACTGTCTGAGTGAGTGATTAAATGTGTCTCACTGAGTGCATAGGTTAGTGACTAAACTGTCTTAATTTGTGCATCATTATGTCTGTTGTTCTGTAAACTGTTGCATGTGTTGATCAGTAGCTATATGAGTAACTATATGGGTTATTGATTGGTTGCCCAAGTATTTGTATTGGAGACTGAGTGTGTGTGTGGGTGGCTGGGAGGTGTATGACTCTGTGCATAGATGTGTGACCAGTTGATTCACTAGATGTATGGGTTCAAAAGTGCATGTGGAAACAGCTGTATGGGCGGTTGACTGTGTGCATGAGTGAATTGGTGAGTGAATGGATATCTCAGTGCTACATGTCAAAGTCAGTACATATGTAAAACACAGTACATGTGAGAGTTGACATATATAAATAACTGTGCATAAGAGCCAGTGAATGTGTGAGTGGCTGTATGGATCATTGTGAACTTGTATCAGGGATTGTATAAGAGAGTAAATATGTGTTAGTATATGTTTGAATAAGTAAGGTGTGTATAACTGTATAGTTGAGGAAATGGAGGTGTGATTGATTCTTTGCATGACTGACTAGGTGTGTGAGTAACTCCATGGATGAGTGACAGTCTGTGAGTGTCTGTTTACACTGAGTGTATCTAAGGTTATATTAAAGTCTGAAGAGGTTCATCGTATTATCACATGAATGATGTCATCAGTGATGTGATCAGTAATGTCAAATGAGATGCAATCAGTGATGTCATCAGTGATGTGATTTGAGATGTCATCAGTGATGTCATTTGAGATGTCATCAGTGATGTCATCAGTGATGTTATTTGAGATGTCATCAGTGATGTCATCAGTGATGTTACTGACCATGTCATGAATGATGTAATATGTGACATGATCAGCAGTGGATTGCGGGTGCGCGATATATGCGAATTTCAATGGTTTTGTGTGAGTAAAATAAGGTTTTGTAAATGCTAATTCCTAACTATATATGGTCTATAACCTATGGTTTTTTCAGTGAATATGTATATGTATATGTATGCATGTATATATTTGTATTTATGAGAGGTAGAAGTAGAGAGGTAGAGAGTAGAGAGAGGTAGAGAGTAGAGAATGAGCAGTAGAGAGTGAGTCATAGAGAGTGAGTAGTAGAGGGTGAGTAGTAGAGGGTGAGTAGTAGAGAGTGAGTAATAGAGAGTAGTAGAGAGTGAGTAGTAGAAAGTAGTGGAGCGTGAGTAGAGAGTAGAGGGTAGTAGACAGTGAGTACAGAGGTGATGATCCATCATGGTGGGGAAGAGGTAAAGGAGACCGAGGATATAGCCTGCTACTTAAGACTGCAGTTATTATTAGTGCAGAAGAGATAGTTGCATTGGGAGTCAAAGAGTGTGAGGGGCTCACAACACCCCTATTATGGGGAGCAGTTTGTTTGGGATATTTGTTTTTGTTTGATGCATTTGCTGTTTTATAAGTCTCATATTTGGTGCAATTCATAAGCTATAGAAAAATAATTCCTGAAATCATCTCATAAGCCCCTATCCCTGCATGCAGCCATGACCCTCCCGCTCCCTAATCCTTGCCACAGTTTGGAGAGGGGCCCGCACTCAAAACATTTTGCTTTGGTGGGACTCAGGTAAAAAAGTTTGAAGACCTCTGGTCTAGAATGTGTCCTGATGGATGTACTAGCTGATCCTCCCCGGATGGTTTCTTGGCAGTTACCAGTCATATTGTACCCAGACGACTGCGAGCTCATTGCAAGAATGGAGAACTCCAGAAACTTTTGGACACCTTTGTTGCTTTTATGTTTTGTTTAGGCCACTTCACTAATAAAACTAAATCCTTTCCCATGATTTGTGGTCGTCCTCGGAGTAGGGTAACTATGTTTCACATTGATGACACAGCCCTTAAATTTGTAACAACGTTTATTTATCTTGAGGTACTATTTCATAACTCAAGTACATAGAAACGTTTGAGAAAGGTGAGAGCAACTCAATTTGAACAAGCTGCTGCCTTTGTGTTTAAATCTTCTGCAAAGCTGGTTTCTATGCCTTTAGACACTCTTACTACTTTATATAAAGCCAGACATGTACCAATAGCCACTTATGGAGCTGGGGTTTGGGGGATATACTGACAACACCTCGCGCCCTCGTTTAAGTTAGAGCAGTCCTGTTTTTAATTAGGCGGCTTTTTAGCTTCGCTTTTATTAGTGTTTTTCAAACTTTCATGTACATAACATGCATATGTCTGCATGTATGTATATGTATACGTATGCATGTATATATTTGTATTTATGAGAGGTAGAAGTAGAGAGGTAGAGAGTAGAGAGAGGTAGAGAGTAGAGAATGAGCAGTAGAGAGTGAGTAGTAGAGAGTGAGTAGTAGAGGGTGAGTAGTAGAGAGTGAGTAATAGAGAGTAGTAGAGAGTGAGTAGTAGAAAGTAGTGGAGCGTGAGTAGAGAGTAGAGGGTAGTAGACAGTGAGTAGCAAACAAACAAACATCCCACCATACCAACTTTTTACTGCCTCCCCAAGGTGCACAAAAATCGAGCCAAACCACCAGGCAGGTCAATAGTCTCCGCAAACAACTCCATTCTAGAACCAACATCCAATTACATCGACTACTTTTTGGCAGCACTAGTAAAAGACCTTCCGTCCTATCTAAAAGATACCACAGATCTGCTAAAGAAATTAGACGAAGTAATATAGAGACCAGCATATAAACTAATAACTATGGACGTGGTATCATTATATACCAATATAGAACATTCCATAGGAATAAATGCTTGCAAATACTACCTGGGAAAATGCAATAATTGAAAGCAACTCCCTACAGACCACATTACAGAGAAAAAGCACTGCTCCAAATGCAACGCTACATGGTGAGAGCTTCCATGATGAAAACTTAAAATGGAGCATCCCATATGGGGAATTCTTACGACTCAAAAGGAACTGTTCAGATGAAGATACATTTCTCAAAAATAGTAAAAAAACAAGTAATCGTTTCCTCGCCCACAAATATCCCAAAAAAGTGGTCGCAAAATGCCTAAACAGAGTCATGAATCAAGATCGGGGAGCGATTTTACAACAGAAGAAAAAGAATGAAACAAATGACAACAAAATCAGGCTGATCACGACATACAGTGCAGAAAATAAAAAACTGACCAACATCATGAATGTAAATGTTGTATTACTTGTATAGCGCCCGAATCACCCCACATGGGGTCTCTCGGCGCTTGTACGAATACCGCTCCCTTCCTGGCTTTTTCCCTGTGAGGCACCCACTCCTGTGCACCCCCAAGGTGCAGCCCGGCATCCTAGCGCTGTTGGGGCCGCTGTGGAGATTAAGCAAGCTATTGCCCAGAGTTGCAGAGTGGAGCCCATGATTAGAATAGGCACCGAGGCAAGAATTATCAGGTCTGAGGAAATTGAGCCCAAGACCCGCCGAGGGGGGAATTGAACCCTGGTCCTGGGCCAGACCTCTGCATCAGGGTCTGCCACTCTAACCATTGAGCCACACTTCTCCACCATCATCAGAAAGCCCTGGGGCATTTTAAAACTGGATTCAACCATGGCAGTAATAGTGGGAGACCATCCAAACATAACGTATAGACGGGCCAGAAACATTGGTTACCAAATTGTTCACAGTCACTTCAAAGAAACTCCAAACAAAACATGGCTACAGAGAGAAGGATTCTGGCCGTGTAAACAGTGCAAGGTGTGCAAGATTGCCACCCCAACTAAATAAATCAAAATCAAAAAGGGCAAGACATGGAAGATACATCAACATCCCACATGTAAGAGCTCATATGTGATATATGTGGTAGAATGCCTATGTCACAAAAGATATATAGGAAGCACTATCTTCGAAGTGAAGAAACGCATTCTAGAACATGTCCGTGCCACAATTCATAAAGATCGAATGAATGCAGTGGCTTAACACATGGAGAAATTCCACGATGGCAATTGGGAGACTCTGTGATACTATGTATTGGAACAAATACCAACATCCTAAAGAGGAGGAGACCGGCTGAAAACCCTCCGCCAAAATGAGTCCAAATACATCGTCACCTTCAGAACCCTAGATCCGAGAGGACTGAACCAGAACTTTATGTTCATTTGTAAATAAATTGGCAAAATCATGATTTAAAAACCCTGACTATTGGCTCACCAGAGAACAGAGCAATTAAAAAGAGACAACTGATACACCAACTCACTAGGGAGTAAAGAAATGAATATCCAAAAGATGGACATTAAATCATGTCAAACAACTAACAGGCATTTAACAGTGTAAGAAATGTTAATAATGCACACTAGAATGTTAAAATGTCAATAATAATCACTGTGATAATACTAATGTTTGCATTTAGAAATGGTTTTAATTAGCACTTGACACTGAGCACTAAATGAATACTTATGTGAAATGTCGTAGAAATTCACTTACCACAATGCACCTTAATACAATACAGAAAGTCACTGTGTGCTAAACATAAAAGAAGTCAGCTTGTCGGGGCTCTCCATCCCGTGACCAAGCCTAGTGAGAAGGTGAAACGCGCTGGGAACTTGGCAAGCATCTGAAAAATAAAGTCGCTGTAATTCTTTGAAACCACACGAGTGAGTGCGTTCTTATTCCCCAGTCTCTAAGATTGGACCCTTGTTGATATATATATACATATATATATATGTATATATATATATATTCACAGAAAAAACCATAGGTTATAGTGGATATATAGTTAGGAATTTGCATTTAGAAAACCTTGAAAATTCAATGAAAAAACCATTGGTTTTAGGCCATATATAGTTAGGAATTAGCATTTACAAAACCTTATTTTACTCGCATAAAACCATTGAAATTCCATATATAGTTAGAAGCGCTAACTATATATCGCGCACCCGCAATCCACTGCTGATGATGTCACATATTACATCATTCATGACATGGTCAGTGACATCACTGATGACATCACTGATGACATCTCAAATGACATCACTGATGACATCACTGATCACAACATCCAGTGATTGTATGTGTCTGTAAAGTTTAAATATGTTTCACATATTGAAGAATGAGTGGATGTATAAATGTCTGGATGAAGAATTTAGTAGGTGCATGACTGACTGTATGAGTGAGTGATTAAATGTGTCTCACTGAGTGCATGGGTTAGTGACTAAACTGTCTTAATTTGTGCATCAGTATGTTTGTTGTTGTGTAAGCTGCTGCATGTGTTGATCAGTAGCTATAAGAGTGGCCATATGGGTTATTGATTGGTTGCCCAAGTATTTGAATGGGAGGCTGAGTGTGTGTGTGGGTGGCTGGGAGGTGCGTGACTCTGTGCATAGATGTGTAAGCAGTTGATTCACTAGGAGTATGAGTTCAAGAGTGCATGTGGGAACAGCTATATGGGCGGTTGACTATGCATGGGTGTGTTGGTGAGTGAATGGATTTCTCATTGCTACATGTGCAAGTAAGTACGTATGTAAAACACAATACATGTGAGAGTTGAGATATATAAATAACTGAACATAAGAGCCAGTGAATGTGTGAGTGGCTGTATCGATCACTGTGAGCTTGTATCAGGGATTATATAAGAGAATAAATATGTGTTATTATATGTTTGAATAAGTAAGATGTGTATAACTTTATAGTTGAGGAAATGGAGGTGTGATTGATTCTTTGCATGACTGACTAGGTGTGTGAGTAACTCCATGGATGAGTGACAGTCTGTGAGTGTCTGTTTATACTGAGTGTATGTAAGGTTATATTAGAGTCTGAAGAGGTTCATTGTATTATCACATAAGTGATGTGATCAGTGATGACAAATGAGATGTCATCAGTGATGTCATTTGAGTTGTCATCAGTGATGTCATCAGTGATGTCATTTGAGATGTCATCAGTGATGTCATTTGAGTTGTCATCAGTGATGTCATTTGAGATGTCATCAGTGATGTCATCAGTGATGTCACTGACCATGTCATGAATGATGTAATATGTGACATCATCAGCAGTGGATTGCGGGTGCGCGATATATAGTTAGCGCTTCTAACTATATATGGAATTTCAATGGTTTTATGCGAGTAAAATAAGGTTTTGTAAATGCTAATTCCTAACTATATATGGCCTAAAACCAATGGTTTTTTCATTGAATTTTCAAGGTTTTCTAAATGCAAATTCCTAACTATATATCCACTATAACCTATGGTTTTTTCTGTGAATTTCATTGGTTTTTTAATAGCAAATATGAAAAGCTTTAAAATGTCAAGTACGTGATAGATAAAAACATTTTCGTATTTATGCACGCTGATGTGCTTTGAACGCTGCACCCCCCCCCTCCCCTCTTTTGTCTTAGTAGTACTCTCTCTTTGCAGATACTGAAGGGTAGTTAACGCAGGCCTTTACCACCGTTGTAATCCGTCGTGCCTCCTTGTCTCTCCATTTGATTGATTGTTGTCCAAGCATTTACTGTTTTAGAATTGGTTCTCTTTGGATCATTCTCTATTTACAAACAAGCACAAAGTCGCAATACTCTGTTTAGTCTTTGCAGATAGTGAAAAATCGTGTAAAAAAATAAAAGTAATCGAGCAAAATCAGTAGGCCACTAATTGGATCTCTTTTTGACCTCGCTAAAATAGAAATATTAGGAACAACCCTTCATGAGAAATACGAAAATAGTGAGATGAACTGAGCTCCACACCATGAGGGCTGCAAGACAGCTCGGCTCCATCACCCATCCCGCACAAAATAACGACAAACCCTATGCAAATATTAAAAATATAGACAACACACCAGCAAAGAAACAGGGTAAAACATTTTATTAAAAAACTATTTACATAACGTTGGTTTATAAGATGATGTCAGTAGTGGACCGATGTGTGAATAGATCGAAAACAGCACAAGGCTCCAAGATCCGGATGGCAAGCTCCTGGATGTTGGGTGCCATAGTTTAGAGTTCTGAATTTCAGCCTTTTTCAATGCCTGTGCTTTGTTGAATCAAAATGGCGGCTTGACACAAAGCTGACTCAAGCGTTGCTACTGATGCTATGCAGACCAAAACTGGTTTTCAGTTTGTACATTTTTCTAGATTTTTCAATCCAAGTTTGGTTGACTTTGTAGAACGATGGCTTCAGATTTTCAACATACGGTGTGGTGGCGCTGACTGGGAGGGGGCGCTTCGCTCCTGCCCCCTCCCCAAGTAAGATTTTCATACGTGAAAGTACGTTAATGGTTTTGGTCCCTGAGATGCTTCGATGTCACTACCATTCTCAAAAAGCATAAGTTCTGGATGTTGGGTGCCATAGTTAAGAGTTCTGAGCAGTGCTTGTAACACTGTCTGAAGTTTATTTCCACCTACTGCAGCTTCACTATTCTCAAAGTAAGTGAGTGTCGTTTGTGGACCTGACTGCATTAGAAAACAATGTGATATGTTACCTTCCTAAACAGCTTGACGGAGGCCCCTGAGGGGCGGTGTGATGGCCATGGACTCGGAGAAGACGCTTGGCTCCGACACCCTCCTCAAGTCTTATAGCACTGGTGTAGCCTGAGATCGCCCCCGACATAGGCGGCCGGCTCCCGGGGTCCGGCGGAACCTTTTGCCTTTTGATGACTCTTCAATTCTGGACCTTGTCCCACAATCCGTTTGACCTGAAGACAAGCTGTAGTGGGGCGCCCCTTTATCGTTTTAGTTGCCATTCCGCCCGCTTTTGCTACACTGTGCCTCTTCCGCCATTCAGCTGTTTACCGCCCGCTCTTGCTACTACAGCGTCTCGCTCACCATGTAGTTGAGATGCGCCCGCTCTTGCGCTGCAGCGATAGGCGGCTGCCACAGGACTCTCAAAATGGCGGCCGGCTCTTTGGTTTTGGGCCTGGTCCACTAAAATGGCCCTGGGACACCTTGGAACTCGGACGCTTGTCTGCTAGGGCTTGGGTCCCATTCTCGAAAAGCGTCCCCTCAGCCGTGAAGATTCTACAAAAGTCTTGGGGGCCTCCGACTCCCGCAGGCTTCTGGTGGGGAGCGGCTGCCATGATTGCTCGTGGAATGGCCACGACGGAGCTACGAGATGGTAGTGGTCTCATGCTGACGCCAGCTTTAGTCTGAAACATCCAGAAACACTATAGACTACCAATTCGATCAGTTCCGGTAGCGCCCCAACATGACCCGGAAGAGAAGAACTTGCCCTCCCCTCTTTGACTGATGGTTCTTGTTGCCTGTCCCCTCTGTTGTCATTTAACAGAACTTTTTGGACTGCTGAAAGGGGTTGTGTTCTGAACGCTGGTTGGTGGAGACATTTAGACTATATTCTTGACCTACGTTGTCGCGTAATGCGTTTTATGACACGCCGCGTTAGCGCACCCGGAAGTGATCCGAGGCGCGGCGCGCAGCGCGTAACGTAAGCATAACAGGTCATGTGACTTGTTAATAAAACTTTTCATTGGTTCATTTTACTTTTGTTAATTTAATGATGAAAAGCTTGGTCATATGACCTAAAAATTACGCTTTTTATTATTTTCGAACAATATTTTTTTTTCAAACATATGTTATAATATTCCAGGCTAATGTACTTTCCCGGAAAATTTACAACTGTCTTGCAAGTAAAATATATTCCTTTTTCGAGAAAAAGGGCGTTTCTTCCTTCCATGACGGAGCCGTTGAGTAAAAGAGATTCGGCCTGCTGTCTTAGTCGCCGATACGCCTGATTATCAGATTCTTATCGATCACTTTATGTTGCAGACATGAAAAACACAACTGCCCTTGACCATTTATCTTTACTGCGTTCCTACATATTATACCTTTTATCCGTCATGTAATTGGGCTGCTTTATTTCACTTGCCTTTTACTGATTCGAAAACAGTCACTAAAAGTAAAAACTTTACAAATGTAAATACTACTACCGTGTTTTGTTTTAAAAACCTTTATTGTGAAAATGTCAGTATACAAATACGGGCCTATAACCACGTGGGCCGGCCACGGAGCAAACTGAAATCGTATATGATGAGGAGACATTTACATTGTAGAAGAACGTAACGAGCGGGCCATTAGGTGACAAGAACAAAGGTGTCTAACAGTTGCGGAATCGGTGGACGTACATTTTGTAATTAAAATACGACAGGGCCACTTACAATAACATTTTCTAGATATACATTTGCGGGCAAGGAGTTACGAGTCCCATTTATACCGGCGCCATTTTGGGCGAGGCCGGGCAGGTCCAAGATATAGTCAAAATGTCTCCACCAACCATCGGCCAGACCAGAACCCCTTTCGGCCCTTTATGCTACAAGATGGTGTCTTCCATTCAGAAAATATTGGTGGCAGCATTTTGAAAGGAAACAGAAACAGCCGTTCTCCTAGTGAGTTTCACATTGTTACATTTAGGAAGAATGTTGAAGAGTAGTATGTGGAAAATCTGAAGCCATTTTTCTACAAACTCTCAATCAGACTTGGATGGAAAAAAAAAACCTGAAGAATGTACAAACTGAAAACCAATTTTTGTCTGTATAGCACCAACAGTAACGCTTGAGTCAGCTTTGTGTCAAGCCGCCATTTTCATTCAATCAATAGCGTCCCCCTGCACACATTCAGGGACCTGGTCGTGTCTTCAGATGAAACGGATTGTAGGAAAAGAAGCAGAAAGGAAAAGGCAAAAAGTTCCGCCGGACCTCGGGAGCCGGCCGCCTATGTCATGTGCGACCTTTGGCCACACCAGGGCAATAGTGAAGCTGCAGCAGGTGCAAATAAGCTTCAGACAATCTTACAAGCACTGCTCAGAAATCTCAACTGAGGCACTCAACATCCAGGACTTGCCATTCGAATCTTGGCGCCTTGTGCTGGTTCCGACCTATTCACACATCGGTCCTGGATCTCGGCGCGTTCGACTCACTGTACCGCAACAGTGACCGCAATTCAGCTGGACAAGCCGCCATTTTCATTCACTCAATAGCGTCCCCCTACACACATTCAGGGACCTGGTCGTGTCTTCAGATGAAACGGATTGTAGGAAAAGAAGCAGAAAGGAAAAGGAAAAAAGTTCCGCTGAACACCACCTTGGGCAATAGTGAAGCTGCAAAAGGTGCAAATGAGCTTTAGACAGTCTTCAACTTACTCTGATTCTTATAATAAACTTCAGATAGTCTTACAAGCACTGCTCAGAACTCTCAACTGAGGCACTCAACATCCAGGACTTGCCATTCGGATCTTGGCGCCTTGTGCTGGTTCCGACCTATTCACACATCGGTCCACTACTGACATCACCTCATAAGCCAACGGGGCACCCCACGCCGACTTTCGGCGCAGCATTGTAGGATGGCCACACCAGTGCGGCAACTTGCTGGACACAACATCGGGGCCGTCCAGATCTCGGCGCGTTCGACTCACTGTACCGCAACAGTGACCGCAACTCAGCTGGACACGCCGTCTTTCGGCGCAGCATTGTAGGATGGCCACACCAGTGCGGCAATTTGCTGGACACCACCTCGGTGCCATCCGGATCTCGGCGCGTTCGAGTCACTGTACCGCAACAGTGACCGCAATTCAGCTGGACACGCCGTCTTTCGGCGCAGCATTGTAGGATGGCCACACCAGTGCGGCAATTTGCTGGACACCACCTCGGTGCCATCCGGATCTCGGCGCGTTCGAGTCACTGTACCGCAACAGTGACCGCAATTCAGCTGGACACGCCGTCTTTCGGCGCAGCATTGTAGGATGGCCACACCAGTGCGGCAATTTGCTGGACACCACCTCGGTGCCATCCGGATCTCGGCGCGTTCGAGTCACTGTACCGCAACAGTGACCGCAACTCAGCTGGACACGCCGTCTTTCGGCGCAGCATTGTAGGATGGCCACACCAGTGCGGCAATTTGCTGGACACCACCTCGGTACCATCCGGATCTCGGCCCGTTGTGCTGCCTTCGGCCTATTCGCACATCGGTCCGCTACTGACGCCGCCTCACGTGCCAACGGATTTTCTACGCTTTTTGTAGCCCTATGCCGCATAACAGGTCATGTGACTTGTTTATAAAACTTTTCATTGGTTCATTTTACTTTTGGTTTCCTAAAGATGGAAGGCTTGGTCATATGACCTAAAAATAACACTTTTCATTGGTTTAGAACATTTTTTTTTCCCAAACGATGAAAGCCCCACCTTGTTTCTGGATCATTCAGACTGAAGCTGGCGTCAGCATGAGAGCACCACCATCTCGTGGCTCCGTCGTGGTCATTCCGCGAGCAATCATGGCAGCCGCTCCCCACCGGAAGCCTGCGGGAGTCGGGGGCCCCCAAGACTTTTATACAATCTTCACGGCTGAGGGGACGCTTTTCGAGAATGGAGCCCAAGCCCTAGCAGGCAAGCGTCCGAGTTCCAAAGTGTCCCAGGACCATTTCAGTGGACCAGGCCTAAAACCGAGGAGCTGTCCGCCATTTTAAGAGCCATGTGGCAGCCGCCTATCGCTGCACTGCAAGAGTGGGAGCAACTCAACAACATGGTGAGCGAGACGCTGTGGCCGCAAGAGCGAGCGCAACTCAGCTAGATGGCCGCCACCTGGGGAGGCCCGTTCACGCCGGCTCCCCCACGCCCCCCCCCCGGGCCGCCGCACGCCAATTTTCGGAGCAGCATTGTAGGATACCAAAACCAGTGCGGCAGTTTACTGGACATCACCTGGGTGCCTGTCGTACATGTTGTGTCAGCCATGTGACACTGGACACAGACCGCTACTGACGAGGCCTCCCCCCGCACCACCCGGGACGCCCCACGCTGTTTTTCTGTGCTGCATTGTAGGATCCCTAAACCAGTGCGGCACCCAGGCGACATCACCTGGGTGCCGTCCAGAACTCTGCACGTTGTGCTGCCTTGGGACTATTCGCACAACAGACCGCTACTGACGAGGCCTCCCCCCGCCCCACCCGGGACGCCCCACGCCAATTTTCGGAGCAGCATTGTAGGATCCCTAAACCAGTGCGGCACCCAGGCGACATCACCTGGGTGCCGTCCAGAACTCTGCACGTTGTGCTGCCTTGGGACTATTCGCACAAAAGACAGCTTCTAACCATTGTTGCTTTTTGTGTTGAGAAATGTTTAAATGTTTTTAGTTTTTGTTCCGTTCGTTAAAGTTAGTAGTTAATAAAGTTTTATAACCTTACTTTGTTGGAGTGTTATCTATTTTTTTAAAAACGGGTGAATGGGGCCTTGAATCGGGTTATTGTCATGTGTGGGCTTTGGAAGTGTGCTGCTGCAGGATCGGACATTTCAAACTCAAATGCACGTTCTTTTTCTTACCTTTCCGAAGCATGGAGCGCAATAGCAGGCAGAGAAAGGGTGATGCACGTGTTGAACACTACCTGACCTGGCAAGTTGCTGGCAGTGCCCCCCCGCCCGCTCCTGAAAGAGGGCACACACACACCGCCGCCCCGAGTACTTCACAAATCTTTAAAAGACCATGCGCTTGTTCATGAGGCTTAAATGGTTTATCACCTCTTCTAGAACCCCTGCATCGACCCTCTGACGTTTCATGGAAAAATTACCATGTAACACAATACCAAGCCCTGTCAGCTGAAACCCCCAAGGAATCGTGGGGCATATTATCAAGGGGGTTTATCTCCGCTTTTTTGGCTTTAAAAGCCATGAAAGCGGAGATAAAATTATTTCCCTATTACCAAGCTGTCGCTAACACCAGTTAGTGACAGCTAAAAGGAGATAGCGACCATCTTGGGCCCCGCTTTGCATGTCAGTGATACTTATCACTAATGACATGCAAAGTGGCGTGCCAAGATGTTAGCGACTGGAAACAGTCCCTAACATCGCTACCTTCTATTACCAACTTTTGGAGATATTCGCGCTAAGCGCGAATATCTCCAAAATCTAACACCTGCCCTGAGCAGTTCTTAGCCATGTTATCCAATGGGAGGTGGATAACATGGCTAAGAGCATTAGATCGATAATACATGAATATCGCTGACTTTTCACCTGCCCTGAGCAGTTCTTAGCCATGTTATCCAATGGGAGGTGGATAACATGGCTAAGAGCATTAGATCGATAATACATGAATATCGCTGACTTTTCTGCGATAATAGCAAGGTTTATCTGCGATAAAAATCGCCGATGTGCGGCGATAATTTTTGTCTCTAAACAAGTTAGAGACAAAAATTATCGCTAGTTGTTCGTAATATGCCCCCGGGTTTTTGCTTGCAGAAATCGGGAGGCGGGAGACTAGCACTGAAATCAGTAGTCACACGCCTGAATCAGGAGGATTGGCATGTCTGAATTCTCTACAGCTGGGGCCATAAACTACATCCGCAGGGTTAGGTGATAGCCTGGGACCAGCCTGGCATCTAAAATGGCTGCTGTGCACGACAAAATTGTGGCATTCGAAAAAAGGCAAGATGGCGCAGCCGCTGGAAGAGATGTATCAACATATATCAGCCTCCTCAGCCACCCTCAGGAAACATAGGGGATTAGGATACGTCTCCCGCACCCCCTTATACCTAGTACTTTAATTAACGAAGCACAAAATGGCGCATTCCCGTTTCGCTACCAGTTTGCGGCCCAGTTCGCGGCCCGTGAAGCGCTTCTACCGTGAAAAATCATTTTTTTTTTATTTTCCCCACGGGACCCTTTAATAACCCCAACAACATTCCTAGGGGGTCAAGAGGGGGATACCTTGCCCCCTTTCATTAAATTCCCCCTTAGTTTTTCACCTTTTCTTCTCTCTCGATCCTACCGAGAGACAAGATGGCGGCCGCTCCGGACTGTCACGCAGCAAAAAAAAAAAAAAGCTCACGCACAGCCGCTGGAAGAGATGTATCAACATATATCAGCCTCCTCAGCCACCCTCAGGAAACATAGGGGATTAGGATACGTCTCCCGCACCCACTTATAACTAGTAATTTAATTAACGAAGCACAAAATGGCGAATTCCCGTTTCGCTACCAGTTCGCGGCCGCGCTTCTACCGTGAAAAATCATTTTTTTTTTATTTTCCCCACGGGACCCTTTAATAACCCCAACAACATTCCTAGGGGGTCAAGAGGGGGATACCTTGCCCCCTTTCATTAAATTCCCCTTTCGTTTTCCACCTCTTCTTCTCTCTCGATCCTACCGAGAGACAAGATGGCGTCCGCTCCGGACTGTTTAAAATGTTGACAGACACCGGAGAGCCAATCAGCTTTCTGCGCGCAAAGTTCCGATAAGCGAAAAGTAAGCGGACCGGATCGCTGCCCAGAGCGCTGTTACAGATATATATCTTGATTTAAACGTTAATTTCTCAAAAACTACTGGAGCACATATATTGAGACCTAGCAAAGGCACATCGGGCTAACAGTCCCTACAATTTTGCCAAGTTTCGTGCAAATCCATTCAGCCGTTCGAGCTAAAAGTGAGTCCAACCGCCCTATGGAAAAATGAATGGAAAAAACGCGCTTTGGGACCCCCCTTTTTTCTCAGCCCCCCCTTGACGAAACCCCACCAAATTTTCAGGGGCTGCTCAGAATCAAAATGTGCCATTTTCCTGAAAATTTCAGCCGATTCCGTCCACAAACGCCAAAGTTATTAGACATAGAATTTTCAAAAGTCCCATAGAGAAAAAATTCTAACTATATATACCTACTGGCGATAGCCAGTAGGTAATATATATATATATATATATATATATATATATATATATATATATATTACCTACTGGCGGTCGCCAGTAGGTAGTTATAGTTAGGATTTTTTTCAATGTTAAATCTCAAAACTTTGGCGCCGGTTCCTCAAAATGGCCTTGCGGCGTTCCGGTCCTTCCCTGAAAGTTTGGGGAAGATTCGTCAAGCGGGGGCCGAGATAAAAGGGGGGTCCCAAAATGCGTTTTCCCCATGTTAATTTCCCTAGGGCGGTCGATTTCACTTTTAGCCCGAACGGCTGAATGGATTTCCACCAAATTTGGCAAAATTGTAGGGACTGGTAGCCCGATGTGCCTTTGCTATGTCTCAAGATATGTGCTCCAGTGGATTTTGAGTAATTTCGGTTCAAAAAAATATATATATCTATAGCCGCGCTCCGGTACGCGCAACGGGGAGCGCAGCGGACGCGACACGCGAGGTGCGCACGGAAAGCTGATTAGCTCTCGGGTGTCTGTAAACATTCGAAACAGTCCGGAGCGGCCGCCATCTTGTGTCTCGGTAAAATCGAGACACAAGAGGTGGCTAAAACAAAGGGGGAAATGACCATAAGGCGTCAGGGATAGACCCCCTCTGACCCCCTAGGTTTGATGTGGGGGCTATAAAAGAGCCCCGCGGGGCATTTAAAATATTTTATTTTTTTCGTTTTGCGCGGGGGAAGCGCCCGGTACGCGCACCGGGGAGCGACCGGGGAGCGTACTATGAGGAAAAAAGAATGACAGAGTTTTTAAAAAAATGAAGCCTTTTTTTAGAAATTGGAGGTAGTTCTAAAAAGAACTTTTATTTTCTTCTTTTTGTTGTTTTATATTTTTTTGTGTGTTTTTTGAACATTTTGTACTTTTTTTGGCTTTTCAAAACAGTTTTATATTTTTTTTTTATTTTTTTAGGGGGAGAAACAAAAAAAAGGGAATTGAAACTGGCTCAACTGGAGCAAAAAAACAAAAAAAAACAAAAATTACTTCTTTTTGGGGCACTTGTGATTGTCACCTGCAAGGACGATGAGCTTTACGCTCTTTTCACCATAGGCGATAAGCTTGCCACATGCAGAACAAGTGATTTTAAAATCAGCAAATCGTGGTTGAATACAAGGCATCATCTCTGATGTTTCTGGTCCCGATGAAGTGGGTTTGTTTCTTTGGGAGGTGGTCCTTGAAGACTGGGGGAGGTTACTGGCCAGTTCCCTGAGCTCTGCACGAGAATAGTTGTTAGGGTGCTTACGGGTCATATGTCGAATCATGGTATAGTTACCAAAGGAATATTTTTTGTTTGGGTTGACCCTTGAGAGTTCTTCCTTACAGATTAGGCAAGTTACCTTGGCCGCATTCACTTTTTTCTTGCCCTCTGGGAGTGAAAAATACTCCCATACAATGTGTGACTTGGGCTTGTATGGGGTATTTTGTTCAGACAGCCATCTTCCACCATCCTCCTCTTCCTCTTCCTCCTCCTCCTCTTGTTGACCACCAATGTAATCTTGAGCTGGTCCTCTTGGTTGTTGTGGTGGTGGTGGTGGTGGGGCAGATGCACCAGCTGCTGCTGCTACTGAAGCCATTATAAAGATCAAAAAGGTACAGAGAGGTACAAACAGGTCTTCCTCAGTCAAAGGACAAAGTCAGAATAAGGAAAAAAGGTGCGGTCTTTCATCATTTGGAAATAAGAACCAATGAGAAGTGTTATTTTCAGGTCACAAGACTAGGGGCTTCATCATTATGAAACCAAAACTGTTATGAACCAATGAAAAGTGTTATTTTCAGGTCACATGACCCGACGCGCTTACGCTACGCGCCCCGGGTCGCGTCGCGTAAGCGCGTCGGATCGATCGCTCGTATTCGCTCGAGTACTTCCGGGTGCGCTTACGCCGTGCGTATCACGCGGACGCGGCTACGCGATACATCACGATCATGTTTTCGTTCGCGATATTGGCGCTTACGGGACGCTCCCCGGAGCGCGCCCTGGGGCTCTTTATAGAAGTACGCTCTTCGGGGCGCTCCCCGGGACGCGCACCGGAAGCGCTCCAAAAAAAAAAATTTAAAAAAACATTTTAAAAAATGGGATAAATTGTAGGGACTGGTAGCCCTATTCTTAAGTGGTTTTCACGAAAATTAACTTTGAAAAAATATGTATTGTGCTACATTGGGCTATATATATGTTAGAGCCAAAATGTAGCCCAAATGTAGCCCAATGTAGCCCAAAGATGGCCACCAGAGACAAAAAAAAATATAGCCCAAATATAGCCCAACTGTAGCCCAATGACAGAATGTACCAGAGTGTTCTAAACAACTAAAGCGCTAACAGTCTTACTTATAAAGTGAGACTTATAGTTAGGAATTAGCATTTAAAAAACCTATGAAATTCACTGAAAAAAACATAGGTTTCACACCAGTTATAGTTAGGAATTAGCATTTAAAAAACCTATTAAATTCACTACAAAAACCATAGGTTTCACATCAGTTATAGTTAGCTGGAAATTTTACTGACATAAAACCATTGAAATTCCACGTTATAGTTAGTTGGACTCACTATAACTTGTGCGTGTAATGCACTGCTGATGACGTCACATATTACATCACTCATGACATGGTCAGTGACATCACTCATGACATCACTCATGACATCATCCTTGTGACAGAGTGACAGACCTTCTTTCACTGTAATTTAACCCATGAAACACATATTGAAAAATATAAATTATTTTTTTTTTTTAAATGGAGATACCCATACCAGTTACAACAACCAATTCAATAATTCCACCATCTATATACACATTCACTCATTCACCAACAGTTCTATATAGTCACTCATACATATATACACTCATCATATGTAGAGATACACCTATACATCCTGTTACACACCGACAGTCATCCAAAAGTTACTCACACACATACTCACACATGCAAATAAACTATTGAACATCCATTTATTTGCATATACAGCTATACACACACTACCACCTTACTTTAAGGAAACTTACACATACTTACTCTCTTAAACAATCACTTATAGAAACACATACTTATTTAAACAAGAACTCTTTCAATCTCTCACTCTCACATATACTCACTCATAGACATCAATATTCACATATACTAGATTAAAACATATGTAGTTACTGATAAAGACCCTAATGAGACAGTCATTCACTCACTAACACACGCATATACACACTCATCCACCCATACAGTCCTGCACATATGCCGTCTTCAAAACACATACAAACAGTGTCAGTCATTGATGCATCTATGTGCTAAGTAACAATCCCACCAAACCATACAGACACTCATACTGATACTAAAAAAACATCTAATAATCTATATACACACACATTTAGCTACTCACCAACCCATGCAGCAACTTATACACAAAGTGAAACACTGATACATATATTTAAATATTTAAACATTACTCGTTAATATATGTATTCACTAAGATACACTTAATAAGCCAGTTAACCAATCATTTTTTTTTAAAAAAAACATCCATTTACACACTTATTTAAACATTTATTTTTCCATCTACCTTTACATATATATATATAAAACATATTTATTTTTCAGAAAGGCACACATTCACTGGATGGTGTCATCAGTGATGTCATGAGTGATGCCACTGACCATGTCATGAGTGATGTAATATTTGACGTCATCAGCAGTGCATTACACGCGCAAGTTATAGTGACTCCAACTAACTATAATATGGAATTTCAATGGTTTTATGTCAGTAAATTTTCCAGCTAACTATAACTGATGTGAAACCTATGTTTTTTTTAGTGAATTTAATAGGTTTTTTAAATGCTAATTCCTAACTATAACTGATGTGAAACCTATGTTTTTTTTAGTGAATTTAATAGGTTTTTTAAATGCTAATTCCTAACTATAACTGGTGTGAAACCTATGTTTTTTTCAGTGAATATATATATATATATATATATATATATATATATATATATATATATTCACAGCTCCTCTGCCTGACAAAGTCAAACAAACCAGCACTCGCAGTAAGTTACACCACATAGGTTTATTGCACAAAAGAAAAACTCGTTTCGGCACTTGCCTTTGTCAGTAACTCTCTGCTATTGATCAAAATATAATGCAACGTCAACAGTTTCTGATACCAAATAGATATACAGGGCCATTTCGACATCCTCGGCTAGCGAGTAAAATAGATTATAACATTCTCTGATAGAGCACAATGCATTTGAATGCCGGTCTCTCAATCAAGCAAAATGCATTGTAACTTCAGAAGTATGTTGTTCAGATCTAAATAGTGTCACTTCAACAAGCTCTACAACCGAACTGAAAATATGGGCTGTCCTCAACACTCTCTCGTTATTTATTTAATTTTTTTATGTTATCTTGCGTGTAGTTGTAGGGCGCGCTTACTTTAACTAATAAGGTACACGTTGTAATTTCGACTTTGTACGATACAAAAGAAAAATAGGGCTTTCCTTCAGCCACTACCACGCACAAAACACAGGCGACCTCAACATTCTTTGAATAAACTACTCTGTCATTTCATTGTTGTGCCATAGAACAAGATGCACTGTCACTTGACCATTAACAACACGCACTTCACTGCTAGTTATCAACAGGCAGTGTGACGTCATCGCTGTGTCACACAAAGAGGACGCGGCCTCGCTTCATTGCTATTTAACAACATGCAGTGTGAGGTCACAGTTATCTCACCCCGAGAGAACGCGGTGTCGCTTTACTGCTACTGCTTACACATAGTGTGACGTCACATCGCTGGTGTGGCAGAACATAGTGCAGTTTACTTTCTGTGCTGTCTTAAGGAACAAAATGCAAAGTCGATTCAGCACCCACTTCCAAAGAACAGAACAGAGAGTCCATTCAGCATTCGGCTGTAGTTCGAGGTTCAAAGTACATCAGCACTTTTTGAATCAACATAATAGAGATAAACGTCCAGGCTAATTAGAAGTGCACAAAGCAGTCTTCCTCCCCTTTCAATGACCTCTGCCCCACCACTCCCTATGCATGCTGGCTCAGCCAGCAAGTGAAAAATAAAACAATGATTGAATATTGTTTTATATTTCACCTGCTGGTTGTGCGCCTATGGGGCAACACCATTGCAGAGGAGCTACCCCACCTCCTTCGTGTTCCCCTCTAATTTCCGTGACAGTTTTGCACATTTGATGTCTCAGACTTTGCATATCCTTGTTAGGTCGAGCGTAGCGAAGGACCTTTTGTCGGCGTGTTCTGAGGAATCTGAGACAGCGTTCGGGCACGCGCCTCTGATGTCTCAGATTCCTCCTCGAGGGCGCGCATGGCGCCGTGCCCATCTCCTGCCTCGGAAGCTCCATCCCGCAAGTAAGCCTCTCTCCTCTCTCAATCACGTGCGCGCACACACAGCCACACTCACGCATGCGCACATACACAGTCACACGTATACACAGACACACACACACTGCATACACACACACACCCCCCTTAAACAGACCCACGCGCACGCAGACAGACACACGCACAGACACACGCGCGTACACTCCCCCCCCTCTCACCCCCTCACCACTCACTGGGCTCTTTCGGCGTGTTCTGTGTCTCCTCCGCAGCGCTGGTCTTCACCCGGGACCCAGGACTTCAGATGCCGCACTCTGCTTTGGCGCCGGGGCTCAGAGCGCGCATGCGCGGGCAGCCCCCGCCCTCTCACTCAGCCCAGGCTGCTTTATGTTTCTGTTCTGTGTTGTTGGTTTTACAGGCACCCCGTTCGGTGCTTTAACATAATGGCAGCAGCGCCACTGTCTATAGAGGCAGGTCGTCAAAGAAATAAATGGGCGTGGACGTTATTAAAATGAAAAGGCGAAATGAGGCGCTTGTTTTTTTATCGCGGATTCCCGTCCCATCCACCCGCCCTGGCTCTTTCCTGCTCCTTTTTCACGCCGCGTTTTAGAGCGTTTTGTTTCACAGCAGTTCCAGAGCCTACTCCAGCTGAATGTCCTTCCCCGTTCCGACCTGCCAGTCACAGCCCCGGCTCATCTGTCAGAGGGGTGATAGGGGAGAGCAGCCGGGTCCTAGCCGGGGAACATCCCCAGCAGAGACCGAGAGGCCTTCAGAAATCCAGGTGGCGAAGCGAGAAAGTCAGCCAGTCAGAAACCTTCGTGAGGTACGGAACGCCGAGCCCTTGAGGCACCGAGGTCTGCAATCAACTGAGCGAAGTTTGGGCGAACTCTCAGCAGAAGCCCAACTCTTAAACCTTGCCAGCAGCCAGCCATTCGAAGTGCACAGCGTCGAGGTGCACGGCTTTAAAAGTGCTTTTGATGTGGAAACACTCGAGACATTAATCCCAACAACCTATGTCTTCGGATAAAGCATTGGGACATTAATTCCAAGAAGGAAATGCCTTCCGCCGTCACTGATGTGTCAGCTTACTCCTGCTAATAAAATGCTACAGTCACATGTTTCAAAACTGAAATAATTCGAAAAAATAGACCTTTTGGTCAGAAAAGCCGCCAATGTTTTGAAATAACTCTGTACTGCACTTACTTCTGGCACTATGTTTAACCTTAACCAGCAGAGCTACCTTTGCATCTGGAGTTTCCGATTGCTGTTTGGTTCACATTTCTTATCTTTTTTTCATTCCTCAGCACGACACAATATCAATTTCAACTGCAACATGTTAGAAATCAGCAATATGTTCCCTAACGTAGTGAACACACACTGCATCAATTATCCCTACAAACAAAACCCCCTCTCTTCCAGCAGGGTAGCTTTCCTAAAAAGCAAGACCCCAGGTGTTCCTCGATTTTCCTCAGTGTTAGGAGCCAGACTCACTGCCCGAGGCCTTTTAATTTCGTTTTAGCCACAGATTCCATATCGATCCCAGTGGCTTCATTTCCTCTTGGAATATTGTTTTTCCTTCCAGAGTGTGACCACATGCAGGTTTCCCCAACACACTCTTTCACCCTCACACACCCTCTCACCCTCACACACTCTCTCACCCTCACCCTCACCCACCCTCTCACCCTCTCACCATCACACACCCTCATCCACCCTCTAACACCCTCACTCACCCTCACCCCCACAACCCTCACTTACCATCTCACCCCCTCATACCCCCTCACCCTCACACATCCACACCCCACACACCCTCACCCTCACACACCCTCTCACACTACTTCGGACCCTCACCCTCACACCTCTTCACCCTCACACACCCTCTCTCACCCCTCACACCTCCACACACCCTCACACCCACCCTCACACACACCCTCACCCTCACACACCCTCACCCTCACACACCCTCATCCTCACTCACCCTCACACCCCCTCACCCTCACACACCCTTACCCTCACACCCCCTCACCCTCACACCCCCACACACCCACACACTCCCTCACCCTTACACCCTCCCCTCATTCTCACACCCCCTCACCCCCCTCACCTTCACACCCACACCTCCTCCCACACCCCTCACCCTTACACCCTCACACACACACTCACACCCCTAACCCCCCTCACCCTTACCCTCACACACCCTCACCCTTACACACCCTCACTCACCCTCTCACCCTCACACCCTCTCACCCTCACACCCCCCTCACCCTCACACACCCTCATACCCTCTCACCCCCCCTCCCACCCTCTCACCCCCCACCCACCCTCTCACCCTCTCTCACCCTCTCAACCGCACACACCCCTCACACATCACACCCCCTCCCACCCTCGCAACCCTCACCTCACAACCCTCACCCACCCCCTCACCCTCACACCCCCTCACACACCCTCAACCTCACACACCCTCACCCCCACACCCTCACACCGCCTCACCCTCATACCCCCTCACCCTCAAACCCCTCACCCTCACACAGTCTCACTCACCCTCACATCCCCTCAACCTCACACACCCTCACTCACCCTCACACACCCTCACTCACCCTCACACCCTCACCCTCACACACTCTCACTCCCCTCACCCTCACACCCCCACACCCCCTCACCCCTCACACACCCTCACTCACCCTCACACGCCCTCACCCTCACACACCCTTACCCGCACACCTCCTCACCCTCACACCCCCGCACCCTCACACCCCCTCACCCTCACACCCCTCACCCTCACACCCCCTCACCCTCACACCCCCTCACTCACCCTCACACACTCTCCCACGCCCTCACCAGCATAGCATAACAAACATAGCATAACAAAACACAGCATAGCATAGAATAACAAAAAAAGCATAGGATAGCAAAACAAAGCATATCATAACAAAGCAAAGCATAGGATAGCAAAACAAAACGTAGCATAACAAAACATAGCATAGCAAAACACAACAAAGCATAGCATAACAAAACACAACAAAACATAGCATAGCACAACAAAACAGCATAACAAAACAAAGCATAGCATAACATATCAAAGCATAGCAAAACAAAACACAGCATAGTATAACAAAACATAGCATAGCATAACAAAACACGACAAAACATAGCAGAACAAAACATAGCAGAACATCATAAAACATAGCATAACATAACATAAAACAAAGCATAGCATAACAAAACATAGCATAACAAAGCATAGCAAAACACAACAAAACATAGCATAGCATAACAAAACACAACAAAACATAGCATACATAACAAAATATAGCATTGCAAAGCATAGCAAAACATAGCGTAGTATAACAAACCACAACATAGCATAGCATACCAAAACCAAGCTTAGCATAGCATGTCAAAACATAGCATAACAAAACATAGCATAGCATAACAAAACATAGCATAACAAAAGAAAGCATAGGATAGCAAAACTAAACATAGCATAGCATAACAAAACATAGCATAGCATAACAAAACGCAACAAAACAGAGCGGAACAAAACATAGCATAACATAACAAAACAGCATAACAAAACATAGCATGACAAAACAGCATAACAAAACAAAGCATAGGATAGCAAAACTAAACATAGCATAGCATAACAAAACAAAGAATAGGATGGCAAAACAAAACAGCTAATATAACAAAACATAGCATAACATTATAAAACATAGCATAACAAAACATTGCAAAACACAACAAAACATAGCATCGCTTAACAAAACACAACAAAACATAGTATAGCAAAACAAAACATATAATAGCATAGCAAAACATAGCATACCAAAAACAACAAAACATAGCATAGCATAACAAAACATAGCATAGCATAATAAAGCATAGTATAGCAAAACATAGCATAGCATAACAAAATATAGCATAGCATAGCATAACCAAACACAGCATAGCATAACAAAACAAAACATAGGATAGCAAAAATAAACATAGCATAGCATACAGCATCACTCCGCACCACCACAGCACCACTCAGGAGCACCACAGCATCACTATGCGCTCCCACAGCATAGGTGAACACCACAGCATCACTTGTTCGCCATCACAACATCACTTAAGCGCCACCACAGCATTAATCTGTGCAACCATTCAACAACACCTGGTTCAAATATATTCCCTCAATGTTTCAAGCTTTTTACAAATGTAACAAAAACATGTTAATATTTCACTTCTGTTCTTGGATTTTCGGCACAATAAAATACACTGAACATAATCTTCACAAAAGTTATTTACAAAACTTTAAGCTATTGCCATTATAAATGACAATAACTTTTATTTAAGTATTAATTATTGAAAAAAAATTAAAAGCCATTGTTATTTGTAATATCAATACATGTAAGTCACGTAAATACAACACATGTTGCATTACACATGCTATACATGTCACATTTGCGAAAGTTATAACTATTGGCATTGTAAATGACTAAGCTATTAATTTCGCTATTTTCAAAAACAAAACATAAATAAAAAATGTGTCATTTACAATACCAATAGCTCAAACTTTCCTAATGCGAGACCTATTGCATTGCAAATGCTTGTTCTGGACTTTGTCAATACACTGTACTTAGGGGTATGACTTCACCAATGCACAGGCCGTGCAAGCTTGGAAGACCTGACTCAGAATGCACACTACTTACCCGAAATACACTTCACTAGAATTCTGTGGCACTTTACCAACACTTACCCTGCACGCTCCCCAACTCAAGCAGCTGAGTATGCACTTTACTTGGGAAAAATGCACTTTACTCGGGAAAAATGCACTCTACTTGGATTTGTGGCTGCTCGCTTTCTTTGACTATGTACGCTCCAATCCAAGCCTCTTCCCCTTCTTGGAATAGTTTTAGAAGAATGATTTCACCTTTGCATGGATCATGCAAACATGAAAGATCTGTCCTAGACTTCCTAGCCAGGCAAAGGATTAACCGGTAATTACAATAGACTGCTAGATTTCATTTTGGATAGGGCGGATTTTACCAGGAATCTGCTTTCTGTTTTGTGTCTTTCCTTTATACTTAGAACTTTGAGCCATATTTCCCACTTGTGAAAGGAATCTTTACAGTAATGATGCTCTGACATTTTAGCTGTATTGTGAATTGTGCTGTAACACTTGATATTGTATTAGATATGTTATTTTATATGTTTGCAATGGTTTTAATTAACTGCACAATTACAAAATAAACTTTAAACCATGTAATAAATCGAAGCGTCCTATTGATCGCTGTGTACATATATGTGATGTTAGAATGCTTTCTCATACCATAGTTAAGCTCCTAAACTCGGAACGTGCATGTCGATGTTCTATTTAAAATAGACTAAAATAGCCCCCTACCTCTACCCACACAAGGACCTAAACATAGCCATTGATTAGTTACCCTTCATCCTCATTACCGCCGTAAACTATTCTATGTAAATCATTGAAAGATATCTTGATAGTTACATACTTTATCCAGTCCATGTCAATAATCATATCCAGAGCAATACTCAGCACAGAATATATTCATTCAGCATCCCTTGAGGCTGTGGATGATGAGAGCACTCCAGGACTCCTCCTTTGTTTAGAGCTCCTCAGGTCCTCCTCTTTTATAACACCTGTGCCTGTTGAGGACTCATGAACAAAGGTGAGTCGGGTGGCTTAGAGGACTAATGTGTCCACTGTAGGGGCCTCTGTTTGACTGCATGGTCACAGGTTCAAATCCTGGTGGGCCTACTCAGCCTTTCATACTTCTGGGGTTGATAAAATGTGTACCGTTGGGTAACAATAAACATGTGTTATTCAGCCTCAACATACCTTTCTGAGTGAAGGTGTGCTTTACAACTATGCATTGTTATAAGATGTTTTCCTCAAGCAAGCAGGGTACGGAATTCCATAAGTGATTCCAGTCTGCTGGAGCTTCTTCTTCACTGGTAAATATTTACGTCTCACAGTTTGAACAGACATTGTAAGAGCTTAAGTGTGAGGCCATTGTTTGTAAGGTCTTTCTTTCCCTTGCCAACCACTGCACTCTGTCACTATCCCTAAAGTTGAAAAACTTCACAATGATCCGCCTTGCAGGTGCTCCTGGTGGGGCAGTCAGCTGCGGCTCCTCCGCTAGGGCGGAGAAGCATCACTCTACTGCTTTAAAAGCAGTACAGAGGAAAAATAAAATGAAAATAACAGGATGTTAGTTATCATTTTATTTTTCTGTTCCCAGCTGTGGGGAGTGGCGGGCTGGCCAGAGCATGGGTCAGGGGGAGAAGTGGTGAGCACACTGAAAGTGCGCGTGACTGTTTGGCTGGCCGTATTGGGCCGGTCAAACAGTCATGCGCACTCTGCATGTTCCCCACCAGGCTACATTACACAGTGGGGGGCATGAACAGGCACCCTGTCCCCGTCTGAGCGCTAAACCACGCAACACGCAACAGGGAGAAAACAGTGCACACCAGGATAAGAGAAATCAGGGATCCAGATGTGGGTCTGGTGACTGAGACGAAGGCTATTATCGCCGCTTTTCAGAAATGTTGCCAAAATCTGTATACCGAAGACATTCAGGGTGGGAGCCGGGAAATTCAGGATTACTTATTGGGGGTGGCCCTGGGCCAGCTCTCTGTAGAAGAAAGAGAGAGCCTAGATGAGCCAATCGCTCTGGAAGAACTGCCAATAGCCATAGATCTTTCCCCCTCAGGCAAAGCCTCAGGCCCAGATTTAATTCCAGGGGAATTTTATAAAAAAATTTAAAAAACAGATTCTGGGCTTGACGTTGGAAATTTTCTGAAGCGCTCAACGGGCTCAGGCTATGCCAGATTCTTGGAAAGGGGCTAATATTATTATATTCCCAAAAAAAGGTAAGCCTATTGCTGAACTGGTATTTTACCGGCCAATAACCCTGCTTAATAGCGATGTAAAGTTATATTTAAAAATTCTGGCAAACAGGTTATCTGCAGTCATAGGGAAGCTAGTCTCTCCGGGCCCGATTCACAGAATGAACTTAAGACTCAATCCTAAACTTACTACTATTTTGGTATTCACAGAATGCACTTACTACTTTTGGCATTCACAGAATGAACTTACTACTTTTGGTATTCACAGAAGTAAGGATTTTGTCTTAAGTCTGTCTTAAGCCTGTCTTAAGTCTGTCTTAAGTCTGTCTTAAGACAGACTTAAGACAAAATCCTAACTTCTGTGAATACCAAAAGTTGTAAATTCATTCTGTGAATGCCAAAAGTAGTAAGTGCATTCTGTGAATACCAAAATAGTAGTCGGTTTAGGATTGAGTCTTAAGTTCATTCTGTGAATCGGGCCCTCCGTTCCAGCATGGATTTGTACCAGACAGGGGTGTTACAGATCACATTAGAAGGATAATCACGTTGTTTGACCTTGCTGGAGTGACAGGAGACCCTATCGCGGCCAATTTTCTTGACGCAGAGAAGGCTTTCGATAGGGTCTCCTGGCCCTTTCTCTGGGCTATTATGGAAAGTCAGGGACTAGGTAGAAATTATATTAATGCAATAGGCTGCATGTATCAAAACCCAGCGGCTAGAATCATTGTGATGGGCGCCTCGTCGCATTCAATAAAAATTAGACGTGGGTCGCGGCAAGGGTGTGCTTGTTTTTCACTATTACTTGCATTATACATAGACCCTTTTATCAGGATAATTGTGGAGAACAACGACATTCGGGCAGTTCAAACCTCGGGGGGGGAGTCAAAGATCTTAGCATACGCAGATGACCTTGCCATAACAACAACTAATCCTGCGGATGCAAAGAGGGAGTTGGAAAGAGAGGCCAAAAGATTTGGTATAGTTTCAGGCTACTTTCTGAATAGGGATAAGAAAATGATCGTTTAAAGCCCTTGGGCAGATCTGGTCGATAGTAGAGTCACAGAAAAGGCTAAATATATAGGAGTGGAAATTTCTGCTAACGTGGATGATATTGTGCATGCCAACCTGGCGCCCTTGTTATTTAAGGCCAAATCCGATTTCAACAGCATGAACAGTTTACACTTGACCTTCCTGGGCAGGTGTAATGTTATTAAGATGTTGCTTCTGCCTAGAATGTTATACTTGTTTAGATCCATCCCTTTGGAAGTTAATAAAACTTGGTTCTCTGCCTTTAACCAAGTTATTTTTTATGGGCTGGGAAGTGCCCGCGTAGAGCACTGAAGTACATGACCCTTCCCAAGGATCGGGGTGTATGGTCGGTCCCGGATATTCAGATCTTTTATTGGGCTGCAAACTTTTCAGCAGATGACAGATCTGTTGGGGAAAGGACCACCCAATGCTCTAGATGGATCCTACCCCTCCATCTACAGCTTACTGCTAGGGGGCGAGGCCCACGGGTGCTTGATGCAGCATATTGATTTTGCCTACTTTAAAATAATGAATTTCAAGGTTTTGCTGGGTGCTTTTAAAATATGGACATCGATCAGGAAAAAAATTAAATTGAATAGGATACACAGGTACACCCCTCTGCAAAAAATCAACTCCACCAGAAATCTTTCACAATGGCTACATGGAATCTTGGAGGGAGAAAGGGATCAGATATATTGAGGACTTAATAAGGGATAACACTATACTGATGTTTGATTCAATTAAGGAACAATTCGGGGGTGGGAAACAACTACTTTTTCAAAATTCTTGTAAATCAGGGAATTTCTTTCTAAAAAGATGATACAGGGACACAAAATCCCACTAATGGAGGCGGCCTTGGGAGAACAAGGGCCATCAATCTCCAAGTTGTACATACTGCTAAGCGATATAATGGAGGATGATTTAGCTAAACACACGGAACGGTGGCAGGACCAGGTCCAAGCAGATCCAGTGGTTTTTGAGGACTCTTTATTGTTGAGCTCAACAGCAGCCATCTCTGCTAACATACAGGTTCAATGTTATAAGACGTGGCTAAATTTGTATATTACTCCGGCTCGGATTTTAAAGTGGGGAGGCTCAGCAGGTATTTATGGCTCCAGTTGTGGTGACCTTGCCGCAGACAATGTACATATGTTTGTAACATGCCCCTGATTAACTGTATTGATTGGAAAAATGGGGTATTATGTCAAACAAATTTTGGATTGCGAAATCGAGCTGTCATCACAACTTATATTGCTGGGGGTAAGCAATCAGGCTCTGACAGTTCCCAAGAAGACCTTGCTTTTTATCATGATGGCTGAGTTTAGGCTCTCCCTTGCCACGGTCTGGCTAGATAAAGAACCTCCCTCAGTTCATTGTTGGCTGGGAAAATTGTTAGCTACGTATCGCTGGGAGAAAGAGAAAAATATACGTAGAGGCCTAAGAGCTAGGAAAAAAGGGGGCGATATCTGGTCTCCAATTAGTATGTGGATTAATGAATCTATGTTTTAATGTTGTGGTTTGTGGAGTTTTGCCCTATGTGATTGAAATAAACGGTTGTGTAGAAAGCATATCGGCCACAGGATAGTTTTCGTTGAAATGTAATTAAAGATCTCCTATGTCTCCGGGAAGAGGGTGAGTGGGGGGGTGGGGGGGAACAAAGGAGAAAAAGAATGGATATACACGCTTACGTTTGTACTGTTTTCAATTTATATTTATTTATTTTGTAATGACATATATGAACTGGCTGATCAAATAAAGACTGTTAAAAAAAAGCAGTACAGAGGAAAAATACAATGATAATAACAGGATGTTAGTTATCATTTTATTTTTCTGTTCCCAGGTGTGGGAAATGGCCGGCTGGGTCAGGGGGAGAAGTGGTGATCACACTGAAAGTGCGCGTGACTGTTTGGCCGGCCATATTGGGCCGGTCAAACAGTCATGCGCACTTTGCATGTTCCCCACCAGGCTACATTACACAGTGGGGAGCATTAACAGGCACCCTGTCCCCGTCTGAGCGCCAAACCATGGCACTCAGACCAATCACAATGCCGCATTGCAGGGTTGTCATTGGCTTAGGTAGCCTGGGAGCCCAGGTGCTTCATGCGACGGAAGAGAGGTGGCGGCTGGCGACACGACCAGTAGGTACGTTTTCTTAATTTTGTCTATTTTTTTTCTTTTTCTACCCCCCCCCCCACACACTTCTCCCTGCCCCCATCACAATTGCATACCAGTCGCCACTGGGGGCAGTGCTTAATTTGCCAATAAATAAGTGCAAGGGCTCTTGTCAGGAGGTCACTGCACCTTATACCACACATTGCCCCTGCCACCAAAGTCAATGACGGTAACAGCAGAAGTACTAATGTTCACAATCTTACAAGTGTGACAGTTTGAATTATTTCAGGCCCGACAGCTATAATATTGGCTTGCATGGCAGCTAATGTTAATTTTTAACGCATATTGAGTCAAAACTCTATTGTCCTTCTGGTCATCTCTAAATTAGCCAAACAGTGCCACCTCGTGGCAGACTGTCACAGGCCCCAGTGCTGACAATTCAGTGTGGGTACCAAGCACCGGAACCCACTGGCTCAAATTAAGAACTGCAGTGGTGGTCTCGGAGTGATGCACGCTCTCCAGTACAAATATATGTGAAAAAGTATCCACGTCAAATAAGACTTGTTAACAGGTTCCCCACATACTATTGAGGTCTTCCCACATTGGTTATATGAGACACTCCCAAGATTCAACTATCAATGCAGTGGGGGTCTCATCTCCAAATCTTCATTTTCTTGCTTTGATTTGTGCTAGAACCCTCTTCATTTCGAGCATGTTTTCATTATTATGTTGCTGTTAGTCCTCTATGTTGGAGATGTGTTGTTTGTCCTTTTTAAATGATGCCCTTGATTCTTCTGTTTACCAGACATTTTGTCAACTCTGGAGGTGAGTCAATTGTACTGTTTATTGAGAGGACACTTTTTTGCATGATTTATAGCAATGCATTATCTGACTTCTCCTCTTGTGGTGCACCCACTGAGGCGCTTTTTTCAGCAGATTGCTTGTTCATTACAGTCATTTTCTGGTGTTGCTTAGCCTCTAAGTGCAGCTTTAGGGCACATTCACAAGGAGCTATCGCCTAATTAACAGCACTTTATCGCAGCCAAAGTTGTGATAAATTTACGCCATCATTCACAAGCTGGTGCTAACAGCCCACAGCACCAGTTTTCCTGCGATAACAGCCGCAAAAACATCGCCACAGAGTACTCCTGCAGCTATTGCTAATGAGAAGCAGAGTAGGCATTCCCGTGCAAAAAGCTGCGACAACATCACTCCTCAACATTCATAACAACCAGCCAGATCAGCGATAAGAACACGAAACATGCTATAAGGCGCGTTAGCAATAGGAAATTAACACCTGCTCTAAACTGGTGTAAAGTGAGTGAGTACTTTCTTGTATAGCGCAGTCGAACCACAGCCTGCACCACAAAAGGGAGTACAGCCCACAGCCACACCTGAAGACAAGCAGATGCCATGGAGCAACTGAACATGCAGCACAGATACCCAAGAGGGCCACAACACCCACCAACACCACCCCCAGGACCACCCCTCCCTGGCACCCCCTCCGACCAAAGACATGCCACTTCAACTACAACGAACCATGTACGAAATAATCCGCCTGATGTCGCACAAACACAACTGGTGAGATGCATGTATCTTCACAGAAATTAGCATCACACATTCACTTTCGAAGCAAACAATGAAACTTTATTGAAATTAACACAGAAATTAAATGAAGACACATGGCGGCTCCCCTCGACACAATCCATCAGGCACAGCCAACAAGACAAATAACATGATGAGAAGGTGTGCCCTGCAAACATCAAAGAACAGAGAGACAGCGAAGGAGAGCGAGAGAAGAGAGGGGGAAAGAGAGAGAGAGAGAAGAAGAAAGGGGGAGAGAGAGAAGAGGAGAGGGGGAGAGAGAGAAGAAGAGAGGGAGAGAGAAAGAGAAGAAGAGAGAGGGAGAGAGAGAGAAGAAGAGAGGGGGAGAGAGAGAGAAAGAGAGAGAGGAGAGGAGAGGGGAGAGAGATAGAGAGAGAGAGAGAGAGAGAGAGAGAGAGAGAGAGAGAGAGAGAGAGAGAGAGAGAGAAGAAGAGAGGGGGGAGAGAGAGAGAGAGGAGAGGGGGAGAGAGAGAGAGAGCCGACCCTGCGCACCCAGGCCACACTGCTCACCTGCTGCCACCGGTGTGTTTCCAACCACTTGCCAGTATGTATAGCTGTACACCAGGTCACACATCTGAGACAGAGCCGTCATCTGAGACAGAGTCCAGAGACATGACTGGCACAGTACACACACTTGCACAAGACAACATCGCCTGCCCATGCAAAACCCAGGCAGAGGCATCCCAGTCCCTACCACCGTCCATCGGAGCATGCCCGCCCATGCACACCCAGGCCTCACTGCTCACCTTCCGCCTCCGGAACTACAGGTACCACCACGTGCCGCTGCAAGCCACACACATAAATGGCACCCTCCACACCATACATCCACGCTGCGCTGGCCACCAGGTCTCACATCTGGTGCTTGGACTTGATTATACCATAGCATAGGACAAACAAGGGCACCCGGCAACATCGCAGCCTGCACAGTCACTCAGCCCAATGGGTGCCACTAACTCTTTGATCCCGGAAGCGAGGCCACGTGGCGGTAGGCCCACGCTGCCCGCTGATGCGGCCGACACTGCATTCCAGAAAGGCACACAAATCCTCAGCAGTCCGGACCTCCGGGATGGGGCATCATCGCAAGCTGCACACCCACTCAGCAGCTCAAGGTGCTAATGACTCAGTGCATCCAAAGTTAGCGTCCTGTGGTGGGGTGCCTGTGCCGGCCACAATGCAGAGTGTGCCACAAACCCTGTCCAACCCCAGTCAGCGTCCTGTGGCGGGATGCCTGCATGGGCCGCATTGCACCATGAGGCATAAACCCTGTCCGACCCCAGTCAGCGTCCCGTGGCGGGGTACCTGTGCGGGCCGCAATGCAGCATGTGCCACAAACCCTGTTCAACTCCAGACAGCACCAAGTGGCGGGGTGGTAGGCCCGTGCAGGCCTCAATGCAGCATGTTCCACAACCCCTGTTTAACCCCAGTCAGCGCCAAGTGGTGGTAGGCCCGTGCCAGCCTCAAGGCCTCGGGTCCGTCATCCCGTCACCACCCACAGAGGGATATGTGATGTTGTCAGCCCCTTATATTTGCGGGGTCACATGGCCTGTGATGCCTGTGCCTGGTGGGTGTGGGGTGTGTGCAAACCTGCCCTCAGGGAGTGGCTGTGACATGCTGACAACTAGACCAGTGACCTGCACACCACCAGCGAGTACGCCTGCGACAGGTAGCAATGAGGCCCCCCCTGGGAGCGTGAGCGGAGTGCTCTAGCCTTCTGTATGCCGGAACAGCACAGGGCTTGAAAAATGACTCGTGGGCACTGGGCGTGGTTCAGTCCATGTCCGGAGAAGAAAGTGGCTGATGCACGTATCCCTGTTGTGGTGTCCACGGGACCCGTGACACAAACCGCTATGTAGCACCCTCTGACTGGCATCCCACAGGATGAGCATCATTGACGCAAGGGAAATCACTGTCCCTACATTCATCCACACATGTATACATGAATGATGAAAGACATGACACAGCAGTGCATCACTGGATGTTTATTGCACATCCAGTGCCATTCCGCAGCTGGAGCGGTACAGGGCACTGCCTAAGACACTACACTATATGGGCCCATGGAGGGCCAGCTGTAGTTCATCCATGGAAGACAAGTACTGCGGAAGAGGAGGGGTGCAGTCTGCAGTCTGGTCGCCGTGTCATTGGTCATCAAACAAGATGTGGGGGTCCATGTCATTGTCCAAGGTGAGTGCATCTGAGTGAATCTGAGGTCAGTGGAAGGGCATGAGGCCATGTGCGGGACCAAACTAGGAACAGGCCAGGTGGCGGAAATTAATGCTACTGAGTCTTTCTGATCACATTCCCATCCATGTCCTCGTCCCTGTATGTGTGCCCGGTCCCACCTGTGGGTGTTGCTGTACCGGCTGCAGGACTATGTGCCACTGACACCTCAGGTGCCGGAGGTGGATTGTCGGCCGCACTGTGTGCCACTGACACATGAGGTGCCAGAGGGGGATTGTCGGCCACACTGTGTGCCACTGACACATCAGGTGCCGGAGTAGTTAGCCCTGCTTAACGTGGAGGCATACACACACCGCTGGGCGGAGATGTGGAAGGTGTGGGGGCAGCAGTATTCAATATTGCCACGCCTTGTGGCAGCAATGTCATTATGAGGATCTGCAGGGCATGGTAGATCACAGCTACATTAAGCTGATGTGCAGCGGTGGCTGCCATCCTTTCCACCTTCATCCGCACCATGTCCTCCATGAGCCTCTGCATGTGTGGCAGCTCATGGATGGTATTGCTCGAGCCACTCTGAGTAGACAGGTGTTCTTCTTTTCTCCACATCATGACTCCAGCAATGTCAGTCAGGGCTCGTTGGAGACCATGGAGTGGGGCTTCACACCCAAGGATGGCGTCATGTTTGGTTGCCATGTTGCCAAAGCCCAACCGCCCCTGCTCTGTGGTCTCCCTCTGGCACTCCAGTACACGGAGTTGGAAGGCCATTTGTTGTTTCTGGGGTCTTGGGGGAGTACCGGGGCTGTGGGTGCCTCCTGCTGGGTGCTTTGGGTAGTGGGTGGGGTCTCCTCAATGTAGCTGGGCTGCCCTGTTCCTGGAGGTCAGTGGCGGATGAGGTCAAGGATGTCTTGGATGGCTTGGATGTTGATGCTGGTATTGTCCTCCTTGTCATCAGTGAAGAGTGTCTGGGACTGCTCTGCGGGAGGTGTTGACGGTGCCCCTGCGTTGTGAAGGGCAGATGGTCTATTACAATGTGTCCACCTGTATTTAGCCGCATGGTACATGTTGACATTAAGACAGCATGACATTGTACATGGTGACAGTCTGTAGATCTGGGCGAGGACCCATATTCATTGTGGTTGTGCACTGTGCTCTGCTTGATTGTGCATGTATGCCATTGTGCCCATCTCTACCCGTCCCCCCAGTACCCGGTGGTCACTCACCTTGTTGCGGTTGTGTTATGTCCTGTCGAGCAGTGTTCGATCCCCCGACTCCGGCAACATTCTCGACACTGATGACTCTTGACACTAGCTGTTTCATGTCATCCAGCTTGAGCTGTGGCGCTGGGCCCCCAACTCCAGTTTGCATTGCTTCCTTCTGGTTGGCCTTGGTCCACCCTTGATGTAATTCCATTGCCTCTTGACCTCGTTCATTGTCCTCTTGTGCTTTCCGATGGCATTCACCTTCTCCATGATGTCCCGCCATATTTCATTTTTGGTGCCCAATGACATGTTGGAGGTGACGAACAGTTGTTGATGGTGTTCCATCACCTCTGTGACTGTGATCCTGTTTGCCTGTGCCTGAACTTCGTCTTCCTCTTCTTCTTGTCCTTGCCCTTCCCTGTCCCCGAGGTCCCGGGCTGGTCATCTGGGGTGCTTATGGGGTTGCGCTCATCCTCTGTGCCTGCTCCGGGTGCCTTGATGGTGCTTAGGTGTTTGTCAGTTTGTGTTTGAGTGTTTTTTCTACTTTTATGGTGATTTTTCTTGCCTGCCAGGTGTGTGTTGCAGGCCTGGCGCTGCTAATCACTGGTTTCCTCACCGCGCTTTGGCCCATCGCAGGTTTTTTGGTGTTGTGGTTTGTGTTTTTGTTTCCATCGAGGTGGGTGTATCGCGGACATTGTCTGCGGTTTCGGCAGACTATCTCATGCTACAGCCGTGTTGTGAATTTCACATTGACACAGAGTTATTTTCTCACAACAGGCTGCAATGTTGAAAGTTGCGTTACGGTACTCCTGTGGTAGTTATCACAAGTTCTTGTGAATATACCCCTTTGTCTCTTGAAGTTGAGTGTGTAGCGAGATGCTGGAGCAGAGATTGGATCCAGTGTAGGCCTCCACATTAGGTAGTGGGGGTGGTGAGGCACAAGCTGATCCATCGATACAGCAAGATGCCTCCAAATGTCTGAGATATTGAGAAGTCGTGGGGTGGCGCAAAATCACCATCAAACTCAGTATAAGGTTGCTTGGCCCACTGTCACCAGTATGTCCCCTATCGCAGCCAGTGGATGCTTGCACTCTGTCTTCAACTAATCAGAATAGCTGATATCTCAAACTGTCCCAAGTGGCAGAGAGCTGCATGGAGATCTGTACATTTAAATCAAGGGGCTTATTTTCAAGCCTCTTGCGCTAATGGTGCATTATTTTTAATATGAGAAAAAGTGACACAATGGTGGTGCAAGGGGCTTGTAAATGAGCCCCCAGGTTTGTAACCCAGGCACTTGGAGCAGCCTAATTTAAGCTCCATCTTTATTTGTTACAGTTTTACAACCCTGTGCTACATTATTTTCACTGTGCCCTTAAATTCCTTAATGTGAGTGAAGTATTTCTATTTATTAATGAGATGTAATCCTCGTTTGGATTAGTTTTACTTATGAGTGTACTTATCTTAGTTGAAAGGTAATCATGATTTCTTTTATTTATATATTGCATGTATTCTTCAAGTTATCCCTGTGTATGTATACTCATGTATTCGAAGTTCATATTAACTGATGAGTAAACTTAGCCTGTTTAATGGCCTCAACTGAAATGTATTTAGCCATGCCAGTATATTATTATATCTTTCTTTTTGCAGGTGCATTAGCATGCTTCTTGTTAGTTAGAGAAAGGCATATTGTTTGTATTAGACTGTCAATAGTGAGGCCAGATGGAAGGAACTTGGCAGTGAAGGTGATAATTCATGGTCAGAAGAGGCCTTCTGTTCATCATGTATCAGGAGGGCGAGATGTTCAAGGTTGTGATTTACACTCCAGGGGCCTTATTTATGAAGGCCTTGCGCCACCGGTGCGTGTCTTTTTCCCATTTTAAAAGTCACGTAAAAGTGGCGCAAGACCTTCATAAATAAGGCCCCAGGTTTCTATGCAATGGGAAACTTAAGGGAGTTTGAGAATGCTTCTCTCGAGTAATGATTTTATAGGCTCTTGGCAGTGTTAAAGGAGACAAGGATGTTCCTGTAAATCCTGTTATTTTAATTGGAGTTCCCATAGTTTGCAAGAAATTCCCTTAAGACTTGGAGAGTGTTGGACCTGCCTCTTTTTGGCAGGTTCGCCCCGAAACTTTTTGCTTTTCCCTAGCCTGTTTCTGTGACCTGGTGTTGGGGATTTTAGGCCTCTGCGCATTTTTTCACTGTGGTACAGTGTGCGGGCTGGTATGAACACTTTTGCCAGTCCTTATTACAGGTTACAGACCTGCTCCACTTCACCACCTTCACAGCTGTCCCTCCCGTCAAATACTAGAGTCCTGCGCATCTCCTGCATGAATGACCCTAAAATACTCCTCTCTGGATTCCTAGGGTCATTCATGCAGGAGATGCGCAGGACTCTAGTATTTGACGGGAGGGACAGCTGTGCAGGTGGTGAGGTGGAGCAGGCCTGGAACCAAAAGTGTTCATACCAGCCCGCACACTGCAGGAGGCTGCAACTAGACCGGGGTGCACAAGAGCGCTAGGATTAAAGATGGCTGCTCTGGATTCCTCAGTAGTTCCTGTTGTGTCGAAGGCCCCGGGACCACATATCACAACAGATAACACGCACAGACACACAGTGGTACTGGCAACTGGTCATGAGCATATGAACTCGGGCATTTTTATTAGCAGGGTTACGTCACTCGTAATGCCTGTGATGGATGGGTGTGGGGTACATGTGTGTCCAGCCCTCTAGAGAGTGTCTGGTTAACTCAGTGCCTGCTGAGATATTAGAACAGTTCCCTCGTTCCTCCGCAAAACTCCCCATTCTGAAAAGTAGATGTTCAAAAAGTCCACACCTGTGGTACGTCTATTCAAAGTTGGAAACACTCACAACATCTATGATTTTAAAAGAAAATGTCAGAGACAAATTCGAGCCGGCTGTGCTGCTAATACAAAATCCATTTGCTAAAGCAGAGGTCTAAGACGCGGCAGGAACATTTCAGATTTTATTTCAGCAGGGAAACTGTGAGCTAGATTTAGAAATTTTCACCACGCAGACCGACATTCAACTGAAAGCCAGAGGTAACTTTCGGAAAAACACAAAGAGTGATCCTACCTTTAGCTGACCAGCTTTGCTCTCCGAATAAAGACAGTCTGCTGACTGTTTGTCTGTGTGTCTATCTGCCTGCCTGCATGCTTGTCTGTCTGTCCGTCCATATGTCTTTCCATATGTCTTTCCATCTGTCCATTTGTCTGTCTGTCTGTCTATCTATCTATCTATCCATCCATCCATCCATCCATCCATCCATCCATCCATCCATCCATCCATCCATCCATCCATCCATCCATCCATCCATCCATCCATCCATCCATCCATCCATCCATCCATCCATCCATCCATCCATCCATCCATCCATCCATCCATCCATCCATCCATCCATCCATCCATCCATCCATCCATCCATCCATCCATCCATCCATCTATCTATCTATCTATCTATCTATCTATCTATCTATCTATCGATCTATCTATCATGGCAGATATTACACAGATTTTCAGTGACACTGGCCTTTTCAGTGGCATAACCTGCAGAACCAGATGAGTACCAGGACCACCTGTAATGGCTGGTGCTGGTTTCTAAGGGAGGGTTGCCTTCTGCCCTCTCTCTCCCAGCCATGCTTGTGGCCGGAAGGAGCCCCCACCCTCCACTCCTTGCAGGTTAGGCCTTTTAATAGTACTCCTTTCTCCAAGTGGGCTATCCACCCTGTCCCACCACTGTCCAAGGGATGGCAGGTGTATCATGCCATGTGATCATGCAATTGGTAGGAGAAGAAGACAAGATGGATGTTTTCTATTATTATTTATGTAGTTATAAGTAACATTTAAAAGACAATCAGACAATCAACAAGAGTAATTACAAGCAATCAGTAGCTTACATGCATTACATTCTAAGGAGCTTCATCCAACTTAAGGGGATTTTTACAATGGCATTGCACCACTGGAACGTCACTTTTTACGACTCTCCGGTGGCTCGTTCCATGCTCCATTTTTACAAAGCTGTATTAGGCCACTTTGCGTGGCTTAATGCGCTTTGTAAAGTTGGTCCCCTTTCATTTAGTTTTGTGCAAGAAAGGAGCCTGCAATGGGTGTTCATATGGGCGTTCCACTGCAACACTCATTGCTTTTGGCACTGCCCCAGATTTTTAAAAAATGCCCAATCTGAAGCAGCGCCAAAAATCAACGCACTGGAAAGGGGGGCATTAGAACGGCACACATAGAGGGAGCGCATTGCTGTGAAAGATTGTTTATGTGCATGAAAGTGTTCCTTCCTGCACATAAAGAATCATGCCTGCAATGCCGGCTCGCTTGCACTATGGTGCTAGGGTTCCTGCGCTGGCGGTAGGCAGCTTTTTTGTTTGTTTGGGTAAATACGGCGCATCCCTGAGTTTTTTAAATAACGCAGTGTGGTGCTGCTGAATTGCTTGGAGTGCCATGCTGCGTCAAATTCTTTGTACATATGACCCTTAATCCGGGGAACAAGGTGCATTCCAGTGTTGACCCTTGCACCTTTGGAAAAACAGTAAGCTGCAACGTTTGTGTCAAGGAAGGGCAGTAAGCAGAGATAGTCCTGAAACCCCAGTGACAGCAAAGGTCATAACCCCAATCTCCTCGTTCACACTTCCCTCCGACTGGCACAAAATCAGATCTTAATGCAGCACATCATGGATGAGTAGGTAGGTCTGCAAGGGGCTCCACATGTTGTGCGGGCAGAATGCCTACCGGATTATGGAATGGGAGATTTCCAGCTGCTCATTTCAATATTTCATTTCAATATTTCATACAATTTAGCCACATCTTAATGGTTGGAGAACGATATCTGCCCCACACACAGGCCACACACAGTTTGGCCAGTAGAAGGGCTAGTGAGATAAACCACCTGACACCGTTCTCCACAGACATATTGCAACCCAGCAGGGTATTCTTCAGGGAAGGTCAAGTGAACTGGCCACTGCGAGCGGGCAATGCAGCCATATAGGAAAAGTCTTCTTGCATGTTACACCTCGCACAGCGGGATTCCACTCTCAGTTTAAGCTCGAATAGGTAGAGGGGTGCAGGGCTGGATTGGCCGTAGCGGGCACCGGGCAATCCCCTGGTGCGCCGCACGGGCGGGGGCCGGTTTTGGGCCACTGGGGCCGTTTTTGTCACAGGGCTGTTTTTGCAGCACAGCTGCAAAATAAGCCCTGCTGCAAAGAGCTCGGCGACACCCCCAAGCCCCGGGAAGAATGGGGGGGGGGGGGGCGGACCAGCAATTTGCCAGGTCCAGTTTTGGTTCCCAGTCCGGCCCTGGAGGGGTGTGTGGTAAATGCCTTACAGAAACTTGAAATGTTATAATTGAAGCTGGTCATTAGGGGTCAGATTGTGGTGTCCCTGCTACCCGGCAACACTGACAACACCGCAGACAGATTCAAAAACTGTATGCACGAAGTGGGATGCTGGATGGCACAAAGCTGCCTTAAACTGAACTCCTCGAAGACAGAGGTCCTGCTCTTTAGAGCTAGAGAGAACTTTTGGTCCCCGAGGTGGTGGCCAGATGAAATGGGACCACTCCCCGTGCCGGTTGATAAAGTGAAAAACCTGGGCATTCTTGTGGACAGCTCACTGTCCTTTAAACCTCAGACTAACGCACTCTCTTCCTCCCTTCATTACACCCTCAAAACCATCAGAAAAATTCTCCCTTATCTGGAGAAGAAACACAGGAAAACTATTGTTACTGGTCTAATGCTTTCTCGCCTAGACTACTGCAACAGCCTGATGTTAAATGCCCAGCAGAGTGTACTCAACAAACTCCAACTGTTGCAAAATGCAGCCGCCCGCCTGATCACCGACACTCCCAAATTTGCGTCGGTATCCCAGGACCTAGTGGCTCTACACTGGCTGCCAATTCGTAAGAGAATTGCATTCAAGGCTTTGTGTATGGTCTTCAAAGCCCTTCATGATATGGGCCCCAGACACATGAAACTGCTCTTTCGCTGGCATAAACCAGCACGAACCCTGAGGTCGGAGAATTGGCCCTGGTTACGGTCCCCAGAATCAAAAGAGCCCGATGGGGAGGTAGGAGCTTCTCCCTTAGGGCGGCAGAGGCCTGGAACAAACTTCCACTCATGCTCAGACAAACTCAGAATCTGATGGCCTTTAGAAATGGACTCAAGACTTGGCTTTTCACTCAGTAAGCCTGCGCTCTCACGTTCGCCCTATCAAACCAGCGCCAGGACACCTCCGGGTAACAGAGCGCTCAATAAATGTGGTAAATAAATAAATAAATAAATAAAATTGGCTGCAATGATATGTCCACTCCATATCAGTGATCGTGGCTACCATTGTATTTTAGGGAGTTATGACACGGACCGCAGATGGCATGGTAGTGTAGTGTAGAGTATAGTTTCTAGATATTTAGGAGTGGGAGTGGTGCAGAGCAGACCCAGGATTTTGGAACTAGAGGGTTCCTGAGGAAATGTAGTATATTTATCTATGCACAGCGCCTTGAGCTGGTAGTATGTGAACGCATTGAAAGTAGAGAAGTTATCGATGCAGGTGCCATTTGGGAAGATGTTGCTAATCTGGGCGATGAGCTACCTTTGCATTCACTGTAGTATTACCATGTCTCCTGTAAGAGTAGCCAAAGAAAAAAGTGTTATAATCTGCTCGAGGCATACAAGATTGGTCACAGCCAGGGCCGGCTTTAGGCCAGTGTGACTGGTGCGGCTGCACTGGGCACTGACCTGTGGAGGGGGCACTGACCTTAGGTGGGGGGCGCTGTGCTTAGCAATAACTTATGATTGAAAAGATGAGGGGCACTTTTGCCCAGTGTTAATGAGAGAATTTAAGGAGGCATTTATGGGGTGGGGGGACCAAACACTATTGTCGCACCGGGCACAACCAGCTCTAAAGCCGGCCCTGGTCAGGCTAGTAGTCCTCAGAGTTAATATGAGTCTGAGTTAATATGAGACAAAGGGATCACGAGTATCATGGTACAGAGCGCAGTTAGGTGTGCTATGTCGTGCTCTATTACTAGATGTGCTAAATAGGGTGGTAGGTGCAAGCTGGGAATGCTTAGGAAAACATATCCAGCTTACTCTGGTCAATGCCGAATCCCACATAACCCGTCTCCATGACTTTGTCGGAGGCCCACAGTAGGTACTTCTTGAGCCTGACACGCCCAGGCAGTCTGGTGTCCAGTGGCAGCACCATGTCCCATGGTGAGAGACAAAGGACATGGGACATTGAGAGAGCACAGCTGCACCCTCCCAATGCCTTGTATCACAGTAATGACCAGCCGTCTTCCCTGACCCAGTCCTTACAGGTAGATGCATCTCCAAACTATGATGGTGTTAGGGAAGGCCAGGGCTCAGAGTAATGAGGATTATCAGTAAGTAACCGGAGCATTATTCATAGTAATCAGAAGGAGGAGCGTTCGTGCTCACTGCCCATGTACCAGTGGTTGTGGAGTTAAAGCAGCAAGAACCATACAATGTCCTACTTAGGCTTCTGGCCCATGGTGCAGCTGGCAAGCAGGGCAAATCTCCTCCTCCTCCTCCTGTACAGGTTGAGGAGGCTCAGTAGGGGCCAGCACATTCTGATTAATCATGTCCCCATAATAGAGATCTCACCAGTGAAGGAACACGAAGAGTACCCTTTATGCCTATGTAGTGGCGAAATTCAACTGACCACTATGGTAGTCTGATAGGTAGAGCTCCACACTACTTTAGTCCCTTGTTCATGATTGGCTTGAACACTGTTACAGCACAGGTAGGAATCAGTAGCCAGGTGAAAGTGGATGGGATGAGAGGCACAGCTGGCTTAGCCATGGCCAGCCTGGCCTATTTGGACTTCCCTGCCTGGCAGATACAGATGTTTTGCCAAAAGGGTTTTCGCTGGCATTATGGGAGCACCATCAACAAATAAAAGATTTCCAGGCAGTTTGTCTTGCCCTAGTGTCATTCCGGACTGGTCCCAATTTTGCTATTTTCCAAATGTTAGTAAATTGTTAAAGAAACATCACTGATATGCTGGGGGCTTTACTGTCTGAGACCATTATGGAGTCTCAGACTGCAGTAGAAATCATATTAGAGTGGACACCAAAAGTAGGCAGCCCCTTAAATGCTATTCTCACTGGCAGATGGGAAGAAGCCAGGATGGAGACAGATGAGAAATCACCCAAGAGGGGATACCAAAAGTAGGCAGCCCCTTTGATGGTATTTTCACATTACCTGTTTCCCTACCTCTAAATACATCCAGGGGACCAAGAGAGTAGCAGATCTTTCCCCTGTCAGTGAGTGAGGTGTTGAATGGTAAGCTGAAAGAGTAGTGTTCAAAACTTGACTCTCTAATTTACGATTGCCGGCGCACCCCTTGTCGCAAAGATGCCATTTACCTTCAGAATAACCTTTTGATGTGTAGTGGATAAAAGGTCTTCTACCAATGGTAAACAGGAGTATTCATCAACAATGACTAGAAGATGATGTCCATTCTCAAGAGGACCAAAGAATTTGATAGCAATTCTCTCTCACACGCATAATGTGGCAATTCTGACATATTCAAAAGGTGCTGAATGACTTGAGGAGAAAGACAGTAGCATATTTGACAAGTCTTTAGGTCTTTTTTTACCCTTCGTCGAAATACGGAAACCAAACTCAGTCAGAGAGAGCTATCTTGGTGGCAACTATTCCTCGATGTCCCTCCTAGGGGACGTCAATCACTTGTTGTCGTAGACTCTCGGTAATCACAATTCATGTACCTCACAGAATGAGGCCTTGTTAACTCATTGAAAGTTCATCTCTGACATTTTTAAACTTCAAGTATTCGCTTTCTACAGTGCTGGTCCAATGAGAGATGACCAATAATGTCTTTTAATTTTATTGTCACTATCTTGGCTCTTGGCAGTGACAACTTTTTCTAAAGACATGGCTTCTGGTGTGCTCGATTTCACCATAAAATTGATGTAGGCCTCTCTTGTCTTTAATGATGTACCAGGACACTGCAATGGCACTCTAAAAAAATAGTCCGTTGGATTCAGATTGCTCCTGGACAAATTGAAAATGGAGAATTAAATAGTTGTATTCCTGCAACCTCAAATCCCAACGCTCAATTCGAGGAGACATTTTGGCCTTGGGATTGCCAAATATCGTCAACAGTGCTTGATGATGAGTCACTACTGTGACAGGCTTTCCGTACAAGAACACATGGAAATACTGACAACCCCAGATCACTGCCAAACTTTCTTTCTCAGGGTGCGAATATTCATGTTCTGTTTGTGACAGGCTATTGCTGGCTCCCCCTGACTCAGTCACAGTCTGAGACAACGACGGACAGAGCGGGGTCTCACATATCCTGAGCCAGGTCCAGGAAGAGGTGAGGTCCACTCCCCGGACACTCTGGACATTATTAAGTCACCAGGTGCCGATGAAAGGAGTTGACACAGATGAAGGAATAATATATCCTTTACTGGTTCTTCACTTGTGTGTTTTTTGTATTATATTTTCACACTTTATTCACTTATAAGCAGTAGCATATATTAAGAACAGAGACCCTGACGAAAGCCTGGGGAATCTCCCGGTTTGGCTGAAACATGTTGGTCTCTTCGCAGCTATTTGTGTGGACTGCGATGATTATGTTACACTGTTCTTGTTTTTAATAGGGAAGGGGCTAACGTCTATTAAAACTGTTTTTTGTTAAGTTCCCTATCCTTTTTTAACCACCACATATATAATTTTTGCACTGCACATTCCCATCGTATCAACACCATGTGGTAGTACCTAGTGATTGTGGGTCGCTACCCCGGACTGACTATCAGGGTATGCTAGTGGTCTCAATGATCAAGAGACACAATACCCGATAAGGATTACCAAATGAGAATATTGATTCATACAAGACTTTTGATGGGAATCCTCAACTAGGGGTGACTTACGTTTACTGGTGCCTCACATTTTGGTGATATGGTCTGTTAGATCTACTTTGTTTGTTCCCATGTACATTCGACATGGTTACAAGACTATAGAATCACAATTTGGATTTCTAAATTAGACCTCTAAGTTTGTTGTTTATTATTATTTATTATTGCTGGCTTATGCCACAATACGTTTCAGAGAACTCGGCTGTCTGCTATGGTGTGCCAGGATTGCGCCTAAGCCAATAGGGCTAGCATCAACTACAACCTATATATGAAGTTTGGGATCAAAGTAAATCATTTCAGTGGCATTCTCAATAGCGTGTTGATTTTTTAGCAGCTCTTATCAAATTCACGTGACCAATGAAAAGGCACATATTTTTTAGGTAAGTTCTCGTAACAATGCACTGACAGTAGCAAAGTCTCGTATGTATCGAGAACAGTGACTGGCCATTCCAAGAAATGATCATTACATAGAAATGTCCTGTGGGGGACTGGCAGTAGACAACGCTTGCACTTTAGCCGGTTCAGGATTCATCACACCATCGGAAAATGCATGGCCCAACAATTCCAAGTTTTTCTTGTGGAATTTACATTTGTCAGCATTTAGAGTTAAACCTGCATCATTCAGCAAATTACATTATTAAGTAAGAGCTCTGTCATGCTCTTTCTGTGTAGCTCAGATAACTGATATGTCATTGCTATAGTTAAATACATTTACTACAGGCTGTATGACAAGTCGAATTATGTCTTGGAAAATGTCTGCAGCAGAGGATACACCAAAACTCAATCGCTTGTAGCAAAACCGTCCAATAAGGAAGAAAAGGTTGTAATGTACCTGGACTTTTCTACATGCTCCAATTTGCACCATTCAGTTGAGTTATCATATAAGCAATCTGCAAATGTTGGTGTCTCTCTCGCTCGATTGCCTTGTTGGCCTGACGCATGTAAAATGCATATGCATACTGCTCCTTTACAGTCTCTTTTAGGAACTACTACAATGGGAGAAACCCATGGTGTTATTAAGTTCCTTTTCAACAGCCTCTTGCAAATAAAACTCAATTTGCCTGTCATTGTGCAACAGGACAACATCTTCATTTATCTGTAACTTTACTTTCATTGTCTTGAGTTTTTCTAACCTGTGAAATAATGAAGGAAAATGACTTACAATTTCATGATGGGCATTCATAATGTAGTTCGGTGATATCATTCCCATATCAACAGCAGTGTTAAAACTTAGCAAACAGGCATTTGAAGCTGTTCACTGAAATACACAAATAGGTGCTTCTACCACAGTTTGCTTATGTCTCATCATGGCTACAAACATAAGTAGGCTCTGTAAGGGCATTGAGGCAGCCCATTTGTATATTTTTGTCTTTAACTTCATAAGTTGAGGTAACAGAGATAATTATTGATACTTCTCCCCAGGCATGATATTTATCCATGCATCACTGTCATTTATGAATGGTATTGAACACCCATTTATCTTTAGAGTTATCTTTGGAAAATGTGTCAATGTTTGGGGTGCCTTTTTGTGTCGATATTTCTTTACTTTGAATTTTGATATTGCATCCGACTAGTCCCACATGTGCATGCCTTTCTGAAGAAAACATCAACATTGCACGATTGTCATATTCACTTTCACTAGAAACTGATACTGAGGAACTCTTTGTCGATGATTTAGACGATGATCTACTTTATTTAGTGTTGATTTGCCTTAGTTGGTGTGACCGCTTGACTTTTTGGGAGCGCGTTAAAGGTCGCTGAGGTAGCAGTCTGTCAGCCATTTTGACTTCACGCTGTGAAGAACTTACTTTTCTCTTTGCCTCCAAGTTGTCACAAAATAGTTTTCTTTACAGCAATTGCCTTCATGTGGAAACGACAGTCCACATAGTACCAAAACGGACCTGGTTAAGACAACAGAAGAGGTCAGATCAATACTTGATGGAGGTGGTTGTGTGGCCTTGGTACTACTCGATTTATCAGCTGTTTTCGATATGGTTGCTCATAAGATGTTGGTCGACCATCTCCGGGCTGTCGGTATTGAGAAGACTTCTCATGCTTTGATCCTGTCCTCAGGTAGGTCGCCACCCAGCCGCCACACGGTCCTCCTGTGATGCTGCCCCCGTTGTCGCCTTGCCCCTGCCGCTGCCTGGTGCTACATGAGTCTCCTCTGCTTGTTTGCTCTCTTTTTTGTTAACCCCCATTGTACCTCTGCTGTACCCTTGTACCCCCTTTTTTTGCCTTATGTGCCCCCTTTCCCCCCGTATTGCCTCTGTGTCCTCCCCCGCTTACCCCGGTATCCCTCTGTGCCACCTTTCCCGCCGCTGCGTCCCTGCAGCCCCGCCCTTCGCTGTTCCCATTCGCCGCCCCACTCCCGCCTCCGAGCTGCTCCTCTCTCCCACAGCCCCTCATATGGAGGCCGCACGGCGGTGAAGGGAGCGACCTTTGACTCTGTCCTCGGGTAGGTCACAGCCACACAGTCCTCCTGTGACGCTGCCCCCGCTGTCGCCTTGACCCTGCCGCTGCCTGGTGCTGCATGAGTATCCTCTGCTTGTTTGCTCTCGGTTTTGTTAACCCCCATTGTACCTCTGCTGTGCCCTTGTACCCCTATTTTTGCCTTCTGTGCCCCCTTTTTGCCCCCCGTTTTGCTTCTGTGTCCTCTCCCCGCTGCCCCCGGTTTCCCTCTGTGCCACCTTTCCCGCTGCTGCGTCCCTGTGGCCCCGCCCCCGATGTTCACATTCACCGCACCACTCCCGCCTCCCAGCTGCTCCTCCCTCCCACAGCCCCTCAAAAGGAAACCTCACAATGGCCGCGCAGCGGGCGCGCCGCTGGCGCACAGAAGGTGCGCCAAAGGCAAGCCCGTCTGTGCCCGTCCGCGCCAAACTGCACTACGACTCCAGCACCTTCCAGGCACTCATGCCCGGACGATATCACCTCTGCTACCGGGCCACCCCGAAGCGCAACCTAGGGCCATTCACCTGCCGGAACTGCAGCTTCTCCAGCATCCGGCCCGCCAAACCATCAATAAGAGAACCCAACTAGCTCCGATGCATCCTCCTCAACACCCGCTCCGTTTGCAAGCACGCCATCGAACTCTGGGATCTCCTAGACTCAACCAAACCCGACGATGCCTTCTTGACGGAGACCTGACTGAACACCACCTCTGCACCAGACATCGCCATAGCCATACCAAAAAGCTACAAGATCTCCCGCAGAGACCACGCCAACGGAGTGGGAGGGGGAATCGCCATCATCCACAAGGACACCCTCAGAGTCTCGACCAGCAACGACAACACCCTCACCACCGCCTAGCACATGCACTTCCAGATCCACACCAACCCCAACACCACCCTCAGAGGAACAGACCACCCGGACCCCGGCCACAGTTCAGCGACTCCATCGTCGACCTCATGAGCACCCACGCCCTCGCCTCCAAGGAATACATCCTCCTCGGGGATCTGAACTTCCACCTCGAGAACAACAACGACGCCAACTCCACCGCCCTGATCGACAACCTCGCCAACCTCAGACTCAAACAGCTCGTGATGACACCCGCCCACGCCGCTGGACACACATTGGACCCCAGCTTCTCCGCAAGTCCCCACGTCTCCTTCAACCACACCCCCGAAACCCACTGGACAGAACACAGATGCGTCCACTTCACCTTCAGGAAACCCACCACACACCACCGCAGCCAACAGATGCCACGCCGCTGCTGGGGCAAGGTCACCGAGGACCAACTGACCACTGTCCTCGCCCTGGGACCACCCACTGACCCCACCGACCCCAAAACCACCGCCATCAACCTCAAACAGTGGATCAACGACTGCGCCAACACCCTCGCCCCACTAAAGACCTACACCACCAATCACAACAACAGGAAAGACGTCTGGTTCAATGAAGACCTCTGGACCTCCAAGAGCACCTGTCGGAAGCTGGAGAAGAGCTGGCTCCGCGACCGAACACCAGACAGTCGCACAGCCCACAAGAACGCCACCCGCAGACACCACCAACTCATCAGGACTGCCTTCAAGAACTGCCTAGACAACAACACACACAACAGCAAAGAGCTTTTCAACATCATGAAAGAACTCTCCAATCCCAGCGCCAACACCAACTACATTCCACCATCACAAGACCTGTGCGACTCACTGGCCACCTTCTTTCACCGCAAGATCACCGACATCCACGACAGCTTCAACAACATCCACGACAGCATCAACACCACCACCCCCACCTCCACCGCCCAGACCACCACCCCTGCGACCACCACGCGCACCAGCCGCCTAACCACCCGGTCCAACATCAGCAACGATGACACCGTCAAGACCATGAACTCCATCCACTACCCTACCCACGTTTTCAACAAAGCCAGCACAGCCATTGCCCCCCAGCTCCGGAAAACAATCAACATCTCCTTCGAGACAGCAACCTTCCCAGAGAGCTGGAAGCACGCCGAGATCAACGCCCTACTGAAGAAACCCAAGGCGGACCCCAACGACCTCAAGAACTTCTGGTCCATCTCCCTGCTCCCTTTCCCGGCAAACGTCACAGAGAAGATCGTCAACAGGCAGCTGACCCGCTACCACGAAGACAACAATATCCTGGACCCATCCCAGTCCGGCTTCCGCAGCAACCACCGCACCGAGACCGCCCTCACCGCTGCCACAGACGACATCAGGATCCTTTTGGGCAAAGGAGAAACAGCCGCCCTCATCCTTCTGGACCTATCAGCAGCCTTCGACACGGTCTGCCACCGTACCCTAACAGCACGCCTCCATGACGCCACTGAAGGACTGGGTTTTTCTAAGACCCAGCGGTGCCAGGGGACAACACCTGAAACCTTCGTGGGTAACCTGTTCCGGCGTACAAATGACAGAGACACGGGACACTTCCTTCGGCGTCAAAGATTCGAGGTTTATTTACTGCAGGGAACACAGAAGTCACAGGAAGTACAGCGTGTGTAGGTTCGAGGAGACTGCTTCAAATTGCTACTGTAGGTCGCTCCTTTTATACACATTTCTCTCATACGTTAACATGGTACACAAAGGTTTACAACTTGGTTCCCAACATTATCCCCGAGAGGGGTCGCTTTGATGTATTCAGGGTCCGGAACATAAGTATGGAGACATTTGGTGGTTCCCAACTAGAAAAACCCATCTTCCCACCATTAGTACATTCCAATCAGCAATAAACAGATCGAAGAAGGAACAAGGACAGGTGCAGGGGAAGACAGGACAGTGGGGAGATCGGAAAGGGTATAAAAGTGGTGGTCTCAGGAAACTCGAGCTACAGGCATCAAAGGGACGCGCCTAATGGGATGCACGGCTAAGACAATAGACCGGCACGGCAAGATGAGCCTCGAGCGGGGCCATCTGCCTTACAGTATCATCCCCCTCATCATAAAGACACTTTCAAAGGAACATGTGTCTTCCGCAAGAGTCTTGGGAATCCCAGGGTTGCGAAGCGGACAGCATCCGTTCGCTGGCTACTTGAGGGCAAGAGACAAAATGGATGCCGTATCTAAGATGGAACCCGTGGGCTCGGATGAAGAAACCCACGAAACAAATGAACGGTTTAGGTTAGCACAGCGAAACTGCGCACACCTACTAAACTCGTCATTTGCGGTTCATAGATACCAGACTCGACCATATTCGTGCGAGTCGAAAACACCACTTACAATTGTCACGGAACCTCAGACGCTCCTTTTGCCCTCATGTAGGCAAGCACTAGTCAGAATCATATTCGATATTCATCAGACCGTCTAGATGTTGCTGCAACATAATTCTATCCAACTGAGCAGCTTTGGTAACAGGTGGCTGTCTTATACACGTCGTAGCACAAAGGCCACATAAGGCAGGACCACACTGCACACAAAGGCAACACGTGAACAGAAACACTGCAACAACTCCGATGATCATCAGAATCTTCCAACCCCAAGTCGACATCAGGCCCCAAAACCATCCAAGTAGCGTCCAATCCCCTACGTCCACGTGTATGGACTCAGAGATCTTATGCAACTTTGAGATGGCTTGATAGACAGTCGGAGCGTTATCTGGAATGAAAATACAGCAGCTCGAATGGATCACCTTACATACTCCACCTCGATCTGCTAAAACAACGTCTAAAACCATACGGTTTTGTAACGTCATGAGCCTATCCGCCTGAAGTTCTGTGGTGATATTACCAAGGGCACTGGCAGTGATATTAGCTGTCGATTCCACCACTCGAGTCAATTGTCTCAGGTTCCTACTATTAACCATAGGTCCCCAAAACGGAAAGAAACCCTTGAAAAAGTCTCCTGCCTCTTGACCGGCAGTGTCCTCTTCGCTAATCACGCCTCTCACAACTCTAGTCTTGTGATAATCTGCATCAACAGTGAACGTCGGAGGCAACAGATTTGCGATATAACATGAGCCCACAAAGTCAGAAGGCAACCATGTATATGCACGATCATGGCAGACAAAGTATGTACCCTTGGCAGCCAGAAACACAGGGGAAGAGAGCATCGGCAGAATGTAAAACTCGGAGCAAGCACTCTCTCCAAGACGAGCTCTCGTTCTTCGGCCACGACCAATTAAGCAGAAATTACCAAGGTGGGGTACGACCCATATCGGGGGTGAGCTTCTAAGCTGTTTTTCACACACGAGCGCACTATACTCAACCTTACTCAGGACCCTATAGGCTTGTACCTCTTCCTCTGGGATGAGCGACGGGTCATAGATATCCCTATCTAAATCCTCTATCGCTATAGCCAAAGGCTTGTGGTACGAGCCAGGACCGGAGTAGGAAGAACGTGGCTCTCGATTGGGGTAGGAATCTAGTGCACTGCGAAACATTGTTTGAAATGCTCGAGCTGAACCCTGGGAACTATAAGGAAGGACCAGATACGGAATTCCCTTATCCGTTGTATGTGGCATTAACCCACACACCCAACAATTAGTAGTGTTAACCACTAACTGGTGCTGATGAAGGAGCTGAATAAAGGAATTATTTCGGAATTCTGCATGTCTAGCCTGTTCGTGTTCGGGTAAGATATGGAAGGAATGAGGGGATATAGTGGAGGTAGGTTTAGGTTCAGAAGTAGGAGTAGGTATGGCAGAAGGTAAGAAGTACGACATCATGTAATACACCCCTCCCGCCAATAACAAGGAAACAATTAGAAACAGGAGGAACACCTGAAACATAAAGCATTTGGTACGGGTAATTTGTTGCAGTTTGAATCTTTGCGCCTGAGCTTTTTCCAAATCCACAATTTTTGAGAACGCCATCCCCTAAAACCGTCCGCAACGTTTCTTGACGCACTTCGTTCTGTGTAGCAGTAGTCAATCCCTAGGAGTTCCTAGGAACCGACGGCCTTTGACCTAGTGTCAAGACCTACTAACCAGAAGGAAGTACACGCGCGGCCCTACGGTTCACCTGGATGTAAGGTATTTTATATACAAGTATGTACAAAAGTCTCTCAGCTGTGGAAACAAAAACACATGTGGAAAAAACTCAATCTTTACACAAATCACAATAGCACGTGTGTTTTGACTGATCGTGGCAAAGGGGGTAACGTAGATATCAAAAGGATAGAAACGAAACTTTTATTAGTCTTTAGGATTGGATCGCAAAAAGTATCGCCTCTTTCCAGGACGAGTCTGTTCGTCAAACAAGGGATCCGATGAGGGAACAGAGTTCTGTCGATCAGTCGATTGTTCCGATCTTGAGTCGTGCGATGATGAACGTTCAACAATGTCTTTCTGCTGCACTGGGGATTCCCCAACAGGCTGTGCGTCGCTAAAAGGTACAAAGGTCTGCAGTCCTTCGGTTTCAAATGAAGCAATGCCCTTCCTCACCCACGAGTCCGCCGGTAAAGGTATAGGTACCTTTTTGGTGTGGGTGGCATGCACCCAGTTCTTGCGTCCCTCCAAGCGGACAGCAGTTCTCGTGGCAAGGAGGACCTGGAAAGGTCCAGTGAACCGAGGTTCCAGATTCTTCTTGCGAGCGAAGTTTCTGGTAACCACCCAGTCTCCCGGTTGGAGCTGGTGGCCTGGACCCTCCGTCTGCGTCGGCAATGCTTCAAAGACCTGTTGATGAATTAACCTCAGTTTAGCAGTCAGATCATGCAGATAATCAATCAACATTGGATACTCAAGATTGGAAAACACACTTGGTCTAGGGACCCCCCAGACATTCGCAGGACGACCGAACACTATTTCATAGGGACTAAGCCCTACTCGGGAGTGTACAGTCGCCCTTGTTGACAACAAAGCTAGAGGCAAAGCGTCGGGCCAAGAAAGACCAGTCGTGGCCTGAATCTTCGCTAGTTTGAGTTTAAGGGTACCATTATACCCTTCAACCAAACCTGCTGACTGGGGATGATTGGCACTATGGAACTTCTGAGTAATTCCAAGGCCCTTACACACACTCTTCATTACACTTCCTACAAACTCACTTCCGTTATCTGACCATACAATTCGCGGCATTCCATACCGAGGAAAGTATTCCTTCAGTAGGATTTTTGCAGTGGACATAGCAGTGTTGTCTTTAAGAGGGTAGGCTTCAATCCATCGGGAGAATGCGCAAACCACAACTAAAACGTACTTCAGGTTATTGCATCGCTCCATATGGATGAAGTCTAGCTGGATCACTTCAAAAGGACATGAAGGGGGTGCAAAATGACCAGCAGGTGTAGGGGTTCCCTTACCAGGGTTGTACATCATACATGTCATACAATTCTTCACCAATCTTTCAGTACACTTCGTGATACCATCATTCTTCCACAAAGGGGACAACAACTTACAAATACCTTTCGCACTAATATGTGCTAACCCATGTGCCATTGTCACAACAGCTAGCACATATGCGTCTGGCAACATCCACTTCTTGTGCTCCGACAAATCAATCCAACATCCATTCGCATCCAACTTTCCCGTACTTTCTTTCCACTTCGCCTTTTCAGTCTTGGTGGCCTCATTCTGTATCGCTTTCACACTCTCAATGGTATCCTCACACATACTCGTTTCTGTAGGCCACCTAACCGAACTCGTCACATACATTCTAGTGCTAAGGTTCCGGGCAGTCTCCTTAGCAGTCTCATCCGCAAACGCATTACCACGACCGATGTCATCCGTCACCTTACGATGCGCACTGCATTTAACAATCGCTACCTGCTTAGGCAATGTAAGTGCATCCAAAAGATCATTCACAAGTTGTCCATGCTGAATCTTCGTACCATGCAACGTCATAAAACCTCTCTCTCGCCACAATCGTCCAAAGCTATGCGCAACGCCAAATGCGTATTGACTATCAGTAAACACATTCACCCGTTTCCCTTTCGACAACACACACGCTCTAGTCAGAGCTATCAGCTCCGCAGCCTGAGCAGAATTCTGATTCCATCTCGCAGCTTCCACAACAGTGTTCAAAGTTACCACAGCATACGCAGTCATGACATTACCATTCGGCAATTTAAAACATGAACCATCCACATACAAAGTCCCATCGGGATCATCCAAAGGAGTGTTTTTAAGGTCCACGCGACCTTTTGTTTCTTCCTCAGTCCTTAAATAACAGTAATGAGCTGTTACTTCATCTGACTCTGTACTAATTGGCAATAAAGTCGCCGGGTTTAGGACATTACAACGTTTTATCTGAATGTGACTTGCCAAGAGCGTCAACTCGTACCCAGACAACCTTGCACTCGTCAAGTGCTGAGTTTTCGTACGATTTAAGAGAGTGTCAACTGCATGCGGAACCATCACCGTAAGCATATTATCCATGACCAATCCTGCTGATTGTCGGATGGACACCGCAGCTGCCGCTGTTGCTCTCAAACAACTCGGCAATGCTCTAGTTACCGGGTCCAAGGTCGAGGAAAAATATGCACATGGACGTTGCTTGCCACCAAAAGGTTGCGTCAAAACACTCAACGCACAACCTTCTCTCTCGTGCACGTATAATGTGAACGGTTTACTGTAGTCAGGGGTACCTAACACAGGGGCCGAACACAACGCGTCACGTAATTCAGAAAAACTTTTCTGACATTCTTCCGTCCATGGTAAAGGAGTTGGAACGTCCTTACACGTAAGAGCCACCAATGGTTTCGCTAACAGTGAAAAATTTGGGATCCACTGTCTGCAGTATGACGTGATGCCCAAAAAGGCACGCACATCTCTCTGAGTTGTTGGCACAGTCATCCGGGCAATCGCAGCAATTCTCTCTGGGGTCAACCTTCTTCCCTCCTTTGACAATAAGTGACCTAGATAGGTTACTTCTTGACAACAATATTGAAGTTTAGAAGGAGACACCTTGTGATGTAAGTCTCAGAGATGTTGCAATAACGATACCGTATCAATTTTACAAATGTCCTGAGTGTCTGCAGCGACCAATAAGTCGTCCACATATTGGATCAAGGCTGCACCAGCCGGTAACATGAACGCATCTAGCTGGCCCTTCAAGGCTTGACTGTATATCGATGGACTTTCACAGTAGCCCTGAGGAGCACGCTTGAACCGGAAGCTGCGTCCACCAAGAGAGAAACCGAAAAGGTCTCTGCTTTCCTCAGCAATCGGAATACTGAAGAACGCATTCTTCAGATCGATCACCGAAAACCAAGATGCCGATGCTGGAATTAGAGTCAGTAGCGCCGTGATGTCGGGCACAACAGGGAACTGAGGAATCACAATTTTATTTACCTCCCGTAAATCAATAACAAAACGATAGACAGGTGGTTTCGAAGGATCAGTACGTTTCAGAATAGGCAACACAGGACTGTTGCACACGTTTCCCCGAGTTTCCTCAATAACGTCTTTCTCGATCAAATCATAGATGATCGCCAACAATGCTCGTTCACCATCAAGAGAGATACGATACTGGGGAATACGTGGCAACCGCACATTAGATTTCAAATGGACAACATAAGGGGAGATGTCAAGCAGGCCCACGTCATTGGGACCGGTTGCCCACAAAGATGCAGGAAGAGAACTCAATTCCGGTGGAAGCTTATCGAGAGACAAGTACATTGGAGAGATAACTCTCTCACCCAAAGTAAGCTTCACTCCCGCAGGAGAACAATACAAAGTCGCATATAAACGTTTTAGCAAATCCAGGCCCAAAAGATTTTCACCACAACCAGTGGTTAGAATCAACGGTGCTTCGAGCTCACGTGGCCCAATTGTAAGAGGCAAAGGGCGTGAAACTGGATTGCTAACAGGGGCGCCAGAGAATCCAACGGAAACATTTGTTAAGCCAGACAAAGGTGCGCCAGGGAGTTTCGAATGCATTATGGAACTTTTCGCTGCACCAGTGTCCAACAGAAAAGGCTCAACGACGCCCGAGGTGGCAACTGCGACGTAAGGCCCTCTCTGATCAACCGGAACTGATACCACTCCCTCTCCTTGTCTAAGGCTGTCCTAGTAATTACCGTCGTCAGTTCCCTGATCGACGTAATAATCATCCACATTGTACTGAGCAGATCGCCCTTGCGACGATCCACGCTGATCAAAACAATTATTGGAATCAGAAGTGTTAGTGGAACGATCGTTCTGAGCACCGCGACCCCTACCACGTGATGTCTGTTGAGAACCACCACGACCTCCTCTAGACGTGTTACCACCATAACGCTCATTCAAAACAGTTGAATTTTATATGACCCTCCTGTCTACAGTAGGCACACTGATTGTACCCTAACGACGATCTTTGTGAGGAGGAATCATTTCGTGGTTGTGACCTATTTGATTGAGACTGCGACCTATTACGTTGCTGTGAATCATTCTGATTCTAACGCGGAGGATACGCCTGTTGCAACAACACTTTAGTTTTGAGTTCTTTCGTCTTTTTGTCAGCACGATCGTTCTCCTCTTTCTCCCTATTCTCATAATATTGGGCCGTAGCCAATATTTGAGCAGAAGTAGAAACAGCCCACGCACTTTCGGAATTTTTTAATTTGTTGCTCAAGTCAGGCAATAAATTGGAAACAAATTTGTCCACAAACAACCTCTGACCACCTTTGGTACCCATATCTTGACCACTGTGGTCGATGAAAGCCTCCTCAAATCTCGTAAAGAAATCAGAGACGCTCTCATCCTTCTTTTGCTTGCAAGCGGACAGTTTGTCCCAATTTACCCTCATAGCTGGCATAAGCGTTTTCATTAGGGTAATGATTCTCTGAGGAAGAGCAGCAATAATCTGTTCAGGTTTAGCCCCACCAATTTGTCGTGCATCTGCCGCAATGAGAGCAGCCCAATCACCACCTAATTCGTTTACATGATTTTCCTGGCGAATCTTTGTCCATACCGGTTGCGGCACGACATTGCCAAACAGCATATCGATATCGGCAAGATTCATTATCGTAGCGTCTACAAGCTGCGATAATTCTTTGTAGTACCCTGCAGGATTTTTGCGAGGGTCAGGCAAAGATTGTTTCACCTGTATAACTTCAGATCGTTTCCATGGAAGATGGATCCACACTCGCTGAAAATGTGCCAAGACCAGGGGCTGAGCCTGAGGATTAGCTGGCATCCATACTGGAGGAACTTCACGCATGGGAAACTGACCAGGTACCTCTAACGTTCCCTCAATGTCTTCGACAAACATAGAAGGACGAAGGGACAGTAATTGCTCGACTGCACGTCGAACATTGGTACCTATGATCATTCTGCTTGAGAACTGAAGCTGTAGATTAGTCAAGGCAGTCATCACATCATCGGATGCGTCAGCCGATATTAGGTCACGCAAAGCTTTGCACATTTCTTCAAAAACAAATCTTTGTGTCGGTATATTGAATTGCTCAAACGTTTTCAATACCGCACGTGGTGCATTCCTAGCAGGACATCTCACCCAACCCATAGCCATATTACACAATGAGTCACGCTCCCTACCACCAGGAAGCTGACTACGTCTCTGAGGACCGTCCGAACCAGCGGACTCAAGAATAGGTCCAAGAGAAGTAAAGAAGTTAGCAGCTACAGAAGGAGTACGACGCCGAACAGACGGAGACAAAGAATAGCCCAAAGGGGTAACAAGAGAAGTACCAGGAACAGAAGGAACGGCAGGAGAAACCAGAACAGTAGAGGCAGCGGGAGCAGGAGTATGAGGAAGTACGAGTGGAGGAGCAGTAGGGACAGGAGCAGGTAGAGGAGCAGGAACAGCGGGAAGTACAGGGACAGGAGCTGGTTGTGGAACAGGTACAGGAGGAACCACAGGAACTGTGGTATCCTGTGCGTACGGAGGTGGTGATTTCATAAGATAAGACATTAAGGGGTCCTCGATACCTTCCTCCTTTTTGTCCGTATCCGCCGGTAAAGCAGGATAGCACTTATCGACAGACATACGTTGTAATCTATCAAAGACTTCCTTTTCCTTTTCCTCCTTATCTCGCTGAAACTGCTCTGCTTTCTTTACAATGGTAGCAACTCCATCTCTCTGACTACGTTTTAACAGTCTGATTTCTCTCTGTTTGGCTTCTTTACGCCACAACCGAAAGGCATCAAACATGGCCGGCCTTGATTTTTTCTTAAACAATTTAGCCTCGAGATTATCTAAGATCGGGGTCTCGAAACTACCATGAGGTGGCCAGCTAAGGACACCATCTTTTTTGGTATAGCGGATCCAATATTCATTAAAAGTAATCGGACGTAGTCCGTGCTTGCTGTAGAGCTCGTATGTTGGAGTTCCAACCGGAGGTATCGGGCATGAGTCCTTCAGTCGGGAATCCGTACCACAACGACGAAAACAACTGAACAAAGTACTACGGCTAGGCATCTCGCACACTAGCTGAGTTTCACAAACTTCAAGGGTTACGGGATTTACCAAGTCCCAGCAATGAACAAAACCCTCGGTTTTTGGCGTCTGCAGGCGTCAAATATTACAACAAAGAACCGAGTACTAAGAACCACAAATGCAATGGAACCATGCAACAACTAAGCAACCACAACTAAGGACTCTGGGAGCGACCCACAAATACTTAACTCAAAGATCGATGGCGTCACCAGGAAGGCCCGTCAATTGTCTCGCTGTACCAAGGTCTACAGTCAGGGCAACAGTCCGTCGCAGCCGTCAGGAGGCGGGAATCTTCGCGGGAAAAGTCGTCGGGCCACTTATTTCGACAACAGGATCGATGAAGCGGGGTGCACCTTCCCTCGGAGATTTCACACGAAGTTCCTCACGATCGTCGGGCTTGGACCGGTACCACTGATGCAGCCCCACGTTGGGCGCCAACTGAAGGACTGGGTTATTCTAAGACCCAGCGGTGCCAGGGGACAACACCTGAAACCTTCGTGGGTAACCTGTTCCGGCGTACAAATGACAGAGACACGGGACACTTCCTTCGGCGTCAAAGATTCGAGGTTTATTTACTGCAGGGAACACAGAAGTCACAGGAAGTACAGCGTGTGTAGGTTTGAGGAGACTGCTTCAAATTGCTACTGTAGGTCGCTCCTTTTATACATATTTCTCTCATATGTTAACATGGTACACAAAGGTTTACAACTTGGTTCCCAACATTATCCCCGAGAGGGGTCGCTTTGATGTATTCAGGGTCCAGAACATAAGTACGGAGACATTTGGTGGTTCCCAACTAGAAAAACCCATCTTCCCACCATTAGTACATTCCAATCAGCAATAAACAGATCGAAGAAGGAACAAGGACAGGTGCAGAGGAAGACAGGACAGTGGGGAGATCGGAAAGGGTATAAAAGGGGTGGTCTCAGGAAACACGAGCTACAGGCATCAAAGGGACGCGCCTAATGGGATGCACGGCTAAGACAATAGACCGGCACGGCAAGATGAGCCTCGAGCGGGGCCATCTGCCTTACAGTATCATCCCCCTCTTCCGCAAGAGTCTTGGGAATCCCAGGGTTGCGAAGCGGACAGCATCCGTTCGCTGGCTACTTGAGGGCAAGAGACAAAATGGATGCCGTATCTAAGATGGAACCCGTGGGCTCGGATGAAGAAACCCATTAAACAAACGAACGGTTCAGTTTAGCACAGCGAAACTGCGCACACCTACTAAACTCGTCATTTGCGGTTCATAGATACCAGACTCGACCATATTCGTGCGAGTCGAAAACACCACTTACAATTGTCACGGAACCTCACCGGAATCCAAGGGAAGGCCCTGGCCTGGATCACGTCCTTCCTTTCTGGCAGAACTCAGAGCGTCCGCCTCCCTCCCTTCCGCTCCAAGGCCACCGAGATCATCTGCGGAGTTCCTCAGGGATCATCCCTCAGCCCGACGCTGTTCAATGTCTACATGGCACCACTCGCCCACGTCGCACGACAACATAGCCTCAACACAATCTCCTACGCCGACGACACCCAGCTGATCATCTCCCTCACTGAAGACCCCCACACCGCCAAAGCCAACCTCCACAGAGGAATGAAGGCGATCGCCGAATGGATGAAGGACAGCAGGCTGAAGCTGAATTCAGACAAGACTGAGGTCCTCATCCTCGGCTCAACCCCCTCAGCCTGGGACGACTCCTGGTGGCCAACATCACTAGGAACAGCCCCAGAACCCACCAACCACGCACGCAACTTAGGGGTCATTGACTCCGCCCTCACCATGACCAAGCAGGTCAACGCAGTCTCTGCTTCCTGCTTCAACACCCTCCGAATGCTCCGCAGGATCTTCAAATGGATCCCCTCCGACATGAGAAGAACCGTCACTCAGGCTCTCGTCACCAGCAGACTGGACTACCGGAACGCCCTCTATGCAGGAACAACAACCAAGCTCCTGAGCCGGCTGCAACGCATCCAGAACGCCTCGGCACGACTGATCCTCGACATCCCCCGACGCAGCCACATCACACCCCACCTGAGAGGCCTGCACTGGCTCCCCGTCAACAAGAGGATCACCTTCAAACTCCTCATCCACGCGGACAAACCCTACAAAATGCCGGACCAGCATACCTCAATGACCGAATCAGCTTCTACAACCCCACCTGCAGCCTCCGGTCTGCCACCCTCGCCCTCGCCACAGTTCCACGCATCCGGAAAACCACCGCCGGCAGCAGATCCTTCTCCTACCTCGCCGCCAAGACCTGGAACACTCTCCCTACCGGCCTACGACAGACCCAGGACCTGCTAGCCTTCAGAAGGGTATAGAGACAAAATATCGACTCCAAAATATCGACTGGACATAATATCGAGTTTTTAATATAGACTGGACAAAATATCGACTGGACATAATATCGACTACAAAAATATCGTTTTTCAGGTAAGTGAAGTAATATCGACTGTATAAAATATAGATAGCAAAAATATCGATTTTTTAATAATATATAATATTTTATAGTGTATTTTTATGTAATAATATGTGTGAATAGTGTGTATTAATGTTATAAAATATTTTATTACATGAATTTTGTTTTTATAATAATTGCGTAATGTAATTCTGTAGCGGGTTGTGGGTTTATAGGGGAATAGGGTGGGAAGTAATTTAATAATAATTAATTAATTAATATATGTTTGTTAATATTTATAATTAATAATTAATTGATAATTAATTAATATTAATTAGTTAATTAATAAATATAATTTTGAACATATTTTGTATTAGTAAATAATTGTTAATTAATTAATTGTAATTAGTTAATTACATTAATTAGAGTACATTTTTAATATATATAATTTTGTGTAATTTTTAAGTAATTAATTTTGCAAAAATAATATTAATTATTAAAATAATTACAGCTAATGTTCTAATATATTTACTTTATTGTTATTGTTAATTAATAATTAATTGCTAATTAAATAATATTGATAAATTTGGGGTAAAGGAGCATTTTTAGGGTTCTGGGTCAGTTTTCAGTTCATGGGTAAAGGGGTATTTTTAGGGTTCAGGGTCAGTTTTCAGTTCATGGGTAAAGGGGTATTTTTAGGGTTCAGGGTCAGTTTTCAGTTCATGGGTAAAGGGGTATTTTTAGGGTTCAGGGTCAGTTTTCAGTTCATGGGTAAAGGGGTATTTTTAGGGTTCAGGGTCAGTTTTCAGTTCATGGGTAAAGGGGTATTTTTAGGGTTCAGGGTCAGTTTTCAGTTTTTGGGTAAAGGGGCATTTTTAGGGTTCAGGGTCAGTTTTCAGTTTTTGGGTAAAGGGGTATTTTTAGGGTTCAGGGTCAGTTTTGGGTTTTTGGGTAAAGGGGTATTTTTAGGGTTCAGGGTCAGTTTTGGGTTTTTGGGTAAAGGGGTATTTTTAGGGTTCAGGGTCAGTTTTGGGTTTTTGGGTAAAGGGGTATTTTTAGGGTTCAGGGTCAACAAATAAGATTTTAAAAAATTATTTTTATTATTTTCATTTATTATTTAATTATTATAATTTATTTTAAGTAGTTTTAAGTATATTTTAGTAATTAAAATTTAATATTAATTTAATTTAACACTGTTTTTAATAAAGTCGATATTTTTTACATCTATATTTTTGTTAACGATATTTTGTACTCGATATTTTTGTACTTACCTGTTTGTAGATACAAACTCGATATTTTGACTGTCGATATTTTGTCCACGATATTTTGGCAACTCGATATTTTGTCCGTCGATATTATTTCAGTGATCCCTTCAGAAGACTTCTCAAGACCTGGCTCTTCGATCAGTAGCAGCCCCCTCCCCCCCCAGCGCCTTGAGACCCTCACGGGTGTGTAGTGCACTTTACAAATGTAATGATTGATTGATTGATTGATTTCAGTACAGGACAGAGGTTACATGATTGCATTTCAGTTATTGGGTCTTGGATGAACAGGAACTGTTTAAAATTTGGTTATTCTATAGGGAAATAACTTTTCCCTTTGGTCTCCCTAATTGTGGCCAGAGGAACTGGGAACCTTGCCTTCTCAAGTTAGTAAGGTGAGGAATCTGCAAGTTATCATGCACAATAGGCTTGCTTTCGGTCAGCAGGTGAATGCAGTCATTTCTTCATCTTTTTAACTCCTGAAGGTGCTAAAAAAGATTTCCCATTTCATCCTCCCAGGGGCACAAAAACTGTGGTGCCTGCAATGGTTTTCGCAAAGTTAGTTTACTGTAATGGCCTGTATTTAACTTTGCAACACCAACATCTGAACAGGTTTCAAGTTATGTAGAATGCCGCCACCAGACTGTTAGCAGGCATTTCCAAGTATAAATCTGTTTTGCAAGTCATCACCAAGCTACACTGGCTTCTTATCAGGCAGCGTATTATATTTGAAGCCCTCTGTCTTGCCTACAAGGTTCTTCGGGGTGTAGGTCCTGACCACCTGTTTTTTAAATGGTATAACCCTGGCAGAAACCTGTGCTCAGGAGCCTATAAACACTAGCATTTATAAAGCGCAGAGCTACCTCCAGAGAGGTGTCCAGGCGCTGGGGGCTGTCGGGAAGATTAAGCGAGCTATTGCCCAGAGTCACATGGTGCTGGGCTAACCTGCTGCTGGCGATCAAACTGTTTCCACAAATCTTGTGGCCCTCAGGTTCAAATGGACCAAGTGGGTGAATGAAGTTTCATGACAAATACTGCAAAAGAATGGAGCCTTTTCATATCATAGCCACACCTAATTTGTTGACTTTTAGTAAGGAATTGAAAACTGTTTTCCAGATAATGATCAAATCTAAGCCCACTTAACAGATCTAGTGCCAAGACTACTCCAGGTATATATTTTTAATAACATAACAAAACATCTATAACACCTGTTCCTCTTCTGTGGAGATATCACCTTATGTCCCTCAGCCTTATACATTAGTTTACTCTTCATGTTCATGACTGATGCACTTAGGGCGCATCCGGCCTCCATGTCAGTCGCTTTATGATCAGCACACTCTTCAGCGCAAGCGGCATTGAGGACTTGTTCAAGCTCAAAGTTTTCTTCAGCATTCGTCGTCGTAAGGAATCTGACAAACATCCATTGATTACTCTGAGGCGGGGAGTTTCCTTGGGCTGATTCACAGAACTAATCTGAGACAAAATCCTAAACTTACTACTTTTGGTATTCAAAGGCATTTAGTAGTAGTAAAGTTAGGATTTTGTCTTAAATTAGGATTTTGTCTTAAGTTAAACTTAAGTTAAACTTAAGTTTGTCTTAAGTTTTGGTCTTAAGACAAAATCCTAATTTAAGACAAAATCCTAACTTTACTACTACTAAATGCTTTCTGTGAATTCCAAAAGTAGTGAGTTTAGGATTTTGTCTCAGACTAGTTCTGTGAATCGGCACCCTCGTTTCACAGGAATCCAGTCTCTAAATAAACTCATTGATGATTTCACCTAGTCTCTGGCATTCTTGACTGCATTTTTATCTTTCATAATCCACATTTGCCACTGGATTAAATTGGACATTCCAGGTTTTTTGATTTGTTCATACATCACTTCACTTTGTTTTGGTGTCTTTTTCATGGCTTCTTTCACTCCTTCACCAGCCACGTTTTTCAAATACTTTATGATCTTTTTCATCTATTACATCTATGAAATCTTCAAAAGTCTCTATCCATGCAGTCCATCTATTGCCAATATTATGCCTTTTAGCAGTATCAAATGCAGATGGTGGTGTTAATAATGCAGCAGCAGTATACACTTTGGTGGACAGTAGTAGTCTCTCATGAGCTTCTTGCAGAACTTGATCGGGCCGAGCTTCTCTAGTGCCTTGTGACATGCTAGCTTTGGGGTCAGCTTTAATGACTTTTGGAGCTTGGATCTGGCCCTATTTCACTATCAGAGCTCCTTGCTTGAGGGTGGTCTAGGGAGTTGTTCTGGGCCCCAGACTGAGTGGTCCACAGACATCAACCTGTGCCAAACATTCTTTCCCATTCCCTTTGCATAAGGACACTCATTCCTCTTACATTTTCTAATTCCATAAGCTGCACTTTACAAACCCCTAATTGACTGATCGATTGATGATGCTGAGTTCCAGATGGTTATAGAGAAAGCCCCTTGCAGATGCTGAAAAGAAATCTGGAGATCTTGGAGTTGCCATGCATCTCAGTGTTAGGTAGGTACATTTACGACCTATTGGTGTCATCAACCACAGAAGATTTATGTAGACAAGATATTGACCTGTTCAATCATTTAGATGAGACTGGAAATAAAGTGTCCCCAACCAAACCCCTATATTTTAAGAAGGAAGTCATGTATCTGGACACCATATAGTGAAAGAGGCTAACAAGGTGCCTCAAAAGAGAATCTCTGCTATTCTGAAGATGAACCTTCCCACAACCCAAAGTGAAGTGAGGATGTTTCTGGAAATAGTGTATCACTGTTGATTCCCAACTTATCTCTTAGGGCCTTAGGGCAAAGCCTCTACAGAAACTAACACACAAGGATGTATCTGATCCGCTACCTTTGGGCAACAAATGCATCTATGACTTCCTTGAGCTGAGATAAAGTCTGTACCGCACCTCAACTCTAGGAATGCCTGACTGTAATAAAGATTTTGTATTGTGCTGCAGTGAAAGGGATGGATGCTCCCTATCTGTGCTTACACAGATCCATGGCAATTCTAAATACCCTGTTGTCTATTAGTCTTTCACTCTTGATCCTGCTTACCCTCACATGAACACAACACATGACACATAGTTGGCTGACCAAGGATGGGCAACAAATTCTTGCAATTGACAACATTACTCTGCAGAGGTGTACTGGTCTCAACCCGGCAACACTGTTGCTTTTGCCTGTTACTGACGAAAATGATGATGGGGTTGATCATGATTGCTTTTGATGTTTGGAATGGTGTACCAAGCCACAACCGGGCATTCAAGATGTCCCTCTGGAAGAGCCCGATTGTATGGTGTCTAAAGACAGCATTGCTTGAGAGATGAACAAGGATTTTCAAAGCAGCCTATATTGTCTGCGCCTTTCAAGGGGCACTGGAAACCTCCTGGTTGTGTAACATGACCTCTGCACCGGTGGCTGAACAGACCGCTTCAATTATCTGAAATGTGAATTATGTTATGGACCTTCTGTAAGCTTTTCAGTTGCCCACTGAAATAGCGGCAAATGTGCAGCACACAAGAGTGGATATGATTTTGTTGGCAAATGCTATGCCGATGAGATGACCAGATACAGTGCTCTTGGGTCATGCACATTTAACAAGACTATTGAAATAATTCTTAAATTTATATTTCTACAAGCCACTTGTTGACTGTTACTTAAATTTGAGAAGAGGTCAAGAGATTGCAAGAAGATGCTGCAGAAAGTAAACAGGGGTATGGGTCAGAGCAGAGAGTTTGAAGAATCAGGATACTGTCTCGGGAGAGTTTTACCGCCAAACACAATGTTACCTGCTATGTCTAGACATTTTCATGGCCCAGTTCTTATAGGGAGATACACAATGGTGTGCATGGTTAAATCACTCTGGTTCAATCCTTGTTTTTTGTGGCATTACTAAGAATCTGTGTCACCAATGTGCCACCTGCCAGCAGTTAAATGTAGGTAGAAGGACCATGGCAACAATGAGCCACATGAGAAGATCAGGTGATCTTTTCAATGTTATGCAACTTGATTTTGTTGAGATGCCCGTATGCAATGGGCTTCGCTACATCTTAACAGTAGTATGCATCTATCACAATGGGTGGAAGCATGACTGACAAGAAGGAATGACAGCCCCACTGTTGTCAAGCTGTTATTTTGGGGATTGATCCCTTAATACAGCCTTGCAGTTTCTTTGGATTCAGATTGTGGAACACACTTCAAGAATTAAGTGAATGTTGTGTGTAGCCTTGCAGGTGGATCAGAGGCTCCAGTGCAGTTAAGTTTAAGAACCCATGAGCACAATTTTTTTAAGGCAAGAGTAGCAATAATATTTTTTAGTTCCTTCATGTTGTAGAAAATATTATTCTTTATTAGAACATGGGAATGTTGGGAGCTCCATTGAAAACAATGGAGTGCTCCGGGCTAATAATGGCTGGTATAAGCCTGGAGCTCCAACATTCCAATGTTTCTTTGTTCACAGCTCTGACTGTGAACATAGGCTTTAGGGAACCTGAGGGGATTCCAATCCCCTCGAACTCCCTGAAGGCTTTGTTTTTTTTGTTAGAACATTCTGTCCTCTAGTGACAGAATGTTCTAATAGCCTTATAGCCCTTCGTAGATGGGCTATACCGCTATTAAAGTCCCTCTCCCTTGTTAAAGGCCCTCGCCTTCGGCTCGGGCCCTTTAACGCTGGAGAGGGCCTTTAATAGCCGGTATAGCCCTCTACGGCGGGCTATAAGGCTATATTCTTCACAATTTATTCCAGATTAATGTTATTTGGGCAGTTTTAGCTTCAGATGTGATGAAATGTATGATACTCCAGTTTTAGGGTGTTAACACTCTTACATGCTGGATAAATTGTGATCTCCAAATGAACAGTCATGAAACTATTATTCCAGACAAGCAGTTTTTTGTTGTGTGTTTAAGGGTTTGTTTGTCAAAAGTTACAAATAACATGATGGACATACATCAGTAGTCCATACAGCGGATTTGAATATGTTATAGACAAAATATAATTAGATTAAATGGTTATTTGAGGGGGCACACATATATGCAGGGGTTTCATGGAACTCATTGGTCACAGATTTGGATTGAGAGCTAGTGAAGCTTTACTCTTCTCTTCAAATGCAGGGTATACACAAATTAGAACACACCAGAAATGGAGGATATATCATGATGATTAAAGTGGACAAATGTTTTGATTTAGTCTAGTGTATTCAAAGGGTTAGAAGGGACATTCTTTTTAGTTCAAAGTTGGGGATCTACCATCTACTTTCAATGTTCAAAAGTAGTTTATTGAGACTATAAATATATATATTTATATATATACGAACAGACAAAAACGCCACATAAAAGATACCTACAATAGAGAATTAATTATTCAGTAATATGTACACTCACTGAGTAAACAATTAGAAAAGACTACCACATAGATTCATCAAAGTGCCATTCTGCGAATTTCTAATTGCGAAAAATAGCGAATCGCAATTTGAAAATCGTAGAATGGCATTCATGAAGAAATGCGATTGAAAAATGCGAATCGCAATCGCCCGCAATTTCCGATTGCGATTTTGCCACCATCGCTTACATTTCTCAGAATCGCCCGTTTTCCATGTTGAAATTGTGATCTTGCAATTAGCGATCTCGCAATTTGCGATCTCGCTAACTGTGAGATCGCAAAAATGGGAAGTCGCATTTCGAGCCCATTGATGACATCACAACCAGGAAGTAGGCTTTTCCCTCCCACAAACAGATCATTGAGCCAGACAGTGGAAGCAGCATTGTGAAGAGCTCCACAATAGTGATTTTGCAGCACCCCAGCAGGACACATACCACCAACATGTCCCAGGATGCAGCAGGGAGCAGTGGCCAAGGAAGAAAGAGAAAAATAAAGTTCTCTGAACAAGAACTTGAGTACCTCATTGAGGAGGTCTGTAAGGACCATGGACGCCTCTTCGGCAAGGACTCCCGGAGGGTGCCAGAGGCAGACAAGCGCCGGATCTGGCTGCACATCCGCGCAAAAGTAAATTCTGTCGGGGTGAGCCAGCGGTCAATCAACGACTTGAAGAAGCGTTGGTACGACCTGAGAGGTCGTGCAAAGAAGCCCATTGTGGAGAGGCTTGGGGAGCGACTTGCGACCGGTGGAGGGGATCCAATTGCCACAGCCAACACTCCATTGGAGGACCTTGTCGAGGACACCCTCACACCAGAAACCTGTGTGGGTGTTATTCAGCTGGATTCGTCCCGACCCAGCCAACAATCACAAGGTAAGTGCCATGTGACTGCGACCCCGTCCTCAAACAATGCCCATGACTACTGAGCTGTGATGCCCGACTACCTAGATCGTCCAGGCGTTACTGTATTAGGCACCTTAAGTCGTTCCTAGCACGTAAACAAAGCGCTGACTAGCCCGTTCCACTGCAACCACTAGCTTGCTGGTCTGTACCTTATTCCATCGCGGCACAACCACGGTTCTTTGCCCACTTACGAGCATGTATCGTCCTCACTCGCCCTGCTCTGAACCTTATTTTCATTGCGGTTCCACGCCCACTTGCGAGCATGTATTGTCCTCACTCGCTCTGCAACCAGATCACTTGGAAACCCTGGAACACCGCCACTTTGTAAACGGTTGTATGCACTCTTCACAAGGATCACTTGTTTCAAATATTATTATTCTGCTCTTAAAGGATATTTTTTCTTTTCTTCACTCCTTCCTTTTCAGGCATTTTAAGGTTTTAGCGATTAAGGCAATTATTGTTTTGTCCTGATGATGGTCCCCATTACCCTTTAAGGGGGACCGAAACGCCATCGGCTTGTCTAGCGCCTTATACAAATACTTGATTGCTAATTATTGTAATGGTGCTTTTTTGACATTTTCTGTATAATCTCAATGTGAACAGAAGAAACGCTTGTTTGCCTTAAAAAACCCTTCTATTTTTCACCATCTGTAACCACCCCGCTAGTGTTGGGCACAGGCTTGTGTACCACACGGGTGTACTGTGGAAGGTATCTCCGCTCTATTTGGTATAACTGTTTATTAAGTAAACTTGAAGGACCTCTGTCCGGCTGGACATGCCACTCCAAATATAGATCTGACTTTGTCTATATTTATTTGTCATACACTATGGAATGCATGGGACCATTGTTGTTTGAATGAGCATGTCTCCTGAGCTAGCAATATGACATTCCCAGTAATGCAGGCCATGAACACCTGAAATGCCCCAATGCATTGTGGTAGTTGTAGTATTATCATAATTCCCCAGATAGCCCAACACAGCCAGACCTGTCAAATCATAGTAATTCCAAAAGCCAGTCAGGGAAAGCAAGCCTGCATGCATGTAGCAACATCTCATGTGCAAGATACATATCATTAATCATGCACCCTTGTACATCACAGGTGCTGCCAACCAACCCAGCACTGACAGCCAGGCCCTACCTATCGAGGAGGTAGCGGAGGACACCGAGGGAGAGGGCCAATCTGACCAACAACCAGGTCCATCCCAGCCACCTGCAGTGATTCCACCACCACCACCCCGTGTCGACAGGGCCACCCCTGCTGCCACAGGTGTCCAGCCACCACCCCAACAGAAACCCACGGCAGTTGTACAGGCCACACCACCAGCGGCTAGGAGGCAGATGAGGTGCACAGCCGGAGCAAGATCCCAGTCCAGCGGACTGAGGCGCAAGCAGCGTCAAGCCTCTACAGGCACGGGCAGGGCACTCCATCTACCTGATCCTGGCCTGGCCATTGAACCTGGCAGCGATACATCTTGAGCTGCAGAAGACCGGCCAAAATGTCGGACAGATGACAGCAGCTGTCTGTGAAAATAGCCAGCTGCTGGTAGCCCAGCAGGACATGACCCGCCGCCGCCACCACCAACTACAGGCCCGCCTGTCGGCCTACACCAGGTCCAACCATATAGTAGGCAATGTGTAGTAAGTAACCAGGAGACCACAGGAACAGCAGAAGAGGTTTATTGCAGGAAACAGAGTAGAGTAACCTCAACACAAGCTGGCCAGGCACAAACTGTCACCAGCTAGAACACTAGAAGGGGACAGAGCCATGTACATTCTGGAATGGATTGACACAGGTAAGAACCATGGTGGAGTAAGGGAAATAGAAGAGGGATAAATATACAACACAATGCTACATCGCAACTTTCACGCAGATCACTTGCCATGCAGGGGCAAATGGTACTGTGTTGCCAATATGTGGCCAGGTCACTTGAACTGCTGACAGCAGCAGTGCTCAGCATGTGGCCCACTGCCCATGGTGAACCGGGGGGGGTGACGATGTCAGCGAGGTTGCGTCGACCAACAGCAGCATGTCATTGTCGCCGGTGCCTGAACGCCACCCCAGCAGCAGGCCAACAGCAGGATCATGGGCCAACACCGTCCCTCAGGACCCTGAGATACCACTCGGTGTGTCTGAATGTAGGCGCCAGTGACACCTTTAACACTGTCTGTAGGACCATGCTGGACACCTAAGCAAGCCCTCTACCCCTGCATGGGGAGGTATGAAGCAATACTGTCCTCATGTCACACAAAGGAAATCAAAGGCCACAATATTGTGAATTAACAATAAAATTTTATGGTCTCACTTAACTCCAACTCATGTCATTATTACATTTGTCATGCACGAGTGCAGTGTTGTGTGAGGGGAATGGGTGCACTAGAAACAGTTAATAGTGATGTGGTTGCGGCGCCTGTGTCCTTCTGCAGGATTTTCCCTGTGTGCATGACGCACATGTGGAGGTGGGCGGTTGTCCCCTGCCAGATATCTTCACTGGTATCCGGCGCTTGGTAGCAATGTTGTGGAGTATTGCACACACAGCCACGATGCGGTAGCAGACCTCAGACGTGTATTTGATGGCCCCATCAGTCTTGTGAAGTATGCAGAAACGGATCTTCAAAAGCCCAAATGTCCTCTCAATGCAATTTCTTGTGCGTATGTGTGCAGCATTGTAACGCCATTGCTGTGGTGTGGCAGGGTTGAGGTATGGGGTGAAGGTACTCACGGAGACCATAGGCGCTGTCACCTGAAGGAAAGAAGCACAGGGTGAGTGCCTATTCTGCGCAGATACATGATCACAGTGTACTATTTGGGGGCAGGTGTACTTACCTAGTAGGGGTCCTTCGCCAAAGTCTCCCCTGGCCAGTCGTGTGTGCATGCCGCTGTGCCGGAATATGAAGGAGTCATGTGTGCTCCCCGGATATTGCGCCACTATGTCCGTGATGATAGTCTTAGCGTTGCACACCATGTGGATATTGAGGGAGTGGTAGAACTTGCGGTTGCGGTACATGTATTCTGTTTGTGCTGTTGGGCAAATGTGGATGTTTGTACAGTCAATGCATCCTATTACATGTGGGAATTGCACGATGTTGTAGAAATGAAGCTTGGTGTCATTCAAGTCCTGTTGGGTGGTCGGGAATGAGATGTAGTGGTGTAGCCGGGTCAGCATTGCCTCCAGGAAACTCCTTAGGCAGCGGGACATGGTGGGCTGGGATATCCCCCCTGCATCAGAGACTATCCCCTGGAAGCTTCCGGAGGCCAGTAGGTGCAGGCTGCACAAGACATGGACATGTCTGGACACGGCATTGGTCCTCCTTGTTGGGTGCTGCATCAGGGGGTCTAGTTCCTGGATCAGCTTGATGATCATTGCCCCATTCAGGCGGTACTTAGAGTAAATTTCCTCATCAGTTTGGCCCAGAAGGGTGATCCGCTGGCAGAATATTCGCTCTTGGATCCTGTGTCTGTTCTGTGCTGCTTGCTGTAGCCTTCGCCGCCTGACCACCATGTAGAGTCCTGGCATTGTGAGAGTCCTCATGCTCCAGCTGCATGTCCTTAAGTGTGTTTGGTCAGGCCTGCACCTGTTGGTAGTTTGTTAAAGTTAGTATTATTATTATTTTTTTTCCTTACTGGTTACCACCTGGTCTTGGTTCCCCTTAAGTTGCGCGTCACAAATAGCGATTTTCTGGTTTTGTCGCATTTTGCGATTTTACTTGAATAGCGATTGCAATTATTTTGCGATTTCGCAAATTAATTCGCAGAATCCATGGTTTCTTGCAATTTCCAATTCGCTAATGGGCTTCTTCCTGGATTCTGCAAATTACTTTGCGAACTCGCAATTTTTCTTTAGCGAATTAGCAATTTTAGAGTTTTCACTTTCATGTATTCCTTTTCTTCAAATTGCGATCGCAATTGCTAATTCGCAGCTATTGCGATCGCAATTTGGCTTCATGAATCTATCTGTACGATGTGAGCTATTGAACAAGATTCGTCAATCATGAATTTCAAACATTAATATAAGAATGTATGAACATATTAAATGTCATTAAGAAGCACTGAAAGAAATATATGTGTCAAGAGTATGCTACACCATATGATCGATCGCCACAGATTTGTTATAATTATGAAAGGAAGGAGATTGGCCTTTTTCAGATATATTACTCATGCACACCAGGTATTGACAGAAAAAAGTGTTAAATTGTTCCACTTCGATGTAATTGATTTGATAGCTGAAGAAATAGAAAGTCAAATAATTTCAGTGACAGACAAAGAATAAATAAGAGCTTTAACTTTACAAATACTAAAGTTGAATGATATGGATACCTTCAAATTAAAAACATCTTAGCAGTGACATCTCATACATCAGAACAAAACTGGTTGGACAATTATATAATAAACATTTTAGGGACATTTGCAATGCCAACAATTTGAGCTGTCAATTAATTTTGCTTTAAATAATTTAGAAGGAGTCCATAAGCATACAGGAAAAACCAATTGTTTGGCAGAGCGATACTGGTAACCATCCTGAAATACTGCATATCCATATTTTTCTCAGTTAATCTATAGAAAATTTAGTTTTAAGATCCAAATTCAATACTTGTTCCTGTTACAAGTGTCATAAAGATTGATACGTAACTCTAAGTCAGATATTTTTGCCAGTGGGAAGGTATTATTACATGCATTAAGAATAGAGTTACATAATAAAACATAGGTTATGATGCTTTGACTCTGGAAGATGACATTTACGTTTTAATTCTAAAAAAGATAAGAACATATTGCTTTGAAACATATCTTACATAAACAAAATACTGGAATCTTTCCAACGTTTCAGAATAATATGCCTTTGTTCATTTTAAATAAAGAACTATACCAAAAACATATTTTTAAAGTTTTAATACTGACATGAAACTTAGTATAAAATTCTAAGAAAACCAGCATTGTACCATTAATAACGGGAGAGACTTTTCAAAATGTGATATTAGCAATAACAAGATTTGCTGGCAAAGGGTCCACAAGATTGCGGTCAACTAGATTCCATTCCGCAAGAGAAGAGGGGTCACTTATGAATACATACCTCTAGAACATTTAGCTAGTTGTTGAAATTATATTTCTTCCAAGAATCTTTATTATTCCATATAAATGAAGCAAGTAATTTGTTAAATTCTTTTTAAATATAGCAGTAACCTGGGTAATAAATATATATTTGTGGAGTGATAACCATTTTAACATCTTAAACACTATCCCACAAATTCAAATAAAATGATAAACATTTCTATATTTGTTATTTATTTCTTTTTTAGTATATTTGCATACTTTAAATCAATAATTATTTAATAGAATATGAGAAAATGACAAAAAAATACTTACATCTAGAGGGACTCTAAGTAATAACCATTATTTCAAAGCATATCTGGAGTACAAAAACATTTAAGGGAATTATTTTAGGTTTGTTAAGATATGATGAACAGATCGCTGAAACTTTTCAGACACTCAACCCCAAACACAGATTTGGGTTGAATCCATCATCATTCTTTAGCTCACTTCGCCACCTCAGTTCAGACCCAGCTATATGCAAATTAGTCTTGAACCTGTGCCTCATGGGAACAGTCCAGCCCGAACTGCCAAGCCAGATCTTGCCTGAACCGGAACAAGCATCCTGGGACTGTTTTTTGGTTAACACCCTTCATCAGCCAGGCTAGCTTGAATCCAGTGGCAAAGTGTGCAAGGGACCGATGTCTGGGCATACCCTGCCAGCTTAGGGGGAACAAAGCAAACACAAGGAGATGATGGACGGAGCACCAAAACTTTTTAGACACTCACCCCCAGTCACAGATCTGGATAGAATCCATCATCATTCTCTAGCTAACTTCGCCACCTCAGTTCAGACACATCTATATGCAAATCAGTCCTGAACCTGTTCCTCATAGGAACAGTCCAGCCCGAACAGCCACGTCAGGTATTCCCTGAACTGGAAAAAAACATCCTGGAACCAGTTTCTGGGTAACACCGTTCATAAACCAGGCTAGCTTCAATCCAGTGGTAAAGTGAGCAAGGGACCCATGTCTGGGCATACCCTGCCAACTTAGGGCGAACAAAGCAAACACAAGGAGATGATGGACAGAGCGCAGAAACGTTTCAGACACTCACCCCCAGTCAGGGATCTGGTTTGAATCCATCATCATTCTCTAGCTCACTTCGCCACCTCAGCTCAGACCCAGCCATATGCAAATCAGTCTTGACCCTGTGCCTCGTGGGAACAGCCCAGCATGAACTGCCAAAAAAGGGCTTCCCTGAACCGGAAACAATCATCCTGGGACCAGTTTCTAGATAATATGCATTTTCTCAGAGGAACGAGTATGCCCAGACATGGGTCCCGTGCTCTCCATGCCACTGGAGTCAAGCTGTCTTGGCTGATGAGGGGTGAAACCCTGAAACCGGTCCTAGCATGCTTGTTTCTAGTCCAGGGGGGACCTGGCCTGGCAGTTCGGGCTGGACTGTTCCCATTGGGGACAGGGTCAAGACTGATTTGTATATGGGTAGGTTCAAACTGGAATGGCACGGTGAGCAAATAAACAATGGATTTAGGCCCAGATCTCTGTACTGGGGTGAATGTATGACATTGTTCTGCATTCTGTACATCAATTGTTGTGTTTTCACATTTAAAGTATAACCAGAAGACCATACTGACTGATAATGCGTAAAATAATTAGAACAATAGTAGACAGATTTCCAAGATGTAATAGTACATAGTCATTAGCCTTTAAAACTACATCTTGAATGGCACTACCTTTATTGACATGCAAATTACAAATAATGTACTGTATGAGTTCTACAGCAAGCAAAAATAATAGAAGAGAAAGTGGACATCTTTGCCTAGTACCTCCACATAAATTAAAAGAAGGAGAAGTAAAGCCATTATCAGAAATTGTAGGTGAAAGGGAGTAATGTAATGCTTTAGCCACATTCAAAAACATGTACCAAAATAGAAAAACACAAAGGGCCCAATTCACAGAATGAACTTGAGATTCAATCCTAAACTTACTACTATTTTGGTATTCACAGAATGCACTTACTACTTTTGGCATACACAGAATGAATTTACTACTTTTGGCAAACTTAAGACAGATGTAAGACAGACTTAAGACAGACTTAAGACAAAATCCTAACTTAAGTCTGTCTTAAGTCTGTCTTAAGACAAACTTAAGTCAAAATCCTAACTTCTGTGAATACCAAAAGTAGTAAGTGCATTCTGTAAATACCAAAATAGTAGAAAGTTTAGGATTGAGTCTTAAATTCATTCTGTGAATCGGGCCCAAAGTTTTTAAACAACATTTTCCAATTAACCTTATCAAACGTTTTTTCAGCATGCATTACAAATATTCCAGCATGGGTTTTAATTGTATTAGTATTGCATCGAACAAAACAAATATGTCTTTTGGTGTTATGAGCAGACAGAAAGCTGCCTTTTATAAAGAACTGTTTGATTAGGCTGTAACATGGAGTGCAAACTAGGTATTAATCTATTTGCCAAGATTTTGGAGTCTTGATTTATGATTAATTTTGGCTAATAATATGAATATGCTCTTTATCAGGTTTTGGTAATCAATAGCAGGAATTTATTTCAATGAACCTTCAGCAGTTGTTTCAGGCTGAAAATCATGAAAAAGTGAAAGCAAAGTTGAAGGTAATTGTGACTGAAAAGTTTTATTAAAATCAGACGGGTATGCAGACGAGGAGTTTTCTTAGAATTTAAATATTCAATAGCAAAGTAAACTTCCTCAATACTTATATGTATGTCTGATAGTGTTCTAACATCTTCATATATTTTCGATGAGTTTCATTCATTTAGAAATTTGTGCAAAGTACTTATGCAGTACCAAAACCGTAACACAACATAAGAAAAATGCCAAACCAATTAGACAATATAGAGTACATTTTTATAAATAAAATGTCAAAAACCACAAAATCTTTTGAGGGAACCCAAGTTATGAACTTTGAAAGTTTAAACATATAAATAGCTACAAAAAGGGTTAAACTTCAATCCCAGTCACAGTTGGGTAATACCTAGAAGCAAGTTAAGGTTGACTGCAATGCATACAGGTCAGATACAGAAACCATGTTCAACCCGGTTGGGAAGTTTACCTTCTGACTTAGGGCCAGATTTACGACCATTGATGTGTGCGACTCACAAATTGCATTAAATTGCAAATACTAAACTTTAATGTACAACAGTGTCAGAGACACTGTTTGCAATTCCCAATAGGGTCGCAAATTGCTTGCCTCATGCATATAAATGAGGGTGTCGCAATTTGGGATCCCATTGGGAATGTCTGGAACACCCAGGGATGGTGGCCTGCTGGGGTCAGCAGACTACCATGTCTGGGACTACTTTGTCAATAAAGCAGTTTTCTTTTTAAATGCAGCCCGTTTTCCTTAAAGGGCAAGGGGATGTATTTAAAAAAAAAAAAAAGAAATGAGACGTTTTTGTTTCATTTACTGGGGAAGGGGACCCTTTGGGACCCCTTCCCATTTGCGAATGGCTTACCACCTCTTGAAGTGGGTGGTAAACTGCGAGTGTTTTGCGACCATAAATGCGGTTGCAGAGCATTCCTACATAGGGTTCAGAGTCATTATTAGGAAGGGACGCCCTTGGAATGCCCCTTCCTAATAGCGAGTCGCTGACCCTATTTTGCGAGTCGCTATTACACTAGCGGCTCACAAAATAGGGTTTGTACATTGTGCTACTGTTTTTGCGGTCGCAAAAGGGCAAAATGCCCCTCTGCGACCACAAAAAACAGTCGTATATCTGGCCCTTAGTCTCTTAAATGCAAGTTAAAACCCCCCAGCAGGCAGCAGGACAAGACAGCAAGCTGAAGCTGAAAAAGTTTCCACATTATCAATTAGCCACTGGAGGAAGTTTTGATGAAGCCGTTGACCTGTGCTGGGAGAGCTCACTGTGGCATAAATTTGAATTTCGAGCCCAAAGAATGTCCCTTGTCAGCCAAATACGTTTGGCGCCTTCAACTGTTTAAAATTTCTACTTTTGGACGTAGTCACTTTTCTGGAGCTAGGACTCTTACAGCAGGGCAAAGCTGTAGTCAAAGAGGGCTCCATGAGGCCAGATACCTTCTCCTCAATGTCCAGCTGAATTGAATTTGCTGCTGCAGAAAAGCTCTGAGCGTGGAGCTCAATGAATCTTTGGCCCAAGAGCAATGCAATTTTCTCAAATTAGTTTGGAAGGTTGGTCCTGGTCCTCCGGATCTTCTTGAAACCAAAATGTTTCTAGATCCCATGTTTCAGGAGATGATAGGAGGAGTGCACTTTGGCATCGGTCAAGGGTCCAGGATCTTGGGGATACCACTTGTGGGTGAAGACTCACTCCAGCAGAGGTCAGTAGCAGGAACTAGGGCAAGTCTATTTGGAAGTGGTCAGCTGGGCAGTTGCAGAACAGGACTCTATTAGCTTCTTGTGCAGTCCACTTCTTTATTCTGGATAGAAGAGAAAGAGCAGGTCCAGTTGTCTAGGCTCATCTCAAGTCACAAACAGCAGGTCCAGTCCTCTTCTGTTCTTCCACAGGTCCATAAAGAGTTCTGAGGTGGACACAAGGGAATTCACCTTTATGCTTGGCACGACCCTTCGGGTGGAGAACACCCCTTGCCACTACCTAGACAATATTGTTAAAGATCCCAGAGGTAACTCTAGCCACTTTTGCAGCATTCGCCCACTGCAAACAATCCAACAGTGCCCCTTTCTACCTAAAACCAAGATGGCAAAATATTTTTCCCATGTGCAAAGATTCTGTGCCCACCCCAAAGGTTTCGGTATGTTAGTGAGCAAACCCTCAGCTTTGGTCACTCTAAACTAGATCTTGGGGCAGCTCCCCTTTCTCTGGGATTGCTGCCTGACTGGCTTGAGGGACAAATCAAAAGGGCAGGCCTGGTGTCAGCTACATTAGTTTATGACAGTGGCGGCGTCTTTGAAGTTAATCAAGTTCCGGTGCACAGCACACAGGCCATTCTGTTATCAGGACACTATACCTCCCCACACCTAAAGCCTTTTGTCCCTGTTCTGGGAGCAAGTTCACACTTTATCAAGGGGTGTATTAAGGTGCCAGGTGACAGTTGAACAGTTGAAGCTCATGCAAATAGGCTTCTAAAGGCTTTCGGCAGGGAAATTACTGAATTGAGCTTCTAATAAATATTTCAGAAAGTCTAATAATGACATTTTTAGGTGTTTCCTAGCCAGAGGAAACACTATTAAATGTAATACTGTGTTGCAATGCTTTTATATGAAAGAGCCAGCCTTGCTACAATAAAAATAGTTTTGGGGACTGTGTCACTGTAACGACATATGTAACATTACATGTCCCACTTTTAAATTCCATTCACCCTGCTTTATAGGCAAAAAGGCCTCCTTAGGACTAACATATCTTTAGAAGCATGGTTTGGACCTGTAAAAATGAGTTATTTTGAGAGTTAAGTTCATGGCTTAAAATTGCACAACCAGGATAGAAAGGATGCTGCAGTCAATTAGTGACATTTTTATACTATCCCCTGGGTACACTGTACCATATACTAAGGACATATTGGTAAAGTCAAATATACCAGTCAATGTTATATTAATTCCATTATATTTAAAAGATGGAGCACAAGCACTTTACCACTGATTAGCAGAGGTAGATGCACAGAGTTCTACAGCTAGAAAGAAATAGGGTTCTGAAAAACAAAATGCATGGTGACCCTTCAGAAAGGTCAAATTACTTACAATGGGGAATTGTTTTTATACCTTATTTTTAAGGAAGTAACATATACTTCTTATCCCTAGAAAAGATAAATAATGTTTCCAATTTAGAAATGTGGGGGCATATTACCAAGCAATAGCGATAATTATCGCTATTGCTTGGTTAGAGACAAAAATTTACTGCAGCGCTGCGGCGATTTTTACCGCAAATAAACCTTGCTATTACCAAGGTTTAACGCAAATGCGGTAAAATTCGCCGCAAAGCATGAATATCGCTGAAAAGTCAGCGATATTCATGCATTAGCGAGCTAATGTTCTTAGCCATGTTATCCACCTCCCATTGGATAACATGGCTAAGAACTGCTCAGGGCAGGTGTTAGCTTTTGGAGATATTCCCGCTTAGCGCGAATATCTCCAAAAGTTGGTGATAGGAGATAGCGACTGTTTTCAGTCGCTAACATCTTGGCACGCCCACTTTGCATGTCATTAGTGATAAATATCACTGACATGCAAAGTAGGGCCAAAGATGGTCGCTATCTCCTACTAGCTGTCGCTAACTGGTGTTAGCGGCAGCTAGGTAATAGGGAGATAATTTTATCTCCGCTTTCTTGGCTTTTAAAGCCAAAAAAGCGGAGATAAACCCCCTTGATAATATGCCCCGTGTTTCTCTAGATCAGAGTCTTGAGTTAAAAGCTTTATTTTCATGCACCATATTTGAAACGGTAGTTCTACTAATATGGGCTCTAAAAGCATCCTAAGGTATAAATGCATTTTGATAATTTGAGATTTGATGCCTCTTGACAGGGTGACAAAGACCTTTAAAATTTAAACAAAGCAATTTTTATACACCATTTAGCAGGCATTTAGGTATGAATATGAATTAAATATCATAAGCAACAGCAATACGAAGGCACACAGGAATCTTATAAAATCAAATGAGCAAAATAGACAAAACATAACAAATTCCTAAATAGAAACCATATTAAAAACGATATTGAAGAAAAGAGGTACTAACCAAGGAAACGACACACTGCAACGGGCTGCTATTAATATCTAATCTGATGAGACTAGTGACAACATTTTCTGCCACTTGAGTTTGCATCAAGGAACGATCATGCTGATCTATAAACAAGATCAAGTCGGTTGATGAGCTTGGAGGAACTGGCAGACATTGCGTTTCCATAATTTCATTGCTGAAGGGCCAAAGAGACCATATTGATTACCAGTATCTTTAAGATTCGGCCTTAAATGTGATAGTTGTTTACAAATTATCACAGTTTTTTTAGCACAATCTTGGTGTATAAAAACAGTATTGCCTTCCTGCATTAAAGAAGAGATTCTGCTGAGGATAAGATGGTTATGCCTCAAAATTTTGAACATATTTTGCGTAGCTTTCGCTTAATTAGGCTTCTGGAGGGAAGAAATGCTGTTGTCAATGTCAATCTCAAATGTATTAAAGAAAGTTAAATTCAGAATGTTGATTAGCCAGTTATCCAAATATATTTTAGAGCCTTGACCTTGAACAACTTCGGGCATCATGAAAAAATGCAGGTTACATTGTCATTTATATTGTTGGTTTTCTATTTTCTAAATCCAAAAGCTGTCACTAACCAGAAGACTAACACGTTCAGTTACCATTTTATGATTTAATCTCATTGTCAGCCACTTTCACTGATAAACCAGTAGGCCTCTTTGAATATGTTTAATGTCTACACATATACACTCAATAATCTAATGAATATTATGAATCCTCTCTAGGATCTTATTTCATGACGTTTTGTGATTCTACTACTTTTGATTTCTATGGTGGTGTGAAGCTGTTTCCTTTTGTACAGATGAGACTGAGCTGGTTTCATATCTATATCTGACAGCATAGCATAAAAAACTGATGTCAAATTAAATGAATCCAAGTAAAGCTATAAACACTTTACCCTTAACTATGCTAAAATACCATATCTCAAATTCACAATTAAAATTGTGACAAAAGTGCTCTTTGAAACTGTAGTAAATATTAGTAATTTTATGAGAGAAGAGGTAAAGCAAGATTGCTTTTGCCTTTTAATGGATAACGTCTATCCACCATTATAGAGTTTCAATTTAAGGCAGCGAAGATTGGAAAAAACACCTAAAATATGTCGGCCTCCTCAAAGGGATTGACAGAGTGGCAGATCAAATCGGCCACAAGTGCCTCAAGTGCCACACAAGGGGATGCTGTATTTCTTCAGCTAACCAGTCAAATATTGCCACAGTGCCAATAATAATCCCTAATTAATTTCCAATTGTCAAAACAATCATAATGATTTAAAGGTATGCATGGTGCTCAAAGCATTGTGGGCATCTTGGAGCACACCAACAACTGATCATCCCAGGCAAGCAATCTTAAATTTCAGTCTGGCTTGCAAAAGAGACCAATGGAGGATCCAAAGAGATTTGGGATGATATGGTCATATGTACCCATCTTGAACAATCAGCCCAGCTGAATATGGGAAGACAAGTTAAACTTTCTGTCTTATTGCAGTAAATGTGCTTTTTATTTCACCTTATGCCTCTAGGACAATTCTAACTGTCTACACACACTCTGGCCATTACTATGTTTTGGTCCATGGTCCATAGCTCATATCACGCCAATAGCACGAAATCACTTTATAGACCCATGACCAATTTCCTAACTCTTACACAGCCAATAAATGAAATCATTATTTTGTAGCATATTTCTGAGTGATACTTAAAAAAGCCTGAATTGGGGTTGTGTATTGAATTAAGGTCAACTAATGAGACTTCCATCCAAGGCCCAAATCATAGTATACCATGATGGGAGGATCTATATTCAGAACTGAAAGTTTATAGTAGTACGCTGTCCAGCATAAAAATAGAAGGGCTTTATATTGAAGTACATCAGTACTTTTCAACTGCCTTCCACTACCAGGTAAATTAAATTTCCCGTATTAGAGTATGAAAAACAGTATTCATGGTATAGCTTTTATTAATATTAAATTAATTACTCTATTTGTGTTATATTTACAAATGTATAGCTAATGTGAATGCCCAATGAACACTTGTTAAAATATCATTACTTCATATATCCTAAATGGCAGTTTAGAATTCAGCAATGTGCACCATGTTTTCAATTAAACTCATGGCACAATCTATTGCATTTTATTAGGTTAAAATTCAATAGAAACATTAAGAATTCTGAAGCATATTTGAACAAGTTCTGAATATTTTGTTTCTATACTACAATGCTCAAAACCAGTAGGCGACAATTCACTGCCAAATTATTTTTATCTTGGTCACTTGCAACCACTCTCTGTAACTGACATATTCTTGAGCATTCCTAATTTGATGTAAATTATTACTTTCCAACCCATGCAATAGACACTGAAATTAAACTTGCATCGACATTTCCAGGTGATCTTTCATGTAATCACATATTCTTTCTTGTGTAGGTGTATTCGTCCCTTTAAATGTCATGATAATACCACAGGCAAAAATGCACTTGAAACATTTCAGTTCTCCAGAATATCTTTCTATTTCAGTGCTACATTTGCACTTCTATATGTATTGTATTTATGCAAGGTTACTTGTATAGTGAAACCTAGTTGGCAAGCAATGAAGAGCTGAAGTGTGTATACAATAACGTACATACATTTGAGGCCTCATAAATCCTTTTCAATGATCCAGTCATGAGGTCTAATGTAGAAGTATTACTGTTAGGAAATGTATTGATTCATATATTTTGGTAATTAGTTTGGTATAGACAAACATTTCAGTACTAATGGCTTAAAGTGTTATCATATCCTTAATCAGTCATCATGAACACGGAGTTGTATTATTCACATAATATACAATGCAGCACTGTGATGGGCTCATCCTAATAATTTTTTTATTTAGAACAACCAGAATCCTGAGATTGTATGTGATCTTAAACTGAGAATCACTTAGAACCAGTTTCAGAGATTAATCATGATCCCTCCAAAAACACACCCAGCAACCTGATTAAAACAACTTCTAAGTGTTCTCTTAACTGTTCCTCCACTCTTTAAAGACATCTTGAACAGTTCCTTATGTTAGGATTGGAGCAACACAATTTAAATCACAAAATAAGGCATTGCATCTTATCTGCTTAGTGTGGAGGAGAGGGAAAGATACACAGCCGCGGTTGGTAGTGGGTGTACCTGCAGGGCGGTGACGTGGGGAGGGGCAGGGTAGGGGTAGTAATCTATGGATTAGGGATCTTTACAGGTAAGTAAACATATAAATAAATAAAACGAATTCTGTTGCACGCACTGCATCATATCTGGGGATGCAGTGCACACAACAAAAGTCATTTTATTTATGTATATGTTTACTTACCTGTAAAGCTCTGTAATTCATAGATTAATACCCCCAACCCTGCCCCTCCCCCTCCCCACGTCACCGCCTTGTAGGTACACCCACTACCGACCGCGGCTGAAGATACAGTGCTCCTCTCCCTTGATACAGAGAAGTCATTAGAGCAGGTAGACAGGAGGTCCCACATGGATATCATTCCAAACATTTGGTTTTAGACAGAGCTCTGAGGGCTAGGAGTGTGCCAGCTATCAAAGACCTATGTTGCAAATTATGGGTAGCTATTAGGGTTTGGCAATTCAAAGGAGCACCCCACAAGGTTGGCCCCATTCACCCTCCTCGTCACCTGTAATAAATAAAGATGCCTTTAAATCCTGTGTTTATCTTGTCACATTGGCTAGGCTGCAAAGACAAAGGTAAAATGCAGATCTATGTCTTCTACTGCATATGTTTTTATAAACTCCTCTCACTTTGAAGTCAGAGAAAGCAAAGTGAATTATGTGACAAACTTGCTGGGGTACATGAAGTGTGAATAGAAATGCTGTAGGATGTAATTTGTTCCTAACACAGAACGAAATGTAAATGCCTGTAATTGAATGGCACACATTCATCAGTCAGGAAAACAAAAACGGCCAAAAAGTGTTTTGTAATTCTGAAATGTAATGGAAACAAAGATTTTAATAGGATCGAAACAAATCAAGAGAGGTTACTTGTTCACGCACAAATAAATATTCACTGGCACCCGATTTCCACACTATATAATTTGTGTGCGATATAGGTTAATCAGCAAAACTGTATGTCTTTGCAAATGTACTACCACACAATGCACTACAATGTACTACCACACAATGCTTTAGTTACATTAAAAAATTGCCCACCGCAAGTCCATTAAGGCTAGCTTGGTCGCAAACGTTTCTTGTACCAAATGGTGGGTAGGTCATGGTTCCAAAAAGTTTGTGAAGCACAATTTAGGAGAGTTAACCTTGGACCATACACCTGGTGTACATTACCTGGGTGTTAGGCTGACTGTCAATCTATTTATATAGGTAGTTAAGGATATCAGGGCACTAATCAGGATGGTTTAAGCAAATCTGATATCTTGGTGTCTGGGTATGGTATTGTACATATAGATGAATAAAAGATGTAATAAAGTTGATGATTTATCCCTTAGATACTACACGTGTTCCAGCTCTTCCTCTCCGGAACACTCTAGTAGCAGTAACAAGAGATCTGTAATGCCTTTGCTTAGAGAGATAAAACCCTGAGAATGAGTTGAGGGAAGCATGTGTGGCACCCAGCTCCATCACGATGGATTGGTTGGGGATTCCACATATTCTACTCTTTTGTCAGGAAACACATTTGAGATACCTGCTTGGAATGGTGGCGAGGAGTAATGGACAAATTGTGGAGCTCCTTAACCTAAACCTTTCATCGCATCCCTTGGTGATGTCCCTTGGGTGACACAATGTATATCTCACCTGTTGTTGGCTCCAATCACAGATCTAGGACAGTAAAACCAGAAACAAAGGTTTAACCTCTGATCAGTCCCATCTTGCCTCATTATTTGGAAATGTGGAGTTTATGTCAGGATTAGATAAGAGTGAATTTAGAAACTGAAAAGAGGGACAATGCAGTAAAATACAGGATCTATTCCTTTTGGAGACATCAGGTAGTTTAAAACTTTTTCAAAAAATTGTCTTGCGCTAGACTGAAAAATACCATGCTGGCACCAGTGGAATAAAAATTAATATTTACTCCTAAGTACATTTATAAAAACAGTAGGATTCATATGAATAATTTAATAAAAGACACAATGATCATTAGGAGACCTAGGCCCCCATCATGCCCCAAGGCTTCCCTGACTGCATCAATGATTACTCTATTATAGTTTTCAAACAAAATACATGTGATCTGACACAGCTAGTAGGAGGCCTACTGCGGCAAAATGAGAAAATATAATATGAAATGTTAAAACAACAGGTGCTGATCACTCATTGATCACCAACTACATCAAAAATTATTAGATAGAAAATATCATCATTAGAATGACAACAGCACATCATTCCTTGAATAGTTGTCAGTGCATTTTTGGCCATGTCACCTCAACGAGCAAGTTCTGGTAAAATCTTTCTAATTCTTTACTCTAGGTCCTGGGCCTAGTTACTAAAAAGGACTGAAGTGTAGTTTAATGCATCCTCCCCAGAGTTCCAGGTCCCTGCTGCACAGCCAGAGTGTGAAGTCAAGTAGAATATTGGGAGTGTTTGGGTGGATTGACTATCAGTTGAAGATCTGGGCTGAGCAGCAAGGATGCTGCTCCTGGTGGGGCTTACTTATCTACTTATTTACCTGTAGCTTAAGATCAAATAAACCTTCGTATAAACTTCGCTACAGTTACTGGACTGTCACTTGCAACCACATCTAGTTCTCTTCTGCACTTACTATTGCTCATAGGCGTTTTGCTAATCTAATTATATGGTGCTGTATTTTAATTGTAATTTCACCTTCTACACAACCAAGGCATTGGGTCCCACATCATGAGGTCAAAATAGGTGCCATGAGTTGCTTACTTTGAGAAATTCCTTTGTAAATTAAAATAAATGGGGCACTTTGTTTCTAGTCTCTATCACTTCCTCACCTTGCAGGGACAGAGACAAAGACTCGTTTCAATTACAGTTGAAGGCAGAGTTATTAGGCATTACCTTGGATGCACTAATGGTGAAAATATATCAGAGAGCAAATAAATATGACAGTAACAATTTATAAGATTGTATATATTACATACATCGCACTCGAAGCCCTGCTAAACCAAGTGTATTTGATAAGAGAAAAGTTGAGGATTACTGGTGTGGTTCTGGTGGGAGGGGTGAAATCAAAGACATTTTATTGGACTGCCCCTTCTTTCTGCATTTTGGGGTGCTATCTTGAAAGGTCTTGGGTTGATAGTGGGAACAAGCATATAGATGTGCCCAAAGTGATTTTGTTGGGGAGGTCATCCATGGAGGATTATTCATTACACTCTGTGAAAACGAAGACTATTTCTCTGTTGTTGGTAATGGCCCAGCACATCATATTGACACCATGAGGAAAGGCCCAAATGGTGATTGTTAGCAATTTGGTTACTAGTTGACTGGGGTGTAAGCCCAGGTCAAACAGCAACCGCAATCTTAGTCAGGTTAAGGGGCAGGCAAACCCAAAATTAACCTGTGCTCAACCCTCTGGTAGCTCGGCACAGAGCAGTAAGGCTTAACTTAAAGGCAATGTGTAAAGTATTTGTGCAACACTTCAAACAGTAAAACAGTGAAAACACGACACAAAATTCTCCCACACCTTGTTAGCAAAATAGAGCTTAATGTAAAAAATAAAAGAAGACCAAAATGACAAAAACCCAATCAGTAGAACTGGAGTAAGCATTGTTAAAGAATAAACTATAAATTGGCGCCTAAAAGCACAAAGTGTCAACCACAGTTATCTAGTTACACTGGACCGGGTCAAAGTCAAAGGTTCAGGCTGACTGCTATGGAACAGGAGTCGGATACAGTCCCAGATGAGTCCAGCGGAAGTTTTATCTTTTCAAGTTTTATGCCAAGAGTCCAGTACATGTTGGAGAGGGTGAAGGGGAGCAAGAAGACCTTCAAGGGTGGTTGTCGGTGGTTGCAGTGTAGGGCAATGAGCAGGCTGGGCATCACGTATGGTTGGGCTAGAGCTTAGTGTTGGCAGTCTCTCACAGGTTGTCAATGCTGCTGTGTGAAGAGATGGGTGGGCGTCAATTTGTTGCAAGCTGAGGGGTCTCTGTGTGAACAGCCTAAGTTACACCAAGGTTACAAGACCTCAGGAGTTAAGGAACTCACTGCAGGTGGGCCCAGGAGCAGGTTGGGACCTTTTATGTTCCTGAGGCTCACATCAGGAGGTCAGCAGACTAGCCCATGGAGTCACGCTGGGGTCCTGTATTCAAGTTGTAGGCCCAGTTCTTCTACCCCAGGCAAGAGGGCAGCAGGCAGAAGATCAGCATAGCAAGGCAGCAGTTCCTTTAGAGCAGCAGTCCAGCAGAGTGGCGATCCTTGTAGCAGCGCAGCAGTCCTTATTCCCAGCACAGAATCCACAGGTCCAGAAGTGTACTGAACAGTTGGTGTCTGAGGTCCTTCTTTTATATACAGCTGTGGGTTTTAAGAGGGAAGCTGCTTCTGGATGCATTGCCTTTAAAGTGCACAGATGCCCTGCCTTCCCTGGCCTGGCTCCAGAGTAACTACATGAAGTATGCAGCCTGTTGTGTGGAGGCAGGACACAGCCTATTCAAGTGTAAGTGTGCCCAGCTCCTTCCTCACATCCTGACAGTGATGGCCCATCCAGTCACACCTAAGCTCCTACTGTATGTGGCCATCTAAGACGAATACACAAAGCCCAGCTGTCACCCACACCCAGTCATGTGACCCAGAGATGGAATGCAGGCACCAAATGGCTAAGGCCAGAATATGCTAACTTTTTTTAGAGTGTAAGTAACAATGGGAAACCCAATCTACCATGGAGGCTTGGGCAATACGGTATAATCGAGTAGATGTGCCTACAAGGGATTTATTTAATCTAGAGTATTTGGAAATGAATTGTTGTTCGTAACTTGAGGCACGTTTTTAGTGTATTACTTGCAAAATGATTTCTTCTAATTAACTTAAATATCATCAATTAATGCATGAATTAAACAAAAAGACTGCTTTTTTAATCACTTTAAAGTATGAAAATATATCAAAGACACTGGTGTCTATATTCAGAAAATTGAATTTATCTCATTTCAAAAGATAACTTAAAAGGGTACACAATCATTATATACACAATGCAGCAGGAAATTATAGTTGTATATACATTTCACACATTTCTCAGTTGCAATTGTGGACACCTTTTTCTCAAATCAATACAGAATAGGCAATCCAATTATTTTTTTTTATCAAAATTGCTTATAATATCATTTGAACAGGAGATAGGTGCCGTGGTCGACGTTTCGGTCTATCGCGCTGTCTCCGCTAGACCATCTTCAGGACTAAGTAAGTTTAAAAATTGGTTGACCCCTATTAAAACACAAAAAATAATATATTAGTTACTGTGTACTTTTTCTTTTTCTTTTAATTGTCTGAAATAACACCCATGTAGACAAAGAAAAGAGTGACTTTAAAAAAAAAACAATAGTAGTAAAAGTTTTTATGTCTCAATCCCAATAGATGAACAAAGTAAGGTGACGAAAAATGATGAAAATGGCACTTACTCTGAGGTTAATGCCAAAGATAATTTACCTTTTGGTTTTCCAAAATTAATTGGATCTGCACAAGATCAATCAGCGAGATATATCCAGAGTTTATTTTGTACCAAAGATATTCAATGGCACATGAGCAACTATAAAGAGGAACAAAGTGTCAGCTTTATAGATTTCATAAAGTGCTGATATCAGGAATTGTTAGAAGTTTCACAAATGAATAATAAAACTATTGATGGTTGTTATTTTCAATAAATTCAAGAAGCATGTTCCATCAATAGACAATCATGATGTTAAGTTTATATATCAGTATAACCTGTTTACAGGAACTGATATTATTTGCTAATAAAAAGCAGGACTTGTTCGTAGATCTCTTTATTGTCAGAAGTGACATATATTGGTATCAATCACAATGATATAGTATCTTAGTTGTTAAGGATAATTATGCCCATAAGTTCCAAACAAACAAGAATATCTTTGTCGAGACAAAACATATTTGTTAATCTTATAGGTTCTAAAGATAACAGTTTTGCATGATTCACAGTAAATATACCAGTATAACCTGTTTACAGGAACTGATATTATTTACTAAAACAAGGGAGGACTTTTTGTGGGTCCCTTCATTGTCAAAAATTAGATTTATTGGTATTAGTCATTACGATATAGTATTGTAGATATTCAAGGCAGTTATGCCCCAAACAAATAAGATGGACTTTATCGACGCAAAACGTATTCACTAAAAACCGGGAGGTCATGTTCATGGGTCTCTTCATTGTCAGAAATGCCATATATTGGTATTAGTCATAACAAAACTTATTCCCGGGTCTTATGAGTTCCAGAAATATTAGTTTTGCATTATTCACAATAATTAGATTAAATAAATCCCTTGTAGACACATCTACTCGATGTTAACTTTTTAAGAGTGGCATTTTTAGAACTGCAATTCAAAATCCGACTTCACCATAAGTTAGGTTTTTAAATTAGGATTCCAGAGACACCAAAGGTGAACTAGTTATCACTTCCCATTTGAACTTGCACTTATAAAATGTAATGAGGCACCTCCAATGTTATACTATGGGAGAGAAAGGCCTTGCAGTAGTGAAAAACGAAATTGAGAGTTTTCACTACCCTGACATGTAAAAGCGCATGCCCTACTTTTTAAATACATTGAACCCTGCCCTCTGTGCTGTCCTGGGCCAACCCTAGTAGTGACATATATGTCTTAAAAAGGAAAGTTTGGCCTGGCAAAAGTTTTATCTGTCCAGGTGAAAATGGAAGTTTAAAAGCTGAAAACACAGGCTGTGCAAAGGCAGACCTGATATATGTTTTAATGGCTACTTAAGTCAGTGGGTGGTTGCCAGCCCACGAGTAGCATTTAATTTACAAGCCCCAGGTACATTCAGTACCACTTTACTAGGGACTTAAAGGTAAATTAAATATGTGAATCGCGTAAAAGCCAATGTTGCTTCTTCAGTAAGAGGTTCTGGGATCTATTCTTCTTATTTTATAATCTTGCCTATTCTTTTGGGTTTTTTTGTTTTCTTTTCTTTACTTCAAGCATCCCTTTGGTGTTACAAAAATATTATTTCAGACGAGCTTGAAATTAGATAATTGACAATTCTTTTAAAGGAAATCACCTTTTTTCCACACATTATATTAAGAATTAAACAGGAAACATGTCTCAGAGGCCCTCATTTTTAGAGATTAAGGGATGCGATGAGGGCCACACAGGTGTTTGCACCCGAATTGGGAATACATTGCTAAAATACCGCCGGGTCTGGTGGCTCAGTGGACTAATGCGTCTACTCCAGGGGCCTGTGTTCGACCTCATGGTCACAGGTTCAAATCCCGGCGGGTCCACTCAGCCTTTCATCCAACTGAGGTCGATAAAATGAGTACCATTGAGTTGGGTAACAACAAACATCTGTTATTCAGCGCCAAGATACCCGTAGTGGTGAACGTGCGCTTTACAAATACACATGTTATGTTTATCACACACAAATGATTACAAGTAAGACATGGCGGAATTGGTGTGGTGAATTTACTGCCCAGCTTGTGCTAAAGAAAGTGGGCAGCATTTTCCTCTTAACCCACAGTCGGAGGTGCAGAAATCCCTATGGGGAGGTAATGCTGCTCTCAGCAAAAACCACACAGACTGGTACAGATATTTAACAGAATAAAGGCTAACCACTGAGTTATGTAAGTCAAGAACAAGTAAGTGGGACTTGCTGAGGGAATAAATAAATGTAAAATCGAATGATTGCTGAAAGAATAAAGGTGGAATGTGCGGAGAGAAATGGAAGAAAGAAGAGGAGAGCAACAAATAATTGTAAAAAAAGAAGAGACAGGAAAGAAAGACAGATTGAGCAGGAGCATCAATTAGGGGAAGCTGAGAGTTGCCATCATGATCATTATGTTGCTGCTTTGCATCTTAGAGGTAGCTTAAAACACCTGCGAATTGAGCAATATTTTAAAAGTTTGCGTTTAGCTTTTTCTAGTTTGGGTAACTAAGTGTCTGCATCATTTAGCATTCATGGTAGAGTAACAGCCTGCATGTGAAAACAGCTATTGTTTAAAACATAAACTACAGTAGGCCATCACTGGTGTCAAAGGTCATATGTTGACACTTCCTTCCTATGATGACTTCAAAGGTCTAAGGGGATATTAGGTCACTTTAGCTACTGCTGTGATCCTAATGAATCATGGACCTGGAGATGGGCGGCGTAGGATGATAGACGAGATGAATACAGACATAAGTAAAAAAACAGAAGGCTAAAAGAAAGGATGGAGCATGACTCGAGAGAGAGGGCTAATGAGAGACTTGGAAAAGAATGTAAAGCATAGGCAAAAGAGAAAGAGGACAAAGGATTAATAAGGCAAGGAAAATCCATATGACAGGAAATCAGAGGCAGTTGTAAGATAGCAATACAGAGATGACGACGAAGGTAGGGCAAAAGAGAAGGGTGCAAGGCACGAATGAGCTGAAAGGATGTAGGGGGTAGTTGAGTGCAAGGAAGAAGAGGAAAAAAATCTGAAAGCCGGAAGGAAAGTTTGTTGGGAGGGAGAAATTGAGACAGCAGTAAATATAGAGGAAACCCTAAGGCAGGGAGAAAAATGAGCCGTTTTTGTGTTTGGCCTTTGATTTTTGCAAAGTGTGGAGAATGGATTCTGTCCTGGGCAATTAGCACATTGTTGAGAATGACGCGATACAGGCAGTGGTATTTTGGGCCTATTGTTTGCAGTGTCACTGTTACTAAAGAATTCTCTTTCAGTCTCATTACACACTCCCTCCATTGTCCGGACTCTGCCACCCATCAGCCTCCAGCTGGGTGATAAATGACCCTGGCAAGACTAATTACTGGGAGGGCGTTCAGAGGAGGGGAAGGCTTAGCGCCTGATTTAGAAGCTGCAGCTAATGTGGGCTTTTGGTCAAGGTACATTGGCATGACTTCCGGGTCACGTGCAAATGTTGTCCGACCTAGAACCGACAGCCTGGCACATTGAAAATCAAAATATGCTAATTATGTTTACCTTCCTGGAAAACCTATAAAGAGTTACACCGTTACTAAAACTAATGCGACGGCTTCTCCCTCATTTGTGAAGCAGATAATGCAATTAACTCTAATGTGCTTGTTTTATGATAACCCTAATGGACCCCTGGTTTAGAGTTTGGAGGATGGAATACTCTGTCATAAACCTAATGGATATCCGTCCTCCAAATTACAAGATCATGATAGCCTAAGGGCTTGTATTATGGCAGATGGGAAGAAAGTCATGGTGTGACAGTATCTTTAAGGGCGTGGCTTCAGGGGGGTGTTTGTGGTGTTGCACCACCTGCTGCATTCTGTAGTAAATAGTTGGGCACAGGTGCTTTAAGTCGGCTATGGTGAGGTGTTTGCCAGCTTTCACTTGGGATTACTACATACATATACAGACAGAAACACACACACACACACTCTCTCTCTCTCCCTCTCTCGTCTCAGTTTTAAAAATTATTTTACAAAAATATTGAGTTTTAAGTACCATTCACAATCTGCACTTTACTCTCTTCGTACTGATCCTTAAGCCCCTCTCATGCACTGATTTTCAAATTATGTATTTTAACCAGCAGGATTGTTGGGAAATATGAAGCACCCCAGCCCCAATTTCACTGACTCTGCTACGCCTGTGATGATCGCCCATCCGCCAAACACTTCAGCAGGCCTTAAATCTTTTCACTATATAAAACTGTCATGTAAGGATAACTTGTCAGTTATATACCTCACACCTGTGAAGATCATACAAGTCACATGACCCACGTGCTTGTACCCGCTTGGCTTGCACATGCTTGTCATCTATAGGATGTTCAGGGGGTCAGCAGCAGAGTGAACCGGAACCCATTGCTTAGAGCGCCACATTCCCAGGCAGGCATCACACTGACAAGCACTCCCACACAGAGATAAGCTACCATGGACACCAGAAGACCTACATTGGGAGATAGAAAAGAAAGATGTTTTATATTGCTGATCGAGTCTCTTTTGTAATAAACAAGTTTACTTCCCTACACAAACACACAAATACAAAAAGCCCAAAATGAATCTTCAAATACTGCTTGACACAACTCTTCACAACGTGACACACTCCTCACCACCACTGCCAACATCCATCACACCCCCACTCTTGCCAGGCCCATAAAGTCAAATAATGCGGTTATATTGTCTAGGGCGTAGATTTTATTCACTTCAAGCAGGATAATTCAGGACAACCACGAAATGGATATAAGTAAACTACTTGGATACACAGAATATACATGTTGCACCCTCTAGTGATATTTTCATGTCAAAGGCACTAAGATATTAAAATGATTATTACATTTCAGCAAAGTATTAAGCTGTCCATCCTCATGAAACCCCTACTGCGCACATTCTGCCGGCAGGTCACAACGTGCTACAGCAAACAGTTGCATTATCTGAACCAGAGCATGGCATAACGCACAGGCTCTCAGAGGTACCTGAACAATGTCAAAACTTTCCAGCACACACCTATCAAATACATCAAGACATTAGAATTGTCATCACAGGTGAGCATAGCCTTATGTTGTTCGTAGTCTTGACACCTCTGCTGCACACCTTGTGCCGGCAGGCCACAGCGTGCCGCAACCAACAGTTACCTTACTTGAAATCCAGGGCACTGCATAGCGCACCGGCCCCCCGAGGTGCCTGAACACAGGCAGTCTCCCAAGATTCATCTCAGTCCTTAAGTGACGTGTTCGAGCAGTAGCGTTGAGGACCACCGGCAGGCCGGTCCCCCTTTTTACCGCCAATCCATTGCACACTTCAATCCTACCCCGTCTTGGGGTCCATCCAGTCACTCAACCTCCTTTGTTGAGCATGCCCCTTCGTTGCTAACTGTCAGCGCTCCGCCACAGGGCGAGAAACTACCCGGAGCCCCCCCCCACTGGCGTTGACTGTGCTCCCGAATAGCCCCCAAAATTGTGTGGATGAATATCTCTATTCCTTTTGTCGACAGGTGCTCACCATTGTGATGGAACAGTTCAGTAGACCCCGGATGAAGCAATCTGTGCTGTATCGTACCCATTGAAGAGCCACATAAGAGTTTATGTATTGAAGAATTCAATTTGCGCACAGAGTCATTAATGGCCTTCACTGAGGCCCCACCCAGCCAGAACGGCCTTGGTATCACCTCTGACCACAATATCAATGTTGTAGGTAGATAGTTTCGAATCCTAGCCAGGACTGAAAACAAGGCCTCTCGAACTCCTAGTCTGCCTAAAGGCAACATGTCATTCCCACCCACATGAATCACCAAAACGACCGGGCGAGGCATCTCTTTGGATTCTACAGCTTGTTGTAGGTGTACCAAAAGCTCCTTTAACCGTAGTCCCCGTACCCCAAGCCAGTGATGTGTAAACCCAGCCGCCCCTTGTGCTGCCTCCAAACCGGACTCATGAAATTGCTGCTCCGCACTGCAAATCAAGGAATGCCCACACCAACAAATATGCACTGTTTTGCGGGAAACAACTGTAATAGAGAGAGAATTGGTGTTAAGACCAAGATTGAAGGCACCCTGAGCATCACTTCATCCCTTAAACGAGACTTGACCGGACATACCGATGAAAACAATCTGACTACCAACGACCCACTTTTTTGATTGCATCCGCTGTCAATCCCATCGCCGCTGCTGTGGTGGCTGCCCCTATGCGAAAAGAATGGGAGCTAAACTGCGTGTAATCCTCACCTAGATATGCCAACGCTTTCCTAGAAACCTGGGTAAACTGATACCTTGTCATTGGCACGCCATCTTTGTGCACTAGAAGCCTTGTCAAGGGGACCACCGGGCGTACCTTAAGATAGTCCTGTGTCAATGCTACTGGACAATATGCAACTTGATGAGCCGCAAACAATTTCATGCATATTTATATGGCGCGAACTCGACCCGAAGGTGCAGGAGGGCTTTACATGCCCCTTATAGACATTCTCCCTGCAGGCACGGGAGAGTAAGGGATACGCCCCTTTCTTCGCTGGGCCATTTGTTCCTTTGAACGGAGGCTGCTCGGCAGACCGCATTACCACGAAGCGCTTGCCCATTTCCTGCTCCCGCAGCCTTCCTCTCACTCTACGTGCATCTCTCCTTAAGTGAAACAGCCATGCACTCCCACACGACCAACTCCACGTAGGCCATCCATACCAGACAGCAAACCACCCCCTTGACCCTCACATACCTTCCACTAGACCCCGCCTCCCCTCTACAGACGAGGTTCTTCATTGTCTGCAAACCCTCTTTAAGCATCTTTTCCTCAACATGACACGCTTTTCCCGCCTACCCTGACCTCGAACCTGGGACTCCCAGGCCAAAGGCGCGCGCTCTGACAATTGAGCCACAGTCACTGCCCCGATAGTTATAGTGAAACTACCGGATACTGTTATCTTAAAGAAGCCGACTGATGAAGTTGATTGCCACCTCGCTGCCACGATTCCCATTACGCGCCTACAGTAAAGTAAAGTAAAACACTCCCACGAGAAAACCAAAACACCTAAAATACAGATAGTCATTATAAACGCTACTAAAACTGAAGTAAATAAAACTGCGCCGGCCCCCCTGAACCCACCGCGTTGGTCTTCGGCCTTCAACCAGAAGCTCTGCACTCTTGGCCGTCTTTTCCGTCACTCTGCGGCTGTGGTCCAGGGAGACGAAGAGGACGTCCCCCCTCGAGGCACAGCCTTAAATACCTGGCAGATAAGATTCGGTTTCGTTTACCCCTTGACACTCCAGAACCGAAACATAAGCCAGTCTGGACCCCTCCTCAAACCAGCCCCCAGAGTGATGCTTGGTCACATGGCGCAACTAAGGGCGCCCCTCCTCTAGGCGAGTGGGGCTCCTGCTCATAATCATCATTCATCACCACTACCTAAAGAAACATACACAAACAGAAATATCACACACACACATCGCATTTCAACACTTGTGCTCACTTTATTGGGTTGTCACTTTTCTTAGAAAAAATATCTAGTAAAAGCAGGATTACTAGTAATACTAGTAAATATTAGTAAGAAATATAGGGGCAGATTTACAAGCCCCTTGCGCCTCTTTTACGCCGCCGTTGCGTCACTTTTGTGATGCAGCGGCGGCGCAAAAGATGCACCATGGTGCGGGGTATTTAAAACATGACGCATCTGGGAGATGCGTCACGTTGTAAAGCCCTGCGCCATAAGGAGGCGTTCCGGCGCAGGGGGGGCATTCCTGCATAGGAACGCTTCCTAAAAGTGGCCGAGTGAAATCTACAAGATTTCACTCAGTCACCTTTAGGCCAATGCTGCGTCAAAACCCTGCGCCTGTTTGAAGCAGGCGTAAGGCTTGACGCAGCATTGGACAGATAGGGCACTCCCGAGCCTTGCTGGAGCTGCGTCGCGCTTGCGACGTAACTCCAGCAATGCGCCGCCTTTACGGCACAGATGCGTCACGCATGTGTGCCGTTTTTGACCCATGGTGAGCCGCATTGTAAATGCTCGCACCATGGGTGGCGGAGCTGCGGTGCACAATAACTGGTGCATCCCTGGGAATGCACCAGTTATTGTAAATCTGCCCCCCCGGATTGATGTAATACTGCTGGTAGTTTTAATTTTTGTATTTTACATTTTAAGCATGCAGCACTTTAAAAATATTGGGGAGGTCATGAAAAAATGGTTACATTTTAATACATTACCTATCCAGTTTATTTATTCAATTTATGATTTTATGAATGTATTTTACTGATATTGAGGAAATCTATGAATTAATTAATTATTTAAATTTTGTTTTATTTATAAAGTTTTGTATAGTGCGAACATGACCCTAGAGGGTATCAGAGAGGTAGGATACAGTTGTAAAAAAAGAAACTCGTCACATATATGAAAGTAGCATAGTAAAGCTGGTGTCTATGGTTGCACATCAATGTAGTGGTCATACAGAGCTTTGGAATAATAGGCAGGATAAATAAACAATAAAACTTAATGTATCGAAGGGCAAAATTACGTATTGTATATGATTTTATAGAGTTTTCCAAAATATTTGAGTGATTGATTAAAATATATTACAGCAAATGTGTTCCATATAGGATCCGTGCAAATCATTAGTACGTTACATTTTCCTCTGAAGGGCAGGATATCTGTTTATAAATTCTTTAATATTGTCATTCCACGAATTATAGTTTTATATCTTTTTTAACGTTATTACTTTCCAACCCTTGACAAAAGCAATGTGTTTTTTAATTGTTCCTCCGCTCCCTGATAAGGAGCTGACAAAGAAAATGCAGGTCACTTTCCAGAAACCCATTTTAACAGCCAATAGGCAATGCAATATACAATTTTTATATGCACTGTGGACATACTTCTCCAGGATACTGGATGCATCAATGTTTGGACTTTTCTTTTCAAATTACCACAAACCAAAAACCATACCACCACCACCTTCTACCGGTTTATATAACATAGCCGAATGCTCACAATATTCTTTGGGTCTGATAAAATAAAGCAATTTATTACGAAAACAGAAATTTAAAAATCACTGAGACAGAGGTGGTTACTAATTCCATAGTACGTGTGGCATACGCCGTTCAGTACACAGTCCTCTCCAGCACAAACGGTAGGCAATGTTAAAGATAAACTCATAGTACTTATGGCCCCCATCATGAAAGTTAAGGCTGCCATCAAGCATCCACAAAAAGAGCAAAACATATCTGCTTTGCATAACCATACTTTGATATTCACACTGAAAACTTGCAATTGCTCGAAAAACAATTGTTTCCAAAACTATCTATAAAAAAAATACTTCCAACAGACATGAGTGAACATATAAATTATTGATGGATGTTGGAAATGGGATTTCTGGTTGCCAGGGCATGCACCTTAGCCAGGCAGAAACCACCACTCTAGTCAGGGCAAGGGAGCTACACAGCGAAGATAACCCCCGGCTCACCCCCTTGGTAGCTTTGCAGAGCAGTCAGGATTATCCCAGAGGCAATGTGTAAAAGCGTTAGTGCAACACACACACGCAGCAGCGACACACTAGAAACACCCCAAAAGAAACTCCACACAAGGGTATATAAAAAAAAAAGCCTTTGTATTACTCCTAAAACATATTAAAATGTAATCACATATATATACACTGTGCCACCTGGCACTCAGTATGACTTTACAGGGATTATATACACAACAGGGCCAATTGGGCCACTCTCATAACCTCACATATATCACAGTTAGTGAAAATAACTAGTAATTACCGTTAAAGGTACACTTAGCCAAACATATTAAGCATTAGCAACAGTGCCTCACCGTACCCACTTTCAGAAGGCACACCTTAGGCAAAAGCTTTAGGCATAAATCATATCATTGATGCACTGTAAATAATGACAAGTTGCACACAGCACCTAATGGCATTATGTCCCAACTAAAAAATAGGAGCGAACTTCAGGCCATCTGGCCTTAACCTCGGGGTCCTGTCTGGGGCTTCCTGCCAATATCCTTGTCCCAAAGCGAGGGCTCTCCATGCTGCGTGTCCCTTCTAACACAAGGCCTCCAAACTGGCCCCTTGACTGCTGATGCAGCAGAAACAAGGCCCGTAATACACAAGGGAGGACATCGCTGCTACCAACTGATAGAGCAATGCCCTTGAGGGGGGGAAGGCCTTACTTAGTCTCCCCCGTGTTGGCAATTCCTCCCAATGGACTCACTCTCACTCCGGCGAGTCTGGTCCCAAGAAGCTGTTGTGTGGCCTCTCAATGGCCACGGCATGGCACTGCGGCTCCTCCATTCCTTTAGGGGCTCGGAGAGGGGGATCGCTGCTTCTCCCAAGCACTGAGCCGTCACGAGGCTCCCGGCATGATCCCGCTTGTGGGACTCTGCCCACAACCAGGCGTCCTTCTCCTGACTTCTGCCTGGGGTCTCGGGACACTGACCCATGTAGCTACGGCAACCCGCCGAAGCTCGGCAAGCTATTGGTGCAGCCGACAGAGTACAGAGCGAAGTCTCCATAGACGCTGCCCCCAACCAGGCTCAGGTGAGCCTGGCTTCCATTTTGCGGCTCTCTCTTTTCAACATGCCCTGCCCACAATCAGACTTCCTTGTGCCAAAGCTCCGGGCACAACCAGACAACACAAAGGAATGCCCATGCCCGTATTACTACCCAGCAGGACTCTGGGATGGCGATGGCTTCCTTGCACAGCGTTTTTGAGCGCAACAGCTCATGAAACGTCCCTCATGCTTCATGGCAGTGTGAGCCCACACCTGGGGCTCAGGCCACATAGGAGAGGGTGGTGCTGCCAAAGCTGCAGGGTAAAAGAGCTCCTCTCTAAATCAGCCCATTTCTTGGGCAGCTGGATAAAAGAGTGCTCACCATGTGTCACACACGGCACAGCTGGGCCCAGGCAGGCCAGCTCACAGGGCCCTCCAGCAGGAGGGAAGTCCTTCGTGGCGGTTCCTCCTGGCGCCCAACAGTCCTCTCTTCACAGCTCCTAGGTACCAGTACAACATTTTCATGGGGTCACAGCCCTAATACTTATACCAGTCAGTGTCTTTGTTCTTCCCCTTGGCACAGGACTAAGCCCAGTGCAATCCAGTTTTGGGGGGGGCACTTAAGAACATCTTTACAGAGCACAACAACCTCCTTTGTCATTGTATGCTCAGGCCCCAGACACAGGACAGGGGGTGGAGCCAGCATTGTGAAAGGCAGGCACAGTCCTATTCAGGGTCAGGTGCTACTCCTCCCACAACTCCAAATGCAGATCGGCCTATTCAGCCTAGCGCTGACTCACCAAGACCCTCTGGAGCCACTGCACCGCCCCAGCCCTTGTCATCCAGAGCCAGACATGCAATACACAACAGGCAGGCACAAAGACACATAGCACACAGAAATGCCCACTTCTAAAAGTGGCATTTTTAAAATAGTGATAATAAATCTGCGAACACCGGTATGCAACATTTATCGCCATTATTCCGCACATACCAAACTTGATCATGCTACTCCTCTCATGTCAGGAATTACCACTGAAACACATATCAGGGAATCCCCAATGCATTCCTATGAGAGGGCAACCTTACAGTAGTGAGAAACCAAATATGATGTTTGTCACTTCCAGGACATGCCACCCAGTTAAGGCACATGTCCTACCTTTTACCTACAGTGCACCCTGCCCATAGGTGTAGCTAGGGCCTACCTTAGGGGTGACTGATATGTATTAAAAGGGGAGTTATAGACGTGGCACCCACTTTATGTGCCACGTCACAGCAGCAGTAAACAGTACACGCAGGCCCTGCATTGGCAGAGGCCTGAGACAGGTTTGAAATGCTACTTTGGTGGCTGGCGCAAGCAGCGCGTCAAGCCCACCAGTAGCATTTAATTTACTGGCCCTGGGCATATGAGATACCACTTTACAAAGGACTGATAGGTACATTAAATACACCAAACAGGTGTAGGCCTATCTTACCACATTTACCATATAGAGCGCATGTACTTTAACACTGGACAGCAGTGATAAAGTACCCAGAGTCCCAAAACCACCGACAGGTCAGAAGAAATACCAGGAGGAAGGCAAAAAGTTCAGGGATGACCCTGCAAAAAGGACCAAGTCTAACAATGGGTGTTGGAAAGTGGGTTACTGGTAGGGGCAAATGTAGGTCTGCCACTGGCAATAAGGCCACTAACACATGATAGGACTCAGCATAGGTCTTAGAAAAGTATTCCTTTGTTCAACCCTTGGTAACGTGGCTGCGAGCAGACAGGCTTAACTTCAAAGACAGGTATGTAAAGCATTTAAAAAAAACACAATTTCAGTAAATAATTAAGACACAACACAAAATAAAAATCCAACACCAATTTATAAAAATAGGTAATATTTTTATCTTTTAAATGACACCAAAACGAAAATAATCCACTGTAGGGAACCAGAGATATGAATTTTAAAGATTAGTCACTTTCTAGTGCTTAGAAACCCCCAGTACCCCTTAAGTCATTTTGTTTTCTCTGTCAGGGACACACCTTTATAAATTATTCTGAAGAATTCTCACCACTGTAGTAGGCCGCCTTCTTCAGCAAGCGGGGTCCAGTTAAAACACCTTCCTGGCGTTCTGCTTGCAGGGACCAAAGTATCCAACACACAATCCAAGGTTCTGGAATCTCCAAGAGGGTCCTTGAAAGTGTGAAACTTTAATTCCGCAATCCACTTGAACAAAACCCTTACAAGTCCACTGGTACTCCAGGCTCTGAATTGTTTGTGGGGCTGTTCAGGTGAGCTCTGTTAACCTGTAGCTTGTAGGGAGTTTCCACTCTTGAGTCTTTTAGCAGCAAGGTAATCCACAGGGCTGTAGTTTCAGATGGTGCTGTCTTCATAGGTCAGGCCTTAGAGTTCCTTGCACACAGCAAAATCATCAGCAGGGCACTTCTTGCTTCATTCAGTTTCAAGCAGCAGATCTGGAGGGCTCTGCCCCTCTCAGATACTTATTCAAAATTTACTGGGTCAAGCACCAGGTCACTGCTGACCAATGAGAGCAGGGCAACTCCTCATAGTTATGACCAAATCCTGTGGAGTGTGGCATTAGTTTGTCCCAGAGAGCATCATCCTTCCAAATCCATAATGGCTTATTTTCCAGCAAGGAGGTAAGAGCTGGCTAAACACACCCCCTGGGATATCTCATTTCCATGGACCATCCTCGTACCATCTGCAAATACCTTTCTTAAGCCTAGTCCTGACTCTGGGTCACTACTGTCAAAGTGGACTAAAACCCAGGCCTCCCCTCTTGCCTTTGAAGAGAGTAGTTTACAATGCCACCTCCTGGCCTGGCATTCCTAAAGAACAGATCACTGCCCTCCCAGCAGCCTGGCTAATCCACTTAACTCCGACCAATCAGGCAGACCACTGAAAGGCTGAATTTGGACTTACAAACAAGAAAGTCTCATAACTTATTGTATCTACACTTTAGGAGAAATTCAACAATATAATATTGTTGGATTTACTACGACCATTCTGGGAAGTCTTTGAATGGTCCGGCTAGTCCTCTCCTATCAATATTTATTAATCAATCACTTCCTACCATGTTAACCTATGGGCCATGGGGTTTGCAATGGGGAAAATGACTTGCGCTACTTTTGTAGCACCAGGGCATATAAAACAATATTTTATAAGTATTTCCCTAATTTCTACCGGACCCCCACCCTTGTGCAACTAGGGGAGAATTCAGGGGTTCTGAATCTGCAGAAATATTGCAGATCAACCTCACCCAATTCTTCCAGCATCAAAGTCGAATTTGAGCACCTCTTTAAGACGAATGTCTGACATAATATCGACAGACAGAATATCGAAATGCAAAAATATCGGAGCAAAAATATCGACAGCAAAAATATCGGAATCCTATCTTCATTAAGGTAAGTACAAAAATATCGAAAAAATAATATCGTAGTACAAAAATATCGGAATCAAAAATATCGTTTTTTAAAAGTATTAATAATAATGTAAAAATAATTTTAAAAGACATATAATTTTACAAATATTAAATAAAAATATTAAAACAAAATTAAAACTAATACATATACATTTAAGATAAATAAAACACTTAATAATTTAATGTAATTTTAATTTTTTTCATGTAATTTATTTGATTTAATGTAATATTTTTTTGTTTTTACCCTATACGCCTGTACCCCAAAAACCCAAAACTGACCCTGAACCCTAAAAATATCCCTGTACCCCAAAAACCCAAAACTGACCCTGAAACCTAAAAATACCCCTTTACCCAAAAACTGAAAACTGACCCTTATCCCTAAAAATACCCCTTTACCCAAAAACTGAAAACTGACCCTGAACCCTAAAAATACCCCTTTACCCAAAAACTGAAAACTGACCCTGAACCCTAAAAATACCCCTTTACCCATGAACTGAAAACTGACCCAGAACCCTAAAAATACCCCTTTACCCAAAAACTGAAAACTGACACAGAACCCTAAAAATACCCCTTTACCCAACAACTGAAAACTGACCCTGAACCCTAAAAATACCCCTTTACCCAAAAACTGAAAACTGACCCTGAACCCTAAAAATACTCCTTTACCCATGAACTGAAAACGGACCCTGAACCCTAAAAATACCCCTTTACCCAAAAACTGAAAAGTGATCCAGAACCCTAAAAATACCCCTTTACCCAAAAACTGAAAACTGACCCTGAACCCTAAAAATACTCCTTTACCCAAAATTAATTAATATTATTTAATTACCAATAATTATTAATTAACAATAACAATAAAGTAAATATATTAGCACATTTGCTGTAATTAATTTAATTTAATAATTAATATTATTTTTCCCAATTAATTATTTAAGAATAACAATAAATTATATATAAAAAATTACTATAATTAATGTAATTAAATAATTAATATTAATTAATTACCAACTAATTAATAATTATAAATATGTACAAAATTATATTAATTAATTAACTAATTAATAGAAATTAATTACCAATTAATTATTAATTAAAATATGTACAAACATATATCAATTAATTAATTATTATTAAATTACTTCCCACCCTATTCCCCTATAAACCCATAACCCGCTACAGAACATATTTATCAATTAATCAATTATTAAAAATAATTAAAAATGATTTCTCAATTAATTAATTAATAATTCCTACTAATTAATAATTAATTTAACATAATTAAATTACTTCCCACCCTATTCCCCTATAAACCCACAACCCGCTACAGTAGCAAAAGACAATATTTAATTAAATTACATTAAAAATAAATCATAAAACATAATAAATACAATATAATACACACTAAATTTATTTAAAAATTGATATTAGTAACATCGAAGTTATTTATTTCGATATTATTGACATCGATATTTACAACTTCGATATTACTGATATCATAATAATATCGATATTAAGACTGTCGATATTACTTACCTTCGATATTTTGTCCCACCGATATTTAAACTTCGATATTTTTGTATATTGATATTTAAAAATCGATATTTTGTCTGTGTACCCTTTAAGACAATGTGGGGAGTGAAATGTAAAATTTCACTTTACCAGGCTTCTGAAAACTCATTTTATAAGGGCGCTCCTTGTAGATAGCTGACCCCCCACCCCTGGGATACCTAGGGGTGACCCTGGGGGTCCCTAATATGCAAAAACATGGTAGGTTTTTAATTTTTAAGGGCCCTACCCCCAAAGTCGAGTTTCGACACAATTTAAGGTTTAAAAAGCTGTCCTGGCCACCAGTGCAGCTTTTAAACTGACCTCAGGCTTCAGCACTGCACTGCACACATGCTGGTGCAGAGAATCTGCTGGCCTCTAAACTGCCATGCCCCAGGATCCTGGAGACTTCTAGGTAGTTTCAATCCCCTGCCCTATTACATACTAGGGGCTTAGGTGGTAGGTCAAGCCAACTACAGGGGTACCCCACCATACTATAGTGTACCCTAGTGTATGTTGGGTGTCTTAACTATGTTCTAATGTGTTCCTTTTAGCTTGGCCCAGTCCCTGGGTAAACAGAGCCCAGGGTCAGTCAGAGTCAGTTACCACCAGTTCCAGTCAGCAGAATGTTGGGGGTGCCCAGGGCACAGGATGGCTTTGCAACAATGGGCAACAGTGATTTACGGAGATTTTTTTCTCCAAGGGGGTCTGAGTGACGTCAGATAGAAAATAGGAGTGAAGCTCGAGTTGTCACTCAGAACCCCGAGGTGAAAGACATCCCCGTAATTCACTTTTTGGTCATATATATTGTTAAGTTATGTATGGCCCCAAAATCTTCTTCCCTATCTTTCAACTGCTACCCAGGGATAACACAGCGATACAAAAGGGGATGATGGACAGAGTGTTTGAGCAAATCAAACACTCACCCCCAGTCAACTGATCTGGGTTTAATCCATCACCATTCTTTAGTTCACTCAGCCACCCCAGTTCAGACAAGGCCATATGCAAATCAGTCTAACCCTGTGCCTCATGGGAACAGTCCAGCCCGAACTGCCAAGCCATGTCTTTTAGGGATAACACTTCCTGTCCGCCCTGTCGCACATTAATTTGTTTTTTATCTGCAATCCTTAACCAACCCGGCCACCTACTGTACATTCCTTCCCCCTCCTGCAACTGTGCTTTCTGTCTTATTCAAAACGTTGCAGAAACCAGGCGGCGTGTATTTTAAAAATCTTAAATTGATTCTAGACTGTCATTTGAAAGTTATTTTATGTGATTGAATGTTGTTAAATTATTTTCCCATAAGTATTCTTTTTTGTATATTGTAAGATTTTAATTAATCAACAATAAAGTGGACTTACTTATTCAAAACAGCCAAGCAGAGCTGCACTGACAGGCTCCCAGAGAGCCCTGTCAGCCTGACCTGGAAGGCCTCGATGACATCGCAACAGTGGGTAACCAGTTATTGTTTACTGTTTTTATGTCACAGCAGTAAGTAGTGACATTAAGAAACTGAAATAAACAATAGAGGCTCTCTGTGAGAGACATACATAACAGACAAAGAAACATGCGAAGAAAAATGTTCCTTAGGAACAAAGGATACATGTAATAAAATATAAAATACACATGAACACTGCACACAAACATGGGCACAAGGGCCTGCATTCACACCACAGCTAATATCACCACCTTTACTAATGAGACACATGTTTCTTCTGACCTATCATGCACATTTGAACGTCTAAACCATCAGTGACTGACCTCGGGCTATTGGGAAGAGAGTTGTGGTGCCGCGGCCAGGGTGACTGACGTTAGGGTCTGGGGATTATGATTCGATCCCCAGCACTGGAGGCAGATTAGCCCAACACCATGTGACTCTGGGCAGTAGCTTGCTTAATCTTCCGATGGCCCCCAGCGCCTAGAGACCCTTATGGGTTATTGTGCGCTTTACAAATGTGAATTATTATTATTATTAGGGTCCATCAATCACACTCTCCTCATCATGAAAAGTCCACAGGAGCATCTTTGTCTTCAACTGTAAAGAATACTCCAGCCTCAACATTTATTTGGTATATAATGCCTAAATATGCTTCGATACATAGACCACATGTTTACCGACTTTCTGGCATGATATAGTCATCCTGAATGACATGATGGTTTTTGGCATGGACACACAAAGCACACATCCAGGATTTCTGTCCCACTAGCTCAGTTGCACACACAACGTCCAGCCACACCCAATACTGTTCTCCAGTCACATCTACACCCAACGTTGGCCATGATTTACTTCCCACCTTACCTCCATGGAAGAATGAGAGGTCACTTTGAAGACTTTGCTGTGACACCCTACCGCAACTCAATAACATAGCATGCGTATTTGTAAAGCACACGTTCAACCAGTGGCATCTTGGCGAAGGATAATACGGGTTTATTGTTACCCAATGGTCCTCATTTTATCGACCTCAGATGGATGAAAAGCTGAGTGGACCTGCCTGGATTTGAACCTGTGACCATGAGGTTGAACACAGGCCGCTGCAGTGCAGACACATTTGTCCACTGAGCCACCGGGCCCAGCCTACAGAGTAATACAAAACCTACAACAGGGGAACTTGTCTAACCAAGATGCATCATCGAGTAGCTCTTGAGGTGCTCAAACAGAGATTCACGTCTCTTCAATAGGGGATATTTCAAATAGGGCATCTTTCAGTCCCAGTTCCATCCTCTGGTAGATGGCCAATTGCAGGCATGTCTTAAGCTCTGCAACTGAAGATTACCAGTAATAGTCACCCACAGGCCAAACCTGACGGATCCAATGCCTCTCTTGAATGGAGCAGTCAAAGGCCACTGTTAAGGCAGCATCCAGGGACCAGTGCTGAGCAGTCGGATAGTACTAAAGCCTGGGGGGCTCCATCACTGAAATGTACACAGATAACCATTCCAGAGGGCTCTTATATGACTTAAACATACGCAAGCTGTTCTGGCTGTGTGGCATCTGATGCATGATCGTGTGTGAGCTTTCCTCTCTCAGATCACCGGAGTCGCATTGATGCCCCCTGCCCCACTCACACGGACCTTAGCCTGCAGAGAGATGGGACAGGGCAGTGATGGCTGCAGTGAGCAAAGCACTGCTCACACAAAGAGCAGCAGACAGGTGCTGGGGAAGGGACAGTTCGATTGGCAAGGAAGAAAGAACATGATGTTAAGGCACAGCGTTCCTCGTCTTTAAAAAATAAATATGAACTCATGTGAATTCCTGAAAGCTGTAAACCAGCACTTATGCAAAAGAAAACACATTTTGGTGCACTTAGGTGGCTTTCTTATTTTTCAAAAACATTGGCCCACACCAACAGCGCTTTACTAACTGATGCCTCAGAGAAATTGTATTTCAAGTTGTACAATAATTTGCAAAACTCTGTTTTCAAGTTCCATTATTTTATTACGTTATTTTAAAAGCTATCACTAATCTTACTTTTATTCATCCGTATGCATTCACAATTAATCAGGAAGAAATCTGAAAGCATTTTAAGTAGCTTCAAATTGCTACCTTTTGCGAACTTGTGTGCACGTTTTTATACTGGAACCACTTTCAGTAATACACGCTGAGCTAACAGCTTGCAGTATTAAGGGAGAGCACTCACCATAATAGTAAAGTTTTTTGTAATATGAATCATAAATGCAACTTTGAACAACTTACACACATGGATACACATCTTTTCTTAGTGGCAAACTATCCTCTTTCGTAGATAATAATTTGGCACTGCAAATTATTATCAGCTGAAGGGTTTGTGATGCAGTGAATTAGGCTGTCTTATCCAGTGAATACAATAAAAATGAAAACATGTTGTCCTTGACTCAAACTATATGTTCTTGGTGTTGAGAGATAGGCATTCCACACACCTGTATGTGAGGTGGAGAATGGCATTGGCCTTGGGAACTCACTGTATTTAGCTTGTATTTGCTATGGGACATGTATTGTTGTTGGGACATAACAAAACTAAGCGCGAATATCTAAAAAAGCTAACGCCTGCTCAGACCAGTTCTTAGCCATTATATCCAAAGGGAGGAGGATATAATGGCTAAGACCCTGTTAGCGATAATGCGTGAATAGCGCTGTATTCTCAGCGATATTCACGGATTTCGCCGCTATTGCCGGAAATATTATTGCTTTTGAGATAAACGTTGCTAATAGCACGTTATCTCGGTGATAATATCCGACGATGCACGGCGATAAAAAAATTGCCGCTAAGCCTACTTAGCAATAAATATCGCTAGTTTTTGGTAATATGCCCCTTTGTTGCTAAGACAAACAGCGTCCATTCCAGAATACGAAGTGGGCTTAATGCAGGAACTGGCGTGTGCCTGGAGAAAAACATTGGGGCCCCTTCACTTTTGCGAATGCATTACTGCCTCCTTTTAGTTGTTGGTAAAATATCAATGTTTTTGGGACCGGATTTCAGTCACAAAACATTGATACATTAGAAACTGATTTGGTTTGAATGAGACGCCTACATCATTTAAGACTAATAAAACAAGATTAGTACATAAGAATTAAAAAACAAATGTGTTGAAGAGTAAGCAGTGCTCCAGGATACCACTGCTACTTTTCAAACAACCAATAAAAGAAAGTAAACTTTTCTTTTTTTAATACATACTGTTTCTCTTACAGGAAATGAGATGTAGTTTAAAACAAAGTTTACTTTAATGAAAAAGCACTCTTAGGCATGGTGGCCTGCTGACCCCAGCAGGCCACCTTCTTTGTGATGGCCTCCAATCATAGTGAGTTGCAATTTATGACCTCCCTCATTATTATTCATATTGCAGTTCAGATTTTGACCCACTGCAATTCGAACATTTAAGAACTAACTTATTAGTAAATAAGTCAGTTGCTAAAAATGTTTACTTCTCACAAAAAACTGGTTTCAATTTGCGATCAGATATTTGTACATTTGGCCTCTACCTCCTAACTTGCAATGAGGGCTTCAGAATATTTTGGGAGATGTGTCAATCTTTATAAAATGATGACCTGGTTTGACCGTGTCAATAATAGTGATTATTCGTTTTCTCGTGAATATGAAAGCCTTTTTATTTTCCCATTTATTAATGTTGCTTCAAATTTCTGATGTAGTTCTGGAAACCTTCATTTAGTCTTTACAATAGTATTTTTTGTCTGGGAGCCTCATGTGTCAGTATTTAGTCTTGATCTGTGCCACCGATCACCTGTGTGGTGAATGGGCATGGAAAGTTCTGAAGAAGTTATGGTTTTCTTTGAGGGCTCTCTCCTGATGACCGAAATGATAGCGCAGCTTCACATGAGCACTTCTAAGTAAGGATGAGCATTTAACCTTTGGAGAATTCAGTATTTTGTGTGTTGTCACTTGGTTTGTCCTTGTAAACTTCATGGATGGACTTGCTTGGTAGTCACTGAATGTGGGGCTGGTGTCACCGATGGTGTTCTCTGTAACAGCCCTAGTCACCTGCAACCTACCTTAGCATCACCACGCAGGTAGTGTGCTACATGCTAAGGCACAAGAGGCAGAGTCCAATAATGTCTGGGTGGTTGCTGGACTCACTGTCCTTGTGACATAAAGGCCCACATGCATCATTGTTTCATTTTGCACTTCCTAATTTGCGATTTTTAGGGAATCGTAAATTAGGAAATGCAAAATGGGATGCATGTACATTTTCTCAAAATATTTGAGAATCGGTAAAAATCGCAATTTTTACCGATTCTCAAATATTATGCGATTAGCAAAGTGCGAATTCGCACTTAGAATATCGCAAATCCTGATTGCATTTCAAGGGTGGAGAGGGGGGTTCAAATGACCCCCCCCCTGCACCCATGAAATGTTGTTTTCGCATCATGTTGCACACACACATGTCCTAAGGACATGTGTGTCCGTAACATGAATGTGTAAAAAATGCTTTTGCAGCGTTTTTAACACTTTTTGCAAATTTACCGAGTGGTTCAACCACTCGGTAAATTTGACACCCTAATTGCGAATTCGCAATTATAAAAGTAATCATGCATTGCTTTTAAGAAATAGCAAATTTGCGATTTCTTAAAAGCAATCGCATTTTTAGAAATCGCAAAAATGTTGCGATTTCTAAAAATGCTTGATGCATTCCAAAAAGCATTTTTGGAATCGCAAACGGCCGATTTTAAGGAATCGCACCGTTTGCGACTCCAAAAATGCTTGATGCATGTGGGCCAAAGTCCCTAATGTCTGATCTATTCCGGCCAGGCCCCTAACTCCATCTCTGACAAAAATCCTGAATTCTGTCAACTGACTGTCATATCTGTTATAAACAATAATAACATGAAGGTTGTCCAACTGTATCATTCTTAGAAATGAGAGAGTGTCAAGTTATTCCCATAATGACTCAGATATAACACCTAATGAGACTGGACAAAATGTCCCCTTATCAATATGTCAGGGTCCTCAAGACAATTTGTTAGATAATTCATCAAAGAGGTGTAGCTCGTATTCATGTACCCTTGCCTTTCAGCTTTTTAAAGATATATCTTGAACCCTTTCTCTGGTGTCCGTAATCAATGTACCACATTCCTGAAACTATGTCAGAGATGTTCATCCCTAATAATGTTTCGAATTTAAGGACCACCACTCAACCTCTTAGGTAGAAAGGTCCTTTGCCCCAGATTATCTTACAAGATACCAAATTTAACTATTGCCAGCCCTTAAAAAAGATGATGCATCTTCCCTGACACTGATAAGAGCCGAGTTCCAGAGAGCGGCTGCTACCGCAACGCGTGTTTGCCCTTCTCAGGGATGCTTCACCATGGCTCTTCCTATAACAACAGCCTCAGCTATCAACAAGGTATGCAGTGCACCACTTTGCCCTGAGAAACCCTAGACTGCAAATTACTCTACTACATGCTCTCCTAGAGTAGTGCATAGAAGTAGGTTGTAGGGTGTTAGACGTTTAAATGACATTTTAACCATGTTATAAATGTTCATTTTATTCTTATTGATACAACATGACTTCTTGCTGTTTTTATGATATCCTTTGGGATTATTTTAGATATACTAAGGGCCATATGTATCAAGCATCAATGCGTTCGCAAATGGCGAAATAATTCTTTGCGAATGCATTTTTGCTAAATGGTATGTATCAAAGAAATCTGCGTGCAAAATAAGGAATCGCAAAATTTGGGATTCCTTATTTTGCGATTGCATTTAAGTCATTGCAAATTTTGCGATTCCTTAAATGCAATGTAAGAAGCCTAAAAAAAATTCTAATTGGCCTTAAGGAATCGCAAATTACCACCAACTTCAAGTTGGTGGTAATTAGCGATTTCCTTAAAAAATTCACTTGTTTGCATTTTTCAAATTGCCCTTAGGGCAAGTATGTGACCCCACATGTGCACCCATGCTTATTTCAGGGGTGCAACAGGGTGTCCTTTGGACACCCCTGCACCCTTGAAATTGCATTCTCAATTTGCGATTCGCTAATTGCTAATTGCAATTGAGAATGTTGAAGGACTGGGTTATTTAGAACCCAGCGGTGCCAGGGCACAACACCTGAAACCTTCGTGGGTAACCTGCTCCGGCGTACGAATCACAGAGACACGGGACACTTCCTTCGGCGTCAAAGATTCAAGGTTTATTTGCTGCAGGGAAACACAGAAATCACGGAAGTACAACAAGTGTAGTTCAGAGTGACTGCTTCAAATTGGTTCTGCGGATCGCTCCTTTTATACACGATTTTCCCATAGGGTTGCATAGCACACAAAAGTTTATGACCCGGTTCCCACAATTATCCCCCAGAGGGGTCGCTTTGGTCACTTTGATACACACAAGGTCCGGAACATAAGTGCGGAAACATTTGGCGGTTCCCAACTGTAAAAACCCATCTTCCCACCATTAGTGCATTCCAATCAGCAATAAAACAGATCGAAATAGGAACAAGGACAGGTGCAGAGGAAGATGGAGACAGTGGGGAGATCGGAAAGGGTGTAAAAGGGGAGGTATCGGGAAACACGAGATACAGGCATCAAAGGGACGTGCCTAATGAGATGCACGGCTGAGACAATAAGTCGGTACGGCAAGATGAGCCTCGAGCGGCGCCATCTGCCTTACAGTATCATCCCCCTCGTCATAAAGACACTTACAAAGGACATGTGTCTTCCGCAAATATCTTGGGAGTCCTAGGGTCGCGAAGCGGACAACGTCCGTTCGCTGGCTACTTGAGGGCAAGAGACAAAATGGATGCCGTATCTAAGATGGAACCCGTGGGTACAGATAGAAATACCCACGTAACAGACGAAAGGTTTAGGTTAGCACAGCGAAACTGCGTACACCCACTAAACTCGTCATTTGCGGTTCATAGATACCAGACTCGACTATATTCGTGCGAGTCGAAAACACCACTTACAATCGTCACGGAACCTCAGACGCTCCTTTTGCCCTCATGTAGGCAAGCACTAGTCGGAATCATACTCGATATTCATCAGACCATCTAAATGTTGTTGTAGCATAGCTCTGTCCAACCGAGTTCCATTGGTAACAGGCGGCTGTCTCATACACGTTGTAGCACAGAGGCCACATAAGGCAGGACCGCACTGCACAAAAAGGCAACACGTGAACAGGAACGCCACAACAACTCCGATAATCATCAGAATCTTCCAACCCCAAGTCGACATCAGGCCCCAAAACCACCCAAGTAGCGTCCAATCCCCTACATCCACGTGTATGGATTCAGAGATCTTATGCAACTTTGAGATGGCTTGATAAACGGTCGGAGCGTTATCAGGAATGAAAATACAGCAGCTCGAATGGATCACCCTACATACCCCACCTCGATCTGCTAAAATCACGTCTAAAACCATACGGTTTTGTAACGTCATAAGTCTATCCGCCTGAAGTTCTGTGGTGATATTACCAAGGGCACTGGCAGTAATATTAGCTGTCGATTCTACCACTCGAGTCAACTGTCTCAGGTTCCTACTATTAACCATAGGTCCCCAAAACGGGAGGAAACCCTTGAAAAAGTCTCCTGCCTCTTGACCGGCAGTATCCTCTTCGCTAATTACGCCTCTCACAACTCTAGTCTTGTGATAATCTGCATCTACAGTGAACGTCGGAGGCAACAAATTTGCAATGAAGCATGAGCCCATGAAGTCAGAGGGCAACCATGCATACGCACGATCATAACAGATAAAGTATGTACCCTTGGCAGCCAGAAACACAGGGGACGAGACCATCGGCAGAATGGAATTTTCAGTGCAAGCACTCTCTCCAAGTCGGGCTTTCGATCTTCGGCCACGACCCATTAGACAGAAATTACCAATGTGGGGTACGACCCATATCGGAGGCGAGCTTTTAAGCTGCTTTTCACTAGTGAACACACTATACTCGCCTCTACTCAGGACCCTGTAGGCTTGTACCTCTTCTTCTGGAATAAGCGAGGGATCATAGATATCGCTATCTAAGTCCTCTATTGCTATAGACAAAGGTTTTTGATACGAACTAGGACCAGAGTAGGGGGAACGTGGTTCTCGAATGGGGTAGAAACCTAGTGCGCTTCGAAACATTGTTTGAAATGCTCGAGCGGACCCTTGGGAACTATACGGTAACACCAGATATGGAATTCCCTTATCCGTAGTATGTGGCATCAACCCACACACCCAACAATTAGTAGTGTTGACGACTAACTGATGCTGGTGAAGGAGCTGAATAAAGGAATTATTGCGGAATTCTGCACGTCTAGCCTGCTCGTGTTCGGGTAGAATGTGAAAAGAATGGGGAGATGCAACAGTGGTAAGTTTAGGATCAGGTGTAGGAGTAGGTATGACAGGAGATAGAAAACAAGACATCATGTAGTACACCCCACCCGCCAATAATGCAGAAACAGTCAAAAACAATACGAATATTTGGAACATAAAACATTTGGTACGACTGAGTTGTTGTAACTTGAATCTTTGTGCCTGAGCTTCTTCCAAGTCCATCAGCTTCGAAAACGCCATCCCCTACGACCGTCCGCAACGTCTCTTGACGCACTTCGTTCCGTGTAGCAGCAGTCAATCCCTAGGAGTTCCCAGGAACCGACGGTCTTTAACCTAGTGTCAAGACCTGCTAACCAGAAGGAAGTACACGCGCGGCCCTACGGCCTTTGTTGCACAAATATATATATATATGCGAAAACAATGTCTCTCAGCTGTGGAAGCAAAAAGTACAAGGAACGAAACTCAATGTATACATACAAAAATAATCACAATAATACGAATGTTCAAACTAATCACGGAAAACGGGATAATGCAATTGTCAACGAATCAAAGCAGGATCTTTTATTAGTCTTTAGTGCTAGATCGCAAAAAGTATCGGGTTTTCCCAGGACGTGTCTGCTCATCAAACAAAGGATCCGTTGAAGAGACAGCGTCCTGCTGATCAGTTGAATGTTCTGGTCTTGAGTCTTTTGGTGATAAATGTTCAACAGTGTCTTTCTGCTGCACTGAGGATTCTCCGACAGGTTGTGCGTCGCTAAAAGGTACAAACGCCGGCAATCCTTCGGTTTCAGTTGATGCAATGCCTCTCCTCACCCACGAGTCTGCCGGCAACGGAATAGGGACCTTCTTCGTGTGGGTGGCGTGCACCCAGTTCTTCCGTCCCTCAAGACGAACAGCAGTCCTCGTGGCAAGGAGAACTTGGTAAGGTCCAGTGAACCTGGGATCCAAATTGTTCTTGCGCGAAAAGTTCCGCGTCACCACCCAGTCTCCGGGCTGGAGCTGGTGACCTAGACCCTCCGTCTGCGTCGGCAATGCTTCGTAAACCTGTTGGTGAATTAACCTCAGTTTAGCAGTCAAGTCATGAAGATAATCGATCAACATTGGATACTCAAGATCGCAGAACACACCTGGCCTAGGAACCCCCCAAACATTCGCAGGACGACCGAACACTATTTCATAGGGACTAAGCCCTACTCGGGAGTGTACAGTCGCCCTAGTTGACAGTAATGCTAAGAGTAAAGCGTCAGGCCACGAGAGACCAGACGTAGCCTGAATCTTTGCTAGTTTTAGTTTAAGGGTGCCGTTATACCCTTCAACCAAACCAGCTGACTGGGGATGATTGGCGCTGTGGAATTTCTGATTAATTCCAAGGCCCTCACACACACTCTTCATCACACTCCCCACAAACTCACTTCCGTTATCTGACCACACAACTCTAGGCATTCCGTACCGAGGAAAGTATTCCTTCAGTAGGATTTTCGCAGTAGACAAAGCAGTATTGTCTTTGAGAGGATAGGCCTCGATCCATCGGGAGAATGCGCAAACCACAACTAAAACGTACTTCAGGTTATTGCATCGCTCCATATGGATGAAGTCCAATTGAATCACCTCAAAGGGACATGAAGGGGGAGCAAAACTGCCAGGAGGAGTTGGGGTTCCCTTACCAGGATTGTACAACATACACACCATACAGTTCTTAACCAGACGTTCAGCACATTTCGTGATACCATCATTCTTCCACACAGGGGACAGCAACTTACAAATACCTTTCGCGCTAATATGTGCTAACCCATGCGCCATTGTCACAACGGCCAGCACATACGCATCAGGCAACATCCATCTTTTCTGATCCGATAAATCAATCCAACAACCATTTGCATCCAACTTTCCCGTACTTTCTTTCCACTTCGTCTTTTCAGTCTCGGTGGCCTCATTCTGAATTTCTTTCACACTCTCAATAGTGTCTTCACACATGCTCGACTCTGCAGGCCACCTAACCGAACTCGTCACATACATTCGAGTGCTAAGGTTCCGGGCAGTCTCCTTAGCAATCTCGTCCGCAAACGCATTACCACGACCAACATCATCCGTCACCTTACGATGCGCACTACATTTAACAATCGCTACCTGCTTAGGCAACGTCAGTGCATCCAAAAGATCATTCACAAGCTGGCCATGCTGAATCTTCGTACCATGCGATGTCAGAAAACCTCTCTCTCTCCACAATCGTCCGAAACTATGGGCGACGCCAAACGCATATTGGCTGTCGGTAAACACATTCACACGTTTCCCTTTCGCTAACACACACGCTCTAGTGAGAGCGATCAACTCTGCAGCTTGGGCAGAATTCTGATTTAACCTTGCAGTCTCAACAACAGTATTCAACGTTACAACAGCATAAGCAGTAGTCACATCGCCATTCGGCAACTTAAAACATGAACCATCCACATACAGCGTTCCATCTGGGTCTTCCAATGGGGTGTTTTTAAGGTCCACTCGACCTTTTGTTTCCTCCTCTGTCCTCAAATAACAATCATGTTCTGTTATTTCATCTGACTCTGAGCTAATTGGTAACAAAGTCGCCGGATTCAGAACATTGCAACATTTTATCTGGATATGACTTGCCAGCAACGTCAACTCGTACCCAGACAATCTCGCACTTGTCAAGTGCTGAGTTTTCGTACGATTCAAAAGAGTGTCGACTGCATGCGGAACCATCACCGTAAGCATATTATCCATGACCAATCCTGCTGATTGTCGGATGGACACCGCAGCTGCCGCTGTTGCTCTCAAACAACTCGGCAATGCTCTAGCTACCGGGTCCAAGGTCGAGGAAAAATATGCACATGGACGTTGCTTACCACCAAAAGGTTGCGTTAAAACACTCAAAGCACAACCTTCCCTCTCGTGAACATATAATGTGAACGGTTTACTGTAATCAGGAGTACCTAACACAGGAGCCGAACACAATGAATCACGCAATTCAGAAAAACTTTTCTGACATTCTTCCGTCCATGGTAAAGGAGTTGAAACATCCTTGCACGTAAGAGCCACTAATGGTTTCGCTAGCAATGAAAAATTAGGAATCCATTGCCTGCAGTACGACGTGATACCTAGAAAGGCACGCACATCTCTTTGGGTTGTTGGCACAGCCATTCGCGCAATCGCTGCAATCCTCTCTGGGGTCAACCACCTTCCCTCCTTTGACAATAAGTGACCTAGATAGGTAACTTCTTGACAACAATATTGGAGTTTAGAAGGTGACACCTTGTGATTTAACTCGCAGAGATGTTGCAGCAGCGACACCGTAGCAATTTTGCAAATGTCCTGAGTATCTGCAGCTACCAATAGGTCATCGACATATTGGATTAAAGCCGCACCAGCCGGCAACCTAAACGCATCCAGTTGACCCTTCAAGGCTTGACTGTAAATCGATGGACTTTCACAGTAGCCCTGAGGAGCGCGTTTGAACCGGAAGCTGCGTCCACCGAGAGAGAAACCGAAAAGGTCTCTACTCTCCTCTGAAATCGGGATGCTGAAGAACGCATTCTTCAAGTCAATCACCGAAAACCACGATGCAGAAGCTGGAATCAGAGTCAGTAGCGCCGTGATGTCAGGCACAACGGGGAACTGAGGAACCACAATTTTATTCACCTCCCGTAAATCGATAACAAAACGATAAACAGGCGGTTTTGAAGGATCAGTACGTTTAAGAATGGGCAGTACAGGGCTGTTGCACACGTTTCCCCGAGTCTCTTCAATAACGTCTTTCTCGATCAGGTCATAAATGATCGCTAACAGTGCTCGTTCACCATCAAGAGAGATACGGTACTGGGGAATTCGTGGCAATCGCACATTAGATTTCAACTGAACAACATAAGGGGAGATGTCAAGCAGGCCCACATCATTGGGACCTGTTGCCCACAAAGACGCAGGAAGAGAACTCAATTCCGGTGGAAGCTTATCGAGAGACAAGTACATAGGAGAGACAACCCTCTCTCCCAACGTAAGCTTTACACCCGCAGGAGAACAATACAGAGTTGCATACAAACGTTTAAGCAAATCCAGGCCCAAAAGATTTTCACCACAACCAGTAGTCAAAATCAACGGAGCTTGAAGCTCACGAGGCCCAATTGTAAGGGGCAAAGGGCGCGAAACTGGATTGCTAACGGGGGCGCCAGAGAATCCAACGGAAACATTTGTTAAGCCAGACAAAGGTGCGCCAGGGAGTTTCGAATGCATGATGGAACTTTTTGCTGCACCAGTGTCCAACAGAAAAGGCTCAACGACGCCCGATGTAGCAACTGCGACGTAAGGCCCTCTCTGATCAACCGGAACTGATACCACTCCCTCTCCTTGTCTTTGGCTGTCCTAGTAATTACTGTCGTCAGTTCCCTGATCGACGTAATAATCGTCTACATTGTACTGCGCAGATCGTCCTTGCGATGATCCACGTTGATCGAAACAATTATTTGAATTTGATGAGTTATCTGATCGATCGGTCTGAGCACCACGACCCCTACCGCGTGATACCTGATGTGAACCACCACGACCTCCTTTAGATGAATTACCACTATTACGATCATTCAGAACAGGACAGTTGAATTTAATATGTCCCTCCTGTCTACAATAAGCACATTGATTGTACCCTAACGACGATCTTTGGGAGGAGGAGTCATTACGAGGCTGTGATCGGTTCGATTGCGACTGCGATCTATTCTGTTGGGGAGCATTCTGATTCGAACGTGGAGGAAACGCCTGCTGTAGCAACACTTTAGTTTTAAGCTCTTTCGTCTTTTTCTCAGCACGGTCGTTCTCCTCTTTCTCTCTATTCTCATAATATTGTGCTGTGGCCAATATCTGAGCTGAAGTAGAAATGGCCCACGCACTTTCTGAATTCTTTAATTTATTGCTCAAATCGGGCAATAAGTTTGAAACAAATTTATCCACGAACAACCGCTGACCACCCTCAGTACCCATATCCTGACCACTATGGTCGATGAATGTCTCCTCGAACCTCGTAAAGAAGTCGGAGACACTCTCGTCCTTCTTCTGTTTACAAGCTGACAATTTGTCCCAGTTCACCCTCATAGCTGGCATAAGAGTTTTCATTAGCGTTATTATTCCTTGAGGAAGAGCAGTAATCAATTGCTCGGGTTTAGCTCTACCAGTTTGTAAACCATCCGCCGCTACAATGGCAGCCCAATCACCACCTAATTCATTGGGATGATTTTCCTGACGGATCTTAGCCCATACCGGTTGCGGTACGACATTGCCGAACAGCATATCAATATCGGCAAGATTCATTATCGTAGCATCTACGAGCTGCGATAATTCTTTGTAATACCCTGTAGGATTTTTGCGAGGGTCAGGCAATGATTGCTTCACCTGTAACACTTCTGAGCGTTTCCATGGGAGATGGATCCATACTCTCTGGAAATGTGGCAAGATCGGTGGAGCAACAGTAGCGTCGCCGGGCATCCACACTGGTGGAACTTCGCGCATAGGAAATTGACCAGACTCATCTGGCTGTCTTTCAATATCCTCAACAAACAAGGCTTTGGGTATAGGAGTGGGACGGAAAGATAGCAACCGCTCAACAGCACGTCGAACGTTGGTATCCACTATCAGTCCAGTCGAGAACTGAAGCTGTAGATCAGACAAAGCGGTCAGCACCTCGTCAGGTGCATCGGCCGATATCTGATCACGAAGGACCTTACACATTTCCTCGAACACAAATCTTTGGGTTGGTATATTGAATTGACAAAATGTGTCGAGTACGACACGGGGTGGATTTCTAAGAGGATGTGTCATCCAACCCATCGCCATATTGTATAGCGAAGCGCGTTCCCTGTTACCAGGAAGCTGACTACGTCTCTGAGGACCATCGGAACCAGCGGACCCACGAACAGGTCCGAGCGAATGAAAGAAGCTAGCCGCAAGAGGGGTAGTACGAGTACGAGTAGAGGGAGAAGTATAGGACACAGGACTAACAAGTGAAGGGGTAGAAACAGTAGCAACAGCAGGAGTTAACAGAGCAGGAGCAGTAGCGGGAGCAGGAGTATGTGGAAGCGGAGGAGCAGTAGGGATAGCAACAGGCAAAGGAGCAGGAACAGTCGGAAGAACGGGTGCAGGTTGAGGAACAGGCAAAGGAAGAATAGGCGGAAGAATAGGTACAGGAGGAACCACAGGAGCTGCGGCACCCTGTACGTACAGAGGTGGCGACTTCATAAGATAGGACATTAAAGGATCCTCAACTGCTTCTTCCTTCTTTTCCGACTCCGTAGGCAAAGTAGGATAGCATTTATCTATGGACATACGCTGTAGTCTATCAAACACTTCCTTTTCCTTAACCTCCTTATCACGCTGAAATTGCTCTGCTTTCTTTACAATGGTAGCAACGCTATCTCGCTGATTTCGTTTAGTCTGTCTGATTTCTTTCTGTCGGGCTTCTTTACGCCACAACCGAAAGGCATCAAACATGGCCGGCCTTGACTTTCTCTCGAACAATTTAGCCTCTAGGTTGTCTAAAATCGGGGTCTCAAAACTACCATGAGGTGGCCAACTAAGGACACCATCCTTCTTAGTATAACGGATCCAATAATCATTAAAGGTAATCGGGCCTAGCCCATGCTTACTGTACAGTTCATAAGTCGGAGTTCCAACCGGAGGTATCGGACACGAATCCTCCAGTCGGGAATCCACACCACAAGGTCTGAAACAACTAAACAAAGTACTGCGACCAGGCATCTTGCACACTAGCCGAGTTTCACAAACGTCAAGGATTACGGGATTTACCAAGTCCCTGTAAAGAACAAAACCCTCGTTTTTTGGCGGCTGCAGTCGTCAAACAACACAACAAAGTACCAAGAACCACAAATGCAATGGAACCATGCAACCACTAAGCAACCACAACCAAGAACTATGGGAGCGACCCACAAATACTTAACTCAAAGATCGATGGCGTCACCAGGAAGGCCCGTCAATCGTCTCGCTCTACCAAGGTCTACGCCAAGCGCCAAAACAGGTCTACAGTCAGGGCAGCAGTCCGTCGCAGCCGTCAGGAGGCGGGAATCTTCGCGGGAAAAGTCTTCGGGCCACTTATTTCGACAACAGGATCGATGAAGCGGAGTGCACCTTCCCTCGGAGATTTCACACGAAGTTCCTCACGATCGTCGGGCTTGGACCGGTACCACTGATGCAGCCCTACGTTGGGCGCCAACTGAAGGACTGGGTTATTTAGAACCCAGCGGTGCCAGGGCACAACACCTGAAACCTTCGTGGGTAACCTGCTCCGGCGTACGAATCACAGAGACACGGGACACTTCCTTCGGCGTCAAAGATTCAAGGTTTATTTGCTGCAGGGAAACACAGAAATCACTGAAGTACAACAAGTGTAGTTCAGAGTGACTGCTTCAAATTGGTTCTGCGGATCGCTCCTTTTATACACGATTTTTCCATAGGGTTGCATAGCACACAAAAGTTTATGACCCGGTTCCCACAATTATCCCCCAGAGGGGTCGCTTTGGTCACTTTGATACACACAAGGTCCGGAACATAAGTGCGGAAACATTTGGCGGTTCCCAACTGTAAAAACCCATCTTCCCACCATTAGTGCATTCCAATCAGCAATAAAACAGATCGAAATAGGAACAAGGACAGGTGCAGAGGAAGATGGAGACAGTGGGGAGATCGGAAAGGGTGTAAAAGGGGAGGTATCGGGAAACACGAGATACAGGCATCAAAGGGACGTGCCTAATGAGATGCACGGCTGAGACAATAAGTCGGTACGGCAAGATGAGCCTCGAGCGGCGCCATCTGCCTTACAGTATCATCCCCCTCGTCATAAAGACACTTACAAAGGACATGTGTCTTCCGCAAATATCTTGGGAGTCCCAGGGTTGCGAAGCGGACAACGTCCGTTCGCTGGCTACTTGAGGGCAAGAGACAAAATGGATGCCGTATCTAAGATGGAACCCGTGGGTACAGATAGAAATACCCACGTAACAGACGAACGGTTTAGGTTAGCACAGCGAAACTGCGTACACCCACTAAACTCGTCATTTGCGGTTCATAGATACCAGACTCGACTATATTCGTGCGAGTCGAAAACACCACTTACAATCGTCACGGAACCTCAATGTCTTTCCATTCATTCCTGTGGGCCTGCAGGCCCGTAGGAATGAATGGGGAGGTATTCCTTAACTGCGAATCGCAATTCGCAATTAAGGAATATGTAGGATTCGCAACATTTATTGCAAATCCTACATACATAGCATTTTGCGATTCGCAAATAGTGATTCGCAAAAAATCGCTATTTGAGAATCGCAAAATGACTTCTTGATACATATGGCCCTAAGAAACAGGTTTGCACTTTAGTATTAAATACTTTTAGTTTAAAGGGTCTGTTCTTCTTACCACTATGTGTATCATAATGTGAAGAGTGTAATAGGTTCACTGTTACTATGGTGCTCCTGATCCCCTTTTTGGAAATTGTTAATAATTCAAAAGCAATGACTTCACTTTAACTATATACTGGGGGACGGGGGTTCTACAGGACTACAATGACCTGCCTTTCACATTCAGTGCTGGTGCATTGAACTAAGTCTATTTGGCTCACCACTGGGTGGGAGGGCAATCCTTGTACAACTATACCAGAGTTGTATTTTATGCCACAGTTGGCGCCCAGCACGGGACCAGCCTTAACTATTTCTTTCACCATTCGCACACACACAAACACACCATTATTACATCCTCATAATGACATCCGTAGTAATCGTAGTAACCTCCTACTGGGAATAAGTAAGCACCTATTTCCGTAGGTTTGCCAAGCTTGACTTTTAAAAGGTTGTTCCCCCTTCTGTGTCTTTTCTTATTATTTGATTCCATTTTCAATTGAATCCGTTCACCAGGGCTGCACCTACAGTAATAGGAGACAATTTCACGGAAGCAGTCACTTTGGATTTCACTTCTCACGGTGCTCAATGTGGACCGCGGCCGTTACTTTTGTAGTTACTACACACGCGGCATATGCCTTTGAGACATTTCACTCATGGGGGGAGCTCAAGTCTATTGATGCATCTTCAGGGCAGTTTCAACAATATACAGCAGTAGATCTGCCAGTACATTATTTGGCTTACCAAGATTTGGAAATCCCCTTAACTTACCAAGAACACCAGAACTGGTTAATTGGTCAGTTACCACACACTCAAACGAAGGTCCGCATGGGACCTCTGAATAATGAAGGGGCTACATGGACAATCTTGGCTTGCTATACGCCACTTCCCTGTCCTGATTCCTTAGCACTTGCTGATATGGTCCTGGGTGCTGAACTACCCAGTAGCCTTATACAGGAGACTGGTGCAGTTTGTTCAGAGCACTTTGAATTCTCACCCCAAAGGCAGGGCTAGTAACTCCAGCACAAGTGAAAACTATTAGTCCTCAGACTTTTAATGGTAGCAAGAGGATATGGGTTTCTGGATTGCTCGCAAGACCAATCAGTTGAAAGTGGTGTATCCAAACACCAACGCCCAGGATAAACTTAGGATACTGAGTATGTGTCTTCTTCTTGGGATGGGGCCACCCATAGAAGAGTGTAACTTCTGAGTAAGCATATTTGCATGCATCTATACTAGTACACATGGTACGCCTTCATTGGCATTACTCTCTGATGCACTGAAACAAGCACAGATGAGTATGGTGCAGCACCAGTTCTGGAATTAGGTATGAAAATAATGGGAAACTATTCCATGGCTTCCTCTATCATTCTAAGTAACATTAAGGGAGAAGCTTCACTTCTGGTTATATGTCAGAAGCTGGAAGCTATTCCAGTTCAAGTTCATGAACTGGAACAACCTAAACAAAATAGCGGATGTTTTCACCTCTATAGATCGAGCGATTAAGCCACATTTAAAACCTGAAAGCGACATTGAGGGTACGATTACATAGAAATTCAGAACTGAAGGAAAGAAGAAACAGAGGGTGAAAGAGAAAAGACAGATCGGATCACCCACATCTCAGGAATATGTTAGGGGCGGTTGCAACTTGAGTTTCTGAGAAAAAAATAAAAAGCTTAAACGGTATCAGCATATCGAAGAAAGGAAGAGTATAGCAGAAAAGGCGATGCCATACGTGAGACTAACATCAGCATAAAAAGGGAGAAATGATCGACTTCAGAACTCCAATAAAAAGAAGAAAGTAGCATGCCACTCCACTCAATGACACTCTACGCCACTCCACTTTGCAACACTATACTCCACTCCATTCTATACTACTCTACTCTTCGATCGTACACTCTATGACATTTGATTCTAAAACACGTTACTTCACTCCACTATACGATATTGTATGCCACTCTAGGCCACTCCAATCTACACCACTTTACTCAAATCTATGCCACTCTGCTCTACTCTTTGATAGTCTACACCACTCCACTCTACTCCACACATTCCTTTCCACTCTACAACACTCCTCTATGTGCCACTCTACACTACTTAACTCCACCCTACACCACCCCACTCCATCCTACGCAACTCGACTCTACATGACAACACTTTACTCCATTTTATGGCACACTATACCCCTCCACTCCACTCTACAACACTCTACTCCATTGTACGCCACTCTACTCTTATCTACTCCACTCTACAACACTTTCCATTCTATGTCACTCCATTATATGGCACTCTACTCTACTCTATGCCACTCCAGTCTACAACACTCTATGCCTCTTCACTCAACACTACTTTACTCTACTCTGCGCCCGTCTACTTTGACACTCTACTCCACTCTACATCACTCCACTCTATGCCAACCCACAACATTCTACGACACTCCACGACACTCCACTCTATTTCACCATTATTCCATTTACGTCACTCCATGCTACGACACTCCACTCTACGGCACTCCACTCCACGCTACTTTACTCCATTCTGTGCCAATCTATGCCACTTTACTCCACTCTACTCCACTCTATTGTGCTCTACGACACTCCACTCTACTCCACTCCACTCTCTGACACTCTGCTCTACAACACTGAGCAACACTCCACTCTATGACACTCCATGCTACTCCATGCTACTTTACTCTACTCAAGTCTGTGACAATTCCCTCTACGACACTCAACTCTACACCATTCCATTCTATGGGCCCGATTCACAGAACTAACTTAAGACAAAATCCTAAACTTACTACATTTGGTATTCACAGAAGTTAGGATTTTGTCTTAAGACAGACTTAAGACAGACTTAAGTTAGGATTCTGTCTTAAGTCTGTCTTATGTCTGTTTTAAGACAAAATCCTAACTTCTGTGAATACCAAAAGTAGTAAGTTTAGGAAATTTGTCTTGAGTTAGTTCTGTGAATCGGGCCATATGAAACTACAATATTTTACGCCATTCCACTCTACAATACTTTACTCCACTCTATGGGCCAGAGTCTGTGTTCTGGCACCTTGCTTATCTGCAACATGCCTGTTCACTCAAGTGTTTCCAATTCATGAAGCTCATCTTCATAATTTCTGCTTCCATTTCACTACAAAAACATGGGGTGCCCATCAATCAGCCTGAACACAACTTTTCTAAGCATTGCCATTTGAGAGGAGGAGTGAGGTGACTCTCCCACACTGTTTCTGCTATACAAAGAAAGAAAAAATTACCTGGTACCGAAGATGCAAGAGAGCAGTACATTGGCTGCCAGGTCGGCCATCCTAATCACACTTTATAGCACTGGCGAAGGTGCTACAGCAGTTTCTAGTGAAAATTATACAGTAGTTGGACAATTTTTGATTATGCCATGAAGCATATGCAAGCCTCCACCCTTTGTTGCTTCAAAGTAGAGCTACATGTGCAGGCCAGGCTCTTGAGCATGTTAAACGTGTCACCACCACGGTGCTCATCTGTCCACGGAGATTGAAAAAACACAAGGACTCAGCAGAAATATGAATGCTTCAGTTTTCAGCTGATGTACAGAGGTGGGTGATAGAGGAGGAGGAGAATGATCTCTTGCTGTGGACAAGGCAGAACTCTGTCTTAAAGGAAGCACAGAGTGCACTGAATGATCCAACCTGTAAAAACATCAATTGTTTCTAGCCAGGGCTACCAGTGCCTTTCAATGACTCACTATTTGGAATCCCTTAAACTACTTTGTACTCCTACCCCAGGGTCCATACAGGAAGTGCAAAGTTATCACAGCTTTAAGAGGCATATCTCTTTTCTGTGGTAAGTACTCTGGGCCTCATTTATAAGAAATGACGCATCGCTGCATGAAAGCAGCGATGCGTCACTTCTCAGTGCGCACTCCTTGCGTCATGATTGATGCATCATATTTATAATATGATGCATCATGTCGCAAGGAGTTATAGATACGTCAGTATTTCTGACGTATCTGTAGGCGCAAAAGTGACGCATTACTGGAGTGTGTCACAAAAGTGACGCAACTCCAGCAATGTGTACTTTCACATGGGCAAGTCCCATTGTGTTAGTGCCTGCGTCAGTCTTACGCCTGCCATGAAGCAGGCGGAAGATTTTGACGCATTAGCGGCCAAGAAATGGCGCAGTGAAATCCTATAGATTTCACGACGTCACTTCCATTACCCTTTCTTGCGTCAAAACGCCCCCTTTGCATACATTATACCTGGCGCAGGGGTTTACAAAGTGACGCATCTACTGAGATGCGTCACTTTGTAAATATGGCGCAACAAGGCGCATTTTTTACGCCACTGGAGCGTCACAAAAAGTGACGCACCGGCAGCGTAAAAGAGACGCACAGCCTCATAAATGAGGCCCTCTGTGTCTTTCGTCTGGGCCTTGAGAAGCAACTGGGAGACAATTGGGGATACATGTGACGTCAGTGCCAGTGAGAGCTTGGTACCACTTCTGCCACTTTTGCTAATCTTTAGCATTCCTTTTGGAGCCTCAATGTCCACATCAACCAATCATGCGCACCACAAAACAATAAAGAGAATCAATGTGTTAAATCATTGACATTTTTACATCCTGAAGCTTAGAATTGCTATACATCTTGTCTTACCAAGTGACAACGTTCTTGAATGTCTTTAAAGAAAGTTGTCCTAGCCAGGGCCTTCTAAAACCTCACAAAATTGTACTTTTATGTCAAAGTGACCAAAAAAAATCTAGGCATCTACAGAACATTGGTCCATCAGGGTGATTGGAGGTTCGAAGGTTCAGCTCCTCCTGCATGTCCTGTTTTCACAACAAAATCACATTCCTTCCCATCAGGCATTTTACTATCACTTGATATTCCCATTATAGAACACGTGGGTCACTGGCAAGTAAATCGAGTAATCACATTAAAATCCTTCAAAATAGAAACTCCAGTGTCATAGATAAATGTATCCAGGAAAAAGAAGTCGTTTGGGTAGTGTGTGAGATGCAGGGGCAGAAGCTAAGCTTGGCATGGCGCTGGAAATTGAACAGCTGATTGCTGTGTAGATGAACATAGGAGATGGAAGCAAACGTGATATATGCCATAAGGTCTTTGAACTCACTCAAGCTGTCAAAAGAGCACAAGACTAACCCAATAAACAATAAAGTTACAGCAATAATTAATAAACACTGGATTAACCACTAACTCTGGGATACAGAGTAGTGTACTGCAATTGCATGCCTCATCGAGGGTAGTAAGCGCTATGCACATTCAAGTACAATCATTATGCAATAAATTGTGAACATGTCTGAAACAGCTACTGTTGGGAGAGAAAAGTCCCTCATCTGGTGACAGGCCTGCATCCCTGCCCTGAGTCCCACTGCTTCAATCGTGTCTCAATTTCTGGTGCAGATTTTTGTTGTCATTGGTGAACATTGGTCATGCGTGAGCACCATGACATCGGCCTGCCTCATAGAGTGTGGTCTTGTTGGACTCGGAGAGATGACCATAGTGGTGAAAGGCTAATGCTTTGGAAGGGGTTAAGTAGCACAGGCACAGTGGTGGGAGCATAACATGTAGTGGTAAAAAGGACGTTAGCAGGACATTCTTGTGAGCTGGATGGGACACTCACCAGAGGTGGTACAGCCAGCCTCATCATATTCAAAGGCTGTTCTTTGATTCAGAGGGAGGCCTCTAGAAAAGAGCCAGGGCACAACCCAAGAAGGAGATCAAGCTAGGAGAATCATATGGAGTAGGACTGGGGCCTTGGGGTACATTTTTGATTGCATATACCACTGGGGCCTGACATCCAGATGTGAACCTCTAGTCACTCCGATGGCCTGTGTTGGTAGTTGATTCTGCTGTGACAGACTGTTTTCTGGAGGAATAGCAGGACAGGATAGTAGGTACTTCGAAAGGTAGCAGACCCCCATCTCAAACATTAAAGACCCAGAATCTAAGTCACATTTGGTGTCTGTAGGTGGCTTTTCAGAAGGGGAACTCGACAGCTCCCAAATTGTAAACTGGCAAACAGCCAGTTGTGCTGTGTGAGGAGAAGCTCTGCAAGACTTCTGCCTGTGACCAGGACTGGGAGCCAAGCCTGCTAGTCTCCCGGCTGGGATGTCACCCAGGACACATTATAAAGTGGCATCCAAGACCACCTGCCCCTGGACCCTAGATCACCATTGCCTGCCTGCTTGCCAAGACCACTGTGCCCTTTGAGGAAGAGGGGAGCGCTGGATGGAACAAGATCCAGTGGGGGATCCTGGCAATAGGATGCTTGTAGAGAAGTGTGGGGAGATGGATGCTGCACCAATTGGGCCATCGCCTAAGTGCAGGTTTAACTCAGCAACCCCATATGACAGAGGTAACCATAATCAGAAACATTACTGTGCAGATCAGGCCATAGCCTGCATGGAAGGAGAGTCAGCAACCTGTATGCCAAGAGGGGGCGTCATGAAGCGTGATGCCATGCCATTTGAGTCATAGCACGTCGGCAGAGGAAAGTCAGAGAACCAGGAAGAGTACTGCCCAACCAATCGGACCATCGCTTGTGTGCAGAATAAGGTCAGTGACTATGTAGGCCAGGTGGGGCCACTGGAGAGGATAAGGACAGTTGCCTGGCTCAAGCATCGTCTTGAGGAGAAGCCACAGGGGTGACCTGTGTGGGCCTGAGCCGAGACTGAGGAACGGAACTGGAGCAACCTACCCTCACCTGTGGAAAGGGAAAGAGGAAGGATGCCTAGCCACGGGTCATGCAGAGCTGCAAGTTTTACTCACCAACAGTAGTCAATGCTGCTTCCTGCAGAGATTCCGGTCGCACCATCCTCGCATGGAAGACTGATCTCAGGGCTGGAAGGCCCAGCAAACTTCTTCTGCTACAGAGCCCTTCGGGTGCTGGAACACTTTTGGCCGTTTAGTGTTACAATTTGAGAAACACAATTGTTTATCTTGCTTATTGTTTATCTCTACAGACTTTGAGTCTTTTGTCTGTGGATATGGATTTTGCTGATCTATTTCCATTATATTGTTTCCCTAAAGGGTATTGCATCTAGAGCACCAAGACACCTATATGGCATACTAAACTCTGTACGACGCTCTCGTGACTATTTGAAATATGTAAGTAACTTACATATTTCAAATAGTCACAAAAAATGTAGTGTATTCAGTGACATGTCTGTGTGGTAAATCATACATTGGGCAGACGACACAAGCTGTCAAGATGTGGATATTACAGCATAAGTCGTGTATACGCTGCAAGACTTCAGGAGCCCCTATGGTCCAACATTATATGAAAATGGGCCATGATGAAAATGAATTGATATGGACTATTTGAAATATGTAAGTAACTGGCCTTTTAGCATGCTTTGGCCTGCTCCTGTACACGTGATATTGGATTGGGGCACAAGGGTCCTCGCATTGTGTTTATAGTTCTCCTAGGGGTGCACCGATCTCTAACCTATTTAATTACTATTTCTGATTTATTCTATTTTATTATGATTGTTTTGCACTGGTAATATTTAACAGACACACATTATGAAGCGGTATTTAGTGCAGGTGTTTTAGTTTGGTAGCACTGGTGTTTGGTCACATGTTGTTGATAAGGGCAGTCACGATTATCAGCCAGCTTGCTCTCCGCATACTAGTAGGTTGGAGTAATGTTGTCTTTTTGTGTTTTGTTTAGTACTGTATAACCCCTGTACTGAGGAGGCCTAAGAAGAAAAGGCTGAAACGTGGTCACGTCAACACTTCTAAGGAGGAGTTGTTGAAATAACAATAATCTGCCTAATTTTAGGGTCTCGCTCTAGAACTAGGTCAACTAGTCTGCTAGCCTTAGGTGTGTCACCTTGACTAACTCTTAGTGGTTTGCCCAGAATTGTAAGGGGTATACTAGTAAAAATCATTTTTGTAGGGTTACTGTGTTATGGTATATATATTTTTTTGTTCCTGTCCTTGTACACAATGTTGTGATACATGTCATTTTTGTGTTTACTTCATTGATTAGGTGCCACTGTGCTTGTGCGTTACAAAAAAGTTTTGATATATTCCTCAAGAATAATAAGAATTGTGGAGAGGGTAATTAAATGTGCTCTACTCATAAATTGTTCTGTATTTTTTCCTTTATACCATTTTTTAATGTAGAAACTACGTCCCATACTTAGGTATAAGAGGGTAATTTGGGTATATCCCTGTTGATTTTGACCAGGACCCATAGTAGGTCAGTCCCCGGGACATCGGGAGTAAAAGATCTTATCCCCCAAGGTTGGGCCCAGTGGCTCTTGCTTGCCCAATGGCCTCTGAAAGGGGTTCTGACAGCTACCTTATTTTTCATCACAGCACTAAATATGGATTTAACACAAATACTCCTGAGACCCTCCTGGCTGTTGGTTCTCTGAAATATATTTCCTAAAGAATGTAAAGTAAGTTTTGTTTGTAAATCATAATAGATGTCAGTCTAAAACAAAACAATACCCTGTCGTGGAGGATGAACCCACTGTGGAATCGTGGGCCAGATGTCACCCTCCCACCCTGACTTCCTAGATATGTAGCCATTAAAGCAAACATTGTGTGCACCCAAAAGAGAAACCCCCCATGGTGGAAAGAGAGATCCCCATCATGAGTTCCCCCGGGCAGAAAAAACCTCTGCATGAAACGGAATGGGAAAGTCCTGCTGACTGGCTGTACATTCTTTAGTTTTCTGTTCAAATCTACATCATTATTGGACTTGACCCCCTCTGCAGGGATACCTCCAAACTTGTTACCTTCTCTCCTCCTATTTTGCTGAACTCGTTTTGTTGGCCTGAGGATTCTGTGCAGTTTATCACTGCTGACCAGTGCTAAAGTGCTAGTGCTTAGTCCCCAAAACATGGCAAAATTGGCTTATACATGTAAGTATGTGTATAATTTACTTTTAAGCGCCCCTAGCACAGTGGTATAACATGTAACTAGGGCTGGTAAATTAAATGGTACTTCTGGGCCTGCAGCGCTAATCGCACCACCCACTTAAGTAGTCTCTAAAACATATCGCAGGTCTGTCATTTGCAGCCTGCATGCAGTTTTAAACTACAAATTCGACTTAGCAAAAAAGAGTTTCAGCCAAGCCTGAAAATCCCTTTAAAATACAAATAAGTCAACCCTAGAGTAGATCTTAAAAGGCTGTGTACATTGTATTTAAAAAGTGGACATGTAATTGAAAGTTTTACATGTCCTGGTAGTGAAAAACTCACTAGTTTGTTTTTCAATAATTTGAGGCTTACCTCTTACATAGAATAAGATTGAGTTACTTCATTACATTAAGAAGTGCTAAATTATGTTTAGGAGCAGGTAGAAATAGCATGTTTGGTGTCTAAGAAATTGCAATTCTAAATCCTCTTTAATGGTAAAGTGAAATTTTAAGTCACAATTCTGGAAATTCCACTTTTAGAAAGTTGCAATTTTCTTGTCCTAATCAATTGGTGCCTGCAACCTGCTTCTTGGGTAACATGACTAGGTGTAGTTGGCAGTTGACCTTTGTGTGTTCCTACCAGAAAGCCACACAATAGAGAGAATGGGTGTTGGCAGTTTAGGAAGGCGGAGCTACACACAGCACAATAATTGCACTTTAAAGACACTGCCTCACCACACAAAAGCTTCACACTAGGCAACTGTGTCTGCAGACAGACTGGGCAATGCTGCCTACTGCCTGTGGCCTGCTGTTTCCTGCTGCACCAAGAGGACTGCTCTACTGCCTAAAGTCTACCCTGTGGCCTCAGAGGACTGTCTTGCTGCTGGAGACCTACTTTCTGCTAGAATCCAAGATTTACAGATTGACACCAAGGGCTGGTTGGCTGGCCTCCTGATAACAGCCTTGGAGATAGAAAAGCATGCAACCATCTTGAACGGGCACCTAGACCCAGACTGAGTAAATCTTGACCCTCCAAGTGGTGCCCCCCCCAGTCCTGGACCCTTGCAGGTGGTGCTTAAGGTGCACAGATAGCGAGAATCACAAACTTGGGACATTAGAAATGTTCTGCCAAAAAGTCATCAGAGGGGAGACCAGGACTTACCTTCTTGCATCACCTGTCAGCCTGACTTCTTGGCAGCTCCCTTTGCTTTGTTCTCCACAGCAGCTAATCTTGTTCAGTGGCTCTTCACAGAGGGGTATCCAGGCTTGGAAGTCTTCGTCGGTTTTAGACTACAGCTTTGTACTGCTGGTGATTTTATTCTTCCATAAAAGAGACTAAGTCAGAAAATAGAAATCTTCACTGTGACTTTGTCCAGAGGCTCCCCGATGATGATGCCTCCTCCGTGGACACCGCCAGTTGGCTTGCTTCTACTGTCTCAGATATTTTTCTTTCAGATTTCTATTAAGTCTGAAGGTAAACAGAGACCAGGCTCAATCCACTTCATGTATCTAACATTCATTCCATTGTGGTTTGCCATAACTTTTTACTTTACCCACAGTCTCACTCGACTAGATGTCCGCGGTTGGCGATGTGCTCTTTTAGGTCCTTTTTTTTCACTTTAAACTTTAGAAATTTCTACCTGATTTGATTTTTGTCATTTTGGTACCAAATATTTTCTAAATTTGTGTGGGATTTTTCTTATGTTGTGTTTTCACTTTGTTGCTACTTTTGTGCTGCATGAATAGGTTACACATTGCCTCTCAGTTAAGCCTGACTGCTTTTGTGCCAGACTACCAGAGGGTTTAACACAGGTTAATTTAGTGACTTTATGCTGTTCACCCTGACCAGGATTGTGGCTATCGCTTGAATAGGATTTCACCACCCTCATCTAACAACCCAATATGGCACAACTGCAAAGTAAGTGAGGGTAGGTGAAGAAAAGTCCCTAGTTCAGCCTCTGCTCTTTATGGTTGAGAGAGTAAATGGCATGCACTATGGCCTCCCCTCCTTAGTACTTCAGAAGTCTCTTTGTTATCTTGCCAAAGGTCCCCCTTGAAAGCATGTTCTTCCAGCTACATTTGAGCAGGCTTCTAAATATCCCACAAGCTACATTCCGATGGGAGAAACATGGAGGTAAAACACCCAAACAAGAAGAACCTGCTCAACTTCCCAGAATTGACAGAAGGCAAAATAAAACAAGGTTTTTCAAGGAAACATTAACCCTATCTGCAAACAACACCAACTCCAACAAACAACACAATTTGAAGGGATCAGGGCAGAACAACCTGTCATAGTACCCCACAAAATGATCCCAGCTGACCCTAAATGGTAGGGTTGAAAGGGGTGGATTGTGGCTGCAATGTTACACACAGCGCAAAATCCACCCCCACCTCCCCTCCCCCAGTAAATGAATACATGAATCACTTTTACTTCGAATGTAACCACAGTGTTCCTTAGGAGATCGTAGCAGATTCAAGACAGTTTCATTTTTTACCATCAAATCTTCAATGCCATCCCTAAAAAATATTTAAATGTTCTTTATCTAGGCATTCCTTGCTTACAAAACACTTATGTGATATGTGGTAACCCAAACCATGCCACCCCATTTCAAGTTGTTGGCCCACTTCAAATGGATCCAGAGTTTTATTTCATGTTTGGAAACGCTGCATTTCAAGCCCGGGACCCCAAACTCTGTGTGAAACAGTGACATCCCATCTTAGTTTGAAATGGTGCCCATCTCGGATACGTTTTTCAGCACTGTGGTGTCTTGGTATACCTTGTCCCACAAAGCAAACTATAGTAATCTGTGAGTTTCAAAGTAAAAAAATGCCCACTTACGGAATTTAGCATAGTGTAATAACGATCCACTATTAAAAGCTGTTTTCCTTTAGGGCATCATTTTCACAATAAGTAAATAAGGCCTACTGACTTTGTCATAAATTTTCATTTTAAACAGATTCACCTAAGGAATCCGACATATCCTTTCCTAGTGAACTGATAAGGCATCTACCCTTTACTAATAACTTGAAACTATATAAAATACAAGACTACAGAAATGCACTGAAGCTGCCAACCCTCAGGCAAACATTTATAAAATTACAAATACGTCAAAAATTACAGTTGGAAAAACAATATAAGCAATGTAAACCAATTTACGGACCCTCTCAATAGGGCCTAACAAGAATCATCACAGTGAAATTTTGCTCCCAGGGTTTTCTGATTCGGTGACCAACACCATAACCCTTGTCTACTTGATAATCTGTGAGATGTTACCAAATACCTTTTGACGGCCTGTAACATACAGTGATAACAATCCACTCTTAAAAGCATATTGGCTTGACCGTATGCTTTTTAAAAAAATTTATTAAACCAGGCCTACTGCCTTTGCAATACATTTTCAAAATAATGCCTATGGCATTGGGCAGAGCATTTTCCTGCACACCAAGCACGCATATAGCTTTTATCAGTGGCTTGTCAACGTAATCAACTCAGGACTACTGTCCTGAGTGTTAGCTTTCCCACAAGGCAATCATCAGGCATGCAGTCAGAAAATCGCAAACGTATATAAAATAAAAGTTGGCGAAGAAAAACACTATCTCTCCAAAAGGGCTTAGCAAGAACTCTCACAATGCAAATCTTCTACACTGGTTGTTTTTCAGAGGGGATATCTAACACCAGAACCCTTGCTTACTAAGGTAATATATGAGATTCAATGCAGCAAAACACCTATTTGTAGGCTTTATTGCGGAATAATGCAATCCAGGATTATATGCCTACCGACTTTAACATATGCTTTTCACAATAAATACATGAGGCCTAGTGCCTTTATCCTAATAGGCTATCCTGTTTTAGGTTTAAACCAACAATAACTGATAAAACCCCACCAAAAGGAAAATTACCATCACCACTATAAACATATAAACACTGAAAAACACTACAATAAGCTTGATTTGTAAAAATATTTTTGGACCTCATATACCCTGTAGACACACTGTCTATACAAATGCACCTTCAGTGCAGAAATAGAAAGAAATAATGTTATGTTATGTTATGTTATTTATTCTTTTGTATAGCGCTCGGCTACTCAAAAAGAGTGTCCCGGCGCTTTATTGGAGAAAGAAAAAACTGCGACAGAATAACATAACACCAGATAAAAGAATAAATGGAGTGCCAGACAAATAATAAACACAAAACATTCCATAAACACCAGAAAAATATTGTTTCTGTTGTTTTCAATGACACGAAAATGTGTAACCACTGATAACCACCGTTTTTTAAGATATTGAAAACAAATTTACCAAAAATAGAAACTGAAAACAGGAAACCATAATCATAAGATTTCATAATAAACAGATCAGGATTCTAGCCATGATTATTGAAAACCCCTGAAAATTCAAGCTCTGACAACTTGATAAATAAACAAAATGATCACAGCTGCGTGGAGGGAAGCACTTTTTTTGTAGAGGCACGCAATGTCTGCCCAATCAAAACTCCCAGGCAGCGAGTCACCTCCCCCACCTTCCAATCTTTCTTTCCAACTGCATCACTCTTAACCTCTAACATACGCCAGTGACCACATGCTTGGTGCCTTAAAAGGTTGCAGTTTATTATAACATAACATTTATAAACATTACCAATTTCTGGCTCGTGCATAACATTCCGTTGACACATATATTATTTTGCAATTATAGTCCTTTCAGTCCATTCTTGTTCATTGTCTGCCTTCAGGCAGGTGAATTTCTGGGGAGGGGCCCAGCCAGCTGGGCCATTGTTTTCTGCGGTGTTAGGCTTCAACTTGCTACCGATTCAGTGGGTGTCTGTCAGGACCAGCCCGGGCTGCAAGTGCCATCCCGCTTGCCTTTGACCCCCTTCTTGGCCCCTCCCTGCTCTCCGGGTCTCTTCCGTGTGGCATCCCAAGGATCCTGTGTGAGCACTTCATCTATTCTGCCTGGTGCTGAGTTCCGACATCTCCAGAATCTCCGCCCACGCACACAACTGCAAAGAACTCTTCAACATCATCAAGGAGTTTGCCAAGCCCACCAGCGAATCGACCAACATCCCTTCCGCTCAAGACCTCTGTGACAAACTCAGCACCTTCTTTCAGGACAAAATCAAAAGCATCTACAACAACTTTGACAAAGACAGCCCACACATGGAACCCCCACCAACCACCTCCGATACCCTGAAGCCAACGATTGACAGCTGGACAGCCCTAACCATCGAAGACACAATGAAGACAATGAAGTCAATCCACTCCAGGACCCCCGCGGACCCCTGCCCCCCCCCACATCTTCAACAGAGCCGCCAACACCATCGCACTCATGCTCTGCCACACCATCAACAACTCCCTGGCGGCCGCCTCGTTCGCCGACGACTGGAAACACGCTGACGTCAACCTCCTCCTGAAGAAACCCTCGGTGGACCCCACCGACCTCAAAAACTAAAAACTCATCTCCCTGCTCCCGTTTCTGGTGAAATTCATTGATAACAACAACCAACTCAACACTTTTATCGAAGAGCACAACATCCTTGACTCCTCCCAATCCGGCTTCAGGAAAAAGCACAGTACGGGAACCACCCTCCTCGCCACAACATATGATATCCGCACCCTAATGGACAAAGGAGAAACATTCAAGTTCAAGTTCAAGTTTAACCTTTGTATAGTGCACTACTCACCCAGGGGGTCTCAAGGTGCTTGAGGGAGGGGGGGTACTTTACTTATCGAATATCCAAGTTTTTAGTTGTTTTCTGAAGGAGAGGTGGTTCTGTGTAAGGCGGAGGTGGGTGGGGAGAGAGTTCCAGGTTTTGGCCACTAAGTAGGAGAAGGATCTTCCCCCCATGGTGGATCTATGGATGCGCGGAATTGCGGCGAGGGCTTGATTGGACGATCGTAGTTGGCGGGTGGGGGTGTAAAAGGACAGGCGCGTGTTGAGGCATTCGGGTCCTAGGTCGTAGAGGGCTTTGTGTGCATGGGTGAGGAGTCCGAACGTTATTCTCTTGTTGACGGGGAGCCAGTGGAGGTCTTTCAGGTGACCGGAAATGTGAGCTTGGCGGGGGATGTCTAGTATGAGTCTGGCTGAGGCGTTTTGGATGCGTTGGAGTTTTTTCTGTAGTTTGGCTGTGGTTCCTGCGTAGAGGGTGTTTCCGTAATCCAGTCGGCTTGTGACCAGTGTGTGGGTGACCGTTTTTCTTGTTTCGGCGGGGATCCAACAGAAGATTTTTTTGAGCATGCGTAGGATGTTGAAGCATGATGAAGAGACGGCGTTGACTTGTCTGGTCATCGAGAGGGAGGAGTCTAGGATAGCCTAGGTTGCGCACGTGGTCCGTAGGTATGGGTGCGGTTCCCAGGGCCGGTGGCCACCATGAGTCGTCCCAAGCAGAGGGGGATGAGCCTAAGATGAGGACTTCCGTTTTGTCCGAGTTCAGTTTTCAACGGCTGTTCTTCATCCACTCGGCTGCATCTTTCATTCCTTCGTGTAAGTTGGTTTTGGCGGTGTTTGGGTCTTTGGTGAGGGAGAGGATCAGCTGGGTGTCGTCTGCGTAGGAGATGATGTTGAGGTTGTGCTGGCGCGCGATAGATGCGAGGGGACTCATGTATACGTTGAAGAGGGTGGGACTGAGTGTTGATCCGTGTGGTACGCCGCAGGTGACTTCGGTGGCCTCTGATCTAAAAGGGGTGAGGCGGACTCTCTGGGTACTTCCGGCGAGGAACGAGATGATCCAGTCCAATGCTTTTCCTTGTATTCCGATGTTGCTGAGGCGTTGTATGAGGGTGCTATGACAGACTGTGTCGAAGGCTGCGGAGAGGTCAAGTAGGATGAGGGCAACTGTTTCTCCGTTGTACAGTAGTGTTCGAATGTCGTCTGTTGCTGCGATGAGGGCGGTCTCAGTGCTGTATTTGGCTCAGAAGCCGGACTGTGAGGGGTTGAGGGATTTGTTGGATTCGAGGAAGGCGGCGAGCTGACTGTTGACGGCTTTCTCAATGACTTTGGTAGGGAATGGGAGGAGCGAGATGGGGCGGTAGGGCCCGATTCACAGAATGAACTTAAGAATCAATCCTAAACTTACTACTATTTTGGTATTCACAGAATGCACTTACTACTTTTGGCATTCATAGAAGGAACTTACTCCTTTTGGTATTCACAGAAGTTAGGATTTTGTCTTAAGTTTGTCTTAAGACAAACTTAAGACAGACTTAAGACAAAATCCTAAATTCTGTGAATACCAAAAGTAGTAAGTTCATTCTGTGAATGCCAAAAGTAGTAAGTGCATTCTGTGAATACCAAAATAGTAGTAAGTTTAGAATTGAGTCTTAAGTTCATTCTGTGAATCGGGCCCGTAGTTCTTCAGTTCAGTGGGGTCTGCTGTGGGTTTCTTCAGAAGGGCGCTGAGTTGGGCATGTTTCCAGCTTTCCAGGAAGGTAGCGGAGTTGAGGGAGCAGTTGATGACGTCTAGGAGATGGGGAGCGATGATGGAGTCTGCTTTGTTGAAAATGTGGTGGGGACATGGGTCGGTTGGCGATCCTGAGTGGATGGAGTTCATCAGGCGGATGGTGTCTTCAGTGGTGATTGGGTTCCAGGCGCAAAGGTTGTTAGAGGGGGGTTTTGGTTCGGAGGTGGGTGGAGTGGACTTGTCTTCGGACTGGTTTTCAAAGCTGTTATGTATGTCGGCGATTTTGTTGTGGAAGAATGAGGCTAGGGAGTTGCAGAGGTCTTGGGAGGGAGTGATTTCGTTGGTGCCGGCGGTGGGATTGGTAAATTCTTTGACGATGTTGAATAGTTCCTTGCTGTTGTGGACGTTGTTGTCAAGTCGATCCTTGAATGCTGATTTCTTGGTAGATCGGATCAGTTGATGGTGTTTGCGGGTGGCGTTCTTGAAGGTGGTCAGGTTGTCAGTGGTTGGGTTTTTTCGCCAGGCTTTCTCAAGGGTGCGACAGAACTTCTTGGATTTCTTAAGGTCATCGTTGAACCAAGGGGCTTTTTTGCTACCTTTCATGATTTGATGGTTTTTCAAGGGTGCTAGTTTGTTGGCGCTGTGGGTGATCCATTGTGTGAGGTTGGTGGCTGCTTGGTTTGGGTCCGATGACTTGGCAGGAGGGTTTTCGTGAAGCGATGTGAAGAGCTGGTCGGTGGTAATTTTGTCGAGTTTCTTCGGGGAATTGGTTGTGGGAGGTTGTGGGTCAAGGTTTTTTTGTAGTTGAAGTGAACGCAGCTGTGGTCCGTCCAATGGAGAGCTGTGGTGTGGTTGAAGGAGATGTGCTTGCTGGAGGTTGGGGTATCAACAAGTTGTTCAAGTCCGAGGTTGGCCAGGTTGTCCAGAAGGGTGGTGGTGTTGCTGTCGTTTTTCTTTTCCAGGTGGAAGTTGAGGTCTCCCAGTACAATGTAGTTCTCGGAGGGGAGGGCGTGGGGGCTGATGAAGTCAGTGATGTCTTCGCTGAATTGTGTGCGGGGTCCAGGTGGCCTGTAGATGAGGGTGCCTCTGAGTGTGGTCTTGGGGTCGGTGTGGATCTGTAAGTGAAGGTGTTCGGCGGTAGCGAGGTCATCGTCTGAACTGGTTGTGATGCGGATGGTGTTCTTATGGACGATGTCGATGCCTCCTCCTGTTTGGTTGGTGCTGTCCTTTCGGATGATCTTGTAGCCGTCCGGGATGGCTATGGCGATGTCGGGCGCTGATGAGGCGTTCATCCAGGTTTCTGTAAGGAAGGCGACGTCCGGCGATGTAGTGTCGAGTAGGTTCCAAAGGTCGATGGCGTGTCTGTGGACCGAGCCGGTTTTGAGCAGGATGCATTTCAGGTGGTTAGTGTTGGAGCTCTGTTTGGAGTTAGTGGATTTGGTGTGGGTCCTGGTGGTCGGCCGGGGTTAAGGGCTAAGAGGGTTGTGGCATTGTACGTTATGCGGGTGGAGTGGATTTTGCGGGGACCAGGGGTCTGGCGCTGAGCGCGGTCCAGGCGCGGACAGGCGTAGACGGGCTTACTTTTGGCGCACCTTCGGCGCGCATGGGGCGCGACCGCAGCGCGTGAACGCTGGACGCAAAAGCATCTGTCATATGTGGATAGTGGAGGGGGGAGGGGCGAGGGAGGAGCAGCTGGGAGGCGGGAGCGGGGTGGAGAGCCGGGCTGGGAGGACCAACAACAAACAACAAAATGGCAGCAAGCCCAAAAGCGAAACAGGACGAGATTGGGGCACAACCTGGAATCGCTATTAAATGGGCAGTGAGGCCGGTACAATAAGGCACAAATAGTTGAAGCAGGCAAAGCGAGCAGTGCACAGTTGTACAATTAATGCAGAGCAGTCTATCAGTATAGCGCTACGATGTCTATATCATTAGGCACAATAATTAATTACAGTGAGCAGAGCGAGCAGTGCGCAATTCAAATAAAGGCAATGATTAGTCTGGCAGAAGCGCTACAATACCACTTCTATCAGCAGGGAGCAGAGGGAGGAGCGACCGCTCAGCGGCATTTGATACAGTCTTGTACGTCACCCTGATACGCAGACTTCATGACGCAGGGATGCAGGACAAGGCCTTCAACTTGATCAGCTCCTTCCGTTCCGGCAGAACGCAGCAGGTCAGACTCCCCCCCCCTTCTTCAAGGACCCCACACCAACTACCTACGGAGTCCCCCAGGGCTCCTCCCACAGCCAGATGCTCTTCAACGTCTTCATGGCTCCGCTCGCCCCCATCGTCAGAACCTACGGACTCAAAATTGTGTCATATCAGACGACACCCAACTCATCCTCTCCCTATCCAAGGAATCCAACTCCCCCAGACTCAATTTTCGAGAAGGCATGGAAGCCATCACCAAATGGATGAAGAACAGCTGCCTACAACTAAACACCAACAAGACAGAAGTACTCATCATAGGCCCAAACCCTGATACCTGGAACAACACCTGGTGGCCCCTCGCCCTCGGAAACCCGCCCATCACCACAGACCATGCACGCAACCTGGGAATCATCCTGGACTACGAGCTAAAAATGGACCACCGGATCAACTCAGTCTTGGCCTCCTGCTTCCACACCCTCCGCCTCCTATGTAAGATTTTCAAATGTATCCCCCTCGAAACAGGTTTCGCAGCTCTCTCAGGTGAGCCAAGCACATCGACTTTAACTGTTTTTAGGAGATATCTTCGATACTGGGAGGGTCGTCAAAATAGGACTTGTAGCCAAGGTCATTAAAAAAGTTCCGTACATAGACCAACCATGGGATCTTATGCCAATTAGTTAAAGCTAAACAGTCCGTGATCAGGGATCGTGTTAAGTGGCACTCGGGTTTGGACCATATACGTTGCCACAGTAAGATTGGCTGGGAACGGATAGTGTCTATAATATAAAATTATTTAACAAAAGATGTTCCCAGAGGTGAAATATCTGCTATAAGTTATAGAGAGTGCAAAATGAAAAAGAGCACTGCATTCGCAAATGCATATATTAGAATGTAGATACATTGGAACTCATTTTTATAAAGATCTCCATCTTATGAGCTGTCAAATTGTGGATTGCTAACATACACCCTTGCTTGTCCTCGAGTTTCTAGGAAAACTTTATTTCTTGTTCTTCTGTTATCTGTGTGCGACTTATGTGCACTTTCAGGCAAACATTTTTAATGAAGTTTCGGATTGAGCATGTTTTTGCTGATAAGACTGAACCTTGCAAGCACTGTCTGTATTTGGTGATGAGTCAGCTTGTGTAATATTAACTTATGTAATCAAGAATGTATAATTGACCGGAGACTATCTACAAAAGGCAGAGTTATTTGAGAACCGGTCGATTCATGACTCTCAGCTTACAAATAAATATCCGTGATTGTACCCTGAACCTTGGACTTGTGCACATTTACTTTCTTTAGGAAGAAAAGTATTCTTTTACAAATGGAGACATTGCTGTTGTTCACTATGGCCAGTCTAGTCGGGCTGAAGTATTGTGGTTGAGGGAACCAATTTAGGGCCAGATGTTGGTAATCCCAGTTTACCGACTCTTAAATACTGAATCATACTGATTCGGTGTTTAGGAACAGGTAAATGGGATGTAGGTGATTTTTCGTTAAAAATTACCGAATTGGTAAGTTTTGGTAATTACCGAATCGGTGTTTACCGCTTCGAGAATTGCCCTTCATTCCTATAGGCCTGGTGGCCCATAGGAATGAATGTCAATTACCGATTCGGTAAAAACCGATTCGGTAAAAGGGGGAAACATTGAAGGGTGGCAGGGTGTCACCTTCACACCCTGTTGCAACCCTCAATTGGGTATGGGTGCACATGATGCTGACATACATGCCCTAAGGGCATGTATGTCTGCAACATGGCACTGATGGAAAAGCAAAGAAAAAATGCTTTTTCAAAGGTTTTCATTATTTACCACCAACTTCTAGTTGGTGGTAAATAACGAATCCTTAACTGAGGAATTCACTAACTTGAGCGCTCCGTACATCCTGGATTCAGTAATTTACCGAATTGGTATGTTAAGAATTCGGTATTTTACTGAATCCTTAAATTACCGATTCGGTAAAATACCAAATCCTTAAAAAATGCAACCTACATCTCAAAAACCCAAATTCGGTAATTTCGGCCGTTATCGACCGGTAGTGGGCGACCTACATCTGGCCCTTAGTCCGTTTGAGGTCCTGAAGTGTACACTTCCAGAGTGGATTGTGTTTCCCAGGGGCGTAACACAGGCCATTGCAGCCCCCGCAGTGTGAGGGGGGCCCAAGCTCCAGGGGGCCCCTCAGCACAGCACTCTGGCTGCATAGACCCTGATTGACCCCGGAGGGGGACCCTCCACTACCTTGCAGGGAGGCCACCTCAAGTTTCGTTACAGCAGTGGCGTTTCCCAGAGTCAGCACCAGAGGAGGATCTATCAGCCATACCCTGACACACCGGACTGACCAGGCTGAACCCGAAACTGACTGAACAGCATTTGACATGTCAAGGTACAGCTATAGGGACCGGGTAAGCCAAAATGCGGAATGTTGTTTAGAGAAAGGTTGATGACAAGTACAAAATAATACTGATATAGAGAGTTTAACCTAAAAAGAATGATTCTGAGGATGATGATGTTCCAATAATTGACCTCTTCGAGTTTACTGTTAGGAACAAGATGGGGAAATTATTTCCGAAACCCAGAAGACCTGCTCATGCTAGGCTGGCACCTCCTAATGACTCGCCTGCCTGTGGACTAATGACAAAGAAGGGTTTCAAAATGGGAATGTTTTTTGAAGAATGGCATGAATTTTGCAAAAACAGATTCTAAGTTGCAATGTCTTTTAAATGGAACTTTTGATTTTTGAGCTGATGTTTCTGAGAGAGAAACTATCTGAATTAGGTAAAAAGGTAATAAGATTAGCCCAGTTCGATATATTGAATAAATAGGTAGATTATGCCACAGAAATACAAATCAAAGAAACAGTCTCATAAAGTACAAGGAAATGTCATAAATTGTTAGGCTTGAAAGACAGACTCATTAAATGCCTGGAATCAGCCTGAGTAGATGCCCTGGCAGAGGAAGGCTGTTTTCCCATCCATACCCTCAGCACTGAAAAGGCCCACAATCTATTAATTCACTGTAAAAACAGGACTAGAAGGGGGGCGGAGCTTGCCGGCGTCCCTGAAAGACGTGTGAGCGCTGAGCTCCTTGCCTGAGCCCCTTTAATATTCGACAAAACTATACTTTCGGCACCTTGCCAGCCTTGAACACTGCGGTGGACTCTCCAGTTACCCCCCGGCCTGGTGGGGGGCCTTTCCCCGGTCGAAATCCGGTGTGGTTTCGCTTCGCTGTTTGGAGGAGTGCGCAGTGGCGGACCAGGCCGTGGTCCGCGGTCTATCCTGAGGAACCGCCCGAGCTGCGTCACGTTACGTGCGGCCAGCGGAGCTAGAGTGGTGTCGGCCTGCCTATTTGGTGTCTGCGCAACTGTTCCTGCTGTGGGTTCTCATGCCGTGTCCCCGGGAGCAGCAGTGGTGGACTGGCCCTCGTTTGTGCACTTGGTGGGTGAAGGAGTGCCGGTGCTTTGGGGTACAATTGGACGCTACAGAAAGCCACCGGCGGGCTGCCGTCTCCTCGGGGAGAGTTTCATCGGCCGTTGCCTGCGCCCTACGTGTCTTGAGGGCCATTGCGGAGCTGCGGATTGGAATTGTGCTGGAGTGTGGGGGCCCAACTGCTTGACATTGGTGTGGCCTGGCCCTGAGAGAGTGCTTGGTGGCGTGCCTCTCTGGCTCCTAGGCCTTCTCGTTCTCCGGGGCGTTTGGCCGCCATCTTGGCTGCATTTCTTGCTGCGCAACATCTCGCCCTTCGGAGCTTGCTCCCACAGTGCCCCCGCTTCGCCCCACTAACACTCGCTGGCGATCTTTTGCTGGCGGTTAGGCGCCCTGCTGAATGTCTACTAGGAACGCCATGGGGAAAGGCGATAAGAATCAACCCAAACTGTCGTTTGATCAGCGGAAAGCAAAAGGTGCTGAGGGGCCGGCCCCAGATGCCACGTCGCGGCCTACGGCAACCGACAGTTCACTGTGTGCGGACATTCGTGAAATGCTGGTCGCCATGGAAAAGGGCTTGCAGGACAGCATGGCAGCGATTGGCACGAAAATTGACGCTCTGTCCTTCAGGATGGACCGAATGTCTGAGAGGCTGGATAAACATGCTGAGCGACTGGATATGGCGGAACGGCGGCTAACGGAAGCAGAGGAAGCCCAAACGGAATGGGATAAAGACCGCAAGCAATTCGGACGCCTCCTCCAAGTCATTCAGGACAAGACGGAGGACTTGGAGGCGCCCTCACGGCGCTCCAACGTCCGCATTACTGGGGTGGCGGAATCTACCAACACTGGCAAAATGGAGTTGTTCGTGGAGAAGCTGCTCCAGACGCTGTTGGGGGAGGAGGTCTTCTCCCCTATGTTCATCGTCGAGAGGGCTCATCGCACTCTGGGGCCGAGACCGCAGCCTGGACTCCCGCCGCGGCCGATCATTGCGAAACTTTTGAACTATAGGGACCGAGACTTGGCGCTCCGGCTGGCGAGGGAGAAAGGAAATCTGCAATTCGAGGGCATGAACATCTCCCTCTATCCGGACTTCACGGCAAAAGTGCAGGAGGAGAGGAAGCGCTTTGCCCCGTATAAGAAACAGATGAGAGATCTGGGGCTGGACTACACCATGTTGTACCCGGCAAGACTCCGAATCAACAAACAGGGACACTCACACTTTTTCACTGACCCAGCGGACCTGAAAAAATCTCTGAAGGAGTGGGCCAAGGAACAACGCAACAGCCCGAGGGGCCAACGTGAGGACGCGGAGGAGGCCGCTTCAATGGACGGTCAGGGGTAATCTAATTTGTGGATTCTCCTCTGGGTCGGCTGGGCCCCTTCCGAGTGTTTATCTCTGCTACAGGTGCTGTGAACATACTTAATAGACTATGTGGGGTGTACTCCTGCTAGTAGTGGACTGCGATAGGGTTGTGGCGTCAACACGTTTAACTGTTAGCTGGTAGCTCTGGGGAAGGCTCTCCCGCGAGTGGGAGACTCGTTTTTTTGATTGTGTGCTTTTTGGCTGGTGAGGGTGCTGAATGATTCTAGGGGGCGGGGTGGTGGAGCCACCAAGATCTGTGGTCCTTGATCTAATTGTACTGTTGTCCATCTGGGAACCTCTGCCCCTGCGCTTTCGGCCTTTGGCTCTCCTGAGGGCCCTTGGGTTTGTAGTGTTTTTCACTGGGGTGGGAGGATGGTGGGTGGTGGTGGGACCTGTCTGACCGGGTTGGGGTTGGTCGGCTGTGGGTGGGTGGATGGTTGCTTTCTTCTTCTCTTGTTGACCATGTTATGTAGGTCTTTCGAGGTCTGTTGGGGGGAGGGTTTAGTTAGGCCTGCTACTGGATTGTGTCTACTGTGCCACCTGGGCTACCCTGATTTGTTCTCTGACCTCCAATGGTGGACGTTGAGTTTCTAGGGCCGGAGAGTGGCCCCAACTCTCTCAGACTGCTGTCCTGGAATGTGAGGGGGCTGAATGATTTCCGGAAGCTTAGGAAGGTAATAGCTTATTTGCAGCGGCACCGAGTTGATCTCGCCTTGCTCCAAGAAACCCACTTGCCTCTGACTAGTCCTATGTTACAGACCAGGGGTCTTGGGAGCGCTTGTGTTGCTTCAGGGTTCACTACACATGCAAGAGGTGTGCTCACGTGGGCTAATCCCAGATCTCAGTTGACATTGCAGAAGGTTGTTGTGGACCCGGTGGGTCGGTATGCTGTTGCCCGCTGTGTGGGGAAAGGCCACGATTTGTTGGTTGTGAATGTGTATGGCCCCAATTGCGACACACCCACTTTTTACACCTCGCTGGCGGACCTCTGTAGGCAGTATGAGGGCTCTAGGTTGCTATGGGGGGGTGACTTCAATTTTGTGTTGAACCCGGAGCTGGATAGGTCGGCTGGTGCTCCCAGGACCCCGGCGGCCTCTGCATTGCTTATGCATGCGGAGCTAGTGAAACTCGATCTGCTGGATGTGTGGCGTCATAGGCACCCGGGGAAGGGTGGATTCACTCACTATTCAGCCTATCATAATGTGCACACGAGGATTGATTATTGGTTTGTCTCCCGCTCCCTCCTTAACTCTGTGAAGGGGTGTGCTGTGTTGCCCCGCACGTTGTCTGACCACTCACCACTGCTTTTGCTATTGGAGGCCCCGGCTAGAAGGATACCCCCGTTCACCTGGAGGTTCCCCCCGTATTCGCTTCTGGATGAGGCCTTCAGAGGGGAATTGGCTGAGGATATAGATACGTACTTTACGACTAATGTGGGGTCGGTGGACAGTGTCCAGGTGCTCTGGGATGCATTTAAAGTGTACATACGGGGGATGACGATGGCCAAACACTCAGGGGTGCTTAAGGCTATCAGGCAGCGGTTGAAATATCTGGAAACCCAGTTGTCTGATCTGGAACGCCAAGCGGGGGGTGCAGGAGATGCAAACACAACCGAAAAGCTTAAGCCCCTGCTATCGGAATTCCATGAGGAGGCGGATAGGGAGATACAACATATGGGAAAGTACGCCACGGCACGCACGTATGGGGAACGTGACCGCCCTGGCTCCCTGCTTGCCAAACTGATGCGAAATAGTAGGCCGCCACTGGTGATTGAGGAGTTATTAACAGCTAGTGGTGATGTGGTGACTGGGGAACAGGATATACTGACGGAATTCCATGCTTATTATACCGCATTGTACACGTCGAAATCAGGCCACCTAGAGGAGGAAATAGACGACTATCTGAGATACATCCAGATGCCCTTTTTAACTGATTGGCAACGAGAATTCCTGATGGCGCCATTCCAGAAAGAGGAGATCACGGAGGCGCTGGAGGGAATGAGGTCAGGCAGCGCTCCAGGGTCGGACGGCCTTACGGTGGCCTTCTATAAAGCTTTTCAAGACAAATTGGTACCCTACTTGATACTCCTTTTTGACGATATCTGCCAACAGGGCAGCATGTCGAAGTCTATGAGGGAGGCGCTTCTCATCACCATCCCGAAGCCGGGAAAGCCCCCCAACGAGTGTGGCTCATATAGGCCGCTCTCACTGATTAACGTAGACGCCAAATTATATGCAAAGGTTTTGGCGGCACGGTTGGCTCTCCTTGTCCCAGAATTGGTTGCCCCGGAACAGGCAGGGTTTGTCCCCGCCCGGAATTTGACTTATAATATTCGTACGGTGCTAGGCACCATTCAGCATGTCCGGCAAGAGAACAAGGCTGTGGCTATTTTCCTGGATATGGAAAAGGCCTTCGACTCGGTGGAGTGGCCGTTTATGCTCAGGGTACTGCGTAAGTATAGGGCTCGGCGAACCCTTCCTTCAGATGCTGGGAGCCCTGTACTACAAGCCGACTGCGCGGCTAAAGATAGGGAACTCGGTCACTGCCCCAATTGAGATCAGTAGGGGCACTCGGCAGGGCTGCCCCCTCTCCCCACTTCTATATGCTCTAGTGGCGGAGCCCCTGGCCTGCGCTATTAGGGAATACCACGGGTTCGAGGGGATCAATTTCCCTTCTTATCAGATTGGCATATCGACATATGCCGATGACACTCTGTTATATGTCCGAGAGCCGGAGGTGAATCTGTCGGCTGTCTTGCGGGAAGTGGTGCGGTTCGGAGCCCTTTTGGGCCTTCGGGTCAATTGGAACAAGTCTGTGGCGTTGCCTCTGACTCCGGTGACCCTCCCATTTGACTCGGAATACCCGTTGCAATGGACCACGGACTCTATACGTTATTTAGGGATCCGTATTCACACTGATCCCGAGATCCTGATACGTGAGAACTACGGGGTAGCGTACTCTAAGCTAGTAGATGACGTAGAGGTGTGGTGCAGGCTCCCGCTGTCCCTGATGGGCAGGATAGCAATTATGAAGATGGTGGTTCTCCCCAGGTTCCTCTTTCTCTTCGCTAATATACCTGTCGTACTCTCAAAGGCCTTTTTCCGTCAGCTTGCGCAGACGCTTATCAGACTTGCGTGGGGGGGAAAACAGCTGAGGGTTCGATGGCAGACTCTAATGCTTCCATATGAACGCGGGGGTCTGGGTGCTCCTGATCTAGAAAGGTACTACAGGTTGGCACAAGGGGCTCATCTCCACACCTGGATCCATGGGGACCCTGGCATTCCGCATGTGAAGCTGGAGCGCCTCTTTGCGGATCCCACTCCGCTGCCGGCCACAATATGCTGTCCTGTCGATCGCAGAGTTGGTAATTTGGACTCCATTGCAGGCACAAACCATGCTTGGCATAAGCTAGTCCGCTCCCGTGAGAGCGAGCTGTTGTACTCTCCCCTTCTGAGAGTGGAATGGGCGGTGTGGTTGGCCCCGCTGACAGAGAAGGGTGTCCTGAAGGCGTTGCGGGACTTGGGCGTAGAAAAGATGGGGGACCTCTTTTTGAACGGCACGGTGAAGACGTCACAACAAGTCCTCCAATCCCACTCTGGAACGACGCTGTTACACAGCTTCCAATACCACCGGGTCCGTAGAGCTCTGCAGGGGTTACGGGGCCCGGACTTGGCAGAGCCGCAGGAAGTGCCTGAGCTCACGTACGTTATTCAGAACCCCTCGTCCCGTAAATGGGTAACTAATCTTAAGAAACTGGGGGACCGGCACCGGCAGTACCCTCTCTCCAGGGCCAGATTGGCCTGGCAGTGTGATCTTCAGTTGACGATCTCGGACGAGATGTGGCAATACTGCTGTACGAACACTAGGAAGATTTCACTAAATAGTAGACATCGTCTGATTCATTTTAAATATTTACAGCGGGTCTACTACACACCGGACAGATTACATAGATACGGTTTGCGGGAGTCGGCGGAGTGTGAGCGATGCCATTCCCCCACAGCTGATTTCTTGCATATGTCCTGGACTTGCCCTAGTACCAATGGGTTTTGGCGGGAGGTATTCTCGGAACTTAGTTCTATGCTGGGTACGGAGGTTCTGCCGTGCCCGGCTCTGGCGCTGCTGGGTTTTTCCAAACCGTTGCCAGTGGCGGTGCGGCGCTTGGCTGATATGGCCTTGCTGACGGCCAAGCGCCTGGTTGCGGTATGCTGGATGAGGGGGCCGGTTCCAACCAAAAGGCGCTGGGAGACGGATTTGCTGTATTGCTGTACGCAATCGGAGGTGTATAATGAACTGCTCCCCCAAAAAGTCGCCCTAGGAATTTCTGGGGGTTATATAGGGAATATCAGTGCGCTAAGGGGGGCGGTGAATCAGACCCCGAAGGGGAGGAGTTGGATGAGCTGCAGGAGGGCGGGGTGGAGGAGGCGGAGGCTGTCATGTTGCATGGTTGACTGTCCCCTTCTCGGAGGTGGTTGTCTGGTTCCATCCGGGTGTCAGTTGAGAAGTTGAGTGCGTGAGTCCCCGGGACGGGTGAGCTGGGAGGGTGGCCTTAGTGGTCCCTTTTGAAGTCTGTATCACACCATTGGGCCCTCGGGTCCTTCGCCATGGGTGCTATGTTCATCTATAGAATCAGTAGTTAGTGCAGGTGGGTGGGTGGACACGGGTACGGGCAGGCTGGCTTGTTTGATGGGTGGGGGTTTGTTTAGATGTGGGTTTATTGCACCCTTTTTCTTCCCTTTCTCAGGATATTTTGTCATTATGATTTCGAGACTTTGTTTAGCACACACGAATTAACTGCATTGTTTTTTTGCACACCGAACTATGGTCATGGGTGTCGGCACCAGTGTTAACTGCTTTATTTTTGATGTCAGTCATAAGCTCTTTCCACAGAACGGCCTTCTTTTTCTTTCTTTCATATGTGTACGCCGCCAGGCCCCCGGGATGCTGGCATTACGGCTGTGTATGCGACTGCTGACCATTGACCCAGGTGCTATCTATTGTTGCCGCCGGCCTCCGGGTTGTGGGCGATGAGTGCTGTGTGCTTGCATCGAAGGTGTAATAAAGTATAAATTTAATTTTAAAAAAACAGGACTAGAAAGATGTCACTGATGAGACAGGGGTCACTGATAGTAAAGAAATTGAATTAGGAAATGATAACTTCCCTGAAGACACAAATACAAGGACCGAAACGGACCCGCCAGTTGATATAAGCAAAAACATTATGCAGAAACTTTTAGATAAACCAGAAAAGGCAAAAAATAGTTCTCCAGGTGGAAAAAGTGTTAGATCATGGGACCAGAATCTTTGGCCCAGGGAAACCAAACTTTTCTCTGAGTTTACTGATCACATGCACAACTGTGCCTTGGAGGAAATGTGTAAATGGATGTCTGAGGCTTACCAAGATTATCAAGCAGAATGTCAAAATAGCAATAAAAAACAAAAGTTGCCCCTGCCGCCAAGATTTAAAGAAATAGATAAGGCTTTTGAGAGACCAGATTCCCACTGATGCACCAAGGAATCGTTGAAACATCTGGTCAGGTGGATTGAATCTCCAGAAAATGCCCAAAATAAGATGGCCATGCCCGTGCGGGAAGTCCCAAGATTTGGCATGATCACCCAGTACATTTTGAACACACTCCATGGATCAAGGCAGAGTTAATGGGATGAGGTAACAAAGATTACACAGAGAGAGGAGAATGGCTTATTGTCAGAACGAGTTGTGGGCCTGCCCACAAAGATAATACAAATTCCAGGAGACTTTAATGCCACCTAAACTGATTGACGGAACCAAGTTACTATGAGCAAAACAAGAAACATCAGAAACAATCCATGCCTTTAACAGTAGACTACCAAAAGTATTTTCAGCCCATAGTGGCATGGTTGCTTTCTCTGTAGTTTCCACATAGGCGTTTGTGAACTATTTTGTACAAGGCTTAGACGAAATATGATGACTGCACTAACACAAAACACTCCATGTTAGACTGTTAACTCTATAGCAGAAGTATTGGCAATAGCTCAGTATTTCACTGAAAAGACAGAAAGGGATAAACTACAAAAAGATAAACAGAGACAAGAACTAAAGGGACGATTGCTGATGCAACAATTGCTAACTAATAAACAAAGAGGAAGGCAAGAACAAATGGGAAATAACAGGGGTAGAGGTACTCTGGGGTACTCTGCACCTCTCGTTCCACAACAAGGGATTTGGTCCTGCCATCACTGTGGGGCCCAGGACCATTGGTTGTGTGAATGTCTGCATTTATCAAATGGAAGAGGCAGTGGTTTCAGGGGGAGAGCAAGCGGTACCATGTCTCAAAGACCATATGAGCTACAGAGGTCAAATGACTCCAGATCCCCACCAAGGGGAAATTCTAACAGAGTACAGGATGCTAAGTACCAGATGGTATTGCATGCAGAGGATGACTTTGTACAATAAGAAATCCTGAAAGGGAGGAAGGAGTTTATACAGATATCAGTTGACCAGAGAAGGCCCTTTGTAAAGATAGTAGCAGAAGGGTAAACTGTCAATTCCTGCTGTACACTGGGGCAACTAGTTCCTCCATTTCTAAACATTCCTTCCCACCTGTACCTCTCTCAGGATAAACTAACACATCAGTGGGATATTCCAAAGTTGCAATTTCTAGCCCCATTAGAGAACCTTTAACATTCCATATCGGTCCTCTCAAAGACACAGATTCCTTTGTGATAACTGACAAATGTGCCTTGAATTATTGGGAATAGATTTGTTGAAGAAGCTAAGGGCCTGATTATGATCTTGGCGGACAGGGTTACTCCATCTCAAACAAGATGTCCGCCGTATTACAACTCCATTATATCCTACAGAACTTTCAATACGGCAGCCAGGATATCCGTCACATTTGTGATGGAGTATCCCACCTGCCAAGATTGTAATCAGGCTCTAAATGCTAATAACATATACACCACAAGGATTATATCTTGAATGCTCCATTGACTACCCTCACAATGCACAATTAATTGATATTTCTAGAGACCACATAACTGCCCTTCCCGAGTCAACAGGGAATACTATGCACATTGACCCCCATTAATATTCCTGTCAAACCAGGTACCTGACTACCTCGAATGCCCCAATACCGAATTTCAAGAGAAGGAGAGGAAGGATTGTGGAAGGACATTGAGGATTTATTAGCAGATAGGTTGATAAAAGAAATAGAAGTAAGCCTGTGCAATAGCCCTAGACTATCTTTAGTAACAAAGAGCGATGGCCAGTCCAAAACTGATCAGTATCTCCTAGTGGCTGTCTGCTGGGCCATCAACAGCATAGTGCAGGCTCGATTTCCAGTGGTTCCTAACCCTACCATGATACTGGCAACCATACCACCACCAACAACTTATTTTATGGTAATAGATGTAAAGAACACCTTTTCTATCCCATTACATGAGGTTTGCCAGTATCTATTTGCTTTCTACTTTCAAGGTAGATCCTATACATTATTAAGAATAGCCCAAGGATTAACAGAGTCCCCTTTCATATATTCACAAGCATTAAAAGCTGAACAAGACACATTTACATTGAGCGACACTACCACTTTGATTCAGTACATAGACAATATTTTGTTATGCAGTATAGATGAAGATAGTTCCATTACCAACACATTTAACATTCTGAATTTTCTCTGCAGCAAAGGACAGAAGGTTTCACCTATTAAATTGCAATTTGTTCAACTGGAGGTATCATATTTAGGCCACCTCCTGTCTAAAGGGGAGAGGTACCATATTGCAGATTTCCGCACCACAAACACACCAGCAAGTCAGAGCATTCTTAGGCACAGAGGGATACTGTGGGCAATGGATGCCATTTTATTCCCTTCTCGCCAAGCCCTTACAAATGCTGACCAGGAAAGACGTACCAGACCCCATCCTGCGGAATGAAGAATGTCAACTGAATTTCAAGGTTATTCAACGAGCCTTGTGAGATGCACCAGCCTTGAGTTGCCTGCCTATAGAAATGACTTTCACTTATATGTACGATAAAAGGAGGGTTGTGAATTAACTGTACTGACACAGACACTTGGATTCCAGAAATGGCTTAGTGCTTACTTTTCTGCAATGCTTGAATCCGTGGCAAGGGGTCGACCCATGTGTCTGCGAGCTACAGCAGTGGCTGCCACTTCTATTCAGTAAGCTGAGACATTGGTCTTAGGAAACACATGCCTTGTATATGTAGATCAGATTCTGAACAAAATTAGAACACAACACCTAAGGAATGCAAGATTGACACACTATGCCTATATGCACCCAATATAATTCTGCACAGATGTAATACTCTTAATCCTGCCACACTGGTACCCCTGCCAACATCCAACTGTGAAGTACCCCATGAGGGTGTAATTATAACAGAGGAACAAACAAGAGGGAGGGTCGCTCTAACTGATACCCTGTTACAGCAAATAGATAGAGACCTGTTGGTAGAAGGCTCTTGCTTCAAAATATCAGATGGCAGAACAACAGCAGCATATGCCTTTACCACCCTTGAGACTGTGCTGGAAACCTGTCAAATATCACAATGTTCTGCACAAGTTCCCGAGATAATTGCATTTACTAGAGCAGGTGAATTAAGTTACAAACTAATGGTGAGCATTTATATTAATAGTCAGTGACTCAGATACATTTGGTGTGGCTCACAAATTCAAAAAACTGTGCAAGGGGAGGGGATTTTTCACCTCTCAGAGACAAAAAATACAACATGGTTCCTTGATTGTATAATTGCTGAATGCTTTAGCCTTAACTAAGCAAGTATCCATTATAGAATGTAGTGCTCAAAAGGGAATTGTGGATGATGTGGGAAAGAAGAATGCTTTTGCTGATGCAGTAGCGAAGGAAACAGCCCAGACTGTTCCCTTACCTGTGTAACTTATGTATTAAGGCCAGCTGAAACGGATGAACTAACTTTAAACAGGCAGACTGTTGGGGTCCTTCAAAAACTGGCCACATAAGAGGAAGTGAATACATTGGAAGAACCTTGGAAACAGATAGCTGGGATGTGGGAGGACAAGAAGGGTAGCATAGGATTGCCAAACTCTATGGTCCATCAATGGCACAATCCATAAACAGTCCAGCGCATTTAGGGAGAGATGCAATGTGTGCATATGTCAGTACATGGTGCAATAACACCAAGTTTAAAAAGACTGCAAAGCAGATATGTAAAAAACTAGGGGGCATATTACCAATGAGTAGCGATATTTATCGCTAACTAGGCTTAGCAACGATTTTTTTATAGCTAAGCATCGCCGGAAATTATCGCTGAGATAACGTGCTATTAGCAATGTTTATCTCCAAAGCGATAATTTTTCCAGCGATATTCACGCATTAGCGACAAAATGCTCTTCGCCATGTTATCCACCTCCCATTGGATGACATGGCTAAGAACTGGTATGAGCAGGCGTTAGTTTTTGGCAATAGCGGGAATATTTCCATCGCTATGCCCGCCTTGCTAATAGGCGATAGCGAGGTTAGCGACTGCTTTTAGTCGCTAACAGGTTGGGTACGCCCACTTTGCATTTCATTAGCGATAAATATAGCTGACATGCAAAGCGGGCCCCAAACCGCTCGCTATCGCCTAAAAGCTGTCGCTAACATCAGTTAGCGACAGCTTGCTAATATAGCGATAGAATTATCACCGCTTAGGGGCTGAAAACGGCCGCTAAACCGGCGATAATTGTCTATCACCCCCCTTGGTAATATGCCCCTATATTGTTTGAGCACACCATAATGCTTGAAAGGGAACTTTACACCAACAGTGGAAGAATGCACCGACCACACCTTTGACTGAAACCGGGCACAACAATGCTCGGGGCAAGCTGGCAATGGTAAAGAATTTTCAGTGAAACTAGTGCCTACAACCAGGTGGAAAGGCCCAGTCCAATTCCTGTTGGTGACCAACACGGAAGTAAAGTGCACCGGCTATAAGAACTGGATACATGCTTCACATGTAAAGAGGGCACCTCTAGTGACGAGTCAAGAGCAACCTGGTGAGCAAACAGACTTGCTGCAAGCAGTGCATACTAATAAACCCTGAAACAATATGTGACCAAGAGTGTCGCCCAAATTCGACCAACAGTAGTAATACTGAATTTTGAGCCTCACAAGGACTGGTAACCTTTGGAGGCCTAGTGAGAAAGAAGATGACGAAAAAAGACTCTGGACCACGGAAAGGAAATGCATGGTGGTCGCAATCCACATCATTAACATTGCGGTGGGTGCTGCTGTAAGCAGCACCCTGCCCAATGCCAATGAGGCATGCTGTACATTGCCATGCACAACGTGACAGGCACCGTGCGGTGCCTGCCACCTTGTGCATGGCAATGAAGGGGGTACCATAGGTACCCCCCAAGTGCACCCCCACCACCCTGGGGGCCCGCAATGGGCCCCCAAAGCAATTCCGGCCAGTCTTTCGATGGTGGCATCAGCACCATGGAAAGGCCTTGCCTTCCCGTCCACCGCGGTACCCCCGCCATGCTAATGTGGCAGGGGGTAAATCATGTTGTGATGGCGGGCAGATCGCCACAGCCGGCTGGGCAGTGGTGACCTGCCCGCTATCGTAATGATACCCTATATTAATATTTTGTATAGTGATGACATAAGAGGCAAATCCTACAGGAATGCTAAGAACACTGGGAAGAATACAAACGGACAATGATATATACTTATTTAAATACCTCACTAAAAATACTATGACAATGTAGTAGTACACATACTGAATGCATATCATAAGGGAAAGAATGTCTGAGATTGTTGGATATGAATGCAAATACCTGCCAAAGTGAAAATGATTCCTATTTGTTACAAATGCCTCTAAGATTTCATGCATCCTGCTATGTATTTTGGTCAATAGTTAGGGAGCTTACCTTTGAGACGGGGCAGAGAAACGTTAGAACATCTACGATAAATGTATTATTGGAATATAATAGGTAGGTCATCATATATTCTTCACTTACGGAATGGGCGATGTCAGGTAATAAGGAAGAGGAACCCTTAATAATAAATACAAAACATCAAAGCAAATTTCGTGATGTATTCTGGAATTATAAAGCCCCTCCTATCCAGGTGCTTTTGAATTTGAGAAGGAAATTAAAGGGGAGCTTCTGTCTAAAGGATGACGGAAGGATGCCAGTAGGAGACAGTGAATGTAAGAAGTTTTTCAATATAAGCAACACCTCCTCATTGGGCTATGCAATGTACCCAGGTAAGCAAGTATATTTTGCATGTGGGGAAAGAGCAAACACCTGGTTACTAAAGAATTGGGAATGATCTTGCCATATAGGATGGGTATTTCCTACTATGCTACACTGAGCAAAAGACCATTTACAAACACATACATTGACAAAATTCAATTCTGAAGTTAGGTGAAAAAGAAGGGTAGATAGATTATCCCAAAAAGCCAGTGACATTGGAAAGGCGATCATACCAATGCTGGGAGTAGCCCTTAGTTCTAGACAGATAAGACAACTGGGTAGAGTATTGGAGGCAACTATAAATGAAACATCGTCAGCTTTAGAAAACTTAACAGTAGAAATGGTTGCCATAAGTACTGTGGTTTAGGAGAACAGGATGGTTTTAGGCATGGTACTAGCTAAGAGAGGTGGGGTATGTAGGATGATTAAAACTGAGTGCTGCGGTTACATCCGAATGTGTACAAGGCACTGGGAAACCTGCATGATTTTAGACATCAAGTGCATAAGGTCACTGAAAGAACATTATGGTATGATATAGAGTCGCTATTTGGAAACCAGGGTTGGCGGCTGCTAAAAATAATTATAGTAGCCGCCCTTCTGATATGTTGTGTATTCATTAATGTATTACCTTCATGAATTTATATGTGTAAAAACGTGCGTAGTAAGGAAAATGTCTAAGAAAAAGCTGCCACAAAATAAAAAGGAAAGTGAAGTTGAAAATATGATGGTGATAGAATCACAATAAAGTTGAAGAAATGGCCGAAGATTAGTAAAAAAGGAGGTATTGAGAAAGAGCACAGCATTCACAAATACATATGTTTGAATATACATGCTTTTGAATTAATTTTGTATAAAGGCCTCCATCTTATGAGCTGTACAATTGTGGCTTACTAACGTACACCCTTGCTAGTCCTTAAGCTTCTTGGAAAAAACTTTATCTCTTACACTTGTGTTATCTATGGGCGACTCATGTACTTTCACTGATGTCCCGAGCTGAGCATGTTTGTGCATGTTTGTGATGTGATGTGATGTGATGGAGAAACATAAGTGTGCATGTGTGTTTGGCTAGCCTGAGGCGGCCAAACAAATACTGCCTTTAATTTAGTCCCCAGGCGAGTGCTCAAAGATATGGGAACTCAATCCCCAATTCTTAATTTGGCTACTCGACTACACAAAAACAACTTTGCTTGGATAATATGGGGTATCTCAGGGGCAACTCACAGATCATATCCAAGTTAGAAGGGAAGTCTGCCAGGGTTGTGTTCTGGCACCTACGCTTTTTCCCGTTATATGAATAGAGTAGTACGTTTTCTATCACAAGAGTCCGCTGATCAGTGCATAATTTGTGCCGATGCTTTCCGGTGCTTAGCACCGGCACCTAATTATCAGGGCCGGGTCTACACGCATTGCTGCAGGTAACTGTTGAACTTGTGTTCAACTACTTCTCATCCACACTGTCTTCTGCTGCTCGTCGACGTTGTCCGTTTCCCGACCTGAGTTCCGAGTCACGAGTCAGTCTGTCTGACTTCTCAATGATCTCTAAGTTGATATGTTGATGCAGTGGCACTGGCAGTCCTTAGTTCAGTGTTTCCGGCCCAGTGGGCGGGACACTGAGTTGGGCTGATTTTGGTTCTCTGCAGGGGTTGGGGCTGTGCGTGGCAGCAGGCAGTGTGCACAGTTTTTTTCAGATTATGGATTGTGAACGCATTCGCCTCATTGCCACGCCCCAGCACGACCGCACCCGACCACCGAGTCATCGTGGTTCCGGTGTTCATTGTCTTCAATTAGTTTGAGCGCGACCCGGAGGACATTGACGTTGAGCCTTGAGTAGTAGCCAGTACTGGTAACAGCTGCACCAGGTGAGACAGGGCCTGGTAGGCCTAATCAGTTACGTTAATTAAGCTACGCAAGCGCGCTGCAGCCTAAGGCAGTGCAGAGTCCCGTGTGAATCACTCAGTCCGGAGTCTCACGTCCCACTCAATATACTGGTCCTATCCCACTCCCAGCGAAGTGTGTTGGGGGCGCGCCTGTGAGCCTCAACCTGCCTGGCCTGCCTTGGCTAAGCCAAGAGGAGACAGAGATTCATTAATGAATCTCAAAATCTGAATATTCTCACTGATATGTTTATGGCATGGCAGCCGTTAGTTCGGTGTTGCCGGCCCGGGCACAGGCTGGATTTGGTTCTGCAAATCTGCGGGGTAGGGGGTCAATCTTAAAATCTAGAGGAGGCTCGAATCGGTTGCAGATGCTTCTGAAAGCACACCACTTGCACTTTCTTGGTGCAGCTGGCGGCATTCTAGGAAATAATTTCATCCTCCAGTCCACAAGCTGCGCTGCTCCATAGTCATAAGTTTGGCTCAGGGTAAGTGTTGCTGGTTCACTTGATGCTCTGCATTTTCTTCATTTTTTTTCACCATGCATTGTTTTCCTGCCTTTCAAATACTGTTATTCATGAAGTAGGTTAAAGATTACTTTAGCGATTGTTACAGGCTTGTCTTACTCTGTTTCGTCTGCCCTGACAAAGTAATTTTGTTTTTAATACCAACATGTTTATCGTTTACCATAAAGGCAGTGCTACTCTTTGCAAAGGTGACTCTCCAATCCAGGAACTTTTCATTTGGACGGGTACACGTGCACCCAAACGTTCATTCAGGCGCATAGATTGTATGCTAACTTGACGTGATATTCTTCCATGGGTCAGTGAAGTGGAAGCCAATAATTGCAGAGCAGAAAAAGAGGGGGACACATAATGTGATTTTCAAAATGGTGTAATTCTGGTGGCGATAATCTTCCGAAACTCAGGGGTCAAATCGATGGACATCAGAAGTCTTCACACAAGTTCAAGTTCAAGTTCAAGAATTTATATAGCGCACTACTCACCCAGAGGGTCTCAAGGCGCTTGGGGAAGGGGCTCATTATTTATCAAATAGCCAGGTTTTAAGTTCTTTTCTGAAGGAGATGTGGTTCTGTGTAAGGCGGAAGTGAGTGGGGAGTGAGTTCCAGGTCTTGGCCGACAAGTAGGAGAAGGATCTACCTCCCATGGTGGATCTTTGGATACGCGGAACTGCGGCGAGGCCTTGGTTGGAGGATCTTAGTTGGCGGGTGGTTGTGTAGAAGGATAGTCGAGTGTTGAGGCATTCGGGCCCTAGTTTGTAGAGAGCCTTGTGTGCGTGGGTGAGGAGCCGGAATGTTATTCTCTTGTTGACAGGAAGCCAGTGGAGGTCTTTCAGGTGGTCCGTAATGTGATCTTGGCGAGGGATGTCCAAAATGAGTCTCTCTGATGCGTTTTGGATGCGTTGGAGTTTTTTCTGTAATTTGGCTGTAATTCCAGCGTAGAGGGTGTTTCCGTAGTCTAGTCGACTCGTAACCAGTGCGTGGGTGACAGTCTTTCTTGTCTCGGCTGGGATTCAATGGAAGATTTTTTTGAGCATGCGAAGTACATTGAAGCAGGAGGATGAGACGGCGTTGACTTGTTTGGTCATCAAGAGTGAGGAATCTAGGATGAAGCCAAGGTTACGTGCGTGGTCTGTGGGTATGGGTGCTGAGCCCAGATCCGAAGGCCACCATGAGTCGTCCCAGGCAGAGGGGGATGAACCTAGGATGAGCACTTCCGTTTTGTCTGAGTTAAGTTTAAGGCGGCTGTTTTTCATCCATACGGCTACTTCTTTCATGCCTTCGTGAAGATTGGTTATGGCGGTGGTAGGGTTTTTGGTGAGGGAGAGGATCAGCTGGGTGTCATCAGCGTAGGAGATGATGTTGAGGTTGTGTTGACGCGCGATGGAAGCGAGTGGACTCATGTAAACGTTGAAGAGGGTGGGACTGAGTGATGATCCTTGTGGTACACCACAAATGACTTCGGTGGCCTCTGATTTGAATGGGGGAAATCGGACTCTCTGAGTTCTCCCAGCAAGGAACGAGATGATCCAGTCCAAGGCTTTTCCTTTTATGCCGATGTTGCTGAGGCGTTGTATGAGTGTGCTGTGACAGACAGTGTCGAAGGCGGCGGAGAGGTCGAGTAGAATGAGGGCCACTGTTTCTCCATTGTCCAGTAGTGTTCGGATGTCGTCTGTTGCTGCGATGAGGGCGGTTTCGGTGCTGTGTTTGGCTCGATAGCCGGACTGTGAGGGATCGAGGGAGTTGTTGGATTCGAGGAAGGCGGCGAGTTGGCTATTGACGGCTTTCTCAATGACTTTGGCTGGGAATGGGAGGAGGGATATGGGGCGGTAGTTTTTAAGTTCAGAGGGGTCTGCTGTGGGTTTCTTCAGGAGGGCGCTGACTTCGGCATGTTTCCAGCTTTCTGGGAAGGAAGCAGAGATGAAGGAGCAGTTGATGACATCACGGAGATGGGGTGCGATGATGGAGTCTGCTTTGTTGAAGATGTGGTGGGGACACGGGTCGGTTGGCGAGCCAGAGTGGATGGAATTCATTAGGCGGATGGTGTCTTCAGTGGTGATTGGGTTCCAGGTGCTGAGGTTGTTAGAGGGCGGTTTAGGTTCTGAGGGGGGTGGAGAGGATTGTTCGTTGAAACAGTTTTTGAAGCTGTTGTGTATGTCGGCAATTTTGTTGTAGAAGAAGGAGGATAACGAATTGCAGAGGTCTTGGGAGGGAGTGATGTCGTTTGAGGCTGCGGTGGGGTTGGTGAATTCTTTGACGATGTTGAATAGTTCCTTGCTGTTATGGGCATTGTTGTCGAGTCGATTCTTTAATGCTAATTTCTTGGTGGATCGAATCAGCTAGTGGTGTTTGCGGGTGGCTGCCTTGAAGGTGGACATGTTGTCGGTGGTTGGGTTTTTTCTCCATGTTTTCTCGAGAGTACGGCATAGCTTTTTGGATTTCTTAAGGTCATCGTTGAACCAGGGGGCCTTTTTGTTGTCTTGTTTGGTGTGATGGTTTTTCAAGGGTGCTAATTCGTCAGCGCTGTGAGTGATCCATTGTTTGAATTTGATAGCAGCTTGGTTTGGGTCCGATGAGAGGGCGGGTGGGTTTTGGTTGAGCGATGTGAGGAGTTGGTCGGTGGTGATTTTGTTCCATTTTCTTCGGGGGATAGGTTGTGGGGGGTTGTGGGTCGAGGTGGTTTTGTAGCTGAAGTGAACACAACTGTGGTCCGTCCAGTGGAGAGCTGTGGTGCGATCGAAGGAGATGTGTTTGCTGGAGGTGAAGATTGGGTCGAGCGTATGTCCGGCTACATGGGTGGGGGTGTCAACAAGTTGTTTGAGGCCGAGATTGGCCAGGTTGTCAAGAAGGGTGGTGGTGTTGCTGTTGTTTTTCTTTTCCAGGTGGAAGTTGAGGTCTCCTAATAGAATGTAGTTCTCGGAGGCGAGGGCATGTGGACTGATGAAGTCAGTGATGTCTTCGCTGAATTGTTTATGGGTTCCTGGAGGCCTGTAGAGGAGGGTGCCTCTGAGTGTGGTCCTAGGGTCGGTGTGGATCTGGAAGTGGAGGTGTTCGGCGGTTGTAAGGTTATCGTCGGAGCTGGTCGAGATTTTGAGGGTGTTCTTATGGACGATGGCGATGCCTCCTTCTGTTTGGACGGTGCGGTCTTTTCGGATGATCTTGTAATTGTCCGGGATGACTATGGCGTTGTCGGGTGTTGATGATGCGTTCATCCATGTTTCAGTAAGGAAGGCGACGTCAGGTGATGTAGTGTCTAGTAAATCCCAGAGTTCGGTGTTGTGTCTGTGGACCGAGCGAGTGTTGAGTAGGATGCACTTCAGGTGATTAGAGTCAGAGCTGTGTTTGGGGTTAGTGGTTGTGGTATGGGTCTTGATGCTGGTAAATTTGCAGGAGTGTCAGGCGAAGGGACCGTGGGTACGTCCCGGGGCAACTTTGTAGCATTGAGGTGTGCGTCCGGGGTTAAGGGCTAGGAGGGTGGCGGCTTCATACGTTATGCGGGAGGAGTGCGGTTTGTGGGGGCCAGGGGGTCTGGCGCTGGGCGTGGTCCAGGCGTAGACGGGCTTACCTTTGGCGCGCATGGGGCGCGACCGCTGCGCGCGGAGGCATCTGTCATATGTAGGTGTTGGGGGGGAGGGGCGAGGCAGGGTCAGCTGGGAGGCGGGCGCGGGGTGGAGCTACGGCCTAGGAAGCACAACAAACAACAAAATGGCTGCAAGTAGGGGAAAACGAAACTGGGCGAGCCTGGGGGGTAAACAGAGACACAATCGGGCTAAAAATTCTAGTACTCTTCTAACAACAATGCGCAGCCTTAACAGCACAATACAGAGATGTTAAAAGCGCACAATGCACAAATTCCAAAACGATATGTCAAAAACGAGCAATGCAGGCAGCAGCAGTAATGCGGGGGAGAGGTCGCGCTGTGGATTCAGCTGGAAGGCGCTACGATACCGCGGGACAGCTATCAGGCGCTTTTTTGTCACAAAGCCACCAAGCCTTGGGAGCGTGGGGGGGAGCGACCTCTTCCAAACAGGTCGGGAGAGTCAGTGGGTGTGGGATAGAACTTTCTAGAGAGAGAGAGATAGAGGTGATGGATGATCTATTTTTGCAGACACTGATGAGGATAGACGTGATGATGGGGCTTAATCGTTCAGTCAAATTTGAGGTTGGGAGGAATTACACATAGATTGATTACTTATGGACGAGTGTTTGTTGTGGTTTGCTGTCCTACTCCTACACTAAGCTCCTCTTTTCTATTACACTATTATTAGAAAGGGGGTATAGGTTGTTGATAATTGGAGGGACAGACCCGGGGGGGGGGGAGGCAGTTTGAGACAACTGACGTAGGGCCTTGAAGGGCTTAAGGTACATTCAGCACATCCAGCCACTGGGAGGCAACGTTCACTCCATCAGCTAGTCTGCACCGCCACCTCTAAGTTCAGCATTTTCCTCTGGCTACTGTCTTGAACATTGTACCATTAATGCCTGCATTTGAGGAAGTCACTGGCACATCAATCAATCAATCAATCATAACATTTGTATAGCGTGCTACTCACCCGAGGGGTCTCAAGGCGCTGGGGGAGAGGGGTCCGCTATTGCTCGAAGAGCCAGGTCTGAGTTGCTTCCTAAAAGAGAGATGGTCCTGAGTTAGCCGGAGGTGGATGGGGAGTGAGTTCTATGTCTTGGCAGCCAGGTAGGAGAAGGATCTTCCTCCGGTGGTGGCTCTGCGGATGCGTGGAACTGCGGCAAGGGCGAGGCTCGTCGATCGTAGCTGGCGGGTGGGAGTGTAGAAGGTCAGGCGGTTGTTGAGGTACCTGGGGCCCAGGTCGTGGAGAGCCTTGTGTGCGTGGGTGAGGAGTCTGAACGTGATCCTCTTGCTGACCGGGAGCCAGTGCAGGTCTCTCAGGTGTCCGGAGATGTGGCTGTGTCGGGGGATGTCCAGGACGAGTCATGCGGAGGCGTTCTGGATGCGTTGGAGTCTTTTATTATTATTATTATTATTAAAGGCTTTTATAGCGCGCTCTATTACTAAAAAAATAGTATCCTGGCGCGTTGAAGGCAGAGCAGTTTGGGAGAGGACAAATATCTAGAAACAGAAAATAAAAAAAAGGGAAAAATTTAGACTATAATATTAAAAAGGTGAGTTTTTAGTCCTTTCTTAAAAGCACTGAGAGTCGATGCAGTTCTTAAGTGAAGGGGAAGAGCGTTCCAGGATTTTGCTGCTCTTACCGAGATTGATTGGCCACCAAGTCTACAATATTTAAATTTGGGAACGGACATTTGGCACAGATTGGCCGATCGCAGAGGGCGATTAGGGACATACAAACAGAACCTTTTCCTCAAGTAGACAGGGCCAGTTTGATGAATGGCTCGGTAGGCCAGCACTAGAATTTTGAACCGAATCCTGTGGGCAACTGGAAGCCAGTGAAGAGCACATAGCAGGGGACGAGCACTGGAACGCCTAGGAACATTGAACAGGAGTCTGGCAGCGGCGTTCTGAATGACCTGAAGGCGGTGAATCAGGTATGCCGGCAATCCACCGAACAGTCCATTCGAGTAATCCAGCCTAGAGAGAACTAAGGCACGAATGACAGTCTCTTTAGCTTCTTTCGGTAGGAAAGGAAAGAACCTACGCAAAGTTTTTAGGGTAGCAAAACAGACCCCCGTGAGTTTCTTTATGTGGTCCTCAAACTTAAGGTTCTTACCGAACCAAACTCCTAAGTTTTTTACTGGGCCAGATGTGGCTTTTGGTGGGGGTAGGTCAGCAGGCCAAAGACGCTCACTAAAGTCCTCAGGAAAAGAGCCGTACAACAGGATCTCGGATTTACTTTCATTCCATTTTAGCTGGGCATGTGCTAACCATTGAAAGACAGAGGACAAACAATGTTGGGCCGCCGACGTATCTAAATTATCTCTAGACCAGGTAAACAAAAGCTGTGTGTCGTCGGCGTATGCCATAATTTTAGCCCCCAACTGTTCAGCAAGGTAAATCAGAGGGGTAAGGTAAATATTAAAAAGTAAAGGGCTTAAAATGGACCCCTGGGGAACACCTGTTGAAAGTAATTTAGGGGTGGAGGCAAATGGAGGCAGCCAAATTTGTTGTGTGCGGTTATTTAAAAATGAAGTCAGCCAGTCAAGTGCAGGGCCAATAACACCAATATCGGCTAGTCTGGCGAGTAGGAGGGAGTGAGGCACCGTATCGAAGGCAGCAGAGAGGTCTAATAAGATCAGAGCCGCTCTGCCACCTTCGTCAAGACACTCTCGAATAGCCTCCGAGATTTCGACTAAGGCCGTCTCGGTACTATAAGCGGCCCGGAAACCAGACTGAGCTGGATGTAGGGCCTCTGTTGATTCGACAAATTTATCCAGCTGCTTGAAGACAGTCTTTCCACAGATTTTTGCAAGAGCTGGGAGCAGAGATATAGGCCGGAAATTAGACGGCGTGGCCGGGTCTAGTCCATTTTTTTTTAGCAATGGGAGCAATTTTGCTTGCTTCCAACAAGCGGGGACAGTAGCCGTAAGGAGCGAAAGGTTGATGAGCTGGGTGACCTCATTTCCCACTGTTTCCGCTAAACCCGCAAATACTATAGCCGGGCAAGGGTCAGAAGGAGATCCTGATTTTAAAGCAGCGATAGTAGAGCTGATATCAGAATTTAGTTGGAGGGTGAATTTAGCCAGCTGCTCAGTGCGTGGGGGCATTGAGGGAAGCAGAGTAGTTAGAGGCGATGTGGGGCCATTACAAACATTTTGCAGATCCTCCTGGATTTTAACAATTTTTTCAATAAAGAACTCAGATAGTTCTTCACACCATTCCTTCGATGCAGGTAACAAAGGTTGAGATGCACAGGGAGATATAAAACTTTTTACAATCGTAAAGATTTCCTTACTATTGTTGTTCGCTTTATTAATACGTCCTGCATAGTAGCTACGCTTGGCAGATCTGATGGCTGCATAATACTTTTTTTGCGCAGCCCGCAGATCTTTTTTCGCCTCGGGAAGATAGGCTTGTCTCCACAACCTCTCTAGCTTTTTGCAACCTGATTTGAGGTCGCGGAGGGCATGGGAAAACCAAGGTTTGGAGGGGGTAGAACGGAGCCTGCAGACCCGGCTGCTATTGGTTGATGCAGCAGTCGCGCATTCCATCCATGAATTAAATGCGCTGGCTGCAGCCTCAATATCAGGGGGAAGCAAAGGGCGAGAAGCAGCAAGGCCATCAGAGAGGGTATTTAGATTAATCTTCTGTGTATGGGCGGTTTGGGGATGAATCGCAACAGAAGTCAGTAGAGGCCAAGAGAATCTGACAAGCTTATGGTCCGACCAGATTACTGGCTCAGGTTGGGCCATAGTGATATCAAAATTTGAGCATACCAGATCCAAGATATGCCCCCTAGATGGGTTGGAGCAGCCACCCATTGTCTTAGCTGGGCCATAGAAAGAGCTTCTGCAAGGCGAACCGCCTCTGGCAGGTCCGAACTATCAACATGAATATTGAAGTCCCCTAGAAGGAGATACCGGGAGTGACGTAAAATCCGAGGGACTATTAACTCTTCTAGGACCTGCACAAAATTACCAACGTGGCCTGTTGGGCGGTAAACCAGCGTGCCACCTATGGAGGAGTGAGCGTTGAATATTAGGGAAAAGTGGAGCATCTCGGCTTCAGGCAGTTGTTGTTGGGAGTCGTAAGAAAAGGTCCACTGTTCTCTAAAGACAACCGCAATCCCACCACCTCTACCTAGAGGGCGATCAGATCTGAAAATCTTAAAACCGCGTGGAATGGCCAATTCAACAGAGGGGGCACAGGTTTCATTGAGCCAGGTTTCCGTTATAAAAAGTAAATCCAGCTGACTTTCACTCAGCAGCTCAAAAATATCTGCTGCATGTTTGACCAATGACCTAGCATTAATCAAACCAGCTTGAACCAGTGAGGAGTCAGCGGGACGAAGGGGCAAATAGTTAAGTGTAGGCTGAAAGCGAAAATTACACACCTGGCAGACCCGGGATGCACTGTTTGCCACTTCCCATGCGGCATTGCACAAGCAGGGACTGGCTTTCAGCGTCATGAGGATCCCGCGTGAGTACCGCATGGAATTGTTATAGGGACGCCTAGGAGTGTTGGTAGGGAGGTTGGCCCTGGGCCCGTCCGAGGCAGGGACGGGCACAGACGGGCCCTCCTTTGGCGCTCCTTCGGCGCGCAGACGGCGCGCCCGCTGCGCGTGGCCGCTGCGCGTCTTGAAGTGCATGTTTATTTGTAGCCACAGCCCCTCCCTCCGCTGGACCGCTAACTCGGGTCCAGCCGGGTCCGAGCCTGACTCAAGATGGCGCCCGTCTAGCCCTCCACAACAATCGGCACCAGGGAGCCTCGTGGAACGGGGCACAGGGGGGCCAAATCTCAAGCGCTATAAAAGGTAACAGTTTTAGAAGTTTTAAAAAGGCACAAAAGTTATTACACACAATTCATAAAATCGATTGTAGGTAATCTTACAAATGACTCGGTAATTCAGTGGGAGCTAGAAGAGAGCAGAGGAGAACCCTCGCAATCTGCTCGCCTTCGCTAAGCGAAATATCGAGGTGCTGCCACCACCTCCAGCAAACGCCCAGACCCACCTACTCCGATTCTATTTGTAGCCACAGCCCCTCCCTCCGCTGGACCGCTAACTCGGGTCCAGCCGGGTCCGAGCCTGACTCAAGATGGCGCCCGTCTAGCCCTCCTTCTGAAGTTTGGCTGTGGTTCCGGCGTAGAGGGTGTTTCCCGTAGTCCAGTCGGCTGCTGACGAGTGCCTGGGTGACCGTCTTCCTGGTTTTGGTGGGGATCCACCGGAAGATCTTTCGGAGCATGCGCAGGGTGTTGAAGCACGATGATGAGACGGCGTTGACTTGTCTGGTCATCGCGAAGGAGGAGTCCAGGATGAAGTCCAAGTAACGTGCGTAGTCCGTTGGCTTGGGAGTGGTGCCCAGGGCAGGGGGCCACCAGGAGTCGTCCCAGGCGGAGGGCGATGATCCCAGGATGAGGGCTTCCGTATTGTCTGAGTTCAGTTTCAGGCGGCTGTTCTTCATCCACTCGGCGATGTCTTTCATCCCTTTGTGTAGGCCGGTTCTGGCGGTGGCGGGGTCGTTGGTGAGGGAGAGGATCAGCTGGGTGTCATCGGTGTAGGAGATGATGTTGAGGTTGTGTTGGCATGCAATGGCTGTGGGGAGGCTCATGTAGACGTTGAAGAGGGTGGGGCTGAGTGATGATCCTTGTGGTACGCCGCAGATGACTTCAGTGGCCTCGGATCTGAACGGGGGGAGGTGGACTCTCTGGGTTCTTCCGGCGAGGAACGAGATGATCCACTCCAGTGCCTTTTCTTGGATTCCGATGTTGCTGAGACGCGCACTAGGGTGCGGTGGCAGACAGTGTCGAACGCTGCGGAGAGGTCCAGGAGGATGAGGGCCGCTGTTTCCCCGTTGTCGAGCAGGGATCTGATGTCGTCAGTGGCTGCGATGAGGGCGGTCTCGTTGCTGTGGTTGGCTCGGAAACCGGATTGCGAGTGGTCAAGGGATCCGTTTGTCTCGAGGAAGGTGGCAAGCTGTCTGTTGACGGTCTTCTCGATGACCTTGGCTGGAAAAGGGAGGAGCGATATGGGGCGGTAGTTCTTGAGGTCGGTGGGGTCCGCTGTTGGTTTCTTCAGGAGGGCGCTGAGCTCGGCGTGCTTCCAGCTCTCCGGGAAGGTGGCGGTGTTGAAGGAGGTGTTAATGATGTCCCGGAGTTGGGGTGCGATGATGGAGTCGGCCTTTGCGAAGACGTGGTGGGGGCAGGGGTCGGTTGGTGATCTGGAGTGCATGGTGCTCATCGTGCGGGTGGTGTCTTCGGTGCTGACCGGGGTCCAGGTGCGGAGGGTGGTGGTGGGGGGCGTTTGTTCAGAGGTAGGGTGCGTGGTCTGTGTGCCGAAGCTGTTGTGTATGTCGGCGATCGTGCTGTGAAAGAACGAGGCGAGTGAGTCGCAGAGGTCTTGCGAGGGAGTGATGTCGTTGTTTCCGGCGCTGGGGTTGGAGAGCTCTTTGACGATGCTGAAGAGTTCCTTGCTATTGTGGGCATTGTTGTCCAGTCGTTCTTTGAATGCTGTCCTCTTGGTGGTGCGAATCAGCTGGTGGTGTTTGCGGGTGGCGTGCTTGAGGGCAGTCATGTTGTCTGTGGTCTGGTCATTGTGCCAGGCTTTCTCGAGGGTGCGACAGTTCTTCTTGGAGTTCTTAAGTTCGTCGGTGAACCAGGAGGCTTTCTTGCTGCCGGGTCTTCTGGGAGGGGTCTTCAGTGGTACGAGGTCGTCTGCGCAGATGGTGATCCACTGTGTGAGGTTGCTGGCTGCTTCGTTATGGTCCGTTGAACTGGCAGGAGGGTTCTGGCTGAGGGAGGTGGTGAGCTGGTCGGTTGTGATCTTGCTCCAGCTCCTGCGAGGAATCTGTTGCGGGTGGTGGTGGGTCGTGGTTCTTCTGAAGCTGAAGTAGACGCAGCTGTGGTCAGTCCAGTGAAGTCCGGTGGAGTGGCTGAAAGAGATGTATTTGCTGGAGGAGAAGATTGGGCCAAGCATGTGGCCGGCGTAGTGGGTGGGGGTGTTCACCAGTTGCTTGAGTCCGAGGTTGGCGAGGTTGTCCAGCAGGGTGGTGGTGTTGCTGTCCTTGTTGTTCTCCAGGTGGAAGTTGAGGTCCCCAAGGAGGATGTAGTCAGCGGAGGGAAGGGCGTGCGGGCTGATGAAGTCTGTGATGTCTTCCCTGAATTGTGTGCGAGGTCCCGGGGGTCTGTAGATGAGGGTGCCTCTGAGTGTGGTCTTGGGGTCGGTGTGTATCTGGAAGTGGAGGTGTTCGGCGGCGGTGAGGGTGTCGTCGGAGTTGGTCGTGATGCGGATGGTGTTCTTGTGTATGATGGCGATGCCTCCTCCAGTCTGGTTGACGCGGTACCTCCGGGTGATCTTGTATCCGTCCGGGATGGCGATGGCGATGTCAGGCGCTGAGGAGGTGTTCATCCAGGTTTCCGTGAAGAAGGCGACGTCTGGTGGTGTTGTGTCAAGCAGGTTCAAGAGTTCCACGGCGAGTCTGTGGATGGAGCGGGTGTTGAGCAGGATGCACTTGAGGTGGTTGCTGCTGGCACTCGGCTTGGCGGGTGCAATGCAGGTCCGGAGGCATGTGAATCAGCAGGCTTGGCAGGTGAAGGGTCCGTGGGTGCGTTTCGGGGTGGCTCGGTAGCAGGCGGGGTTCCGGCCGGCATTGAGTGCGTTGAGGGTGGTGAAGTCGTAGGTCCGTAGGGTGGGTTGGCATCGGCGGGGGCCAGGGGTTCTAGCGCTGGGCGCGGGCCAGACGCGGATGGGCGCAGATGGGCTTGCCTTTGGCACGCAGCGGGCGCCCCGATTGTGCGCCGAAGTTGCGTGCCATTCGCCGGGCGGCCTCCATATGGGGGGCTGAGGGAGGGAGGAGCAGCTGGGAGTCGGGAGCAGGGTGGCGAATGGGAACGGCGGGGGGCGGGCCGCAGGGAGCAGCGGCGGGAAGCAGAGGGCGAGGTGGGGCACAGAAGGCAAAAGGGGGAGCGAGGGGGACACGATCACGGGTACAGAGGGCAGAAACGGGGAGACAATCACAGGGACACCAATTACAGTATAAACAGAAGGCAAAGGGGAGAAATGGAAACGATTAACACGGCAAGGTTACCACGGAAATAGACTCAGGAACAGAGGTCAGACAATCACAGGCAAAGAAGACACCAAGTACAGTGTAAACAGAGGCAAAGGGGAAAATGAAAAACGATTAACACGGCAAGGTTACCACGGAAGTAAACTCAGGAACAGCGGTCAAGCGTAGCACAGCGCACAGCACGGGGAGGACCGCGCGGTGGCTAGGGGGGTGACCTACCTGGTGACAGGGTCAATGGGTCGCTCCCTTTACCTCCGGGCAGCCTCCATATGAGGGGCTGAGGAAGGGAGGAGCAGCTGTGAGGCAGGAGCGGGGTGGGGCATGGGAACGGCGGGGGCGGGGCAGCGGCGGGAAGCAGAGGGCGAGGGGGGCACAGAAGGCAAAAGGGAGCGAGGGGGACACGATCATGGGTACAGAGGGCAGAAACGGGGAGACAATCACAGGGACACCAATTACAGTATAAACAGAAGGCAAAGGGGAGAAATGAAAATGATTAACACGGCAAGGTTACCACGGAAATAGACTCAGGTATAGCAGTCAGACAATCACAGGCAAAGGGCACATCAATTACAGTGTAAACAGACGCAAAGGGGAAATATGAAAAATGATTAACACGGCAAGGTTACCACGGAAGTAAACTAAGGAACAGCGGTCAAGCGTAGCACAGCGCACAGCACGGGGAGGACCACGCGGTGGCTAGGGGGGCGACCTACCTGGTGACAGGGTCAAGGGTGTCATGTGTTACAAAAGGCTAGCTTCAGTGCGGTCGGTTGGGCCTGTTATATTCCTTGGCCTATTTTCCTGCCACACCTGCTGCACTAATGATGATGTGGTACAAAAGGGGGTGGTGATGGACGGAGCATCTGAACCAATCAAACACTCACACCCAGTCAAAAGATCTGGGTTTGATCCATCACCGTTCTTTAGCCCACTCTGCCACCCCAGTTCAGACATGGCTATATGCAAATCAGTCTGACCCTGTGCCTTATGGGAACAGTCCAGCCCGAACTGCCAAGCCATGCCTTCCCTGGACCGGAAACAAGCTTCCGAGGACCGGTTTCTGGCATTCCAGCCGTCTTTAGCCCGGCTTGCTTGAATCCAGTGGCAAAGTGAGCAAGGGACTCACGTCTGAGCATACTCTGCCACACTTATGGCGGCCAAAAGCGGTACAAATGGGGGTGGTGATGGACGGAGCATCTGAACCAATCAAACACTCACACCCAGTCAAAAGATCTGGGTTTGATCCATCACCGTTCTTTAGCCCACTCTGCCACCCCAGTTCAGACATGGCTATATGCAAATCAGTCCAACCCTGTGCCTCATGGGAACAGTCCAGCCCAACTGCCAAGCCATGCCTTCCCTGGACCGGAAACAAGCTTCAAATGATGATGGCACCCCAAGCCTACCTCCTCCGGGCACTTAATTCCTTAAAACTGTTGGGCCCTGTACCCTCCTTGTCTTAGAACTCTGGCCCACCTTGCATTAGTGTTTTTAAGGGTGCCATGGACTCTAATGGAAGCAAGCAAAATGGCTCCTGTATCCCCACTTTGGTAGTAAAACAGCCACAAGTGGTGTGCATTGGTGCCATCACAACACTGGGGTCTGGCCCCTCTGACACTAACGTAGAACCAGGGACCCAGGACTAGGGCTGTGCCTCTGACGCTTCTTGTACTTAGTCTGGTGCTTTTATGGGGCCAGACCCTTCCCACAAAGGAGCCAGAATGCTCCTTTGCAGTTCAGTTGCTTCTTTTACTTAGCACTGATTTTGTATTGAAAAATGGTAACGTGATTTCCTTTGTTCATTTAACGTTTGTATTGTTCTACATTGTAGCACGTGTCACGGCGCTCCTGATTTTGGCCATGTGTGTATTAGAGGGTATCCAGGCACTTGGGCAGGTGTGTAGGTGTGAGGTCCTCAAGGTGCTTGTATGGAGAACTAGGTCTTCAGCTTCTTGCGGACCTCAAGAAGTGAAGAGGGAGCTCCAATGTGTTTAGGCTTGTGGATGTGGCTGGAGCCAATAAAGGAAGTGGGTGGAGCCACTGGAGGTTTTGGGCAGAGCCAAGGAAGTGGGTGTGGCCTCCTAAAAAAATGTGCGCACCTACACTTATTATTTTGCAAATTAAGCACTGCCGCTGATGCTCCATCCTTAGGTGGGGAAAAAGTAGTGATACTTTTATTTGCAGATGACATCCTGCGGGTGTCCTAAACCCTGGCGGGGCCACAGTTACTTATTAAACAGATTTAAACCTTTCTGCGACACTCAGGCCTTGAAATAAATACCTCAAAAAACAAATGTATGTTTTTTAATTCTCATAAATCATATAAAGGTAAGCCAACTTTATGAGGGACTCCCCTGGAAGGAGTAAGAACCTTCGACTATTTAGGTTTTAAACTCTCAGAGAAAATGACCTGGAAGCCCCATGTAACGAAAATGGTAATGAAACACAAGCGTGTAACAGTGGCACTAGGGAAAGACCATCTTTCCCCCTCACAGTAGACCAGTTGCCACTGCCCTGTAGGTTTATGACTTAAAAGATGTTAGCTCTGCCTTGTATGGGTCTGAGTTGTGGGGCTTCGACAAGATAACCAAGCACACTAGATCAGAGCGCAAATTCCTAAGGAATCTAGGCCCAGATGTAGATCGACAATTACCGGTCGGTAACGGCCGATTTCGTCCGTTACCGACCGGTATTTGGGAATTGGCATGTAGGGGGCCTTTTATTTATAGAATCGGTATATTTACCGAATCGGTAAATATACCGAATCTGTAAATCAAGATGTAGGTGGCACTGTAATCAGTGTCACAGGCCCTTACCGAATCGTTATTTACCATGGAATACTATTCCATGGTAAATAACGAATTCTAGTGTACATGCACAGATGTGCATGTACACTAGAATTCTGTGTGGTGTGCAGCGTGCTCATAAATGCCATGTGGGCATGCCTTAGGGCATGTCTGTGTGCCACATGGCACACAAGCCAGAAACAGGGGTGCAACAGGGTGTCAAAGTGACACCCTGTCCCCCTTGTAAATTCGGTAATTTTACCGATTCTGTAATTACCGAATCGGTATTTGCTATTGAACTCTATGGGCTTCAAGGCCCATAGGAATCAATGGCAAATACCGATTCTGTAATTACAGAATCGGTAATTACCGAATCTTACAGATTCGGTATTTTTACCGAATTATTTACCTACATAGCAATTACCGAATAGTGAATACCGAATCGGTAAAATTCGGTATTTACCATTCGGTAATTGGCTATTACCTACATCTGGGCCCTAGTGATGCTGCCCCAAAGTACCCCTCTCCTCCCTTTAATACTAGATATGGAACAAAGTCCCATTAGTGACATTGCTAAGCTCCTTCCATTGCTACTCTGGGCCAGAATTTGGAGGAACCGGGAGCTACTGCCTTATTCTGAAGCCCTGGAAAGGTCATCCACCTAGATACCTCTAACAGGGTTGGGTGGTTAAGCAACGTAAGGAGGCTTGTGTTTGATATAGGCTTCAGGCAAAGCACGTGAACCGGATTGCGAGGCAGAAGCGTCCGGAGCCTGTCGTGTTGAGACGCTCGGCGCTCTTTTGCATAGCGAAGTTCCAAGTGAATGAAAGAACCTGACAGAATTATCTGGCGTCCCTGTGTCCTCTTTTAGGGGTGAACTTACAACATTACAGACTCATCCCTGCTCCAAAAAGACACATTAAAGAGACACTATTGGAAATGGGTCGCACAACTAGATTCCAATAGGACTGACCAGATAAACTTACTAAAGAATCCCTACTTCACAAACCGGTCAGATATTTTGAACCTTACCTTGACTTAATCCAAGCAACCCAGGACAGAAAGCTCAATTTACAATTCAGGTTTGGCACTCTTCCTCTGAATGAGGTGTCATCCAAGTCGCACCTTAAAGACCCAAGCCCAAGTAATTTCCCAGGATGCAAGGCACCCGCGAAGTCCGTAGCCCACCTGCTGCTTGCCTGTTCAGCTTATGTACATCCTAGATCAAAATGGATTAAACGCATTTGTAAGCAAATGGGCACACAGAAATACTGGGATGCCTTGCAAATGTTAAAATCGGACACCAGACCTGTTTTTGTCTGTGTAGTTGTCAAGTTCCTTGGCCACATCTGGGGCATCAGGAAAAATGTGCAAGAAAAAAAACAAAGAACGAAGTGGGTCTGCCATCGGCACATTATTAGATATGGAAAATGATTACAAATAGAGACGCTACCCCAGCATTTTACTGCATACAGTAGACAAGCCGACTCTCACACACCGGTTATAAAGTAATGAGGCTCTATTGTGTAAATATCAGCAATGTGATTTTTATGTGTTCTATCTTTTTGCATATATGAATTTTCTATCTTGTAAGGCATTTTAACTTCTGTGAAATTCCGAATGCTTTTTATGGTACAATTGCGATTATTATGAATGTTTTATTATTTATTTGAAAGAATGTATTCTTGAGATGATTCGCTTTTCCTTTTAAATATTGTATGTGAATCTTTTAAGGCATGCATGCCGGAATAAAGTTTTAATTGTAATGTAGTGGAGCGTCATCGACCGCTCTACACAGGGCTTGGATACACACCCACCTGGTAAGTTCCTGGACCTGGTACCCTGTCCAGTCTCAAACACTTACAGTCTTACCACATTCTTTTTATGACCCTAGTAATGCTGCCCATGAAGACTGATGACGGATGTTGAAGTAACAAGTACAACAAGCATTGGCAAAATCACTCTATCTCACTTTGTCAGTGCTTTCTGGTGGCACCTATTAGCTATGTCATTTTCGGGTGGCTTTATAGTGTGCCGGTACTGGATAAGCCAGTTGTGGTGTCAGGCCGCCTTGACAGTCTCTTTGATATGAATTGAAAATTACCATCACGTCACAAACTGGCATTCCACTGACACTGTGGTGTGCAGCGTGCTCATAAATACCAATTACTGAAATAATAAAATGAAACTTTGCCATCAATAACGTGCTTTGTTAAAACATGTAAGCAACACTATTAAAACAAAATAAACAGGCATCCCCACAGAGGTAGAATGTACTGGTCTAGGAGAACCTAATGTTCTGTGGCAGGGCTTTATTCTAGGGAAGCACATGTCCCCATCTCGCCCTTTCTGGCAACTCAGTGCTTACCTGATTCCATTATCCAGTTCTCACAGGCAATGTCAGTGTAACAACAGCACTCCGGCTCTTCTGGAGTTTGTAGTCCTCCTGGAGCACTATGGGGCATGTCTACAGGGAAGTGCCGCAGCATGGCACCGCAATCCCTTTGGCTGCGCCATGCTACGGCATTTCTGAAGCACAAGGATACATCATATTTACAAGAAATTGTTGCATTTCAGTGCTTCCTCCTGCGTTGGTGCACAAACTGCAGCCATGCGCTGGTGCAGGCACCCTTGCACCATGGTGCAAGGATGCCTCAGTCATGAGATTGTTTTAGTGCAGGAAGGTGCACCTTCCTGCACAAAAACAATCCATACAGGCCTTTTCCTCTTTTAATGTGTGCTGTTGAATGCAGCACGCATTGAAGGAGGAAAACATTTCTTCTGCTTGTCCCTTTAGAGTGGCGTAGCATTCAGACGCACTTCTAGATTTACGATTTCTCGTAAATCTGGAGATGTGTCTTGTTCCATTAGTGTTGCATGGGAATACCCACAGCAACA